>NW_027203004.1:227500-1475000 GCF_024711535.1 Dipodomys merriami
TGAGAAATGATGATCCTTTATTTTTTCTCACTCCTATAGATGTTAATAACCCACTTCATGGAGATGTATGGCATAGGGCATTTTGCTACAGTATCAGATGATTCTGAAGCAATACCACTATCCTTTTGAAATTAGTCATTCTACATTTAAAGAAAAAGACATTGAATATATTGAGTTAACTGATGATTTCTTTAAAAGCCAAAAGTTAGAGCAGCTTTTCAGATTATGGATGCCATGAAGTACCCTATTGGATTTAAGTTCTGAGTGAGAAAACAGCTGTTTTCCATTATCCACCTAAGTATAAAATTTCCTGGGACTTATTTTCTTTGCATTTTAATGTAAATGACAAAAGTGCCCATTTTTTGACTTTATAAGGGGACTCTTAGTATTACATAATTAAATAGTTGTCAAAATTCACTGAGCTGAATAGAGAACATAATTTATATTAAAGTAGTAATTTCTTGCCATTAATACATGGATGTATTTTATTAGTAAATACTGAAAAGGAAAAAAAATACAGTATTTCTACAGAAGATTCATCCTGACAATAGTCACTTTACAGTAGGCTGGTTCTACTTCCCTACTTTCAACCACATGCTATTGTTGAATGTGATATTGTTTTAGATCTACTCAAGAGCTATGGGCCTCATCTTGGATTCCATTAAAAAACACCAAAGTTCATACTGATATTACAACTTTTTAAAGATCAAAAATTATTTATTATATGATACCAAAACACTAAATCAAGTCCATAACAAATAAGGACTTTAATATTATTTTAAGCAGTTGTGCAAGAAGGTTCTAATTCAACAAAGAGGGACACCTCTTATACTTTAACAACTTGTTTGAATTTTCTCTTTATTGTCAAGAAAAGTTTCCAATTGAACTCTTCATTATGTGTCCCCTGCATCTAGGAATACATAGGATTCCACTTTGTTTTTAGATTGTTGGAGCAAGTTTCAAGACTTGCACATATAGTGAATAGAAGCCACTGGTTGATGTATGCTCCTGCACATGCTCACTGTTCTGGCAGGAGCAGACATAAGGACATGGACACTACTCAAGGACAAAATATTTGGGAGCAACCCTAGGACCTTGAAGCCAACAAGGACAGATGGCACTTTCTGATAGACTTGAAGTTCCTGCAACACTGCCATTGCAGCACCAGTGGCATCACTCTGTGCACCTCACATCCCTGTGGAAACCTTGGCAACAGTCCTCCAGGCACAAGACCAGAAGATCCAGTGGGTTCATTCCAAGCTGTGATTGGTCCATTGCAACCATTGTGAGTGGTCTCTGTAGTCCATTACATTGCTGAGAGTTCCTAGTGACCTGCTGGACTGAGTGCTACATTGACAGTTTCCTTTAGGTTATTGCTCTGGGGTTTTTATTTTCTTAGCTAAGTTTAGGTAGATTTACTCCTTGGCATCTTCACAGAAAGATGGAAGAACATAATGAATTATCCTCAAGCTCTTCAGAGAAGGAGATTTTCACTGAACAAGACAGTTTGAAGGTGATAATTAGCTATGGCAGGAGAAGATTTTCCCTGAACAATATACCATGAAGGAGGAAATCATTGACTATGGAAGCTATGGCTATGTAAATTTGGCCTAGCACCACCTCGTAGTCAATAAGGTTGTAGTGAAAATAATCCTGAAGATGAGATTTCAACAATTGTTAAATCAAAAATGAGATGGACAGGAAGGGAACGTGGCTCAGTGGTAGATGTTTGCCTTACATAAATGAGGCCCTGGGTTCGATTCCTCAGCACCACATAAACAGAAAGAGCTGGAAGTGGTGCTGTGGCTCAAGTGGTAGAGCAGTAGACATAAGCTGAAGAGTTCAGTGACAGTGCCCAGGCCCAGAGATCAAGCCCCAGGACCCACAAAAAATGTTTAAATGAGATGGACATTATTAAGATTTTCCATCACCCACACATGATCAGGTTATATCAGGTGAGGGAAATGGATGAGCACAAATACTTGGTAGTGGAACTGGCCATCCAGAGACCTCCTTAGACAAATGTGAAAATCATACCGCCTATTCAATAATGAAGTCAGGAGTTTATTCAAACAGATTGTGAGGACTGTGCATTACTTTAATGAAACTGAAAATGACTGAAACATTAAATCCAATAACATCGTGTTGGATGACAAAGGCAATGTGAAGTTCAATGACTTTGGCATGAGCATAAGGATTTCCCAAGGGTAGTTGCTGAAGGACGTATTTGGTACCTTAATTTTGTCCCTATAAAATAGTGCTTCCATGAAAATTACAATGGCTGCAAAGTAGATAGCTGGTGCTTGGGAGTCCTCATTTGTATTCTACAGGGATGACAAATATCCCATTTGAAAGTATGAATTTTAACCAGATAGAGGTAATTGTCATGGAGGCCACGTACATTTCTCCATTCATCTGTCCCCAAAAGAACAAAATATCATCTTGAAATGGTAAACTGCAGAGCCAAAGCAGAGGCATAGTATAGAACAAACAATGGAGATCAGCTCAACCAAATTGAGGGATATTTCCTATGTCCTGATAAGCCCCTATGTAATGAGCTAAACCCTATTATTCTTGCACTCTTGTGTGACATGAGGTACAGCCTGCCTGATACACACAAATCAATATTGGACAGGACATTCGATGAAATCATGGTCATCTATGTTTTGATTTTAAAAAGTCTTAAAATAGAATGACAGCAGTGAAATTAAATCAGTGCCTTCAATTGTTGCAGTGTGCCCAACTCCTGCAGATAAATAGTATGTATATATCTCACAAATACATTATATATGAAATATATGTCTAAAACTTATTTTATACAAAATTAGGGGACAGTGTTATTAGATTTATCCTTGAAAAAAAGATTAACAAAAAATTAAAGATTGCTCACTTTGGCAGCACATATACAAAAATTGGAACAATACAGAGATTAGCATGCCCGTTGTGCAAGGATGACTCGAATATTTGTGAAGCATTCCTGATTTTAAAAAATAAATAAATAAAGACAAATAGATATCCCAGTTTGAAGTGTGAAAGTAAGTGGAAGGCCCATAAATTCAAATCCTAGTACTGGCCCATAATCATAAATTGAATTAATTTTTGTATGTCTTTTATTATAAAAAAATGCTGTGCAGAGGGGTTACAATTAAATGAGTAAGGTAATTTCCTATCAAGTATATTTCCTATCAAGCATTGTTGCCTCCTCCTTTGTTTTTCCCCTACCATTCCTTCTCTCCCACCTCCATGAGTATTCTCCCCACCTCCGAAGTTCTAATGTTTGTTTTCAACGTAGGGTCTTGTACATTGCATTTTTACCATAGGGCAACCTGTATCCCTATTTAAGCATTTTGTGTTTTCCCTTACCCTCTCCAAATTAGAAAAATGTATATACAAGATGCAGGATACCAGAATCAAATGCAGTGAAAACAGGAGTTATACCATGGGGGAGGTACATACAAAGCAACAAAGAAATCAATTTATAAATATGTTGGAAACTATCACAAGAAAGAAAAAAATTATCTTGGGGTTCATTTCGCCTAACATCAACTTGTCTAAAAATTTCTGCTTTTCTCAGACATATACTAGTTATTGCAAATAAGAGAAACCATGGGATCTATGTTTCTTTGGGTATGGCTTATTTCACTTAATATAATTTGTTCCAAGTCTTTCCATTTCCTAACAAATGGGACAAAGAAATTCTATGGAGGCATGGAATTGTGTATATATACCACGTTTCCTTGATCCATTCATCAACTGAAGGGTATCTGGGTTGGTTCCATATCATAGTTATGGTAAATAATGCTGCAATAAACATAGTCTTGCTGGTAGCATTAGTATGATCTTGTTTGTGAACATTTGGGTAAATGCCCAAAAGTGGTAGTTCTGGGTCATAGGGCAGCTCTATGTGGAGTCTTCTGAGAACCTCCATAAACTTTCCAAAGTGGTTGAACACGTTTACACTCCCACAACAATACGGTAAGTTTTCCTTCTATCCACATCCCCTCCAGCATCTGTTGTTATTAGAATTCTTGATTATAGCCATTCTAACTGTGGTGAGATGGTATTTCTGTTCTTTTTATTTGCATTTCTTTTATGGCTAGGGAGGTTGAGCATTTCTTCATGTGTCTATTGGCCATCCTTCTTTTCTCTTCAGAGAAGTTTCTTTTTGAGTCTTTAGCCCACTTATTTATGGAGAAGTGGTTTCTTTGAGGATTTGTTGTTGGGAGATTTAATTTTTTGAGTTACAGGTATATTTTAGATATGAGACCCTTGTCTGTTTAATGGCTAGTGAAGATCTTTTCCCAATCCATAGGCTTTCGATTTATCTTGTTAACTATGTCCTTTGCCATGTAGAAGCTCTGCAATTTCATGCAATCCCATTTGTCCAACCTTTCTTTGATTTGTTGTGTTTCTGGGTCTCCATTAAAAAAAAAATTCGGCCTGTGCCACGGAGACCTAGGGTTTCTCCTATTCCATCCTATTCCATCAGAGTGTCTGCTTTGACTCAGAGGGCTTTGATCCATTTGGAGTTGATTCTGGTGCAGATCGATATATAAGGATCTAGCTTAAGTTTTCTACAAGTGATTAACCAATTTTGCCAGCACAATTTACTTAAGAGGCTTTCTTCCATTCTATTTTTTTAGCTCCCTTATCGAAGATTAGGTAGCTATATGTCTGTACATTCATTTCTGCCTTTTCAACTCTATTCCATTGTTCCTGATGTCCGTTCTTGTGCCAGTACCAAGCTGTTTTAATTACGATGGCTTTGTAGTAGAGTTTGAAATTTGGTATTGATATTCCTTCATCACTGTTATTTATGTTAAGGATATTTTTTTCTATTCTGGGTTTTTTATTGTTCTATATGAATTTTTGGATAGCCTGTTTTAATTCGTTGAAGAAAGGGGTTGGAATATTGATAGGTATTGCATTAAATTGGTAGAAACCCTTGGAAAGTATTGCCATTTTCACGATGTTGATCTTTCCAATCCAGGAACATGGGAGGTTTTACCACTTTGTAAGTTCTGTTTTGATTTTCCTTTTCAGGTTTTTAAAGTTTTCATTATAGAGGTCCTTCCCTTCTTTGGTTAAATTAATTCCTAGGTATTTTTTGGGGGGTGCTGTTATGAATGAGGTTGCTTTCCTGATTTCAACCACGCTTTTCTCATTATTGGCATACAGAAAAGCCATTGATTTTTGACGGTTATTTTTATACCCTGCTCCTTTGCCAAATTTTAAATCAGCTTGAGTAATTTTGGTGATTTGCTTTTCTTTTATAGCTAGAAATATTGAGCATTTCTTCATGTGTCTATTGGCCATCTTCTTTCCTCTTCAGAGAAGTTTCTCTTTAAGTCTTTAGCCCACTTATTTAATGCGCAGTTGTTTCTTTGAGGATTTGTTGTTGGAGGATTTATTTTTGTGAGTTCCAAGCACATTTTAGATATGAGATCCTTGTCTGTTGTATTGCTAATCTTCTCCTAATCGGTGGGCTTTCTATGGATTTTGCTAGTTATGTCCTTTGCCTTGCACAAGCTCTGCAGTTTCATGAAATCCCATTTGTGCAACCTTTCTATGATTTGTTGTGTTTCTGGGTCTCTATTAAGGAAATTTTGACCTGTGCCAAGGAGACCTAGTGTTTCTCCTATTCTTTCCAGTACTGTTTTCAGGGTGTCTGCTTTGACTCTGAGGTTGACAATTACTTTTGTAAACCGGAACTTGTTTGTTTTTTCCATCTTTTGTGTTCATAGGAGTGTCTGTGTTATGTGTAAACAAGCTGTTCTACAAGGTATCTTTCAGGGTGATAGAGTAGTTATTATATGGCTATATGTATTTTATAATGACATAGAGCTTTCTCGTGACTTACCTACATAAATATTTTAATGTTATTTAAGGGCCAAGAAGAATGCCAAACTTACATTTTTGTGCCTATCTCCATCCTATTTCTCCCTATTGTCTAGTGGTTTATATAACACTCAGCATAACTGAAACTGGCACATGGAACAGACATGGACTTGATGGATCTTGACTGTGAGATGGCGCCAAATACAGGAAATATCCAAATCAATGAGATGGAAGCAGTTGTCCAAGGTGCCTAGTTGTATTATCGTCCTTGGCTTCCAATGGTCTCACCTGCCTCTGTCAGAAGCCTGTTAATGGTCTGTCACCATCAAAGCTCATACTGAAGTTTAACTATTCAATGTAGCAGTGTCAGGAAGTAGAACCTTTAAAAGATGTTTCAGTCATAAATGGATAAATATTATCTCATCAACTCTCAAGGGACTAACGTTATCACTGTTATCAGTTGTTAAAAGCAACCTATGCCCCTTACTCCCTGTCATTCTAGCACATACCATGATGCTGAGATCCTCTGTGATATGATGCACCTACAGGGCCTTGTCCCATGTGCTACCATGCTATATAGACTATCCAGCTACTACTATTAGGCTTGAAATAGACCTTATATTCCTCATGAAGTATACAGCTTAATTGATTTTAAACAATGACAAAATGGACTGAGATTTTATTCTTTTTGTCTTTTTCATGGAAGTGAGGATTAAACTGAGGGCCTTAAACTTACTAGGCACATAAATTGCCACTTGTGCCTACATGCACCCAACTCTTTTTCTTTCTTTTTCAGTTTGCTTTTAATATAGGATCTTGTGCTAACCTCACCCAAGTCATTCTCAGTACCCCATACTCCTATACCTCTACCTCTTGATATCTGGGATTACATGACTGTGACACCACAGTTTGCCCATTAGACCATACTACTCTTTAGGGGAAAGAGATACAGATTCCTGAGACGTTTATGTGGGTTTGTGTGTCTGCTTGTGTGCTTGTGTGTGTGTGTGTGTGTGTATCCACGTGAACTGTTCTTGATGATTTACTTAGTACTGAGGGTGAATTTTCCTTAAGAATCTGTATTCTTAATTCATTCCACTGAAAAAGAAATACTTCTCTGTGTACTAATGGCTCATAACTATAACTCTAGCTCTTCAGAATGCTGAGATTTTGGGATAACATTATTAATATTATCCCAGGTGTTATCCCAATGTTATCCCAATGTTATGCCAGGTGAGCCAGGAAAAGTCCATGACACTCTTATCTCCATTTCTTCACCAGAAAAGTCAGAAATGGGGCTGTGGTTTAAGTAATAGAGTAATATTCTTGAGGAAAAAAATAGGAATAGCACCTAGGCTCTTATCAATGCTCAGGACCCATACATAATATCTAGATAGCACTTGTGCTATTACAATGAGCTCTTGTGCTATTGCAAGTCACAATTAAGTCTGATGGATTGTCTCTACAGGCCAGTTGCAGTAAAAAAATTTTTTTTTGTAGTGCTCGCTTTGGCAGCACATATACTAAAATTGGAACAATACAGAGATTAGCATGGTCCCTGCACAAGGATGACATGCAAATATGTGAAGCGTTCCATATATTTTTTTTAAATCTTGTATTACTTCATGAGGTTTGTTCTTTCTGGACCATCTTTATGCCTAATTTTTCTCTCTGGAATGATATTGAAATAGAGAAAATATTCAGTAGGAATTTGGTTTCTGGATCCCTCCCTCATTCATTATTGACATGTTCTCTCTTTTTATTTTTTGGCAGTCCTGAAGCATGAACTCAGGGCCTGCACACTGTCACTGAGCTTCTTTTTTGCACAAGTCTTGTACCCTTTGACCTGAGCCACAGGGCAACTTCTGGCTTTTTCTGTTTATGTGGTACTGAGCAATTGAACCTAGGGCTACATGCATGCTAGGCAAGCACTGTACCACTAAACCACATTCCAAGCCCCATGTTCTCCTTTTTAACATATGTCTAACATATTTAGCTCTGTCCCATCTCTGAAGCCACGGCTACTGCTCTTGAATGTATCCTCAATTTAACTCCTAATTGTGTTTCATTTCCTATAACTGCCGAAATATTTTCCACTCCACCCAAGGAACTATCTTTCATTTTCTTAAATTTCACACTTCATTGGTTAATGTCAAACAATAACTCAACATTACCAGTGTCTGAAATTGAGGACACTTAGAATAATAAATAGCTTTTTCCAATGTTTTTCTTTTTTTTTCAACTCTGGTCTCTGCGCAATCCTTTGCCGCGGACCGGGTTCTGTCGGGACAACGGAGGACACCTAGGGGAGGAACTGGAATAGGTGGGGAGATGGCAAACAGACAACTCACACACAAGAGGAGTGGATGCTGAGTGCGATTTAATGCAGAGAATAACAGACTTTTATAGCAAAAATCTCCATAAGAAAGGGCAAAAGGTTACATAATCTTGCTGCAGGGCTTCATTCTTGGGTGGTCACCAGCTGGTTGCCTGATAGGCACTTGTTTCCAGCTTATCTCTAAGAAATATAATGGGTTTTGATGTTTGTCACCAACTAACCATTACCTTATTTCTATAGAGGTCTTAACTGTCCCATAAGATCTTTTCTGTTCTTTCTTTAATAGTAAACACCAAGGAGACTTAGATTTAGCAAGTATCTTAGTAAATGAAAGAGAGTAATAAGAAGTTCTTTCTCCTAAGTAGTTATCTCAGCAATTGCCATACATTCTTTCTGTTCTAGCCGCGCCTACAGCTTTTTGTAAATCTCTTACAAACAATTCCTTCTGCTGAAGTGACATTGTGAAACCCCCAATACTTTTATATTTGCTTATGACTTGTCTACTAGCCTCCATAAGAGGGGTTTCAGGGTAGCACTTAACTCTGGTGAGTTAGTCATATTTTTAAGACACTCATCAGATATTGCAGTCGTCAGCTCTTCAGCTAAAAGTGAGTGCTCTACCAGTTGAGCTACAGTACCACTTCCATCTTTCTGAGTGGTTAATTGGAGATAAACCTTTCATTCCCAGGCTGCCTTTGAACTGGGAGCCTCAGATCTCATCCTCCAGATAGCTAGGATTACAGGAATGAGCCACCAGTGCGCAGATAATAAATAGCTTTTTTTGGGGTGGGAGGGGGTCCGGTCATGGGCCTAAATTCTGGGCCTGGGCGCTTTCCCTCATCTCTTCAGCTCAAGGCTAGCACTGTACCACTTGAGCCACAATGCCACTTCCGGCTGTTTTTCTGCTTATGTGGTGCTGAGGAATCGAACCCAGGGCCTCATGCATGCAAGGCCAGCGCTCTACCACTGAGCCACCTTCCCAGCCCCAATAAATAGCTTTTTATGTGTATCAGGTGATACACAACAACTCAGACCCTTAGGAAGTCTTTTATCTTCCAGTCTGGCAGGATGTAATCCCACTATATGCTCCGGTAAATAACAAAATTAAACAGATTCTACAAATGTAATTAGTTCCCACAAGAGTTGGTATGAGTTACTTCCAAGGTGTGAGTGCAAATTAAGGCCTTTCTAGAAGTCAGTGATGCAAACAGAATGAAGCAAACATTAAGGAGAATATGTTTATCAAGTAAGTATGGAGGTGCCTAGGATCTGACAACAGTGGCTGTATGATAGGAGACCAGAAAGCAGAAACCACAGTCTCACCGCCACAGAACCTAAACCCTACTAGGCATCCCGTAAGCTTGTAAGAGATCCCCACATTCTGTGAGAGACTATAGGGTAGTGGCCCCTGCTAGAAACTGAGCAGCTACTATAGACAAACCACACCCAAGTTACCAGCCCAATCTTATATCCTACAATAGTTTGTATTCAGTGGCCAAACAAATAAATTTGTGAAATTTGCCACATAACATGACAAAATAAATGCATATCTCAGAATGCTGGTGCCTTACACCTGTAATCCCAGCTACATAGGAGGCTGAAATCTGAGGATCCAGATTCAAAGGGTTCCCAAGCAGCAATGTCTGTGATATTCATTTTGCCAATAAATATCTAAAACCTGGAAATGGTAATATGGCTTAAGTTGCTGTTCACTATTGAGCCATGGTTCTCCTTTTAGCTCCCTTTCAATTATTTTCATAACCTTTAATTTTCTTTACAACGAATGACATATTTTTTGTTAGATAGTTCTTAGTGTGCTTTTATTGGATTGCTTTGGTATGAACAACTCGGGATTGAACTCATACCTCATTTATGGGAAGAAAGAAATCTACCACCTAAGTCACAATTCAGTTATGGCAGTTTTTTGTTTGTTTGTTTGTTTTTCTTGGTCTTGGGGATTGACTTCTGGGCCTGGGTGCTATCCCTAAGATCTTCAGCTCAAGGCTAATGCTCTACCACTTTAGCTACAGTGCCACTTCCAGTTTTCTGTGTGTTTCCTGGGAGATAAGAGTCTCATCGACTTTTTCTTCCTGGGCTAGCTTTGAATCGTGATCCTCAAATCTCAGCCTCCTGATTAGTTAGGATTTTATGTGTGAGCCACCACCACCCGGCTATGGTAGTTTTTTTTGTTTTTCTTTTTGTTTTTTAGGAATTTGAATTTCTTATTTTTGTCCTAATTTAATTTAATACTTTATTTTTTTAATCCCAGGGAATTGAGTATAGGACCCTTTATATGTATGTATGTGCATGCTTCTGTGTACATATGTGCCAATACTGAGGCTTGAATTGCCATAACTTTTTCCAAGCAAGGCTGATACTATACCACTTGAATCACACCTTCAGTATTTTTATTGCTGCTTAGTTGAAGGTAAGAATCTCTGATTTGCTACTTTGAAGGCTTAGTTTTTGGATGACAGTTAAGAGCCAAACTGTGAGGTCTCCTTACCACTTCCCTCTAATATCTACTTAGGAAAAGCTGGAAGTGTCACTGTGGCTCAAGAGGTAGAGCACTAGCCTTAATGAAAAGTGACTCATATACAGTGCCTAGGCCTGACTTAAACCCTGGGTCCTGCAGATTAAACAAATAAACTCTGAATTGTCTGACAAGTCAAGTTTTAAAACATGATCTTATAGATCTCAGCCTCTGAAATTGCTAGATTTACAGGTTTGAGCCTGTAGTAATGGTGATAGTTTTCTATTATATTTACAGATGCTTTAAAAAACACATCATGTAGCTAACAGTGGCTCATGGTTATAGTCCTTGATATTATGGATACTGAGAACCTTGATGTGATGTTGGGCCTAATGATAGAATGTCTATGAGTCTTATCTGTAATTAACAACCAAAAGGTTGGATGTAGAACTGTGGCACAAGTTTTAAAGTCATAACCTTGAGCAGAAAAAATTTTAGGGACATTGCTCAGGCAATGCATGCAAATCCCAAGATCAGCACAAAAATTAAAATAAATAAAACATAAAATAATCCTAGGTATGGCTAGTGACAGTTTGCCTAGTTTTCCTAAAATTCTTAGTTTGATAGTCACCACAAAGATAACTGGACAAACCAACAAAATATGTATCCATAGCCAGATGAAACTTTTGCTTAGAAATCTGCACTAATTATATTTTAAAAAACATTTCTTACACTCTTTAATTTAGAAAATTAGCCCCAAAATAATGCCAGTTGAAGAGAAATTGTATGTGATGACTACTTCAGAAACAATACATTTTTTAGTTTTTTAAAAGGAGATGTCATGGATGTCACGTATTTATCAACATATATATATATATATATATATATATATATATATAATTAGTAAATAAATGTCAACTAAATATAAACTTCATTGTCCTCTAAATTGAAGTGTTGACCTATATTTTATATCAGAATGAACATTTACTCGTCTCATTTTTAAAAGTCAATTTAAATTTTCTATTCAAATTTTATACAAAAAAATGTGTTTGTTGTTCTAGGAAAGTTCTCCAAAAGTTAATGTAGAGCAGTATGTAGGGCCATTTTGAGATTAACTAGGAATTCTGAGCCATGAAAAACTAAAGTTTTAAAAGTTGAAATAAATACATGTCAGAGAGTTAGAAACAAAACTTGGGTTTCTAGGGATAGACTTTCAAACCCTTTCAATACATTTGGCTGGGTAGATGGTGCTACAGTTGGTAATTTTGCTTCACTCAAAAATTCTTGGTGAGGTTTTTGTGTGTAAGAAGGAAATCCCTTTGTTTCGTATTTATGAACTTCATGTTAAAACTTTAGCAATGGACCTTCTGTGGCCCCTTTTTAACTGGAAGTATTTCAAGATTTTTAAGACCTCAAAATCTTTTTGTACTCTCAGCCAGGCTGTTTTGAACTATTTACTTTCAAATTTATTAACATAATCCATTTATCATTGTAGGGAGGAGAATCCTATGCTAAATAAAGTCTACTTGCTAGAGTTGTTTGTAAGTAATGAAGCATTGAGTATTTTGGGGTTAGCCTGTGTAGAGTAGACTGGATTGAGATGACATTTCCATGATTTATAGGTAAAATCACCCTCTTCCACTAGAGGTGCAGGATCAAATGAGTGATGGGTATTGGTTTAAGGTTTCTTTTATTTTACTATGTATGAATCTTCCATCATATACATATATATATATATATATATATATATATATATATGGCTTGAATCTTCCTGATATGTTGCTTTATAAACACTTGGTTTTACATGAAGTGAATTATAGTTTTTTAAATTAAATAAGCAGGACATTTGGCCTTAATCATGTAATAATTTGATTAATTTTAAGAGGAAAAAATATCATCAGAATTAAAATAAGTTATCATCATTCAAAAATAAATATTGAAAGGATATAAAGCAGAAGAATTTATGGGGTGCTTAATATATTCTGCCTTTCTTCTTTATAAGGTTTGTTGTGACCTGATGGTAATAGATTTGCAATGGGCAAAAGTGTTGTTGGTCACTTAGAGTTGTTACTTCAGCAAATGTATGAGAATGTCTGATGATGTTGAACCCTAGGTTTCTGAGAGGAAAAACACAGATATAAGTCCTCTAAGATGCTGACTAAAATGAATGAAATTCACACTCCATTAATAGGAGGGGAGGGCACCAATTTTTTTGCTGTCTTCAACAGCCAAATGCATTTTTCTCTGTAGGTGATTATCAGCAAAGAGGAGATTGTAGACAGACTAAATTCGTGGATCTTATTCAATGAAGAGAATAAGGAGATGTCTGGATGGCTGGTGCAGACGAACAACAATTCTACATACAACAGACAGCATTATTGAAGAAAGGCTTGAGAAGTTTCAGATGGTGAGCCAGCAGTGTCCAGGCAGGTGTAGTTTGAACACCCTTCTCACTGCTGAGAATCTCATGTTACAGGCAAGTTTCCTATAAGGGTTGAAGGGAATAGTTGCTTCTTCTGCATTGGCAAGTCTGATAGGAGAAGGGGCTTGTGTCTCCTGAAGTATCTTGGTGTCCTCAGGCCCCTGAAGGAGTCTAGTTATTGCAAAAGAACAGAGGTCATTTATGATTAAATTGATGATTTCAGGTAGTCACTCGGCCTCAGATGTAATGTAGGTCAGTAACACATGTAACAAGAATTCATGTAGTTAAATGAAACTGAGTTATATCCACTTGTGAATTAGAAGTAAAATTAGAAGTAGATTAGAGGATATCCATGAGAGAAATCAGTGGGGGTGTTGTATCAAGAAAGTAAGAACAAACCATATTTTGAATTTGTTTAGTGAGCACTTCTTGACTTTCCAACCTTTCCCTGTGAAATTGCATTAACTCTCACATATGATAAGAATTTCTCAATGACAAAACTCTATAAGACGCATCCCATGTTTGTGGCTAAGAAATAAATGCTTTGGGGGCCAGGCACTAACGGCTCAATCCTATAATCTTAACTATTCAGAAGTCTGCAAACTGAAGATTGAAGTTCAAATCCAGTCCAGACAAAAATCTCCCTTTAGTTCTCCAAAACCATGGAAATGTAGCTTTACCTCAAGTTATAGAGTACCTGCCTTAACAGAAAAAGCTAAAACACAGTGTCTAGGCCTTGAGTTCATATTCTCATAGTGGAACAAATAAAAAGTAGAAAAGAAAGATGGAATAATAATGGAGCTTCCTATTTTCATAACTTACCAGGACCACATGGAATTAATAATCCTTTTAAGTGAAAAGAAGGCCCAGTTGAAGCAAATGAGTAAAGTTAAAAAGGGACAGCAGCAAGACAAGAGACTTCAAGAGGGATGACAAGCTTAGCAACAAAATCAAGAGCATTCATCTTCAAGAAAACACACCTCTGTAATCCCATATACACCTTTGATTATTCTCATCACTATGACCATCCTCTAACGTTGGCTACACTTATCCACTAGAGTCACCGAACACAGCGTATCCTTTGTGACATTTCATGGATAAAGTTATTTGTCCTCATTGTCATCAGTCTTTCAGAAACTTTAGTGAAGAGCATGTTCTTCCATTTTGCTTGTATATGATAGCATCCTGTTCTATTTTTCAGCAAAGAAACTGTGGCTAGCAGGCTTGAGAATGGTTACATTCAGAGGTTCTTCAGTTTCACATTTTTCTTTCCTTTCTTGGTAGGTGAGTTGGAATAAGAAAAAAATTATGCAGTATGTTTTATTTAAATGAAAAGATTTATTTGAAAATACTACAAGTTATCATTCTTTAAATATATTTTAATTCAAATATAATAGGGCTAGTTTTAATGCTGCATGCCTTTAAACCTAACTGTTTAGAAGGCTGAAATCTGAGGATCATAGTTTCACGACAGACAAGGTAAAATGGACCATGATACTCTTATCTACAACTAAAAATCAAAAAGCTAAACAAGGAGCTGTGGCTCAAATGGAAGAATGTCAACCTTGAGCAAAAAGGAAAACCAAAAGAAACTAGGCCCTGAATTTAATTCCTAATACTAGCACATATATGTTTGTGTGTGTGTATATTATATATATATGCATATATATATATGCACATATATTCTATATGCATGCATATATAGGCATATATGTGTGTCAATATATATAAATTGTATATGCATATGTATGTATATATAATTTTTTAATAAATTATTAGCAAGTGTCAACTATATACAAGCAAACATTTAGTGTTGCTCTTAAAAACAGATTCATATGCAATTATGAACCCCTGTGATTTATATGAGCCAACATAAAAAGAAACGTAAACCAACAGATTAGGTTATTAATAGAATGATTTTTGTTATAGAATAGCCTGTATGCACAAGATTAGGCAAATGATATTTAGTCATTTTCCAAAACATTGAAAGCAAAAGCATAATAGTACAAGAAATCACATTTAGACATGGACTATGCCTCTCAGTGGACAGGTAGATCAGGAAAATATGATAGCAATATGCATATAGATATACATGTATGCGTATACATTCATATATATATGCATATATATACATACATACGTACACACGTACATGCACAACAGAATTTTATTTATCCATTCAAAAGGATGATAATGAATCATTTGCAAAGAAAGGAAATAAATTGGGGAAAATCATGCTAAATGAAGTAAGGGAAGAAAGCCAAACCCAGATAGACAAATGAGATATGTTTTCTTTTATATAGGAAGTTAAGCGTAATATAGATCAATACAATATGCACACTTTGTGGTGGAATGCAACTATACACCTAGGTATGAACTGAAATATGGTTAGTTCAGAGAATAATTCAAATAATGTAATTCCTTAGAATAGCTAACTCACATTCCAATAAAATAAACACTATGAATCAAGTACTCAGAGGTACGGATGGAGTCAAGGTGGGAAGAAATAGATAAATTAAGCAATAAAGTGGAGTGAAATGCAGTGCTCTAACTTAATGCATATCCTACCAAATGAAGAAACTTGAGGAAAGGGTGGGAGTGAGAGTGCTGGGGAAAATTATGAAAGAGGTGAGATTGTACTCATGTACTCATAATGAATGTCAACTCCTGTGTACAAGTTGAAATCAAAATGAAATTAAAAAATCCAATACTCAGTATGCTCATGAAAGTATTTCAGTGATGATGATTCTCTGAATAACTAACAAACAATAAAGAGTTCAAGCAAATGAGTAGCAGAAAGGGAAATGATGTTCGGCTGGAGAAGAAGTTTAAGAAAAGAGGGGGCAGATTAATGAAAAGAGGAAGGGATGGCAAATATAATCATTATATTAATGATATCAATGTAAAAATGGAACCATGTAACTTGGAAGATGGGTAGTTTGGGGAAAGACGGGTAGATTCAGGGAACACTAATCAAGATGCATTGTACTTATAAACAAACTCATTGAATTGAAACCACTTTGCACAATGATAAATACAAATGAGTAAAAAAGACAAAAAATAAATTTGTGCTTCATTTTTTGTAGCACAAGTAGTAAATCGTAAGTTATAATTTGGATAAAAAGTAAAGTTAAATTAGATACATGACAAAATAAGAAACGAAATGTCTTGTGGGTAACATTGTCTTTGGAAATATCCGTGCCTCATAATATACTTTTCAAAATATCAATATTCTGATTATTTTGATTTTTTTGAAAATAAAGTGATCTGTGAACTTTCAGACACTATTATCATAATGCCTAATGATACATAATTTAGCTAGAGTTGATAAGATAATCATTGTTACTTATCTTATATTGTAAAATATAAGGAACTTTTATGATACCACTACATTATAACACAGATACTGGTTTCCTTCTTTAAATTGCTCCACAGGATATGGTTACATATAACCTGATACAAGTCCCAAAATCACAAATATAAGTAAAATTACTTAGAAGGAAATGGTAGGAAGACAATTATTATCTAACACAATCAATGTCAGCCATGGACTTCCTGAAAGAGAATCATAGACAAATCTGTTTGTTTCACCAGGCTTCTAGTGCCAAATACGAAGTGTTGAAAAGACCCATATGGCAAACTACTTCTCAAAGTGAGATCACTATATAGGCAGACCCTCCAAGACTTCTACATGGAAGAGACTATTTCTGACCCAATGCTCTTATTTTTTTTTTTACCAAAGAAACAGTTCCTTTAGTAATTTATGTTTTTTGAATTTAGATAATGAATCAACATTTTTCACAAAATTAAATTTGAAATATCTTTGATCGGTTTTTCCATGCTTAAAACTAGCAATACAATAAATAATAGTTGCCACAATTTGGAACTTTTCTGCATCAATGGAAAAACAATCTGGAGAATATAGACTCTAGAAAGAACCAAAGGAATCCAAAGATATATCTATTTTCCACAGAATTGTTCAAGTGGAATGAAGGCCAACATAGTTTCTTTAAATTAAGAATTAGTCTAATGTCTGCACACCAACAGTTAACAAATGTTTATTCCAAACTTAGTGATTGTACAATAGGTAGACTTTGTAGACTTTCTTATTTTTGAAAGAAAAAATCTACTAGAGTGAGACACAGGAACCTTAAGAAGACTTACAGATAAAGCACATAGTGTGTTAAAAGAAGACACCATGGTAGAAAAATGAAACTTCCTTTTTGTTGGTCACGAGGCATGAACTAAGGGCCTGAGTACTGTCACTCAGCCCTCTACCACTTTGGGACAGAGTACCACTTCTGTTTTTTTGTTGATTAACTAGAGACAAATCTCATAGACTTTCTTCCCAAGCTAGCTTAGAACCACAATTCTCAGATCTCAGCTTCATGACTAGCTAGGATTATAGATGTGAACCACCAGTATCCACCACCCCACAAAATGAAACTTTTCAGCTTCTTGTGAGTTCAATTTTCAGTGGCCAGGAAAGACCTCCTAGAATGGTGCTTGCCACTAAAGAATTAAAACTACAGAATGAGCAACCAGGAAGTTGTCTGTTAGTAAAGATGCAAGTATGAAAGGGTGCTACTAATTTCAGTTGTTTTTTTTCAATCTGATTGACCTTCAGTACAAATCTGATCTTGTTGTCACCTCTTGGAAGGAGCAGAGTCTGGGCCTATGCTACTTCGAATATAAGAGACTAGAAAAAGAATACCCTATGGTACACAAGTAGTTGAATGCAGGAAAGAAGCAACATATTCCCTGCAGGGGAAGGCATGGGAGAGATAAAGGCCTAGAGAAAAAACTGGTGGTCACAACATTTAACCCCTTCTCCTCCAAGGAACTGACCTCCCACATAGTGGCAGTGACATAATTCACCTAGTGCATTATCTGATATGAAGGAAGGTGTCATGTCTCACTAAACAACACAGTTGTAGTCAAAGAAAGGGAAATTCTTTTGTGTTGCTCTTAGGCCCAGTCTCAGTTACTCTCCACATTAGACTTTGTCCAGTTTCTATTCTTACTACAAGGTCCCTAATCAGGAGGAATGTGTGATCTCCTGGATTCCCATTGGCTCTTTGGGAACTGAGACCACTTTCAATTTTAAATCTGTTCCTTCTGTCAAGGCTGTGGTGGTTGGTGGGAAAGCTCATCCTCTGAAATGTGATTTAATACAAAATCTCTTCAGAGAAAGTCAAGGAATGACAGATTCTGCCTGAATTTCTACATTTCCAAAGAGGTCAATTAATATCTGATTCTGAAGCTCAGGTGGAGGTCCTTCAATAGTTCCTCTGAGCTGGAGTGAAAGTTAGCACAGACTCCAAGTCATACTCACATTTCTCCAGCTCTTTTTCATGACCTGAAAGATCACAGGAGTTGAGTTCAGAAACAAGGAAAAATGAGACTAGCAGAAGAATACTGGGCAGGGGGAGGAATTAGACACCGTGAAAATGAGGTCAGAAAATCTCCTAGGATCACTCATATCATTCAGGAATCACATAATAAGATTAGGGAATAAAAGTAATAAATTACTACCTAATTAGTAACTCTACTTCACTGACTACAAGTGTTCTGTAGAAAGGTAGGTGACCTGGACTATGTTGATTAGGAAAAGAGAGCCATTGTTTCATCACAAAGTTCTAGTAAATATCTTCATCCATAGCACAGATTGTTCTTACTTTCTACTTCTCTGATACTTTTCTTTGCTGGATTCTAAAAATGACCTTTGAAAGTGTTAACATCTTCAGATGTAATTACATTTTATTTTAATCCATTTGTTATGAAATATAACAAATTATGGGGAAAATCTGTCTATGGGACATTTTCTTCAATGCCCTATTTATTTGATGTTATTGTTATTTTTTATAGTTTCATTTTTAAACCTTGAGCAAAATGTTTTGTTAAATTAACACTAATTAGTTGCACATTTTTCGTATTTTTCCTTGTTTATAAATGTGAAAATATATCTTGATCAGCACCCCATATGTTTTCTTCATTTTCTTTCCTCCTTTTCCACACAAACTCAGATACATTCAATCAATCACATCAACAATTTTGGCCATACTCTCTCTTTTTCACAGTTCTGATCCTTCTGTGAATTTTTACTATTACATATACAAAAGACAGATACTGATTTGTCTTCTCATAAACATTTTAAGTGTATTTTATGAATTGGAATGTGTCTTCAGTGTACACCAATATGAATTTACTTCATTCAAATTGGCCATGCAGATGAATGTTTTTATAACCTTCATCCATCTTCTACCATTCAACAGTTTTTGATGAGTCTTATTTTATAACTTCTTCATTCAACTTTTCAAAATAATTTGTTATTAAACTTCTAGCATTATCTTTTTTTCTCAATTGTTGCCTTCTTAAAATTTCTTCAAATTATAAACTACATATGATGGTCCTGTATATGTTCACTGATATATTTAACTTTTGGTCTAATATTCACCTATTACAGGATATCTTTTTTTGGGGGGGTGCGGTCGTGGGGCCTGAACTCTGGACCTGGGCGCTGTCCTTCAGCTCTTCAGCTCAAGGCTAGCGCTCTACCACTTGTGCCACAGCGCCACTTCCGGCTTTTTACTTTTTGCTTATGTGGTGCTGAGGAATCGAACCCAGGGCCTCAGGCATGTAAGACAAGCGCTCTACCACTCAGCCACCTTCCTAGCCCCTTACAGGATATCTTTAACCTGTAGTAACTACTTTGAAAATCAATATTGACGTTCCTCACGAAAGAAAAAAACACAATGCCAGAAAAGCCCATGAAAATAGTATTAGGTGCATATCCAAAAATACTTTGCAATGTAACAGTAGAAGCATTAACTTCTCTTATATTCCAGAATATGTTTATAGCTATGAATAGCCCATTCTGTTTATTCCTTTTACTGGTACACCTAGGTTGATTGCAGATCTTGGTTGATATGAATACTGCTGCCATTAACATGGATGTTCATGTTGAATCATATTCCTTCATATGTATCCAAGTTACTGTAAAGGTCATTAAAATATGTGGGGTTGTTTTTGGTATTGTGTAAACTTCCACTCTGAGCTACATATGAGTTGTATTCGGTTACAATGCCACACAACCTCTCCAGCATTTGTGTTTATTTGTTTGAGTGGCTATAAGTATTTTAATGTGTAAGATGGGATCTCAGTGACTTTTGGGTATGTATTTCCTATGTGGATAAGAATTTCAAATATTTCATTTATTTATTAAACATTAACATTTGTACTTCATTCCTGATCAGTGTCTTTTTTGGTATTTGATCAATTTTTAAGTTTTATAATTTGTGATTTTTTTCCTATTCCAATTATTAACATTAGTTAAAAAATTTATTTCAGTGGTCCACAATTTACTAAAATCTAGTGATTGTACATTTATAACACTGGTTTTGTCTTTGTTTACACCCAGGCAATTATTTCAATAAAGATGTTGAACTTCTTTCACTAGAAATGTAGATTGAAAGGATAGTATCTCATATTAGTGCTAAGATAACCTCAAAATTAACAGTCACAGACCAAGTCCAAACAGTTTGGCTAAGTAACACATTAACACAGCACAAATTGCATTTAAAGAGATCAAAGAGCTTCATAAAAGATGTTTAAAAAGTCACCACTTTCATGAAGCAAATGCTGAAGTTCACACGCAGACCATAGGAATCTGATCATCAGGAAGATCAAGGGACAAAAGTATACAAAGGGACAACTTTAGAACGTTTACTAAGGATTGGTGGAGGGGGGAAAAAATCTCTAGATACCAAAACTCAGTGCTGAAGGAAAGAAGTGTTTTATTCCTAACCTCTGCTCTGTCTGACTCTCTCACGTCACACACACACACACACACACACACACACACACACACACACACACACACACACACACACACACACACACACACACAGCTCTTGTACACATAGAAACCTAGGCGCAGCTGTATCTTGGACAATGAAGATTTTTTCTTCTTCCACTGAGATAATCAAATGTGATGATGAAGTTGGCTCCACAGCCACCCCACACTTGAGCAGAATGAGGGATAGGATACCTTAGACTGCAGCATAGCCTTGTGAATCCCTGGCTTTGTGTGTAAGAATGCAGTTCATGGTCCTGTAGGCATGGGTGGTCAAGCTGAAACAGGGGTACACTTGACCTGGAGGATGGCACACCATAAGCCTTGCATGCATGGTGAACCAGGTTTGAGAAGCCATATGAGCATCTATGTAATGACCTCTCAATGGCATGGAGTTGACACTGTACTTGGATATGGCAGGAGACCAGAGGACAGCTGGAATCCAGAAGGTGTTAGAGGCACCAGAGTGAATGAGCCTTTCTGTGGAAACCCCTAGAGCAAGCTAAGGAAGTTCCCCGCCCACATGTGACAGCCACCATGCTGGTCCCCAGAGGACTCACCTGGTCTTGTCCATGGTTCAGTCCTGATCTACAGCTGGAACATCCCCAGTGGCCCTTGTCCTGAGTGGGCTGAAACAGCATTGGCAAGGCATGTTTCCTTCACCCCACTGTGCATGACCTCCCTGCTGCTGCTCCATGAGGGCAGGCTGAAGCTGGGCAGGCCTTTCCTGGTGCCCAGTGCAAAACCAGTCATAGGCTGAGCCCACAGCAGTGGAGCTGGCCCTCACAAACTGCCAGGGGCATCGAGAGAGTCATCACTGCAGCTTGAGTCCTGTGGCCTCCACCCTCCACGCCCCCAGAGTTTGCCTCCAAGTCCTCCCCTTTATTGTTGAAATTCTTCATCCACTGGTTCTCTCATTTCTCATTGTCTACTTTGGCAGGACTTGAGACTCCTTCCTCTCCTCATGAGGTTTCCAGGCCCCAGGGAATCTGCCCCAACCATCCCAATTCACAGACACTCCCGAGAAGCTAGCCAACATAGGGGTGGCTGCTGTCAGAGAAGCTGACCTTCCCCCTTCCTTCCTCCCCTCACCAGCCTCTGCCAGGGCCTACCTTCCACTCCCCACCACCCCCAGTCCCAACCCCAGTGCAGCCTCACCTGCAGCCTATATTCCCCTCCCCATCACCCCCAGCTCCAACCCTAGTGCAGTATCCCCAATGTCCTACCCTCCTCTCCCAACCCCCAACCCCAACTCCAACTCCAATATGGCCAGTGCTCTGGGGAACACAACCACGTGGCCCATGTGGCATCAAGGGTGCCACCGTGTGCAGCTGGCTGAGAGCTGGAGGCAGCATAGGTCTCTCTGATCAGTGTCTTGCACTTTACTTACTCATGTATTCATTGTATTAATTTAGTACTTAATTTTTGGATCTTATATCATTTCATTAATCCTTTGCAGAATAGCTGTAGAAATATAGTCCCAAAATTCAGATTGTCTTTTTTTAAATTATTTCCAGATTCAGAGATGTTTTAGGTAGTTATAATAATCATGAACTCTCACTTCCATAGCAGAGTGCTATTAAGAAAATGATTGCTTATGCATCTGTTATTAATTATTTACAATACTTAAAACTTTTAAAATTTCAAATATTACAGGAAGAACTTGGTTCATGATGAGTGGATGTTTGTGAGTAGGTTGAGCTGTTGCATACATTGTGTGTGTGTGTGTGTGTGTGTGTGTGTGTGTGTGTGTGTAGGGAAGTGTACATGTATTATTGAAACGGATACAGATGATGAGTGCTGTTCTGAAATTGTTTCCTTTTTCTGAGATATACATTGTGGTGTTTCTTTGTTGTTGGTAGGCTCTGACTACTTGCCTTTGCCTGATGTTCACTTTCCACCTCAATTTTTCAATAAAAGTTTCTTATTTCTTATTGAGCATACAGGGCTGTGGTACTAGTTTGTCTTTAGTCTGCCATCAATGATCATATTTTCCGCTTTAAAAATTAACAATCAATATACATTTTACTTCCTGGTTGATTTTCCCCTCTAACTTGCATTTATAAATAAGTATTAGAAGAGTTTTGAGCTCAGTATTCATAATGAAAAACCATTTTGAATTCTCTTGTTAGCACCAAGATCTTGAATTTCTTTTGTGGTTTTAGTATAAAATACCCTCCTTTGTGATTTTGGCATGAGGAGACAAACAATTCCAAAAGTTTTATTCTTTAAAATATCAGATAATTCATAATTTTGAATATGTCTAGTGGCAAAATGAATGTACTTGCTCAATAGATTTGCTTAATAAATCAATGCACAAAAGTACCACTCATAGCGGCTGAGAAGGTGACTCAGTGGTAGACTGCTTACCTTGCAAGCATGAGGCCCTGGGTTGGATTTCTCAGCACCATGTAAGCAGAAAAAGCCACAAGTTGTGCTGTGACTCAAGTAGTAGAGCACTAGCCTTTAGCTGAAATGCTGAGAGACAGTGACTAGGCCCAGAGTTCACCAACAAAAACAAAAAATAAATAAATAAAACTCATAATCAAGGACATTAATTTCAAAGGTTCATTATCATGATACCTAGTGGCAGGGTGCCAAGACATATTGGACCTCTGTCACAAAGCTTTAAGAAGGAATTCAACACCTGACAAGTACTGAAAACAAAAAGTAAAAAATAGCTCTGCCAACAACATAGATAATCTGCACTCAAACAGAAAGTTACTAAAAATGGAATACTTTTTATAATATTTCTTAAGAGATTCTGGCTGTATATTAATTATCATATAAAGTAACCTTTAAAAGCTCCATAGGTGGATCTGAGTCTTAAGGGCCTCTATCGAAAACTGGAGAAGAAAATTATCAACCTGGATTTTAAAAATTGTTATTGTTAAGGAAGTGTACACATGGGTCACCATTTTGTAAATCAGGTAATGAGTTCATTTCTTTTTGGACAGTCTCATCACTTCCTTTGCACTCTCTCTCTGTTTTTTCCCCTGTCCCTGTCCACAAGTGGTATAAGTTCATTGTCAACATAATATCTACAGAGAACCACTGCTGCATTTGCTCCCCTGTCCTCCTTGAGTTTCTGTGGCCCCCTCACTACCCATAAATGAATAAATAAGAACAGAAAAATCCCTCTTGTTTCCAATCGCTGGGATTCATTTCAATATAAACATCAGTAGTATTATGAGAGTTTCAGTCTCTGTCCACACATCCCAAACACTTGTACTTCATGCAACCAGTCATAACTCCCACCAGATTCTATGTTCTACAAAGTAGTTCTTTTCACTTTCTGAGATTCAGAAAGATTAAGTAACTTACTGGAAATACTGGGCTGAGCATTGAAGCTCACTCTTATAGCTTATATACTTCACAGAGTGAGATCCGAAAATCATACTTTGAAACCAACCTAGATTGACATATCCATTACATGTTTATCTCCATTTAACCAGCAGAATTGTGTGTTTCAAGTGGTAGAGTTAGAATGCCACGAGTCTTGAATGGGAAACCTAAAGGATAGTGCCAATATGTTGTTTTTAAAGAACCAATGCGGTCCCATACAAAATCTGACACCACAAACACACACACACACACACACACACACACACACACACACACACACACAAACACACACTTGAAAAAAGAAGTTAGTAACGAAATCCAAATAGTTTTTTTATATATGTTTTAGTATTGCTTTAGTGAGATTTGACTTGGTTTTCTCTACTGATGAGCCACAATTTGAAAACTGTTGAAATGACTACCATGTCCATGCTCAGAGAAATATTCTCCAATTTGTCTTCCTCCTTTTCCAGCAATGATAAGTTGTCTCTCCTTGGCCCAGTTTCCTCTTTTGGGACTCAATATCTTAGACTTTTCAGTCTTAATAACCAGGATCATAGGTGGCAACTACTGTAATGCACGGTATCTGCCTTGGGGAGTGTTCAAAGTTCACCATTCAGGTTATTAGCACTCACCCATGATCACTCAGTGCTCAGAATTGGGAATTTCTTAGGGGCAGTAATTCAGGAGAAGCACTGTGTTCTACTTCATATTTTTTATTTAAGAGAAGCTTCCATATATTGTCTACTTTAAGCATTGTGTGATGAGAAAGATTGCCTGTAGGAGACAGAAGCACTGTACTAACTGTTCCGCTCAGAACACAGGAGGAAGGAAAAGAAGTTCTGAAAAAGTCATATAGCCTAAACATTGAGCTCTTAGGAACTCAGGCTATCTGTTATCTTACTTTCAACCCCAAAAGTCAGAGCCTGAAAGGGCTTGTAAGCTCCATTTATATTCCTGATCATGGGGCTCCTTTCCCCTCAGTCCTTCTGACCCTTTGTTTAGGGTTTGACAGTGTCTCTTTCTTTCTTGTTAATTCATTGCATATTAAGCACACCCAACCATGGGTTTCCATTGTCCTAGTAGATGTTTTACATTCCAGGACCTTCCTTCCAGGGAACTCTCTTCTTGTGCCTTCATATGCATAGGTCCACAGAAGTGAGTGACTCACAGAATGTGGAACATAGTTGCTCAATGATGATCAACTCAGAGACACAGGCAGGTTGAGTTTGGAGCCTTTCTGAGAGACCTTAGCCTAGGCAACATTGACAGCAATTCCTCAGAGCAATACCACTGACAGAAAGTAAGCCCTGACTAGTCCTTAGTCCTTCACAGTTCTACTTAGGGGTGTGAACAAATGACCATGCCCTTAGGGTATTGCACAGTACACCAATCACTGAAGTCATCTTGAGCCTAGGAGAAAAATCTCCCTTTGTATAGCAGTACACATAAGAAGTAGAAGATGCCCCACACTCAAATGCTCCAGGAGAACAGAGTGTATGAGTGTCTACACAATTGGGGAATCAGATTCTGAGGGGTGGGAAGGGAAGATTTCAGATATTGCACTATAAAGTAATTATAAGTTTTTGAATTGTTAACCCAACTTCCTTGCTGATCCTTACATTTTGTTTCAGGAAGTGGTGGAATATTTATGATCACAAAATGGAGTTTTTAACCCCAGGCCCAAACTCTAGGTGACCTTGTTAGATCTTCCCACATGCCACTTATGCCAAATAAAGAGATGTGGTGGAGGTCAGGAAAGGACATTGATTAGATGTCAGCCATGACAAGACAACACCTTAGCGCAACTTCAGAACACTAAGCAATACTCACCTACATTTCTATTCACCCATGTCATTAGGTCTGAGTTGTATCTAGGAGTCCTCAGTACCTTCAGAAAAGGAAGATCTAGGACAGAACCCAAGATTGGTCTGGCATTTTGGACATAAACTAACTTGTTTGATGGAAACGCTGTGTACTGTCCTATAAATCTGTGCATTTACCTTACTACATTTGATTCATATCCCCTCACTAAATTATCTATGATTGGTTCGGTTGCTGCCATAGCAGCTGTCTGGTGGCTCCATTTTGATTTCACTTTATTCTACTGAACCAGTAATGGAGATGGAGAGACTGACCACAGCACATTTGCATGTTTCTCAATGAGCAGTGATTGGCTGGGGAGTATTTAAGATGCTCCCCATGTTCTTAGTTGCCTAGTAACACCTTGGATTCCAGAATCAATGTTGATAAACAGATACAGAAGTTACATGTAGCTTGCTGTGCCGGATTCACACCTAGATAGGCAGATGAGAAATTGGAAGGGTTTGGTTTGAAAGCCACAGGTTGATACAAAGCAGAAATGAAAGGATGTGGAGATGAAGTAAGCTACCTGGTAGGAAAAGGAGAGATAGTTAAAGGTGATGATTACCTAGAGGAGACAGAGAAAGTTTGAAGCAACATTTGGACCTGTAGATCAAAGTAACACATCTGAGGTAGAAAAGTCTGGCTTTCCAGAGCCACAGAAGTTGGAAGGGCAGAAGCAAATGTTCTTGCCCATTTCAAGGGAGCTCCCAGAATGCTAAGGTAAGAACTGGTAGTTTCCCAGAGCACTGCTGCTGAGCACTACACAGATCCCTTGCTACCATGATAATTGTCCTTGGAGATGAGCAGTGAGATCTGTAAAAGCTGATTGCAGCTCACAATGTGGAGCCTGTTCTGCAGCATTGTGGAGTGTGGTCTCTCAGGATGCTCAGGGAAAAGATCCGAAAACCAGTGTCAAAGATTGCAATCTATTTGGAGTAGACATTTATGGATGGAACATGCCTGAACCCAACATGCTGATAGTGAGCTGCTAGCGGTAGTTCCCTAAAGATCTAACAGCCAAACTGGAGAGGGAAACACTGAGCTCTGCACCACATCAGTCTACCATGCCAATTGCTTTATGCTAGTACTGGCTACCCAGTTTGCACACTCACGACTTTTTAACCTGATTGTGCCACCCTAATCCTTCACAATTTTACTCTTTCACGTTCTCTTTTCCTCCTTGTCCCTGCTAAACAGTCTGGATATCCCAATCCTTGCAAAGCTGTTGGTGCCACTGCCACTCAGTGATTACAGTCACAATTCCCCTTTCCCTGGTATCCTATTCTCTGCTACTCTACTCTGTTACTCATAATTCATAACACCATGGTTCCAGCCACCTGGTCCCTGGCAACCTTGTTGCTGATATCCCCTTCCCTAACAAAGCAAGGGAAGAATGGGCACAGCCAGTCGACTTGGGTACTACTGTCTTCTTGCAGGCATATTGGGACAAGTTATTCCTCATGAAGGATTAACTGGAGGTGGAAATGAAAGAGGTTAATCAGAGGTGACTAAAATCTAGAGACATCAACATGTCACTGGTTGTTAGAAAAAGAAGGGCCCGAGGTGAATATTAATGGGAAAAAAAATTTTACAAAGAATTTTGGGAATGATGGAATGGATTTGGCTTATTCTCTTCTACTAGTTATCTGAATTATTTTATGACATAGATATGCAATTGTTTTGCATTTTAAAAATTACATGAAATTGCACATTTATGTGGTACTTATATTAATTTATGGAATAGTTACATAAGATCACGTTAATAATATTCAATATTTTATGCTATATGATATGCTCACCAATCTGCCTTTGTCAATATGAATTGAGCTCTCTATCAATAAATGGAATCTCATTGTCAAATACTAGAAGGAGATTACTGATGCTAGTACCAAAATGAAAGCTAGAACAGGAAAATTGAATGAAGCTACATGTTTGACGGGAGGGTTCAGTGGTAAGGGTTATGATGAAAGAGAAATTCTTCACCATGTAATCTGGGAAGAATAGAATGTGTTTTGTTGAAATACTAGTGTTTTAACCTTAGAAAGCAGAACATTATCTTTATTTTGCTTTTTGGAAACTTTTTTATGATTGGCTTACAAAAAATTATCAATATGACTGAAAATTCACTAATGTGAATGGTCAGATTATGATTATACTCAAAGCTGTCTTTAGAGACAGGCAGGTTATATTCCTTTGCTATTAAATTAATGGAGTAGTCTTACTTTGGAATGGACAGATAACCCATGACACTTGTTCCAAAACAAGAAAGATACTGGAGAAACAAAAAGAAGAAGGAGACCCAAGGCTGCTGAAATGAGCATATTTCCCATTTGGACTTAAAAGGGTTTTTTTGTACAAACAATAAGAATTTCATCTAATATTATAATTCCAAAATCTATGTGCTACAGAATAGCTTTTAAATGTAATATTTAATGCTGTTGGATTACTTGAAGACAAAGTTATACAGAAAACCTTAAATTCCAGAAAAACTGCAATGCTCCAACAAACAACTAGATGAAATATAATTTAAAATTTCAGCCGGTTGTGGGAAGATGGTGTTGCTCTCACAGGTAACCCCATTAAGTGTCTCTGACCAAAAGAAGGTCTAGTGCTACAGCCACACTTTACCTCAAGAAATCCACTCCAATCAAACTCTGAACACCTAAAGACTTTTTCTACTACAAGAGGACTATCCTACCAGGCAAATAAGAAAAGGCAAAAGAGAAAGAGTGAACGGGACCACTGTGGAGCATCTGCACCACATGCCATGATGCTTTGGGACTTTCTGCAGACTTTAAGCAGAGGAGTGCAGCCTTTAAGCAGAGGAGCACCCAAAAGCTGAAGAAAGTGCTCAATATTATACCTATGGAATGTTAGGAGGGAATCTGATGAAGATCTCCGAGTTGGTGAATGCCTCCTCTAACCTGTCCCCCACCTAGAAGGGCTATGGGGAAGGAGTTAACTTAGTAATACCGCCACCATTACAATTGCCAGAAATTGGCACCATCGGGTAAGCCCCCCAAATCAGCCCAACCTGCAGCACTGGCAGGATCCCCGTGGGCCTCCTGCAACCCTGCACAAGGCCTCCAGGAAACCAGAGCTGTAGCCAATCCATCGTTCTATGCTCTAATGGCCAACTGCTCTGGCTATTGGGCTTTCTGCTGAGACCTGCTCCCTGGCTGCTGTCACCCTGCACAGACCCCAGGCTCTCAGCTGCTTTACCACCAAGCTTCTGCATGCATCTCTGCCAACACACCTAGCAGCCACAGGCAGAAATCACCAAGACTGCCCTCCAGTGTCTGCCACCTTCCACTACATCTGCCGCAGACCAACATGGCTACCCCCGCAGTCCACATCAGCCTGCCGCAACAACCTCTACCCAGTCCTCCCAGTGCCAGGGCTCCCCACACCACCACATAGGAGAGAGACCCTTCAGCATCAGCAAAACCATCCCCCACCTGGATCTGCTAACACCCAGACCCTCTGATTGAGAACCATCTTATTCACCATACCACAGGCTCTGTGGTGCAGCACACCACCAGCTACAGATCTTGTGAGTAACACAACTGGATCCACGCTCTGTGAGTGGTAATTTTCTGAGGGATCCAAAAGCCCCCTGACATAAGCCCACTTCCAAAAGGGATGGATCACATCAAAACTGAGCACAGACATAAGCTCTGTTCCTAAGGCTCCTGTGGCTACCTGGAAAAGCCTAGGAACCCAAGTCCAGGCTTATGATAGCAGTCTACAACACTGAAACCCTCCAAACTCCCTGCCACCAGGCCTGAGAATGGAAATCTAGATAGCAGGCACCCTCCCCAATCAAAAAGACATCTGCAGTTCCGGGAAGATGGCGGAGGAGAAGCTGGAATCTGAACAGGCTCTCACATAGAAAACAGTTTTAGAGTTCCAGTGAACATTGCTAAGCCAGAGAATCATACCAAGTGTGCCATCACAGGACAGAGAGTTAGACAAGAGAGGGGAAGCCAAGACAAGGAGACACATTTGAGCGCCTGCCAGCAGCCGCCGCGGTGGCGGCAGGGTTGCAGCGGTGACTGCAGCCGCGGCCATACCTGAGCGCTCACAGAGAGTTTGGGACCAAGGAGCCAGACGCAGCGGGCAAGAGGATTCTACTCAACACCAGCAAGAACCGACAAGGAGCGGACATCTTCATCCTGCAGTTTGCAGACCAGAGATGACCCAGGATACAAGACTCGGCGTGAGTACAAGCCTGACGTCCTCACTCCTTCTCAGGGAGCAGAGGAGGGAAGGCCACCCCTACCCCCCCAGCACCGGTGATCTCCATCTTGGATACCGACAAAGGTCGGAGGAGCTACTAGCTCCAACTCAGGCCTTGGAATAAAGCGAGTCATTTAGCAGGTCACAAGAACTTAACGGCAAAGAGACCTGCCAGACTCAGCTCCATCCAGGGAAAAGTCACCCAGCTCAGGCACCAGCCATTGGAGTGGCTTTCCGCACTGGGTAACCAGAGCCAGAGGCTGCCCCTCCCTCTATCAGCCTCCACAATCAATTGAAAAACAGAAACCCTGAGAATGGCTCCAGGCTGGGCTCTGTGAGTTTTTCACAAAATAGACTCAGGGAAAAGCTACTGTTTTTTGAAAGGCCTCAAATCTACCAGAACCTAGCCTCATCACCCCTCTTTTGTGATTCTCAAAGCAGATCACCCTTCCATTAACCTAACCTGGGAGGGAGATCTCAAAATTTTGGGTAAAGCTGAACATTTTTCTGCCTGTTCGAACAAACTGACTTAAGAAACCAATCAAGCCACAGGACCTCAAGCTGACCAGAGATTCCAACAAGAGGCTGGTTACAGACAAAAGGGAGATACAGGATTCTTCCCACCCCTCACAAAAAAAAATCAAAAAAAAATCAAAGAACTTTTTTTTTCTTCTTCTTTTCTTTTTTCTTTTTTTTGTACCCTATAAATATAATTTTTTTCCTTTTCTAAAACTTTTATTAATCTTTAATTTTTGTCTTTTTTGAAAAAATAATTGTTTTCCAGTAACTTTTTTTCCCTCTTATAATTTTTATTTTAGGAATACGTGAATGTGCGTTTTCCTTTCCTTTCTTGTCTTCTTTCTCTTTTTCTTTCTCTCTTAATTATCTTTTTGGTTTTGTCTAGCTCTACTGAACTTCTGATCTTTTTTTTTCTCCTTTTCTTATCCTTTTCACCTTTTCCTCTCTTTTGTACCTCTGTAAGTGACTTAACTCTTGTCCTGCACATCCTCAGATAAACCCATAGTTAACTAGTAGACCCTATCCTCCATTGTGTACACACTTAATCCACAAATTTATTACTCAATCCAAAACCTCTGAGACTTAAATTCCTTAATCGAAGTACTACCTCTTTATACCTATATATTTTAAGCATTTTTTTAAGTTTTTCACATCTCCTCTGTCTCCCTACTGTTTTCTCAATATATTCACATTCCTCTCTAAATAGATGGTCTTTCAATCTCCATAACTATATTAATTTTTACATTTCTATTTTTTTCTGGTCTCTTTTCATTTCCGTTTCCGTTTCTTCTTTTTCTCTCTCTCTCTACTTGCATCCTACCCAACCTATTTCCTGCATTGAGATTAGGACATAGTTAACTCTCCCTGTGCCTCCCCACACCAATCTATTCCTATTTTTTACCCACATCTCTCCCTAACCCTAAAAATTTCTGGTTTTCCAAATTCTTCTCTGCGGTTCGAAGCCATTAACATATAGTTGTTTGTTGTTGAATAGATATATCTGTTGAACTAGATTGTATCTGTGGACTATAGACTGTATAAATGCAAACGTTGGTTGATGGTTGCCTTAAGATAGTGTCCTACCACAAAACTGGTGCTATTTTCATCTCAAATGGGCAGAGTAAGCCGGAAAAACACAAGAAATATGGCAAATCCGGGTATCTCAATTCCCAATCTTGATAATCAGGGGTCAGATCAGATAAGGAACAATCTAGAGGAGAGTTCCCAAATAACTCTACAAACAATGGTGGCAAACATGATAAATGAGAAGTTTGACAACTTACAAAGGACACTGTATGAGTGTGATAGGGAGAGAGAGGAGGCATCCAACACATTTATACAGGAATATCATAAGCATGAGGAAGCTACTCAAAAACTGATACAGGATTTGCGTGAACCACTTGAGAATACTCAAAAAGAAAGGGAGGAATGGCGTGAGCAGGCAGAGAACACTCAAAGAGAACTGCAGGAATCCCACGAACAGGAGTAAAGAGAACTGCAGGAATCCCACAAACGGGAGGAAGCTAATCAAAGAGTAATTCACGAATTGAGAGACCAGGTAGAGAATACACAAAGATCACTAAAGGCATTCATGGAATACATTAACAAAGAGCTGAAGGAAGTCAGGGAGACCACAAAGGGAATGCTGAATGGAACCCAACAGAAGGAATGGGAGTCCAAAGAAACAATAACCAATCAACTAAGTGATTTGAGAACAAACACTGAACACCAAATTAAGGAAGTAAAGAAATTCATACAAGACCTAAAACAGAGCTTCAACCAAGAACTTGAAGCCATCAAAGCTGACCAATTAGAAGGAAAAGAGATAAAAAATAAAGTAGAGAGCCTTGACAGCAGGTTAGACCATGCAGAGGATTGAATCTCAGGGATTGAAGAAAGCCTAGATATTATAGAGAAAGAACATACAACCATCCAAGACAAGCCCAAGAAATATGATAGATATATCCAACACTTAGAAGACATCATAAGAAGGCCTAATCTAAGGACAATGGCTGTAGAGGAGCACCTAGAAACAGAAGTTAATGGTATAGGAAATTTGTTTAACAGGATCCTAGCAGAGAACTTCTCAAACATACAAAATATAGGCCTATTCAGATACAAGAAGCTTTTAGAACCCCAAATAGACCAGACCAGAATAGGACATCCCACAGTCACATTATAATCCACACAGGATCAACTCAGACCAAGGAAAAGATCCTTAAAGCTGTCAAGGAGAAAAGGTTAATCAGCTATAAAGGGAAACCAATTACAATCACCTCAGATTTCTCAGCAGAGACAATCAAAGCAAGAAGAGGCTGGAATGATGTATACCATGCCCTAAAAACAAACAATTATCAACCAAGAATACTGTACCCAGCTAAACTCTCCTTCATAACTGAAGGCCAAATAAAAAACTTCCATAGCAAAGAAAAATTGAAACAATACATCTCCACCAAACCAGCCCTAAAATGATTCTTAAAGATGTCCTACACATAGAAAACCAACAAAACCGCAACAAAGGCCAAGAAACTGCACCCAAACTGAGAATCCAAGAACAATTGGAAGAACCCAGTTTTTGCAGCCTCCAAGAAGGTGGATAACATGGCAGTAACTCCCAAATACCTCTCAGTCCTATCTCTTAACGTTATGGCACTTAAATCTCCAATTAAGCGACATAGATTGTCTAGTTGGATTAAAAAAACAAGACCCTTCTATCTGCTGCCTGCAGGAGTCACATCTTGCCTGTAAAAACTAAAACATTTTCAATCTTGAAGGCTGGAACAAAATGTACCCAGCAAACGGCCCCCATAAACAGGCGGGAGTTGCAATCCTAATATCAGATAAAATATACTTCAAATTCAAATTCGTGAGAAGAGATAAAGAGGTCACTACATACTAATTAAAGGATCTCTCCTTCAGGAGGATATTACAATTCTAAATATCTATTCGCCAAACAATGGAGCACCCAATTTATCAAAGAAACACTACTTTCCCTCAAATCCCATATAGATATAAAGACATTAATTGTTGGGGATTTTAACACACAACTCTCCCCACTAAATAGACCAACTCGGCAAAAACTCAACAGAGAAACCGCAGATCTAAACAGCTGCATAGATGAACTAGACTTAACAGACATCTACCGAACATTTCACCCAGCAGCATCAGAATACACGTTCTTCTCAGCAGCACATGGAACGTATTCTAAAATAGACCACATTTTAGGCCACAAAGCAAACTTGTGTAAATTCAGAAACATTGAAGATATACCTTGCATCCTCTCTGACCACAAGGGAATAAAATTAGAACTCAACACCAAAAACCACCAAAGAAATTCCGGTATCACATGGAGGCTGAACAACACAATGCTGAATCTTGATTGGGTCATGGAAGAGATTAGAAAGGAAATTCAAATGTTCATGCTATTCAACAAAAATGAACACACAAATTACCAGCTCCTCTGGGACACAGCAAAGGCAGTACTCAGAGGCAAGTTTATAGCTCTGAGCTCCTACATCAACAAATTGAAGAGATCTAAAACTAACAATTTAATGACACATCTAAACCTCCTTGAAAAAGAGCAGCAAGATAAACCCCAATCCAATAGACGGAAAGAAATAATCAAAATTAAATCAGAATTAAATGAATTAGAATCCAAAAAAACTATAGAAAGAATCAACAAAACAAAGAGTTGGTTCTTTGAAAAACTTAACAAAATTGACAGACCCTTAGCAAATCTTATCAGAAAAAGAAGAGAAAACACCCAAATTAATAAACTCAGAGATGAGAATGGAAACATCACCACGGAAACAACCAAGATTCAGAACATTATGAGGGAATACTTCTCAAAACTTTATGCTAATAAGTTTGAGAACTTGACAGAAATGGACCTTTTCCTAGCAAATATTGACATGCCAAAACTAAACCAAGATGAGTTAAACCAGCTTAACAGGCCCATATCAAGCATTGAAATAGAAAGAGCAATAAGAAAGAGACCTCCCAGCTAAGAAAAGTCCAGGACCAGATGGTTTTACAGCGGAATTTTATAAGGCCTTCAAAGCAAAGCTTACACCAATACTCCTCCAACTCTTCAATGAAATTGAAAGAGAAAGCTCACTACCGAACACATTCTATGAAGCCATCATAACCCTCATCCCAAAACCAGGCAGGGACTCATCAAATAAAGAGAACTATAGACCCATTTCTTTTATGAACATTGATGCAAAACTTCTCAACAAAATTTTGGCCAATCGACTTCAACAATTCATCCAAAAAATCATACACCATGATCAAACAGGATTTATTTCAGGGATGCAAAGCTGGTTCAATATACGCAAATCAATTAATATTATTCATCACATCAACAGGAGCAAGAATAAGAACCACATGGTTATCTCAATAGATGCAGAAAAAGCATTTGACAAGATCCAACACCCCTTTATGTTGAAGGTTTTGGAAAAATTAGGAATCCATGGAACATTCCTCAATACAATAAAGGCTGTATATGACAAACCTACAGCCAGCATTATACTCAATGGTGAAAAACTAAAGCCATTTCCTCTTAACTCAGGAAGAAGACAAGAATGCCCACTCTCTTCACTTCTCTTCAATCTAGTATTAGAATACCTAGCTACAGCAATAAGACAAGATGCAGACATAAAGGGGATCCAAATAGGGAAAGAAGAAATAAAACTCTTCCTCTTTGAGATGACATGATTTTGTATTTAAAGAATCCCACTCCCAAATTACTCAAGCTGATTCAAAACTTTGGCAAAGTAGCAGGTTAAAAAATTAACCCCCCAAAATCAATGGCTTTTTTGTATGCCAACAATGAGAAAATCGTGGCTGGATTATGAAAGCATCTCCATTTGTAATAGCCCCCCAAAAATAAAATACCTAGGAATTAACTTAAGTAAAGAAGTGAAGGACCTCTATGATGAAAACTTTAAAATCTTAAAAAAGGAAATCACCACAGAACTTAAAAAAAATGGCAAAACCGCCCATGCTCCTGGATTGGAAAGATTAACATCGTGAAAATGGCAATACTTCCCAAGGCTATCTACAAATTCAACGCAATACCTATCAAAATTCCAACCGCATTCTTCAAGGAAATAGAAGAGGCAATCCAAAAATTCATATGGAACAATAAAAGACCCGGAATAGCCAAAACGATCCTCAATGGAAAGAACACTGCTGGAGGAATATCAATACCAAATTTCAAACTCTACTCTAAAGCCATAGTAATCAAAAAAGCTTGGTATTGGCAGAAGAAAAGACCTCAGGAACAATGGAATAGAATTGAAAACCCAGAAATGAACCTACAGACCTATAGCCATCTAATCTTCAATAAGGGAGCTAAAACAATAGAATGGAAGAAAGACAACCTCTTCATTAAATGGTGCTGGCAAAATTGGTTATCTACATGTAGAAAACTTAAGCTAGATCCTTATATATCACCCTGCACCAGAATCAACTCCAAATGGATCAAAACCTTGAATTCAAAGCAGACATTACGGGATGGAATAGGAGAAACCCTAGGTCGAAATTTTCTGAATAGAGACCCGGAAACACAACAAATCAAAGAAAGTCTGGAAAAATGGGATTGCATAACGTTGCAGAGCTTCTGCATGGCAAATGACATAGCTAGCAAGATCAATAGAAAGCCCATGGATTGGGAGAAGATCTTCACTAGCCATACAACGGACAAGGGTCTCTTATCTAAAATATACTTGGAACTCAAAAAATTAAACCCCCCAACAACAAATCCTCAAAGAAACAACTGCCCAATAAATAAGTGGGCGAAAGATTTAAAGAGAAACTTCTATGAAGAAGAAAAAAGGATGTCCAATAGACACATGAAGAAATGTTCAACATCCCTAGCCATAATAGAAATGCAAATCAAAACAACATTGAGATATCACCTCACTCCAGTTAAACGGCAAAAATCAAGAACTCTAACAACAACAGTTGCTGGAGGGAATGTGGACAGAAAGGAACCTTACTTCATTGTTGGTGGGAATGTAAACTTGTTCAACCACTTTGGAAAGCAGGATGGAGGTTTCTCCAAAGACTTCACATAGAACTCCCCTATGACACAGCAATCACACTTTTGGGCATTTACCCAAACGTTTACAAACAAGACCACATTAAAGCTACCAGCACAACTATGTTTATTGCAGCATTATTTACCATAGCTAAGATATGGAACCAACCCAGATGCCCCTCAGTAGATGAATGGATCAAGAAAATGTGGTATATATACACAATGGAATTCTATGCCTCCATCAGAAATAATTACATTGCCCCATTTGTTAGGAAATTTAAATACTTGGAAAAATTATATTAAGTGAAGTAAGCCAGGCCCAAAGAAACCTAGGTCCCATGGTTTCCCTTATTTACAATATCTAGTATATGTATGAGTCAATCAGAAAAGGTCAGATAATGTGATGTCAGGAAAATGAACCCTTAGATGTGTATTTTAATGTTTTTTTCTTTCATGCATGTGTTTCTAATGCACTTATAAGATTATCTCTTTGTTGCTTTGTATGTCCCTCTCCCACAGTATAACCCTTGCTTTCAATATATTTGATGTCAGTATAACTTGTGGAGGAGATGGGGAAAAACCAGTTGTTTAAGGATACAGGTGAACCTGTTGCAACAATGAGAAGTATAAGTTGTCATGTCCAAAACGAGCTTTACAAAGTCGGTGCGGTGGGGGGGGGGGGGAGAAGGGGGGCAAGGAGAAAGGTTGGGATGGGGGAAGGGGGAGGCTGGGAAGGGATGTGAAGGGTAAACAAAGGAGGAGGCTGCAATGCTTGGTAAGAAATATACGCATTATCCTGCCCATGTAATTGTAACTCCTCTGTAAAATATGTTCACAAAAAAATAAAATAAAATAAAATAAAAAAAAGACATCTGTTCCCAACTAAGCCACAATGAAAGTGGACTACAGCAAGGCATACGAGGTTCCATCAGGAATCTGCTCTGAGGACTACAGGGAGATTAGAGCTCCCCCAAAGAACCTGAAAAATCCATTCTTTAGTATTATCTTCTTGCTTTGGTTTTGCTTTGTCAGTTGTTATGCCTGATCATTTGTTGTTCATTTGTATTTCTATGTGTTACTTATGTGTATTGTGAGTCAGGATTTCCTATTCCACTTAAAGTTTCTATTTTTCATTATTATTTGGTTTCTTCTTCAACTTTCCATCTTGCTAATTTTTAAGTTTTTTTCCTTTCTTTTCTTCTCACTCCCACTTCACCTCTTTTTCTCTACCTTATACTACTACTCCATCAAGGCTACCCTGTCTAGTTCTATACACAAATAAGGCCTCCTTCTATGAGAGTAAAAAATAATTACAGGAGTTAACTTAGATTAAGCCACTTTCCAATAATATCTGGATGATCTTTTACTTATCTCAGCAAGTCTCCTCTATATATAAGAAAAAGAATATATATATATATATATATATATATATATATTCTTTTTCTTATCTTCATCTTGATCTCTAAGCTACTTGCTACATAAGCTTTCTTGGAATTATTTAAACTTTTTACACTCAGTAACAAGTATTTATTCTCCTCCTAGTACATATACCCTTCCCAAAGCTGTTCTTACCCCTCTACTATCATTATACCCAAGTTCTCTCCTGAACTTAAATTTGTATCTCTCCAATCCTAATCCTTCACTTCTCCATCTGATCCAGCCCATTGATCCCTAATGATTTATATCTGACCCAACTTACAGTTGGTTCTATATTTGAATACAAAATTGTAGGGAGCCGAGGTGAGACTCCGCCCACTCCCTTGCAGTTTTGAGGATTACCACTCCAGACGGTGCTTGGCGGGACGCCTGGGCTGTGCGCGTGCGCGAGCAAGGTAGTGTCCCCAGCCAATCCCATGACACCTGGTGACGGTAAAAGGCAGGTGACCAACAATAGAAAAGACCCGTGTTCGAATTCCCTATATAAGCGGCTGTATTTCGGGTGCACGCTCTCTCGCGCCCAAGCTCTCCTACAACTAAAAGGCTCTCCAATAAAGCGTGATCTGAGAAGACTCCTGGAGTGGTGGTCGTTTTTCCTCGCTGGTCGAGTAGGCGGTCACTACAACTGGTGCCGAGACCCGGGAACGAACCTGGGACGGGACCCGCGCGAGAGGCCGAATTGGAGCCAGAACTCAACACGCGGAGAGGAGACGTCGGTAAAAATCCCCCGGTATGCTGTTCACTGTAGATTTAGATATTTATTGGTTGCTTGCATTGCTTCTTCCCTTGTGGCTTGTCTTTTTGATGGTGCGCAATTGCCTCGAGGAGGGAGGGTTTGATTTAATCCAGGAAGGACGCAAAGTACTAACGCAGCATCAGGATAGTCTATCAGAGTCAGTATACAGTAATGGGGAGGAAAAGAGGCCTAAAAGAAAAAGGGAAAAAAGACAAAAGGATCCTAAAGAATTTAAGCAGGAGGGACTGCAGCCCTCACAAAAGGAGAAGGGTTTCAGAGAGGAGGGGGTCTCAAGGAGATTCCCTTGCCCTTCTTTAAAAGCAAACCGGTTCTCAGCCCTACACGTGGAAGGGCGGGATCAAGAATATAGTAATCTTGTGAGTGACTCAGAGGAAGAAATGTTAGAGGAGGAGGGAGAACAGCTCGATCCAGCTGATAGTGAAGAGTTAGAAGAGGCTGCGGCGGAGCACGTGGCAGACAGATATGGAGGGTGGCGCCCCCTAGGGGTGGGAGTACCGCAGCAGCCAGGGAGAGGAAACGGAGCTGCCCCTCACCCGTCGGCCCCCCCGCCGTGCCCGCCGGCAGGGAAGAGTCACTTTATAAAAGGCAGCACCTGGTCGCCGTTAGCGGCCGCCTTTCCAGTTTTTGAAAATCCCATTACTAATGAGAGAATTCTTGAGCCGGTTTCCTACTTCCAGCTTAAGGATTTAGTTGAGGCAGTCAGGACTTATGGAGTGACGGCCAATTATACCACTGCCTTGCTTCAAAGGCTAACTATTAATGCTATGATTCTGTGGGAGCAAAAACTGTTCAATATTTTCCTGAATTAGTGGCTAAACAGGCAATTTTGATCTGAGAAAAAAAAATAAAAATAAAAAAATAAAAATAAAAAAATAAAAAAAAGCAGGCAATTTTGGGTATAAAGTATTGTTTAATGCATTTTGCAAAAATTCCAGATAAATTAATTATTCCATATACCCGTGAGCAAGTTGAAATTTTAGGTTTTAAGTTTTGCCTTTTTTGTTTTGTGTTGTGTATTCTACTACTGACTAAATGGTTCTAAAATACTGGGCATATCTATGCTAAAATTTTCATCACATCTAATGAGTTTTGTCATTTCAGAATATTTGTTGGTCAATTCTTGATAAGAACCAGGTAAGCTCTACTTATTCTACTTGATCTCCATGTTGCTTTAATTGAAAATAATAAAGGGCTTTTGTGGCAAAGATTTCAGTTCAAAGCCAGCTCGGGCTAAAAAATCCCTAAGACTCCATCTCCCAGCTAAACTCTGCAAGTGGTACTATAACTCAGTGTGGTAGAGTGCTAGCCTTGAACGGAAGCGCTCAGGGACAGTGCCCAGGCCTTGAGTTCAAATCTTGAATACCAACTGGGACAAGCCATCCCAGCAACGAGCACCTAGACTCAGCCAGTCTAGGGAACAAGGGAACGTGGAAAGGAGTAAGAGGAGATGATGTCACATCAGCTACTTTGTGCCTGCCCTTTCAAAATTAACCTGAGCCGGGAGGTCAGTAGAAGTAAGAAGCCTGCCCATCCAATGTCTATACCTGTCTACCTATTAACTGAACAGGGATTTATGTTCTTGCCTTTGTCACCTGAATTCTCTACCTAGTCGCCAGATGTCAGAAGTAACTAGGGACATTTCTACCAACATTTTCAGCCCCAAGTCCTTCCTCTTGCCATTTATTTGCTCTCTAGTATTTTTTTTTCCAGCCCCTCAATGCTCATGAGACTTCTCCAGATTTCATCTAAGGACTCACGCAACCAAGGGACAGCTGCTGTTCACTACCTTCTCTGGGAGGAGACCAAATTCCAGCCTTTTACCCCTATTGTCGACGCCCCTTGTCAGCAGGAAGTAGCCAGAGAGAATCCTCGCCCTATTTCATGATTATTAAAAGGCTGGAATGTAAGGTCCGCTCCTGGATGGCGAGCAAGTTGAAATTTTAGCAGCCACAATGGATATGTGGGCAATTCTTGTTTGCTCATTTCCAAATGTAATTGATAATCATTATCCTAAGCATCCTCTGCTTGCCATAGTTAACAAAAATTTAGTGTATTTTCCTGTTGTCACTTCAAAGGAGCCCTTGGCTGATGCTCTGACCATCTTTACGGATGGATCAAAATCTGGACAAGGTGCCTTTTTTGTTCAAGGACACAAACAGCCGGTAGTTTTTAATTTTCGGCCGAATGTCCCACAGGCTGTTGAATGTTTAATTGTGCTTGAAGTTTTTAAAAGATTTGATCAACCTTTTAACTTATTTTCTGATTCATTATATGTTGTAAATGCCGTTGCTTCTCTTGAAGTTGCTGCTTCAATTAAGCAGGCCAGTACAATTTCTAATGTTTTGTTACAGATTCAATCCCTTATCTTAAACAGAAAACATCCTTTTTATATTGGACATATTCGTGCCCACTCCATGTTGCCAGGCCCAATGGCAAAGTGTAATGATTTGGTGGACCAGGCAACTCGGGCTGTGGCTCTGGTTGCTGCTGATCCTGTAGAATTGGCAAAAGACTTTCATAGATTGTATCATGTACCTGCTAATACCCTTAGGAAAAGATATAATTTGTCCAGGCATGTGGCAAGAGATATTGTTAAAGCCTGTAAATCTTGTGTTACCTTTCTTCATCCTCCCCATGTGGGGGTAAACCCCAGGGGGTTGAGACCAAATGCCCTATGGCAAATGGATGTTACTCATCTGACGGAATTTGGTAAGTTGAAATATTTACATGTGTCTGTGGACACCTTTTCTGGTGTCATTCATGCCACACCTTTGGCAGGAGAAAAGGTGTCTCACGTCAGAATACACTGCTTAGAAGCTTGGGCAGCTTGGGGAAAGCCCCTTAGACTCAAGACGGATAATGGCCCTGCTTATACTTCCCATGGTTTTCGCGCCTTTTGCGCACAAATGCAGGTTGCCCACACCACCGGATTGCCCTACAATCCTCAAGGACAAGGTATAGTGGAAAGAGCTAATAGAAGCATAAAAGAAATGCTTCAAAAACAAAAAGGGGGAGTTGCTGAGTCCGCATCCCCCAGGGAAAGACTTTCTCTTGCGCTCTTTACCCTTAATTTTTTAATTCTAAATGACAACGATCAGTCTGCCGCAGATCGGCATATGACAAGAGACTCCATGGATACTAAAGACATGGTTATGTGGAAGGATGTTATTAATAATAAATGGTATGGACCGGATCCGGTAATAACGAGATCCAGGGGAGCTGTTTGTGTTTTTCCACAGAGTCAAGAAGTACCTCACTGGGTGCCAACGAGACTGACCAGGCCAGTGGAGACTGCAGAAGAACCCCATCTTGAAGATGCCATCCACTCGTCTCCTGATACAGCTGATCTTCCTGCTGTTAGCAACAGTGCTAATAGCAATCCCTGTGATAGCTAAACCGATGATGCTGTGGGCTGTTACAATTTACTGACTGGATTGCCTCTGTGGTGTCCTTTGTCAAAGAGCGGGTGGGAGTCGGAATGTTTTTAGCCTGCTGCTTGGGAGGATGCGTGGTTTGCCTATGGTTGGTCTGTCGCCTTCGAGCCCAAACCAGAAGGGACAAGGTTGTTATCTTGCAAGCATTAGCCGCTTTGGAGAGTGGATCCTCACCCCAGATCTGGCTGTCGGCCCTAAGAGGCAGTTAAGCCTTACCGTTCTGCATAGCCTTAGCACCCCGAGGGATCAGGGGATCCCATTGCACCGGGACAGGTATGCAATTTGCAATTTGGGACAGGGTGCAAGGCAAGTGCACTGCACTTGAGGAGATGGTTCTCATCTCCTCAAGAAGAGCATGCTGGGTTGCAAGTGGGTTGATGCCCAAGATCCCACCTCTGCAAAAAAGGCATCGGACGGGCCTGGTCATCACTAGGGAAGGCGCCCCTCAGGCGAAGGCCAGTGCAAGGTCCTCTCATTAATGTCTTAGACAGAGGCCCAACCTCTACTCTTACCTGTTGCCATAAAACAAAGAAGGGGGAACTGTAGGGAGCCGAGGTGAGACTCCGCCCACTCCCTTGCAGTTTTGAGGATTACCACTCCAGACGGTGCTTGGCGGGACGCCTGGGCTGTGCGCGTGCGCGAGCAAGGTAGTGTCCCCAGCCAATCCCATGACACCTGGTGACGGTAAAAGGCAGGTGACCAACAATAGAAAAGACCCGTGTTCGAATTCCCTATATAAGCGGCTGTATTTCGGGTGCACGCTCTCTCGCGCCCAAGCTCTCCTACAACTAAAAGGCTCTCCAATAAAGCGTGATCTGAGAAGACTCCTGGAGTGGTGGTCGTTTTTCCTCGCTGGTCGAGTAGGCGGTCACTACACAAAATTGGTTCCATTTGCCAACTTTGAGTACAAGGGGCCCATTTTGTTAACTTTAAGGAGCAAACTACTTAGTAGTCAAACCTATATTGTCTCAAAAGTTACAACTATATGAAATCTCGACCCCAAAGCTAAAATATCCCTCTGCAGGCAAGGAAAAATAGTTAAACAGGAAAACATCTAACCTTACTTCTGAAACCCTAAGATCTACAAATCTACACGACACCAGGTTGGCTCTGGTCCTAAAAGACTGTCCGGTTGTACCAGTGTGGTTCTTGTCTCCAAATGGGTAGAACTAACTGCAGAAACACAAGGAAAAGAGCAAATAAACAAATCACACCACCATCTCCAAAGAAACAAGCTACATAGCAGTCCCAGAATGACTTAGAAGATAATGATCAAAATATATTAAATGCATGGCTGGAAAACCTGCTGAATAAAAAATTGGACACCCTACATGGGGTTATCAGTGAATGCGAAGAGGCCAAACAGAAGTTAGTAGATGACTTCATGGCCTCCACAAATAAAAAGATAGAGGAACTCCAGCAGAGGGAGAAAGAATCTAATTAAAAGGTAGGAACTCAGATTAAGGAGTGGAAAAAGAAGTCAGATAATCAACTCCAGGAGCTAAGGTAATCTATTCAAGTCTTGAAAGAAAATCTTAATTAGAAGCTGGGCACCATTAAGAAAGACCAGCAAGAAGGAAAGTAGTTAAACACCAAAGTAAAATGTCTTCAACCTAGAATGGAAGAGGACAAAGAAAGAATATCAGTAGCTGAAGACAGTTTGGACTCCATAGAGAAAGAGCACACAATTATTCATAACAAAATTAAGAATCATGACAGATCACTGCAGGAAATACAGGATACATTCAGAAAGCCTAATATGATAATAATAGGATTACAAGAGGGCTTGGAGAGGCCGATGGATTAGGAAATGCATTCAGCAGTATCCTAGCAGATAACTTCCAAAATATAAAAAGGACAGGCCTGTCCACATACAAGAAGCTTGAAGCTTTTAGAAAACCAAATAGACCAGAACAGAACAAGTCATCCCACCCCCACATTATAATCCATAACCCCTCAATAGCCACTAAAGAAAGAATTCTTAAAGCTGCCAGGGAGAAGAGAACAATCACATATAAAGGTAATCCAATCAGAATTACCTCAGATTTCACAGAAGATACTATAAAAGCAAGAATGTCCTGGAAAGAGGTCTGCCATGCGTTAAAGTCAAATAACTACCAACCAAGAATAATCTACACAACTAACCTCTCATTCACAACAGGACAAATAAAAACCTTCCACAGCAAGGAATATCTGACGCAATATATCGCTACCAAACCAGCTCTTCAAAAATCCTCAAAGACATTCTAAATATAGAAAACCAACAAGAACAGAATATATGCAATGAAGCAGTCCACAGAGAAATATGAAATCACAACAAGACCAGCCAAGGCACAGCTTCCCCCTCCACCAAATGAATAAAATGGTAAGGACAAACACCTCTCAGTCCTAACCCTCAATACTAATGAATGGTCTTAACTCTAATGAAGCAACATATATTGTCCAGTTGGATTAAAAACAAGATCCTTCTATCTGCTGTCTTCAAGAGACACACCTGGCCCACAAAAATAAACATATTCAGAAACTGAAAGGCTGGAATAAAATATATCAAGCAAATGGACCCCGTAAACAGGCAGGACTTGCAATCCTAATATCAGATAAATAGACTTCAAATTAAAATCAATGAGAACTGATAAAGAAGGTCACTACATACTAATTAAGGGATCTCTCCTTCAGGAGGATATTATGATCCTAAATATCTACTCACCAAATAACAGAGCACCAAAACTTATCCAAGAAACACTACTTTTATTCCAATCTCACATAGATCCAAAGACATTAATTTTGGGGGACTTTATCTCTCCTCACTAGAGAGATCAACCCGTCAAAAACTCAAGAGAAGAACATCGGATCTTAAAATCTGTATAGATCCACAAGACTTAACAGATATTTAACAAATATGTCACCCAGCAGCATCAGATTAAACCTTCTTCTCAGCAACACATGGGACATTCTCCAAAATAGACCATATTCTAGGCCAAAAAGCAAATCTGTCCAAATTTAAAAACATTGAAATTATGCCCTGCATTCTATCAGACCACAAGGGAATAAAATTAGAATTCAACATCAAAAGCCACCAAAGGAAAAACTGTAAAAACTGAAGGCTGAACGACACACTCTTGAACCACCAGAGGGTATTGGAAGAGATTAGAAAGGAAACTCAACTGTTCATGATATTCAACAAAAATGAACACACATATTACCAGCTCCTCTGGGACACAGCAAAGGCAGTACTCAGAGGCAAGTTTATAGCTCTGAGTTCCTGCATTAACAAATTGAAAAGATCTGAAACTAACAACTTAATGAGGCACCTAAAGCTCCTTGAAAAATAAAAACAAGAAGCTAAACCCAAATCCAGTAGATGGGAACATATAATTAAAATTAAATCCAAATTAAATAAATTATATTTTAAAAAACTATAGAAAGAATTGACAAAACAAAGATTTGGTTCTTCGAAAAAATTAAGAGAATTGACAGACCCTTAGCAAATCTTATGAGAAAAAAGGAGCACACACCCAAATAAACAAACTCAAAGATGAGAATGGAAACACCACTACAGAAATAGCCAAGATTCAGAATATACTAAGGGCATATTTCTCAAAATTTTAGGCTAGTAAGTTTGAGAATCTGAAAGGTATGGACAAATTTCTAGCAAATATTGACATGCCCTAACTAAACCAAGATGATTTAAGCCAACATAACAGACCCATATCAAGCATCGAAATAGAAGCAGCAATAAAAGACCCCCAACCTTTGCCAGGCACCAGTGGCTCACACCTATAATCCTAGCTACTCAGGAGGCTGAGATCTGAGGATCACAGTTCAAAGTCAGCCCCTCCATAAAATTCCGTGAGACTTTTATCTCCAATAAAACACTAGAAAAAGAACAGAAGTGGCACTGTGGCTCAAGTGGTAGAACTCTTGCCTTGAGCTGAAGAGGGCAGGGACTGCGCCCAGGCCCAGAGTTCAAGCCCCATGACCAACAAGAAAAAGACCTCCATCCAAAGAAAAGTCCAGGACTGGATGTATTTACATCTGGATTCTACAAGGCCTTCAAAGGAGAACTCACACCAATACTCCTCCATCTCTTCAATGACATTAAAAGCAAAACATCCCTATCACACACTTTTTATGAATTCAGCATAATCCTCATCCCAAAACCAGGCAGGGACTCATCAAAGAAAGAGCACTATAGACCCCTTTCTTTGATGAATTTCAATGCAAAACTTCTCAATAAAATCTTGGTCAATGGATTTCAACAACTCATCAAAAAGTCATACACCAAGATCAAACAGAATTCATTTCAGTGATGCAAAGCTGGTTCAATATAAACAAAACAATTAATATAATTCATCATATCAACAAGAGCAAGAATAAGAACCACATGATTATCTCAATAGATAAGGAAAATACTTTGACAAGATCCAACACACATTTATGATGAAGGCTCTGGTAAAACTAGGAATTCATGGAACATTCCTCAATACAATAAAGGCTGTATTTGACAAACCTACAGCCAGAATTACACTTAATGGTGAAAGGTTAAAACCATTTCCTCTAAATTCAGGGAACAATACAAGGATGTCTACTTTCTCCAGTCCTCTTCAACCTAGTATTAGAATGCTTAGCTAGGGCAATAAGAGAAGATGCTGATATAAAGGGGATCCAAATAGGGAAAAATGAAATAAAACTCTCCCTCTTCGCAGAAGACATGATCTTCTATTTAAAGAAACTAATAGAAAAAAAACTAATAGATTCAACTTCCAATTACTTGAGCTGATCGGAAATGTTTGCAAAAAAGCAAGGTATAAAATTAACCCTCAGAAGTCAATAGCTTTCCTGTATTACAATAATGAGAATAGCACAGCTGAAATTAGGTAAACAACCGCTTTTGCAATAGCCCCACAAAAAAAATACTTAGGAGTTAAGTTAACAAAAGAGATGAAGGATCTGTATGAGAAAAACTTTTAAAACCTGAAAAAAGAAATTAAATGAGAACTAAGCAAGTGGGAAAACCTCCCATGCTCCTGGATTGGGAGGATTAACATCGTGAAAATGGCAATACTGCCAAAGGCTATCTACAAATTCAATGCGATACCTATCAATATCCCAGCTTTATTCTTCAATGAAATAGAAGAAGAAACCCAAAAATTGTTTCCCTTATTTGCAATATCTAGTATATGTATGAGTCAAGCGGAAAAGGTCAGATAATGTGATGTTAGGAAAATGAACCCTTAGATATGTATTTTAATGCTTTTTTATTTCATGCATTTGTTTCTAATGCATTTATAAGATTATCTCTTTGTTGCTTTGTATGTCCCTCTCCCAAGTATAACCCCTGCTTTCACTATATTTGATGTCAGTATAACTGGTGGAGAAGATGAGGAAAAACAAGTCGTTTAAGGATACAGGTGGACCTGTTGCAACAATGAGAAGTACAAGTTGTCATGTCGAAATGAGCTTTAAAACGTTGGTGGGGGGAGGGGAGGGGGAGGATTTTGTGGAAGGGTAGGGGGGAGGCTGGGAAGGGATGTGAAGGGTAAACAAAGGAGGCTGCAATGCTTGATAAGAAATGTACGCATTATCCTGCCCATGTAATTGTAACCCCTCTGTACAGTATGTTCACACAAAAAAATTAAATTAAATTAAAAAAAATAAATAAATTCTAAGCTAAAAAAAAAGACACTGAATAGCAAAAACAATCCTTAGTTGAAAAAGCAGCACTGGAGGAATATCAATTCCAAATTTCAAAACTCTACTACAAAGCTATAGTAATCAAAACAGCTTGGTACTGGCACAAGAACAGAACCGAGGACGTATAGTTTAGGACTAAAGTCCCAGAAATGAACCCACATACCGATAGCTACCTAATTTTTGATAAGGTGCTAAAGAAATGCAATGGAAAGAAAAAAGAGACCAGTAAATGGTGTTTGCAAAATTGTTTAAAAACTTGCAGAAAACTAAAGCTAGGACTGTATATAACACCCTGCACCAGAATCAACTCCAAATGGATCAAAGACCTTGAAAGAAAAGCAGATTCCATGGAAACATGACAGGAAGGAATAGGAGAAACTCTAGGGTTCCTTGGCACAGGCCAAATGTTTCTTAATAGAGACCCAGAAGCAAAACAAATCAAAGAAAGGTTGGGAAAATGGTATTGCATGAAACAGCAGAGCTTCTGCAAAGCAAAGGACATAGCTAGCAAGATCAACAGAAAGCCCATGGATTGGGGGAAAATCTTCACTAACCAAACAATAGACAAGGGTCTCATGTCTAAAGTATACTTAGAACTAAAAAACTAAATCTCCTAATGACAAATCCTCAAACAATTAACAAATTAGCCCAATTAACAAATGGGCTAAAGACTTACAGAGAGACTTCTCTGAAGAAGAAATAAGAATAGCCAATAGACACATGATGAAATGCTCAGCTTCCCTAGCCATAAATGAATTGTAAATCAAGACAAAGCTGAGATTCCACTTCACACCTGTTAGAATGGCTATAATCAGAAAATCTAGTAACAGATGCTGGAGGCAATATGGCTTGAAGGGAACCCTACTGTATAATTGGTGGGAGTGTAATCTTGTTGAACCACTCTGGAAAGCAGTATGGAGGTTCCTCAAATGACTCCACATTGCCACTAGCTGGTGGCTCACGCCTGTAATACCAGCTACTCAGGAGGCTGAGATCTGAATATCGCGGTTCAAAGCCAGACTAGGCAGGAAAGAACATGAGACTCCTACCTCCAATAAACCATTAGAAAACTGGAAGTGGCACTGTAGCTCAAGTGGTAGAGCGCTCACCTGGAGCTGAAGAGCTGAGGGACAGCATCCAGGCCCAGAGTTCAAGCCCCACAACCGACAAAATAAAACAAAAAAAAAACCAAAAAAACAACTCCACCTAGAGCTCCATTATGACCCAGCAATACCACTTTTGGGCATTTACCCAAATGATCACAGACAAGATAATACCAAATCTACCAGCACAATCATGTTTATCACAGCATTATTTACCACATCTAAAATAGGGAACCAACCCAGATGCCCCTCAGTAGATGAATATATCAAGAAAATATGGTGGGCTGGGAATGTGGCTCAGTGGTAGAGCGCTTGCCTTGCATGCATGAGGCCTTGGGTTTGATTCCTCAGCCCCACATAAGCAGAAAGAAAAAAAGCCAGAAGTGGCGCTGTGGCTCAAGTAGTAGAGCGAGCACTAGCCTGGAGCTGAAGAGCTGAGGGAGAGCACCCAGGCTCAGAGTTCAGGCCCCACGCCGGACCCAAAAAAGAAAAAAAGAAAAAGAAAATGCTGTATAAATATATATAATTGAATTCAATGCCTCCCTCAGATAGAATGACATTGTCTCAGTTGTTACGAACTGGAAAAACTTGCAAAAAATTATCTCAACTGAAGTAAGCCAGGCCCAATGAAACATAGTTCCCATGCTTTCCTTTGTTTACAATGACTAGTACATGTCCATTAAAAGCAGAGAAGTTCAAAGGCTATGTACCTAAGACCACATAAGAAAATGTTAAGCAAAATGTACCCCAAGACAGGAACACAGTGTTTTTTAAAATCTTTCTTGCTAGTGTTTTTTAATGTACTTAAAATGCACTATGTGAAACTTTTGTTTCTTTTGTATGTTCTTGCCCCATGGCATAACCCCTTTTTTCACTGGATTTGATGCTGGTGTTCTGGGGGAGTGGAAGTGATATTGGGGAATGCGGAAATGAGGATGCAGGCTGACTCATTGTGATGACAAGTTGTACAAGACAATATGTTAAAAATGAACTTTACAATGTGTGTGGGGGGTAGGCAAGAGGTGTTGGGGAGGTGGGGAGGGAAGTGATAGTAGAGGGAAAACAAAGGAGGAGGTAACAATGCTTGCTAGGGAATGTACACATTACCCTATTTATGTAATTGTAACACCTCTGTACATTTTTACCATATATATGCATATGCATATATATTCATATATATATATATATATATATATATATATATACTAAAGAAAATGAACCTCACAACTTTGATGGGGGAGGGGGTGTAGTTGTGAAGGTTGGAGGGAAGAGGTGGTAGGGGGAAAACAAAGGATGAGGCAACAATGCTCAATAGGAAATGTAGTCACTACCTTGCTCATGTAACTGTACCCCCTATGTACAGCATTTTTGCAATAAAAAACTTACAAAAAAAAATAACTCATGTTCCAAAGCAAGCCCTAGCAGGGAAGTCTTTCAGACACTGATGTCCAACTAATCACCCAAAAACAGGAAAGTGGCACTGTGGCTCAAGTGGTTGAGAGCTTGGCTTGAGCTGAAGTTCAAGTCCTACGACCAATAAAAAGAAAAAAAAAACTGAAAGTATCAAACAACCTGAAGATGTTGTCAAGAATAATGAGTGCAGCATTATGCAATTACATGGTTTAGTCACTTGCAGCCTAGTTTACCAGGGGAGATGGTGGGTGGTTTGTGTGTGTATCAAAAGCTGCAAAATTATTTTGTTTTTTCTCAAGGAGGGAGGAAGGTAGGAATGGAGGAGGGGAGAAAGAGTTTGGTGGCCTTTTGGTTCAGTGATTGCATTCTGGAGTCAAATTCACAGAAATTCCACTTGTAATCCTACTTGCACGGCCAACAAAGAAGTCATGCCATGCAAGTGGCCTGTGTCCTGTTTTTGGCCAGGTCACAACCACCACTGGGTAATCCAAGTGCAACTTTAGGAACAAGATGCCTTGAAGACACCTGAACCACTGGGCAGGTGGACCTAACCACAGCCAGAAAAGACAGAAAGTGCCATGCTGAGGGAAGGACCGGACATATAGACTGGGCAGAGATGTTTTTGTGATTCTCATTTTGTAATATCACTTTGATTCTATAAAATAAACAATAGATTTTAACTTTCTTCCCTCCCTTTGGATAAAGCTTACAAAAACACTGTCTCTAGCTCCTAAGACACTTAGCTCTCAGGTCTGGCCAATCATTTCCAGGATAGTGAATTACTTAATTGAATTTTGAACACATAAAACATGCATATAAAACTAGCATATTTTGATCTTATGAGAAAACAGCCTTGTTCCTCTCTGGTGTTATGACTAGTGTGATAATGCTCACTCAGGTTTATATCACTGTGCAATTATTGTTCCATTTGTTTAGGAAACAGTTTTTCAGGACAGGAGAACTATGAAGGGAGAATATGGGATACAAATTTTATCTGTACTTCTTGTGGCCTGGCAATAGCTTCTCAGACTGTTTGCAAGAGGAAACATGACTTCATATAGGCCAAATAAAGAAAAAGATACACATCTGCCACAGAAGCAGTGCCACAGAAGGACAAATGAGAAAACTCATCCAGGCTCAGAGCAAAGCAACAGGATGGGTTCTTCAAGTGCGTGAAAATTTATGAACATTGTCTTTCTTACCATTGAGATCATTCAATGCTGGCATTTAAAATATGTTCCAGGACTCATATCTGTTTATGTCTGTTTCCTCTGAAGCATCTTTGATAATGACAGAAAGGAGAATGTTACAATGGCACCTAGTTATGTTTTCTGCACGAGATTTCATCTCTCTCCCGAAATAAGTTAGGGTTGTAACGAATGACTTGGATTTCCTGAGAGAAATTCATGTTTATTTCTTGTTTCTATTAAGGTTATTAAATGAATAGATTAAATTTGTAAGATGTTATTATAACAAATATGAAATAATGATTTTTAGGTTACTAGTAGGCACCCAGTTTCCTTTTAGATAGAAAATATTTGGCTGGCTTCCAACTAAAATCTTTACATCTCAGCCACCAGAGTACCTAGGATTGTAGGAATCAGTCACCTTTCCTGGCTGATACAAATATTTTTGGTAAGGAAAATCACTGTGATATGGAACATGAGTCATGAAGAATGTAGACTAAAATGGAATATTTTGAAAACATTAACAAAACTGAACTTACAAATTTGCCGGCTTCAGTGAGGAGAAAAATGAGAAAGAAGTTATAGAGGCAGACAATCAGAGACTAAAGAGAAGTTAGTGAATATTTCTTTGTTAGCATAGCTGCGGAAGATTTCGTTTAAAAAATTCAGCTTGATGTAGTGGTACATGCCTACAATTTTAACTACTTAAGAGCTAGAAACTGGAAAATATCAGAGGTTTGCTGTTGGTATGGTAAAAATATAATACTGGGACTTCAATATTTAAAACAAACTGGTGCCACAGAAGTTGGGGGATCAAGGTTTGAGGCCAGTCTAGATAGTTAACATGAAACTATCTGAAAAGCAATCTAAAACTCAACGAAGTGCTAGGTGTATGGATCAAGAGCAATTATCCAGGAAGTTTGAGGTCCTGAGTTCAATCCCTTCTCCTGAGAAAAAGAGACAAGAAAAAGGAAAAACATTATGATACAATTTTCAAGATATTTTCTATGCAATTTTCGGCTACAATTTCCTTCTTCAATTGCCTTAAAGCCTTTGTGAAGTCATTTACACAAATGAATACCATCATTTGGGGAAATCACAGGAAATTATTTGCAACGAGTTTTGTAACAGAACAACTCTCTAAATCCAAGTTCAATGACCTGAAAATGAGAGGTAATGGTTTCATGAAAATGCACTTCATAGCTGTGTCAGAATGTGAAGAAGGATTTTGTTGATTTTATATTCATTTTTAAAATTAGGGTAAAATACTTTGGTATTTGGGATACACTTTTAAGCAAGGTTTTAAGCAAATAAAATTATGGTTGAGATTTTTATAAAAGCTATAAGACAACTGTTTCATAGCTTTTTTTAATATTAATTTATTTTATTTGAGAACATACTGTACAGAGGGGCTACAATTACATGGGCAGGATAATGCATACATTTCTTAACAAGCATTGCAGCCTCCTCCTTTGTTTACCCTTCACCTCCCTTCCCAGCCTCCCCCCTCCCCCCACCCAATTATACCCCCTCCCCCCCCCATACCCCCTCCCCCCCCACACCGACATTGTAAACCTGGTTTTGACATGACATTTTGTACTTCTCATTGTTGCAACAGGTCCACCTGAATCCTTAAACGACTTGTTTGCCCCCATCTCCTCGACATGTTATACTGACATCAAATATAGTGAAAGCAGGGGTTACACTGTGGGGGAGGGACATACAAAGCAACAAAGAAATAATCTTATAAATGCATTAGAAACATATGCATGAAAGAAACGAAAACATTAAAATACATATTTAAGGGTTCATTTTCCTAACATCACATTATCTGATCTTTTCCACTTGACTCATAGCTATACTAGATATTGCAAATAAGGGAAACCATGGGACCTATGCTTCTTTGGGCCTGGCTTACTTCACTTAATATAATTTTTTCCAAGCCTTTCCATTTCCTAACAAATGGGGAAATGTCATTCTTTCTGATGGAGGCATAGAATTCCATTGTGTATATATACCACATTTTCTTGATCCATTCATCTACTGAGGGGCATCTGGGTTGGTTCCATATCTTAGCTATGGTAAATAATGCTGCAATAAACATAGTTGTGCTGGTAGCTTTAGTATGGTCTTGTTTGTAAACATTTGGGTAAATGCCCAAAAGTGGGATTGCTGGGTCATAGGGGAGCTCTATGTGAAGTCTTTTGAGGAACCTCCATACTTCTTTCCAAAGTGGTTGAACAAGTTTACATTCCCACCAACAATGAAGTAAGGTTCCTTTCTGTCCACATCCCCTCCAGCATCTGTTGTTGTTAGAGTTCTTGATTTTTGCTGTTCTAACTGGAGTGAGGTGATATCTCAATGTTGTTTTGATTTGCATTTCTTTTATGGCTAGGGATGTTGAACATTTCTTCATGTGTCTATTGGCCATCCTTCTTTCTTCTTCAGAGAAGCTTCTCTTTAAGTCTTTCGCCCACTTATTTATTGGGCAGTTGTTTCTTTGAGGATTTGTTGTTGGGTGGTTTAATTTTTTGAGTTCCTCTTAACTCAGGAACGAGAGAAGGATGCCCACTCTCTCCACTTCTCTTCAATGTAGTATTAGAATGCCTAGCTACAGCAATAAGACAAGATGCAGACATAAAGGGGATCCAAATAGGGAAAGAAGAAATAAAACTCTCCCTCTTTGCAGATGACATGATCTTATATTTAAGGAATCCCATAGACTCCACTCCCAAATTACTCAAGCTGATTCAAAACTTTGGCAAAGTAGCAGGTTAAAAAATTAACCCCCCAAAATCAATGGCTTTTCTATATGCCAACAATTAGAAAAGTGTGGCTGAATTTAGGAAAGCAACTCCATTTGTAGTAGCCCCACAAAAAATAAAATACCTAGGAATTAACTTAACCAAAGAAGTGAAGGACCTCTATGATGAAAACTTTAAAATCTTGAAAAAGGAAATCAACACAGAACTTAAAAAAATGGCAAAACCGCCCATGCTCCTGGATTGGCAAGATTTACATCGTGAAAATGGCAATACTTCCCAAGGCTATCTACAAATTCAATGTGATCCCTATCAAAATTCTACCCTCATTCTTCAAGGAAATAGAGGAGGCAATCCAAAAATTCATATGGAACAATAAAAGACCCCGAATAGCAAAAACGCTCCTCAACGGAAAGAACACTGCTGGAGGAATATCAATACCAAATTTCAAACTCTACTATAAAGCCATAGTAATCAAAACAGCTTGGTATTGGCATAAGAACAGACCCCAGGACCAATGGAATAGAATTGAAAACCCAGAAATGAACCTACAGACCTATAGCCATCTAATCTTCGATAAGGAAGCTAAAACAATAGAATGGAAGAAAGACAGCCTCTTCAGTAAATGGTGCTGGCAAAATGGGTTAACTACATGTAGAAAACTAAAGCTAGATCCTTATATATCACCCTGCACCAGAATCAACTCCAAAGGGATCAAAGACCTTGAACTCAAAGCAGACACTCTGAAAACATTACAGGATGGAATAGGAGAAACCTTAGGTCTCCTTGGCTCAGGCGGAAATTTTCTGAATAGAGACCCGGAAGCACAACAAATCAAAGAAAGGTTGGACAAATGGGATTGCATACAGTTGCAGAGCTTCTGCAGGGCAAATGACATAGCTAGCAAGATCAATAGAAAGCCCACCGATTGGGAGAAGATCTTTACTAGCCATACAACGGACAAGGGTCTCATATCTAAAATATACTTGGAACTGTTTCATAGCTTTTTATAGAAGGTATTCAACAATTGTTGGATAAATCCCAAGAATGCCAATGTATGTTCTGTATCATCTGATGGTGTTACATATTTCATCATGTAGGGTTAGGAGAATATTATCTTCATTTTCCAAATACAGAAATGAAGGCAAGAGGAGACTTGATGTGTTTCTGAAGGCTGATGTGTAGATGACAATTAAGACTAAGCAGAAACCAGAATCCATGGCTCAAATTCAATTCATGACTTATAAACCCCGTGACTATACTAATACCTAAAACTTTTGTGCTAACTAGGTGACATTGGACATATTTTTTAGAGTTGTCATGTGTTGCTTTTTTTCTGTGAACAGCTAATAATATTGGTGTTTTCTAGAATTAAAGAATATACCTTTTGTAAGGTGTTATTCAATAGAACATGAAACAAGAATTCCATGAATTCTGAAGTTCATTATGCATTTTTCTTAAAATTATTATTGGAAGCATCATGATAGTGAAATTATTTACATTCCTTCCATTCCAGAAAGCATTATCTGAACACATTTGAGAAGAATTTCTACAACAGTCTTTTAATGTATGAGTTTTGGATGTGCTTATTTGCCTTCTCTCTGTTTCTTCTTAATTGGGTTATTTATTGGCATATTCGTGTGTTAAAGAGTTCTTTATATATTATGAATAAAAGCTATTTGTCAAGAACTTTATATTTTTTTCATTATATTAGCAAATATGCCTGCTATATGTTTGAATACAAATGGATGACATCTTTACCTGATTTCAGAGCAACTGGGATAACTTTCATTCTTATGCAGTACTCTTTATGAGGTCGAGAAAGTTCCCATATAATAATTTCGACAAATTTTTACCATTCTGCTATTTTGAAAAGGGTAGATTTATTTTAGGGTCTCAGCATGGAATTGCCCTGTGACCTGTCTCCTCTACAGCATCGAACCCCTGTTTGCAAACTGCCGATGATACTAGAAGCAAATTTTTGCTTGTTAGGACTATCAAATTTTTGGCCTAGGTACTCATGATGCTTTGCCAGGAAACAAATCCACACATAGAAATTAGATCATCACAACTCTTTGAATTGGCATTAGCAATACATAGTTGTATTCTTGATATGAAATATCTTAATATAAAATAGTTTGTCACAAAGCATAGTTTGTGACAGAATAAACATAAGTATATCACCTAGAATCTGGGTATGATTAGTAAACTCTAGAGAATTTTCTCATACTTTCAGACTTTTCATAAACATAAATAATAGAAGCCAAATGAAGTGGTTTATACCTATACTCCTAGCTACTCTGAAAATGAAAGTGTGCATAGTCACAGTTCAACGTCAAGCTGGAAATCATACAAGAGACCTCCATTTCAATCAATAAAAGCTGGGTGTGCCAATGTGTGGCTGTCATCCTACCTACGTTGGACATAAAACTATGAAGTTCACTATCCAGGTATCCTGGGAATAAACCAATGCAAAATTGTGTCTCAAAAACAATCAAAACAAAGATTGCTGGATGTACCGTGATTCAAGTGGTAAGGTGCCTCCCTGGCAAATGCCAGGGTCTGAATTTGAATCCAAGTACTTACCAAAAAAAATAAAAGTAAACAATCTGAAATAATTCTCAAAATAACTACTCACTTAGTGTAATTATCATATGTATTCTCCAAATAATCTTGTAGTGAAGGCAGAGAATTAAATAAGCCAGATCAATATAAAACTCGAGAATCATAGAATGGCTAAGACGTCAGCTTTCCGATCATTCAATGTCTGGATCTTACTGTTCTTAGATCCACAATCTTATGGAAAAAGAAAAAAGAATGTATAAGTACAATACATTTATTTACACCCTTCATCCAGTTTCACATATCGAAATTCTATCTCAAATGTAATGTTACAGAAGTTGTGTGTACGTGGATGGTAATTAAGTCATGGAAGCAAAACTTCATGAATGGGAATTAAATAAACAAAACCAAATAAATTTCACTCCTGATCTTTAATATAAGGCATTACTCAGAAATAAAATATCCTGACTATGCTGGCATTGTAATCTTGGACCTACAGGCTCCAGAATGCAGAAATAAATTTGTTGTTTATAAGCAATTCAGTTTCTGGAAATTTGTCAACATAGTCAAAAGGACTGACAGTAAGCCAGCTGAAAAGGACTGTTGTGGCTTCTTTCTTTTCTTTTCTTTTCTTCCTTCCTTCCTTCCTTTCTTTCCTTCCTTCCTTTCTCCTTCCCTCCCTCCCTCTCTCCCTCCCTCCCTTCTTTCCTTCTTTCTTTCTTTCCTTCTTTCTTTCTTTCTTTCTTTCTTTCTTTCTTTCTTTCTTTCTTTCTTTCTTTCTTTCTTTCTTTCTTTTTTTCCTTCCTTCCTTCCTTCCTTCCTTCCTCCCTTCCTTCCTTCCTTCCTCCCTTCCTTCCTTCCTTCTTCCTTCCTTTCTTTCTTTCTTTCTTTCTTTCTTTCTTTCTTTCTTTCTTTCTTTCTTTCTTTCTTTCTTTCTTTCTTTCTTTCTTTCTTTCTTTCTTTCTTTCTTTTGTTCTGGGGCCTAAAATCTGGACCTGGACACTGTCCCCCAGTTCTTCATCTGTAGACCAACGCTTTAACACTTGAGCCTAAGCCCCACTTCCGGCTTTTTCTGCTTATGTTGTGCTGAGGAATCGAACCCAGGGCCTCATGCATGCAGGGCAAGCACTCTACCACTGAGCCACCTTCCCAGCGCCAGTTTTTCTATTTTATTTTTCCATCTTTCCAGAGTTTCTCTGATATTGAAAAACGTTAAAGCTCCATAGAGAAATGTTTTAAAACTGCCCTTTTGTCCAACTGTGACTTCACAAATTTTGGAGTGTAAGGAATGACATCAAGTACCCTAGAGAACTAAGACATGATATTTCATCATCTTACACTTTGCTCATCAGCACCTACTGCAAATTTACACTATATAAACAAATCAACTAATGGTAGTTAAAATAAATTTGAAAATGCGCAGCCAGAAAACACGTTATGAACATTCTTTCACTGTAGTCTCAAGGGATGCCATGTCCAAAATAGGAAACTGAGGATAAAAGAGAGATTGCAAAACTGGTATATTGGTTCATTGAAATTCAGACTAATCTATATCCATACTTAGGCTAACATACCATGCGCATTTATTTTTCTGCGGAAATAAAAGGGTCACAGAACTTTGTTTAAATTTCTAGACTCTTATATGCTACCATGATATCTCTATCCTGATTACTTTACTGCTGCCTCCAAGTCATATCAGCTGAAGTTGATACATCTGTACCCACTCAACTAAAAACAGCTGACACTTTGGCAAATGTACTTTTAAAATCTCCCATGCAGTTATAATGTGTAATTAACATTATGAAATCCTGGGCTAGAAAATAAAACTTCTAGCCGGGCACCAGTGGCTCAAGACTGTAATACTAGCTATTCAGGAGGCTGAGATCTGAGGATCATGAATCAAACCCAGCCTGAGCAGGCAAGTCCATGAGATTCTTATCTCCAATAAGCCACTAGAAAACAGAAGTGGCACTGTGACTCAAGCGGTACAGCACTTGCCTTGAGCTGAAGAGCTCAGGGACAGCGCCCAAGCCCAGAGTTCAACTCCATGACCGACCAAAAAAGAAAAGAGAGAGAGAGAGAATAAAACTTCTATGATGATGCTAAGACCACCTAACAAATCTTTCTTGGTCTCTTTCCTTCCTTCATTTTTAGTGCTGGGGATGAACCGAGAGCCCTATGCATATTAAGAAAGTGCCATAATACCAAGCTATATGGCCATTTCCATCTCTTCAATTTCACTCTCCAACTCACTTCTACTTTGTTCCTGATACTTTACATTCCTTAGTCATAGTATTTCGAGATCACCAAAATTCCCAAGCTTTTCATCATTTTACAGAATATTTGTTTTCTCCCTTCCTATGTATCAAGACACTGTGCAAGAAGGATTTTTTTCAACTCCCCAGGCAAAGTTCATGGTTCATCAACAGGTTTTATTTTACCATGCATATCATTATAATATTACACATATAATAACAATTCACTTAAATAATTGTTTCTCTTCTTCAGACTATTAGTAGATCCATGTTCAATCCTAGCTTTCATATAAACAGGAATAGACTTTTTCTTGTCTTATTTTACTCTTTTGGACTCGGTTCAAATTTTCCAGATTTTGTAGACTTGTTTTTTTCTGCATGAATAATTTTCAGGACATTTCTGCATATTTTGTATAATAAAATCAAGAGATTTCCAGCCAAAGAAAAGAACTCAGAATTCTAGAGGTTAATGACTGTACTCTGGGTTCCTGTGCACTTAGTACTGCATTTGGAACCTTGGTGCTACAAAAATAGACAATCTATATTGAAAGTTGCTTTCTTTTAGGTCTCCCATTTTCAGCCCTATGAAACATTTAAGGTGTATAGCAAGTTCACTGTGGTAGTGTGAGCTTGTTATCATTAAAAAATATTTTTATTGTAAAAATACTGTATAAAGGGGTTACAGTTAAATGAGGAAGGTAATTAGTACATTTCCTGTTGAGCATTGTTACCCCATCCTTGGTTTTCCTACTACATTTCCTTCCCTCCTTAATTCCCCAACTCTTTCTTCTCCATACCCAAAAGTTGTGAAGTTCATTTTCAACATAGTGTATTGTACATTTCATTGTTACAGTTGGTCAACTACTATCGTTGTTTCACCTTTTTGTTAGCCTTCCTCTCCCCAAATTATAAAAATGTTTTTAGAAGATGCAGGAACCTGGAATCAAATACAGTAACAACAGAGGATATATGAGTTGGTAATCTTTAGTCTTCAAATTCCAAAACAAAAATAAGCAATGAAAGAAAAAATTTGTTCATAAGGGTAATCGCAGCCTCCCGATTGATGCTCTGATTCTACCATTAAAATAAAATCCTGTTAGAATCAAGTTCTGATCCAGGCTAAAATGCAAATACCCGTGGAAATGATGTCATTAAGTTAGTATTATTTACATATGCCTTCCTATTAATGAAATACCATGGAAAAGGTTTTTACAAAAACTGTATGATAGCAAGAGGGATTTCTGACAAAGGCATTATAGTGGGTAAGGTGTGTAAAAGTTTCACAACTGGAACTGAATGCTGGAAAAAGAATAACTTCACAGGGAGGAGTAACTTACTGTTTTAGATGAGCCACGTTAAGATGGATCATTATGTAAGAAGAAATTTTTATTTAGTTCTAACTAGCAGATACTTATCTATTTATAAAAAAAATGAATACCATAATGAAAAATCCAAAAGAACTTTGATGATACATTTAATATTTTGGAGACAACAAATATTTTCAGTGATAGAGATAGTTCAATTAATTATGGAATTTATAAGCATTGGATTCCCCTGTAATCATTATAAGTGATGTTCTTAGAACAGTATGAAATTTCAAAGATGATATTGGTTAGAAAATATATGTATGATACAATGAGATGAAAAGTCAAAGTATAAAGTAGGCTCACACCTGTAATCATACCTACTCACAAGGGTGAGATTTGAGGATCATGGTTCAAAGTCAGCCCCTCGGGGAAAATCCATTTAACCACCAAAATGCCGGAAATGGAGATGTTAATAGCATTGAAGGACAAAAAGCAGAGAATAATGTGCAAGCCCTGAATTCAAACTCCAATTTTGGCAATAAACAAGTCAATAATCTTACAAATATATGTACCCAAATTGTAGGCAAATATATATAAATATATATATGCATATATATGCACATATGCAAGGCAGAGGGATATAACCGTGGTGTTTCAGTATTCACATTGTGGAGCTCTAGGATGGGAACTGCGCAAACATTTACTTAAAGGAAATCAAAAGTGACAATATGTTGGAAATGATCTGTACAACTTGGGCGGCTGGATTGGGAGAGCCAGGGAAAGAACAAGAAAAATGAGGGAGGGTGTAACAAGTTACACAAGAAATGTTATCACTGCCTTACTTATGTAACTGGAACCTCTCTGTACATAACCTGGAAAATAATATTAAAATTACAGAAAACAATGGTTTTATTTATGATGTTATATTTAAAAGTATATTTAAAAAATTATAATCATGTTTTAAATTTCTAATGCATTGTCCCACTCTACTGGATTATACTGGAATATAGGAAGAATTACTTAGACATGAGTCCATGAGCAAGGACACCAATAAAAATTCCACAAATAAATGTCAACATGAACCAAAGGGTCCTAACCATAATACCTTACTTCTACAGCAAATCACACAATCCCCCAAATCCAAATAACTTAATCATTTAAAGGCAAATGGTGAATCAACTTCTCCATTTGTAGAAATATATACTTGCAACAAGGATGGAAAAGGCACCGAGACCCAAAGTTAATGACACACAATTTTGAGGAAGATTCCACACATAAAAGAATGTGTCCCACCCATTTATTTATTTTTATTTTTTTATTGTGAAAATACTGTACAGAGGGGTTGCAATTACATGGGCAACATAATGAGTACATTTCTTATCAAGCATTGTAGCCTCCTCCTTTGTTTCCCCTCTAAATCTGGTTAAGCCAGTTATCTTTGTCATACTAATAAAAAAGCACAAAAAAAGCTAACTGTGAGATTCAAAACGATTTCCTGAGAACAGGTGTTCATTGTGACAGCACAACAACACCAGTGCGAATTACTTTGTCTCTCTTTCCTTGTCTTATTCCCACCTCATTCTTGAATTCTGAAGGTCAGACTCTGGGGAGCCAGTTCTCTTAGTTCCAGAAATTAATGAAAGGGTACAGTTGCTTGGAGATACAATTTCTTTACATAGCTCTTGGATTTTCATTCTTTATTAAACTTAGTGAGTACTAATGGGACTATAAAACATGAGAACGTCATAAGTTTTCTACTAATTTTTAAAATGTCTGCTGTAAGAAGAATCAAAATTAACGAAAGAAACAACTCAGACCAAGGGTATACCCTATTCAGTCCTGTAATGTTTTCAGAATGTCTACTTTGACTCCAAGTTCTTTGATAAATTTGGAGTTGATTGAATAATATTTTCCCATTTGTTAGTAAATGGAAAGACTTGGAAAAAAATTATATTAAGTGAAGTAAGCCAGGACCAAAGAAACATAGGTCCCATGGTTTCCCTTATTTGCAATAACTAGTATAAGTCTCAGACAAGCTGAAACGCTCAAATAAGTTGATGTTAGGTGAAATGAACCCAAAATAAGTATTCAAATACTTTTTGCTTTCATGCTATTGTTTGTGACATACGTATAAGATGATTTCTTTGTTGCTTTGTATGTTCCTTCCCCATGGTATAATCCCTATTTTCATGTATTTGATGTTGGTATAATCTGTGGAGGGGAAGGGAAAAAATGTTTAATAGGCAACAATAAGATGTACAAGTCGTTATGTCGAAAAACGACCTTTACAATTTTGGCGTGGGGGAGGCAAAGGGGCTGAGAGGGGGGAGATGAGAAAGGATCATAAGGGGAAACAAAGGAGGAGGCAGCAATGCTTGATAAGAAATGCACTCATTACCTTGCTCATAAATTTTAAACCCTCTGTACGGTATTTTCACAATAAAAAATGTAAAAAAAAAAACTCAGAAACCATATAAAGGTATTTGTGGTGTATTGATACCAGGAAAAATTAAAATGTCATTTGTAAATACCAAATGACATTTACAAAGCACAAACCATAATTCTTCTGTGAGCTAATGTGATGATTACACATTTATACTTTCCAACAAAATCACCATTGAGAATACCACAGCCAGTTCCAATCACAGAAGCAAAGCTGCAAAGAATTGCTAAAATTTTCATCTATTCATTCCTAGAATTGAGAGGATTGATTTTACTGACATTGACTGTTTGATCCTCTTTCTCCTCACAAATACTTGCGCAATGTAGAACAATTTATATCTATATCTTAACCTCATGGGTGCCTGGTCTTTCTGGTCTGATCTTCCATCTGAGTACCAACTATGGAGCATATGTAGTTTATGAACATGGACCATTCCTTAACAAGCAGAAACACACTCTAAAACAATTGTAACAAAAACATCTATGATAATGCAAATATTCTATATATGCGTTGTCTAACAGACTAGCCACTGGCTTTATGTGGCTACTGAATTTCAAATGTGAATAGTATCTGAGAAATTAATCCTTCCAATTTCAGTTAAATGAAATTTGAAATAATGACATTCATCTACTGTGTTAACTAGACAGCGTAGTAGAGTAGTTTTCAAATAAGGAAGTTGAAGTTCTCACAATAGTGGTGATAAAACATAATCCAAGTGAAGAAGGTTCAATTGGATACTAACTACATGCCTGTGAATTATCTGAGCTTTTCTGTCTTATAGAATTCAGTCATCACTCACCTAGTTTGACAGCTGGGAGCAAAGGGGTAGGAGATATAAACAAGCTACTTGGGATACTGACAATTGCTCCTTGAAGATGAGGGTTGTGCATGAATCTTTTCTATATTTTGTAGGCCGCAAAGTGTGTAGAATCCTCTAGGTAGAAAAATAATGTTTGTTTTCCTTATTTCAAAGAGTTGCTCTGTTTATCAAAATGGGAGAGAAGTCAGACTGAATTCTATAAATATACAAACAATATAGAGAAAATTTGCTACATTCTATTCGTTGATAGGCTCTGGAATGAACTTTGGTTCTTTGCACATACTCTGTAAATATTTACACAATAAAAAACAGAAATGTAATTCTTTACTACTGTTAAAATACATAGAATATCTTCTCTAAAATATATTCGGAGACCTATTTTTTCCTTAATTTCTTCCACATCTCCATTAAGAAATGGCTCTGTGAGAAAAGCTTCCAGATGTGTAAAATTTGAACTCCATCTATTTCTTTTGTTGAGTTGGATAGGATAGGATTGCAAACCCTATTTCATCTTAAGGCTTAGGGCTAGAAAAAGAATAAATATTCTCAACAAATTGTCATGCCTCATTTTTAAGGAGAGCTATGTATTTATTAGGAGAAATAGGTATCTGTCTTGGTAGCTAGGAACCTTCAAGAAACAAAAGAAAAAGAACAATTTTATTGCATTGTCAAGTATGTGCATATCTTCAAGTGAACACCAGCTGCTCTATATTCTGTAGTATATTTGCAAGAATATTTTTACAAGTTATTTCTAAGCTATTGTCATCCTCCAGAGTAAAGTTCATGGATGCATATTTCTCATTATATAGAGTGCAGTTGCTCAAAGTCAGAACCCATTTTTTGTGTAGGTTTCACATGGCTATCTTTGCTTCACTCAGTGGCACTGAGGCCTGGAAGATTCACTTCAAATATATAAATACACACACACACACACACACACACACACACACACACACACACACACACACACACACACAAAAATATCACTGGCTTTCACTATTGCTTTAAAAATTAAGTCTTTTTTGTCTCTAACCCAAGAGCATCATAAATCGTCTAGCATCCATGAAAATGATAAGTTCATTATTAACTTGCAAGTAGGTTATATCTCTAGCTTCACACAATTCTAAATACTCATATGAAGAAAAATATACATCTAGAGTTTGGGTGAGCTTTTATATTATGAAGCTCTCAATTTTCATCTTATTTGCATGAAATAGGCAGCAATGCTCAATAGGTAATGTACTCATTACCTTGCTCACGTAACTGAATCACCTTTACAGTATTCTTACAATCAAAAACAAACAAAAAGGAAAAAAAAGAAAGTGGATGTCATGTGTTTCCATTAGAACTAACTAAATTTAGTGGCTGTAATTTTCTACAGGTTTTAAGGACCTAATAAAGTTGTGGATATGCTCCAAGACCTTTACTAAAAGCTGAGGGATAGAGATCCAAAAGTGGAAGTAGATAGGTGACCAGAGCATAATTATGTAGTTTTAGTTCACTGTTACAATAACAGGAGTGCAAATCAATATGATTTGTAGTTACAGGACCAGAAGACATATTGGAAACTGACATCAGGAAGGGTCATTAATTGTAGGAAAACAAATCAGGATGCACCAAAGGATGCAATCAACAGTGTCCAAAAAACAACACAGAATGGGATAAAGTCATTGCAAGCAAATATTTAACAAGTGGTTCACATAAAGAATATATAAAGAACATCATCCCAACAACAAAACACAACCTGATTTTACAATGTGCAAAGAACTCAGATGTTTCTCCAAAGAAGACAAAGTTTTAAAAAGCCCAAGAAGGTGTTTAACATCACTAATCACCAGGAAAGTGTAAGTCAAAATAATGAAGAAAATTACCACTTAATATGAATTAGGTAGGATAACTACAAGAAAATAAAGTAACAATGTTGACAATAGTGTGATAAAATTGAAACTTCTCTATGAGAAACAGTAGAGCATCTTTTCAATCAATTTAAAACAGGATTATTCATACCTGTCATCCTAACCACTCAGGACAGGAGGTTGAAATCCAAGGATCTCGGTTCAAAGCCAATCTGGGCAGAAAACTGGAAGTGGGTCTGTGGTTTAAATTGGTAAAACGCTACCCTTGAGGAAAAGTTCAGGGACAGTGACCCTGCTATGAGTTCAATGCATATGAAAGAAAATCCATAAAGAAAGAAAAGAGAATTGTCATATGATCCAATGACTCCATTTCTGGGCATATACTCCAAAGATCTAGAAACAAGGTCTGGAAGAGATCTTTGTACACTCACATTCATTTTGTACAATACTCAAAACATGAAGGCAATCCAAGTGGCCATCAACCAATGAATAGCTAAAGCAAATGTGGTTTATACATACAGTGGTATATCATTTCAGCTTTAAAAAGAATTATGTTGTGACAGATGCTATATTATGGATGAATCCCTGGGACACTGTCCTAAGTGAAATAAACCAGTCATAAAAAGATCAAATATTACATGATTCTACTTATGTCAGTTACATAGAACAGTCAAATTGATAGAGAGGAAGCAAAATCGAATTTAATGCATATCTTGAAGCAGAGGAGGGTTGAAAATTGTTTTAATTAATATAGAATTTGAATCGTGAAGGATGAAAAGAGTGAGGACATTGATCTTATAAAATATTGTAAATGTACTTACTACGATTTTGTTGTATTCTTAAAATGATTAAGATAATAAAACCTGGGAGAGGAGAAGGAGAATGAAGAAGGGTAAGTAAAATGAAGGTACATTGTATGCCTATGTGGATAAATATACCAAAATGAAATTGTGCTAATACACAGTTTAAAAAAGATAAAACTTTAATTGTTTGCATTTGACCACAATTATTGAAAAAAACAACTACAACAGTCTGCGAAACAATTTAAATTTCCAGCATTCAATAAACCTGGGTTCAAAACTATATCTCACTTATGTGTGGGAGGTTGTTTTATTAAACATGTTCTTATTATTATCTTTAAGTAGTTGTATAAACAAGTTCGCATTCTATAAAACAGTATATGAATACAAGGTGTCTGACAATATTATCACACATCCCTCCCAACCCAACCCTTCTGCCACTTTTAAAAAATTGAAATAAGTGATTACATAATATTCATATATTTCACAGTATTGTGGAATCATGATTCTTAAAGTCAGAAATATATTTTAACCATCACAAGGAAAATTATCATTATCATAGTCTATAAAGTTTGTGAATTCTATGAGCTTTGACAATACCAAGTACTTCTTCCATATTAGGTGATGTTTACATTTCTTGCCTTTTGCTTAGTGTAGACGATTCCCTCTTTCCCTCTTGTTCCTCCCTTCCTATCACTGTCTTTGTAATGTGTAGTTCTTTTCCTTTTATGACCAGTGGAGCTCATGAGCCTCTCTGTTGTGTGTTGTTCTGTTTCCCACTCATTGTGTTCCTCCTCCTGGCTTCTCTCCATTGAGTGCAGACTCTTTTCTAATGTAATGAGAGCACATTCAGAGAAACCACCCCTTTTGTAGAAAATAGATCGTCAATTTTCCGTAATTTGTATGTTATCATACATATTTTCAATATATAATAGCATTTTTAGCATATGAGATATATTTCTTCTTTTTCATATGCTTAAAAGTAGTTTCTAGTTGCACATAAAATGCATCAACTATTCCCTATAGAAAATAGTAAAACATTACACATGAGGTCTAGAGCCCTTGATGTACATAGAAAAAACATCTCAGGTGCCTACCATAATATGCACCATTCCCTTCCAAATCAATAGATTTAACTGAAGTCCAGGCTAAGTAAAATAGTGATAACATTTCACAACAGTGATAGTATTTAGATAATACATATAAAAATGTTATCTGATAGCATGTAGGATATTGCTTTAAGGACAGTCCACACATATTCTGTATTTCTTTATTTCCTTATTTCTGTTCCTTCACCTCACTTCTTGGAACTTGGAAGTGATTACTGGCAATTTAGGGGTCACTTTGGGCCAAGACAGTGAAGGCTATATCCTAATGCTGGAGTATGCCTGTATCTTCTTGGAATCTTCATGCCTGTACTGTCTTCCCCTGGAATTTTAACAGATAAGAAACTAAGGCATTACTAGTTACATTGTGATGATCATTTGAGTTCTCCTGACCTTAAGATACTTACATTGTGGATTGATATGCACTCACAGAAAATACATAGTATTGCATACACACACACACACACACACACACACACACACACACACACACACACACACACACACAATCCTTTAAGTAGTTGTACAAAGGGTCATCATTCAACAAGTCATTTAATAAATACAATGCAGCTTGATCGATATCACTTCTTGTATCAGTTTTCTTTCATTTATTCATTAAAATGTCATTACCAGTTATATACTGAACATACTGTTCCGCTACTAAGAACTTGCTTCAGCTGGAGTTTAGATTCCTAAGTACCTGATTTCAGATGGACAAATATGGTCTTCGCTCTGAATGCAGCTCAGAATGTACCTTCACGAGAAATTACTTCCCACAACAAAATATAGGTCTCTGAAGATAATACGAGCACTCGGGGAATGGGGACTCCTACTTCAACTGACTTTAGAAATACAGTACAGTTTTTTCTCTGCCTTAGATTTGCTAAAGGTATCTTACCATGTTGGCTCAAAGCAGAACTGAATTTGCCCTCTGTAAGTAGAAATCAAATTGCATTCAAGGTAAGTGTGCAAGTTTAACTCAATGGGCTTTGCTGCTTTAAACAGCAATTTAGACATCCAATCTCTTTGTCAGCATAGTGTTTCACGGGACCCCATAAAGTACAGTGCCCTGTGAGTAACAAATGGAGATGTGCTACTCAGAGGGAGTTAAACCTCTTCAGTTGGGTAGTTATGGATAAAATGTGATGATTGGAACTGGTTCCAACATGGCAGGCATGAATGACACAGCAAAAAATACACAACTTTTTCCCATCAATCTTTAGGTGCTAACACATGCGCTGTTACTGACTATGGTCTGGGGAGTGTCCCTCTACCTCCCATCCAATCAACAGTGTTTTCTGCACTTGTGCTCTGAGTTGGGGTATCCAATAAGGAAAATTCCACAGTCATGATTTATGCTCTAATACTGGGAAACCAATTATGAGACTCAATGTAGCACAAGCCCATCCATTGACCAATCAATCCAGGAACATGCCCTCAGGGGCAGAGACAAAGTGTTCTACATATACCTGAGGGATGTGGTTCCTTTCTGACCAGCTCTTGTTCCCACTTTTCGCTAAGGAGTCTGTCTCACTGGTCTGTTTTCATTTTGATGAAGAATCTGTTTCATTGCTTTGTTATTGCTATGAAGGAAACGTGCTTTAAAAACATTTCTGCTCTTGAATTCTTAAAAGAAAACATACCTGAGACATAGACAATACTGCTGTTCTGAAGATGCTGGGGAGAGGGAAGCCTTGGCGTGCAGCTTTGAGACTTGATTTAGAATTCGATAATTTAGGTGCTGTGGTTTCAAATTAATCTGAACCACGCTAATGACTGTATTTTCTCGTCTTCTTACTAGAATCGCTAAAGGAATTAGAAATGAGATGTATGAGACATTATGTCAAAAAAAAGAACTTTACAAATGTGGCTCAGGAGGAAGTGTGGTGGTGGGAGGAGGGAGATGGGAAGGGACGGTAAGGGGAAACAAAAGAGGGGCAAAAAAAGAAAAAAAGAATTAGGAAAAAACAAAACAAAAACCACAAGAACCCAGTACTAGTCTAGCAAAGGGTCAAGAAATTATCAGCTTTCCTTTTGTTCATGCATGAAGCTAACAATGAAAATTTAATGTAGCCAACTAGCATCAATTAAGGTATTAAATTCTGTAGAATGTGGTTTCTTCTCTTATACTTATTCCGAGAGGATATGCTTTCTTCACTAACTAGATCTTGTTCACTGACTTTTGCTTTGTTAAAAACTGTTTAAGTCTTTAAAAGGGAATTGAAGACTGCCAGGCAGGAGGGATTTAGTGTAAAATGTGGGAAGTGTTCGCATACTATGCATCTAGAGGGCTAGAAAACAGGTTGATCTGCTCACTGCCTCAAGCAATTCATAAAGTGTCTTGCATTTTCTAAAACCTAAATCCAAAGTTTCACCTTCTCCTTCCCACCAAGAATTCTCCCTCAGGCCTCTTCCTACCATAGTGTCTTGGCATCTTATAACTGCTTTGCCTCAGAAATGTGGCATCAGAAGTGTGCCCTGTGGTCAGGCAAGCAGCTGGGATCTGGCTGATTCATCTATGGCTCTGTAAATGCTGCAGCCTAATCTGTGCCCTGTGCTCAGGGTTCAATATGTGTGATTAAGTCCATAGCTAGGTGCCTCTAGAGAGAGTAGGCTTTCCTCTTTCTATTAGCGGTAGGAGCAAAAGTACCAGACAGGTTCTTTATAATGAACCAGCCACACACAGCTGTTGGTTTCATTACAACTTGTTGAGGTGAGTTAGCCTAAGGGAGCCAAGGCAATATGTGAATAAGGTGTTTTCAGCTGGAAGCTCATAAGCCTCTGTTCCAAAGAGGAAGCTGCTGATAATAAATTCTGTCTGGGAATGGACTGTGTAGGAGTTAGAATCTTTTTCTCTGCAAGTGATTGCTTGAGAGAGAGCATTAACTAAGCATAGCCATCATCTTATAAAAAGCTATTTTAACTAAAGTATATCCTGTAACTAAAAACTTTCTAGGTACATAGTTTAACACATAGGCATAGTTTAACTCATAGAACACAAGCTTAGAAAGACTTTTCTAACTATTTCTGGCCTGGTTGTGTTGGTTTAGTGAATTTCTCTGAAACTGCTATTCCCTTTCAAACTAGCCAGCTGAGCTTCCAAAGAGCCAATTGAGCAAGATTGTGAACACAAGTTCTGATCAATACCAGAAGTAGAAACTCATTAAGGGTAAAACATACATCCTACTCAGACTTCCTACTCAGAGTGGTTGCTTAATTGGCTTCCTGCCATTAACATGTCCTTTAACAGAACTAAACTTTGCTGTGCTAAGTTCCTTTCAACTTAGTGGTCTTTCTTGGGGTATTGGCTTAGGCTATGGGAGTATTCCCAATATCTGGAATATTGTCCAGGATCCTTGTTATACAAGGGGGATGGGGGAAGCCCTTCAGGAGGAGACACAACTGCCTTGTTGACATAGCTCAAGGTTGGGTTAAACAGCACTCATTGTGGTTAATGATGGAAAGTGTATCAGCAATATCAGGAAAGGGCCCAAGGAACACTCCAATAAAAAGTAACCTCATGAATTGGCCATGAGTGGAAAAATTGGACTAGAGCTTATTACCTTGTTGGTTTGGAAATTTCATGGGCTGAGTGAGCCTTAGGCACAAGGAGAACTTCAGTCTTGATGTTTATTTTCATTCTCTGGCCCAAGAATAAAAATCTGAGAATTGGAGGAAGTCATCTTTGAGAAATCTCCAGTAAAGGGAGAATTGAATATGAGAGGGGTGCACAAGAAACTTACAATAGGGAGGATTAACTGCACCAAAAACTGAAATCACAAGAGACCTGCTAAAATGGAGAAAAAGAATTATAGCCCTAAGGAGCCAAAGAAAAATGATCCAGGGACCTACTTCTGATAATCCACTGGGAGAATGGTGAAAAAGATCTGAGAACACTATTAAATAATGGATGATTTTTGTTATTGAGCTCCATAATGTGCACTTGTCCAAAAAATTTGTTATGCATATGTACTTGCAAGTGTGTGTTTTAAATCTTATATCCTGAAAGGGGAACTCAAAAAAGTCCTACTCATTAAAGAACTTCAGCTGCCCACTTTGACTCTGAAGCCTGGATTGTTCCTCTAGCTGATCCAAGGGTGTATGGTATTGGAACCTGTTTCTGAAGCAGACTCTCTGGGTAAACTTAAAATTCAAATTCAAATCTGGGTGCCAGTGGCATACACCTACATTCCTAGCTACTCAGGATCTGAGGATTGTGGTTCAAATCCAGCCAGAGCAGGAAAGTCCTTGATAGTCTTATCTCCAATTAACCACCAGAAAGCTGAAATTGGCGCTAGGCTCAAGTAGTAAGGCTTTCTTTCACCTTGAGCTGAAGAGCTCAGGGACAGCACCCAGTCCCAGATTTCAAGTCCTATGACCAACAAAAAACAATGCTTGGGTGAAATGGATTAAATATTCTGCCCACCATTACAGTTAAGATTGTGTGGGACAGAAACCAGAAAAACAAGTGGTCCACTTTCCACTGTGATGAACCTCAGACCCCCAAGGCATGGAATGCATTATCTGTCGGTCAAACACAGCCTGGGGAAACTTGTAAGTCTGTGCTGTTGCTGTTCACAAAAGTAAGGATCTGAGACAAAAACCCTATCTTCCCAAGGCCAACAATACCTCTTGCCTTTCTATGTAGGGGGACAACTGGCATTTGTGGGAAACTTATCAAGATGCAGTGGAGGCCGAATCTGTGAAGAGATGAGTAGTAAGCACTAAGCATAGCCAGAGGAAATGTCCAATGGTATTGTGGAAGACCAGTGTTGATGATGTTCCTGGCCAACTAGAGTAATACCTGTGCTTTGTTTCAATTGGCCTTCCCTTTCACCATAACACTTCATCCACCTGTCCATTCTCAAACATTTTATATTAGTTAGGAGAGACCCCTTCCCTAGAAGGTCATTCATATTTCATATTTAAAAGGTACTATTCAGGATCCTCCCAAAATTTCCAAAAAGTTAAAAGCCAGAACTGAGATAGCAGCTTATGAATCAGTTTTATTCTGATAATTAGTATAAATAAAATATAGTTTGGGGGCTGAGAATATGGCTTCGTTTTTAAATTGTTTGCCTCACATGTATAAAGCCCTGGGTTTTATTCCTCAGCACCACATAAACAGAATAGGGTGGAAGTGGCACTGTGGCTCAACTGTAGAGTGCTAGCCTTGAGTAAAAGAAGCTCCGGGAGCTCCAGGATTGACAAAAATAAAATGTAAAGTAGAATAAGATCAACAGGAGTTTGTTAATTATACCTAAATATTTTTTATGATTTTTATTGTGAAAATACTGTACAGAGGAGTTACAATTACATGGGCAAGATAATGAGTACATTTCTTATCAACCATTGTTGCTTCCTCCTTCGTTTCCCCTTCCTATCCCTTCTCATCTTCCCCCACGTCAGCCCCCATAGTGCCCCCTTTCACCCCTCCCCCCACCAAAGTTGTAAAGTTTGTTTTCGACATAACGACTTGTACATCTCATTGGTGCAATGGGTCCACCTGTATCCCTATTTAAACGATTTTGTTGCCTTACCCTACACAAATTATAACAACATCAAATACAGTGAAAGCACGGGTTATATCATGGGGGAGGGACATACAAAGCAACAAAGAAATCATATTATAAATATGTTAGAAACAATCACCTGAATGAAAAAAAACATTTGAATCCTTATTTTGGGGTTCATTTCGCCTAACATCAACTTATTTGACCCTTTTGTTTGTCTCAGACATATATTAGTTATTGCAAATAAGGGAAACCATGGGGGCTATGGTTCTTTGGGACTGACTCACTTCACTTAAAAGATTTTTTTAAATCCATAAACTAAATGCTCTAGTAGGGTTGGAAAATTAATTTTAGAAACATTATCTGAAAAAAAATCAGATGAAGGACTGAGAAGGTGGCTCAGCGTTAGAGTGCTTGCCTTGCATGCATGAGTCCCTGGGTTCGATTCCTCTGCAGCACGTATGCAGAAAAAGCCAGAATTGGTGCTGTGGCTCATGTGGTAGAGTGCTATCCTTGAGTTGAAGAGATGAGGAACACTGTCCAGGCCCAGATTTCAGGCCTCACAACTCCCAAAACAAAGAAAAAAGAAAAAGAAAAAAACAAGGGCAAGTGTGACTCATGCCTCTAATCCTAGCTACTCAGGAGGCTAAGATCTGAGGATGGAAGTTCAAAGCTAGGCCAGGCAGGTAAAGTCCATGAGACTCTTACTGCCAATAAACCAATCAGAAAACCAGAAATGTGGCTCTGGCTCAAGTGATAGAGCACTCTCTTTGAGCTGAAAGCTGTGGGACAGCACTCACGCTTAGAGTTCAGCCCCAAGACCAACCAAAAAAAATGCAAGCTATTCCTAAAGGGTTTCCTACCAAGAGGGACAGAGGGTTTCCTACTAAGTGGGAGGGAGTTTTGGGGGTTTCTGTCTAGCAGAAATGCAAGTTTCCCTTCTAGTGGGGAGGGGGATTGCCTTCTAGTAAGGAGGGTGTTAATGATCAAATTGGTCAAAAACATTATCCAGTCTCATAATGTCCAGATATGTGTTTAATATTTGTCAGGTATTGACTTGTGAAAACATCCGGCTTGGGCAACTCCAGTGTTAATGCCCTAAAAGTGAACTTGCTTAGTTCCAGGGCCTCAATGGACCCTCAAGTTAATCCTACGGTATGATTGCAACTTCAGTCATGGAGTAGACACTCTATGTATGCCTTCCAATTTTGAGTCTACCCAGATTGAAATTGTTACTGGATAAGCGAGGTAAATACCGTGATCATTCTGTCCACATACTGAGTACTGCTATGACTATGTGGAAGGGAGGCCACACAAGAGGTCCTCTTTGTGCTGTCATGGAGCTCAGACCCCATGGGCATGAAATTCATGATTGGTCAGCAAAATGTGATTTGAGACAACTTGGAATACGCTGTTGCTCTTCTCAAAAGCAAAAGTCTTTTTCAAAAACCCCTGAAACTGACTGCCTCCATTCTTTCAAGGTCAGTCTATACCTCGGGAAAATTTGACATTTCTGGAAAACTTACCTGGATGTAGTGAAGGCCAACCCTTTGAGATGAGCAGTAAGTACTAAGCATAGACAAGGTAATGTATGGTGGCATTGAAGAAGACCACTATTGGAGATGTTACTGGCCAATTGTAGTGGAATCTATGCTTTGGTTCAGTTGGCCAACCCACACTTGAGCATTCTCAAACACCTTACATTAAGTAAGGAGAGACTTCATAATTAGGGGGTCATTCAAACTTTATATTTACAACTATGCTATTTAGGGGCCCCTGAAAATCTCCCAAAGAGCTTAAAGCTAGAAACCAGAAACAGCAATTCAAATTAGTTGTATTCTGTTAATCTCCACGATGTATGTTCTCCACAATCGAATTATTCCAATATGTGCTTTTATTCATCTTCAGGGTTTGTTAATTGGAAATGCCACCAAGGAAAAATAAGTAGGAGCCACTGGTAGGATTATATTGGAAAAAATTGGTCTAAATAAAATACTTGACCAGATAAGATGAAGATAAGTGAAATGAACCTCAAGATAGGGATACAAGTGATTTTTTTCTTACTTCCTCTTGTTTCTAACATATTATAATGTTCCATATGATTTTTGTTTCTTTGTATCCCCCACCCCACGGTATAAGCCCTGTTTCCACTGTGTTTGAGGTTGGTGCCCTACATCTTGTATATACAGTTCTCTAATTTGGGGAGGGAAAGGGGAAAAAACAAAATGCTTAAATAGGGATAGAGTTTGACCCATTCCAACAATGAGATGCACAAGACAGTATTGAAAAACAAACTTTACAATTTAGGCAGGGGTGGGAGGGAGTGTTTAGTGTAGTTGTGGAGCTGGAAGGTTAAGGATGGTACAGGCAAAACAAAGGACGTTGAAACAATGCTTCATTGGAAAAGTACACTTTACCTTGCTCATGTAAATAACCCCTCTGTACAGTATTTTTACAAAAAAAACCTGTTAAAAATAATAAATATACTTGAAAGGGAATCTGTGTGGTGGTTGGAGGCCAGTGCTACAGAACATCTTACAAATATTGAATTCTGGCAAACAAGTTACCAAAAAAACTGAGATGAAGCTGAGTGTAATCCTAGATGCTCAGGTAGCTGAGTTCTGAGGAGCTGTGTTTGAAGCCAAACAAAGCAGGAAATATGAGACTTTATTTCCAATTACCTTGCAAAAGGATACTACTGGAGTTGTGACTAAAATGGTAGCCTTGAGAAAAAATGCTTTGGGACAATGCTCAGAGCATGAGACCAAACACAAGACCAGCCCACAGTCAGTTAAAAAAAAAAGTTTGTGTGTCTCTGTGTTGTGGCAGACCTGTTACTAGTTTCATGATGGAACAAACATTTTAAAAATGAGTCATGGTGTCAATATTTACCTCTTTATTAATTGTTTTCAGAATAATGTGTGGATGTGTGCTTTATCTCTTGTTTAAGTTTTGTTGTGATTGAAAAACTGCCTTAACCAAACACTAACCAAACACTTTTTTAACTGAAAATATCATATTTGATACTGCTGAACAGGAAAGTTAGTGCTTTCTAGGTCAGAAGAAAAGAAAGTAAAATCACATAGGATAATTGTAGAAGTTAAATCATGAAGTGCTTTACTAATATAAGCACTGCCCTAGTAAAGATAGTCGCAACCTTATCAATGCTTCTCTAGAAGTGCTAGAGGCAAGAGACATGGAACTATTCGTAGAACACCAGCTTGGTAAAAGTTGGTTTTTTTTTTTTTTTTTTTTTTACTATGGACAGGTTTTCTGGATTTGGTTGATTATTAAAGCTTTTGACTAGTTTGAAAGGGGTCAAAAGTTTGAGCCATCATGAAAGATGATCTCAAATTTCAAATTCGTGGGAACCAGTGGTGGGCTGCGTAACCAGTGTGCTTTTTCAACTTGGGCATGCGAAAGACAGGATGCCTTCTGCAGGAGTAAATTTTGCCTTGATAAGTTGGTGTTCGTAGGATACATTAATTTCCCCCGGTATTTCCAACACAGATCTTCCATGCCATTCATGAAGGATCCTAGGAGCCCTCCAGAGGAGAGACATCCAATTGCCCTGTTAAGCCAACCTCCAGGATGGGCTAAACCTGCCAACCTTTGTTGCTGACAATGGACCTAAGATGTAGAGTTAATCCACAACATCAGGAAGAGGCCCAAACATGTACCCTCAGAGCAAGCAATCTAATGCATTGGCCATAGTAGAAAAAAATGAAACTATTAATATTGCTTTGGTAGTTGTGTGTTTGCAGGGACTGTGTATGAGAGAAGTGTCTTAGATTCAAGATCTTCAATCCTTTGTTTCTAAGAGTCTTGATCTACAACTTCATTTGTCCAGCTGAGAAGAATGAAAAGTTGGAGATGGAGTCAGCTCTGAGAAAATTCTCTAGTAAGGGAGTTGAGAAAAGCAGTGAATAAGAAACTCAGTCTGAAGGGCAAAGCGCACCAAAAATTCTTATTCCCATTACAGCATGTCTCTGTGAATTAAGAATTCTAAACCTAAGAATTCTAAACCTAGGAAGCCCAAGAAAATTGAAGCTAAGTATGCTCCATCAGACATTCTTAATATTCTCGTCTTTTAGGGAGAATGTGGAGAAAGATATGAAAATATGCGTTAAGCCTGATTTTTATTTTTGTGCTCTAATTTTAATGTGCATTTGGTAAACTAAATCCTCTATATGCCTGTTTCTGTGTAAATATCTTCAGAAGGATCTGTTACAGACATTCAGTAATTAACCGACTTAGTAGCAAAAGGCTCTTGAAATTTGGTTATTTACAATGTTCCAGCTCTAAAAAGTTCTTTTTATGACTATTGATAAAAAAAATTCATATAGGATTATTTTTTCCTGAATATTTTATTTAAAAGGATGTTATTTAAGTTTGAAGGTTTTAAAGACCAGCAAATAGGGGAAACATAGGAATGATGAGTACATGCTTTTGGAATAGTTATGTAATAATAGTTATGTAATAAACAATCTTTTTTAAAATTTAATTTTATTTTATTTGAGAAGATACTGTACAGAGGGGTTACAATTACATTGGCAGGATAATGCATACATTTCTTACCAAGCATTGCAGCCTCCTCCTTTGTTTACCCTTCACCTCCCTTCCCAGCCTCATCCCTCCCCCCCACCCAAAAGAAGTATGGAGGTTCCTCAAAAGACTTCACATAGATCTCCCCTATGATCCAGCAATCCCACTTTTGGGCATTTACCCAAATGTATACAAACAAGACCACACTAAAGCTACCAGCACAACTATGTTTATTGCAGCATTATTTACCATAGCTAAGATATGGAACCAACCCAGATGCCCCTCAGTAGATGAATGGATCAAGAAAATGTGGTATATATAAACAATCTTATATAAAAAATATAAGATTGTTTCAAGGGCTGGGAAATTAGCTCAGTGGTAGTGTTTGTCATGCATACATAAGGTCCTGGGTGCGATTCCTCAACACCACATGAGCAGAAAAAGCAGAAATGGTGTTGTGGCTCAAGTGGTAGAGCACTAATCTTGAGCTGAAGGGCTGAGGGGTAGTGACCAGGCCCAGAATTCAGGCCCCACGACTGAAAAAAAACTGTTTCAAACAGCCTTGGGTGAGGAATGTGGGTGGTGGGAGGGATGGTTTACCATCTAAGCAATTGTGTAAAGCCAACAAAAATTTTAATGGGAGGGCTGATGTCATATTTTATCAAGCATGACTGTCAAACTTAGAGAGCGAGAAAAGTTCAGCCTGGACATGTGAGAACCTTCCTTTTGATAAAGATAAACTCTCTGTTTATACCCTGGATCTTCCAGGGTAATTGAAGAGGTGAGAACCACATGACCTCAGTTGAGCCAGTCCCACTACTTAATCAGTGAGCTCAAAACCACCAACTATTATGAGCAATGTTTGGTCATTAAAGGACAAATACAATCCAAAAGCAACTTTATTATTTAAGTCCTAGAAAGATGCCTGGTATTGCAGAGGACTAGTGTTGAAGACATTACTGGCCAACTGGGTTGGAAACTGCACTTTGTTTCAATGTACACCCATTGCATTCAAGCTGTTTGGACTGGCCAGGTTAATAAAATCCTAACACTAGGTAAGGAGAAAGATCTTATCCCCAGAGGGTTTCCAACACTCATATTTACATAGATGCTATTGGGGTCTCCCAAAGAGTTCCTAATCAAAACCTGCTATTTGATTTCTAGCTTTAAATTGGTAATACCTATAAAATGTAGGTTTTGTTACACATAAATAGATTGGACTCGATTTCTTATCACCAGGGCCTTATAATTATACACAATCAAGGCAATAACAGAACAACTAAATGCCACTAGTAGGATGGCATGGAAAGGATAGATCTAGGTATACTAGCTGGAAAGGGAATTGTGTCTGTGGTGATAAGAAACCAATATTGCACAAAGGTCTTACAAAGATTGAAGACTGGCAATAGGTAAAACATTTACTAGCTTGTTGATTAATACTTTGAAAGACAAAGGAATGCTGCAGTCCATATTTGCCTCTAGTACTTGTTTTCATAGTAATGCCTGTGTTTGTTTTGTAAACTGCCCTCATTCATACAGCAACCAACACCCATTTCTTAAATATTCTCCCTTTGGATACTGCTGAATCGGAATGTCTATTAAAGCTGACTAGGTTTGAAGAAAAGTTAAAAGAAGGGAGAACTGTAGGAGTTAGAATCTGCCAAAGTGCTTGACATATTCACTGCCTTTTAAAGGATAGCTGCTCTCTTACCAGAAGTTAAGATTGCTTTTCTGACAAACGTTGGCCAGATGTACTGGTTTTGTCTAGTTTGAAAGTTTGAGCAAGAAAGATTATGATCCCGAGGTTGTGATCAGTGAGAACCAATGGTTGACTGCCTACTCAACATGCTTGTTTGGGTTCCAGCCAGTAGCACTTCCTTCTCCAGAAGTAAATTATGCCTTGCTGGGTATCTTTCGAGTTGGGATATGAGATGTCATATAGGAGAAAACACCAAGATATTTCCAACAACTGCTCTGGTGCACTTAACTCCTTATTTGGGATAGCTTTGGAAAAGCACAAGCTAATACTATACAAAGTGTACTTTTAAAATAGAATTTGTTCACTCTTCCCATTCTTTATGGCCACTCTCACACTTTTTTTAAATTTTATTTTATTTGTGAACATACTATACAGTGGAGTTACAATTACATGGGCAAGATAATGCATACATTTCTTACCAAGCATTGCAGCCTTCTCCTTTGTTTACCATCCACCTCCCTTCCCAGCCTCCCCCCTCCCTCCCCGTCCACCGACATTGTAAAGCTCCTTTTTGCCATTACAATTTGTATTTCTCATTGTTGCAACAGGTCCATCTGAATCCTTAAATGACTTGTTTTTCCCCATCTCCTCCATAAGTTATACTGACATCAAATATATTGAAAGCGGGGGTTATACTGTGGGGGAGGGACATAAAAAGCAACAAAGAAATAAACTTATAAATGTGTTAGAAACACATGCATGAAAGAAAAAAAACATTAAAATACCTACCTAAGGATTCATTTTCCTAACATCACAATATCTGACTTTTTCCGCTTGACTCATACATATACTAGATATTGTAAATAAGGGAAACCATGGGACCTGTGTTTCTTTGTGTCTGGCTTACTTCACTTAATATAATTTTTTCCAAGTTTTTCCATTTCCAAACAAATGGGGCAATGTCATTCTTTCGGATGGAGGCAAAGAATTCCATTGTGTATATATACCACATTTTCTTGATCCATTCATCTACTGAAGGGCATCTGGGTTGGTTCCATATCTTAGCTATGGTAAATAATGCTGCAATAAACATAGTTGTGCTGGTAGCTTTAGTGTGGTCTTGTTTGTAAACATTTGGGTAAATGCCCAAAAGTGGGATTGCTGGGTCATAGGGGAGCTCTATGTGAAGTCTTTTGAGGAACCTCCATACTGCTTTCCAAAGAGGTTGAACAAGTTTACATTCCCACCAACAATGAAGTAAGGTTCCCTTCTGTCCACATCCCCTCCAGCAACTGTTGTTGTTAGAGTTCTTGATTTTTGCCATTCTAACTGGAGTGAGGTGATATCTCAATGTTGCTTTGATTTGCATTTCTTTTATGGCTAGGGAGGTTCAGCATTTCTTCATGTGTCTATTGGCCATTCTTCTTTCTTCTTCAGAGAAGTTTCTCTTTAAATATTTAGCCCACTTATTTATTGGGCCGTTGTTTCTTTGAGGATTTGTTGTTGGGGGATTAAATTTTTGAGTTCCAAGTATATTTTAGATATGAGACCCTTGTCGGTTGTATGGCTAGTAAAGATCTTCTCCCAATCTGTGGGCTTTCTATTGATCTTGCTAGCTATGTCGTTTGCCATGCAGAAGCTCTGCAACGTTATGCAATCCCATTTGTCCAGCCTTTCTTTGATTTGTTGTGTTTCCGGTCTCTATTCAGAAAATTTGGGCCTGAGCCAAGGAGACCTAGGGTTTCTCCTATTCCATCCTGTAATGTTTTCAGAGTGTCTGTTTTGACTTCGAGGCCTTTGATCCATTTGGAGTTGATTCTGGTGCAGGGTGATATATAAGGATCTAGCTTAAATTTTCTACATGTAGTTAACCAATTTTGCCAGCACCATTTACTGAAGAGGCTGTCTTCCTTCCATTCTATTGTTTTAGGTCCCTTATCGAAGATTAGATGGCGCTAGGTCTGTAGGTTCATTTCTGGGTTTTCAATTCTATTCCATTGTTCCTGAGGTCTGTTCTTATGCCAATACCAAGCTGTTTTGATTACTATGGCTTTATAGTAGAGTTTGAAATTTGGTATTGGTATTCCTCCAGCAGTGTGCTTTCTGTTGAGGAGCGTTTTTGCTATTCGGGGTCCTTTGTTGTTCCATATGAATTTTTGGATTACCTCTTCTATTTCCTTGAAGAATGAGGTTGGAATATTGATAGATATCACATTAAATTATTTGTAGATAGCCTTGGGAAGTATTGCCATTTTCACGATGTTAATCTTTCCAATCCAGGAGCATGGGAGGTTTTGCCATTTTTTAAGTTCTGAGTTGATTTTCTTTTACAAGATTTTAAAGTTTTCATCATAGAGGTCCTTCACTTCTTTGGTTAAGTTAATTCCTAACTATTTTATTTTTTGTGGGGCTATTACAAATGGAGTTGCTTTCCTAATTTCAGCCACTCTTTCCTCATTGTTGGCATACAGAAAATCCATTGATTTTGGGGGGTTAATTTTATAACCTGCTACTTTGCCAAAGTTTTGAATCAGCTTGAGTAATTTGGGAGTGGAGTCTATGGGATACTTTAAATATAAGATCATGTCATCTGCAAAGAGGGAGAGTTTTATTTCTTCTTTCCCTATTTGGATCCCCTTTATGTCTGCATCTTTTCTTATTGCTGTAACTAGATATTCTAATACTAGATTGAAGAGAAGTGGAGAGAGTGGGCATCCTTGTCTTGTTCTTGAGTTCACAGGAAATGGCTTTAGTTTTTCACCATTAAGTATAATACTGGCTGTAGGTTTGTCATATACAGCCTTTATTGTATTGAGGAATGTTCCATGGATTCCTAATTTTTCCAAAACCTTCATCATAAAGGGGTGTTGGATCTTGTCGAATGCTTCTTCTGCATCTATTGAGATAACCATGTGGTTCTTATTCTTGCTCCTGTTGATGTGATGAATAATATTAATTGATTTGCATATATTAAACCAGCTTTTCATCCCTGAAATGAATCCTGTTTGATCGTGGTGTATGATTTTTTGGATGAATTGTTGAAATCTATTCGCCAAAATTTTGTTGAGAAGTTTTGCATCAATGTTCATCAAAGAATGGGTCTATAGTTCTCTTTCTTTGATGAGTCCCTGCCTGGTTTTTGGATGAGCGTTATGATGGCTTCATAGAATGTGTTACGTAGTGAACTTTCTCTTTCAATTTCATTAAAGAGTTGGAGGAGTATTGGTGTAAGCTCTGCTTGGAAGGCCTTGTAGAATTCTGCTGTAAAACCATCTGGTCCTGGACTTTTCTTAGCTGGGAGGTCTCTTTCTTATTGCTGTTTCTATTTCAATGCTTGATATGGGCCTGTTAAGCTGGTTTAACTCATCTTGGTTTAGTTTTGGCATGTCAATATTTGCTAGGAAAAGGTCCATTTCTGTCAAATTCTCAAAGTTATTAGCATAAAGTTTTGAGAAGTATTCCCTTATAATGTTCTGAATCTTGGTTGTTTCCGTGGTGATGTTTCCATTCTCATCTCTGAGTTTATTAATTTGGGTGTGTTCTCTTCTTTTTCTGATAAGATTTGCTAAGGGTCTGTCCATTTTGTTGAGTTTTTCGAAGAACCAACTCTTTGTTTTGTTGATTCTTTCTATAGTTTTTTTGGATTCTAATTCATTTAATTCTGATTTAATTTTAATTATTTCTTTCTGTCTACTGGATTGGGGTTTATCTTGCTGCTCTTTTGCAAGGAGGATTCACTGTGTCCTTAAATTTTCAGTTTCAGATCTCTCCAATTTTTTGATGCAGGAGCTCAGAGATATTAACTTGCCTGTGAGTACTGCCTTTGCTGTGTCCTAGAGGAGGTGGTAATTTGTGTGTTCATTTTTGTTGAATAGCATGAACATTTGAATTTCCTTTCTAATCTCTTCCATGACCCAATCATGATTCAGCATTGTGTTGTTCAGCCTCCATGTGATACCGGAATTTCTTTGGTGGCTTTTGGTGTTGAGTTCTAATTTTATTCCCTTGTGGTCCGAGAGAATGCAAGGTATAAATTCAATGTTTCTGAACTTAGACAAGTTTGCTTTGTGGCCTAAAATGTTGTCTATTTTAGAAAATGTTCCATGTGCTGCTGAGAAAAATGTGTATTCTGATGTTGTTGGGTGAAATATTCGGTAGATGTCTGTTAAGTCTAGTTCATCTATGCAGCTGTTTAGATCTGCGGTTTCTCTGTTGAGTTTTTGCCGAGTTCATCTATCTACTTGGGTGAGTGGTGTGTTAAAATCCCCAACAATAATGTCTTTGGATCTATATTGGATTTGAGGGAAAGTAGTGTTTCTTTGATAAATTTGGGTGCTCCATTGTTTGGCGAATAGATATTTAGAATTTTAATATCCTCCTGAAGGAGAGATCCTTTAATTAGTATGTAGCGACCTTCTTTATGTCTTCTCACGAATTTGAATTTGAAGTATATTTTATCTGATATTAGGATTGCAACTCCCGCCTGTTTATGAGAGCAGTTTGCTTGGTAGATTTTGTTCCAGCCTTTAATATTGAAAATCTCTTTGTTTTTACGGGCAAGATGAGACTCCTGAAGGCAGCAGATAGAAAGGTCTTGTTTTTTAATCCAACTATACAGTCTATGTCACTTAATTGGGGAGTTCACTCCGTTAACGTTAAGAGATAAGACTGAGAGGTATTAGGGAGTTCCTGCCATGTTATCCACCTTCTTGGGGGCTGCGAAAACTGGGTTCTTCTTTTGGTTCTTGGGTTCTCAGTTTGGGTGCGGTTTCTTGGCCTTTGTTGTGGTCTTGTTGGTTTTCTATGTGTGGGACATCTTTAAGAATCTTTTGTAGGACTGGGTTAGATGGAGATGTATTGTATCAATTTTTCTTTGCTATGGAAGGTTTTTATTTGGCCTTCAGTTATGAAGGAGAGTTTAGCTGGTTACAGTATTCTTGGTTGATAGTTGTTTGTTTGTAGGTCGTGGCATACAACATTCCAGCCTCTTCTTGCTTTGATTGTCTCTGCTGAGAAATCTGAGGTGATTCTAATTGGTTTCCCTTTGTAGGTGATTAACCTTTTCTCCCTGACAGCTTTAAGGATCTTTTCCTTGGTCTGAGTTGATCCTGTGTGGATTATAATGTGATGGTGGGATGTCCTATTCTGGTCTGGTCTATTTGGGGTTCTAAAAGCTTCTTGTATCTGAATAGGCCTATCTTTTTGTCTGTTTGGGAAGTTCTCTGCTAGGATCCTGTTAAACAAATTTCCTAGACCATTAACTTCTGTTTCTAGGTGCTCCTCTACAGCCATTATCCTTAGATTAGGCTGTCTGATGGTGTCTTCCAAGTGTTGGATATATCTATCATATTTCTTGGACTTGTCTTGGATGGTTGTATGTTCTTTCTCTATAATATCTAGGCTTTCTTCAATCCCTGAGTTTCGATCTTCTGCATGGTCTAACCTGCTGTCAAGACTCTCTACTTTGTTTTTTATCCCATTTCCTTCTAGTTGGTCAGCTTTGATGGCTTCAAATTCTTTGTTGAATTTCTGTTTTAGGTCTTGTATGAATTTCTTTATTTCCTTAATTTGATGTTCAGTGTTTATTCTTAAATCACTTAGTTGATTGGTTATGGTTTCTTTGGACTCCCATTCCTTCTGTTGGGTTCCATTCAGCATTCCCTTTGTGGTCTCCCTGACTTCCTTTAACTCTTTGTTAATGGATTCCATGAATGCCTTAAGTGATCTTTGTGTATTGTCATCCTGCTCTCTCAATTCCTGTATTACTCTTTGATTAGCTTCCTCCCGTTCGAGGGATTCCTGCAGTTCTCTTTGAGTGTTCTCAGCCTGCTCACCCAAATCCTGTATCAGTTTTTGAGTAGCTCCCTCACGCTGATGATATTCCTGTATATGTTTTCGGGGTGCCTCCTCTCTTTCCCTATCACTCTTATACAGAGTCCTTTGTATGTTTTCAAACTTTTCATTTATCATGTTTGCCAGCAGTGTTTGTAGAACTATTTGGGAACTCTCCTCTGGATTATTCATTATCTGTTCTGTCCCCTGGATTTGCCATTATTCTTGTGTTTTGCAGGCTTACTCTGCCCATTTGAGATGAAAATAGCACCAGTTTTGTGCTAGAACACTATCTTAAGGCTACCATCAACCAACGTGTGAATTTGTACAGTCAATAGTTACAGATAAAATCTAGTTCAACAGATACATCTATTCAACATCAAACAACTATATGTTAATGGGCTTCGAACCGCAGAGAAGAATTTGGAAAACCAGAAATTATTAGGGTTAGGGAGAGATGTGAGTAAAAAATAGGAATAGATTGGTGTGGGGAGGCACAGGGAGAGTTAACTATGTCCTAATCTCAAAGCAGGAAATAGGTTGGGTAGGATTCAAGTAGAGAGAGAGTGGAAAAAGAAGAAAGGGAAAGGGAAATGAAAAGAGACCAGACAAAATAGACAAGTAAAAATTACTGATATTATGGAGATTAAAGAACATCTATTTAGAGAGGAACGTGAGTATATTGAGAGATTGGGGGGACATAGAAGAGATATGAAAGACTTAAAAAATGCTTAAATTGTAATATAGGTATAAAGAGGTAGTACTTCTATTAAGGAATTTAAGTCTCAGAGGTTTTGAATTGAGTAATAAATTTGTGGATTAAGTGTGTACACAATGGGGGATAGGATCTACTAGTTAACTATGGTTTGTCTGAGGATGTGCAGGACAAGAGTTAAGTCATATAAAGAAGAACAAAGAGAGGAAAAGGTGAAAAGTCTAAGGAAGGGAGAATAAAAAGATCAGAAGTTCAGTAGAGCTAAACCAAAAACAAAAAGATATTAAAAAAGAAGAAAAAAAAGAGAAAGAAGACAAGAAAAGAAAGAAAAACGCACCTTCACGTACCCCAAAAATAAAAATTATAAGAGGAAAAAAAAGTTACTGGAAAACTATTTTTTTTCAAAAAAGGCAAAAATTGATGATTAATAAAAGTTTTAGAAAAGCAAAAATTTTTTTTCTTATTTATAAGGAACCAAAAAAGAAAAAAGAAAAAGAAGAGGAAAGAAAAAAAAAGTTCTTTGATTTTTTGGGGAGGGGTGGGAAAAATCTTGTATCTCCCTTGTGTCTGTAGCCAGCCTCTTTTTGGCGTCTGTGGTCAGCTTGAGGTCCTGTGGCTTCATTGGTTTCTTAAGTCAGATTGTTCTAACAGGCAGAAAAATGCTCTGCTTTACCCAAAATTTTGAGATCCCCTTCCCAGATTAGTTTAATGGGAGGGTGATCTGGTTTGAGAATCACAAATGAGGGGAATGCAGTGATGAGACTAGGTTCTGGGTAGAGTTGAGGCCTTTCAACAAACAGTAGCTTTTCCCTGGGGCTATTTTGTGAAAACCTCACAGAGCCCAGCCTGGAGCCATTCTCAGGGTTTCTGTTTTTCAATAAATTGTGGAGGCTGATAGAGGGAGGGGCAGCCTCTGGCTCTGGTTACCCAGTGCGGAAAGCCACTCCTATGGTTGGCACCCGAGCTGGGTGACTTTTCCCTGGATGGAGCTGATTCTGGCAGGTCATGCCGCCGTTAAGTTCTTGTGACATGCTAAATGACTCGTTTTATTCCAAGCCTGAGCTGGTGCTCACAGCTCCGCCAAGCTTTGTCGGTATCCAAGATGGAGATCACCGGTGCTGGGGGGGGGAGGGGTGGCCTTCCCTCCTCTGCTCCCTGAGAGCCTTCCCTCCTCTGCTCCCTGAGAAGGAGTGAGGACGTCGGGCTTGTACTCACGCCGAGTCTTGTATCCTGAGTCGTCTCTGGTCTGCAAACTGCAGGATGAACATATCCGCTACTTGTCGATTCTTGCTGGTTTTGAGTAGAATCCACTCACCCGCTGCATCTGGCTCCTTCGTCCCGGACTCTGTGGCTCAGTTATGGTGCCCTGCAGTCACCGCCGCGACTGCTGCTGCCACCGCAGCGACTGCTGGCAAGTGCTCTGATGTGTCTCTTTGCCTTGATTTCCGCTCTCTTGCCTAACCTTCTGTCCTGTGATGGCACACTTGGTGTGGTTCTCTGGCTTAGGGCTGTTCACTGGAACTCTAAAACTGCTTTCTATGTGAGAGCTTGTTCAGATTTCAGCTTCTCCTCCGCCATCTTCCTGGAAATCCCCACTCTCACACTTTATTTAATGCATCTTCATCTCCATCACTTTCACTTTTCCTGTTCTCCATCTAGCTGCTTCTTGCTCCAGTCTCAGAGTGTTCTTGTTTGCCTTTTTCTTTTGCATAAATGATCGTAAGCAAAATACCTTCACAAAATAGAATATAGACTGTGCTAACATGGTTCAAAAGTCTTAAAAAGCAAGAAGCACCATGTTAACTCAGTGCCTATCTTCTAACTTTTCTGTTTTCATTCTTTTCCATGATGAGCCTGCTTTTAATTCTCAAGTGTTTTTGTTTTTGTTTTTTAATTTTCTGTATAAGCTTTGAATCATAAGCATCTCCCATTACTTATTCTGAAAATGTAGGCACCCATTGGTGATGAGCCTGCTGGTTAGTGAGCAAGGGCAGGATTTTTTTTGTTTGTTTGTTTTTGGTTTATTTTGGTCATTGGTGGGACTTGAACTCTGGGCCTGGGCGATGTCCTTCAGTTCTTCATCTCAAGGCTAGAACTCTACCACTTGTGTCACAGAACTACTTTTGGTTTTCTTGTGGTTTTTTTTATTGGAGATAAGGAAGGGTCAGTCTCATGGAGTTTCCTGCCTTGGCTGGCTTTGAACCCGGTCCTCAAAATCTCAGCCTCCTGAGTAACTAGGATTACCCATTTGAGCCACCAGTATTCAGAGGTAGTTTTTATTTCATTGGAGCTTTCATTCAGGTTATCAGCTTTTTATCTGATTCTCCCTTTGCAATCTGCTTTTCCCTCTGCAATCCTTCCTGGAATACAGCTAAGCAGTGGCAGAGAAAATAGTCAAATGCCATGTTCACTCAGTCGGGCAGACGGATTTGCTGCACTTAACCCCTTTGATGCACTTAATTCTGGCTCAAATCCTAGCCTATTTCCTAGCTTGGTGTGCTTAATCCTAGCTACTCAGGAGCTGGACCTCTGCTTCTGGACCTCTGCTTCTGGACCTCTTCCTTTAGTTCAAGGTACCATGACCTGGCCATCCTCAGCCGTGCCAGTGTATTGGCATAGGTGACATCGCCAAGATTTGTCATAGGCCTGTCTAGTCCTTATGTCAGAGGTCTACATAAGCACACATTTTCCACTATTTACTTTTTTTTTACTTTGATCTCTGTTTTGTTTTGCTTTGTGCCACTGCAGGAGCTTGAACTCAGAGCACAGTCCTTTCCCTTTCTCCTAAAAGCCAGTACTTTACTATTGAACCACAGCTTCACTTCAGGCCTTTTGGTAGTTCATGGAGGTAAGTGTCTCACGAACTATCCTAAGCTCTCCTACTCCACCTCTGAAGAGCTAAAATGACAGGTAAAAGCCCCTGGAGCCAGGCACTGGTGGTTCACACCTGTAATCCTATATACTCAGGAGGCTGAGTTCTGAGGATCGCGGTTCAAAGCCAGCCCGGACAAGAAAGTCTGCGGGATTCTCATCTCCAGGCCACCACCAGAAAACCAGAAGTGGGTCAAGTGGTTGAGCACTAGCCTGGAGCTGAAGAGCTGAGGGACACCACCCAGGCCCAGGGTTCAAGCCTCATGCCAGACAAAAAGAAAAAAAAGCCCCTGAGGCCTGGCTATCTTTTCTATGTTCATCAATATGTCTGTCTCTTCACATAACCATTAACCCAGGTAACTTTCAAATTCATCTTTACAAATTTCATTTCATAAATATTTGGTAGAATTCATCAAGAAGTCAAATGTGTGCCACAGTTCTTCTGTTTTTAAAAGGATGTCATGCATTAGTAATTAAAGCCACCCAGATGTTCTGAAATTCCGAAGTCAGTTTTTGTAACCTCTAGATATTTTTCATGGTGTTTAATATTTGGAGCTATTGGTGTTGTTTGTAGGATACTCAATGCTGGTATGTCGTTCTTCATTCCCGTTCTTCGTACTAGTTTTTCTTAATCTCTTTCTCGTTTTTGATAATGAGCTTATCTTGGGCCTTGCTAACTATTTACACCACCTTTTGATCCCTACCACCTGCCTAACTAGGGCTTGAACTTATGAACTGAGTGCTGTCCTTCAGCTTCTTCATTCAAGGATAGCACCATACCACTTGGTCCAGAGCTCCACTTCATGCTTTCTGTGGTTAATTAGATATGAGTCATTGATTTTCCTGCTAAGTCTGGTGTCAAACATGTCATATCTTAGCCTCCTGAGTATCTAGGATTGCAGGCACAAGCCACTGCCACCCAGCTACAAAGTCCTATTCATGACAGTGCCCATATAGAGATGTTGTTTAAACAAAGGAGGAGGCTGCAATGCTTGGTAAGAAATGTATGCATTATCCTGCCCATGTAATTGTAGCCCCTCTGTACAGTATGTTCTCAAATAAAATAAAATAAAATTAAAAAAAAAAACAACAACCGCAGATGGGGGCCTTTAATTCTGAAACTTCAGGTGTTCATTGGGAATCATCCCTCATGCAGTGGGCATAGGGGTCTAGCCCTACTCATTGCCTCCAATCCCAGACCCAATAGGCAGCGAGAGGCTTGGGAGGTTACCACTGAAGTCAAAAGTGTCTGTGTGAGAGGCTCTATGTATTCCTGGTTTGTGCAGTTCCTGAGGAGTGAAGGGGAAGTAGACCCAGAATGTGGAAAGTAGTTGACCGTGCTGTGACCAGGCATGTGTTCCTAGGATGGACACAGGATCACTAGGTCCAGCAGACACAACCTGAATGTCCTTAGCATGGCTGATGTGCATGGTCTGTGGTACCAAACTGACAGCTGACAGCACTGTCCCCTCAGAAGGGTGGCCCAAAGAAGACAACACAGGAAGAGTGGGGATGGAATGGAGCTATTTCCAGGAAGCCAGGTGGTATCTTGGAGGCTGAGGTGTGTCCATGAATCATGGGTGGCCACTCAGTTGCACACAGGCATGCCTCAGAAAAGCACTTGCCACTATCCCTCCCACCACTATTACTTCCTCTTTCCCTTTCCCACTTGAAGGTGTTATACCCAAGTCCCAGAGACCCTCCGACGACTACCGAGAGACCAGGCAACCTGAACTGCAAAATGCAAGGTTTATTCAACAAGCCAAGGCTCAGGCCACGTCCTGTACCCCGAGACGCAGCAGAGGAAGGAAGGGGGCCCCTGAGCAAGAATACAGCTGGGCCTATAAAGGCAAAAACCACAAAATTACAGCAATGCTATGGTTTAGGGACAAGTTCTATTCTGATTGGTCAGGACCAGGTGTCTGCTTGAGCCATCAAGGCAGACAACTCTTGTGGTTAATCTTCTGCTGACTGGGTCGGGAAACCTTCCTGTTCTCGGGTGTTCTGTAATCTTTAAATAACAGTTCTCAAAAATTTTGCACAAACATATTATTGTTCATCTCATTTTTGCAACCTTTGCAACATTCACTTGGAACAGGAATTAAAGACTGAAACTAGTCAACTTTTGAAGCTATCACAATATGGCCTTAGTTTGGTTCTGACATTCCCCCCTTGAGTTTTGGCACAGTTATCAATCTTGATGACATTACATCTCAGTTTCAACATCAGATGTGTTTACAGGAGTATAGGTGTGTTGTACCATTAATTCAATAGTCTCCAACCTTTCCCTTATATATTGTAACAATCTATTTAGCAAGCAAGGCCCAACAGTATGCAATAGCAGTAATATAAGCAAGGGTCCAATTAACGTAGAAATTAAGGTAGTTACCCAAGGAGAAAAATTAAACCATGATTCAAACTATCTCTGTCCAGACTCTCATTTTTTCTTTCCTTCTTCTAATCCTTCCTTAACTTTTGTTATGTTATTTTTCACTACCCCTGAGTGATTTACATAAAACAGCATTCTTCTCCTAATGCAGCTCATAGTCCACCTTGTTGTAAAACTAGTAAGTCTAGTCCTCTTCTATTCTGTAAGGCCACCTCTGTTAAAGAAGTTAAGGAATCTTGCAAGCGGGAAATCGAGCTTTCTATTCTTTTAATGTCTTCATCTATTGATTCCCTCAAGGCTAAATAATGCTGTTCCTGTCTTGTTAAAGCCGCTATTCCTGTTCCTAACCTTCCAATGCTTGCACCTAACAGCAGTCTAATTGTAATAGCTGTGAAAGGCTCTTTTTTATATCTATCTTCCTTAAATTTGGAGTTCACATAAATCTTAAAATTCCTCATTACATTATAATATTTATATGCACACAACTAGTTAGTCCAGATTGATTACACACCCACCATGTGTTGCTAGGAGGGATCAAATATTTCATCTGTTCGTTCCCCTTCTCAGGCAGTTTTATGGTTTTGTTGCAAATCCAATTCATATCCTGAGGTACTTCACCTATGCAGATCCCTTGACCTGTAACTCGGCCCATTGTTAATCCAACTTGACTAGTCCATCTGCACTCCTTTTGGTTCACAGTCCTGGTTACATTACCTACCACTGCTATCCCCTCATAATAAGATGGTACAGTGTCATAGCATAGCCAACAAGAGATAGTTAATTCTGAGTTAGAGGCATTTAATAATGCAAAGGAACCTATAAGCAATTCTATTAGTGGATTTTTAGGCAATGCTAGTACTATGTTCACTGGTTCTATTTTTCTGGGGGTTGCTGCCTACTAATGTAGGGTGTTACTCTGTAACTATAGGGCTAGTTAGTTTTCAGGTTGGGGTGGCACACGTGGGGCTTTCTTGGGCCAAATAAGCTGAATAACCTGGTTAGGGCCCACCGGGGCTATTCTAATGACTTCTTGTCTAAGGTTTATTCTAAAAATTAATCCATGGTCATAATCATTCTTTTGTAGCCTCAGTCCCCATGTCCTCCCTTGGGCCCAAACAGAAAATTGTTTCCCTTTCTCAGTAAACATAATAGTTAGAGGATTACACCAGAATTGTTTGCACGGTCCATCTAGAATTGCTCCACAATTTTTTTCACCCTGATAAGTCCCTTTTCTAGCCATAGTAATAAGGTCTCAGTTAGAGGATGGCTTCCAATGTCCATCTCCTGGGGCTTCACAACCCCATTCTTTGCAAAAATAGTCTTGTTCATAACAGCACCTTTTGCAAGATCTGGGCTCCTCCCATCCCTATGACACACATAGATAGGCCATCTCCCTAAGTAATATCTTCTCGCTGAGGTGGCACATCCTTCTGGCCTATTGTCTAGCCCATGTGAGTTACAATGTCTTTTTGTTGCTGTAAAAGTTGTTTGGCCATTGTATTCAGGCAGTTTGCTAGGGTCATAATGGTGGGAATATCCCAACTCCCAATTGCTAAATCACATAAGTCTATTGTTAAGTCTGGCCACCAGGTATTAAGTGGGGCTTCTGTTGTTGCCACAGGGATAGGTTTGCCCCGTTTAGGATTCACCAGCCAAGTTAGTTGGTAAGGGGCATGAGGGTTAATTCCCTTTACCACAGTACTTATCAGTAGTAGAAACAGTCCTTGGACAATCTTCTGATCTTGTTGTTGGGTGATCTGATCTTGTTGTTGTTGGTTGTTTGGGTGAGGCACACCTTCCCATGCTGACACTGAAGATGCTGCTGGCTCCTCCTCCTCAGGATTGAAGAGATCAGCTAGATTGGCATGGGTGTGGTGGATCCACGCAGTTACTCCGTGTACCTTTAAAGCTGTGGGAGTGGTCAGAATCACCATATATGGCCCTTTCCACCTAGGCTCCAGTGCCTTGGGTGATGCCTCCTGACCAGGACCCAATCCCCAGGCCTGAAAGAGTGAGGATTGGGTATAGAAGCAGATTCGTAAATGGCTTTTATCTTAGGCCAGATTTCTCCATGCACCTTCTGCAAGAATGGAACAGTTGTTAAGTCTCCATCACCCAGCTCCTACAATAATTCCGATTGGAGGCTAAGGATCATTGGGGGTGCATTGCCATACATGATCTCAAAGGGAGTCAATCCTAACTGGTAAGGAGAGTTCCTAACTCTGAACAGGGCCAAGGGAAGAAGGGTCACCCAATCTGCGCCAGTCTCCAAGGCTAATTTAGTCAAGGTGTCTTTTAGTGTCCGATTCATTCTTTCAACCTGTCCTGAACTCTGGGGTCTATAAGCACAGTGCAATTCCAATCTGTCCCCAGTGCAGTGGCTATTCCCTGACTTACCTTGGATACAAAGGCTGGTCCATTGTCCAACCCTATTACTGCTGGAAACCCATACCTTGGGAGAATTTCCTGTACAATCTTCTTGGCCACTATTCCTGCAGTCTCTTGCTTGGTTGGGAAAGCCTCAGTCCATCCTGAAAAGATGTCTACAAACACTAATAAATACTTGTAACCAAACTTTCCTTTCTTAAGTTCAGTGAAAGCCACCTCCCAGTACGTTCCCGGCCTAGTCACCCTTATTCGACTTCCATTAACTTTTTTTCCCCTTCTGGCATTAGTAAGCTGACATGCTCTACATTTTTTAACAATGTCTTCTATTAGTCCATTTCCTTCTCTTATCTTGATCTTCCAGCCTCTTAGCAAGTCCTGCATCCTCCTGGTTCCCATGTGTGAGGCACGGTGAATTCTTTTTAACATCCGTAGTCCTAGAACTCGAGGAATTAACATTTTTAGTTAGCTATGCACCACCATCCATCTAGGTTTTGGGCATAGGAAGTTTTGATGTCCATTGCTCTTCTTCTTTAGTGTAGTCTGCCTGTACTGGTAGCATTCTAGGTCCAGGATGTATGTGTCCGTCCGCCAAGGTGATTAATTTTCCAGCTGCTGCTTGTCTAGAAGTCTGATCGGCCAATCTGTTGCCTTTCACTGTCTTGGTGTCCCCTTTTTAATGTCCTGGACAGTGCATGATGGCCAACTGTGCCGGGTCCCACACAACTCTATGCAGTCCCAAAAATCTGTTCCTTATTTTTAATAGTTTTTCCCTCTGCTGTTAGCAGGACTCTTTCTTCATATATAGCCTCATGTATATGGGCTGTTGCAAAAGCGTAACTACTGTCTGTATAGACATTCAGTCTTTTCCCTCCAGCCATGTTTAAGGCTTTTGTTAATGCCACTAGCTCTGCTCCCTGGGCTGAGGTCCCTCTGGGCAATGCTTCTTCCCAAACTGCCTGATCTTCCTGGTCACTGCAGCTCCCACACACTTGTGTCTATCCCTGATGAAACTGCTTCCATCGGTGTACAGTGTCAGGTCAGGATTCTGCAGTGGTTGGTCTTGCTGGTCTGCTCTGGTCTCAAGGACATGAGCTAGTATTTCCTCACACTGATGTAGCAGCTTCTCATAGTCAGGATCTGGCTGTAGAGTAGCTGGGTTGAGGAAAGTTGGCATGCAAAAGGTTACGTGTCCTGGGTTGAGCTGGAGAGCCTGATAATGGGTCATCCTGGCATTGCTCATCCAACTATCAGGTGGTTGCTTAAGAATTCCTTCCAGAGCATGGGGAGTGGCCACAGTCAGGGGCTATCTCAGCATTATCTTTGTGGCATCTTTAACCAGGAGAGCCACTGCTATTATTATTCATAAGCACAGTGGCCATCCGGTTGCCACAGAGTCCAGCCTTTTTGATAAATAGGCTACAGTCCTTTTCCATGGTCCTAGCTTCTGGGTTAGCACCGCCTTAGCCACTCCCTCCTTTTCATTCACAAAAAAGGGTAAAAGGTTTAGATACACCTGGCAAGGCCAATGCTGGAGCCTGCAAGAGGAGTCACTACAGAAGTTCAAAGGCCTGCTATTGTGTTAGTTTTGTGGCCTCATACAGGGGAGGGCTATTTCTGCAAAGCCTGGTATCCACACTCTGCAGAATCCTGCAGTCGCCATAAACAACTTCACTTGCTTTGGAGTTTTTGTAGTTGGTATCTTTAACACAGTCTCTTTTCTTGCCTCAGTCAGCCACCTCTGCCCATGTCTGAGTATATATCCCAAATACTGTACTTCTGGTTTACAAAGCTGGGCTTTTTTGGCCGATGCCCGATACCCAAGCTCTCCCAGAGTTTGTAACAGATTGGCAGTTCATTCTCTGCATTCTAATTCGGTCTTAGTGGCTATCAGTAGATCATCAACATACTGCAACAGACTCACCCCTGGGTTCCTTTCCTGATATTCACGTAGGTCTTCGTGAAGTGCTTCATAAAACAGAGTAGGGAAAGTTTTGAATCTCTGGAGAAGTCTAGTCTACGTTAGCTGTCCGCTGACGCCTCCCTCAGGATCATACCACTCAAATGCAAACAATACCTGACTTTTAAGGGCCAGGGGAAGGCTGAAAAAAGCTTCTTTTAAGTCCAAGACTGAATACCATTTCCTGTCCAGAGGTAAGGAACTCAGCAAAGCATAAGGGTTTGTCATGGTTAAATTAATGTCCATTACTCTTTTATTTACTTCTCTCAGATCCTGAACTGGCCTATAATCGAAGCTGTTGGGCTTCCGAATGCGCAGTAAAGGTGTGTTCCAGGCTGATTGAGTCTGTATGAGGAGTCCTTTTATCAACCTCCGTATATGTGGAATTATGCCTTTTCAGGCATCAATGGACATAGGATATTGCTTTATTTAAACTGCGTCTGCTACTGATTTCAGCTCCACAAAAATAGGAGGCATATGCTGTGCCCAACCCATTCCTCCTGTTTCTGTCCTGGCTTTCAGGTATTCTCTCAACCATAATTCAACCTCAGACTCAATTTTCTTGGGGGATTCAGTCTGATGAATTCTATATTCCTCTGTTTGGGCACAAGTCACTAACACTTTCATTGGTTCTCCTGCTTCATTTAGAACCTTCATTCCTCCTCGAGTAAATTGGATTTGGGCTGTCACTTTTGACAAGAGGTCTTTACCTAGAAGAGGATATGGGCAGTCTGGAATAACTAGGAAGGAATGTGTCACTCTGCCATTTCCTAAGTCCACTGTCTTGTTTGTAGTCCAATCATAAGTTTTGATACCAGTGGCACCTTATATTATAGCTTTCTTATTTTTTATTTTTCCCTTGTCAGCCCATAATACTGAGTTTTAAGCCCCTGTATCAACCAGGAACGTCACAAGTTTCCCTTCCACTCTTAAGGTTATCCTAGGCTCAGGGAAGGGTTCCAAGCCCTGTCCCCCTCAGTCGCTGTCTTCGTCTAATTCTCTGGCTGCTAGGACTTGGGGACTTTTGGGTGGAAAGTACTTTCCGTTCCTGGTTTTCTTGTCTTCCTGTTTCTTAAAGGGACACTCATGGGCCCAATGCCCTTATTCTTTACAATATGCACACTGGTTTTGCCCCAGTCTCAGCCTGGGTTTTGGAAATCATTTCCATTCCTTCTGGGTCTCCAGGGTCCCCTTGCCACGACATGAGTCACAGCCAGAATCTCCTTCAATTCCTTCCTATGTACTGCCTGTTGTTGTTGCAGGACCCAGGTGAGATTCTTTTCTTGTTCTTTTTCTCTCTCTTTTCTTTCCACTTCTCTTTCCCTTTCCTTCCTTTCCTCTTTCTGCTCTGGAGTTTCTCTCTTATTGTACACCTTATCTGCCATGGCAACTAATTCCCTCACATTTCTTTCTCCTAATCTCTGTAATGACTGTAATTTTCTCTTAATGTCCAGGGCAGCCTGATTTATGTATGAAAACATAAGCATTTGAGCAGAATCGGGAGTGTTCAAATCATAAAGGTTATATTGTGAAAAAGCTCCCTGTAATCTCTCTGGGTATGCCGCCGGACTTTCTTCTAGTCCTTGTCTTAACATCATAGACTTTAGCCATATTAGTAGGTCGGTGTGCAGCTGCCTTGAGACCCGCCAACAGAACCTGGCGATAGACTAGGAGACGCTCCCTACCTTTGGCTACATTAAAAAAAAAACTAACAGAAGTATAACATCAGGGAATAAAATAGCTCAATATCTAGTTCAAAAATACATACTATGTTGTCCTCCATCAGCTATTGAAATAACCAAACTTCTGCTATTACTAACCAATAGCACTTGTACAGTTTATAAAGTCATAGAATGAGATGCTTTCAGAGATGGAAGGGATTTTTTGTTTGATTTTGTTTTGGATATGTGTTCATGAGATAACTTACTAGGGGCAACAATAAACACATAACCTCAGAAGAAAAGTTATAGCTGTTAGTCTCTGAATCAACCCCATGCATCTACCTTCACCTCTTCCTCCTCCTCCCTGAAATATCTGAGTACTGTTCTAGATACTGGCCATACAAGTGATGAAAGTAGGCAAAGTCTTGACATTTTGATGGAAAGTTAGGCAAATATAAAGAAGAAATTTGCTGTTTGGGGTGTACAGTTCCTGTCATGTGCACTCAATCTGAGCCCACGCTACTAGGTCCCTTTGCAGAGAAACCACAACAAAAGCTCCCCTAATTGTTCTGGATTTACTGTTTCCATCCAGACTATGAGTTTCTAGAGGGCAGAAATATTGCTAAGCTTTCTACAATGCTTATCAGGCTATATAACCACAGGAGAAAGCACAAAATCTCTAAGGCTCATGGCTACTTGTTTGGTCCTGAAACTCCTATTATCATCAAAAGCCATTCTGCAGGTATGTTTGATGATATAAACATTAGTTAATTGATATGCAGGAAAAACTTGTTGCAGGGAGGGTATGAAATAGTAAATGTCTATAATCCCAATCAGCAGAAAGTCATGAGTTCAAGGCCACTCTGGACTGCTTAGAAGTCAACCTTGGCTTATACAGGGAGACCTTATGCTCAAGAACCCAAAGGAAAGAAAAAATAGAATAAAACAAGAGCTATTGCAGCCGGGATTTCTTGGGGAAAGGGCAGTCACACAAATAGAATTTGGAGCCAGACATTTGAGATCAATGCGAGGATAAAGAAGATTGATAATTGATAATAACAGAGTACAAGAGGGTAGAGTCAATGCCTGACTTCATTTTTAAAAATGTTTAGACCTCAGGTATGACACAGACTAAAAGGCCCTTTCAACTTGGCAACTTAATGATTAAAAGATTGACCATTTGATTAATAGGACTTGAGTGATTTATGGCAATCCTTCAACAAATAACTGAAGACCCTACTAAATATCGGGCACTCTGAGGGACTCTGTATGACATCTGGTTGAGGACTAAATCTAGAACTCATTTGAGCAAACCTGTTCTGATTCTGATGGTGTCCAGAGGTCAGAAAACAGATGAATGCCCGCCATTATGAATATCATCTGTGTTAACCCTATTATCATTGGACTGCAAATATAATATCCAGTGCCTCAGGCAAAGAAAAATCTCTTGGAGGAGTGGTCAGTTGGAGCCTCCTATTTTCCTCCCAAAACTCATTAGTTTTTTCAGAGATAGCCACATTTTCTCAGCAAGATATGAGAAATTGTTTTCTGCAGAACCCAAACATCTCACGGAGAAAAGACCTCAAGAAGTAAATACCCCTCACATTTCTCCTAAGTCAGCACAACCAATCTTCTTAAAATGCAAACATACATGCACACAAAAAGCTCTGGATGAACCCTCTCAGTGGTATCCATGCTTAAATATAAGCAGATAACCAAAGAAGATTGATGTAAGAGAAAAGATTTGCACAACAACAGAAAAAGACAAGACAGGAAAAATATACTTTGGAGGGGACAGAGGTGAGAGGAGAGAGGAACATACACTATTCAGGAAGATGAAAAACTGAAAGAGAAAAACAAAATTTGTCCTTACTAGCCTGTGAGAGAGAGCAGCCAGAGACCCTGAATCCATAAAATTAAAATATGATTCTATTAAAGGAGTCATAACAAAGCTGAAAGAATTCTTGGAAAATAAGGATGTGATTGGAGAAATAAAAACCTAAGGATCATAAGACAGAGTAGAAGATAATCTAGCAAATATAAATACATAAAAGACTAAACAATGGATAACAAGGAAGAAAATACTAGAAAGACAGATAATTCATCCATAAATTCCAGCACCTGTGTAATAGGAAGTCTAATAAAGAAATGGGGGAAGAATAGAAAGGCAGTAATCACAGAATACTTTCTAATCTTTCCTATAAGGAAATAACCTGAGTTTCCATAGTGAGAGGCTCAGCCCAAGCTAAGTTGTAATTACAAGCTCACGCCTGTAATACTAGGTACCCAGGAGACTGAGGTGTGAGGATCATTGTTCAAAGCCAACCTGGTCAGCAAAGTCCCTGTGAGCCTTTTATCTCTAAAACTCAAAAACTCAGAAGTGGTGCTGTGGCCCAAGTGGTAGAGCAGTAGCTGTGAGCACAAAAACGTTCTGGGACAGTGTCCAGGCCCTGAGCTCAAGCCCCACAACAGACAACAACAACAAAAAGATCAGTACAGGATAAAACAGACTTAAGTCAAGACTAGTGCTCAACAATGAATGATCAAAGAAATTTCCGATTTCTCCAGATGAAGAGCAAAATATACAAATGTTGTTTTTGGTGGTGATGGTATTTTTGATTTTTTCTTCTTCTGTGAGGTGAGTAAAGAAAGGGCCCAGAAAGGGAGGAAGGGAGAATAAACAAATGAACTCATGTTATTCAGTAGAAACTATTTGGAAAATGACTTATATAACTTGTGGGCAGGGAAGGCAGGGGGAAACAGAGAAAGTAAAGGAAGGGGTGACAGTTTCCAAAAGAAGAAATGTACTCATTACTTGACTTATGAGATGGTAGGCCCTCTGTACAACACATTAAAATTATATTAAAATATATCAACAATAAATTACATTAAAATTATATTTAAATTTTTGTATTAAAATTTAAATTATATTAAAATTAAAAAATATTTAAAAAGCTAAAAATTCCCCTATAGAAAAAAAAACACGTGAATACATACCAATGCTCACTCAATAGAACTTCATGAAACTTTGAAGAAAATGAAACCAGGCCTTTTAAATGAGAAGAGAAAATAATTTCTAACCCAGAGTCCTCTTCCCAAGTCAAAGGTCAATGAAGTGCAGAGATTAAACCAGTAATATTTCAGAAAACAGTTTTCCTTTCAATGTTTGTTCCTGTGTGTCTATTCTGAGAAAACTCCCCAAAGAAGCTCTTCACTATGGTCAATAGACACATGAAGAAATGCTCAATTTCTCTAGCATTCAAAGAAGAGCTAATAAAAACAACATTGAGATTCCACCTCACCCCACTTAGAATGGCTAGAATCAAGAAAGCTAATAACAACAGATGCTGGAGGGGATGTGGACAGAAGGAAAGCCTACTGCATTATTGGTGAGAGTGGAAACTTGTTCAACGACTTTTGGAAAGTAGTATGGAGGTTCCTCAAAAGACTCCACATAGAGCTCCCCTATGACCCATTAATCCCACTTTTGGGGCCCAAATGATCACAAACAAGACTACACTAAAGCTACCAGCACAATTATGTTTATCTCAGCTAAGGTATGGAACCAACTCAGATGCCCTCGGTAGATGGATGGATCAAGAAAACGTGGTATATATATATACAATGAAATTCTATGCCTCCATCAGAAAGAATGATATTGCCCCATTTGTTAGGAAATGGAAAGACTTGTAAAAAATTATTAAGTGAAGTAAGCCAGGCCTAAAGAAAAATAGGTCCCATGCTTTCTCTTATTTGCAATAACTGGTATGTGTCTAGGACACGCAGCAAAGGTTAAAAGCTCTGTACATATGACCATAAGATGATGTTAAGCAAAATGAACCCCAAGATAGACAGTGTTTTTTTTTCTTTCTAGCAATTGTTTTTAACATATTTATAATGTAGTATGTGGGTATTTTTGATTCTTTGGTATGTTCCTTTCCCATGGTATAACCCCTGTTTTCACTGTATTTGATTCTAGTGTCCTGATTCTTGTATATACATTTTTCTAATTTGGGGAGGGGAAGGGAAAAAACAAGATGCTTAAATAGGGATAGAGGTTGGCTCATTGTAACAATGACAAGTACAAGACACTATGTTGAAAACAAACTTTACAACTTCAGGCACGGAGGAGGGGAGTGGGGAGAGGAGTTGGGGAGGTGGGGAGGAAAAAAACCATAGGGGAAAAACAAAGGGGGGATAACAACGCTCGATAAGAAATGTACTCATTACCTTACTCAAGCAACTGTAACCTCTGTACAATAACCCCTCTGTACAGTATCTTTACAATAAAAATATATATTTTAAAAAAACAAGCTCTTCACCAAGATGAAAAGAGCAAAAAACCAGGTGATGGACATGAGGTTCAGTTGGGGAAAAGAAGAGAAGGAATTCACAAAGATGACAACAGGAGAGACCCCAATAGGAGAGCAGACAGAAAACACAGAGAGAAACAGGGACATATACAGGTTCAAACAAGTCAGAAACTCAACAGGTCATACCTCTAAAAAAATGTTCTAGAACATTTCCAGAAAGTATGCTCTTGAATGGGTTCAAGAATAGGCACTGGAATAGTCTCCAGGATTGGGTCTGGAACATATTCTAGAATCTATTGTACAATGTTTTCTACAATCAGTTGTACACTCAATATGTCTGAAAATAGTGAAGAGAAATTAGAACACATAAGGACAGTATGGCTGATGGAGGCATATTTTCATATTTAATTTAAATTTCTTAATTATATTTAATTTTAAATTACATATGTATATAATTTATACATAAATTTTATGTATACATTTACTTATATATTTATACAATTGTATATAATTTATGTATGCATATACATGAGCATATGTTATATCATACATTATATTATACATATATTGTATTATAATTACATTAAATTATATAAATATATATGTATTTATACACAAATTATATACATATATGTAGAGGCAAGTCCACAGAAAATCAAGTTAGAATCATGTCTTTGTGGCTTAGCAAAGAATGACATTCACCTAAAGTAAGCTTCCAATATTCATGCAATCACCTATGTAATACTCACAGGAAGGATTCAAATGATGAAGATGGGATTTGTGCATTAAAGGGGAATTGGGGATGACCAATAACCACTATTTCTCTTTAGTGGAGCATGTGTGCCAGAACTGGGACTTGAACTCGGGGCCTGGACCCTGACCCTGAGCTTTTGTGCTCAAGGCTAGCACTCTATGATGTGAGCCACAGCTCCACTTCTAGCTTTTTGGTGTTTAACAGGAGATAAGAGTTTCACGGACTTCTTTTCTGCCTGAGTTGGCATTGAACCATGATCCTCAGATCTCCAGCCTCCTGAGTATCAAAGACTTACAGGTGTGAGTCACCAGTGCCCAGCTGACACACCCATTTAAAGATACAAAATTGAAATTATTGATTACTATATATAGTCAATTATCCTTGAAAGAAGTATTTGATTCTGTAAACTTTTATTCAAAATGAAAAACTATCCAGGCACCAGTGGCTCATATATTTAATCCTAGAGACTCAGAAGGCTGAGATCTGAGGATCTTAATCTGAAGCAAGAAGAAGCTGGAAGCGGAGCTGCGTCTCAAGTGGTCAAACTAGCCTTGAGCAAAAGAAGCACAGGGACAGCACCCAGGCCCTAAATTCAACCTCCAGGACAGGCACAAAAATATTTAAAACCATATTTAGATGCATGGAACTGAATGCCCTAAATTTAAGCCCAAGGAAAGGCACAAAATATATTTAAAAATACATTTAGATGCATGGAACTGAATATGGAGCTTATATATAAACCCCACCATCTAGAGCCAAGTGATTTTTGACCATGCCCAGAAAAGACAGGCAGGTACTGGAAAAGTTACAATCTTTTCAATACATGAGACTGGAGAAATTAGATATCTTGCGTGCAGATGAATAAAATCAGATCCCTACCTCTAGCAGTTTTAAAAGAAGAAATCAACTCAAATGGATCCATGATTTAAATAAAGATTTGAAACTGTGTGATTATGATGTTTATATGTATTTCAATCAGGTAATACTTTATTTTCCTCACACATTTTCTTTTGAGACTAGGACTCAAATTTGGTATCTGATGTTTTTGCTCATTGGCTGGTGCTCTATCACCTGAGCCATGCCTCCAACCCCAAACACTATTGCTCTATGACAATTGCAAATTAGGGACAAGTACTGGGAAAAGCAGATTAGCACATTACTTACAGGAACTCACAAAGGATCAAGGCCATCACAGGCCAAGTCCCTATAGAATAATGAGATGGGATTGTTTTTACAAACAAATGACTCTCAAACTCTTACCTTTCCTTCTGGCCTCCTCAATTAGAGCCAAGCAGCTTTTGGTTACATTCATATAGGTGGACTTTCTTCTCTAAAACCTTTTTCTTATTAGACAACTTAAAAATTAAAAATAATCCAGCTGCTGGTAGCTCACACCTGTAATCCTAGCTATTCAGGAGGCTGAGATATGAGGATTGAGGTCCAAAGCCAGCCCAAGAAGGAATGTTTCCGAGACTCTTATCTCCAATAAACCATCAGAAAACTGGAAGTGGTATTGTGGCTCAAAGTGATAGATAGCTAACCTTGAGCTGAATAGCTCAGGGACAGTGCCCAGGCTCTGAGTTCAAGCCCCACGACTCACAAAAAAAAAACAAAAAGCAAAAATACCTTTATGAGTACACAGATGAACAATAACACTTTCACTAAGCTCCCTTCAAAAAAAGGACAGAATACAAACATATATAGTAGCACAAAAGAATTTTTTAAATGAAGTTGTAAGTCATTTTTAGAGATAACAGGATATTCCTTCCACATACTAGAAAATGGGTTTTGCAAGACTGGTCAAAAGAAGGAAAATTGTAAGGAAAAAATAGTCTCATACAGTAGGATGCTTCAGAAGACAATATGGAAACAGCTATAACAAATTAAATCACATTTCTGAATCAGCAGTTTCTTCACTAAGCATTTAGCCTAAAGTATGCCAAGGAAATTGTAGAGCTGAATATAAAGCAACCAGAAAAGAAAAAAAAAACCCACAAGCATCTGTCAATATCAAACGGGGCTAGACACCTGTGGCTCACACCTGTAATTCCAGCTACTCTGGAAGCTGAGATCAGAAGATCAAAATTTGAAGCCAACCCAGTCAGGAATGTCTGTGAGATCTTATCTCCAATTAACCAACAAAAAGTAGAAGTGGAGCTATGGCTCAAGTGGTAGTGCTAGACCCCAGTACTGACACACACACACAGAGCCATTGGGTTGCATCATTAAGTATTGCACATCCCTACAATATTATCCTGAACAATCTTTAAAAAGAATAAATTCAACATATCGCACTGGCACAGAAAGGCTTCTAAGATAAATGGTTTAGCTAAGAAAATCAAGTTTCTACAAAGAACACCCTCATATTTTTTTTACGTGTCCCCAATCTGCTTTCCAGAAAGGAAAAGCTGTCACTTTGGAGAGAGGCTAGAGCTCAGGAGGAAGAACTTTGGTTGGCTGCTATTTGGTTTTGTGCTGTTGGATGAACTCGGGGCCTCATATATATTAGACAAATGCTTTACCATAAAGCTATACTTCCAGCCTTTGCTTGGTTTCTAAGCCTTTTGAAATGTATTTTTTTTGCGGGGGGGGGTCCGGTCTGGAGCCTGAACTCTGGGCCTGGGCGCTGTCCCTCAGCTCTTCAGCTCAAGGCTAGCACTCTACCACTTGAGCCACAGCACCACTTCCGGCTTTTTTCTTTTTGCTTATGTGGTGCTGAGGAATCAAACCCAGGGCCTCATGCATGCAAGGCAAGCGCTCTACCACTGAGCCACATTCCCAGTCCCCTTCTAAGCCTTTTGAAAGGTTTAGTGGCCCACCATAACTAAGGATCATTTCTTTATTTTTTTATTTTTTGGGGGGTGGGGTCCGGTCATGGGGCCTGAACTCTGGGGCCTGGGCGCTGTCCCTCAGCTCTTCAGCTCAAGGCTAGCACTCTACCACTTGAGCCTAGCGCCACTTCCGACTTTTTTCTTTTTGCTTATGTGGTGCTGAGGAATAGAACCCAGGGCTTCAGGCATGCAAGGCAAGCGTTCTACCACTGAGCCAACTTCCCAGCCCTCATTTATTTATTTTTAAATCACCAATTGTAAAGAGAGAGATCATGCATGAAAAGCAATGGATTAGTTCTGGCTCCAAGGATGAAAATGGCTTTCTGAACTTTTATTCAAAAATTAGCAAGAAGCTGTGTGCCGAGTCATGCCTATAATCCTAGCTACTCAGGAGGCTGAGATCTGAGAATCCTGGGCACACAAATCTGGGAGGCTGTTATTTCCAATTAAGCAGCACAAGAAAGTACAGGTATGGATAAAATGGTAGAACACCAGCCTTGAGCAACAAAGTTGAACAAGAGCAAGCAGAAGGTTCTAAGTTCAAGTTTCAGTACTGGCATGCGAGTGCGTGCGGGCGCGCACATGCGCATGCACGCGCACACACACACAGACACAGACACACAGACACACACACACATGGTTAGCAGCAATCTCGAAACTAAACTTTCAGACTCTTGCTGACTACCCTGGAGGAATGGTAGCACTTGTTTCTTCTCATCTTTTAGAAGAGGTCAAGGACTATTGGCTGCTACCAGTAGCTAGGCATCAGCAACTTGCTCAATACATGCATTAACAAATGGGAGTTGAATGAGGAAATGCCTGACAAACGTGCCAGAAGGAGGTGACCGCCCTTCCCCGAGGGAGCTAAGGCCCTCTGTCCCCCAGAGAAGTGACACCTCACCCCTGAATCCTCATCTGGGACGAAGGTGACTGTCGCACTGACTCCATTATCTGGCATGATGGATGAGGAGGGTCGGAACATAAACAGAAGGCTTCTGCAGTGGTGGCTTCTATTGTCTTTCTGAACACATCGTGCAGGTGGCTGGCTGTCAGGTGCAGGGCCCAGGAATTTGTGATAATCCCTAAGCAGAAGCAGCCTCTACAAGGCTGGTTTGGCAATAGCCCAGGGACCAGAGCCAAATTCTCACTCTCCTTGAAGCTGTAGCTCCTCCTGCACCAAAGCAGAAGAAGGAAGAGGCCCTAGAGTCTCTTTCTCTCATGGGACCTGAATATATCACTGTTGTTGAAACAATGTCCACCTGGGCGACCCAGATAGCTTCACCAGGCTCAGCCCTGCCAAGAGATACACAGGGATTTGCCACCCATCTCAAGATGCCAAAATTCATGTTTCCAACAACCAGGCAGAGCTCTGCAGCTGATATGGCAGTCCAGGAAGAACAAGTATGACTGATGGAGCCCATGAGGCATGAGTCTATTCCCTAGCTTTGCTGTTTGTCAGTGAGTTAATCTTGGACAAGCTGCTTAATCTGTGTCTCCATTTCTTAACAATAAATTGACAAGTGTGTGTATGTGTATGTGTGTGTGTATGTGTGTGTAAGTGCATGTGTGTGTATGTGTGTGTGCATCTGACAGTCTTAGAGCTTGAACTCTGGACCTAGGCACTGCTCCTGAGTTTTCTTGCAGATCAAGGTTGGTGCTGTACATAAAGCTCTTTATTTTTGGTTGTTAATTGGAGATAAGAGGCTCTCAGATTTGTCTGCCCAAGCTGGCTTCAAACCATGATCCTCAGATCTCAGCTAGAATTGTAAGTATAAGCCACTGGCCCACAGTTTGGCAATTTTTATAAAAGACAACTGCTTTGATCATAGGCTTGTTGTGAGAAAGGAAGGAGATAGGCCATTTGTTGAGGCCACTGTGTAACAGGCAGTTCAGGAAGTAAAATGGGATCCTATTTATGATCAAAGAGATTGCATCTGGTGATCATATCACACATGGCTTCTTGAAAGGGTAAGGGATTGGGAAGAAGATGGCTAAAACATTCTTCACCAAATGGAGGTGGCCAGGAATGAACAAAAGGAACCACAGAAACAGGAGAAAAGGAAGAAGTGGTAACCATATTCTGGCACCAGTGGCACATGTCTGTAATCCTAGCTACATGGGAGGCTGAGATCTGAGGAGAGATCTGAGATCTGAGATCTCATCATTCAAGCTCAGCCTGGGCAGGAAAATGTATGAAACTCTTTTTGTCATTTAAGCACCAAACACATACACACACACACTCACACACACTCACACACACACACACACACACACACACACACACACACACACACACACACACACACACACACACCAGAGGTAGAGCTGTGGCTCAAGTTATAGACAGCACTCTGAGACAACACTCAGGCCCTGAGTTCAAGCCCCAAAACCAGCACCAAGAAGAAAAGAGAGAGAGAGAGAAACATAACCATGCCCAGAGATGATGTGTGGTTTATGGGTCAGCAGGAAAACTATTGAATAGAGGACTGAAGAAGATGCTTGTCTTAGAGTCTCTGAGTACCAGCAGAGCAATCCAACACTGCACTTCTGAAAAAGTCACTTGACAATACCTTGCTTAGCACAGGGGACAGAAGACGCTAACAGAGCTAAAAACAAGAAATCAACATCCCTGGCTCTTTCTCCCTCCTTTCTTCTCCAACCCTGCACTTCTTAGCTAAACCACCAGCTGCCCACAGAGGCTGATTCTCTAGAGAGATGTATGCATTCTATGGCTGTATCTAAAAAAATGTCCCCGGGTGTATTCATTTCTCCTGTCTCTGCATGGTGAGTGGGGAGCCAGATAGTTCTTTGCTTCCCAAATTAACATGCACTGCTACACTGGATTTGGCCACCAGGGGCGCTGTTCGCTGAGAGCCCTGCCCACAGAATTTCCACAGGCCACTCAAGTCCCTTCCCTGGGCCTTTGGCTTCCCTACCCCAAAAACTCAGCATGAAGGAATGATTGTCAGTCCACATTCTCTACAACCAGATGCTTTCACCATTATTGACCATATTCCACCCACCTCATCTATTAGGATCCCGTCCATCTTTCTACCATTTCTCTCACATTTCTTTTTTTCTTTTTTGGCCCGGTCGTGGGGCCTGAACTCTGGGCCTGGGCGCTGTCCCTCAGCTCTTCAGCTCAAGGCTATTACTCTACCACTTGAGCCACAGCGCCACTTCCGGCTTTTTCATTTGGCTTATGTGGTGCTGAGGAATCGAACCCAGGGCCTCAGGTATGCAAGGCAAGCACTCTACCACTGAGTCACCTTCCCAGCCCCTCACATTTCTATGACCTTTTTAATTACAAAGAAATCAATAGAAGAAAAATAAAGCCAAAACAAAGCATTACGAAACTCTGAATCCTTTCCATCTCTTTTCCACTTGGGGGAGAAACTGGTGGTGTTCAGGAGAAAGGAATTGAGGTTCTCATGAAACTACAAGAAGGAAAGAGGGCTGACAAGAGAAAGAAAACCATTCTCAAACATGAATGCAGGGCTTGAAATGCAGGGCTTAGTGGTAGAGTGCTTGCCTAGCATTCATGAAGCCCTGAGTTTGATTCCTCAGGACCATATACACAGAAAAAGCTAGATATGGGGCTGTGGCTCAAGTGGTAGAGTGCTAGCCTTTAGCAAAAGGATCTCAGGGACAGTGCCCAGGTCTTGAGTTCAACACCCAGGTCTGACAAAAAAAAAAAAAGAATCCAGCTAGGTGTCAGTGATACACACCTTGTAATCCTAGCTCCTCAGGAGGCTGAGATCTGAGAATCCCTGTGCAAAGTTTTATTCCTTTTGCCCAGAGACACTGACACCCATTTATCTCAAGGAAAAGCAACAAAGACCTTTCAGTGATGCTGTAGGTCTCTAAGTTTGAAGCCTCCCCACCCCTACTTCTGAGGGACATGAAGGAGACACAAAGCTACTGTGCAGATGGCATTATCTCTGAAGAATATCCGGCTATTGTGGGAAGGAGAGGCACAGGGGATCAGGGATGGAGATGCTCTACAAAGCGCATTCTGTTGGAGATCAAAGAAGGATCGCTTCAGAGCAACTTCACATGTGGAGAATCCAAAAAGGAACTTATGTCAAGAAGGAGGAAACCCAGACTTCCCCTTTGTGGATATCAAAGAGATGCCAGGATCTCTGCTGTGTGCTTTTCCATTTTATCACATACTGCCTGGGTCCTATAATAGCCCATACTATGTAACCTTCACCACTAAATGCCCATGAGAATTCACCTCATGTGAAGGTAAACTCTACTTTGTACTGTGTGGGTTATGGACCTAAGCAAGATATAAATCCATCCAAGACATGCTTACAATCTGAATCAGAAGCAAAAACAAAAACAAAAAACAAAACAAAAAAACATGGCATGAATCTGAATGCTGGTGGCTCGTGCCTATAATCCTAGCTCTTCAGAAGGCTGAGATCTAAGTACCTCGGTTTGAAGCCAGTCTAGGCAGGAAAGTCTGTGAGAGCCTGATCACCAATCAACCAGCAAAGAATTGGGAACAGGGGCTGGGAAGGTGGCTTAGTGGTAGAGTGTTTGCCTAGCATGGCTAAAGCCCTGGGTTCAATTCCTCAGTGCCACATACACAGAAAAACCAGAAATAGCACTGTAGCTAAAGTGGGAGAACACTAGCCTTGAGCAAAAGAAGCTTAGGAACAGTGCCCAGGCCCTGAGATCAAGCCCCACGAGTGGCAAAAAAGGGTTGGAAATGGAGCTGTGGTCGATATGGTAAAGTACAGTCTTAAGCAATAAAAGCCAAATGAGAGCTCCAGGCCCTGAGTCTAAGCCCTAGTACTAGCACAATTATAAATGTGCGTGCGTGCGTGCGTGCGCACGCACGCGCATACACACACACACACACACACACAAACACAAAGTTTAGAGGGAGGAAGAAATGAATTAGAAAAGGTTGAGAGACGGTTGAGATGATATGAATTCCTGCTGCTCTTGTCACCCCAGTGAGTCAGGCAAAAATTCTATTTCCTTTCCAGCTATGCTGACTCACTTCTCTAGAGGTAGAGATAGGAGAACCATAGTTGAACGCTAGCCAAGACAAAATTACTGAGAACGAGAAGAGGTGGAAGTGGAAGAAAAGGAGGAGGAGGAGGAAAAGGAGGAGGAGGAGGAGGAGGAGGAGAAGGAGGAGGAGGAGGAGGACGAGGAGGAGGAGGAGGAGGAGGAGGACGAGGAGGAGGAGGAGGAGGAGGAGGAGGAGGAGGACGAGGAGGAGGAGGAGGAGCAGGAGGAAGGAAAGAAAAGACACTGGTGGCTCACATCTGCACTCCTAGCTATTCAGGAGGCTGAGATATGAAGATCAAATTCCCAGCCAGCCCAAACAGAAAATCCTCTGGGTCTTATATCCAACCGCCCAGCAAAAGGCAAGAAGTAGAGGTGTGGCTCAAGGGGTAGAACGCCAGCCTTGAGCCTCAAAGCCCTGAATTCAAACTTTAATACAAATTCTTAAAAAAAATCAAGACATGATAATGCATGACTATAATCCCAGCTACTCTGGAGGCAAAAGTAGAATGACTGTGGTCCAAGGTCAGTAGGAGTAAAAACATGAGACCCCTATCTGAGGGAAACAAAGAAAGAAAGAAAGAAACCCTAAAAGTAAACAGGACTGAGGGTATAGCTAACATAGTAGAATAGTTGCCTGGTAAATGTGAGACTTTAAATTCAATCCCAAGGGCCACAAAATAATCAAGTTCTGTTTCTGGTTTCTTAGGTATCTTTGGGAAGGTATGTGGAAAAGAGATTTCCCGAATAGAAAAGAGAACCCTCTGGACACTGGTGGCTCATGCCTGTAATCCTAGCTACTCAGAAGGCTGAGATCTGAGGATCACAGTTCAAAGCCAGCCAATGCAGGAATATCTGTAAGACTCATCTCCAATTAACCACCAGAAAACCAGAAGTGTGCTGTAACTCAAGTGGTAGGGCACTGAAGAGCTCAAGATCAGTACCCAGGCCCAGAGCTCAAGTCCCATGACTGAAAAATAAAAAGAAAGAAAAAGAAAGAAAAGGGAACCCTACCAGATTTTCCATGCCCCACTGTGACCCCTGAGGAACTCAGATTAACAATACAAGCTTGAAGTCATCCACAAAACCTCACACAAGTTAGCTGACAGTATCTTGCCAGTTGCCAGGAGTGGGAAAATTTGACGGCTTCTTACAAACAGAGAATTAGGGCTTTCGTAGGTGACCTTCATGCCTCTATGTGGGTTGGAGCCCCTTATTCACAAACCGGTCACCTGGATGAAGGGTTACCTAACAACTTCTCAATTATCCTTTGGTTGTTTTTCTTCATTTTGCTACTATTATGCAAGACTGGCACAGTGGATCTGGATTGGCAAAGGGGTTTTGTGACATGGAAGTCTGCTCCTCATGATCGTATTTAAGATAATCATTCTGGTCATAGATTTACCAAAAAAAGGCACTTTTTATTCCCACACCTATTTACTTCTCTGGAGAAGAAATCTTTACTCTACATGTGGAAAAAAGAAAAAACGAAAGTGTTAGAAAGAAAGGTCTGTGGGTTCTTGAAACAGTTTTTGATTCAACTTCTTGTGCTTATAATGATTTTTCCACCGATTATTATTATTTGTTGTTGTTGTTGATGTGGGGCTTGAACTCTGGTCCTGGGCGCTGTCCCTCAGCTCTTCAGCTCAAGGCGAGCACTCTACAAGTTGAGCCATTGTGCCACTTCCAGTTTTGGTTTATTGGAGATAAGAGTCTCATGCACTTTCCTGCCCAGGCTGGCTTTGAACCAGGATCCTCAGATCTCAAGCCTCCTGAGTAGCTAGGTTGACAGGCGTGAGCCAGTAGCTAGGATTAAAGACTATTTATTTTTTTTAGCCTGATTATACCCTCACTCCTAATTCCAGCTTAATTTTTTGAATCTATTTTCTAGCTTTCCTATCACCTTACCCTGCCTATATTATCCCAACTATGGATTCTTTTTTATTGTAATAGATGGAATAAAATGACAACCATTTAGTAGAAATCATATCTTGAATTTGTGGGTAAGGGGTTTGGAGGGTATGTTCATGCACACGTTTGCCAGTCCTGGGGCTTGAACTCAGGACTAAGCACTGTCCCTTGATGAAGGATAACACTCTACCACTTGAGTCATAGCTTCCCTTCTGGCTTTTTGGTGGTTCATTGGAGATAAAAGTTTCATGGGCTTTCCTGCCTGGGTTGGCTTTGAACCACAATCCTCATATCTCAACCTCTTGAGTAGCTAGGTTGACAGGCGTGAGCCACCAGTACTTGGCTCATATCTTGAATTTTCAATGTGAATCTTTTCTCAGGCTGATGAATGGGATTTTCTCCTGCAAAGCTGAACAGAGATGGTACCTACAGTTCAGATCAGCCCAGCAATTCTTAGAGTTAATAACTAACCACTCTAGCACATTGTTGCTAGCCAAAGATATCTAGTAGCCAGGGTGAATTAAACACATTTTCCAACACACAATATTTTTTGCTTATAATCAGCTTTTCACATACAACTCCATTTCACATTAGGGAGCACCTGAGAAAACTCAAACAGCGCTGGGGAAAAGAATAAATAAAAAAACAATTACAATTCGGGCACTGATGGCTCACAACAGTAGTCCTAGCTACTCAGGAGATTAAGATTGAGGATCATGGTTCAAAGCCAGCCTAGTCTGGAGTGTTCCTATGACTTTTATCTCCAATGAACCACCAAAAAGCCAGAAGTGGAAGTGTGGCACAAGTGGTAGAATATTAGCTTGAGTAGAAAAATTCAGAAACAGTGCCCAGGTCCTGAGTTCAAGCCTCAGGACCAGAACATGCACCCGTGTGTGCACACACACACGTGTACACACACACACACACACACACACACACACACACACACACACACACACACACACACACACACACACACACACACACACACACAATGGCTCACCATTTCCTTCCCAAGATACCTGGCTCCAGAAAGCACCACAGCATCACTGTTTGCAGTGCCCATGAGACAATCGGCATCCTATAAAAGACAAGCGATATGTTTTGATCAAATGTTTGCTCTAGTATGTAAAGCATGGTTAGCTTGACAATGAAGGCCACCCGTATGAAGCACTAAGCACTGTCCTGTATGAAAAGTTTGCCATGTGTGTCAATTCACTTCATCCTAGCAGTAATTAGCTTGAAAGGAATGCCATGATACTCTTATTTAAGAGCAGAAAGTTGAGAATGAAGGAATACAGTAGCTCACTCATAAACAGTCCTTAAGATGGTGGCAAGCCTGTAACCTGGGTAACCTAGTTCTGAAATCATGTTCCAAAAGTAATGACCTCATCATAATGACCTCACATTTCTAGTTGACCAAGAATTCAGGGAGGGGCAACGATATGTACCAGGGGCAGGCAGCCAATGTGATGATTTGGTGATGGGCTGGACGTAATTGGTTGTGAAATAACCAAAAAACAACTTGGAACACATAGGAGTGAATTCACCAGGAGCATCTGCTCCATGTCTCAGCAGGAAACAAAATGCCCCATGGAAAGCCCAGTATTAGTAGCTCATGCCTGTCATCCTAGCTATTCAGGCAGCTGAGGTTTGAAGATCAAGATTTGAAGCCAGCCTGGGCAGAAATGTCTGTGAGACTCTGATCTCCAATTGACCAAAAAGCAGGAAGTAGAGCTGTGGCTCAAGGGGTAGAACACAATTCTTGAGTGGACTCAAAACAGGCAAAGAGACCCAAATCTAAGTACTTGCATACACACACACACACACACACACACACACACACACACACACACACACACACACACACACACACACACACACAAATTCCAACTGGAAGAATGAAGTGATGGGTAGGAGGTTAAAGAATAAACAAGGGCCACTGAGCCACATGGAGATTGGCAGCAAAAGAGAGCTGTGGATTCCCCAAGGCCAAAGGAGATGAAAGTTCAGAAGTGTTATCAGAGTCCACAGAGATTTGTGCACAAGGGACCGTCCATCAGGGACCACACAGATGGAAGCCATGATGATCACCAATGTCACACAGAATCAAGAAAGCAATAGAGAATGGCCTAGGCCTCCTTCCTGCCTCCCACTGACCCAGCCCATCAAAACACATCTAAGTGTGATATTTAACTGGCCCCTTTCCATGTGAGACCAACCAGCAAAACTCATCCAGGTGAAGTGTCCTAGAAGGACCAATCTCCCAGGAGAGAAAATGGGTCAGAAGAGCTTCAAAATAGTTGGAGAGAGCTGAAAACTCAATCACATAGAACAGCTTTGGCTGAGGAATGGTGACCAGTCGGAATAGAATAGAACCTTCAACGTACAACGTGAATGGTTGACACCCGCAGAGAAAGGAGAGGTTCCCCTCTGCTCCACTGAGCAGCATCAAGCAGAGTTCTCGTCATTTGAATGAAGGTCAAGCAGATCTCTACCAAATCTGTAGAAGAGTGTGCTGTAGCATACTGCTTTATTTTGTTTTTGTCTTCTCTGGAGGCTGGCACTGGGACATCAACTCAGGGTCTGGGAGTTGTCCCTGAATCTTTTTTGCTTTTTTTTTGTTTTGTTTTGTTTTGCTCAGGGCTACAACTTTCCCACTTGGGCTACAGCTCCATTTCTAGCTTTCTGGGGAGATTAATTGGAGATAAAAATCTCATGATGGGCCTGGGGAGGTGGCTCAGTAGTAGAGGGCTTGTCTTGCATGCCTGAGGCCCTGGGTTCAATTCCTCAGCACCACATAAGCTAAAAGAAAAGAGCCAGAACTGGCACTGTGGCTGAAGTGGTAGAGTGCTAGCCTTGAGCTGAAGAGCTGATTGACAGCGCCCAGGCCCAGAGTTCAGGCCCCACAACCGCTCCCTCCCCCCAAAAAAATCTCATGATGGACTTTCCTCCTAGGCTAGCTTCGAACCATGATCCTCAGATCTCAGTTTCTTAAATACTAGGATGACAGGTGTGAGCCACCAGTGCCCAGCTACAGGTGGAGGTTTTTGCAGGGGTAATTAAAGTTAACGGTATCATGGACCTTCTTTTGCAGGTTGGCTTTGAACTTCGATCCTCAGATCACAGTCTTCTGATTAGCCAGGATTACAGGTGTGAGCCACCAGCACCAGGCTATGCTGAGTTTCTCAGCCCACTGCTGAACTTTTATAAGAAAATCTTCCCTATAGCTATGGGTCCAAATGACCCTTATAACATTTCCTAGTTTTGTAACTGTGCAATGTTTGCACAGGTCCAGCTGGTCTAATCTCACCAGAGATTGCTGAGCGAAATGTTGCCCAGAGCACCAGCCTCAGGTCTCTGCCAGTGTCATGGAGCTGAGCTCTTTTCTCACCTCTCCCTGACTTTGGAAGCAATGATTTACTTCCTGGCTACATTCAGCCTGACAGCTAGTATCTCATCACAATGCCAAACTTTGACCTCTCTGGAGGACACTGTCTCCTCCCAAGCCCAAAGATGGTATATTCAGAGGTCTGAGGATTCCTTCCTATGACATATGAAATGAGAAATCTATCCCAGATGGAAACTTCCTGCTTTGAAAACTCGCCTTAATGGTGTTATTTAATTGGATGAGCAGTTGGCCCTATCTCTGCTGTTGGATGATTCTAGTGGTTCCAGGACAGGGGGTTGTGTTTTGTCAGTCAGCCTGCATCAGAGGTTGGCCCGGTAAATTCCTTAGCTTCTTTGAACCTCTGTTTCCTCTTCCACCAAGTGGGAGACGTTAATGCCAACAACTCAAAAGAATCCATTGAGAGAAGTTGTTGAAATCATCCTAAATTCTACTAAATAATGGCTGTTATGATCAATAAAGTTAAAATGATACACATTCTTTCTGGGAGAGGGGGTGAAATGTCAGACAGACAGGAAAACATCAATCTGCTTTTATTTCCCCTTTTGGCTGGAAGAATGGAGCAAGGCTTGCTGTAGTTAGAACCCTCAGGAGAATCTGGATCATGCTAAGCAGATGATCTGCTCAGGGATGCAGGCAGCAAACTCCACTGAGCCATTTGAGTGAGTGGAGATGAAGTTCCAGGAAATGTAGCACCCCCTTTCCCCTCCCCCCCCAATCACCTTTTTGGCCTTTCAAATGTTGCGAAGTTGGAGGCATAGAAATGGAGGGACAAAGGGTGAACCAATGCTGTAACAGTACTCAATGGACACTTTTAAATGAACTAGCCAACTTACTGGTGGAGATGGGAAGGTAGGGAACACTGCAAAAGACCATGGGAAGGGGTGACCACTGGCCAAGAAGAACTGTCCTCATGACTTTATTTATGGAACTGTTACCCCTCTGTGCATCATCTTTATAATAACAAGGAATTTTTTTCTTTTTCTGGCAGTCATGGGACTTGAACTCTGGGCCTGGGCGCTGTCCCTCAACTCTTCAGCTCAAGTCTAGCGCTCTACCACTTGAGCTACAGCGCCACTTCTGGATTTCTGGTGGTTTATTGGAGATAGGAGTCTCACAGACTTTTCTGCCTGGGCTTTCTTTGAACCGAAATCCTCATATCTAAGCCCCCTGAGTAACTAGGATTACCGGAGTGAGCCACCAGCCCCCGGCTACAATGACATTTTTTAATGGTAGCAATTTAATGGTAGCCCCCTGAGTAACTAGGATTACCGGAGTGAGCCACCAGCCCCCGGCTACAATGACATTTTTTAATGGTAGCAATTTTCAACTCCAGCTATCTGTTCCTCCAGATGCAGAATGAAACCATCTACTCTTTAAATGATGACAACTAATTTGTGTGTGGTAGTGGGCACTGAAACTTGAACTCAGGGTTTCATGCTCTGCTTTAGCTTTTTCTTAAAAAATCAAGATTGGTGCTCTACCAACTTGAGCCACACCTCTTCCTCTGGCTTTTTTGCTGATTAATTGGAGATAAGAGCCTCTCCAATTGGTCTGCTTAGGCTGGCTTTGAACCTTGATCCTCAGATCTCAGCCTCTTGAGTAGCTGGGATGACATGTGTGAACCAGAGGCACCAGACCTGACAAACTAATTTGAAAGTCTAAAATCTTCTGTGAGTCAAGCAAAACCATCGGTGGGTAACAATCTGGGGGATCTATAGCACAATATAATTTCATCATAATATTGTCTCTTTTAAACACACACACACACACACACACACACACACACACACACACACACACACACACACACACACACACATAAACACAAGCAAAGGCAGAGAGACCCAGGTACCCAAACTTCCACAACCAGTTGGTATTTCTGTGGATGAAATAATCATGGAATTTTCTCCTTGATCTCTTTTCTACTCTACATTTGGCAATGGTCAAGGCTCCTACTCTAGTTGCCTATGTTCTGCATTTGTGTATTTTCTGTCCCGCTGAACTCATCAAGAATCATTTCCAATGCAGTCTTCTGCCCAGTGTTTACTGGCAGTAATCATAGTTCAAAGTGATACATGCAGCTCAATTCTAACACGTTGAAGGAGAGACAGGCATGGGGTGACCAAACAACTCCAGCCACCAGGCAGGACAGAAACCCAGTCTGAGCAACAACCTTTTGCTGATGACCTCTTTCTAAACAGCAAAAGCATATGATCATGCTTCTCTGCTTATGAAAATAGTACTGTTTGGGACTAAAATACACTTTCAGGTAGTTAAATGAATACACTGTATTGAGCACTGTTAGAAGCAGGGCCTAGACCAGAGACTTCCCATGAGATATCTTTGCAATCACCAAGTGAGTTAAACATTATATTTGTTCCCCTTAAGTAGACCAGAAAACTGAAGAACAGGAGTCGAGACAGAAGGAATAAGTCAGCCTGATGCAGAAACCAATGTGGTTCCCCATCCCACGTGTCTTCCATCTTTGGAGCAGCGAAAGAGACGTGTGGTCACACGATCACATGATCTTCTGGTCATGTAATCATGTGGTCTACTTCCTGAAGATGTGGAGGAGAGATCAACAGAAAGCATCAGCTGACCTGTGCCATCTTTGTCTGTGAAACAAGATTAGGCAGGTGACCTATTCCAGGATTCAGGCAGCATGGATCCTGGAGCAAAATTCCATGGAAGGAATTTGGGGACTATATTTCTCAGTACTTGCCTCAGTCCTTGGTATTTCTTCATTTGACTCTCCTGGGAGTCTGGCCTCAAAGGGCATAACCAAATCCCCCCTATGGCAAGAAAGAAGGGCCAGCATTGGACTTGTGCTTATGATATTACAGGATTATGAAAGAATGAATGCATTAGGGGATGAATGAAATGATATAAACCCTTGGTAAATTGGTTCCAACTCTCCAGTGACATTTGATATACATAAGCAAAGATTTCAAAGAGAAGCTTTTCCATTTTAAGCTTAAAATAAAATCAGCAGAGCCAGGTGCCTGTGGCTCACTTCTGTCATCCTAACTACTCAGTAGGCTGAGATCTGAGGATCGCAGTTCAAAAACAGCTTGGGTAGGGCAGCCTATGAGACCCTTCTTTTTAATTAACTACCAAAAGAATCCACCAGGGCTGGGAAGGTGGCTCAGTGGTAGCGTGCTTGCCTTGAACGCCTGAGGCCCTGGGTTCAATTCCTAAGCACAACATAAGCAAAAAGAAAAAAGCCAGAAAGTGGGGCTGTGGCTCAAGTGGTAGAGCGCTAGCTTTGAGCTGAGGGACATCACCCAGGCCCAGAGTTCAGGCCCCACGACCAGACCCTCCAAAAAAAATTAAACAAAAGAAACCACCAGATGTGGAGATGTGACTCAAGTGGTAGAGTACAGGCTTGAGCAAGAAATAATTCAGGGACAATGTCCAGGACTGGTACAAAAAGAAAAAGCAAGAAAACAAACAAAAAAACAACCAATAATAAGCAGAAAGCCCACAAGGGTGAAAACAAAGGTGGGGTGAATAAATCTTTTCAATGCTAACAAAGCAAATGTTCCCAGAGAAGGATAAATGAGTAGATAAACCTATTGGGAGCTTCTATTCTGGATGCTTGGGTCTCTGCAGAGAACAGAAATTTTAGAAAAAGAAAAAGCAAAGAAAGATGGAAAAGGAAGTAGGAGGCGGGCTTCACTCTGTGGCTTCACCTCTTCCTCTTCCTCCCTGTCACTCTAATGCCTTCCTCCAAGTCCATTAATCCCCAGGACCTAGGTTTGCTCAGATAAGGGATTTGCAGAGAAAGAACTCTCCCTATCTCTCCCCTGAAGAAGAAAAGTTCTTCCCACTTAACTCTGTGCCAGTGTTCCATATGTGATCTGCTTGACAAACAAAAATACACTGAATTTTTAAAAAGGGCAGTGGCAGCCCAAACAGCTATCTGTTCAACCCCAGAGAATTTTTCTCAGCCAGGGCTGGTTTTCTAAATCCCTCTTATCAATGATTGGCTCAGCAATTGGCCAGGTGACCCATTTCTGGCCAATGAGGGAATGCATGGCTTGTCAAGGGTGTAAAGGAGGAGGGGAGAAGTTTTCCATCTCTGTGAAGCAGCGGCAGGCAATGTCTCCTAGAGCAAGGCCACCCATCTTATTCCCAAAGATGGACTTAATATGTTGAATAGATATGCCAAAATAAACCATGATGCATCCCCACCCAGCTACTCTCTGCATCTTACCTTGACACATCCCTCCTTCTGTACCTGCACATGGTATATATCTGATGTGGTATATGTTGTTTATTTAAATTCATTTGTGCCAGGGGGTTCTGTTCATGGTAGCCAGAAGCCTCCAAAGTGATGAAACAACTCCTTTCCCCTCCTGACCACATGGATTCACTCAATGGCCCTAAAAGTTTGGGCAGCTTGGCTATCACCAAAGACTGTGAACAACAGAAGTGGGACCCAAAAAAAAGGAGGAAAGAGATAAAGCAGCATTGGGGGGAGGGGTGCGGCTATGCTCTGAGCCTCCCTCTCAAATTGAGAAAAAGGTGAGTCTTTCCAATTCTGTATTCCAAGACAAGTTCCACGTAAGCATCTAGCAGGGGACAAATCTTCAGCACAATGGACAGAGCTCTCTGAAGGAATGACTGAAGAGCTTCCAGCAGCTCTGCTGTACCCACTGAATAGCCCCGGAGTCTATGAATCACTGTCTCCACATGATTTCTTCTCTTACTCAGAGATGCAAAGGTTGAGGCAAGACTGGTCACGATTTTGCTTGAAATGTGTCCCCAAAGTGTCTGGTAGATACATTTTGTTTTTTCTACCTTAGGCCTGAGTAAATGAGCTGTGATTCGAGACCAGAGGTAGTAGCCGCATCAGACTGTTGGTGTGAGCTAGTGATAACCCTTGCATTGTTAAAGCAGCGTTCAAAAGAAGAGGAAGGAAGAAGAGTGGGTACAGAGATCCTAGGATCCACAAAGTCTAAGATGTTTCTTGTCTGTGCTTTTTGGTGGATTAACTTTGTTTGTCCTGAGTAATAGCCTAAAGTTCATCTGTCATAAGCAGCCATCAAAGATAAATAAAGCCAGGAGCCAGTGCCTCACATCTGTAATCCTAGCTACTCAGGAAGCTGAGATCTGAGGGTCGCAGAGCCAGCCTAGGCAGGAAAGTCCATGAGATTCTTATATTCCATAAACCACCAGAAAACCAGAAGTGGCGCTGTGGTTCAAGTGGTAGAGCACTTGTCGTGAGCTGAAATGCTGAGGGACAGTGTTCAGGCCCAGAGTTCAAGCCCCACAACCGGCCAAAAAAAGAGATAAATAAAAGAGTCCTGTGTGCTGAAATGAAAGCAAAAATGTTCAGCAAAAATGGAGGAAGTCTACACACACCATGAGTGGCCTAATTACTGTTGTGTTAAAATACTGGGGGAGAAAGAATTTATTAGATTCCTGAAAATAAAATGTTGAAGTAAGCACTCAGGAATCTTAACAACGATCATCTCTGAGGTAAATGAGCCGCCATGACATAGAGATTCAGAGAAAGCCTTGTTTTTTGTGCCAGTACTAGGATATGAACTCAGGACCTTGCACTTGATCTTGGCTTTTTTGTTTCCTTCACTCAAAGTTGGCACTCTACCACTTGAGCCACAGGGCAACTTCATATTATGTAAACAATGCCTACTCTGTCTGTGGTGGAGGCTGTGTGACTCTGATAAATTCACACACCTTATCTGGGCCTCATGTACTTACTTGTAAGGTAAAATGATTGCCTTGATCAGGTGTCATAAATGATTGGGCCATCAAGTATTAAAATGGCTAGACAGGTCAAGAGGTCTGGAACTAGAGAGCTCTGGGCAAGTGCAAAGCAAGGTGTATACTCATTCATATGTATACACACATATGCACACACATGCATGCATGCACACACACACACACACACACACACACACACACAATCCAATTTCTCATAGTATACTACTGAAGACGTATAAGGATCAATATTGTCTGGAAATGTGACTTAATGGTAGAGTGCTTCCCTATCATGCATGAAGTCCTGGGTTCAATTCCTCAATACCACATAAATAGAAAAATCTGGAAGTGGTGCCATGGCTCAAGTGATAGCATGCTTGATCAAAAGAAGCTCAGGGACAGTGTCCTAAGTTCAAGCCCCAAGACTGGTAAAAAAAGACCAATGTTATCAAAAAAAACTGGTGTCCAAGAGGAGCCAGAAACACATATGAATTGTATGTGAAAATAGCTCATTTTATAGTCAGGCACCAGTTGCTCATGCCTGTAATCCTAGCTACTCAGGAGGCTGAGATCTGAGGATCATGATTCAAAACCATCCTGAAAACTCATGAGACTCTCATCTCCAAGTAACCAAAAGGCTAGAAGTCGACTTGAGGCTCAAGTGATAGAGCAGCATCCCTGAGCACAAAAACTCAGGGACAGCACCCAAGCTCCAAGCTTAAGTTCCAGGAACAATTTGCTGGTACTAAATCAAACCCATCTAACAAGTCATCTACCTACAGGCTGCCTACCTACCTACCTCTTGCTAAAAAGTCATTGTAAGCTGGGCACTGGTGGCTCAGGCCTGTAATCCAAGCTACTCAGTAAACTGAGATCTGAGGCTCAAGGTTCAAAGCTAGCCTAGGCAAGAATATCTATGAGACTCTTATCTCCAATTTACACCAAAATGATGGGAGTCGAGCTATGGCTCATGTAGTAGAATGCTAGCCTAAAGATCAACATCCAGGCCCTGAGTTCAAGCCCTACTTATAGCACAAAAAAAAGTGATTGTGGATACTGGAAGTCCAAAGCATTGAAGCCCTGATGGAGATACAGAACTCTATCTTCCAGAAAGTTCTACTGAGCTTCCACTAGCCCCCTCCACCAAAAGCTCACATTTCCTTTTCCCACTGGTGTCTCTTCCTCCCCCAGCCAAATGAGAGCTGGCAGAAGACCCTCGGGATAAAAATTCTGAGCAAAGCCAAGCATGGGTGGATCACACCTTTAATCTGAGCTGAGATCTGATGATCGTAGTTCAAAGCCCAGGTTAAAAAAAAAAGCCTGTTGGGGCTGGGAAAGTGGCTTAGTGGTAGAGCGCTTGCCTTGCATGCCTGGGGCCCTGGGTTCGATTCCTCAGCACCACATAAGCAAAAGGAAAAAAGCCGGAAGTGGCGCTGCAGCTCAAGTGGTAGAGCGTTCGCCTTGAGCTGAAGAGCTGTGGGACAGCGCCCAGGCCCAGAGTTCAAGCTCTATGACTGGACCCCCCCTCAAAAAAAAGCCTGTCATATGACCATATAAGATGATGCTAAGTGAAATGAACTCCCCCCACCCCAAGATAGGGAAACAAGAGGTTTTATCTTTCTTGCTGTTATTTTAATGTATGTATAATGTACTATGTGATTTTTTTGTTTCTTTTGTCTGTTCTTTCCCCATGGTATAACCCCTGGTTCACTGATTGTAGTGCCTTGCATCTTGTATATACAATTTTCTAATTTGGGGAAGGGAAGAGAAATAACAAAATGCTGAAAGAAAGATACAGGTTGACACATTGTAACAATGAGATGTACAAGAAATTTGTTGAAAATGAAGTTTACAACTTCTGGTGGAGAGTGGGGAGGGAGGAGTGGGGAGGTAGGGAGGGAAGTGATAGTATGGGAAAAACAGAGGAGGAGATAACAATGCTTCCATGGGAAATGTACTCATTACCTTACTCATGTAACTGTAACCCTCTGTACAGTATCTTTACAAAACATATATTAAATAAAAAAAGGTTTCATAATATATATTTGAAGATATATCTGTATATATACATAGCATATATATACATATATATATATCTATATATATATATATATATATATAGATATATATATATATATATCTGAAAGTGGAGCATTGGCTCAAATGGTAAGGCACCAGCTGCAGATTTCCACCATTGAGGAGCTGTGAAAGGTGCAGGCCCTCTGTCTCACTGCTTCAGACTCAGCCTGTGTGTTTTTACTTCCCATATGTTTACCTTACCATAGGGTCAATGTGCTGGTGGAAGGGGTTTTGCAGGGCTGTGGAAACACCATTTCTACTTCACATGATTATAGAGATGAGGAGACCTCCTAAGAGCATGCACACTACCATTATTACCTGAAGAACTCAATGAATGCTTTGCACCCCTGAGAGGGAAGGCAAGGACTATAAAACTCTCCCCACAGCTCAGCCATCAAGGTTATGGAACTGAGTGTTGGGTCACACAAAAACGTTGAGAATGGCCTGACTTCTGTACTCCTCACCTCCTCTCAGTATCCCCTAATAGCTCGATCCCTTCATAAAGAGAATTCCAACAAGTAAGAGCTAATTCAGACGTTAGAACCATGATTGCATCTATTTTCATTATTATTTTGTGCTTGTCCTGGGGCTTGAACTAGTATCCTGGGGCCTGGCTAGTATCCTTGGTCTTGTTTTCTTTTTGGTCTATTGTGGACCTTGAACTCAGGGACTGGATGCTGTCTCTGAGCTCTTTTTGCTCAAGGCTAGCACTCCACCACTTTTTGCCACAGCACCACTTCCAGTTTTGTGGTGGTTCATGAGTCTCATTGTCTTTCTTACCAGGGCTGGCTTTGAACTGCAATCCTCAGATCTCAGACTTCTCAGTAGCTAGAATTACAAGCATAAGCCCCCAGGGCCTGGCTGACCAACAGAATTTTGAAGTCTCGAGTTCTGTCCATTTCATTTCCATATAGCTCACCTTAGTCTGGTGTCTAATTCCATGTGATTCCTGAGTGAAATACAAATTAGAATTCATAAACAAGCTTATGCTGTTTGAATGGGCATCACCAAATATAGCTCCATGCTATATATTTGGAAAGCTGTCTTCATGAATCTTTTTATCCTAGTACTCAGAAATCACAATGGTGGCCTGGAAATAATACCAAGATACAGAGGACAAACTGACACTTTTGTTCACAGTTTCTTTAATTCTATTCAGGAGAAAGGGATAAAAATCCTAGAAAAAGCGGTCGCTTGTGGCTCACTTCTGTAACCCTAGCTACTCAGGAGGCTGAGATCTGAGGATCACGATTCAAAACCAGCCCAGGCTGGAAAGTCTGTGAGACTCTTGTCTCCAATAAACTACTAGAGAAACAGGAAGTGGTGCTGTGGCTCAAGTGGTAGAGCGCTAGCCTTGAGCTGAAAAGTACAAGGACAGCGCCCAAGCCCAGAGTTCAGGCCACATGACTGCCAAAAAAAAATCCTAGCCATCATCCCTTCTCCCTCTATCTAAAGTTCCTGGCATGTTTCCTGGTGCTCATATGATTTCACATGGAACTCCTTAATATACCTGTTTAGCACGCAGAATGTTTTATATCAGAGATGCGGAAAGTGAGATCACTGTGATCTGAGCGCGTGCGCGCGCACACACACACACACACACACACACACACACACACACACACACACACACACGAGTTCACAGTTGAACACTTAATCCCCATCCTCTCAGTGTTAGAATGTGGTGACTTGGGGAGGTGTTTAGGCCAGGAGGGCTCTGATCTTGTGGAGAGATTAATGCTATCAGAAAGGAATCTAAGGGGAGTCTGACTGCTGGTGTCCATGTTCAGCAAGTGTCTGTCCCCATCCAAAGATGCTGTGTTCCAAGCACCATGTTGGAAGCCAACTGTAGCATCATCTGACAATTGAGCCTTTGACAGCTGGGCCATGAACTTGTCTCCATTTTCAAGGCAATAAAACACAAGTTTCTCTTGTTAATAAAGTATCTAGCCTCTGGTATTTTGTTATAGTCATACCAATGGACTAAGATGACAAAGATGGGTCCCAGAGCCATGTGGTACACTGTGGTGGCTCTCCTAAATATCTAACAATGTGGAAGTGGGTTTGGAGCTGGATACAGGGCCCAAGCAAGAAGGGTTTAGAGATGAATGCCATGAGGAGTCTTGCTTTTTTGTAAAGGAAGCATTAGGCAATAGGTTTTGTGAGGATAAAATGGTAGGGAGGGAAAACAACTGTGTTCTCAGCAGTTGCAGTCAGGACTTAGAATCAGCTGAAATGGAGCCTCAGTTAGACATGCTGAGCAAAGTGTGAGAAAGAAACAAGAGGAAAGGCCAGCCTTGCTGTGACCTTGCAAAGATGCTGGGTGAATTCTGTCCCTCTCCTCAGATGCTATAGAAGGCAGAATGTGTGGGGTGATGCTCTGGAATTAGGCAGGAGAAATCTCTCCAGGCTGCAAAGGTTCGGGAACCTATGAGGCTTCTCTGAACAGCTTCTTGTAAAATGCAAGAAGAGACAAATTATCAAATGATCTGAAGCCCAGAATTTACACTCAGGAGGGACTGAGCATGGAAAGATCTGGAAAGTTCTGAGACTGTCCATGTAAAGAGTCAAAATAGCATGTTCAAGCTGAGCACTAGTGGCTCATACCTGTAATACTAGTTACTCAGGGAGGCTGAGGTCTGAGGATCACGGTTCACTAGTGGCTCATACCTGTAATCCTAGCTACTCAGGGAGCCTGAGATATGATGATCATGGTTCAAAGCAAGACTGGGTATACAACTGGGTATACAACAAATGAGACTTTTATCTTCATCTAACCAGCCAAAAAGCAAAGCCAGAAATGGAGATGTGGCCCAAGTGTTAGAGCACCAGCCCTGAGCAAAAAGCTAAGCAAGAGCTCAAAGTCCTCAGTTCAAGTCCTAGTACCCATGCAAAGAGCCAAAAATGGAGGTGTGGCTCCAGTGGCAGAGCACCAGCCTTGAGCAAAATAGCTAAGTGAGAGCACAAAGTCTTGAGTTCAAACCCCAAGACCAGCATGCACACATGCATGCATACAAGTGTGCACATACACACACACACATACACACACATAAACAAAGTGTGCTGAGGACAGAAAAGCAAAGTTGTGACCAAGTAATCATATGGAGATTAGCAAAGGATAGAAAGAAGCTTCTAGAAGGCATTTCAGAGATTTCTAGTGTTACCCATCCCCTCACAGGTCCAGAGTACCTGTGGGACCTACGGGGATCCTTGCCCAGAATTGTTCTAATTTCTGATCCCTACATTCTGCCGCAGCACTCCTATGCCACACCCCCCAGCTGTGGCTCTGAGGGCCAAGATGTGCCTCAGGCCACCACAATGCAAGCCTTGTTTGTGTACTGTCCACATACAGTGAATTCCACAGGCAATCTGAAGGTGGGAGCTATGGGGGCATGGCTTCCTCCGGCCAGATTTCAAAGGATGCTTGCAAAAGCCTTGAAGACCAGTCAGGGTCCTACTTCAGGGACAGAGCTGCTATAGAGAGCAAGCTGTTGCCACTGGAGTCTTATCAAGATCTCTGCTAGGACAATATTGAGAGGACTGATGGAAGACCTGGCTCCACACACACACACACACACACACACACACACACACACATACACACACACACAAGCACAGAGCTACAATGTACAGCCTCAGCCTAAAGAAGTCATAGGCATGAAATTTCAGCATGAGCGGAACCTTGAGCATCACCTAGAAAAGTCTTCCTGAGGCCTTGACTGTCCACGAAATGGAATCTCATTAAGATGACCCATCTCCAGCCTTGAGATTTAATGTTGCTTACTCTGTTGGATTTTGGAGACTTAATGGCTATTCCTTTCTTCTGTTCTATGTAGTCCTCTAGAAATGAGGATGTGCATTTTTTTGGAGGGGGGGTCCAGTCATGGGGCCTGAACTCTGGGCTTGTGTTCTGTCCCTCAGCTCTTCAGCTCAAGGCTAGTGCTCTACCACTTGAGCCACAGTGCAACTTCTGGGTTTTTTTCTTTTTGCTTAGGTGGTGCTGAGGAATCAAATCCAGGACCTCAGGCATGCAAGGCAAGCGCTCTACCACTAAGGCACCTTCCCAGCCCGAGGATGTTCATTCTATGTCAGTCTGCCATTGTATTTAAAACTATACATTAGGTTCTGCTGGCCTACAGCCTCAGAAGGAAGTGTGATTTAAAGCTGGTCTGTATGTGACTTAGGTCATACTGGGGATTTTAGACAAAGTTGATGCTGTAATAAGTGGCAAAGTTTACATTTTTGTGGGTGCAGCAATGGGGAATACTAGGATGAAGTTAATGTGTCTATTTTGTTTCTTGGGGGGTTTTTTGGTCATGGGGCTTGAACTCTAGGTCCAGACACTGTCCCTCAGCTCTTCAGCTCAAGGCAAGCGCTTTATCCAAGAGCTACTATAGAGAGCAGGCTGTGACAATGGAGTCTTATCAAGATCTCTGCTAGGACAATATTGAGAGGACTGAGAGGACTGATTGAAGACCAGGCTACACACACACACACACACACACACACACACACACACACACACACACACACACACACACACACACACACACACACACACACACACACACACACACATACACACAAGCACAAAGCTACAATGTACAGCCCCAACCTAAAGAAATCATAGGCATGAAATTTCAGCATGAGCAGAAACTTGAGCATCACCTAGGAAAGTCTTCCTGAGGCCTTAAGTGTCCACAAAATAGAATTTCATTAAGATGACCCATCTCCATCCTTGAGATTTAATGTTGCTTACTCTTTTGGATTTGGGAGACTTAATGGCTATTCCTTTCTTTTTTTCTATGTAGCCCTCTAGAAATGGGGATGTCCATTCTATGCCAATCCACCGTAGTGTTTTAGAACTATACATTGGATTACACTGGCGTACAAACTCAGAAGGAAGCGTGATTTAAAGCTGGTCTATATTTGACTTAGGTCATACTGGGGATTTTAGACTTTAAAGTTAATGCTGGAATAAGTGACGAAGTTTACTTTTTTGTGGATGGAGGGATGGGGAATACTAGGATGAAGTTAATGTGTCTATTTTGTTTTCTTGGGTTTTTTTTGGTCATGGGACATGAACTCTAGGTCCAGACACTGTCCCTCAGCTCTTCAGCTCAAGGTAAGCACTTTATCACTTAAGCCACAGCACCACTTCTGGTTTTCTGGTGGTTAATTGGAGATAAGAGTCTCATGGACTTTCCTGCCTGGGCTGGCTTTGAACCATGAACCTCAGATCTCATTCTGAGCAGCTAGGATTACAAGTGTGAGCCACTGGTGCCAGGTGAGTTAATGTGTTTTGCAAGTAGAAAAGACATGAGTTTAGGGGCATGAATGAGTGCCATTGTCTGAATGTCTGTCTTACAAAATATGTGTCTCCCTCGAATCCCTCCCTGGTGTGGGGGGAGGGGGCTCTCACCTGTTAGGAACCATTTGGCCATAAGGGCTGCCATTTTTAAGGGACTTGACAGAGTAGAAAGTTATATGCTTGACAAAGAGACAGTCTAAGATGGAGGATTCGTTATAGCACTTTATTGTCCAACATTGAAATTAATATTTTATGTATGTTTCACTTCATTTAGAGATATAATTGATTGCTGGGCACTAATATCTCATATATGTTATCCTAGCTACTCAAGAAGCTGAGACCTGAGGCTTGCTATGCAAAGCCAGTCTGGACAGAAAAGACTGTGCAATTCTTATCTCCAATTAATGAGTAAAAAAAAAGGCCAGAAGTGAGGCTGTGGCTCAAGTGGTAGAGCACCAGCTTTATGAGTAAAAGATAAACGATGGTGCCCAGGTCCTGAGTTCAAGTCCCATAACTGGCACCAGGAATAAACAAATTTTAAAAATGTCTTAAATATATAGGAGAGAAGAAGGAGCCTGGGAAAAGCAAGAGGACAAGGCCAACGGGACTGGAGAAGAATATAGAGATTGCTAAGCATGAACTCCATTATTTGAATGGGCAAATGAACAGCCAGGAGATAGAGACAAGGTCACAGAGCTGATGGAGATTCTAGTCTAGCCCATGCTGTCTCCTGTCTCAGTACAAGTGCATTATGGTCAGTTATAGAGCAACCCTGCTGTGCTCAGGACAGGCAGCAAGCCCTACCTCTTCTGTGTACATGCAGACTTCCAGTTTGTGTAGGTTAAGAATCTGGACAGTAAAGTGGATTTTTAGTTCCTGGGTATCTCAAAAGGAGCTCACCAAGGCTAAGTTTATTCCTACAGAAGAATGCACCATCAGTCAAAAAGTTGGCAAGCAACCACACAGAGCAGGCACGCTGGCTGTTCCCTTTCTGTCCCTGATCCAGCAGGCACCACCCCTCTGCTCCCATTGGCTGAGCTCAGGCTCACAATGTGGAAAGGGATGCAGATGTAATTAAAATTCAAGGAGCTTCTCAGGTGCTCAGGAAAAGGAAGTTTGTAAGTAAAGTGTACTTAACAAGGGCCAAGCCACCTGGCCAAAGCAGGAACCCTTCAGAAAAACAATTCTCACCAGGCACTGGTGGCTCACACCTGTAATCCTAGCTACTCAGGAGGCTGAGATGTGAGAATCACAGTTCAAAGCCAGCCTGGGCAGGAAAGTACATGAGACTCTTTATCTCCAATAAACCACCAGAAAACCAGAAGTGGCGCTGTGGCTCAAGTGGTAGAGCTCTCACCTTGAGCTGAAAAGCTCAGAGACAGTGCCCAGGCTCAGAGTAAAAGACCCATAGTGGACAAAATGGAAAAAGAAAAGAAAATCTCTCAATATTAACAGGAATGAAGAAAACTCCTTTGATAGAAAAGACTTTTTCTCACATTAGTGCTAATAGCTCATGTCTCTAATCCTAGCCACTCAAGAGGCTGAGACTTGAGGATCAAGGTTGAAAACCAGCCAGGGCACACAAATCCATGGAAAATTTCTCGCCAATTAACCAGAAAAAGGTCATAATTGGAGGGGTCAGTCGAATGGCGGGTAAAGCACTAGTCTGGAGCAAAACAAGCTAAGCAAGTGCATGAGGTCCAGAGTTCAAGCCTCATTGCCAGCATAAGCATATTTCTGTGTCTGCACATTTAATAGATCTTTGGAGGAGAGAAGGGTGAAGGGCAAAGGCTGACTTGCAAGTTGCCTGCTTCATGCTTTAACAAAGCCTGATCCTTGGTCCTATGTGTGTGGATATGCTTGAGCTGCAGGATGACGTGGGCCACAGTGGTGACCTGTGTGTACAGACATGTGGTGCATGACATAGGAACTGCATTGTTTCTGCCCTTCTATGTGATGCCTCTGCATTTCCAAAGATCAGAAACAAAGGGAAGATGACTACGAGCCGAGAGAGAGAGAGACAGAGAGACAGAGAGAGGGGGGAGTGGGAGATGGAGAAGGAGAGAGAGAGAAAGAGAAAGAGGGAGCACTGCAGAAACAATGCCTGAGATGCAGAACATTAAAAGGCAAGTCATATAAACTGGCAAACCTGTACCACCACAGCCATAAAACACCCACGCCTGCTATCATCCACAGCCATGTGCCCTGCCTGGCCGCATTGCTCCAAATTCTGCATCAGGCTGTTCTAGAGCCCATGTTATAATTCCTGGAGAGTGTGAACCCATCCTTAGCCAGAACCTGATTGCCTTCCTCCTCCTCCTCCTCCTCCCCTCTCTCCCCCGGCCACCCAGAGTGGGCCCCACCTGCTGAGATGAGAAGGAAAGAGGAAAGCAGCCTTGGTCTGTCACCTATATGGGTTTTCCAGACAGCAGGACAACAGCACTTGGAATTCCCTACCATCCATCTATCCTCTCTACCAACCCCCACCTCCCACCAGGGCCACATCCCTTGTCACATGGCCCATGAGCTGCTCCTCCCAGGTGCACTGCTATTTCTTCGGTCCTGACCCTCCTACAGCTCCTTTCCCTAGCAGCTGCCACAACCAAGAAGCTCCCAGAAGACCTGGTTTTACTTATCACTTAGTGACTCTTGTGAGCACCTTGCTGAGGGCTACATCTGCACTGCCTTCAGTAAGGTATGACAGGTACTATGGCTTCAGTGCATTGACAATCAGGAAACCAAGACAGCTAGAAGGAGATCGAGGTGTGTAAGCGAATGGTCAGACTCTGTGCCCTTTTGTGCAGGTTTGCATTTTAAGCAGAATCACAATGATCTTCTTTGGGGAAAAATAAATAAATCAGTAAATAAATCTTATGGTGGAATTTTTAACTTATACTAGTGAACTGACAAGGATCTATTGACCAAAGGGCATTCTCTGGGCTCCATGAAAGCAATGCTAGGATCATCTGAGCCCCAGAAATTATCTACTTCATGCTGAATGGAGCCCCTGAACATCATCCTACAAAAGTAAATTGGCCAAGATCCACTTGCTCTTACAGAAACCGTTCTGGCTCCATTCATGGGGGTTGCAAATCAGCCATCCATTGTGGATCTAGAAGGGTCTAGAAGGTCTCTATCACAGGAATGTTATGAAGTGAGGAGTGGACATGAGGTGGTGGAATGGAGGAGTGTGGAACAGGTGACATGAAGGGCAGGTAGGCTCAGAAACTGGCTGGATGTGTGTGTCACACTAAGTGAATGGCTTCACTCAATGAGACCTCTTTGCTCTCTCTGAAAAGTTGGGATTCATAATGGTCTCCTCCCTCTGGAGGAGTCATGAGCATTGAATGAACTAGTGACTGAGAGTATGAGAACACACTTTTGAAATTGTAAGTGATATGTATATATGTGTGTTTCTGAAGAGTATAGAATTATTAATTTTTTTGTCGGTCATGGGGCTTGAACTCTAGGCCTGGGTGCTGTCCCTCAGCTCTTCAGTTCAAGGCTAGCACTCTACCACTTGAGCCACAGCGCCACTCCGGGTTTTCTGGTGGTTAATTGGGGACAAGAGTCACAGACATTCTTGCTTTGGCTGGCTTCAAACTGTGATCCTCAGATCTCAGCCTCCTGAGTAGCTAGGATTATAGTGGTGCCTGGCAGAAAATAAGTTTGTTTGTTTAAGAAAAGCATTTGCTCCTTTAACCTAGAAATTCTACCACTAAGAAATCACCCTATAGAAAGAATCGCATGTACTTTCATTACTGAGTTACAACTGTGCTATTTCAGATCCTTTTTAAAAGGCAAAAAAATAAAACAACAAAAACTAACCTGGAAACATCATAAACTGTCCAACTAGATAAATATATCATGGAGCTAGCTGGGTGCCTGTGGCTCATGCCTGTTTTCTGAGCTACTCAGGAGGGTAAGAAGTAAGACTCGTAGCTCCAAGCTAGCCATGGCAGAAAAGTCCTTGAGACTTTTATCTGCAATTAATCACCAAAAAGCCAGAAGTAGAGCACGGGCTTGAGTTGTGCTATGCCAGCCTTGAGCAGAAAAGTCAAAGCAAAAACTCATTCTCTTAGTTCAAGTCCTATTACCAGCACACACACACATGCACACACATACATGAAAGAAAGACTCATGACCAGCAAAAAAAAAAAAAGAAGAAGAAGAAGAAGAATCTCAGATTTGTCTGCCAGGGCTGGTTTTGAACCTTGATCCTCAGACCTCAGCTTCCTAAGTAACTGGGATTACAGGTGTGAGCCAGCAGCACCTGGCCTAAACATCCATCTTTCTTTTTCTTTCTTTTTTGTCAGCCATAGTTCCACTTCCAGTTTTCTAGTGGTTAATTGGAGATAAGAGTCTCATAGATTTTCCTGCCTGGGCTGGTTTCTAACCACAATCCTCAGATTCTTAGTCTTCTGAGTAACTAGGATTATAGGTGGGAGCCACCATTGCCTAGCCTAAACTTGTTTTTGTTGTTGTTGGTGGTCATAGGGCTTGAACTCTGGGCCTGGACTCTGTCCCTGAGCTCTTCAGCTCAAGGCAAATTCTCTACCACTTGGGCAAGAGTGCCACTTGTAGCTTTTTGCTGATTAAATGGAGATAAGTGTCTCTTGGACTTTCCTTGCCTGGGGTGGCTTTGAATCATGATCCTCAGATCTCAGCCTCCTGAGCAACTAAGATTACAGGTGTGTGCCCTTCCTAACCATTTCTTAATATGGGTCTTGGTAAAAAAATATTCAAAGCCAAGTATGGTGGTATGTGCTGGCAATCAGGAGAATCAGAAGTTCCAGGCCAGTCTGGGTTATATAGTGAGACACTGTTTCAAAATCAAAACAAACTAAGGAAAAGTATATAGGTGAAACTATTCTTGTAGCCATCTTTGGAAAATAAACCCAGCCACTTAGCAATGTGGGTTTCAGAGAAAGCACTAGTGATGGCAGCTTCAATTTGCTATCTGAAGTGTCTGCCTGGCAAGGGGCTTGGATGGTGGTGGTCATGGTGGTGGTGGTGGTGGTGGTGGTGGTTGTGTGTGTATGTGTGTGTGTGTGTATGTGTGCGTGCATGTGTACATGCGCACACTCATGCCTGTCCTGGGGCTTGAACAGAGTCTAGGTGCTGTCCCTGAGTTTTTTCACTCGAGGCTGTTACTCTACCACTTGAGCTCCATTTTGGCTTTTTAGTTAATTGGAAATGAGTGTCACAGACTTTTCTTCCTTGGCTGGCTTTGAACTTTGATCCTCCGATCTCAGTCTCCTGAGTAGCAAGGATTATAGATGGGAGCCACCAGGACTTGGCTTCCTCTCCTGTTTTTGAAACAGGGTTTTGCTATGGAGTTCCAGGTGGCCTGGAACTTGTAATTCTCTTGCCTCTGCCTTCTGATTGCTGGGATTACAGACACACACCACCTTGCCTGGCTCTCTGTTCAGGAAGACATTTGATAAGCCTTCCTTCCTTCCTTCCTTCTTTCCTTCCTTCCTTCCTTCCTTCCTTCCTTCCTTCCTTCCTTCCTTCCTTCCTTCCTTCCTTCCTTCCTTCCTTCCTTCCTTCCTTCCTGCCGTCCTTCCTTCCTTCCTTCCTACCTTTCTTCCTTCCTAACTTTCTTCCTTCCCTCCATCTCCTTTAACTTGGGGCCTTGTGCTCTTACTGAGCCTTTTTTCTCAAGGCTGGTGCTCTATCACTTGATCCACAGCTCTGCTTCCAGTAGTTTGCTGATTAATTGTGGAAAAGTGTCTTTCAGTTTTTTTCTGCCTAAGCTGGCTTTGAACTGCGATCCTCAGATCTCAACCTCCTGATTAGTTAGGATTACAGGTGTGAGCCACCAGCATCTAGCCAATATTTTTCAATAATTCTCCAAGGACTTGGTTTGGAGGGCATTTCTTGATAAATGTCCTATCTCCGTCCCATGACCACAATAGCATAATGGTTGAAATACGTGGATTTTAAAAATTATTATTCTTTTTTATTCTTTTGCTTTTTTTTATATGCCCTCAGGCTTGGAGACAAGTACTGAGTGCTGTCTCCTCCAGGTGTCTTTTGTTCAAGGTGAGCATTCTACCACTTGAGCCACAGTGCCACTTCTGGCTTTTTTGTTGTTGTTGTTCAGTTTTAGGGCCCGAACTCTGGGTCTAGACACTGTCCTTTGAGCTCTTCAGCTCAAGACTGGCACTCTACCACTTGAACCATAGCACCACTACCAGAGTTTTCTGATTATGTGGTGCTGAAGAATTGAACCCAGGGCCTCAAGCACGCAAGGCAAAGCACTCTATCACTGAGCCACCGTCTCAGCCCCATAAGGAGTCTAGAAGTGGATTTTTTGTTGGTGGTGGTGGTGGTTGTGGGGCTTGAACTCTGGGCCTGGGCACTATTGCTCAGCTCAAGCTCAAGGCTAGAGCTCTTCCACTTCTAGCTTTTTTTTGAGTAGTTTATCAGAGATAAGGTTCTCACAGATTTTCTGCCCAGGCTGCTTCAAACTGCAATCCTGAGATCTTAGCCTCCTGAATAGCTAGGATTGCAGGTATGAGCCATGGTGCCTATAAATTGTTTTATTATTATAAAGGTGATGTACAGTGGGGTCACAGTTATGTAAGTCAGGTAATGACTATATTTCTTTTTGGACACTGGCACCCAAGGAATATTTGTTTAAAAAATTCAACAATTTTCTGAATCTAAATTCTCCTTCCTTTCTTCTTAGCAGGCAAATCTTTATCCTGCTCTTCATGCATTAGAAGTTAGTAAATTAGAAATAAATGCACAGCTGTGTGGCAGTAGGGACAGAGGAAGTTCAGAAGAGAAGATAAACACGTCATCGAAACATCTGCTTAATCATCATCAACAACAACAGTAACCAAGCCTAAACAATTGGATCAGTGATCTTAAAATGGATCACAGAATTAAAGGCAAACTAAAAGTAAAATATAATCGAGTGCTGGTAGCTCACTCCTGTAATCCTAGCCACTGAGGAGGCTGAGAGCTGAGGATTGCAGTTCAAAGACAGCCTGGATTTTGGAGATAAGACTCTTATCTCCAATTTATCATAGTAAATGCTGGAGGTGGCACTGTTGCTCAAGTGTAGAGTGTTAGCCTTGCACAAAAGGAACTCATGGACAGCATTCAGGTCCAGTTCAAACCCTAGGATGAAATACATATATCAAGAGACAAACATAAGGGAAAATCCTTGTAACTCTAGGAAAAACTTTTTTTTTTATGATTCTTTTATTAATCTTATGTGGTACCAAGGAATCGAACCTAGGGCCTCATGCATGCTAGGCAAGCACTTTACCACTGAGCCACATTCCCTGCCCCTAGGAAAAACTTTTTGTTTTGCGGAGGTGGTCTTCGTGGGCTTGAACTCTGGGCCTGGGTGCTGTCCCTCAGATCTTCAGCTCAAGGCAAGTGCTCTACCACTTGGGCCACAGTGCCACTTTGGGTTTCTGGTGAATAATTGGAGATAGGAGCCTCACAGACTTTCCTGCCCAGGCTGACTTTGAACCATGATCATCAGATCTCAGCCTCCTGAGTAGCTAGGATTACAGGCATGAGGCACCAGTGCCCAGCTTGTGGTTATTTTTTTCAGGTATTAAGGTGTTATACAAAGGGGTTACTATTTCATAAGTCAGGCAATGAATACATTTCACTCCTTTTTTTGCTTTTCCTCAGTTTCTCCCTCCCAGCCGGCCTGCAAGTTACACAGTTCATTTTCCACAGTGTATACTGACTTTTGATATAGTTATTTTTGAGATAGGATCATGATTTTCGCTAGCCTAGACCACATTTTTTTAATATATACTGGTGCTTGAACTCAGGGCCTGTAACTCTGTTTTTTCTGCTTAAGGATGGAGCTCTATTGTTAAGATAATGGGACATAAGAAACTCTTACGTTTCCTGCCTCAGCTGGCTTCCAACCTCTATCCTTAGATTTCAGTCTCCGGAGTAGCTGGAATTACAGATGAAACCCACAACCCTGGAGCCTGAGATTTCATTAAGAAGGGCTCAGTGATGGGGTAGACAGATGGAGATATTGATCAAGATGCGCTGTAGACCTGTGGAAATGTCACAACTAAACTTGCAGTGATGTACTTGCTAATTTGAAAAGTCATTGGTTAAGAGGAGCAGGGGCGGGGCTTAAACCTGGGGGTAGGGCTTGATTCCCAGGGCCCTGCAACTTTGTGCTCCAGGGGGCTAGAATACTGGATCAAGACCCTAGGAAAACATCTGCCACTTGATAGACTAGTGCCTCTCTGGAATGGCAGCTCAAGTCCCCTTCAGCCCAGCCCAGCACTTGTGGCTAAGCCCAGACTATGGCCCAGCCTGCTAGCACAGCTGGTGGCCCCCCAAACGCTGAAGAGGGATTGCCAGAGCCCTCCATATGTAAAGAAGATGCGAGCTGGTGTTGGACTGTGATCTGCCTTTGCTTTGCACTCCCCTAGCTCTGGGTTCCTGCTCATGTGGCTTCCTGGTGCTAAATGCTGAGGAGGGAGCCAGGCAGGTGCTGGTGGCTCATGCCTGCCCATAATCCTAGCTACTCAGGTGGCTGAGATCTGAGGGTTTCCAAGAGACTCTTATCTCCAAGTAACCCCCAGAGAGTCAAAGTGGAACAGCACATCGCCTGGAAAATTGAATTGTCTTAAAGTGGTAGAGTGCTAGCCTTGCGCAAAAAGACCTCAGGGACAGTGGCCTGGCCTTGGGTTCAAGACCCAGGATGGACAAAAACAAAAAACCCCTCCCCCCCAAAAAAAACTGATGAGTGACAATGTCAAGCAGATTTGCAATCCCTAATCATGGGTGTGTTTGGCACATAGGAGCCTTTGACCCTCCACCCCAGGCACAGGGAGAGCCTGTCCCAAAGTGGCAGCCCTGGAGGGCAGCCTGGCCTTGTCTGCTTCCCACTCCAGGGTCTGCTGCTCTTGAGGGCCCAGGTCACTTTTGGAGCTCTTGTGACAGATTCTTTTATTCTCTTTTCTTGGTGGGGCAAGTCTTGGAGCTTGAACTCAGGGCCTGAGTGCTGTCCTTGAGCTTGTTTGCTCAAAGCTGGTGCTCTACCACTTGAGCCACAGCTCTACTTATGGCTTTTTGCTGGTTGATTGAAGATAAGAAGAGCCCATAGCTCTGTTTCCCCCCTCACTGTGAGATCCTTCTGGGTCATGTTACCCTCTGCCTGCCCTCCCCCCCAATGGATTCTGGGAGAAGCACTACCCCATGTGATGGGGTCTCTTAGCTGGGGCTCCTGTCACAAGGTCAGAGGTTGGCTCAGCACAGAACACATTAGCTTCTCATGGCTCCTCACTCTGTGGAGTCCAGGGTCAACACAGCTGCCAGTGGAACATCCTTGAACCAAGCCCTCTTCCCCTCAGCCATGGCTTTAACAAGGTTTTGTTTCTCTTTCTTTCTTTCTTTCTTTCTTTCTTTCTTTCTTTCTTTCTTTCTTTCTTTCTTTCTTTCTTTCTTTCTTTCTTTCTTTCTTTCTTTCTTCTTTCTTTCTTCCTTTTGTCTGTCTGTCTGTCTGTCTGTCTGTCTTTCTTTCTTCCTTCCTTCCTTCCTTCCTTTCTTCCTTCCTTCCTTCCTTCCTTCCTTCCTTCCTTCCTTCCTTCCTTCCTTCCTTCCTTCCTTCCTTCTTTCCTTTCTTACTTTCTTTCTGATAGGGTTTCACCCTTCTGCTTGATTGAGATCTTCCAAACCTACACTTCTCACACAGCTGTGATTACAGATACTAGCCACCATGCCTGAACTGTGTCTCTTCTTCTAAGGTCACTGACCCCACCATTGCAGCCCCACCCTCTCCTTCCTCCTATCAGCTCCCTTCATGCAACTCAGTCCTTCTGTTCTACCTTCTTTTCTTCTCTCCCTTTTGCTCCCCCTTTACACTCTTCCCTTCTTTTCCTCCCTTCTCCTCTCTTATAACCCTTCTTTCTCCCCTTCCCTTTTCTTCCTTCTTCCCCTTCTTTCCTCCCCTCTCTCTTTTCCTTTCTTCTCCCCTCTCCTCCTCTCCCTTCTTTCCCCTCCTCTCCTTTCTCCATCCCTTCCCCTCCCTCCCCTCACCTCTCCTTCCCTCCTGGGACAGGCTTCACAGAGTTCTCTGGCTGCCTCTGGCCTCCAAGACCTGCCCTTTGTGGTCAGAATGATGCATTTGCCCCTTTCCCGCAGAGCTGCAGCTTCCCTTCCCTTCCCTTCTCTTCCTTCCCCCCTCTTCCCCTCCCCCTTCCCCTCCACTCCCCTCCCCTTCCCTTCCTTCTCCTTCATCCTTCTACACCTTCTTGTCAGTCCTAGAGCTTGAACTAAGGGCCTGGGCACTGTCTCTTAGCTTTTTCACTGGTATTCTATTGGTATTCTACCACTTGAGTCACATCCCTTACTTCCATTTTTTTGTTGATTCATTGGAGATAAGAGTCTCATGGACTTTCCTGCCTTGGCTGGCTTCAGACTTTGATCCTCAGATCTTAGCCTCCTGAGTTGCAGCTAGTATGACAGGCATGAGCCACTAGTGCCTGGCTCTTCTTTTTATTCTCTTTGTGTTTAACTGGTTCTCTCTCTCTCTCTCTCTCTCTCTCTCTCTCTCTCTCTCTCTCTCTCTCTGAGTCACATGATCCCATGATCCATAATGATATAAAAGGTTCTAGAATTTTCCAGAGGCAAACTTCTGCCTTGCTTGTGACCTGAGAAGGTCAAGTTGAAATTTTAATTACTGAGGGAATTCAAAGAGAGCATCATTGCTCCCATAGATTAGCCCCAAAATTGAGCGGTGGAACCCCAATGTACTTGTGGGGGCCAGGATCCCAGAGGTGCTTATTCACGTAGTTCTGCCACATGCTTCAGGCCCCAAGGGGCTGGAACTGGCTGGGGGTGGAGGTGGAGGCATGTGGAACCGCTGGAGCCATCTGCCATGCTGTGCTGGCTCAGGTCATATGCAGGGTGTGTTTGTGTGTGTGTGTGTGTGTGTGTGTGTGTGTGTGTGTGTGTGTGTGTGTGTGTCTGTGTGAGTGTGTGTGTGTGCGTGTGCGTGTGTGTGTGTGCTTCTTTCCAGCACGTGGTCTTCAAGGCAGCATGGGACTACAGTACATATGTTCTGAGGAGAATTGGAGTTAGCAGTGCATTGCAGCATGGCTGTGCCCTGAATAGACCTGGTGCTGCAGCTAGCCTAGGATCAAAAGGATGGGACATAGCTGGGTATGGGTGGCTCACACATGTAATCCTCAGAAGTCTGAGATCTGAAGATCACAGTTCAAAGCCAGACTGGACAAGAAAGTCCCTTTGTATCTTATCTCCAATAAACCACTAGAAAGGTGTAAGTGGAGCTGGTGGCTCAAAATGTCCGAGTGCTAGCCTTGAGCAAGAGGTCAGGGTCAGTGCCCAGGCCCTGAGTTCAAGCCACATGACCAACGAGAGAGAGAGAGAGAGAGAGAGTGAGAGAGAGAGAGACAGAGACAGAGACAGAGACAGAGACAGAGAGAGAGAAGAGGAGGGGCCTTGTCTCACTACATGTTGATGGGAGAGGAACACCAAAGGATTTATAGCCCTCCCAGGCCATTTTGTGTTCCTCAAGTCTTAGGTGCCTGGTGCAGTAAACAGAGTAGACATTCCTTGTCTTGGGGTGAAGGAGTACACGGGGCCTCTGCCTCTTGCACAGGCTCATCTCTGCAGTGGAAAAGGATCCATTTATGTGTGGCCTGGTAGGTTGCCTGTGGGCCTGGGGTGGTCCAAGTGCTACAATGCCAGCCTTGAGCAAGAAAGCCAAGCAGCTGAGTGGGTCCCTGAGTTCAAGCTTCTGGAACCAGTGTGTGTGCATGTACCAATCACACACACACACACACACACACACACACACACACACACACACACACACACACACATACACACACCAATAATAAAAGCACAGGTCTTCGGCTATAAGCTGTCCCTCAAATACAAACAGCAAGTAGCTCTAGGACACCTCCATCCAGCCCTGCCTTCCTGGTGTCTGCAGATCCACATTGACCTCAGTGTTCATAGCCACCGGCTAGTGTGTCAGGCACAGGCAAGGGCTCCACATGCTCTTTCCCCCAATTTATCAGTTGACATTGAATCCAAAATGGTGATATTAGGGAGTGAGCCACTGGGAGGACCTTAAGGAATGGCATGGGCTTCTGTTCCAGGGGCCTACAAGCTCTCATTTGCCTTTGCCCCCATGACCTGGCTCAGCCACAGCCATCCTCCAGGGGAGCAGAGAAGTCCCTCTCCCTGCTGGAGCAGTTGTGTTTGTTGTTTAGATGAGATCTATGTCATCTTCCTTGGTGGTGCAAGGGATGGATCTGTAGGTGAGTGGACAGTCCTTGATTTATGATGGCTGAACTCTCAATGGCAGTATCCCACCATGGGACAAAGGCAAGAGCAGTTCACTTTCACCAGGTCTTGCTTGGTCCCCTGGCTAGTGATGTCCAGGACATTGCATGGTGACAGTGAGCTTACACATCCCCGGGGAAATCAGTGGACCCTCTGTGGTGTGCTGTGTTGCTAAGCAACAATGCCTGGGAGGAGGTGGATGAAAGGCATCTTTGACTTACACTCTGTCAAAATGTTTGACAGGAGACTTGGGATGTAACCATATGGGAAGTCGGGGTGTAGGCTGTGCATGGAGCTTCTGTATATAGTAAGAGTTATCGTCAGCAATTTGTTCCGGAGTTATGGAAATCTAGTCTGCTATCTGTCAGTTGGAGACCTGGGAAAGGCAGAGGGTGAATTCCAGCCGGAGTTCACATTCTCTGAGACTTGGAAGAGCCAGAGGTGCCAGTCCCAGTCCAAGGGGAGAAGAGCAAGGTGTCAGCTCCAGCTGGCAGGTTGAGAGAATCAAGCTTCTTCCACCTTTGTGCTCTATTTTTGGGTTGGATGACGTCCACCTGCACAGCCCAACCTGGCTGGACTCTGCCCACCAAGTTAAATGCCAGTGCCATCCAGAAACTCACAGGGAGGCCAGAAACCACATATCTGGGCACCCTGTGGCCCAGTCAAGGTGACACAGAGAATCAACCAAGGCATGACACCTGAGGAAAGGGAGACGGTAAGGGATGGTAGTACTTTTCTAGCCTGCCACAGCCAATTCTCATGGGCTTGGTAACTTTAAATAACAGAGATTTATTCTTTGTTCAAACCAGGTGTCAGCAGGCCTTGCTTGCTCTGAAGGCTTACCTCTTTCTAGAGGCAGGATCTTACTAGGTTACCCAATACTTCCTTAGTCTCCTGAGTGCTGGGATTACAGGTGTACAACAACAAACTAGCTCTGTGGCTTCTTAATTTGATGCAATCCCAATTGTTAGTCCTTGCTTTTTTGGGGGGAGGGTGTGTGTGTAGGTAGTGGGGCTTGAACACTGGGCCTGAGCGCAGTCCCTGAGCTCTTCAGCTTAAGGCAAGCGTTCTACCACTTGAGCCACAGCACCACTTCTGGTTTTCTAGTGATTAGTTGGAGGTAAGAGTCTCATGGACTTTCCTGCCTGGGCTGGCTTTGAACCGTTATCCTCAGATCTCAGCCTCCTGAGTAGCTAGGATTACAGATTTGAGCCACCCGGTACCCGGCTAGTTCTTGCTTTTATTTCCTGAGCTATTAGAGTCCTTAGGAAATTATTGCCGGTGCCTACATCTGCCCCCTCCTCTGTGCTTGCGTTTGAGCTCAGCGCTCCATACTTACTAAGCTGGCATAATAGTGCTGAGCTACACCTTCCATTCCCCATGTCCTGGCTGCTTTAGGGGCTCTGTTGTTGTTGGAACCACAGGAACAGGCTGCCCCATTCCAATTCCCTCTGTACAGATGGAGATTTGAGGGCATTTATTTATTTATTTATTTATTTATTTATTTATTTATTTATTTATTTATGCCTTAGCCTGGAACCATGATCCTCCCAATCTCAGCCTTTCATGTAGCTTGAGATGACAGGCATATGCCACTGTACCCAGCTCTGGGTTAAGGTAGGGTATCTTGGACTTTTTTGTCTAGTCCTCCTGTTCTTAGCCTCCAAGTAGCCAGGATTCCAGGCAGAAGCCACCACACCTACCTGGTGGTCTTGAAGTGTTTCCTCTAATATTTTCAAAGCTTCAGGTCAGACCAATTTTTGAGGAAGGGATGGGAAGAGACTGAATTCCCAGCCTGGGAACTGGGTCCTGGTTAAGGTAAATAAAAAGCAGTGCCAGGTGCCAGCAAGTCCTGAAGGGAAAGCAGTGGTCTGTGTCTTAAGTGTGGCATGGGTCTGTTCACCTGCAGACAGTTCTGAGCGGACAGCAACCCCACAGCCACTTTTGGAGAGGAACGATGGCTGTGGTCATCTTTCCAAAGTGTGGATTTGGATGAGCACATGGCAGCTGGCCTTGAACACAGCCAGTGTCTTTGTGTCTGCTCTGGGTGCTGAAGCAGTGTTCTTGAACTGCAGGACTATATGGGTGCATCAGGGAAGGATTGGCAGTGTAAGAAGAGGGTGGAACCAGGAGAGCATGTGTGACAGACTGTTTTTTTGCTTTGCTGGTTTGAACTCATGATGTCTTGCTTGTTAGGCAGGTGCTCTGCCACTTGAGCCATGCTTCCAGCCCTTTTTTATTTGAGATTCTTTCTCAGATAGGGTCTCATGCTTTTTCCTGGGGAGCATTAGTACCCTTTTTCTTAATGGTAACTGGGATTAAAGGCATGTGCTACCAAGCTTGGCCCAGGAATTCCAACCCCCCCCACACACACACTTCTAATAGCAGATAACCACCTAGTTTTCCGGGACTAGGAGAAGTGTCTCATGCTGAGCTCCCACCCTTCCTTCCAACATGCCCTTGGCTTGATGAGAAGAGATGGTCAAGAGGGGCTTTGAGGTGGACCTTCTTTCTCCACTGCCCCTGTTCCGGTGGTCCTGGTTCTGCTTGTCACTGCCTCACTTGCTCCTCCCAGGTCGAGGGCATGGTGGGAGTCCAGGCTCCCGACTTCTGCCTCTGGAACCCCAGCAAAGTCCCCCTCTCCTTCCTCTCCCCTGCCCGGCCTTCCTGGCCGAGCCTCCCAGCTGGGCCTCCCAAACAGCTTCACTCCAACCTGGGCCCAGTGAGACTGGAGGCGCCTCCCTCCCCCCACATCCAGACCCTTGCTCCACCAAAAGGAGGTGCTGCATCCTGTGGAATTGGCAGGATTCTTGGTGATTGCATCCAGGACTCTGGGGCAGGGCTGGGCCTCCCAGCTTCATTGTCAGTCACCCTTATGAGCCCTGCCCTAGGGGAGGGGCTGGCGGTGGGCAGACAGACAGGGCTGGGGACAATCAGAGACCTTTGCTAGGAAACTGGAGACCTATGCAAATTACAGCGAGAGGGGCAGGGTTCCCAGCTGGCCTGCCTCAGAGCTCAGCTTTCCAGGGACTCAAGTCCTCTTCCTCTCTCTTCCTCCCTCTCTCCTCTCCCTCTCCCTCTCTCCCTCTCTCCCTCTCTCGTCCTCTTCTCCCTCCCTCTTTCCTTCCCTACCTCCCTTGCTCCCTCTCTCTTCCTCTCTTCTCTCCCTTTGTCCCTCCCCCCTCCTCCTCTCCCTCCATCTCCCTTTCTCTCCTTCCCTCCCTCTCCTTCCCTCCCTCCCTTTTCCTCCCTCCCTCTCTCTCTCCCTTCCTATCGCCCTCACTCCCCCTTCCTTCCTCTCTCCCCCTCTTCTTTCTTCCTCTCTCCCTCTCTTTTTCCCCTTCTCTCTTCTTTCTCCCTCCCTCCCTCTTTCCCTCTCTCTTCTCTAACTCTCCTCTATCTCCCACTCCCTCTCTTTGTTTCTCTTTTATCTCCCTCCCTTTTGTCTTTCTCACTCCCTCTTTTTCCCTCTCCCTCCTCTGCCTCTCTCCCCTGTCTCCCTCTCCCCCTTTTCCCCTCTTCCTCTCCCTCTTTTCCTCTCTTACTTTCCTCTCCCTTCCCTTCCTCCTCCTATCTCCTCCTTCCTTCCACTTCTCCAACTTTCTCCTCCCTCCTCTCGCTCCCTCTCCCTCCCCTTCCCTGTAGATACATCTGACATGAAGTTCCATATGCATGGGGGGAAGGGATGTGTGCCAGCACGAGTTTATGCCAGAAAGGAAACAAGGCAGACTTTTATGACTCAAACCCCACTGGGGGTGAACTCGCCTTCACCCATCTTAAGTGGGGAGCTTGCTCAGTACAGCTTGTCCAGAACTTTTGCCAGGGCTGCGTGCCAGCCATCTGAGGGCCAGATGCCAGCAGCCCATTAGCCACGAGCCACCAGCCTGTGTGTACCTGTTCAGCCTGTCCCCTGGGCTCGGCGGCCCTGCCTCCTGAACCAAGGATGCCTGCTCTGTTCTTGCAATTGCAACATCTTCCATTAATAAAACCAGGATGGAGGTTAATTGCCTACATCGTTCATGAACAGCTCCATAAAATATTTATGAGGAGCATACAGGGGGAGGAATGGGAGTTGCTTGCTTGGTTTGGGGCTACAGCTAACATATGGCGAGGGAGTCCACAGGAGAGGAAGTGTCTTAAGAATTGCTGATGTTCAGTCTGGAGCTGGCGGCTCACTCCTGGAATTCCAGCTACTTTGGAGGCTGAGATCTGAGGATCATGGCCTGAAGCCAGCTGGAGCACCAAAGTGAGACTCTTCTCTTCAATCAACCACCAAAAAGCCAGAAGTGGTAGAGCACCAGCAAAAAAAAGAAAAAAATAGAAAAAAAAGTTCAGAGACAGCACTCAGGCCCTGAGTTCAAGCCCCAAGATTGGCACAAAAAAGGACTTTCTGATGTTGAGCATTTGGAACTCCTCTTTGGGTGCTGTCCTAAAGTATTTAGGAGTCTGAGTTGGTCCCTTGCTGCTAGACATGTTGCTAGTGACGTCAGGAGCATTTGAGTTTAGCTACTGCATTCCAGGATGAAATGAAGGGGAAGGGGCACTGAGTCTAGAAGAGCAGACTTACACCATCCATGCAGCTCACCAGTCTGGCTTATTCCACACGCAGTGTCAGACATGGGTACACCCTGCACAAGCTCTTTCTTTTGAGAAGGGGTCTTCCTATAATGTCTAGGCTAGGCCGTAGAATTCTTGAGTTTAAATATTACTATACCTTGGTCTCCTGAGTTGCTGATACTACAGGCATCTACTACCACTCTTGATATTATGCAATCTCATTGAACAAAACAAAAAATCTTTGAAGCCAAGTGCCAGTTGCTCACGCCTGTAATCAAAGCTACTCTAGGAGGCTGAGATCTGAGGATCATGTTTGGAAGCCAGAGTGAGCAGGAAAGTCCTTGAGAGTCTTATCTCTAATAAGCCACTCAGAAAAAGCCAGAAGTGGTGCTGTGGCTCAAGTGGTAGAGTGCTAGCCTTGAGCACAGAGAGGCTCATGGACAGAACCCAGGTCCAGAATTCCAGCCCCAGGATTGGTAAAGACAAACAAACAAAGAAAACAAACAAAAACAACAAACCTTTTGGTCCCAACTGGGGTATAGAAACTGGATTGAAATGTTCAGTTAGTCCAAGCTGGCTTGATTTGTTTTTATTTATTTTTTAGTCAGTTGTGGGGCTTGAACTTGGGTCCTGGTGCTATCCTGGAGCTTTTGTGCTCAAGGCTATCACTTTACAACTTTAAGACACATTCTACTTGCAAACACTTAGATCTCTTTTTCATCTTTTTTTTTTTTGTGGTGCTGGAAATTGAACCCAGAACTCCAGGCATGCTAGGCATGTGCTCTCCTACTGAGTTACATTACCAGCCCCCAGGCTGGCTTTAAATTCCTCCCGCCACCTCTGGGTTCCTGGGATTATAGGCATGCACCACCATGCCTGGCTTCATATTTTGTGAAACCACCAAACAAACCCAAATCAAGAGACCTCCTTCTAAACAATGGGCTTGTCCTGCCTAGGAATATCTGGGGAGCTGGATGTGGGCACGTCTGAAATTCTAACACTTGGGAGGTTGAGGCAGGAGGATCATGAGTTTGAGGTCTGCCTGGGCTACATAACAAAACATCCTCTCAAAATACAAAATGAAAATAAGAACAAGGTATGCATTTTTAAAAGACTTTTGCTTGGGTCTTTAAATAAATGTAACAGATTAGGACTTACAGGTACAGCAGAAACTTCTTGGATAAAGTCCCAGGGGCACAGCAGAGAGGAGAGAGACTTAATAAGTGGGACTACATCAAAATAAAAAAGTTTTGCACATAGTTATTCACCTAGAAAGACAGCTAGCAGACTGAGAGAAGATCTTAACCAGAAATACATCAGACAAAGGCTTAATAGCCAAAAAAATACAAGGAGCTCAAGAAACCAACCTCTGTTAAACCTAATATACCAATCACTAAATGGGCAAGGAAGCAAAAGAGGGAATTTCAGAAGAGGTAAGAATAGCAAAGTAATACAGGAAGAAATGCTCATCATCCCTGTCCATAGATAAAATGCTCATCATCTCCCGACATAAAGGAAATGCAAATCAAAACAACCCTAAGGGCTTGGAAGGTGAATCAGTGGCAGAGTTCTTGCCTTGCATGCATGAGGCCCTAGGTTTGATTCCTCAGCACCACATAAGCAGAAAAAGCCAGAAGGGGTGCTGTGGCTTGAACTGAAGAGCTGAGGTACAGTGCTCAGGCCCAGAGTTCGAGCCCATGACTGGCCAAAAAACAAAAACAAAAAAAACCCAACAAGATACCATCTCACCCCTGGTTATACTGGCCAGTATTCTGAATTTGGACAACAAATAATGCTGGGGCAGGGGTGGGGGGAATGTGGGAAAAAAGGAACCTTACAGTACTTCTGGTGGGAATGTAAATTAATACAACCACTCTGGAAAGCAATCTGGAGGTTCCTCAAAAAACTAAATGTAGACCTTCCATATGACCCAGACATACCCAGCATCTACCCTGAACATCATGATTAGGACACCTGCACATCCATGTTTATTGCCACATTATTCACAATAGCTAAGATATGGGAACAGCCCAGATGCTCCACAATAGATGAATGGATCAAAAAAAAATGTGGTGCTGGGTGCCGGTGGCTCATGCTTGTAATCCTAGCTATGCAGGTGGCTGAAATCTGAGGATCACAGTTCAAAGCCAGCCCAGGCAGTAAAGTCCATGAGACTCTTATCTCAAATAAACCACCAGAAAGCTGGAAGTAGCTCAAGTGGTAAGAGTGCTAGCTTTGAGCTGAAGAGCGTCTAGGCCCAGAGTTCAAGCCCCATGACCACCACCACCACCAACAACAACAACAACAAGGAAAGTGGTACTTGTGTACAATGGAATTTTACATAACCATCAGAAAGAAGAAAATAATATCATTTGCAGGGAAATGGATGGAACTAGAACAAATTATGTTAAGTGAGGTAAGCCAAGATTACAAAGACAAATAGCGCATATTCTCCCTGATAGGTGGATTAGATCTGAAACACACTGGTATATGACAAATTATACAGAATTCTAGATACTCACATACAGTGAGACCAAAAGAGGATCGCCTTAGGAGAGAATCACCAAGGTGTATTACCCAAGCACCTCTTTTTATTTATTTAATACACATACTGAAATGAACTCCAAAGATATGGAAATAACTAACTTTTTTCTTAGTTTTTTTATTTATATGATGACTCTATGTTCTTTACCTTATAGATAGTGTATTCACATGAACATCTGTGGAAGGGGAGGGGAGGCCATAGAATCTGAGGGAAAAGGGTGAAAAAGTGCAGCAGTGAGTGTACTAAACATGGATGAAACAAACTATGCAACTCGTGGGTGCAGATAGAAGGGAGGGAATGGGAGAGGATGAAGGAAACAGATGATACTCTGTGAAAGGAAATGCACTTATTACCTGGCGTATGTAAATGTAATCCCACTGTATATCACCTCTAAATTAACAAAGTAAATAAAAAAATGTAACCAGTTCCAAAAAGTGGCAAAATCAACGCACGGATGGTTCATTCCTGTCTTCTTTGCTACTCAGGATGCCGAGATCTGAGGATCACGGTTCAAAGCCAGCCTGGGCAGGAACGTCTGTGAGACTCTTGTCCAATTAGCCACTCACAGAAGCTGAAAGTGGAACTGTGGCCTGTGTAATAGAGCACTAGTCTTGAACACAAAATCTCAGGAAGAGCACCCATGCCCTGAGTTCAAGGCTCAAAACACACACACACACACACACACACACACACACACACACACACACAAACACACACACACTCTCACACACACACACACACCAAAAACATGGCAAGAAGTGTTTCATTGGATTTTTTTGGCAACTACCCTGCTTTGACCATTTCATGGTCTCTTCAGGCTCCTGCTATTCACCTCTGTGGACAGTAGGTGGCAGTGCTCCCCCGATAATAACCCAATGGCACCAAAGTTTAGGGGCTTTTCTGAAGACTCTCCAGGTTGCTAGCTCATCCTTACATCACCTAGATTGAGCAAGAATTCTGTCAAGATGGCTTAGCAAGAATCTCATCCTCAAAACATGATTCTCTTTAATATCTTCTTGAAGATTTTTGAAGCTCTGTGCTAGGAGGAGCAAAGACTAAATATATTTCCATCTACCTGCGGTCAATTTATCTATTATCCATATATCTACCCATCCATCCCTCATCCATCTCTCCACCATCTGTCCGTCCGCCCATCCATTCATCATTATTCCAATCCCATTTACTCATCAGTCATCCATAATCCATTCACCCATCCACTATCTACACATCATCCATCCACCCACCCATAATCTATCCATCTATCATTCATGCTCATCCATCCAAAATCCACCCATCCATTCACCCACTCACCAATTCATCTATCATCCATCTTTCTACCCTCCATCCCTTATGCCCCTCTTTACCATCTGTTTATCCATCCATTCATTCTCCATCTGTCCACAATCCATCCATCCATCTATCGATCGATCCAAACTTGGAGCATTTCTTTTTCACAGAAAAGTGCTATATGACTTTGTTTTTTAGGTATAATCTGTTAAACATTCATGTCATTGAGGAGAGAGCATGTTGAATATTTCACATCCTCCCTGGGAGATAATTGGTATCTCTCTAGGAACTGGTGGGGAGAAGACGGGGGATTGTGGCAGGAAGCACTGACACACCAGCAACAGTTTTCATTAAGTTTTTTTTTTTGTCAGTTGTGGGGCTTGAACTCTGGGCCTGGGGACTGTCCCTCAGCTATTCAGCTCAAGGTGAGCACTCTACCAATTGAGCCACAGCACCACTTCTGTCTTGCTGGTGGTTCATTGGAGTTAAGAGCTCATGGACTTTCCTGCCAGGGCTAGCTTTGAAACATGATCCTCAGATCTCAGCTTCCTGATTAGCTAGAATGAAAAGCTTGAACCACCAGTGCCCAGCTTCTATAGATACTTTTTCAGAAAGTCCTTGCAATTTTGCCCAGTGTCAGCCTCCGACTAAGATCCTTCTACCTATGTCTTCTCTGTAAACAGGATGACAGGTGTGCCCTGATGTCCTCAGCCCCTTTCCCCTTTTGCAGATGGGTTTCAGGAAGGAATCTAGACTCACATCAGTCATGTCCTTGGCATGACCTTAACTAACTCTGCTTATCTTGCAACTCTGAAATTAGGTTCAACATCCAGCCTTCTCTTCCCAGAGAGGTCGTTCTGTGAACCCTTAGGGGTTTGTTCATCCATGTGGACTGCTGAGCTCCAGGTCACAGCACTGATCTCTAGGTGCATAGGTCCTTGCTGAAGTTGGAGTAATGCCATCTTGTAGCAATCCATTACTTAGCTGTTGGACCAGGTGAACGGCGGCACACAAGACCTTCTTCCCTTGGCTGGATCCTGGGTGACAGCAAGCAGGGTGCAAGCAGAACATCCCATATTTCACCTGCAGCTTCTCTGCGGGCTTGACACTAGGTGGTGCTCTGACCTAGATTTCTGTTAAAGACAGTCACAGGAGAATTTCAGGGTGGTGGTATATGGGTGTCTGTCTTCCAGGGTCCTGGTAATGACTCTCAGGATGGCACAGGCCAGGGGCTCATAGCTGTCTCCTGCTCTGTAAGTAACCCCTACTAAGACGTCCAGTCTGCCCCTTTCAAACCAGTTCACAGGCCCCCAGCTCTGTGTAGAGCTTCCAAGGAAGTTCACACCACAGTCTGCCCTTCCACTGGCAATACATGCAGAGCTTAACTGGATGGCCTTCCACATAGCTCTGTCCCAGGGCATCCTGGGGATCTGCTGAAGGTTAGAGACCCCTGCCCAAGCTCAGGGCTACTTTCTGGCTCACCAGGATCCCTGCGAGAGAGGCTGGCTGTCTCAGACCAGGCAGGCCCCAGGTTGTGGCCATGGCAGGGGGAAGGAACCTGCGACAGGGCAGAGGCCTGTGCTTCCTTCTTCACTGATGCCCCAAGCACCTGGGTTGGCCGTTGCCTCAGGACCAGCCCCATTTCCTCTGAGTGTTGTTCTGTCCCCTTTTTTCACCTTTGTGGTGGCACAAAACCATTCTTCCCATCACCCACCAGCATCACCAGTGAGGGGCTTGTGACCTAAGCCCAGACAATCACAGCAATCCAGCCTCTCTCAAGAGTGATTGGGGTGATGGACATTGATGCAAAACTTCTCAACAAAATTTTGGCCAATCGACTTCAACAATTCATCCAAAAAATCATAAACCACGATCAAACAGGATTCATTTCAGGGATGCAAAGCTGGTTCAATATATGCAAATCAATTAATATTATTCATCACATCAACAGGAGCAAGAATAAGAACCACATGGTTATCTCAATAGATGCACAAAAAGCATTCGACAAGATCTAACACCCCTTTATGATGAAGGTTTTGGAAAAATTAGGAATGCATGGAACATTCCTCAATACAATAAAGGCTGTATATGACAAACCTACAGCCAGCATTATATTTAATGGTGAAAATTAACACCATTTCCTCTTAACTCAGAAAAAAGACAAGGATGTCCACTCTCTCCACTTCTCTTCAATCTAGTATTAGAATGCCTAGTTACAGCAATAAGACAAAATGCAGACATGAAGGGGATCCAAATATGGAAAGAAGAAATAAAACTCTCCCTGTTTGCAGATGACATGATCTTGTATTTAAAGAATCCCATAGACTCCATTCCCAAATTACTCAAGCTAATTCAAAACTTTGGCAAAGTAGTAGGGTATAAAATTAACTCCTAAAAATCAATGGCTTTTCTGTATGCCAACAATGAGAAAATTGTGGCAGAAATTAGGATAGCAACTCCATTTGTAATAGCCCCACAAAAAATAACATACCTAGGAATTAACTTAACCAAAGAAGTGAAGGACCTGTATGATGAAAACTTTAAAATCTTGAAAAAGGAAATTAAAACAGAACTTAGAAAATGGCAAAACCTCGCATGCTCCTGAATTGGAAAGATTAATATCGTAAAAATGGCAATACTTCCCAAGGCTATCTACAAATAATTTAATGTGATATCTATCAATATTCCAACCTCATTCTTCAAGGAAATAGAAGAGGCAATCCAAAAATTCATATGGAACAATAAAAGACCCCAAATAGCAAAAAAGCTCCTCAACAGAAAGATCACTGCTGGAGGAATATCAATACCAAATTTCAAACTCTACTATAAAGCCATAGCAATCAAAACAGCTTGTTATTGACATAAGAAAAGACCTCAGGAACAATGGAATAGAATTGAAAACCCAGAAATGAACCTACAGACCTATAGCCATCTAATCTTCGATATAGGAGCTAAAACAATAGAATGGAAGAAAGACAGCCTCTCCAGTAAATGGTACTGGCAAAATTGGTTAATTACTTGTAGAAAACTAAAGCTAGATCCTTATATATCACCTTGCACCAGAATCAGCTCCAAATGGATCAAAGACCTTGAAGTCAAAGCAGACACTCTGAAAATATTACAGGAAGGAATAGGAGAAACCCTAGGTCTCCTTGGCTCAGGCCGAAATTTTCTGAATAGAGACCCGGAACACAACAAATAAAGAAAGGTTGGACAAATGGGATTGCATGAAGTTGCAGAGCTTCTGCATGGCAAAGGACATAGTTGGCAAGATCAATAGAAAGCCCACGGACTGGGAGAAGATCTTCACTAGCCATACAACAGACAAGGGTCTCATATCTAAAATATACTTGGAACTGAAAAAATTAAATCCCCCAACAACAAATCCTCAAATAAACAACTGCCCAATAAGTAAGTGGGCTAAAGACTTAAAGCGAAACTTCTCTGAAGAAGAAAGATGGCCAATAGACACATGAAGAAATGCTCAACATCCCTAGCCATAAAAGAAATGCAAATCAAAACAACATTGAGATACCACCTCACTCCAGTTAGAACAGCAAAAATCAAGAACTCTAACAACAACAGATGCTGGAGGGGATGTGGACAGAAGGGAACCTTACTTCATTGTTGGTGGGAGTGTAAACTTGTTCAACCACTTTGGAAAGCAGTATGGAGGTTCCTCAAAAGACTTCACATAGAGCTCCCCTATGACCCAGCAATCCCACTTTTGGGCATTTACCCAAATGTTTACAAACAAGACCACACTAAAGCTACCAGCACAACTATGTTTATTGCAGCATTATTTACCATAGCTAAGATATGGAACCAACCCAGATGCCCCTCAGTAGATGAATGGATTAAGAAAATGTGCTATATATACCCAATGAAATTCTATGCCTCCATCAGAAAGAATTACATTGCCCCATTTGTTAGAAAACGGAAAATCTTGGAAAAAATTATATTAAGTGAAGTAAGCCAGGCCCAAAAAACATAGGTCCCATGGTTTCCCTTATTTGCAATATCTAGTATATGTATGAGTAAAGCAGAAAAGGTCAGATAATGTGATGTTAGGAAAATGAACCCTTAGATATGTATTTTAATGTTTTTTTCTTTCATGCATTTGTTTCTAATGTATTTATAAGATTATCTCTTTGTTGCTTTGTACGTCCCTCCTCCACAGTATAACCCCTGCTTTCACTATATTTTATGTCAGTATAACCTGTAGAGGGGATGGGGAAAAACAAGTCGTTTAAGGATACAGGTAGACCTGTTGCAACAATGAGAAGTACAAGTTGTCATGTCAAAAACGAGCTTTACAACGTTGGTGTGTGGGGGGGAGATGCGGGGAGGATTATGTGGGGGATGGGGGGAGAGGCTGGGAAGGGATGTTAAGGGTAAACAAAGGAGGAGGCTGCAATGCTTGATAAGAAATGTACGCATTATCCTGCCCATGTAATTGTCACCCCTCTGTACAGTGTGTTCACAAAAAAATTAAAAAAAATAAAAAACAGAAGTTACAGCAAAGGAAAAAATATATAAATAGGGATACAGGTGGACCTATTGCGACAACGAGATGTACAAGATGTTATGTCGAAAACTAATTTTACAACTTTCGTGGGGGAGGGTGTGAGGAGCGGGGAGGATTGCGTGGGGAGGCTGGGGGAGGATGGGAAGGAATGAGAAGAGGAAGCAAAGAAGGAGGCTACAATGCTTGATAAGCAATGTACTCATTATCTTGCCCATGTTATTTTAACTCCTCTGTACAGTATTTTCACAATAAAAAAAGGTATTTTTTAATGAAAGAAAAAAAGAGTGATTGGGGCTGGGAATTTGGCTCAGTGGTAGAGTACTTGATTAGCTTGCATGAAGCCCTTGGTTTCATTCCTCAGCACCACATAAATAAACAACAAAAAAAGAGTGATTGGTGCAGGAGGTGGGTGTGTGACCAAGAGGAGCCAATAAAAATCCGTCTGCAGACCCAAGGTGGGCCAATGGGAATACCTCTTGCTCACCCATGAAGGGCCAATGGGCATTTCTCCTGCAGACCCAAGGAGGACCAATGGGAATGTCTCCTACAGACCCAAGGAGGGCCAGTGGAAATGAATCTGCAGACTCTGTAGCTCTTGCAAAGACAGTCTGGGATTCCAAACTGGTTGGTCCATGCTTGCCATGAGTATGACCAGAGGCAGTTGGCGTCATGGCTGAGGTTTGAAGGTGGGAACTGAATCCCAAGTGAGGAGAGTGGGTCTGTGCTGTGGATAAATGCTGCTACCATGGACTAGAGTGGGTCAGGTATGGCAGGAGGGCTCCTGAGGCTGAGGTTCACCTCCATCCTGCTCTGTGATCTGGCATCTTCTGCCATGGCCTGGTGCAGCAAGTTTGCCCTTGACCTTGAATGCTGGAGTAAGAAACTTCCATGTCTTGTAAACCAGCCCACCTCAAGTACCCTATCATCATGGTAGCTCGAACCACAGGAGATAGTCCCCAGACATCTGTAAGGGCAGTGTAGATAATGTGAACTTAGAGCTGTAAAAAACCGTGGGAGAATCTCTGTCCAGGAGAGACTGGAGGAGAAGGAGGAAGACTGCTTTGTTCTCTGCAAAGCTCAGGCTGGACTTTGAGGGGCCAGCACTCCTCTGCAAGGGTGGTCTGTGGAGCTATGGAACCTTCCATCAGGGCTGGTGACAGTGGCCTTTAGATCCCTCCTCAGCTGAGATCCTCAGGTGCCTGGGGGATGGGCCCCAGCCGCTCGGCTTCCTAGGAAATCTCAGCCTGCACTGTTGTCATTCAGGCCTCAAATCCTAATTTATATCGCTGGGAAGGTAATTTATACACTCATTAAATTCCTTTTTACTGCTGAGTTTTGAGTAACAGGTGTGTAATTATTTTCAGCTCTCCTTTCAAGAAAATTCTAAACTGAGGGCTGTTAAGACCTTAATATTCTTCACGGTTGCCAGGGATGGTATTTTTCCTGGATCAAATTCATCCCCTCTTTTGGGGCTGACATTATTAGGTTACAGATTTTGCTTCAGGGGGCTGGAAGGTTTAGCCGTGTGTGTGTGTGTGTGTGTGTGTGTGTGTGTGTGTGTGTGTGTGTGTGTGTGTGTGTGTGTGTGTGTGTGTGTAGGAGGAGAATAGCCAAGGCTGGCCTTGGCCCTGGCCCTGTGTGTGTTGCTATTTTTATTTTTACAGCCTGGTATCTTCTTTATTAAGTCATGGATGTTCCTTGCAGACCTACTATGAGCACAGCTCCACCAGGATTGCATGACATGCACAATGGAGAAAAATTACTTATCCAATTACAGCAGCTAATGAACCTTAGGGGAGATTAGTTGTGGGCGGGGAGGGGAGAGAACGGGTCCTGAGGCTTGAACTCAGGGCCTGGGCACTGTCCCTGCAGCTCCTAGTCTGGCTGACCCTGGCTAATGCCTTCACCTTGGGCTTCAGGGTTCTCATCCGGTAGTTGAGAAGATATGGGCCCGGACAGTTAGCATCTGGCCCTGCCCCGCTTCCTAGGAACAGTGGGGCATGGGGCGTGGATGCTTGCCAGGGAAGCCCAGCTGGCTTCCAGACACCAGCTCTGCAGTGGTCTGGGCACGGGCCACACCAACCAGGTGTCACTTGGGGAGGCTGGGCAAGGCCTGAGTCCCAGACCTGAAAAGGCCCAGGGCTGACAGCCTGGCCAGCAGCCCCACACCATGGCAGGCAGTGGAACCTGTAAGAGGCATGGCCGAGAAGCGGAAGTGATGGTATTGGGAAAGTGGCCTAGAGATGCAATGCATTTGGGGCGTGGCCTAGAGGAACGGAGTAAGAGCATTGGGGTCTAGAGAAGAAAGTAAGGCCATGGGGGTGTGGCCTAGAGAAGAAAGGCTAATGGGGGAGTGGTCCACAGGGAGGAAGTGAGGTCATTGGAGCGTGGCCACACAGCGGCTGTTAGGAGCCTGGCCCTGCTCATCCTCTGTCTGTCTCCAGCGAGGTGAAGCCATTTTGCCCCACCTGATGATCTCCACCACAGTGTTCTACCCCTCCACAACCCAAAGCAACAAGGCCAAGTGGTCAAGAACAAGAAGAAACCCTTCATCATGTAGGCCAATTACCTCAGGTGTTATGTTACAGACGGGAGGCTGAGGAGCACGTGGGATAGCATTGGATCAGGGTGTGTTTTGGGATACACACACATACATGCAACATGGAAGCACACGAAAACACATGCATGCACACACAAGCATGTACACATGCACATATGAGCATATGTACATCCATATACACATGTGCACAGACAAACACACATAGGGTTCATGCACACACACATGTACACACACACATGGAGGCTTGTTTCCTCCCGCCCCTCCCCCCATTTCCATGTCTCTCTTCAGCTCCTTGTCGGTTGCATTATCAGGAACTGCTTGATAAAGGAACTCTTTTGGGTGATGACAAGAATTGATTTCCAATTCCCTGCAGAATGAGTTCATCATCACAGTGGCACAGGCAATTTAGCTCAGATTCCAGGACTGCCTGGGGTTATAGCTCACACTGACAGCATCCCTGTCAAGCCCCAGGTGGATTTTGACAGGGAGGGGAAAGAGACATTCTCAGAGGGGTTTGTGTGGGGGTGTGGCCAAAAGGACATGGCTGCTTCAGGGTCTCCCTGAGGCCACTGGTAGGAAGTAGTCTCCCAGGCTGCCTTCCATGAGGCTGTGGGAAATTCAGTCTTGCTCAGCTTGATCACTCAAATGTGCAGCTGAGAGAGAAAGGATCAGTTTCCCCTGTTTAGGAAGCCCTCAGGTAGTGTCCCTGGAGGGTTAAAAGAGGTTTACAGGAGTTTGGGAGGTGGCCTGCATGGGCTGGACCACTGACTATAACAGGCCAGCTGATTGGTTGAGACCACATTTCAAAGATTATTGGAGTGAGGAGAGCTTGAGTGTGGCATTAGGCCCTAAGTACAACCCCAGTATGGCCCTCAAAAACATTTCAGACAAGCCAATTTAAATATACATGAATATATATGTGTGTGTGTGTGTGTGTGTGTGTGTGTGTGTGTGTGTGTGTGTGTGATTCTACTGGCCCTGGTACCCTGTAATCCTAGCTATTTGGGAGGCTGAGTTCTGAGGATCGAAGTTCAAAGCCATCCTGGGCAGGTAAATCCATGAGGTTCTTATATCCAAATAATCACCTAAAAGCCAAAAGTAGAACACTAACCCTGAGCAAAAATGTGAAGGGACAGCAACCAGGTTCTTAGTTCAAGCCCAAGGACCATCCAAAAAGAAAAAAAAAGGAAAATGACTGATTCTCATTGTGCATCAAGTGACAGGTGCTTCAAAGCCACTTTTGTTGGACCCACAAATGAACTATAAGTGGAGGCAGAGTCTCGTGCTGCTAACTCATGTTGTATGTGTCTCTGCTCTGAACCATTTTTCCAGCAATTGCTTTGCAATCACCTTGGGGTTCAGGAAGGACAAGGCAAATTGATAACTTCTTAATGACAAGGGATGAAGCCACCCCTGAGGGCCGGCAGAGCCCCCCAGGACAGCTCACCCCGCAGGACACAGGACATGTTGATCCTGACCAGCTGTGACAGCCATCATGCCTCTCCAGAATCCACCAGAAACAAGGACCAGAATTATCACCCCCCAGGCCACACTGGGACTGGTGGCCATTTTAACATGGCATACCTTTGTCCTCAAGTCTCCTTATTTTTTAATTTTTGCCAGTCTTGGGGCTTGAATTCAACGCCTGGGCACTGTCCCTGAGCTTCTTTTGCTAGTGCACTACAACTTGAACCACAGTACTGTTTTTGTATTTTTCTGTGTAGTTTGTACTGAGGAATCAAACCCAGGGCTTCATACATGCTAGGCAAGCACCCTAACACTAAGCCACATTCCCAGCCAAGTCTCCTATTTAACTTAAGGCAAATGTCTGTACCTCAAAGATAGTTGAAGATGTACCCAAGCTGTCTTTCACCCCATGGCCACCATGGTAGAATTGAACTTTACATGCCCCTCACCGTGTCCCTTTATTTGGAGTGGAGCTCTTGGGATTTGGATCTGGGGTGTAAAACACTGTTTTCCAGAGGACAGCTAGACCCAACCAATCAATGGGTGGGTGGGTGGATTGGTAGTGATAGGCTCCCATCTTAGTAGCCAAGGTAGTGTGGCTGTGCCGCCTTATTTACACTGATTATATAGATGCATGAGGGGAGATTATCACATAAGTAGATACTATTATTGTATCACCCAACATTCAACAGTTGGTACTTCGTGTAACAACCTCCCTGCTCATGATGCAGGAATGAACATCTGCTTGGATCCCTCCCATCCTGCCACCTGTCCGGAGATCTGGGGGCAGTGAGTAGTGTCAGTGTCTGTCTATGTCTCAGGAAAACCACATTCCTAAGGCTACCTCCCTAGTGGCTGGAATTGCAGAATTACAAGATATGTACACACACACACACACACACACACACACACACACACACACACACACATATACATATGTATGTATATATATGCATATGCATATATGTATATGTACATGTATATATATATATATGTGTGTGTGTGTGTGTGTGTGTGTGTGTGTGTGTGTGTGTGTTTGTGTGTGTGTTTAAGTATTTGAGCTTCAGTTTGTGGGAACAGCCAAGACCAGTTACTGGATGATGGAAGAGTTGTGCTGTGGGCAGGGCACCTATGGCACCTTCTTTGTCCTGTGGCCAGAAATTCCCAGGGGCTGAGGCCCCTACTTGGCTGTCACTTGGAGCCACTGCTAGTCTCCTTCCCATAGGGATTCTGCAGAATGTTGTGCCCCTGTGTATTTGTGTAGGGATGGCATTCATGCTATGGTCTCCTGCCACTCTTTTATGCTCCTCTGGAGCCTCCATTCCCAGTGTGGAGGAATTGCCAGAGAGAAATCTTTGAAATCAAAGGCACTTGGACTAATGGCATAATTGCTCTGTGAAACCATTTGCCAAGTAATTATAGACTATTGTTAGGTTGATCTAGCTTCTTTTTTTATCCCTGCTAAATAATGAGGCTTTGCTTGGAGTGATGGGTGGGAGCAATCATACACACACACAGACAGAACAGAGGTCCCCTCTTTGCCACCCTTTTCTTTTCTACCTTCTTTAATGCAATAGCGGAGATGAAACAGCACCCCACCACCACCACACAGCCCCAAGCCAGCAGGTGAGTGAACAGGCCCGTGGGGACCTCTGTGTTCTTACCCCTGCTAAGGGACATTTTTGGTATTAAAATGCACTTTCAAGAAACAGCAGCTGGAGAATTTGCTGAGACTGGCAGTTCCTGTAAGGATAGAAGTTCCTTGAGGCCCCGAGGTTAGAGTAATGAAACCCAGGAGTTTTCTATGTTGCTCTTTTGAGCCTCTCCCTCCCCCCACCAGTGGGCTTCCTTCTTCCTCTGCTCCTCCTCCTTCTATGCCCTGAGATCCTGTCCTTCATGTGCTCACTGCTCACAGCAAGCTAATGCAGATACATAGTACACTATTCACTTTTAAAACATGGTTAATAGAGCTCCATTAGGATAAATGAGGTCTGTGGAAAACCAGAGCATGCATTTCGGTGTCTGCTTAGCACATCCATTGTGTCTGGATGTGGTCCTCGGAGCCACTGCCCGGGGAGAAGGGGTGAGCTCTGCCCAGAAGAAACTCCATGTGCAGGGGTTGGCGATGGGAACCAGAGGCACACGGGGGGCTGGGACTGGGGTGAACTTGGTGGTCAGAGCCCATGGCTGCAAACAGCCATCAGGGAAGATGGTCACCTGTTGGGGAATCAGAAGTGCTCTGGCCATGGCAGTGGGTCGGGAGTTGGGAGAGTGAGGTCATGGTGTGACAGTGGGTATAGAGTCTGGAGCACTGTGGCCGTGGCAGTGGGTAGGGATCGTCCTTCACAATGACCAGCAGGGCCCTGGCTCCCCACATCCTAAGAGTGAGGTGCAGCTGCTTGTCACCTGACCCCTCTTGAGACCATGGACCATCACCTGACCTCTCCTAAGACCACGAACTGTCCTTCCACTTCAGAAGCCACCTCTGGCCAGATCTGAATTCACTGGTGACCAGGCCCTGCTTTCCCTCTGCTCACCTCCTCTCCTCCTGCCTTCATCCTTCCTGTGGAACCTAAAGCAAACATCTGTCTCCAAAGATGGCCGAAGAAATACAGAAGAGCTGTCGTTATCTATTACCTGTAACAGACCCCCATCTCTGCCCTTCACTACACATCTTTATTTGGCTCAGAGGAGCAAGTGGCCCAATGGAATGTGGGGCTTCTGGTGCTGTGGCTTGGGGTCCCTGGCTCTGATTTAAGCACTGTGTGACCTTGGGAGATCCAGGGTCCACAATGACATTCACACTTCATCCTTTCTCCTTCCTGGGAGCCAGCGCTCTACAGAGCCGCTTGCTGATGATGCTAGAATGGGCCCAGCCTGTCTCACTGCTTATGGTGACCCATTCTGAGGGAAGGGGGCCGGGGCTGTGCTTGATAGCACTCACTGGAAATCCTAGCACTTGCATGTCTGAGGCAGGAAGATCAAGAGTTCTAGGACAGTCTGGGCTACATACAAAAGTCTGAAAGGTGCTTCTTATGTCAGGGAGCCAGCTGAGCCTGCCTCTGGTCTGAACTATACAGGATCCCTCAGTCACTGGAGCTTTACTCCTCTTCCTGCTCCTCCTCCTCGCCTCCCTTCTCCTGCTCTTACTCCTCTTCCTCTTCTTTCTCCTCCTTCTTCATGCCAGTCCCGGTGCTTGAACTCAAGGCCTGGGTGCTGCCCTTTAGTTATTTTTTTTAATTTGGTCAAGGATGATGCTCTACCACTTGAGGCACAGTTCTACTTTCAGCTTTTTGGTGGTTAATTAGAGATAAATGTCTTATGGACTTTCCTGCCTGGGCTGGCTTCAAACCATGATCCTCATATTTCAGCCTCCTGAGTAGCTGGGATTACAGGTGTGAGTCACAGATGACCTCGCTGTGATTTGACATCTTAATGGAGTTGGTGGAAGGGTACTAACTACTTTTTGTTCTGATTTCTGAGTTTGACACTTTTATTATTTATTAAAAATGATACGATTTCCTTGTCTCAGAATTTCTCCTGCTTCAGGGGGTCTATTTGTATTTGTAAAGTTCCAGAGTCCTTTTCAGTTTTCTTCCATTTGGAAATAGGTGCCAGGACCGTTATTGGCCTATGTATGTCCCACATGTAGCCTCAGCTCTTGTTAATGATGAGATTTATTGCAGTAAAATTTATCTGCTCAGTGTCTTTTTTTAGTAAGACCAGGGAGATTACACAACTCTTAATCCCTTCTCAGGAAATCAAGCTGTCCCCTATCCTCAGTGAGGAGCCCAGGGGTGATGTCCAGGAAGAACATACATCGATCAAGACTTTCCAAGGGTACCTTAAATTATTGTTATTATTATATTTTGGTGGTACTAGGATTTGAACTCAGAGCCTCGCCTGCTAGGCAGATGCTCTACTTGAGCCCTGTTCCAGTTCTTACTGCTTAGGTTAAGGATGGGGTGTTTGCTTTTGAAATAGGGTCTCATGTTGTTGCCAGGGCTGGTGTGAACCTCCTATTTGTATGATACTCCCACATGCATAGCTGCCACGACAACCTGCCTATTGATTGAAATTGTGTGGGAGTGTGTGTGTCTGAGCTAGCTTCAATTTGAGAGCCTCCTGATCCCTGTCTTTCAAGGAGGAGCTAGATCCCACCCAGCTGTGATGTCCTTGATTGCTGAACCCATTGGTAGAGCCAGAGCCCTCACGATACAATCACTTATCAAGGCCCCACCTCCTGACAGTTCATTCAGCTATGATGTCATTGGTGGATGAGCCCATTGGTGGCGTCAGAACCTCTATGACCCAATCACCTCTCTCTCGTCTCCAGATGGCAGCAAGCTTTCAACCCAGGAGCCTTTGGACCATATTCATGCTTCCCAGGTGAAGAAGATGACATAAAGGGATAGCAGGGATGGCTGGTTGCAGTCCTAATGGACCAGTTGATCAAATCAAGAGGACAGCAGAGATGGTGACTCAGAACTCTAAACCTAAGGTGTGAAAATACCTATCCTGGAATCATCCACTAACCGATTTTGTCTGAGTGAGAAGTTAATGTCTGCAGTGCCTAGCTTCTTTTATTGGGGTAGAATCATGTATTTGGGGCTGTCAGGGAGGTGGGGAGACCTATGGAAGATGAGGCACAGAAAACATGCCACTTGCACATTGCAAAGTTCGGGCCAATGGCTCCTCTTTCTCCTCTCATTGAGAGTCAGCCGTTGGATAGTAGGCTGGGGAAGAAATATTCAGTGTCATCAAAAAGCCAGAAAATCCCCAAGCCAAAGCATTTCGACGCACTTCCAAATCTCCTCTATCAGGCTGGTTATTTTTCTTGCCATAACTATTAGCAGGTGTTTGGCTGTGTCCATTAAAAACCATTTCGTGTTCCCTTGACAAAAGAGTTTTTTATTTAGTGCTGTAAGCTCAATAATACAGCATCTCATGAGAACTATTAAAATGGGAAATGTCTGCTGGGCTGACAATTGTGCTATCGATACATACCGAGTACTACATTAAGGAGAGCCAAATGGACCAATAGCTCTTATGGAAAAGGCTTAGCAGGGGGCCCTGGCTGTGCCGCAGCTTCCTTGCTGGCCTTGGGGGATGCATTTGGAAGAGTCCTCCATAGATCCCCGGCAGTCCTCCATCTCAAGTGGGGTGGAATATGGCTTTGGCTGCCTGAGCTGCTCAAACTCATGTTTTCCAGTGTGGTGGAGAGCTGTGTAGACTAAACTCCTCTCCTTGACTTTTCAGGCAGGCCTAGAGCAGTTTCACTCTGGACTGCAGTGCCTGGGACTCCAGAACTGCAGACCTTCTGCCCCCTTACTTTCCACCAGTCTGAATCTATAGGTTTTGTCTACTGATTCTTAATTGTTCCTAGGACTTTTCCTCCACTTCTGTCTACTGAACACCATTTTGTGTAAATCCTCTTTTCCATCCTCTTCATCACCACCCCCGCATCCCCCCCTCCTCTCCCATTGATAAGGCTTGAGAAGTCCTAGCCCTGATTGGTCAACTTGACTGGATGGAGAGACTTGGGGGAGACTGGGGAGGCTCACTTCTGCCCATGTCCATGATGGATTTTGAAATGATCCAATCACATCAGGGTGATGATTGTGGATGGATTAATCAGATCATGATGTGATCAGTGAATCTCATTATTGATGGATTCAGGATTTGATTAGACCCTTGGGAGCTGGTGGAAATGATGGAGTCTGGGTGGAGGAACTGGGTGGCTGGGAATGTCTCCTTGGGAGTTGTATCTTGCCTGGCCACTTCCTATTACTGCTTCTCCTCACTTCCTGTCTACCAAGACATGAAGTCCTCCCCCCCCCAGCTGCCATGATGTTTGGGAACCTGGTGCTGAGCAACCAGGGATGGAGCCCTCTGAAGTTGTGAGCAGGAGATACCATTCTTTCTTCAATGTGTTTATCTCAGGGCTAATCACAAAGACAAGAAAAATTTCAAATTTCAAATATACACACTGATAACTCCCTGTGAAGAACTTACATTTCAACCATTTTTTTTGATTGGTCATGGGGCTTGAACTCTGGGCTTGGGTGCTGTCCCTGCACTCTTCAGCTCAAGGCAAGTGCTCTAACACTTGAGCCACAGCTCCACTTTTGGTATTCTAGTGGTTTATTGGCGATAAGAGTCTCACAGACTTTCCTGCCTGGGCTGGATTTGAACCTAGATCCTCAGATCTCAGCCTCCTAAGTAACTAGGATTACAAGTGTGAGCCACCGGCACCTGGCTCGACCATTTTCATTTCACCCAGTGTAGAGCTCAGAGGCCATGATCCTCCTATCTATGCTTCCTCCATAGCTGGTATTCTAGCTATCCCTCATCATGCTCAGCTTGTTTTTGCCCTGGTTTGGCCACAAACCACAATCCTTGATCTCTGCCTCCTTAGTAGTTGAGATTGTAAGTGTGAACCACTGTGCTTTTCTTTTTCTTCTTCCTTTTCCTGGTACATAGCCCAGGCTTGTTTCAAACTTACTGACTTCCTGCTTCAGCCTCTTCATCACTGTGATTATAGGGCTGCACTTCCGTGCCTGGCTGACTGTAGTTTTCTTTGGGGTGCTTACCAGCACTTAAACAATATTAATGAGGATTAATGATGTTGTAAATAGGTGTTTAAAATAAATAAAAAAGGTGAAAACAGGGATTAGGGAAAGCTACAGTGGGTTAATAACTGAGGTGTTCCATGGTGAGCCCCTCCAAGATTATTTTAGCAGCAAGAAGGAAACATTTTGTCACAAACAAAATCAATCTGTAATCAGAAGATAATTTGCAATCAGCTTTGCAAGTGAAATTGCATTTTCTTGTGGTCTGAGGGTGTTTTGGGAACTGCATGAGTGAGCTGATAAGCGAGTAATGGATTGGAAGGTGAGGGTGAGGACTGGTTTCACCAGCCAGGTGTTCACAGGGAGGGAGGGGGTGCCTCCCCCACAGCGATTCTTTAGAAGGAGCCACACATGGACTCTGCTGAGAGTAGAAATGCCTGGAGCCTGGCAAGTGCACTGGTAACACGCTCTGCAGGATGTGTATGTCTCCTCAAAATTCACTCCACCTCCTGCCCCATTGCCTTGGTGATTCTGTGTATTTAAATTCTTGTGGGGGTCCTGGGGTTTGAACTCAGGGGCTCATGCTTGCTATGTTGCTTTAGTCACAACCCTGGTTCTGTTTGCTTTCTTATTTTTTAACTGGATTTCATGGCCTTGCTCTTTTCTTTCTGAACTGTGATCCTCCTGTTTATACTTTCTGTGTAGCTGGAATGACAGACAGGAGCCTCCATGCCTGGCTTATTGACTGAGATGGGGGGGGTCTCATAAGATTTTTTGGCTTTCATCAAACTGTGATCCTCCTATCCTAGCCCCCAAAGCAGCTGGTATTACAGGTGTGAGCTCCCATTCCAGCTAGGTATAATTCTGTATGGGCAGTGACAAATGGTTCCCATGTTTTCCACTTAGGTTTATCTTGAAACCAAAATGAGGGTGACATGTTGTTTGGGCAGGTGACCAGCCAGTCACACAATTACACACATTCTCTAAAGAAACCACAGATTGTCAAGTTAGCAATTACTTAAAAAACAAAACCAAAAACCTCTTGACCATAAAGACTGAATTCAGAAAGGACTTAGTGTATTTCAAGCAGTGGCTTAAAAAAATCTAGCAATAAAATGGAAAACAAATCAAAAGAGGATGGCAGGCTCCCATCTTTCCTCTTGTCATGTGCAGAATGTGGGTACTAAAGCTCGGAAGCTTCCAGAGCTAGTTTTCAGGGGCAGCTCTGCTTTGGCCAGCTGGCTCTCTTCATGCATTATGCAGTGTTTTCCCTTTCCCCATTCTTGTCTTAAATACTTATGAAACTTGTTTAGACTGCGCTGATCCAAGAAATAAAATAGAATTATCTGAGCAGAGGCAATGCAGGGGTTCACCACTGTGATTTAGGAAGCCAGCTTGGAGGTGTGTGTTAGAATATGAGGGAATTAATTTGCTGAGTACCTGGTGATGCAATGCTGTGGCCCTCACAGTTTTCTGCAAGTAAACAGGACAGGGTTTCATGCTCATCCTCCTCGTGCTTGCTTGTGTCTCAGATTTTGTTGGATGGAACTGGGTTCAAGGTTATGCATGACTGGTTATGAATGGGCTCTGGCTAATTTGTTTCTTTCACTCATGTTTACGTCTGCTTTGACAGTCCTGAGTTTATCTTCTACCCCAAATCAGTAAATGTGGACTTCTTCCAGAACATTCTCAAGATTCCTACCTGGGATATGGACTTCTTCTAGAACTTTCTGACAATTCCATCCTTGGGAGTCGATTTTGGTATCTGTTGTCTATGACAGTTTCTCACCTCTTTCAGAATGAGTGGAGGGGAAAGTTTGGAGGGTCACAACATGGAGGGGATTAAGGAGATGGAGATGTGGATTAATGACAGTTTGGTAATTACTCATCATGTGTGTGTATTGGCTGATGTACAGCACACCACAAATAAGTACAAATATTGTATGTTCACTAAGAAGAAAAAAAAGCAGTCAGGTGCAGTGATACATGCCTGCAATCCCAGTACTTGGGAGGAAAGGTGAGAGGATCTTCAATTTGATTGAGGGCAGCTCAAGTAGTAGAGGCTAACTTTGAGTGGAAGAGCTTAGGGACAGAACCCAGGTCCAGAGTTCTAACCCCATGACCGACAAAAGGTTAGCACTCTACTACTTGAGCCACAGCATCACTTCCGGTTTTCTCACCAGAAAATTGGAGATAAGAGTCTCACAGAATTTCTTACTCAGGCTGGTTTGAACCATGATACTCAGATCTGAGCCTCCTCAGTAGCTAGGCTTACAGGCATTAGCCACTGGCACCTGGCTGCACATGTGTTTTGAACCCCTAAACTACAGCTCAGCCTCTGTCCTCCTGGTTCTCTGGAGTCTCATGGACTTTCCTGCCAAGGCTGGCTTTGGACCATGATACTGAGATCTCAGCCTCTTGAGTAGCTGAAGTTACAGGTGTGAGCCACTGGTGCCCAGCTAGTCTGGGGGGGTGTTGTATTCCTGGTTCAGGGAGGTGAAGAGGACCTCCCCCCATGGCCTCCCATGACCCAGGCACCCCAGGGTTCCTTTGTGTATGCTTCCCTTCTGCCTGGGAGGAAGGTGGGCAGCTTTTCTCTGCCAAGACTGGAATGTGATGATTTTGGGCCTGGCGGGCTCTGCCATGGCTGCAGACACTGCTCAGCCCCGGACCATGGCCATGGACACTGCAGTAGACAGCACCACAGCATGCAAGGGCAGATAACAAGGCCTTACTTGTGAGGGTGGGCAGAGCACTACACTGACAGGCTGAGTCCAGATGCCCTGCTCTGCCATGTCTGTCCCTGGGTCTACCTGGTCCGTTCTTGTCCTGGTCCCTAGACAAGAAGAGACATGCTGATGGGGAGCCATTCAGCCAGGCAGAGGATGGTGGTTGTTTGAGTATGGATGCTGAGGACACAGGCAGTGACCAGAACTCGACTAAACCCCGAGATCATGGACAGATGAGATGGTGATCAACCCTCCTCCCTGAAGGTGGGAGAGGGGCCTGTGGGAACTCTCTAAGGGAATGGGGCCAAGTGAGCTGACTCTCAGCTATAGTCTGGGTCTAGAAGATTCTCCAAAGGCCCCCACATGGAAAGATTGGTCCTCAGTCTGGGAGCTGCCAGAAGAACATGATTTAATATTTAAGCATCTCCAGGAGGAGTGGGGTTTGGGACCCTGTTTTCTCTCTCTCTCTCTCTCTCTCTCTCTCTCTCTCTCTCTCTCTCTCTCTCTCTCTCTCTCTCTCTCTCTCTCTCTCTCTCTCTCTCTCTCTCTCTCTCTCTCTCTCTCTCTCTCTCTCTCTCTCTCTCTCTCTCTCTCTCTCTCTCTCTCTCTTTCTCTCCTAACTGCCATGAGGTAAGAAGGTAAGAAGTCTTCTCTGCTACAGGTAAACCCACAGCAATGGGACTGCTGCCTTAAATGGAAACCTATGTGGCAGTGAACCAAACTAAACCTTCTCTCGTGGTGAATGATCCCACACGGGGATCTGGTCACAGTGCTGGGGAGCCGGTGCATGCAGCCCTACAATGGACATCCAGCCCCAGAGCTTCTCCAGGGTCCTTACTGGCTCAGAGCCCCAGGGGTCAGAAACCACGGATGGACTAGGATGGAGCAAAGGGTCAGAGCCCCTGCCACCCCATTGTTCCCTCACCATCCCCTGCATCTCCATGAAGATGTCTCTGTGGGTTTGGGGAGGCCCAGTGTGGTGCTGTTATTTGAGAGTTAATGTCTTTCCCTTGGAAGGAATAAAAAAAAAAACATGTGGTGACAAAGAATTTGTTCTGTTCTTTAGGTGGTAGGCACGGATTCCTCACCAATTAGCAGCATCTAGTTCTAGTGGAAGATGGGTCCCTGGTGGCGCTGGCAGCCACCCTGGATGCGACAGCGAGAAGCTCCTGATGGCCCATCTATGCTGTCTGTCCTTCCAAAAACCCGTCCCTCCCTCCTTCCCCTCCGCAGCCCTCCCCCTCCCAGAAGCCTACCTGCCTCCCTTGCTTTAAAATTTATTTTTAAATGCTCAGCACTGAGAAGTGGCAGCTATCTCCTGCCAGAGCCTGCCGGCAACAAAAGGGAATCCTGAATTAGGAGGCGAGGATGCAGAAAAATAAAGACATAAGAAAAAGGATGGGGTTGGGAGGTCTGCAGTTTAAGACTGCAGCCCCATTTATTTTTAACTTTCACTATTATATGCTATTAGAAGTCAAGAGGTAACATAAGGTTACCAAAGTCTAGAAAAACAAGGAAAATTTCAGTAAAAACAGAGTGCAGTAAAAAAAAAAAAAAGACAAGGACAACTAGTAGAAAGTAAAACAATCTCTGCAGACATAACAAAGAAATCCCAGGCACCTGGTGGTTTTTAAGTAACCCAGTTTCTTGTACATGCCCCACATTGAGCATTTGGGTCAAGATGACCTTTAAACTTTACTGTCGGCTCCCAACAATCTCCAGCTCTTTCTATCTTTCTTTCTTTCTTTCTTTCTTTCTTTCTTTCTTTCTTTCTTTCTTTCTTTCTTTCTTTCTTTCTTTCTTTCTTTCTTTCTTTCTTCTTCTTCTTCTTCTTCTTCTTCTTCTTCTTCTTCTTCTTCTTGTTTGTTTATTTATTTTTTAAAATTTTTTATTTATTTATTTTTGCTGGTTTGGTATCCCTTTTATTGACTCATGTATTGTGTGGGTCCTGCTTGAACGGATCCTTCATGCCCATTCCAGGGGACCACCCAAAGGCAAGCAGGCACAAGAGAAAGATTACTACAAGGTGTATTAGAGAAGCCATATTTCCCCGAAGAGGGAACACATGGCATCCGTCTCTATTCAGGTAGCAGGAGGGGCTGGGAGTAGGAAGTGAAGTGGGTGTTTGCTCAGGTGGGTCTGGGTGGAGAGAGGGAATGGCCAGCTGTAGGGCGGGAACTCCAGGGCAGACAGTAGCTCAGGGCTGGGTGGAGCTGAGGACCAAAAGTGGGCATAAAGCTAACTTCACTTGGGAGCTGGTTTGAGGCTCAGCTTTCCAATACGGCTTCTTGCATTGGTCTGACACTAGTGCTGATTGCTGGCTGGCTAATCTAAGTGTGTTCACTTGGTGGAAGACTTCTCACCAGGAAGCTTCTGTTTATATTTGCTGATGGCCCAATAGCCAGAGCAAAGTGCATGTGCAAAGGGCAGAGTTCTTGTGGGAGGGTGTGCAGGGAGTGAAGCAGCTCCATTCATAATAGCCCCACAAAATCCTAAGAATTAACTTATCCAAAGAAATGAAGGTGCTCTATGATAAAAACTTTAAAAACTTGAAAAACGAAATCAATCTGAACTTAGAATGTGGCAAAAACGCCCATGCAACTGGATTGGAAAGACAATCATCATGAAAATGGCAATGCTTCCCAAGGCTATCTACAAATTCAATGGGAAACCTATCAAATTCCAATCTCATTCTTCAAGGAAATAAAAGAAGCAATTCAAAAATTCATATGGAACAATAAAAGACCCCGAATAGCAAAAACGATCCTCAACAGAAAGAACACTGCTGGAGGAATATTAATACCAAATTTGAAACTCTACTACAAAGCCATAGTAAATCAAAACATCTTGGTACTGGCACAAGAACAGACCTCAGGACCAATGGAATAGAATTGAAAACCCAGAAATGAACCTACGGACCTATAGCCATCTATTCTTCGATAAGGGAGCTAAAAACATAGAATGGAAGAAAGACAGCCTCTTCAGTAAATGGTGCTGGCAAAATTGGCTAACTACTTGCAGAAAACTAAAACTAGATCCTTATATATCACGCTGCACCAGAATCAACTCCAAATGGACCAAAGACCTCGGAGTCAAAGCAGACACTCTGAAAACATTACAGGATGGATTAGGAGAAACCCTAGGTCTCCTTGGCACAGGCTGAAATTTTCTTAATAGAGACCCGGAAACACAACAAATTGGTTGTTGGACAAATGGGATTGCATGAAGTTGTAGAGCTTCTGCATGGCAAAGGACATAGCTAGCAAGATCAATAGAAAGCCAGATCTTTACTAGCCATACACCGGACAAGGGTTTCATATCTAAAATATACCTGGAACTCAAAAAATTTAATCCCCTAACAACAAATCTTCAATGATCTTTTGTTTATAATTTGGCAGTTTGTGAACTGACCAGGCGAATTGTATACGAACTATTATTTCTTTTTAAGAATTTGAGGATCAAATTTAGCCCAGGGTAACATAATGCAACCCAGAATACTGCCTTACCTAGAGGAATGACTGAAGGAAATCTGCCATCAGCAAATTCCCCCCCCCTCATTCCCAAACAGAGGGAAGAGTCTAGAAATGTATTTGAAACACCCTACATTTGCTCCAGTTGGTAGATTACAAAACTGGAGATCACTTCGTGTTACAGTTTTCTCCTTAAAAAGTGCTTTAGTTTTCTAATCATTTAACTTCTGTTAAAAACTCTACATGAACTGAATACCAGATACTCACTAGGCTGAAGTCTGTGGATCATAGTTAGAAGCCAGCCTAGGCAGGAAATAAATCACATACACACAAAACAAAGCAAAAAAAACCAATAAACCCAGAACTGGAGCTGCGGTTCAAGTGCTAGAGCATTGGCCTTGAGCAAAATATTTTGGTAGGTGCTGGGAATGTGGCTTAGTGGTAGAATGCTCGCCTACCATGAATGAAGACCTGGTTTCGATTCCTCAGTACAACATAAACAGAAAAGGCTGGAGGTGATGCTCTAACTCAAGTGTTAGAAGGCTAGCCTTGAGAAAAAGAAGCTAAGGGATTGTGCCCAAGCCCTGAGTTCAAGTCCCAAACTGTCAAAAAAAATGCTTTCGGACAGCACCTAGTCTCTGAGTTCAAGCCTAAAGACCAGCATGAAAAAAAGACAAAACCTCATTTCTATATAAACAAGATATCCACGTCCTAGGATGCAAAATAGTATTGCAGAAGCTCACAACTATCTAACATTATTATTAACAGGTTTTGTGAATTATTTTTCCTTCTTTAATAGAGTCAGGCTTCCAGTCATTTTCTCTCTCTCCATTGTCAAGAAATCGGGGAAAGTTTGAGCTACAGAGACTAAATTCTAGACAATTGTAGATGAAAGTTGTGGAATCTTTTTCTTCTACACAATCACACCTTTCAGGGAAAATGTGGTAGAATTGGAAAAAAATAATAACAACCAAATGAAAAGCTAAGTTCTTACATTCTCTTACTTCAGATCAATCATAATGTAGATTTTCTACACTGAGAAAGGTATGAAAAAAGAGGCAATCGTCTCTGTGACATCACTTAAACCAGCATTGTCATTTCTAAGAGAAATAGTCCATCTATTCTCCATTGCAAGCACTATAGAAGAAATACAGATTTTTTTACACAGAGATGGAGGGCAAAACATAAGGATAGGGAACACCAGAGCTCATAGAACATGTTTACATAACATGGTTCTCATTGTGAGTACTTTGGCATCTGAATTGTATATAACTACATCTTAAAGTAATTAAGTCATGGTTACACCTATTTTAAATGATTGTTGGTAAAATATTTGATCACTAATTTTCCAGTTGATCAACTGGCCAAATTTTAACTGCATCAATTATAGGTAAAAGTTACAGCAGAGCAAAGCAAAATATTGCTATTATTTCATCATTTGAGCATAGCTTGTTCTTCATATTAACCAATGGTGATCAAGTACACAATTTTTCAATAAAATAAAATTTATTCTAAACCACACCCCCTCCTAACTACATCAAGCATTGGCTGCTACTCTATAACGACACAAAAATATGGCATACACCACCCAAATTAATGAACCTATTCTGTAACAAAACATAACTTTTTCCTTTTTTTATTGTGAAAATACTGTACAGAGGGGTTCCAATTACCTGGGCAAGACAATGAGTACATTATTTATCAAGCATTGTAGCCTCCTCCTTTGTTTCCCCTTCCCATCTCGTCCCATCCTCCCCCTGCCCCCCAAACCTCCCCACTCCCCCCGACCCCTCCCACCAGAGTTGTAAAGTTCGCTTTCGACAAATCTCATTGTTGCAATGGGTCCACCTGTATCCCTATTTAAAAGATTTGACAAAACAGAATTTTTAATTTGCATTCTATATTCCAAGAGTTCAGGATAATTATGAGAGGAGAAGAGAGAGATTTCTTTTTCACATTACAAGCTGTAGCCTTATGAGATTTGGGGATATTTAAAAATACTGAAACTTTGGAAGAATCTTTTAATATTTTTAGTACTATTTTGAAGTTGTTTCTCCAGGCACCAGTACCAAAAGATAAAGAATAAAATCTTAGTTCAATAAAAGGCACATCACAAGTCTTTGTAAAACCCATGAAAAATACATTTCAAAAGAAAGAGAAGCTCCAGTCATCCCATAAGTATATACTAGAGGCTTCTGTTGTTTTTGTGGTTTCCTCAAGTGAGAAAGTTAAGAGAAATATAGGAATTGAAGTTATGAAAGCAGCTCAAAATATAATTCGGATAACTTCATGAAGGAAAATGGCATCAGAATCGTATAGTTCATCCAATATAGTTGCACTACAGATATCAGATAATAGAAATACAACTTTTAAATAATGACAGATATTTTCTCTTTTTTCTCTTGCTTTCTTCCTAATAAGGAATTAGTATAGATTTTTGTAATTTTCACACACACAAATTAAATTATTCAATTAAAAACTTAGCTTAAATAACCCCAAGTGCTCACACAATACATAAATTAGAGTTTAGTAGGTGATATCATCCAACACAAAGACAATTTTATAATAAATTATTGAATACCTCCTGTCACTTATTGCACACTTATATAAAAAACATACCTGCAACACAGCATCCAGAAGTCAGCTGTTTACGTTGGGATTACAGTGCTGCATGTGGTTGAGGATCAGCACAGCTGCCCAGTTTGTAACAGAGAGTAATCTACCATATGTGTCTAGTTAGAAACATATCAAAATTCAACAACTGAAGTAAAATTACTTCTCAAGGTGTGCCCCTTTCAAACTTTTGTAAACTTCAACAATACAAAGTGCACCATCATAAGACAGGAAACATGTATATTTAATTGTATACAGTGTGTATCAGTATTATTTATAAACATATAGTTCAAATGTGTTTCTATCATTACACAATAGATAAAATACACACAAATATATATGTTAATAATATATTCATTTATATTATATATAACTGTGTGTATATTATGTATTTATATACTGGTAAACTTTATTATCAAGTAAATTGCAAGACTCTAGGTATTCACATACAAACAAGAAGTGGAAACATGGGTTATTGTTTTTGTTGTTGGTTGTGATTGTTTTTCTTTTTATTGGGGGCAATGGGAGGGTGCAGAAATCGGGAAAAGAAACGTGAACAAATGCAACCACTCTTCAGTATACACTATGTGGAAAATGACAATGAAATTATATTTTAAAATATCTAACTTAAAAGCACACAAATTATCAGAGACCTCGAAAGAGAATATCTTCAAATTACATAATCACACAAGAAAAATATGTTTCCAAGAGGTACAGAGCATACTCTTCATGAAAATTTTTTCTTAAGAATATTTTCTATTGTGCATTTGGGTGGTGTATTCAATGAATTTGTTGGATCTGCATTGACATATCATTGTTAATCAAAATCTATAGTTTAAATTAGGATTCACTCTCAGTGTTGTACATTCCATTGGTTTTTAAATTTAATTTTACTTGATTCTTTATTTTGCCTAATCAAGACATGAACACACCAAGATATTAATACTGTGAGATGGTATGTATGTGTCTACAATCCCACTCAATACCTCTTTAAAACTACATTGAAACCAGTATAATTTGTGATTTCATAAGTAAATAAGCAGATCACTGAGGCTGCCAGCAAATCAAGATATCTTGGAATATTATGAGGTTATTATACCCAATCTATGAGTCTATGAACACATGCTGAGATAATGATACACATAATGCATTGAATACATAGAATCAGTTCTAGGCAAAACTAATGTCAGTGATAGTTTAGTTTTCCTTCGTTCTTTCTTTCTTGGTGGCTAAGGGATTCCCTGAACTCTGCTCTCATTTAGAAATAATAAAGACCATTTTATAGTTTATAATAATATTTATTAATCAGAACCAACATCATAATGACATCAGCAAAATGAGTCTGAAAATTAATGTGTTAATATGTATTAATGTCTTGAAGTTTTGTTCTTCTATATAATATAGCTTGCTTTTGCGATGATTTTCTATGATATTTCAATTTTAAGTATATAGAATGAATATGGCAGCAGCAATTTCATGCGAAGCTTAAATGAATGAGTTTCTCAGTAATCTAAGCCTCTTATCACTTCTTCTCATCATATACTTTGGAAAGGAATAAGAAATACACTTTCATTTTGGGGAAGCTAAAATGTTGACCTTTTAGTTACATCTAAAACTTTGAGACTACACCAGGTATGTAATCTGAGTTATAACAGTATTCATCAGTGATTCAAACATCTAAAACACTACAATGAAGAGTTCTCTTTCTGAGCTATTTATATGAGGTAGAAGAATCTTTGAAATGTATATGTTGGTTCGTGTATATGTATACATGCATGAATTCATATATTATCTATAAGTTCTACAATGAAAATTCATAGCACACTAAAATGATACAATTGAGGTATAAAAATGTATTATATATTTCACATATATCCTAATTTATCCTTGGGATATTAATAAAACAACTAAACTCTAGTAAACAAAGTAAATATATTGCTTAATGTTAGATTTTTCTCCTTTTCATTAACCTGGTGTTGAGTTTGTTTCTACTTTTTTAATTATTGAAATGGTTAATTTTCTTTCCAAGTCCTCTATTATTTAGTTTAAATCACATACTTTTATTCTGAAATCAAACACAGATGTCATTATTTTAGATGTTATCATGGTTATTTCTCTTTTTTATCATTTTCTTTAACTCCACTGTACAATTCAAAGATTTAGAGATGTCTAGTGCTTCTTCTGCTGGTTCATGGGGCAAAACACACCCATGACAGTGTTTCTGACCCTGGTCTCCGTGGTGATTTCATTAGAGATCAGTACACTAGGCCTCTCCAGCTCTGTTTTCTGCACTGGCTTCCTGACAAAGCAACTACTCATTGGAGATCTTCTATCCCCAAGTTTCTGATTTGTGCCTCAATTTCAAATGGATCCTTTTCAAATAACAGGAAGATAATGATGGCTCTTGCATCACACAAATGCCGTAGAAGGAACATCTAGGTCCTGACACTGTAAGTATTCTGTGATTCCTGTTACAAGTGCCATTCTTTTCTTAGGGCTTCTTGCTTCTTTGGCTATAGGAATAGCTTCAGTGTTCTCTCTCTCTCTCTCTCTCTCTCTCTCTCTCTCTCTCTCTCTCTCTCTCTCTCTCTCTCTCTCTCTCTCTCTCTCTCTCTCTCTCTGTATCTTTTTTCTCTGTATATCTCCCTCCCTCCCTCCCTCCCTCCCTCCCTCCTTCCTTCCTTCCTTCCTTTCTTTCCTTTTTTTCTTCTTTCTTCCCTTGCCTGTATCTGTATATGGGCTTAAACTCAGAGCCTGTGCTCACACATGGCGTTCCTTGCTTATGGATTATGTTCTACCAAATTATTCTCTTTTTAAATTATTTCTAAATGAAGTCTTATAGAATTTCCTGTGTGGCTGGTTTTGAACTACCATTCTTCAAATCTCAGCCTCCTGAGTAGTGAGGATTATAGATGTGGTCCTCCAATTCAGGGCTCTCATCTTTGGATTAAGTAGAGAAGATAGTACAAGTACAAATGCAATAGTATAATGAATTTCAGATTCAGTCTAAAAATCAATAAAAATATATGCACATATGCTTTCATATATACTTAAGAACATTAAGATATTAGCAAAAAAAAAGACCTGCAAGTGAGGATCATGGAAACATGAAACATATTTTCTTTACCTTTAGTCAGTAATTTTTCAAGGTTTCTAAATAGATAACATACTACAAATATTTCAACATTTCACTATCATAACTAAACCTCTTCATCTTTGCTCCTGTATGTTACCATAATTAAAACATATGTGGGCTATTTATGAACAATATAGGTGTATTTTTTTATGATTATATAGGTTCGAATAGCTCAGTTGCTATCAAATGCTGATCTGGCCTCTGGGGGCAGTCTCCTTGTTTCTTTCTTAGACAATGCCTCTTCATTCATCCTCATGTGGGAAATGGGTCAATGCTGTATCTTCCTTCCCATGTAAAAAGAGGTGCACCACCTCGTTCCTTTATTTAAAGCACAAACTCCATTCATGAAGCTGGAATCCTCATAATTTAATCACTTTTCCCCAAATTCAGCCTCCTTTTACTTTCACAATGAGGGTTTGGTTTCACCCTATGTTTTGGAGGTAAACATTCACACTATTCTATACATTTTTAGAGAGCAATGCATATGATAAATATAAATAGATGAAACAAAGATTGATAAAGACCTAAGCAGTCAAAATCTCTTCAAGCTATCAGGAGCCACATGGTATTAATATAGAATTTAATAGTAATTTGTATAACCACTGGGGTTACAGCTTGCTAAGATGAAAAGCCAGAATAGCATAAAAAATTACAACATGCAAGCCAAAGGATCTGGTGGCTCATTTCTGAAAACCTAGCTACTCAAGAAGTTGAGAACTTAGGTTGCAGTTGGTAGCCAGCCTGGTCAGGAAAACTCAGGGGACTGTCTCCTATAAACTACCACAAAAGCCATAAATAAACTGTGGCTCATGTAGAATGCTAGAAGCTCAAGGACAGCATCCAAGCAGGATATTCAAGCCCCAAGAGTGGGAAAAAATGTAACATGCAGCACAAAGGTAGAAGGTTGTAAGCAACTCTGTAAATTTACTGCAACTTAAAAAGTTCTCTAAGTCACTCTATCAGTTTCCTGATTGGATCCACAAAAGTGAGTAGTCATGTGATGTTCACATTTTTTTTATCCTTAGTCATTTGTCTCAATTTCCAAATTTGATTAGACTAGATTTTATTGAAAAAACAGAATTAGAAAAAATTAAAGTCATAGAAAAATGTGGACAGACACACAAAGAAAGTAATGCAAAGAACTGTCCATATTTCCAAGCAATTAAGGATCTTGCAACATCCCCAACATCCCCAGCCAAACAAAGAAGAATGATGACAGTGTAGGAATGGTAACACTGGACCTGTGCTCTCTTAGGATGCCCCGTAGGGCTTAATTAAACTGACAAAGTTGATAGATTTGTAGGACAAATGCAAACAAATTTAAACGTTATGTGACCTGGATAAAAAAAATGAAGTAACAGAGCACACATGCTTTCATATGAAGTGAAGAGAAGAAGTTATATAAAATGAAAATAAATGAATGATATGGACAGTAAAGAGAAGATAGTAGTTTTGTTTGTTTGTTGTTGTTGTTGTTGTTGCCAGTCCTGGGGTTGAAGTCAGGGCCTGAGCACTGTCACTGGAGATCCTTTTGCTTAAGGCTAGCACTTAAGCCAAAGCACCACCTCTGGCTTTTTCTGTTGATGTGGTACTGAGAAATCGAACCCAGGGCTTCATACATGCTAGACAAGCCTCTACCACTAAGCCACCTTCTCATCCCCAAAAGTAGTTTTAACAAATTCCCCCCACCCCAGAATTCTCATTTCTGTCACTCCAGGTCTAAGAGTTTGCTTTTAGTTATTTTATTTTATTTTTCTGTTCTGAGATTGCAATTTTTTCATGGGAGTTTTTAATCTCCTGGCTTTGGAAGAAGGGTGTTGCGTAAGGGGATCTCTTTTATCTGCTATTGCATGTAGCTTTTCTGACAACAATCCTAAAACTCACCAAAGCAGCATATTTGGGGGAAGGGCGTGCGTTCTTCTTCCTTCCATTAACATCTATGAAGATACTCCAACTTCTTTCCTTCCAAGGAGTCATAACAATTATGATTGTTATCAGAGAATTTCAACGCATTTATTTATTGTTTTATCTTTGAAATAAGACTCCTTTTTTAATACATTTTTATTGTGAAAATACCATACAGAGGGGTTACAATTACATGGGCAAGGTAATGAGTACATTTTTTATCAAGCATTGTTGCTTCTTCCTTTGTTTCCCCTTCCCATCCCTTCCCATCTCCCCTCCCCCATCCCACCCCTGTTCCCTGCTACCCCCTTCCCCTCCCCAGCCAAAGTTGTAAAGTTTGTTTTTCGACATAACATCTTTTACATCTCTTTGTTGCAATGGTTCTACCTGTATCCTTATTTAAACAATTTGTTTTTTCCCTTCCCCTCCACAAAGTATACCAACATCAAATACAGTGAAAACAGGGGTTATATCATGAGGGAGGGACATACAGTTTCTCTTCAGATCATATAAATCTTTGGCCTTTTAATACATTCTTTATTGTAAAAAAATGTACAGAGGGGTTACAGTTACATGAGCAAGGTAATTAGTACATTTCCTATCAAGCATTGTTACTTCTTAATTTGGGGGCAATACTGGAATTGGAACGCAGCACCACACACTTGCTGGGCAGGTTCTCTGCCACTTGAACCATACTTTGTTTCCTTTTGTCATAATTTTTGTCGTTTTTTAGAGTGTCATGTGCTTTTTACCTAAGCAGACATCTCATGATTAGCCTCCTACTGACACCTCTACGGTAGCTGGGGTTGCACCAGCAAGCTGTTGTCCCAAGCCACAGAATTTATACAATCATTAGACATACTTTGGATTTTCCTAATTTGATCATAACATAATGGAAATTTTAAGGAATGTTTTGTGAGATCCAGCTACCTTTCCTAAACAACTGCTTTGAGATTCATTTATGTTACATAGATTTATTTCTGGTCTATCATAATAGATTTGTTTGTCCTTTTATGAAATTATATTGGCTTGGTTTTAGTAGCTTGTAATATATATCTTAAATCAGAAATTGGGCCGTTATTCTGATACAAAAAGTTTAGCTTAAATATGACTCCTTTTGAAGAATTTACTCCATCCAATTACACTCCTGCATATACAATTCTTCAGTCAGCTTGATTCTGTACATATACATATACCCCCATGTATGTGTTTATATGGGAGTTTGTATTATGCATTCACAAACACACAAAAATCCACATGTGATGGACTGGGAAAATGGCTCAGTGCTAGAGTGCTTGCCTTGCATGCATGAGGACCTGGTTTCAATTCCTCAGCACCACATAAGCAAAAAGAAAAATGCCGGAAGTGGTGCTGTGGCTCAATTGGTAGAGCACTAGCCTTGAGCTAAAGAGCTGAGGGACAGTGCCCAGGACCAGAGTTCAGGCCCCACGACTGGACCCCCCCCAAAAAAAAATCCACATGTGAGAGAAAATATGCTTGGGCCTGAATTATTTCACTCAGTATATTTTCCAGATATCTTCTCCCTGCAAAAGACATAATTATGTTCTTACCTAATGGTTACAGAAAATTCCAGTGTGTGTGTGTGTGTGTGTGTGTGTGTGTGTGTGTGTGTGTGTGTGTGTGTGTGTGTGTGTGTGTGTGACATTTGGGGTTTAGGTGAGGGGTTTGTGGAGGGAGAGATGGATTAATAATAAAGGAAACAGAGGACAAATACAGTCAGAATACTCAATGTACATATGCAGTAAAGCAAATGGGAAATGAGAAATGAGTGGTTACATGTGGGATTGTCGAGAATGGTAGCAGAGGTAAGTGATCAGGAAGCATTGGAGAGGGTTGGGATGTAGCCCAGAGGCAAAACACTTGCTCAGCAAGTGCAACATCCTGGTTCAAATCATTTAAAAATATTAAAAATAGTCGGGCGCTGGTGGTTCACGCCTGTACTCTTAGCTACTCAGGACGCTGAGATCTGAAAATCACTGTTCAAAGCCAGCCTGGGCAGGAAAGTCCTTGAGATTCTGCTCTCCAATAAACCACTAGAAAACTGGAAGTGGTGCTGTGGCTTAAGCAGTATAGTGCTTGCCTTGAGCTGAAGAGTGCAAGGACAGTTCCCAAGGCCAGATATATATCAAACTAAAGCTCCCTGGCTTGGAATTCGTGCCTATTTTTTTCTGCCAGGCCTGGGAATTGAACTCAGAGACTGTGTAACTGTTATGCACTGTGGGAGACAAGGAAATTCACCCTCTTTGAAGACAAGTAATTCAGGCCTGTTCCCTAGGCCTGAATTCAATCCCTAGCCCTGTTAAAGTAATATTCATCCACATTTGAAATAATTAATATCTACATACTTATGTTTATTAAAATTGCTTCGAGTGTATTTATTTTATTTTTTATTGATTCATTATTTTTGTTGACTATTATTACACTTATGTATTAAATTGATTATATCTTATGAGTACTATACAGATTTGCATATGTATTATGTATCTTACTTCAGACCCAGGACATTCACTGAAATTCTATAGTATATCATCCCATGCTTAGAAAAACAGAAAGAATACACCAACCAAAGTCTAATTTATCCCTAGGCACCCCAGTGGCTCACATCTGTAATCCCAGCTACTCAGGAGGTGAGAAGTAGAAGATGAAGTTTCAAAGCCAATCCAGGCAGCAGAGCCTGAGAGACATCATCTCTAATTAACTGGCAAAAAGCCAGGCTACAAGTATGGCTGAAGTGATAGAAAATCAGCTATGAACAACCAAGCCAAGAAAGAGCAAGCTGAGTTCAATTGCGGGGAGGGGGGGTAGGGGGATAAAGGGGAGAGAAATCCTCCAAAAACAGAGAACTAAACAACACACAAATCCCACCTAATTTATGGTACCAACAAACTGAAAAAAATATCAAGCTTGTGCAGTTGTATAAATTTACATTAGCACATATGCTCTTAGGTACACTTCAAAGCCATGTTTTTAATAATATATGTATATATAAAATTACTTATGTATATATGTGAATAAACTAAGAAACCAGCCAATGAACAAATACTTCTGAATTAGTGCCTTTATATTTATATTAGTGGCACTATAAATTATTTGTACTAAAAATATATTCCAAATTTCTTTCTGCGGAATCGATCTTAAAATGTTTCTTCATGCACCAGGCGTCAGTGGCTTATGCCTATAATACTAGCTCCTCAGGAGGCTGATATCTGAGGATGGCAGTTCAAGGCAAGCCCCTGCAGGAAAATCCGTGAGACTCTTATCTCCAATAAACCACTAGAAAACTGGAAGTGGCGCTGTGGCTCAAGCTGTAGAGTGCTCACATAGAGCTATAGAGTGCAGGGATAATGCCCAATCAGAGTTCAAGCCCCACCACAGACAAAAAAATAAGGCAGAAGTTTGTTCATACAAAATTCTAACATTCTGAGCTTTAGGAAACTTTTCTTCCAGGGTCTTATGCTCTTCAGGCAACTACTCCACTACTGAGCTACATCTCAGTACCAATGTTTTTGTTTTTCATTTTACAATCCAGTTTATTCCCAAAATGCTTACAAGTACTACTGTCCTCACAGAAGTGAGTTTATATTCAGAAACCCAACCTTTTGTGGTATGAAGACTCCCCTAGTGTATTTCGTGGTAGGCACTGAGGAAAACTCACACGACACAATTGCAGACATTTTATAATTATACAAATAATTCAAAATAGAAATAACATAAACTATTGGGCACGGGTGGCTCATGCCCGTAATCCTAGCTACTCAGGAGGCTGAGATCTCAGGTTTGTGAGACTCTTATCTCCAGTAAACCACTAGAAGCCTGGAAGTGGTTCTGTGGCTCAAGCGGGTGAGCGCTTGTCTTGAGCTGAAGATCACAGGGAAAGTGCCCAAGCCTAAAGTTCAAGCCCCACGACCGACAAGAAGAAGAAGAAGAAGAAGAAGAAGAAGAAGAAGAAGAAGAAGAAGAAGAAGAAGAAGAAGAAGAAGAAGAAGAAGAAGAAGAAGAAGAAGAAGAAGAAGAAGAAGAAGAACAAAGACAAGGACAAGGACAAGGACAAGGACAAGGACAAGGACAAGGACAAGGACAAGGACAAGGACAAGGACAAGAAGAAGAAGAAGAAGAAGAAGAAGAAGAAGAAGAAGAAGAAGAAGAAGAAGAAGAAGAAGAAGAAGAAGAAGAAGAAGAAGAAGAAGAAGAAGAAGAAATAACATCAACTTTCCCAAACTTCTAGGGAGAAATTATATCCTCATTTTCATTCTCACTCTTCATGGCAGATGGTCAAAATAGAAAAACCAATGTGCTATGCTGAAATGTAAAAGTTTAAACCCCTTTAAAAAAAACTCTCATGTTATAAAATCAAAATGTTTCAAATAAAGGCAAAGTGAGCTTAAAACAATATTAAAAATGCTAATGAAGCTCCTTGGCTTGAAATGTGCCATTTTTACTCTTCAAGGCCTGGGATTAGAACTCAGGGTCTGGGTAACTCTGTTGCACTGTGGGGGAAGGGGAAGCTCACTGTGCTTGAAGACCAAAAAGTCAATCCTGTTCCCTGGGCCTGAATTCATGCCCCAGTCATACTCCTTATATACATTTTAAAGATAGGATTGAACTTCCGTACAGTTGTTCAGTCTATATAATGTTTGGTGTGGTTATTCATTGTATTTTTTGTTTTATTCATTTATTTACCGTTTGTTTTATTGACTTTGATGACACCTAACCATGTATTACATTGTTTACATCCTATCCCATAGCATCTAGATTTGTAGACTTGTTCTCCATCATGCCTGACACCCAGCACTCTCCCAGAAAAGGAAAACAGGTGTCACACTTGGCTTCTTACTCCATGTTGAAATTTTTGGCAGGCGCTGAGATCAAGCCCCAGAGGTGGCCAAAATAGCTATACATGGATAGGCAAGCGGTAGTATACCAATAAATGCATATTAGTACAGAGTGTCAGAGCCGTGTATCTAGTATTCAATGACATCTACTAGGTTCCTAACCAGTCTTAGGTATTTATTATGCCTCCATTGAAGTAATATTATTCTTTTCATGCCTAATTAACCATTAATTAAATGCAGTCTGTGTCCTAGGATTATTGTGTCTAATTTGATACTCGACTGATACACAGACTACTCATTCAATCAGAACTTTTATGCATGGGCAGGAGTCTCTTGTGATCTCTTGCCATTGGTAGGTGTCAGGACTGGAATTTGAACTCAGGGACTCTGTTGCGGGGTTGAACCATGGCTTTTCTGAAAGTTCGCCAGCCCTCAGCAATGACAAGTCACCTGTGCGTGGCAACCATGTCATTCAAACCCAGGATAGTCACCACGCAAGGAACCACATCCAAGAAACCACTTACAATGTGCAGCTTGCAGCTTTTTTTTTGGTGACATTTTCATTTTGGTTTCCTGTCAGAACTAGGGTCTTAGGATTCCAGGATCAGCTTTGGTTCCTGAGGCTGCACCCCAGCCTAATGTGAAGAAGCTGAGACAGAGCTGGGACGATTGAGTTCAAGCCATGTGCATGGCCAAAAAAATTAAAAAAATTAAAAAAATACAAAATTAAAAAATTAAGACAATTAAATACATAATAAAACGATTACTTATCTCCCTGGTTTGCAATTCGTGCCATTTTTTTCTGCGAAGCCTGGAATTTGAACTCCAGGTCTGGGTAAATAGGCAGCACTGTGGGGAAAGGGGAATCTCACTATGCTTGAAGACAACAAAGTCAGGACTGTTCTCTAGGCCTGAATTCAAGCCTCAGTCCTGGAAAACATACTCTTTATATACATTTTAAAAATAGGACTTATACTTCCATTCAGATATTCAGTCCATATCCTGTTTGGTGTGGTTATTCATTTTATTTCTTGATTTATTCATTTATTTACCATTTATTTTATTGACGCTTATGACACTTATACCATTTATTACATTGTTTATATACTATCACATAGCATCTAGATTTGTCGATGTGTTCTCTATCATGCCTGACATCCAGGACTCTCCCAGAAAAGGAAAACATGTGTCACACTCGGCTTCTTATTCCAAGATTAAATTATTGACAGTGCTGGGATCTGAACTCAGGGCCTTGTAGGCCCAATTCATGAATGGGTGAGTGTGAGAACAGCAGCCTCTAGCCAGTGAAGCTGTCAGATGGTTCCCATGCACTGAGATCAAGCCCCAGGTTTGTACAAAACAGCCATACATGGGGAGGCAGACGGTGGTATCCAAAAAATATATATTGGTAAAAAGTGCCAGTCTGTCTATGACTGAATGACATCTACTACGTTCTGACCAACTCTTAGGTATTTATTATACCAACATTGAAGGAATATTATTCTTTTCATGCTTAATAAACTATTAATTAAGATCAATTAACATTCTAGGAATATTGCATACAATTTTATACTCGACTGATGCACAAACTATTCTTTCAATTGTATCTCTAGTGATCTCCTGCCATTGGTAGGTGTCAGGACTAGGATTTGAACCCGGAGCCTATGTTGACAGGTTGGCTGTAGCTTCCCTGATAGCTCTCCAGACTTCAGGAATGTCAGGTCAGGTCCACTTTGCAGCCCTGTCATTCAGACCCGGGATGGTAACCATCCAAAGAAAAAAACGTAAAACCCCCCAGCCCTCTGCAGCTCACCACATTTTGTGCTTTACCACTTTTTTTTCTTCTTACAAACCCTCTGGGCCTAAGATCCCAAGATTGGCTATGGGTCTGGAGTCTGCAACCAGCCTAGATGATTGAGGCTGAGGTAGAGCTGGCACGACCTGAGTTCAAGCCCCGTGGTTGGAAAAAAAAAGAATAAATAAAAGAACTAAGTAAGTAAGTAAGTAAATTTAAAAAAATCTCCCTGGTTTGGCATATCTGCCAGTTTTCTTTCTAGCCTGGGATTTGAACTCAGGCTCTTGGTAAATCCGTAGCCATGTGAGGGAAGGTGCAGAGTTGCCACTACTTGAGTTCAAACCCCATGCCAAGCCAAAATTTATTAAAAAATTAAGTCACTGACCTTGGCAGGGGGAGAAGTTGTGGAGATGGGAGGGAAGGGATGGTAGGGGGAAACAAAGAAGGAGGCAACAATGCTCAATAGGAAATGTACTCTTTACCATGTTCATGTAATTGCAACCCTCTGTACAACATTTTTACAATAAAAAGTGCACAAAAGAAGAAACAATGTAATACTCAGAGAAGCATTTTGGGAGTAAGGGAAGGATGTCTGAATAGCTGTACAAAATTCTACACTGCTTTGTTTTTTAATGTTCACTATGGAACTGAATAAACATAACTGCTTTTATTAAAAAAAATTAAGTCACTGTCTTGGAACTGGGACCAGTATTTCTGCCATTACTGGGATCTGATCTCACCGTCCAGGTAACTCTTTTGATCCATGTGGGAAGGCAAGGCTCACTATCCTTGAGGAAAAGAAATTCAGGCTAGAGTTACCAGGGACTGAATGCAGGTCCTGCAATAGAAAAAAAAATATTTCTAGGGGCTGGGAAGTTGGCTCAATGGTAGAGCGCTTGCCTAGCTTGCCTGAGGCCCTGGGTTCGATTTCTCAGCACCACATAAGCAAAAAGAAAAAAGCCGGAAGTGGGGCTGTGGCTCAAGAGGCAGAGTGCTAGCCTTGAGCTGAAGAGCTGAGGGACAGTGCCTAGGCCCAGAGTTCAGGCCCCATGACTGGACCCAAAAAATAAAAAGAAAAAAAGAAAAGAAAAAGAAAAAATATTTCTACATATGTGTAATATATGATATAAACTTACATATGTCTGCTAATTACATATTATGATTTTTTATTATTGATTTTGTATATATTTATTATTTGATTCATTTATTGTTTATTGTAGTTAGTGTTATTATACACATATTTATTTTAAAATTATACAAAATAATTTAAGACATTGACTCATTTTTCCTTAATACTATATTAAGTGTTGAAATATGATACATAATTAAATGGAGGCATTTGTCACGGTCTTCACATGTTTAGAGTCTCTCCCAAGTATGATATTTGACTTCTTTATCTCTGGACATCTTCCTCTAGGGATTTTTTAGATGATTTATACTCAGAAGCCTTTTCATGAGGATAGGCAAGTTGAGGGATAAAATTGCAAGGGTGGGGTTAGAAATGTGGCTGAGTGGTAAAGAGCTCACTCAGCATGCATAAATGCCAAGGTTTGAATCCTCAGTGCCACATACTCAGAAAGAGCCAGAAGCTCTGGAGTGGCTCAAGTGGTACAGTGCTAGGCTTGATAAAAAGGAGCTCAGAGACAGTACCCAGGCCCTAAGATCAAGCCCCAGGACTGGCAAAAACAAATGGCCAGATGCCAGTGGCTCACACCTGGAACCCTAGCTTCTCAAGAAGCTGAGATCTAAAGACCACAGTTCAAAGACAGCCTAGGAAAGGAAAAACAGTTAGACTCTTTTCTCCAATAAACCACCAAAAGACCCCACATGGTGCTGTGGCTCAAGTGGTAGGGTTCACCTTGAGCTGAAGGGCTTAGGGACAGTGCCCAGGCTTGAGTTCAAGAAACAAAACAGGAAAAAAGTGGGGGATAATCAAAGTACTTTTCTTATTTGCTAATTATGAGAACATTATCTGGAAAATGAAGGCTGATGTACACCAGAATTGGAGTCTGAGTTCATTGTTCAAGTGTAGCAGATCCATATGCTGAGGCTCTCTGTCTCTAGCATTATAACCTTGTGTCCTAGAGGGTTCTGAAACGTCCAATGTTGAAAGGCTTAATATGCTCCCCAAGCCCTTTGTGATAAGCAGTTGATTTGTATTGTCAATGTCATTACAGTTCTGAACCTCATGCCCATCACCCTAGCTCAGGAGGCTGAGTTCTGAGCATCACAGGGTGAAGCCAGGCAGGGCAGGAAAGTCTATGACACTTTGACTTCCACTTCTGCAAGATCAGATATTCAACAGCTTCTTAGATTTCCTTTGGTAATGAGAAGTTATTTGCCCCTAAATGTTCTTAGAGTTCTCGAGCTATCGATGCAGGATAAAAAACATCATTGACCCATCCTGGGTTTAAATGAAGTTCTCAGGATCCAACCTGTAGCCCTGATAGCAAAATAACCTCCAGTGTAACACTGTATTTGAGGAACAGAAAACAGTTTCAAAAGCCAGGCTAGGTGAAGAAACCTAGGCTTGCTGGACTGGGAGGCAGAATGAACACACTCAACAGGGAAGTAAGCTGCAAAACCACTTCATTCATTCCTGGCAAAGCCAGCAATGGGAGGAAACCTGAAACATTTGTTAGAGTTACACCAGGATCAGGCTTTTCTCAGCCTCTTCAAACAATGACTAATTAACCTTCCTCCCTCAGGTGAAGGGAGCCTCAGGCTATCTTTAGTTTAACAATCAAGAGACAGTTTAGAGGGGGATAGGGGAGGAACAGAGTAGAAAACCTTGCTCGCTGGTTTTAGGGAGTGGGTTTTTGACTCTCCATCTGTCAGATTTAAAGGCCCTTCTACCTCTGCCAGTGCTTTTTCCTTCCTTCATTCTCCACATCATTAATGCAAATCCCCAGTCCAAGGAGAGAGGTAGGGCTGTTTCTTTTCTGTCTCTGAACACCTGAGTTAGAACCTGGCTCTGCCTTCTTGGCTTTGGAGCCCTCGGCTTCCTGAGAAGTGGGACAGACACAGTCTTCCTGCTCTGTGGTTGTGTGAAGGCAATGCTGGTGGCATGGCACACTGCAGAAGGCCTCATCAATGGAAAGTATTCCCTTTGGTACTCCTGACATCCAAGAGCAGGTTCATCTATCTATCTATCTATCTATCTATCTATCTATCTATCTATCTATCTATCTATCTATCTATCTATCTATCTATCTATCTATCTATCTATCTATCTATCTATCTATCTATCTATCTATCTATCTATCTGTCTGTCTATCTATCTATCTATCTATCTATCTATCTATCTATCTATCTATCTATCTATCTATCTATCTATCTATCTATCTATCTATCTATCTATCTATCTATCTATCTATCTATCTAATCTATCCTTCTATCCTTCTATCCATCTATCCATCTATCCATCCATCCATCCATCCATCTATCTATCTATCTATCTATCTATCTATCTATCTATCTATCTACTATCTATCTATCTATCTATCTATCCATCCATCCATCCATCCATCTATCTACTTAGGTGTCTACATACCTACCTAGCTATCTCTTTGCCAGTTCTTGGGTTGAACTCAAGGCCTGGGCACTGTCTCTAGCATTCTACTACTTGAGCCACACCATACTACTGAGGAATCAAACCCAGGGATTCTTACATCTTAGGCAAGCACTCTCTCAGTAATCCAAATTCCCAGGCCCCTATCTTTTTCTTAGTGGTAGTTTTTACATAATTATGCTACCAGCCGACATCTCCAAGTTTAATTTTCTGAATACAGGTTATTTCTACAAAACATACCCTTCTCTTCCCCTACCTGATTTGTGACTCTACTGGCCTTTACCTCATAATAAAATGTAAATAAAGGCTACTGTGAGCTTAGGTGGGCATCATATAAGGTCACATGCCTGGAACCCTGGAAGAGAAAAGCCATGGGCCAGAAATGAAGAGAATGAGGCAGTATGCACAAGAGCATATCTGAAAAATAAATCTGTAAATAAAAGCAGAAGCATTTCATAAGGTCTGTTTGCACTCAGGGAGGTAATATACACACATTAGTAGTTAGGGCTCTCATTTTTTTGAATTTTTTTGGCCTTCTCTTTTTGAAATGTTTTGTCGTCATCCCAGGGCTTATCCTCAAGGCCGGATGCATTCTTCAGCTGTTTTGCTCAAGGCTGAGGCTCTACCACTGCCACAACTCCACTTAATTGGACATAAGTGCCTCCCAGGCTTTCCTGCCCGGTCTGGACTGTATCTATTACTTGGCTTTATCAAAGCTGGAGCTCTACCCTTTGGGCCACTGCTCCACTTCTATTTTTCAGGTGGCTTATTGGAGATAAGCCTCTCACAGTCTCTCCTGCTCAGGCTGCCTTTGGATTGTGATCTCTTGAGGAGGCTTCAAGCGGCTTTCCTCAGGGATTCACCAAGAGCAGATTCACAGAAACCCTTAGTCTAAATCTCGAGAGCAACTGGAGTAAAACAGACACATGAAGATGCTTCTAGTGTGTTCTAGATAATTAAAGTGGGAGACAAAAAACACTCATACTAATTAGATCATTTTATAGGTAAAAGGAGCAATGCAGACAGCATGAAGATTGCTCCAGCTTTCGGTCCTCTCATCCTGAGACAATAAATTCACTGCAGCTCAATGCTAAGTTACAGAACTGGTATGTCTTGTGGACATTTGCTCCCAAATCCTGTGACACTCATTTCTCACTTTTGGCTTCCAACCTCTGACCAGAGGAGAAGATGACAAGAGAGATTCCTTCTCAGAGAAAGCATCTATAAAGAACATTTGGTAGTTTACTTATAAATTCAAACCATTGGAATGACCTTGTGAAGAAGTCAGATTATCCAGATTAAAAAATGAAGAAGAAAAGGAAGGCAGGTGGCAGTGGCTGCTGGCTGTAATTCCACCTCCTAAGGAGGCTGAGATGTAGAGAATCTGAGTTTGAATCCAGCCAGCATAGGAAAGTCTATGACACTGTTATTTCTAAAAGATCAAATTAAAACACAGAAGTGAGGCAGTGACTCAAGGTTAATGCACGACCCTTAAACAAAGGAGCTCAGGGACAACCCCTGAAATATGACCTTAGTGTCATATTTCAACTGCAGGACCTGCCCCCCCCCCCAAAAAAAAGAACCTGTACATCATGTAGTTTGTATATATGGATGTATTCCTATAGGTGAAGCTCCAGAGTATCTATGATGATTGGCACCAAGCTAGGAAATTTGTATTCAATACAATTATTTCAAAACACAGAGACAGCTTTCATGACAGTACATATTTCAGGCTTCCCTTCACTGTTCCCAGTGTAGGCTGAGGGTTTCTCTGCCTCCAAGGCCTGCTGGAAGAAGTCTCTCTCATTGTCTGGATATGCAGACAAAAGGCCTCATTTCTGTACAGCTATGTAACAAACAATTCCATCAGGGCCACTTAGTGAGGAGGAGTGTGGGAGGACTGTGACGGTCAGGAGAAAAAGGCCTCTTTGTACCCAAAGTTATCTCTTTCCCCAGTGCTCCATGTTGACAGGAAGCCTTCATTTGTGCTACCTCCTGTGGCAGGCCAAGTTCTATTCACTTATCCTGCCTTCGTGAGACAATATAACTGGTGTTCAGATACAGTGCTCAATATAATTCAGGAGTCCTTCTGACAGACAACTCGGGCAAGGGGCCTTATGAGATGTTTCACTGATGGCGATGATGGGCCTATGCCATCTCTTCTAGGTTTGCAGAAGCTTGAGAAATCCAAGTGTATGCCAGATATCACAACGCTCCCTGTCATATTGGGTTGGTGAAGCTCATCAGGTTTTGAAATCTTTGACCTCTCCTACTTGGGCCCTGGGTGGCTAGGTTTTGGGTTGAACACAGGGCCTGGTTGCTGAGCATGAGCTCAGTGAGGAATCCCAGTGCTTTACCATTTTGTGTCATAGCTTCACTTCTGGTCTGCTTGTGTGTGTGTGTGTCCATGTGTGTGCACACTTACACCAGTCTTGGAGCTGGAACACAGCACCTGAGTACTGTACCTAGTTTCTCTTGTACAAGGATAGCCCTCTCCCACTTGAGCCACAGAGACACTTCCGGCTTTTTTTTTCTAATGATGTGGTCCTGAGAAATCATGGCCAGGGTTTCATATATGCAAAGCACTATACCCCTAAGGCACATTCCCAGCCCTCTACTTCAGGTTTGTTAGTTAGTTTCTTTCTTTTTTGTTGTTATCGGTTGCAGGAGTTGAAGTCTAGGCCAGGTGGTGTCCCTGAGCTCTTCAGCTCAAGTCTTGTGCTTTACCACTTGAGCCACAGAGCCACTTCAAATTTTCTGGTGGTTCGTTGGAGCTAAGAGTCTCAAGGACTTTCCTACCCAGGCTAGCTTTGAACCATGATCCTCAGATCTCATCCTCCTGAGTAACTAGGATGACCAACATGAGCCTCAAGCACCCAGCTTCCACTTCAGGTTTCTTAGTGATGAATTGGAGATATAATCTCATGGGACCTTTTGTGTCAGGGATAGTTTGGAACCCAGATCCTCAGATTTCAGTTTCCTGAGAAGGCAGGATGACAGACATTGGCTATAGAACCCTAGGCCATGGCAATCTGCTGCAAGGGGCTCCTTGGCTCCACATGGTGGAGTGCTAGCCATGAGCACAAGAGGTAAGGGTCAGTGCCTAGGCCCCGAGTTCAAGATTCATGACTGAGGAAAAACAAAACAAAAAAAATTGTCTGCAGGAGACAACTCACCCACTCTTTAGTAATACATAATTTCGTCCCTGCTATTGGGACATATCTGAGCCTCAATATTCTTGTCTGCAAAATCATCTCATTTCAAAGAGACTCACTTACTTCCTGTCAGGGCTGGGTTTTATAGCCCCCGAGCAGCTTGGATGATGGGGGTAAGCCAGCAGCCTCTGGTTCCATGTAGCTGGGTTGCAGCGGCTTTCATCTGGCTAAGTCAGGTTAAGTGGCATTTGTCAGCGCCAGGCTCCTAGCTTGCTTTGTGATGAGTTGTTTGAAGTCCTGCCCTTCTGTAGTTGCAGTTAGAACATTCTACCTTTTTTTGCGGCAGTCCTGGGCCTTGAGTAAGGGCTTAGACACTGGCCTTAAGCATTTGTGCTCCAGGATAATGCTCAATTGATTGAAAGACAGCAGAACTTCTGGGTTTTCTGTTTATATGGCACTGAGGAATCTAACCCAGGGCTTTGTGATTACTAGGTGAGCACTCAACCACCGAGCCCCAGGAGGTATAGAAATTGCATAAGAAGAGAGATGTCTGTATATTATTAATTTATAGATAATTACTACCATTTATTATGTATTAAGTTATGTCTCCTTAATGATTTGTCTCTGTAGAACAACTAATAAAACATTAATTAATAATTACTTAATATCCTGTTATTGTTTATAATATATGTATATACATCCATACATATAATTACATATTTTATTGAATGAGACAGATGTCTATATATAATGAAATTATGCATCATGTGTTACAACCTATTATTAGGTATTTAATTATGTCTCCATGTAATTTTTATTCTGTTAATGCTTAATAAAATAGTAATTTTACTTAATTCACGTTCTATAACTATTGTGTCTAATTTTATCCCAGAATGATTCACTACTAATTCAATCTGTTTTTCATTTATTGTAGTGACAATCCTTCCGCCTATGACATTTCTTACCTTTATGACATTCTCTTACATAACATATAGATTTGCATCCAAATTATACATCCTACCTGACACTGAGCACTTTAAAAGAAAAGGAAAACATGTGTCACGCTCAGCTTCTTACTCCAAGACTACATTTTTGGCAGTGCTGGGATCTAAACTCGGGGCCTAGAAGGCTCAATTCATGAATTGGTGACTGCCAGCACAGCAGCCTCTAGCCATATTGCACTTAGTGTACTTATTCATTTTATTTTTTATTCATTTATTTACCATTATTTTATTGAATGTTATTACACATGGAATATTTACTACATTTATTGTATAGGATATACATTTGCCTATGTATGAAACTTCACACCTGACACCCAGGCTTTTCACAGAAAAAGAAAACTTGTCACCCTAGTCTTCTTACTCCACCATTCAATTTTTGTGAGTGCTGGCATTTGAACTCACAGCATACATGGATCAATTCATGAATAGGTGAGTGTCAGCACTCCAGCATGAGGCATATGGAGCTGACAAGCAGGTCCCAGCATCTGAGATCCAGCCCCAGGTGTTGACAAAACAAGAACAGATTGACATGCTGATGGTAGTACACAAATAAATATATATCCTTAAAATGTGCCAGAGATGTCTACACATTATTCAGTTATATAGGCTACATTCCTACCAATTCTTGGGTATTTATTATGCCTCCATGTGATTATTGTTGTTTTCATCTTTAATGAATTATTAATTAAATCAACCGCTGTCCCGAAACTATTGCATCCATGTAATTAATAGTACTCTTTGGATGTGTCAAAAAGTATTCATTAAAATCCATTGGCCTCCTAAAATCACTCTCTAATTTTATACTAGTATCATTCAGGAAAAACTAATTCAACCTTGATATTCATAACCTTCCATCCGTATTCCTATGAATAGGAATGAGACTCTTAGGATCTCCCTCCATTGGTAGGGGTCAGGACAGGGCTTCAAACACAGGTCCTATGTTGCTGTGTTGGTCTATGGCTTCCGTGGCAGCCTGCCAGCCTTCAGCAATGCCAGGTAACAAACACTTTTCAGCCATGTCATTCAGACCCAGTATGGACAACTTGAAAAAAAAATTTAAAACTGGCAGCCATGTTCAAGTTGCTGGGGGTTTTTTTGGTGTCATTTTATTTATTTATTTATTTCCTGTCAGCCTTTGAGGTTCAGGAACCCAGGTTTGGCTGTGGGTCCAGTGGCTTCAACACAGCCTAAAGTGATCAAAGCTGAGGCAGCGTTGCCATGCCCTGAGTTGAAGCCCTGTGCTTGACAAAATAAAAATACATACATACATACATACATACATACATACATACATACATACATACATACATGCATGCATGCATACATGCATGCATATATACATACATTTAAAATATTAAAAAAATTATGAGGCTCATTGGCTTGGAATTCATGCCATTTTCTTCTGCAGGACTTGGGGTTTGAACTCAGGGTTTGGGTAAATCTGCAGCACTGTTGGCGAAGGGAAAGCTCACCATGCTAAAAGACAAGAAAGGGTGCTGGGAAGATGGCTCAGTGGTAGAGTGCTTGCCTTGCATGCCTGAGGCCCTGGGTTCGATTCCTCAGTACCACATAAACAAAAAGAAAAAAGACAGAAGTGGTGCTGTGGCTCAAGTGGTAGAGCACTAGCCTTGAGCTGAAGAGCTGAGGGACAGTGCCCGGGCCCAGAGTCCAGGCCCCACGACCGGGCCCCCCCCAACCCCCCCCAAAAAAAGACAAGAAAGTCAGGCCTGTTCCCAGGGGTTGAATTCAAGACCTAGCACCCGAAAAAATAATATTCATATACATTTTAAATACATGATTTATATTTACATACACATGTTTACTACATATTACAATTAGTGTAGTTATTCATTTTATTTTGTGTTTTATTTATTTCTTATGTATTTTAGAGAGTATGATTAAATGTATAACATTTTTTACATTCTATTACATAGGACATAGATTTGACTATGTATTATACATCATCCGCAGACCCAGGACTTTCACTGATAAGGAAAACAAGTGGGACAATTGGTTTCTACCACAAAGATTAAGTTTTTGGTAGTTCTGTGATTTGAACTCTGGGCCTCGAAGGCCCACTTCATGAATGGGTCAATGTTAACACACCAGTCTGATGCAAGTGAAGTTGGCAGGAAAATTTGATGACCTGAGATCAAGCCCTAGAAGTCGCTAATATATAAACAAATAGATGTGTAGGTTGCTGTGTGTGTGTGTGTGTGTGTGTGTATTTACATATGTATATACATCTATAAATAAAAGTATACAGAGACAGATGAACATTTAAGTAGATTCTAGTGTATAACTCTATATGAAGTGATGTTTTATATGTTCTATTACTATAAATTATTTGGTCTAAAATTATGCCTCCATCAACTAATCACGGTAGAAAACTTACAAAGAATTAATTAAATTAATCATTGACCCATATTTATTGCATACAATCTTATTTTATAATTATTAGCTAATTAGTAATTCAATTAGTACATGTCAAACGTACTATTAGTTCCTATAGAGAGGAAAGAGTTTTCTAGGATCTTCAGACATGTGTGGGTGGCAGTCCCAGGATCAAACTAAGGGCCTAGGTGTCTGGGTTGGGCTCAGGGTTCACCGACAGACTGGGAGCCTTCGGCCATGTAAGGTCACATACAATTTTCACGCCGAATCATTGAGACCCAGGATGGTCACAGTGCAAATGAAACAAAGGTAAAACAGTTGTGCAAAACTTACTGGTTTTTTCCTCCTCCATTTTTGTTGGTTTGATGCATTTTTGCCAGTGTTGGGAGTTGAACTCAGGTCCTAGGAAGCCTGGATCATATGTGGGTGTAAATGCTACACCCCGGCCTAAGGTAATCATAAGTTAAGACACAATACAGTGCTTCCTTGTGCAAAAGTAGCTCAGGGACAGTGCCTAAGCTCACAGTTCAAGCCTCAGGACCTGCCACAAAAAAAAGAGCCAGTAACACCATGTGTCTGTGTATGTATGCATGTATTTTTATCAGTGAACATCCAGAGTTGTTATGAAGAAAGGTTTGAATAGAATGATTTTATAGCACAGAGAGTGCTTTCAAGACAGTGTATGTTCCGGGGCTCCCCTCACTGTTCCCAGTGTAGCCTGAGGGTTTCTGCACACCCAAGGCTGCTGGAGGAAGTCTGCCTCATTGTTGTAACAAGCAGACAAAAGGCCTCACTCCTGTACAACTGTATAACAAACAATTCATCCAGGGCAATTAGTGAGGATGAGTGTGGGCAGATTCTGAAGGCCAGGAGAAAAAGGCCTCTTTGTACCCCAAGCTATCTCTCTCCCCAGAGCTCTCTTTTGACAGGAAGCCTTCATTTGTGCCACCTCCTGTGGCAGGTCAATTTCCCTGCACTTATCCTGTCTTTGTTAGACTATGTTCCAGTGTTGAAACAAATTGCTACAATTAATTCAAGGGTCTTTCTGGCAGACAACAAGTTAGCTGAACCTAATGAAAAGATTCCTAATTGGCAAAGGTGCCTCCCTAGGTTTCCTGAAGCTTGCTAATTCTAAGCACTTGTGCAAAATCACAACGCTTCCTGTCATCTATGGCTGGTGAAGTTCATCAGGTTTTGAAACCTTTGACCTCTCCTAGTTGGGCCCTGGGTGGCTAGGTTTTGTGGTTGAACACAGGGCCAGGGTGCTGACCATGAGCTCAGAGCAGAAGCTCTTCGCTTTACCACCATTTGGTGTCACAGTTCCACTTTTGGTATCTGTTTTGTGTTTGTGTGTGGGGGGGGGTGCGCATGTGCAAACACCAGTCCTGGAGCTTGAACTCAGTACCTGAGCACTGTACCTGAGTTTATCCTGTATAAAGATAGTGCACTACCACATGAGACACAGAGCCACTTCAGGCTTTTTTTCTAGGAATATGGTACTGAGGATTCAAACCAAGGGTTTCATACATGCAAAACACTCTACCCCTAAGACACATTCCCAGCACTCCATTTCAGGTTTCTTTCTTTTCTTGTAAGTTGGAGGAATTGAAGACTGGGACTGGGTGCTCAAGTCTAGCACTCTACCACTTGAGCTACAGTGGCTCCTCAGGCTTTCTGGTGGTTCACTGGAGAAAGCATCTCAAGGAATCTCCAGCCCAGGCTGGCTTTGAACTGTGATCCTCAGCTCTCAGGTTCCTGAGTAGCTAGGATGACAGGCATGAGTCACCAGTGCCCAGCTTCCACTTCAAGTTTCTAAGTGGTGAATAGAAGATAATAGTCTCATGGGACTTTTGTGTCTGGGATAGTTTGGAACCCAGATCATCAGGCAGGATGACAGACCTCAGCTAAAGACACCTAAGCTGTGACACTTTGCTGCAAGGGTGTGCTTGGCTCCACATGGTAGAGCACTAGCCATGAGCACAAGAGGAAAGTCAGCGCCTAGGCTCTGAGTTGAAGGTTCATGATGGAGAAAACTAAACCAAAACAATTGTCTGTAGGAGACAAGTCACTAGAGTTCATTACATACATAAATTTGGCTCTTCTTTGGGGACATATCTGAACCTCAACTTTCTCAGCAGCACAATCATCTTACTTGTTGAGCTATAACAAGGACCAGATGAAAGAAAACCCCCCTTGAAGGGCTCAGCACATAGCTCCCTGTGAAAGACTCGGCACACAGCATCCCAGGAAGGACTTGTACATTTCAAATTGAGAAATTGTAATAGAGTGGATTAAAAACTACACGTAAATATTTTCTCAGTCTACACATAAAAAAAACACACAAGAAGAAGGGTGTAATGTGGGCTAGGATGATATTAAATAGGTTTCCTGTCATAGTTCTACCTTGCCTGAGTTGCCTTGTGTTTCCCTTTCTTACTATAATAAGGCCTGGGACATTGGTTTCGTAGTTTAGCACTGATCCAATGTCTGCAGCATTGAGTGAGGCACTCACACCTCTCATGCCTGAGACCTGAGTCTCTTGAACTTTGAAAACAACACAGGAACATCTTTCTTGTTCCTGAGCCACAGGCCAAGTGAGCTGGCTTGAGCTGTCAGTTACAGTTACTTGGTGCTCAGAATTCCATTATGAGGGAGGTAGTGTCATCTCTCAGAGTCCAATGTTCTAAGCTGCTTTCTCACATAAGACCATCCCAAAGACAAACTGGAGGCAGAAATCTCCCCTCCCACATCACTTTATACACATATGGACATTGTTAAATCCCAACATCCTCAGCTTGAACTAGATACAGGCATTGTCTCAGCCTCAAAGAGCCCTCCCTAGGTCAGATTCAGGCCTTATTTGTCACTATTCTTCACATCCTGCACAAATCATTTTGCTTCTCAGGGCCCTATCAGCCTGCCATGTGCTTCTTGTTTGTATTCCTAGGACATTGTTAGGTTTTTATTTCCTAATCTTCTGTTTGCTCTTGAAGCCCTTGTGTGCTGTCACTTGGAAAAAAGATAAGTACTTAGAGGTGGGAAAAATCAAAAAAGTATTGAAAACAAACATTACACATATAGTCAGACATTTTTACAGGTGTACAGTCTTGTAAGACGAGAGTATTTTTGATACTTTTATCATATTTTATGACAGATGGGAAGGGGAGAAGGGAAGAGGTGCTGCATTGTATTCTCATAATTCAATGATTATTATTTTAAAATACTGTATTTGAAGGAATGTAATATTTAAAGATAAAAATTGTGCTCCTGTTCTTTATTATAAGCTAGTGGTTTATAAAGCATTCCTCACTAAAGTCTTGTCATCTGTGTCCCATGAACAATCCTCCTCCTTCAAAATAATCAAGGAAAACACTTCACAAATAAGTGGACTGTTGTCCAATCTCTGGATAAGAATTTAAGATACAGCATTGCCTGTGATTTTGTGCGTGTACATGTGTGCGGGAGTGTGTGTGTATGTAGGTGAACGTGTGTCTGTGCATATGGGTGTTTTAGGACTTGAACAGGGACTATATGACAATCCTGAGCATCTTTACCTTGACTATAGTGCTGTACCAATTGTGCCACAGTTCCAATGCAAGCTTTTCGTAGTGAACTGGAGAGGAGAGACTCATAAAAATTCCTGATCAGGCTATCTGAACTAAATCTCACGTCTCAACCTCCTGATTAGGTAGAGTTATAATTATGAGTCTCCAGAACCTGGTGATAAAGCACTGTTACTGGAGAGAGTGGGATTGCATGTTTCAGTCCAGCTTCACAACACTCTGTATCAAGAAACAGCAACAGCAAAAACCTATATCAAAATACAATAATAAGATGTAATTATAATACAATTTAGTGATATATTCTGCTAGCATAACTTTCAGGAAAAGTTGGTCTTAATGATTTAGCAACACAAAACCAAACAAAATGAGATAATTTCAGTAGATTCTATGAATTTTTTAAATTCCATCTTAATAATTTCAAAACATTATAAGGAACAAGAAAACATTCATACTTCTAAGGAGAATGTTAAAAAGATAAAAGATGGAAGATTATGAAATGGAATATTCTACACTGCAGGAATATTATTGTCATGGTGAATATATGGTGGTATTGTTATGGTGAATATATGATAATGTTCTTCAGAGGAGCAATAGATAAATATATACTTACTGCACATAGTTTAACTTGTCTATCTCTATCAACTTCCAGTCTTCTAGTGCACATTATCAATGTATTCATGTTTATGGTGTATTCCAAAAAATAACTATCAGAGGCAGGAGTTACCAAAATACATTAGCTTCAATGTTTTAGGAGATAAACGTGTTAATCATATTGACTGTTTTATATAAATTATACATGTAATGTGTTATCATTGTATCTCTAAATATGTACAAACACTACTTCAAAGTGAAATGAAATACAACAAGGTTTTGAAGGCATATGCCTATAAAGCTAGCTATTTGGGACATCAGTTCATGACCAGTGTAGTTTTACCTGCAATGGTCCCCAACCCCTGGCTCTGTGTGATGGAATACATCTATCATCACAGGTTCATGGGGAGCTGAGAGCAGGAGGATTTGAATTTCATGCCATACTTGGCAAGAATTTCCACATGGCTCCATCTCAACCAAAGAAGGTTCAACACTCCCCCACCTAAGTGAAAGTAAAAATAAGAGCATTATAGTATAAGAAACGAACAATATTAAAACATGCCAATACCATCATGAACAACACACATCTAGTGTTTGTTTCTCAGACCTGTAATCCTAACTATAGCTAGGATTATATATGTGAGCCAGAGGAACTAAGAAGTTCATTATTTAAAAATGACTATTTGAGTGTCTGCTTTGACTCCGAGTTCTTTGATCTATTTGGATTGTTTCTGGTGCAGGGGGATAATATAAGGATATAGTTTTAGTTTTATACAAGTGATTAACCAATTTTGCCAGCACCATTCACTGAAGAGCCTGTCTTTCTTCCATTGTATTTTTTAACTCCCTTATCGAAGATTAATGGCTGTGTCTATAGGTTCATTTCTGGGATATTAATTCTATTCCATTAGTCCTAAAATCTGTTCTTGTGCCAGAACCAAACTGTTTTGATGACTATGGCTTTGTAGTAGAGATTGAAATTTGGAATTGATATTCCTCCAGGACCGTTCTTTCTGTTAAGGATCATTTCTGCTATTCGAGGTCTTTTATTGTTCCATATGAATTTTTGGACTGCTTGTTCTATTTTCTTGAAGAATGAGGTTGGAATATGGATATCCCATTGAAATTGTAGATAGCCTTGGGAAATATTGACATTTTCGCGATGTTGATACTTACAATACAGGAGCACGGGATGTTTTTCCACTTTCTAAGTTCTGTGTTGATTTCCGTTTTCAGTTGTAAAATTTTCATCCTAGACGTCCTTCACTTCTTTGGTTAAGTTAATTCCTAGGTATTTTAATTTTGTGGGGCTATTACAAATGGAGTTGCTTTCATGATTTCAGCCACAATTTTCTCATTGTTGGCATACAGAAAAGCCATTGCTTTTTGAGGGTTAATTTTATACCCAGCCACTTTGCCAAAGTTTTGAATCAACTGAGTAATTTGTGAGTGGAGTCAGTGAATAGGAGAAACCTAGGTCTCCTTGGCACAGGCAGAAATTTTCTTAATAGAAACTCAGAAACACAACCATTCAAAGAAAGGTTGAACAAATGGGATTGCATGAAATTGCAGAGATTCTGCATGGCAAAGGGCATGGTAGCAAGATCAATAGGAAGCCCACTACTGGGAGATCTTCACTAGCCATACAACGGACAATGTTCTCATATCTAAAATATACTTGGAACTCAAAAAATTAAATCCCCCAACAACAAGTTCTCAAAGAAACAACTGCCCAATAAATAAGTAGGTTAAGACTTAAAGATAAACTTCTCTGAAGAGGAAAAAAGGATGGCCAATAGACACATGAAGAAATGCTCAACCTCCCTAGCCATCAAAGAAATTCAAATCAAAACAACACTGATACATCACCTCACCCCAGTTAGAATGGCTATAATCAAGAGCTCTAATAACAACAGATGCTGGAGTGGATGTGGACAGAAGGGAACCTTACTGCACTGTTGGTGGGAGTGTAAACTTGTTCAACCACTTTGGAAAGTAATATGGAGGTTCCTCAAAAGAATCCACATAGAGCTCCCCTATAACCCAACAATCCCACTTTTGGGCATTTATCTAAATGTTTACAAACAAGACCACACTAAAGCTACCAGCACAGCTATGTTTATTGCAGTATTATTTACTATAGCTAAGATATGGAACCAACCCAGATGCCCCTCAGAAGATGAATGGATCCAGAGAATGTGGTATATATACACAATGGAATTCTAGGCCTCCATCAGAAAGAATGACATTGCCCCATTTTTTAGGAAATATAAAGACTTGGGAAAAAAAATATTAAGTGAAGTAAGCCAAGCCAAAGAAACATAGGTCCCAGGGTTTCCCTTATTTGCAATATCTAGTATCTAGTATATAGTCAAGCAGAAAAGGTCAGTTAAGGTGATGTTAGGAAAATGAGCCCTAAGTTATGTATTCAAATGTTTTTTTTTCCTTTCATGCATTCGTTTGTAACACATTTATAAGATTATTTCTTTGTTGCTTTGTATGTCCCTCCCCCACAGTATAACCTCTGCTTTCACTGTATTTGATGTCGGTATAATTTGTGGAGAGGAAAGGAAAAAACAAGTCTTTTAAATAAGAAAATCTATTCCCTATTTTAAAACATATATCAATTTAGTGGATGTTAGTGTTATCAGTATAAATTATGCATGCATAATATATGCAATGCATTATATTACATAACATATAAATGATATATTTATAATGTATGTATAATTACTGATATTCTATAAATACTGTATGTTTAAAACTGGTTTTAGTATTATATTGTGAAGGATACAAAGAATGACAACTTTATTTCAATAAATATATTTGTATGATTTAGTCACTTTATTTTTTTCTGTGTCAGTACTGAGGCTTGAACTGTGGTCTGGGTGTTGTCCCTGAGCCATTTAACTCAAACTGGCTTCATATAGCTATATATAGATTTCAGCCCCTAAGTAGCTGGGATTACAATCATGAGTCATATTATGTTTTTTTTTTTTAAATTCCATCCTTGGCATGTTCTTACATAATTATTTTTGAATGTTCAATTATATTATGATATTTCATTTCTAAACCAATTCAGAATAAATAACTACTTATTGGGTAAAGCTATTTGTTGCAATAGAAATTGTAAAGACCCTACTTTACTATCAATTTTCAAAGATATTACTAGTTTAATACCTGGACAGACGAGTAGAAAAATTAAATTAAGTGTTCATAATAAATGTACTATATTATATTACATAATATGTAAATGATATATTTATAATATATGCATAATTAAGGATATTCTATAATTACTATAAAAATATATGTATAAAACTGGTTTTAATATTATACTGTGAAGGATACAAGGAAAGAAAATATCCCTATCTTAACTGTCTAACTTTCAACGGTAGACAAACTATGCTAAAAAAATATATCTTCAAGAAAGCACACCTTTGAAATCAGTGTTCATCTTCATCGGTATGAACACCTTCTAAGATTGCCTACATTTATCCACTAGTGTCAACCTACAATCACAAACACTTTGTGATACTTTCTGGATAAAGTTGCTTCTCCTCATTCTCATGAACCTTTCAGTAACTTCAGTGCAGAACATTTTCTCCTGCTTAGCCTGTAGATGATATCATCCTTTGTTATTTCCCATCAAAGAAATTGTGGCTAGCAGGCTTGAGTATTGGTATATTCAGAAGTTCTTTGGTTGTGAATTTTTCCTTTCCTTTCTTGGCAAGTGAGCTGGAATAATGAAAAACATTTAAGGCAATGTGTTTTACTGTAAATAAAAACATACTGATTTGGAAATACTACAAATACTGATTCTTAAAATTTATTTTTAATTCAAATATAATAGGGATGGGTTTAGTGTTGCATGCCTTTAAATCTAGCTATTTAGATGGCTGAAAACAGAGGATCATAGTTTCAAGCTAGAATAGGTAAATAGACCATGAGTCACTTATCTTCAACTAAGAACCAAAAAGCTAAAAGTGGAGCTGTGGTTCAAATAGAAGACTGCAAGCCTGAACAAAAAGAAGAGTAAAAGAACCTAGGCCCCAAATTTAAGTCATAGTACTAGTACACATATACTATATAGATATATGGTTCCTAATATATTTGAAACCTGGTCATAGATTAAGTATGAAGTGTGAAAAAGTATGTAAGTCTGAAATGACTCCGAAGTATTTTGACAAGACAACTGGAAGAGTTATCACTTAATCAAATAGTAATGAGGGATTGGTTTGTAGATAAAGATCAAAGCTCACTTTGGAAACTGTTTAGTTTGTTAAAATCAGTAGCTAGGAGTTGTCAGTAAACAGGATGCTATTAAGCATTGTAATTAAAGAAAGAACAAAGCTGGAGAAAAAACAGAAATAATTACATGTACTCAGTGGTAACAACCATGAGAAGGAATATTATAGAACTAAGATAGAAATAAGCCCTGTGATACAAATATGTAAAACATGACAAATGAAGAAAAACAGTAATAACTATGCAATGCAGACTTATATGGGTAGGTATTTTTAATGTTTAAAGCCTATGAAGTGATTGTGTGATGACCTAAAATTTAAGAAATTGGTAAGGTCAACTATCCCTTGTGCCAACCATAGCTGATAGTTTAAGTAAAACAAGGCCACAATAGTGTGTCTTGATTTACCAAAGTGAAAACAGGCCAATATTTGGAAAGCCAATTTTTGGATATGTGGTTGGAGTGACAATTACTGCAGTTTGTTCAAGTATCAGTAGAAGGGTACAGTTTTAGCACAATGATAGAAATCTTTCAGGCATCTGGTAGATTTCCCTCAGTCTTCAATTTTCCTTTTTTTTTCTGAGTACCAAAATATCATTACTGGAATCCAGTCCCAAATTTTGCCTTTGGCAATTTATCAGATATTCAGTCTATCCCATGTCCAAATAATAGAGAATGGGAACAGGTCTACATTGAGCACTCACAGGAGACAGGTCTCTGGAATTTCTCATGAAGAGCCTTCTTTAATCGTGGGATGGATAGAGCTGGATTATATACAAAATAGACATCATAAATTGAAAGTATTCTGCTAAATTGACACTTGAGATATTGGATGTTTTAAGTGCATTGTATTGATTTTTATGAATCAATTAATTAGATACTTCATACCATATGATATTTACAAGACAATGAATTGCATGCTTCCTGCATTACCTTTGTATAACATATACTATGTTTTGAAATTTGGTAAAAAAAAAAGATTCGTCTTTGTATTTTTTTAATAAGGATTACTCCTAGGGAAATGCCCTGGAACATTGTAACTTCAAGTCATATGATGCCATGTGTCATATCCTATTTTCCTTGTACAGACTTGGTAATAAATTATATGTAATTTATTTTTTATTTTATTTATTTTCTATTGCAGCACCTTGATATATGTAATTAAAACTGTAGTTTTCTTCAAGTATTTCATCTTACACTCAAGTTTTTTCCTTCCAAGCTTTCTAATAAATATGTAATCTATTCAATTTTGAAAAGTACTGCTGTACCTCCCACTTATTTGTGGCATTTCTGAAACCTTGTGTGTCAGGGTGGATACCTTTGCCTGTAACAATATTGTTGAATACATAACATTTGGCTACTTAGAGAACAAAGGATGTGAAGTACACTAGCCAGATAAAGATCTTCCAGGACAATTCCAGGGCAACTCATGTACTCTCTATGTAGGTGAATAGGGAGCATAGAAAAGAAATTCTTACACTTGAAAATGATTGAGTGTGTGTGCACATAGATGTTCACTTATTTATCTGTTGCTAGAGTTTTACACATTCACAGTTTCCAAAATCCAGAGAACCACATCCATGGGCATCGCTTTCCTATGTTGCTCTTTGGGTAATAAGAATGAAACGTGGTATTGTCCTGTGGTAGAGAAATTACTCAGAGATTCAAGTTTTTTCTTTCAGGATGTTGCTTGTTCCTACCTCTAAAATTAGGAAGTCTGTTAATACATAATATATTTTAAATTATTACACATTTAATACATAACACAATATATAATATATTATATATAATACCTGACAGTATTATATATTCATAAGGTCAAATACGGCAAACGTCTCAATGTCCATACTTTCCTAGCCATGATTAGGTTCAGTAGAGTTAGGTGCATTACATCTCCACAGGGAAAGTCTACTGAAGTTTTAATGACCTTGACCTAGATAAGGAGAATTCCTGTAAAAGGAGCCTCTCCTCAATTATGAGAAAAGATAAGTTTGGAAGTTTTTTGGTTTTTTGTTTGTTTGTTTTTATTTTGGCCGGTCAAAAGGTCTGAACTTTGGGCCTGGGCACTGCCTTTCACCTCTTCAGCTCAATGCTAGTGCTCTACCACTCAAGCCATAGTACCACTTCTGGCTTTTTCTACTTACGTGGCACTGAAGAATCGAACCCAGGGCCTCATGCATACAAGGCAAGCACTCTACCACTGAGCCACCTTCCCAGCCCAAGTATGGAAGTTTTTGAGAAGAGGGATTTGGCATTTGGTTTGCATCCTTGATTATTAATGAATAGGTATTATTTTACTCCAAATTTCCTCTCCTTTTATGTTCCATAAACAGTTACACATGATCAACATTCCATTGCATATCTTTTTTGTTGTTGTTGTTGTTGGTCGTGGGGCTTGAACTCTGGGCCTGGGGGCTGTGCCTCAGCTCTTCAGCTCAAGGCGAACACTCTACCACTTGAGCTACAGCGCCACTTCCGTTTTTCTGGTGGTTTAATGGAGATAGGAGTCTCATGGTCTCTCCTGCCCGGGCTGGCGTTGAACCACGATCCTCAGATCTCAGCCTCCTGAGTAGCTAGGATTACAGGCATGAGCCACCAGCGCCCGGCTCCATCGCATATCTTTAAGTCCTTCTTTTATTTTTTTTTATCATTATTATTTTGTTGTAGTTTTGCTGATCCTGAAGCTTGAAATCAGGTCCTAGGTAGTGTCCCTGAGCTCAAGGCTAGTACTCTGCCACTTGAGCCACAGCACAACTTTTGAGTTTTTCAGCTTTGGCTTGCTTTGAAGCATAATACTCAGATCTCAGCCTCCTGGGTAGCTAGGATTACAGGTGTGAGCCACCAGTGCCCAGCAAGTCCCTCTCTTTTAGATATTATTCTAAAAGCTTCCTGTCCAAGGTCACTCCTAAGAGAGTAAATGGACCTATATCAATAGTTCCTTCAAACTCTTATCTCCTGTTATGTCTATGGTGTGTCTTTTGCATCGTATCCTAGACCTAATTCACTGTTCTCTTTCCAATCCATGATTCTAGATGTGTTACTAATAATTACCTAAATTTTGTGGCTATAAACCCTAAATCACTCAACTATTAATTTCATTTAAATTTTTTTCAATATGATTGTTCTTCAGTACAAATCTGAGCTTATACTCACCTCTTCCATCTACCTCTTGGCATGAGCAGAGCCTGGGCCTATTCTACCTCAAATGCAAAAGGTTAGCCAAAGAATAGCCTACAGTAATCCTGCCTAGGAGTCCGGACAAGTAGTTGAGTGCCTGGAAGAAGCAATGCATTCCTGGCATGGGAAGGGGTGAGAGAGACAACAGCCTAGAGAGCAAACTGACAGTCACACCATTTAACAACTTCTCTTTTGGAGAAACTGACCTCCTGCAAAGTGGCAGTGAGATAACTCACCTAGCGAATTTTCGTATATGAAGGAAGTTGTCATGTTTCACTACACAACTCACTTGTAGTCAAAGAGAAGGTCATTCTTTTGTGTCCTCCTTTGGCCCAGTCTCATTTAATCTCCATGTTAGAATTTGCTCATAGTCTGTTCCTTCCAGAAGGTCCTTGATGAAGAAAGTGTGATCTTTTGGCTTCTGACTGGCCCTGTGGGAACTGAGGCCACTTTTAGTTTTGAACCTGTTCTTTCTGACATTGGGAAAGCTCATTCTCTGAATTTTGCCTGAGGGAGTGAGTTTCTCCAATTCCAAAGAGGTCAATAAATATCTGATTCTAAGACCCAAGTGGAATTCCTTCACCAGATCCTCCAAGCTGGAGTGGATGTTAGCTCAGACTTCAGGCCATCCTCATATTTCTCCAGCTCTTTCTCATGAACCAAAAGGTTACAGGAGTTCAGTTCAGAAACAAAGATAAATGAGAATAGCAGAAGAATCATTGGCAGGGGGAGGAATTAGAAACATTGGGGGAAACAAGGGCTCAGAAAATCTAGGATCACTCACATCATTTGGGAATGACATCGTAAGATTAGGAAATAAAAGTAATATATTACTACCTAAATTATTAACTCGTCTATTGTACATCACAACTGTTCTGTCAAAAGTAGCTGTCCTAGTTGTATTTTGATGAGGGAAATGGAGCACATTCTTTCCTAACTGAGTTCTACTGAGTATTTTCATCCATACCCCAGGTTGTTCTCACTCTCTACTTCTCTGTTACTTTCCTTTGCTGGATTCAGTCAATGACACTTGAAAGTGTTATCATCTTCAGACATGTAATTACATTTTCTTCTAATCCATTTGTTATCAAATACAACAAATTATGTGGAAATATATGTCTATGGTAAATTTTCTCCATGGCATATTTATTTGATGATATTAAGTATTATTTTTATAGTTTCAACTTTAAAACTTGAGGAAAATATTTTGTTACTATTAGCACTATTTGTACATTTTTTTGTATTTTTCCATGTCTGTGTATTTGGTATTAACCTTCTAACATTTTCTTTTTCCCCAACTGTTGCCTTCTTAAAATTTCAAGTTACAAGCTATATATGATGGTCCTGTATGTGTGCAGTGATATATTTAAATTTGGATCTGATATCCACATATTATAGGATATCATCAACCTATTGTAACTGCTCTGAAAATAAATAGGGAGGTCCTCAACTGCATGGATCAATTAGATTTAACAGACATCTACCAAAAATTTCGGCCAGCACCATCAGAATACACGTTTTCCTCAGAAGCACATGGGATATTTTTCAAAAATACACCACATTTTAGGTCACAAAGCAAACTTCTCTAAATTCAGAAACATTGTACTTTTACCTTGTGTTCTCTCAGACAACAAGGGAGTAAAATTAGAACTCAACACCAAAAGCCACCAAAGAAAGTCCTTTAACGCATGGTGGCTGAACAACACACTGTTGAATCACCAGTGGGTCATGGAAGTGATTAGAAAGAAAATACAAATATTCATGATATTCAACAAAAATTAACACACAATTACCAGTTCCTCTGGGAAACATCAAATATAGTATTCAGAGGCAGATTAGAGCTCAGAGTTCCTACACCAACAAATTGGAGAGATTTGAAGCCAACAATTTAATGAGACATCTGAACGTCCTAGAAAAAGAGCACAAACATAAATCCCAGTCCAGGAGACAGAAAGAAATAATTAAAATTACATCAGAATTAAACGAATTACTTTTAAAAATGATAAAAATAATAAACAAAACAAAGAGTTGGTTTTTTGAAAAAATTAACAAAACTGACAGACACTTAGCAAATCTTATCGGAAAAAGGAGAGAACACACCCAAGTAAATAAACTCAGAGATGAGAATGGAAACTTCACCACAGAAACAACCAAGATTCAGAACATTATAAGGGAATACTTCTCAAAACTTTACGTTAATAAATTTGAAAACGTGGCAGAAATGAACCTTTTCCTGGCAGATATTGACATGCCGAAACTCAACCACAATGAGTTAAACCAACTTATCAGGCTCATACCAAGCATTGAAATAGAAACAGCAGTAAGAGACCTTCCATCTAAGAAAAGCCCAGGACTATATGGATTTACAGTGTAATTCTACAAGGCCTTCAAAGCAGAGGCCACACCAATAGTCCCTCCAATTCTTCAATGAAATTAAAAGAGAATGTTACCTACCTAACTCATTCTATGAAGCCATGATAACCCTCATCCCAAAACCAGGCAGGGACTCATCAAAGAAAAAGAACTATAGGCCCATTTCTTTGATGAACATTGATGCAAAACTTCTCAACAAAATTTTGGCCAATCGATTTCAACAATTCATCCAAAAAATCATAAACTGCGATCAAAAAATATTCATTTCAGGGATGGAAAGCTGGTTCAATATAGCAAATCACATGACTCGTCACATCAACAAACAGCAAGGATTAGAACCATATGATTATCTCAATAGATGCAGAAAAAGCATTTGACAAGATCCAACCAACCCTTTATGATGAAGTTTCTGGAAAAATTAGGAATTTATGGAACATTCATCAACACAATAAAGGCTGTATATGACAAACCTACAGCCAGCATTATAATTAATGGTGAAAAACTAAAGCCATTTCCTCTTATGTACACTCTCCACTTCTGTTCGATTTAGCATTAAAATGCCTAGCTACAGCAATAAGACAAGATGCAAACATCAAAGGGATCCAAATTGGGAAAGATGAAGTAAAATTCTCCCTCTTTGTAGATGACATGATTTGCCATTTAAAGTATCCCACAGACTCCACTACCAAATTACTGAAGCTGATTCAAAATTTGGCAAAGTAGCAGGGTATAAAATTAACCCTCAATAATCAATGGATTTTCTGTATGACAACAATGCGAATATAATGGGTGAAATCAGGAAGGCAACTCCATTCATAATAGCCCCACAACAAATAAAAAACCTAGTAATTAATTAACCAAAAAAGTGAAGGACCTCTATGATGAAAATTTTAAAAACCTTAAAAAGGAAATCAAAAGGGAACTTTGGAAGCAGAAAAACCGCCCATGCTCTTGGATTGGAAGGATCAACATCGTGAAAATGGCAATACTTCCCAAAGCTATCTACAAATTCAATGTGATACATATCAGTATTCTAACCTTATTCGTCAAGGAAATAGAAGAGGCAATCCAAAAATTCATATAGAACAATAAAAAAAACCCAAATAGCAAAAACAATCCTTAACAGAAAGAACAGTGCTGGAGGAATATCAATACCAAATTTCAAACTCCACTACAAAGCCATAGTAATCAAAACAGCCTGCTACTGGCACAAGAACAGACCTCAGGACCAATGGAATAGAATTGAAATCCCAGAAATGAACCCATACCTAATCTTCGATAAGGGAGCTAAAAAATAGAATGGAAGAGAGACACCCTCTTCTGTAAAGGGTGCTGGTTAAATCGGTTGATCACTTGTAGAAAACTAAAGCTAGAGGCTTATATAGCATCCTGAACAAGAATCAACACCAAATGTATCAAAGAACTCAGAGTCAAAGCAGACACCCTGAAAACAGTACAGAATGGAATACAAGATACCCTAGGTCTCCTTGGCACAGGCAGAAATTTTCTTAATAGAAACCAGGTAACACAACAAATCAAAGAAAGCTTGGACAAACGGGATTGCATGAAATCACAGAGCTTCTGCTGGCAAAGGACATAGCTAGCCAGATCAATAGAAATCCCAAGGATTTGGAGAAGATCTTCAATAGCCATACAATGGACAAGGGTCTCACATCTACAATATACCTGAAACTCAAATAATTAAAATGCCCAACAACAAACCCTCAAAGAAACAACTGCCCAATGAGTAAGTGAGCTAAAGACTTAAAGAGAAACTTCTCTGTAGAGGAAAGAAGGGTGGCCAATAGACACATGAAGAAATGCACAACCTCCATAGCCGTAAAAGTAATGCAAATCAAAACACCATTGAGATACCACCTCATTCCATTTGGAATGTTTATATTCAAGAATTGTAATAAAAACAGATGCTGGAGGAGATGTGGACAAAAGGGAACCTTACTGCATTGTTGGTGGGAGTGTATACTTGTTCAACCACTTTGGAAGGTAGTATGGAGGTTCCTCAAAATACTCCACTTACAGCTCCCCTATGACCCAGCAATCCCACTTTTGGGCATTTACCCAAATGATCACAAACAAAGCTATCAGCACAACTATGTTTATTGCAGCATTATTTACTAGAGCTAAGATGTGGCACCAACCCAGATACCCCTCAGCAAATGAATGGATCAATAAAATGTGGTATATATACACAATGGATTTCTAGGTCTACATCAGAAAAGATGGCATTGCCCCATTTGTTATGAAATGGAACGACTTGGAAAAAATTATATTAAGTGAAGTAAATCAGGCCCAAAGAAACATAGGTCCCATTGTTTCCCTTATTTGCAATAACTAATATATGTCTGAGACAAGCAGAAACTGTCAGATAAGTTGATGTTAGGAGAAATTAACTCCAAGATAAGGATTCAAATGTATTTTTTTTCTTGTGTTTGTTTCTAACATATGTATAAGGTGATTTCTTTGTTTCTTTGTATGTCCTTCCCCCACAGTAAGGCCTTGATTTCACTGTATTTGATGTTTGTATAATTTCTGGAGGGGAGGGAACAATTATTGTTTAAATAGGGATACAGGTGGACCCATTCCAGCAATGAGATGTGCAAGACTTTATGTCGAAAAACAAAATGTACAACTTTGGCTTGAAGGTGGGATGGGGGAAGATGGGAAGGGATGGAAAGGGGAAACAAACGAGGAGGCAACAACGCTTGATAAGAAATGAACTCATTACATTGCCCATGTAATTGTCACCCCTCTGAAAGGTGCGTTCACAATTTTTCAAAAAAGAGGCAAAAAATCACCTCTATGGTTTCTTGTGAAAAGACAGAAGAATACAATAAGTTTCTCAAGGAAATTGACCCATAACTATAGTATTGTCAATTTCATAAATGATGTAAGAAGACAAGAACAAATTTCAACTCAAAGTGTATGATATAAAATTTACTTTGTCTCCTGTAAACAACCTTTCAATTCTATCTATGTCTTCTTCCCAAAGTGATTGGTATTTTATTCTAATCATATTTTTAAATTAACTTTAAGTAGCTGTATAGAAATTGCTGTTTGACAAAGCAGTTTATGTACAGTATTTAGTGTGGTACTGGGGTTTGACCTCCGGGCCTGGGCTCTGTCCCTCACTTTTTTCATTCAGGGCTAGCACTCTACCACTTAAGCCACAGCTTTTCTTCCAGGTTTTGGGTGGTTATTTGCAGAAGAGAGTCTCACAGGCTTTTTTATCTAGGCTGCCTCTGAATGGCACTCCTCAGATCTCAGACTCCTGAAGAGCTAGAAGTATGAGAGCATGAGCTATTAGCATCTGGCCACACTTCCTTTCTTGGCTAAAACATACTACCTCTCTCCCAGCTGAGCACCCATCTACAGCTACCCCTCCTACCCCAGGCTTCAGATGAAACATAACCTCCTCCCCTGAGGAAAAAGAATGGGATCAGGTTTGAGTTATATGTTCTTCACACAGTCAGGGGCTGGTGGAAGCTGATGTGGAGGTCAGAGATCTAGGCCAGGGCAAGTAGACAGCTGTTAGAACAGAAGAGATTAGGAAAAGACATCCATGCAGCTGGATGCCAGTGGCTCATGCCTATAATCCTAGTTACTCAAGGCTGAGACCTATGGATCAATCAAGATTCAAAGCTAGCCTGGAAAAACTCTTATCTCCAAAGAATCATGAAAAAGATGGGAAGTGGAGCTACTGTAGTTCAAGTAGTACAGCACCAACCTTGTGCAAACAAGTTAAAGATACCTAGGATACCACCTAAGCTCTGAGTTTAAGCCCTGGTAAACACACACACACACACACACACACACACACACACACACACACACATACACACACACACACACACACACACACACACACACACACACACACACACACACACACACACACACACACACACACACATCCTTAGCAGTTGCCAGAGACTCATACCAGAAATCCTAACCACTCAAGTGGTTGAGCTCTTAGGGCAGCAACTTGAAGCCAGCTAAGGCAGGAAAGTATGTGAGACTCTTCTGTCTACTCAGCTACTAAAAAAGATGAAAGGTGAGCTGTGGTTCAAGTGTTAGAGTGTTAGCTTTGAACAAAGGAAGCTCAGGGACAATGCCAAGCTCTGAGTTCCAGCTCTAAGACTTTTTTAAAGACACCCTACACCCCATTCAGGCCATAAATCCCGATTTTGATCATCCTAGATCTCACCTCTGCTCCTACCACTTCCACAGCACAAGTGGCCGGTGTGTGGCTAGCACTGGGTTAAGAACTTACGCAAGGGGGACATAGCCAGTTCAAGGATAATGCCCCAGAACATTGAGGCACTGGCCATACCAGTCTCTCATCCCCTAGTTCTCTGGCCCTGGAGCTCAAACTCTGTGCCTCTGTATTCTGACATCTGGACTTGTCTAGAGGCCCTGCTAGGGTTGGAAGATAGACTTACCTGTGAAAAGATATGTTGACATTTCCTAGACATCGACCAATACTTCCAAGCCACCTTGGCCTCACCTCCCATGTCAACCCTGATCATCCTTGCTGGGTTAGCCTTCAGTGAGCTATCAAACTCGAGTTGGTCAGAGCCACTGGCAACCACCCTTCCCCTACTCCACTGCCAGACTGCTGAGAGTGGGACGTACAGCCAGAGGCCCAGCTGAGGAAAATGACAGGACATCGCATGACTGACCCTGCCCCCCCAAAGGCAGGGGAGAACATATGCCAGCTGGCCCTGCTGACCCAGAATCCTCTGGAGGTGTACAAAGATATGGACAGCCGAATTTGGGCTCCAAAGGAAAAGTGGAATATTCAGGTCTCTGACAATTTAAGATTGATTACAGATCCTGATCGAGGCTAAAGGCAAGTATGCAATGGAGAAGGGGCACTATCCGAGATTAGGAATAGGCAGACAGGCACTCACAAAGTGGACAGGGGAAAATGAGGGAAACAAACACACTCACACACACACACACACACACACACACACACACACACACACACACACACAACAATGGGTAGCCCAAGGCCTCAGGGAGTCCTTGAGCACATGAATATTCTAACCCCCAAAAAGATGACACTATTGTTATCAGAACAACTGTAGACAAAACTCAGAGCCTCTACACATCTGGAATGGCTCCTAACACAGCAGGTCATTTCCTAATGTACACATAGCTTTTTACAAAATTTATTTTTTATTTCAGTTTTCTCAAGGCTAGTATTTTATTGCTTGTACCACAGCTCCATTTCTAGTTTTTGCTGGTTACTTTAAAATCAGAATCTAATGGACTTTTTTTTCTTGGTCTGCTTTCAAACACAATCCTCAGATTTCATCTTTCTGATTAACTAGTATTAATGACATGAGCCACTAGTGTGGCTTCTACTTTTTTCTCTATAACTATCTAATGCACATACTTAGATAGTAATGTAAAACTGAGAGTATAGAAGCAAGATGTACAGTGATGATACTGTCCTGTCAGAAATTCAAGTTAGTTATGTAAATTTCTTAAGACCATAAACAAAAAATACCATGATACAGTGTAAGAGAACTCACTATTGAACATATGAGCTTTAAGAGCCTTCTAATACATCCATTATTTATTGTTACCCAACATTATAAAAAATGTATGAGGCATTGGTAAAATAAAAGTCCTATGCATAAATTCTTTGTTTTTTAAAAGACACTTGTGTTCATATAAAAAAGTAGGCCTGTCTATTTTCTTCATGTGATTTTGATGATTAAAGGTGCTTAGTGAGAAGGTCAAAATGTATTAGTAGCCCTAAACTATCAATTCTCATTTTTTCTTCTTGGAGAATATAATGATCAAAGCAATAGTTCAGAATCAGCAAGCAATAGTTCAGAATCATGCTTCCAGTGCAAGTGGATCACCAGTGAGAAATCCTCAATACCATTTTCCACAAAGTTTTGTCACAGATAAAATCTTCCTGCCTTCTCTAGCTGCTTTACTAGCTTGGACGTCTTTCTTCATTGTACAGGAAAAGTGTGATTCAACTGATTTCAGTGAAATTTTACTAGAATTACCAAGGATTTACTAGAATTACCAAGGATTTACTAGAATTAGCAAGGATTTAGATTCTTGTCTGTAATTTGGTCAAAGCTATGTCTCTTTATGTAGGCTACTAAAATGTATTTACTAATTCCAAGTAAATATATAAATTCTATTTCCATCTTTTTTAAAAAATAAAATTTTGTTTGCTCTATCAATTGATTAGAGGCATGAATTTTGTGGCTAGCTAGGTCATTGCACATCTGTATCTCTCTCCCTTTCTCTATTTCATGGTTCTCATAGATAATATATTGCTCTATAATTATCCTAATTTATTTTGCTTTTATATTTTTGGTTGCATCATTTCACTTTTTGCTCTGCCATTTCGCAAATCATTTATATAGAGGGCATTATTTCATATTTTCTCATTCCTAGAATAAGCTGCACTTGAAGACATCACTGGTCCTCATTTTCAGTCTGTACCTTTGAATACGGAGGAACATCTTTCCTCTGTTCTCCATCAATTCCCTACTCTCCAGTTAGAATAATTTTGAATAGTAAAATTGGAAAAAGGATATAAATCAGATATGCAGAAAATTCACTAGATTTTTCTGACCAGTTCAACCTATGTGAATTATTAGGGAAATACATGGAAACTTCATTCCCACTGGCACTCAAAGTCTCTGGTTTGGCAATTCTTAGGAAGATGAGGAACAAGATGAAAAAATAAGGAATGGTATCAATTGCAAGACAAAAATTGGAGAAGGATCCAAGTAACTTTCTTCATTGGGCTGCTGAAAATATTCACCTTACTACAATGCGGAGACTACTTTCCAAAAGGGCCACTCATGTGAATACTAGGGATAATGATGAGTATACCCCTCTTCATCAGAAAGCCTACAGTGGACACTTAGACATTGTCTGTGAGTTGGTGGCTCAAGTGGCAAATGCAATAACTGTAGATGGCTGGACAACCCTGCACAGTGTATATATGCAGAATAATACCAGAGTGGCTTCTTTCTTACTTCATCATGATACAGATACCAATGCCCAAACTAAAGGCCTCTTGCTGCTGAGAATTGAGATAGCAAAGATACAATGGACCTCTGCCGCTGACTGGCTCTGTCGGGACGATGGAGGACACCTAGTGGAGGTACTGGAACAGGTGGGGAGATGGCAAACAGGCAACTCACACAGAAGAGGAATGAATGCTGAATGTGATTTATTGCAGAGGATAACACGCTTTTATAGCAAAAGTCTCCATGAGAAAGGGCAAAAATTACACAATCTTGCTGCAAAGCTTCATTTTTGGGTGTTCACCAGCTGGTCACCTGATCTTGTTTTTTGGATGACCAGCTATGACAATAGGCACTTGTTTTCGGCTTTACCTCTATTTTTAAGAAATACAATTGGTTTTGATGTTTATCACCTATTAACCATTAACCAGAGCACATGGGCAAGGTGCTGGACAGAAAGGCATGAACTCTAGTACTTTATAGTTACTTTTGTTTAGTTTTGTACTTTATATGTTTCAAATCTTTTTTAAGCAATTGGGCTTCTTTGCCATTCTTTAGAGGGTCCCCAATTTGTGGCCAAAATGATGATATTTAGTATACTTAGTTAAATCTAGCCATATATCAAATTTAAGCTCATAGTGTCTTTTCTGTAACCCTTTCACATAATCGTTTACTCTTCTCCATAGAGGCCTTAACTGTCTCATAAGATCTTTCTTGTTCCTTCTTTGATAGTAAGTAACAAGGAGACCTAGATCTAGCAAGTCTCTCAGTAAATGAAAGAGAGTAATAGGAAGTTCTTTCTTCTTAGTAGTTTTCCCAATGGTTGCCATCCTTATCATACACACCTGTAAAAGGCTATGGATCTGGGGGAAGTCTTTGGGTCCTCTAGATAATGGAGGATCCCACCATTTTCCTCTGATAAGCCATTGCCACCTACCATCTACCAACTTTTTAAGAATCTTATTTAGTTTTTGGTCTAAATGTCCCTCTATATCTTTCTTATCTAAAGGATATCTATACGAGTCTATTGTATATGCTTTAGGATTAAAGGGAAGTCTCCAGTAGCCATACACTCTTTTTGCTCTAGCCGTGCCTACAGCTTCCTGTAAATCTCTTACAAACAATTCCTTCTGCTGAAGTTATGTCATGAAACCTCCAATACTTTTATATTTACTTATGACTTGTCTAATAGTTTCCATAAGAGGGGCTTTTACGGTAGCACTTAACTCTGGTGAGTTAGTCATATTCTCTGGACACTCATCGTATGTTGAAGTCATCAACACTTTTAAGAAAGAGCCTTGAATAAGGGAACATTGAGCATGAGTAAGTAGAACAAGCAGCAGTAACAGTAAAAGATTAATAGGCACTCCTATACAGCGAAGAAAATAAAAACAGGAATAGAAACACATCTTTCCCAGGGGCTTGCCAGCCTTTCCAGGAGGTAGGCCTCTTTGAAGCCCCATTCTCTGAGGTAGACTTCAGTGAAGTCCCATTCTCAGAGATAGGCCTCTTTGAAGCCCCATTCTCTGAGGTAGACTTCAGTGAAGTCCCATTCTCAGAGATAGGCTTCTGTGAAGCCCCATTCTCAGGTCTGAATACAGGTGTTCCATGCGAAGCAGACTCCACCAGAGTAGGCATGGCATTTGCCACTTTTTTATATATTAGATGTGCCAGAGAAATTTCTTCTCATATAGAGAAGATGGATCAGAAGACTAGTTTGAAGAGGACTGGAAAGACAACAAGAATACATACAACAATTAGTATTATGACTGCAAATGTAACCAAGTAGTGCCACCAATCTAAAGGATTAAGACTTTTTAATCCTCTCTGTAAGTCTGCTGCCAAAGAATTTATCCCCACAGTTTCCAAATGAGCTTAACTAAGGGCTGAGATGTCTTCCTGTAGCTGTCCTATCTCATGAATTAAGCTATTGTCCTTCCAGATTTTTTGTAAATGCACTTTGGTAACTTCCCAATCTAAGCTCTCATTATAAGGTAATGGGTAACATATTTAAATGACTGATGACATCTAGTTGTCAGCTGGGTTTTTAGATTATTGACTTCAGTCCCTAACTTTAAGACTACTTTTTCCAAAGCCTCTATTTTGTTTTTTGTTTTTTTTTTAATTTTGGATCAATAATTTGTTGCTCTGTTAATGTTAGAGAAACATCCTTACTTAACTCATTAACAAAATGTGCCGAGCCTTTTCAACTAGCTTCTTGATCTTTCCCCATATAGGTTGTGTTGTGGTTTTTGTTGAATTAGCCTGTGGTGGTGATAGAGAGAGTCTTTATCTTCTGCTCCAGTTTTCTCTCCCGATGTATTTTCATTTTCTTCCTGTCTCTTTTTTGGGCCCGAGAAAGGCCTGATGAGTCTGTTTGGGACCCAAATGGGGGATTCCGCATTCTGTGGGAAAACATAAGCATAGCCTCTCCTGGATGTTAACAGGAAGTCTGGCCCACGCCAGGTTCCAGTAAGTAGATCCTTCCATTTTAGTAAAGGAAAAGTTGTAGTTTTTTCCATGCCCCAATGTCTCATCATTGGGGTTATTCCTTGCTCATCAGCATTGAAATGATTAAGAACCAGTAAAGCATGGTTAAGAGTGTAATGGGGGAAGTATTGCTTCTCTCCTTCCTGTCTAATTCTTGTCAATTGAGTTTTTAAGGTCTGATGAGCTCGTTTTATGATTGCTTGGCCTTGGGGATTATACGGAATCCCTGTTTTGTGCACGATTTTCCATTGTGCACAAAATTTAGCAAAAGCATTGGAGGTGTATGCTGGTGCATTGTCAGTTTTTATTCCCTTAGGAATTCCTAGGTCTACAAAGGCTTTAACCAAATGTTGAATAACATCTTTCACAGCCTCTCCAGAATGGGCTGTAGCAACCATAGCATGAGAATAAGTATTTATAGTAACATGGACAAAGCAGAGTTTCCCAAATTTTGTTACATGGGTAACATCCATTTGCCACAGAACTCTAGGCTTTAAGCCTCTAGGATTAACTCCCATTTTTTGTGGATGAAAAACTTCCGGGCATGCCTCACATTCCCTTACAATTTGTCTTGCCTGTTCTCAGGACACTTGAAACATCTTTCTTAAGGCATTAGCATTCTGATGGTGTAGTCTATGACTTTCCTGAGCTTCTTCTAAAGCTGACATTACATGACTTTCCTTAGTTAATGTCTGCTAACTTGTTCCCTTGAGACAAAGGTACAGGGAGGTTACTATGCCCCATGATATGTCCCACAAATGCCTTTGTCGTTCTTTGTTGTAATAGCTGTTGTAATTTTATTAATTACTCTTTTACTTTAGAATGACCAGTAACTAGGGCTGTTTCAATGGCAGGAAGCAAGGAAACCACATAGCGGGAATCTGTGTAAAGGTTAACCTCTGAATAATTTTGAAAGGCTAGCAGAACTGCAATAATCTGTTGTGCAGATACAGTTGGGTCAGAAGATATTAATGGTGGTTTTGTACTGCAATAAACCACAGACTTTCCGCTAGAAGATCCATCTGTAAAAATAGTTAATGCCCCGCCCAAAGGTTCTGTAACCAAAACCTTTGGAAATATCACAGGGGTTACAGTATAAAAATGTAACAAAGGATGTTGGGGCATATGAAAGCTTATTTTACCTGTGTAAGTTAATACAGCAATTTTCCAATCATCATCAAATCGTATCAAATGTTCTAATTGTTTCTTATTATAAGGGATAATAATGTTAGTTATTTCTTGGCCAAATAATTCTCTAGTTCTTAATCTAGACTTTAAAATCAAATTAGCACATAAATAGGGATATGAAGCAACTATTTTTCCAGGGTTATGGGAATAATGGATCCATTCTAGTATCCCATCCTGCCAAAAACATCCTGTGGGAGTAAAGCTTGTAGCCAGAATTATAAAGGACCATGTTTGTGCAATATTAATTTGCTGTATTTTAGCTGTATTCATTGCTTTTTCTACCAATTTTATACAGGATAATGCAGCAGGAGTTATTTTCTTGGTAGATTTAGGATTAAGGTCTCCGTCCAACATTTTCATCAAAGGATGTAATTGTCTTGTAGTTATTTTTAAACTAGGCCGAATCCAATTAATATTCCCTAATAATTTTTGGAAATCATTTAATGTTTTTAGTTTATCTATTCTAATTTGTGTCTTTTGAGACATAGTATAATCATGTCCAATCACTTTTCCCAGATAATTTAAAGGTCATTCCTGTTGAACTTTATCAGGAGCTATTATCAAACCGAATTTTGTTAATTGTTCTACCATATCCTGTAATATTTTTTCTGTCTTTTCTCTAGTTTCATCGGCCATATGTATATCATCCATATAATGAATAATATATGACCCTGGATATTTTTCTCTAATTTGTTCTATAGCCCTTTTCACATATTGTTGACATAAGGTAGGGCTATTTTTCATGCCCTGAGGTAGCACTTTCCATTGGTACCTATTATAAGGTTGTCTAAAATTAGCTGAAGGGACACTAAAAGCAAATCTCTTGGAATCTTCTGGTTATAATTTTATTGTAAAAAAGCAATCCTGTAAGTCTATTATTATTATGTATCTACCCTGTGGGACTGCAACAGGAGAGGGTAGACCTGGTTTAAGGGCTCCCATGTCATGCATGGTCTCATTAATTGCCCTTAGATCTTGTAATAATCTCCATTTTCCTGACTTCTTTTTTAATTACAAAAAATGGAGTATTCCATGAACTGGTAGTCTTTTCTATTCTTCCCTTGACTCAATTGTTCTTGAACTAAGTCCTGTATGGCTTGAATCTTTTCTTGAGTTAGGGGCCACTGATTAATCCATACAGGATCATCACTTTTCCATATTATTTTGTCAGCATAAAGCTGTTCCTCAGTGGCCCCTATGAAAAATTTTGCTCCTTCCATGAGGAGTCTATTTGTCCTATTTTAGTTTCATGCCTTGCATGATGTCTCTGCCCCATAAAGAAAAGGGCAAGCTGGGGATAACATAAGGTTTGAAGTGGCCTTGCTGCCCTTCACATACCCATTTGAGTCTCTGAGCTGACTAAGCTACATTAGAAGCCATCCCTAATCCAATTAAGGAAGAAGAAGTCTCTTGCACTGGCCAGGCCATAGGACAATCTTTTCCAGCTATACAGGATCTGTCAGCTCCTGTGTCTAAGAGTCCTGTCATTTGTTTTCCATTGACTTTAATGGCCTTGTAAGGCCTTTTATCTGTAATTTCCTGAACCCAGGCTACAGTATCTGTGGTGCCAAACCCTCCTTTTCTGTTTTGAGTCAGTGTGGGATTAGGCAAGTTTACATATGAGAGTAAAAGTATTTGGGCAATCCTCTGCCCTTTATTAACTTGAATAGTCTCTTTTAGAGACCTTATCATGACCTTTATAGTGGTAGGACTGTCTGAGTCTATTACACCTGGTAATACCTCAAAATTCTTTTTATAGTTTGAGCCACCAGCGTCTGGCAACACCAATACTTACTGTAAAAATTCATGAATTTCGTGGAATTCTTCCAATTGAATTGTGTGCATTGGATGTCAAAATGTATTCAAGAGTTTTTGTATACATGTATAATGATTTCTGCAGAGTTTGTGAAATTTTAATCAGATATAATTTTAACTTACCTGTTTAAATGAATAGTACAGAAACTAAAATATTTCTGGTGCTTGTCTGAAAAAGAATATTTTAAAATATTCTATGTTTGTATAATGTGTCCTTTCAGATTGTATTCCATATAGAAAGTTTTAGATTCCTTTTTTTCCTAGGTCCTAATATTATTTTTCTTTGGGATAAAATGACAATGTTGTCTAATTTCAAAAGTTTGTAAAGTTTATGGTATGTAAACGCCTTTCTGAGGTGAAGATTTAATACACTGATGTCAAAGTAAATTTAATTATATGAATTACGTGTGTTGTTACACTTGTTATTTTGTAATCAACTTTTTAATAACTGTTTTTCATTTCTTGCATCTGGAGAATGAAAAATACGGAATACTTCACAAATTTTCATATCATCCTTGTGCAATTGCCATGTTAATCTCTGTATTGTGATTTGGGAATACGTGCTGCTGAAGCATGTAGTATCTTCTAAATTTAAGTAGTTAATGAGGCAATCTTTATACAGACTTATATCCACGGTTGCCTACTTGAAATAAGGAAACTATATTGTTCCTGACAATGCTACTGATCATATTTCCCTAAAATTCTGTGAATAGTGGAAAAAAATATATTGTTCATCTTAATGCTCACATTTGCAAATTTTTTTGTCAATGACAATTTTAAGTCTTTTTCATTTGGAATTTGATCATACATTCAATAATTTATTGCTAGGTCCAAAGGTGATCCAACTGAATTAGCTTTGTGGAGCTAATGGATTCAAAGTAAGCCTTACTTAAGAGCTACTTCTAACCTTTTGCAGTTGACTTTTTCCCAAGTGAGGTCTTACTGGCACAAATGTCTACGTGACCCTTTATTCTTCTTCCATGTAGGAACAGACCAATCAGAATATCTTACCCTGACAGCATAGATTGTTTTACTTGTACAACACTAATCTTAGTTACAAGGGATCATAGAGAGATGAACAGTTCAGTCATAACTGTTCAGACTAGAAGGTATTTTATCAAAATATAATTGCTTATTATATCTAACATTTCAAAAGTAACTAAAGCCAAGAAGGTGAAAAAATTGATCATATTCATGATTACTTAATATCCTGGCCTGTCTACCATCCTACCAGGCAGGAAGTTACACTACTGCATTTCTATCACCAAATAGTTCATAGTTGCAGGAGAAGTCCAGATGTTTCTTCTCATTATTAGGCCTTAAATTGGTAATGTTTTAATCACAGTGTTTTCTCTTGCCTACAGGCTATAAATCTACAAATAGTAAAGCTTTAGGTCCAACTCTATCAAACACTGAGGTAGAGATAATGTAATAATACTTTAAAACAGAGTTGCCTTTGATACTGTAACAACAGAAAAATGCAAAACATGTCTTTTTCTTATATTATATATAGTTATATATTTTATATTTATATGTGCTGATTTTATATTTCACACAATGAAACTTACTAGAATTAGTTGATAATCTCACAAATAAATTAAAATTTATTTATTCCAATAAATAGAATTGGAATATAAATAATTAGGTATAAAATGTATATTAGAATATAAAAAGTATCAACGCAGTGTCTTTGGTATAAACTTGTGATACATTCTAACTGTTCTTGTTCTTCGGAATTCACATTGTAAAAAACAATTTTGTTTTCCTCTAATCTATAAGGGATTTTACTCTGCTTCTCTGTTTATTGTTTTAATTCACTGATCCCAAACTGTTTTTCTCCATATATCTGAAGCATTCTTACTGATTATGCCCAAATTTTTCTGATAAGATGTCTAACAAATATTATTCTTCTGCACGACCCAATTATTCCTAGGATCCCAGGTACCAGTTACCTGTATCATCAGATAACAAGGGTAAGACTTCTCACATAGGCCCATGCAACATGCAACAGAGTAATTGAAGACCCATTTCAATTTCTCATTTCCTATATTTCAGGGCCCCAATTCCTTGAGATGCAGGATTTAGCAGTAAGCAATTGTGAAATGCAAGGCAACTTAAAATGAAAGATGAGATCACAAAATTTGAGAGTATGTACTATGATTCAAACATTCAACTTACAGATGGCCAGCCCATATCAGTGAACAAGTTCACAAGGTGTCATAAGATTATTTTTAATACCCCTCCCCTATGATTAATGAAAGATTTTAGTCCAGCATAAGTGGGCCAAAAAATAGTTCCTGGAAGGATAGATCCATAATTAGTCTACCAAGGCCCAGAAAAATTTACTTAGAGTTCAAATGTAATTCAGAAAAACATTGAGAAGATCCTTAGTGCCGCAAAACACTGGGACTTCAGTACAACATGGTTCAGTGGTATAAAATGTCACTCTCAAACCAATGATAATCTACATTTAATCGCCTGAAAGTTATTCCTTTACAAAATAACTTTTTAAATCACATTCGCCAAAATAACATTTAACAAGTAGATGATACTTAGTGACATTACAAGTTTTTCAAGTGTAAGGAGCAAGTTACAATAGAGTTGAATTATTTACCCAGCACTAATGCCAAACACGTTCAACCATTCATTAAAGTCTAGAAATAGTACCAACCACAATTTGTGTTTTTCAGTAGGAGCCTTCCAGAAATGTGTTAACTAGATCAGCCTGCCAAATTTCAAACCAAAACGTTTGCTAATAAAGTAAATGTCATCATTTAATAAGGTACATTTTAAAACGTCACAAATAGTTGTCTTATCATATGTAATATTATGTTTTCCCTATCTGTGTAACAGGGAGAAATATGACTTTATGTCTTGCATATGGGTACTCATCAGAGATATGACAAACATAAAAGCTGTCTTCTATTTCTATCACATTCCTATATAGGAATAAATTTTAGTTTTCTTCTTTTTCCAAAACTTATAGGTAGTAAAAAAATATTATACCATGTAAAATAAAACAATCACATCACTGTACAAAGCTATTTATAAAAATTGGTAGCTAGGAGTACATTCTATGCATTTTTAAACTTTCTTTTTGACTGAAGATTAATCTTCCAAATGGATGAGAATAAAATCATGTTTAGGTGCTTCACGTCTCCAGTCTTGCAAATTGTTACAGCAGATGAATGAATTATGGAAATATAAGTTGACATCAGTTCAAGCATATGCAGAAAGGAAAGTCCATGAAATGTATACAAACCTTTCAAAGTATTAATAGACAGTTTATCAGGATGACTATCAGGAAGGTGAAAACAGAAAGAAGTTATAGTAAAGACATAGAATGAATGAAAAATGAACAAGGGGCAAGTACAGCTGGAATACTCAATGTACACATATGATAAAGGAAGTGGTAAATCTGAAATAAATATTGGAGAAGCATTTGGTTGAGAATGATGGAAGGACTGACTCTGATCCAAGAGCAATGGATATATTTAATTGTAACCCACTTGCACAACCTTTTGAAATTCAGTTTAAAAACACAACCAAAAACAAAAACAGACAAAAATCACAACCAACCAGAAATCTCTAGAGAGTATGAATATTGCCTCCCAAAATTTTAAGCGGTTAATGAAGGGTAGTCTTGGGAAAAGCAAACAACGCTGTCCAAAGAGAGAAGTTTGGGATAGGAGAGAATTTTGAACAGATTTAAATAGATTGTCTAAGGTTATAAATCACCTACATCTGCTGCAAATAGTATCTTTCTTCTAGGAGTTCTCTGTCTGAAATGGATAATCCAGTCATGAGACACACTTGATAGCTTGTGAAGATAGAATGGAAGAAACAAATCAAGAACACATTACTCCACTGGAGAGAAAACAATCCTACATAATTCTCTAATCTTTCTTCACTACTCTTTCTTCATACTTTTAAGTCAATTGATTTTGAATTATATTTTTCCTTCTTTCTTCTGGCAAAGTAATTGGTCAAAGTAATTCATTAAATATTATTTGCCATTTTCTTCTTTCATGCTGATTAATTGGCCAGGTGAGTCTATTAAACTTCCCTCTTGCATTTGGTTGCTATGAAACAACATCTATGTCAATGAGAAGAAATCTAATATAAATCTTTGCCTCCAGAAAACAGTCCAAGAAGCTGTAATCACAAATATTTGGCTGTATTTTTTCTTTTTTCTTTCACCTTGAAAGTCTTCTTGTGTCTAAAGTGCCCACAAACATAAGTACTCCATCACTTTTTGGTTCAATAAATTCTAACCTAAAAGATATATTTTGCTAAGAAGATAGTTAGAGGAAACTGAAAAATACTGCACTTTTATCTTCTATCGTAAGAGTCTCCTTAGATACCATATCAGGAACAATGAAGTTATTCTATGCAAAATTATTTCAGTATATTATTTTTCTCTTGGTCTTGCATTTGTTCACCAAGATGTATGGAGGAGAGTAGAGTTAAATCACCTATACCTAGAAAGACAGTGTCTGTTACAAAAGGTCATTGTTTCTATGTCCTGCTTCTATGTCCTCCTCTTAGCTCTTGCCTGATTTCCAATTAATCACAGCATCTTGGCTTCAAGTCTAGTGAAGCTGAAGGACTATATGGGCTCCACCACTGTTACATCTTCATGATTTGTCTTTGAAAACTCTTTAAGTTGCCTCATTTGTATGTGGAATGTATTTTCATGTCTCCATTCAATCTGTTCGGCATTGTAGTGAGCCAAATAGGCTGTGTAAAATCACTTTAGGTAGTAAAAATATTAACACAATTTAGGGCTGGGAAGTTGGCTCTTTGGTAGAGTGCTTGCCTTGAATGCCTGAGACCCTGGGTTTCATTCCTCAGCACCACATAAGCAAAAAGAAAAAAAGCCGAAAGTGGTGCTGTGGCTCAAGTGGTAGAGCGCTAGCCTTGACCTGAAGACCTGAGGGACGCAGGCCCAGAGTTCAGGCCCCACGACCGGACCCTCCAAAAAATATTAATACAATTTATATAAAAAGTTTGGACTCCCTTCACTGCTAAAGCCAATACGCTTAGCTAGGGCTTCTAGGAACTATGTTTTCTTTCTTTTCCATTTGCTCAATTCCTTTCTGAACCCAAAATATTTTGGCTTATGTAATAAGAGAAGTCTTCTCTATCTCATGTTATTAAAGATATTATTTTTTGTGAGCCACTTAGAAATGTGAAATCATTGGTTTGAATTATATAATCAGATTTTTTTGTTTCACTGCTTCAAATGCAAAGACATTGTGGAAAGTGTTACAAACAGAAATGTGTAAACCCAACACCTACTTGCATTTTGGAGGGCACTTTCTCCCTGAATATTTTGACTCAAATTATCTTTTTTAGAGAATTACTGTTTGGTAATTAAAGGTAATTTCACAAATTTTGATGTCTTATTTTTTAAGAACTGAATTTAAATTACAATACAACCTTGTTTCACACAGTGAGAATATATTTCCTGGGTAAGGATAATTCCAACGGAACCAACCGGATTTACAGCAACGTTTCTGAGGTTTGTTTAATGTGAAAAAGAGCCATTTTCACCCACATTGCTTCCTCTCTACTAAGTCTCCATGGATTTCTTTGCAAGAAAGCCTATTCTCCCAGGAAATTTTAAATTTTCTTAATAGGCTAAGTTGTTAAAAATTTTGAACAATTCAAATTTACCTGTCATAACTTTAAAACTCTTGAAATTCCTTTACCAGAACCGCGAATTCACCAATCCTAATTCCACCTTTACCATCCAAAAGTTAACATGCTCTTTTCATGATATAGTGTCCATGCAACTATTAGTTTCCAGTAGCTTTGTACTGCGTATATATAGCCATATAAGCTGATGCTAAGCAAAATGAATTCCAAGATATGGAACCAGATTTTTTCATTTGTGGTTGTTGTTTTTGATGAACTATGTGACTTGTTTACTTTGGGTTTTTCCCCCAAAGTTCATTCCTGCTGTATTTGATTTTGTATTGTGTATGCATTTACCTTAAATAGGGAAGGGAAGAGGAAAAGCAAAATGGTGAGACAAAAGACAAAGGGAAAACCAATGCAATAGCAACACTCACAAGACAATATGTTGGAAATGTACCTTATAACTTGTGAGGGGTGAAGGGGTGAAGGAAAACTGTGAGAAAAATGAAGGAGGGGTAACAAGTTTGAAATGTTTTTTATTCACTACCTTACAATTACTGTAACCTCACTATACATCAATTTGATAATAATATTGAAAAAATAAGCTGCGTAAAATGTAATTTAACTGTATTGGCACAGTAAATATTATTCTTTATGTAGCAATATTTTAAAAATCAGTTCTATTTGACATCTAGTTCAAATTGATTACCTCTTTTTTATCAGAGGGTCATCAACGTGATTGTTATCCAACTAGAAAATATTTTCATAATATACTGGCCGAATTTTTTGAAAAAGAATAAATTTATTACTTTCTCATTCTAAAACAGAAAAACACTTTAATGCTATGGAAACCCATAACTTTAAAAATTAAATAATTTGTTAAGAGGACAGAGTGTATATTTTCTTCAAAATTCATCTACAAATAACTACTCATAATTACTCATTTTTAAATTCTCAACATTCCATCCATTAGAGATTCAAAACAGTACTTTTTTGCATGCTATAAAATTCTTCAATAGATGCAGTTTCCAATGGAGTGTACAGATTGAGAAGTCAATAGAAAAATAGCCACATTCTGGTAGAGGATAAAACTATGAAGCATCTGTAATAATTTGTCAAGAGTACGCATTTTTTATGATCAGAGTAAGCTGTTATTTCTATGATAATCAATCCCAAGATTTATGCCATGAAGTCATCCTAAATGCTGTGCCATGGGGAAGGGGAGGAGGGGGCCCAAGCGCAGGCGGGCACATGGTGGGCCTGAGCAAGGCCTCTCCTCTTAGTCCTCGAGTCTCCTGCTCATCACTCAGCTACCTCTACCTCAACTGCTGGTAGTGGTGTCAACCAACAAACAGAATCCCAATGCTACTGGGTAGTATGGAATGTGGGCATGGCCACCATTCTTTTATCCCATTGGTCAGAAAGATCCATGAAAGAATGGGGGTGTGGCTGGAATCCTGTGATGCAATCAGAATGGGTGGAGTCAAGATGATGACAGCCCCTTTCCCAGGGAACTCAGTTCAATCCACTTAGGGACAAGAAGGTTACCTGCTTTAGCCGGATGGCTGCAAAGATTGTTGTGTATGTCTGTTTGTTCTGAGTCCTAGACCTTGAACTCAGGATCTGGGCACAGTCTGTGAGCTGCTTTTGATCAAGGCTAGCCCTCTACCAATGGAGCTACATGGCTTTACTTCTGGTTTTATTGGCACAATTTGGACAGGAGTCTCAAGGACTTTCCTGCCTAGGGTGACTTTGACCATCATCCTCCTATCACAGCCTTGTAAGTATCAAGGAGGACTGCTGAGAGCATTTTTCTATCAACATTTTGACAACTGAAACCTGTTAGGAACTTTAGCACTTTTGAAAAAAAAATGGCCTTTGTGTCATCACAGTTCATTTGCGTATGTCATTGTGATTTCATTCTCATATCCACACTATAAACTCATGGCAATTAAGATCTGACTTGCCACTGTGACATCACAAACCCTTTGTGACATCATCACCAATGTGACATCTGACTGTCGTTATGACACCTTCAGTTCATGGTGATATCACCGATCTACACTGACATCATGGCATTATGACATTGCATTGCCATTTTGCTGTCATAGACACATTGTAAATGTATATCCTATGATTTCATTCTATTTTAAATGTGGCATATCAGTTGATATCAGAAACATATTGTGACCTCATAACCATTGTAACATTATAAACCCTGTGTGGCGTCATAACCAGTATGATATCACATTGTTGTTATGATATCTTTAGCTTATGGTAACATCACAAAATGACAATGACATTACAGCATTTGCCATTATGTCATTGTGACGTCATAGTCACATTATGAATGCCTAATCTGTGATTTCATTGTATTTGAAATGTGGCATGTGGGTGGATATCAGAAACTCATTGTGATGTCATAACCTTTGTGACATTAATATCCCTTTGTGACATCAATTTGGCAATGTGACATCACAATGACAATGTGATGCTACTAAGGCACCATGATATCACAATGGTGATGAACTCTAAATGGGTTTCTGATATCAACCAACATGCCACATTAGATATAGAATCAAATAATATAAAGGACAAACACAACGTGTCTATGATATCAGAATGACAATATAATGTTACAGTGCTATGACGTCATTGTAGTTTTACATGTCAAAACGAGCTGATGTTGTCATAATGGCAACATGATGTCACAATTATGATGATGTCAGAGAGAATTTTTTTGTATTTTAATGGAATGTCTGATGTCAGTTGTCATTAGTTCCCCATGAGGATATGGATACAAAAAATGTTCTGTGATATCATAGAGGCCATGTGTGTTTTCAAAGGTGGGAAGAGGTCATAATAGCTTTGGAAGGCACACTGTGATTCATAATATCACAATGGAAATGAGATTTCCCATTGGGTTTTTGATGAGGTCACAATGGTTTTGTGATGTCACAGTTTATAATATCAGAATAATATATCCAATTTCAATTACTCTTAATTCAATATGAGGATACCAGGTGATAGAAGAAGCTTCATAGTATGAGGTCATACTATGTGAAAACCCAATGGGACACTGATTTCACAATGACAATGTGATATCTCAACATCATGTTATAATAATGTTTTGATGTCACAATTGGTGACACCATACTGATGAGGAGGTCGCAATAGATTTGAGATGTCCCAAGGAGTTGGTGATGTCAAAATGGCATGTGGGACCTCAGTTGTCATACACCATGAGTATATGGGTTTGCGAAGGAATTCTGATGTCCCCAAAGTACATTTAGTCAAAAAGGTAAAGAACTAACAGTTCTGAGATGTCACAAAGTGACACAATTGTTATGATGTCCAGTGGTGTAATATCATGATGTTACACTGGATTTTAGATATCTAATATCATATCTGAAATATGAAGTCAAACACAGATTTTCAACTCACAAAGGGCCTAAAATATCACAATGACATGTCACAAATGTTGTGAGGACAGGACAAGTATTTGATGTCACAGTGGGTTAGTGATATAACAAAGGTAATGTGGTATGACAAAGAGATTTTGATGTCACAAAGGTAATGAGTTCACAATGGTTTCCTGATATCAACCCACATGGCACATTTGAAATAGATTGAAATCAAAGAATGGCATTCACAATGGGTCTATGATATCAAAGTGACAATGTGATGACAAGGCAGCAATGTTTGATAAGATATGTACTCATTACCTTACTCATGTAACTCTAATCCCTCTGTACAATATATTTACAATAAAAATGTACAGAAGAAAAAAAAAGAAAAAAAATGGTATAGTGTCATTGGGGTTTGGTGTTATCACAATGAGATGATGGTGTCATGATGACAATGTGATTTCACAGCTGTAATTATTGCACAAAGTATTTGTGATGATACAATGCTATGTGTGATCAAAATTTTCACTATGAGAATATGTGTACACAAAGGATCTGTGAGGCCACAGAAGTCATGTGTTTTTTTAAATGTGCTAAGACTTCACAACTGCTTTGTGATGTCACAAAGTGATTGTGAAGGCACAACAATAATGTGATGTCACAATGAGTTTGTGATGTCACAGTGGTGATGAGATCACAATGAGTTTGTCATGTCACTATGAGTTTGTATTATTACAAAGACATGTCCAATTTCAATTTCTACTAGTTCACAATGAGGATACAATTTCAAAGAAAGAATCTTAAGATCCAAAGACCATGAGCTTTTAGTCATAACTTGTGTGATATGCTGCCCTTAGGATATTTAGGCCTTTAGTAAGCTTATATTCTGTTTTCCAACTCATAATAATTCAGGCATGACATATGATATCAGAAATTGACTCTGATATTATGAATATTGTGACATCCCATTAATAGACATCCAGACAATGGTGTCACATTGTGAACTCACAAATCTGTTAGGATTTCATCACATTTGTGCCAACACATGACTTTGGTGACTACACAGTCCCTTTGTGAACTCATATCCTCATTGTGAATTAATGATATTTGAGAATCGACATGCCATTGTGACATTTCCAACCAATTGTGACAGCACAAACCTATTAGAGTAGAAACACATTGAGATCTATTAGCCATTGTGGTAGCACAATCCCTTTGTGACCCTACATTTCCATAGTAATATCACTAATCCACTGTGAAATTCCAATCCTCTCATACCCAATCCAGGTATGAAATGTGATACCCGAATCCAGTGTGACATTTAGATCATGGTGACCTCACACTGATAGATAATATGAGCATATGTCACATTCTGATAACACGCACATTAGGACTTCATCACTTTTGAGAAAACACATGCCTTTGGAGACATCACAGTCCCTTTGGGAGCACATATACTCATTGTGAGTTGACAATTGAGATCACATGTGTCATTTTGATGTCGCCAACCCATTGTGACATCACCTCTTATGAACTCATTACTAGTGTGGCATCACCAATTGTGGTATCAAAACATTTTTAAGTCATCATATTGCAACATCAGCTTGCCATAGTGATATCACTGTTCCATTGTGTTTTCAATAACCTAGTATGTCTTCATAGCATTTTAGAAAATTCAGAGCCTTTTATATTTGTCTTCTTCTGTGAACTCTTATCCTCATTGTGAAATAGTAGCAACTCAAATTGGGCATGTGATTTTGAGATGTGACTTCACAAAACTTTGATTTCATCACCAGTGTGACATCACAAACCCATTGTTAGCTTTCATAGATATTTGACATCACTATCACATTGTAAAATCCCAAACATATTAGGTCCTCTTAGCACCTTTGAAAAACACATGGCCTTTGTGACATCACAGTCCCTTTGTGTAACTATACCCTCATTATGAACTGACAATTGATATCAGACATGCCATTTTAACATCATGAACACTTTGTGACAGCACCAGTGTGACATAACATTCTCATTATAATAGCATCAACTACTTTTGACATCAGAAAACAATGACAAGATAGTATTATCAGATCACATTGTCATTGTGATGTTATAAACAGATTGTGAATGCCTGTTTTTATTCTTTTTGTTGTAGTTGTTCATGGGACTTGAACTGTGGGCTTGGGTGCTGTCCCTACTCTACAGCTCTAGGAGAGCACACTATCACTAGAGCCACAGCACCACTTCTGGTTTTCTAGTGGTTTTTATTGGAGATAAGAGGCTCATGGACTTTCCAGCCTGAGGTGACTTTGAACTGCAATCCTCAGATCTCAGCCTCCTGAGTAGCTGGGATTACAGGCATGAGCCACCCGTGCCAGGCTTTGTCATTCTATTTAAAATTTTACATGTGTGTTGATATCAGAAACATAATGTGACCTCATAACCATTGTAACATCATAAATCAGCAGTGACATCAAATTGTCATTATGACACCATCAGCTCATTGTGACATCACCAAATGACAATGGCATCATAGCATGATAAATCACAGTGACATCGTTATGTCATAGACATAACAGTATGAAGGCTTACTCTGTGGATTCATTCTATTTCAGAAACCCATTTGACCATATAACCATTGTGATATCACAATCCTTTGTGACATCACATTGCCATTGTGACATCATTAACCTGCTGTGCCATCACAAACCAGTCCTGTCCTTATAAGTTTTGTGACATTGTCATATGTTAGAACCTTTGTGAGCTCATAATCTGTTTTCAATATCATATTTCTGATATGACATGTGATATCAGAAATCCCCTATGACATCATACTGCCAGACATCATGACCATTGTGTCACATTGTGACATTACAAACCTGTGAGAATGGCATCACATTTGTGACAACACATGCCTTTGGAGACATTACAGTCCCTTTTTGAACTCATATATTCATTTCCAATTAAGGACCATTATATGCCATCTGACATCATGAACCCATTGTGACATCACAAACTTATTGTGACCTCATCACAAGAATGGCATCAAGAAATAATTCTAGTATCAAAGCATTATTTTGACATGATATTGTGGTATTGCCGTTGTGATATCACTGTCCCATTGTGTTTTTACAAACCTATATGGCCACATCACATCTTAGAAAATTCGTGGCCTTTGAGACTTCAAGCTCTTTCTGTGAACTCATGTACTTATGACCTCTAAGACAAGGAGACAAACAATGTAGTCACATTTAATATAATAAAACAATTTACAATAGCAAGAGGACTGAGATTACCTTATGCTGGCCTGGATAGCTAGGTCCAAAAGCAGCCTTGACCACCAAACCTGAGACCTCCAATGGGCAGCCCCACCCTTTCTTAATTGGTCTGCAAACCACTGGCCAAAAAATTATGATCTCCGAATCTCCAAACCTCAATGGGCAAGGCTTTTTACTTTTTCATTCCTCCCTCCTTCACTACAGACCTGTCCTTCCTTCCTGGTCGTTCCCTTTTTCCCTTCCACCATTTCCTTATTCTCTTCAGGTCTCTCCAATCTCCACAGGCCTGCTCTACTCTGACCCAGTGACCACTTGCCAAACTTCTGCTCTCCTTCATCTTCCTCTCTTCTCAGGTTTTTCCTTCCTGTTGTCTCATCACTTTCTTACATACAGGTAGCTCCCATTTTTATCCCTACTTCCAATGCTCTGAAAATGCAAACTATATATAGGTTGTACCCCTCCTCACTCTAACGGGTCTCCTGCTTAACAATTTTTAATCGTTTCTTCCCAATCTTCCCAATGCTCAATCACTTCTTGACAGCTCAGCATGTGAGGTCTAACAACTCCACCTTTGGCGGCATTCCCCACATTCTCCTGTGGGCCAGGCCAAGAATTTACAATGATTATAGGCTCCCACAGATAATTCTGGCAACACTGGTTATTACAGTATCCTAATAATGAATTAGAAGAAATTGAAGTTGTATATGTCATTATTATATTAAAACCTGATGAGATATCACTAATGCATTGTGACCTCATCACAACGGAGACATCACAAACTCATTGTGATATCACATTGCCATTGTGCCACCATGATCATATTGTGACATTCCAAACCTATTATGACCTCAGAAGCTTTGAAAGCATGGCCTTTGTGCCATCACAGGCCCTTTGTGTACCCATATCCTCATTTTGAGCTGAGATCAGACATGCCATTTTAACATCGCAAAACTTTTGTGACATCATCACCAGTGTAACATTACATTGTCATTATGACACCATCAGACCATTGTGACATCATAAAACAACAATGACTTCATATCATTATGACATCACATACTCATTGTGATGTCACAGATACATTGGAATGCCTATTCTGTGATTTCATTCTATTTCAAATGTGGCAGGTGGGTTGATATCAGAAATAGATTGTGACAACCTAACCATTATGACATCACAATACCTTGATGACACTACATTGCCATTATGATATCACTAACCCACTGTGACACCACAAAACTGTCCTATCCTCATAAATGTTTTGACATGCTGCCAGTGTGATCTCTGGCCTCCCTGAGCTAATAATTGTTTAATTCATAATACATCAGGTATGACATGTGATATTAGAAATCCAGTGTGACATCACAACTACTGCAACAACACATTGCCAGATGTCATGAACATTGAGTCACATTGTGACATCACAAACCTGTCAAGACTCATTACACTTGTGCCAACATATGCCTTCAGATACATCATTATCCCTTGTGAACTTATATATTCATTGTCAATTAGAGACCTAGCATGAGATTGTGACATCACCATCCCATTGTGAAATCACAAATCTATATGACCTCATCACCTATATGGCATTACCAACTATTTGTGACTTCAAAACAATACTATCTCATGTAATTGTAACTTTATATTGCCAATGGGATATCTCTGTCCCATCACATTTCCACCAATCTATTATGTACTCATAATATTTTACAAAATTCATGGCCTTTCTGACTTCTAGCTCCTTATGTGAACAACTATCTTCACTGTGATGTAGTTATATCACCATGTAATGGTGATATTACAAATTCATAGTGACGTCACTATCAAAGTGTGACCTTATCTCCACTGTGACATCACAAACCCATTGTGACATCATATTTCCACAGTGATATCACAATCACCTTGTGATATACCAAACCTGTTGTGACCTCTTAGCACCTATGAAAAAGCACATAGGGTTTGTGACATCACAGTCCCTTGGGTAATTATATCCTCATTGTGAGCAAAGGACAACTGATATCAGACAGGCCGTTTTACCATTACAAATGCTTTGTGACATCATCTCCAGAGTGAGATCACAATGTTGTTAGGATAACATCAGCCCATTGTGACATGCCAAAATGACAATGACATCATAGCCTTATGACATCACATTTTCATTGTGAGGTCATAGAGACAATGTGCTTGCCTATTCTGTGATTTCATTTCATCTCAAATGTGGCATATAGTTTGATTTCAGAAACCCATTGCGACCACATCACCATTGTGACAATACAATCCCTTTGTGACCTCATATTGACATTGTGATATCATTAATGCAATGTAATATCACAAACCTCCCTTGTCCTCATAAATTTTGTAACAAGCGACTACCTTGACCTGGGCTGGATGCCCAGAGCTAAATTCAGCCTCAACCATGAACCCTCAGAACTCCAAACAGAAGCCCAGCTATTTGTTAACTGGTCTGCAAACAACCATCCCCCAAAATAATGATCTCCAAAACTCCACACTTCAAAGGACAAGGCTTTTTCCGTGCTTTTCATCCTCCTTCTCTCCAGACTTGTCCTACATTTCAGGTCTTTAAATTTTTTCCATCCACCATGCCCTTCTTCTCTTCAGGCTGCTCTACTCTTGACAGTCCTGCCCTGCCATATCCAGGTGGCCAGCTGCCATCCTTCACCTCCTGCTCTCCCTCAATTTCCTCTCCTCCCAGGTCTTTACCTTCCTACAGGCTAATCACTTCTTTCCTTCCATGCCTTTCCCCTTTTTCTCTCCCCTTCTTTTGCTCTGAACCTGCAGCCTATATATAGGCTGGGCCCTTCCCCCACTGCGATGTTTTCTGCATAACAGTTTTCAATCATCACTTCCCAAATGTTCATGCCCATGACTTCTTGGTAGCTCACCATGTGGGGCTTGACATCCTATCTCCTTTAGCAGCATGTCCTGCCCCCTCCAGTGGCATGCAGCCACCCTCTCCAGTGGTCGAGACCAAGAGGCCATGATGACTGTCTGTTCCCGTGGATTATAAGGGCACTGCTGGTTTTTACCGTGTCCTCATGGTGGTCTAGTAGCAATTGAAATTGGACAAATAATTGTAATATTAAAAGTCGTGGCATAAATAATCCATTATGATCTCATCACCAGATTGACATCACAAACCCATTGTGACATCACATTCCTGGTTTGACACCAAGATCACATTGTGTCATCTCAAATCTATTATGACCTCTTATATCCTTTGATAAAGTACATAGCTTTGTGACATCACATTCCCTTTGTGTACTCAAATCCCCACTGTGAAATATTGACAATTGAGAATCAGACAAGACACTTTAACATCAAAAACAGTTTGTGAGTTCATCACAATTGTGACATCACTTTGTCATTTTGACAACATCTGCTTATTGAGAAATCACAAAACTAAAATGATATGATAGATTTAGATCTTCACATTGTCCTTGTGACACCATAGACACATTATGAATGCCTTTTCTGTGATTTCATTCTATTTAAAATGCGGCCTGTAGGTTGATATCATAAAGAAATTATGAACTCATAACCATTGTGACATTACAATCCCTTTTTACATCACATTGCCACTGTAATATCATAATAACCACATATCACAATATCACATAACACCCCGTGACATCACAAACATATCCTGTCATAACTTTTGTGATATGCTGCAATTATAATTCTCAGGCCTTTTTGTCCACATAATCTCTTGTTGACCTCATTAAATTTCACATATGACATTTTTAAAAATTAATTTTAATTTTTATTTTTTGTGAACATATTGTACAGAGGGGTTACAAATACATGGGCAAGATATTGAGTACATTTCGTATCAAGCATTGCAGCCTCCTCCTTAGTTTACCCTCACATCCCTTCCCAGCCTCTCCCCACACCCCACCCAATCCGCCCCCCCTCCCCCGCACAAAAGTTGTAAAGTTCGTTTTTGACATGACAACTTGTATTTCTCATAGTTGCATCGGGTCCACCTGTATCCTTAACCGACGTGTTTTTCCCCATCTCCTCCACAAATTATACCGACATCAAAAATAATGAAAGCAGGGGTTGTACTGTGGGGGAGGGACATACAAAGCTACCAGGAAATATTCTTATAAATGAGTTAGAAACAAATGCATGAAAGAAAAAAAAAACATTGAAATACTTATCTAAGGGTTCATTTTCCTAACATCACATTATCTGACCTTTCTTCTTGACTCATACATATACTAGATATTGCCAATAAGGGAAACCATGGACCCTTGTTTATTTAGGCTTGGCTTACTTCATTTAATATAATTTTTTCCAAGCCTTTCCATTTCCTAACAAATGGTGAAATGTCATTTTTTCTGATGGAGGCATAGAATTCCATTGTGTATATATACCACATTTTCTTGATCCATTTATATGCTGAGGGGCATCAGGGTTGGTTCCAGATCTTAGCTATGGTAAATAATGCTGCAATAAATATAGTTGTGCTGGTAGCTTAATGTGGTCTTGTTTGAAAACATTTGGGTAAGTGCCCAAAAGTGGGATTGCTGGGTCATATGGGAGCTCTATGTGAAATCTTTTGAGGAAACTCCATACTGCTTTCCAAAGTGGTTGAACAAGTTTACACTCCCACCAACAATGAAGGAAGGTTCCCTTCTGTCCACATCACCTCCAGCATCTGTTGTTGTTAGAGTTCTTGATTATAGACATTCTAGCTAGGGTGAGGTGGTACCTCAATGTTGTTTGGATTTGCATTTCTTTTATGGCTAGCGATGTTGAGCAATTCTTCATGCGTCTGTTGGATATCCTTCTTTCTTCTTCACAGAAGTTTCTCTTCAAGTCTTTAGCCCACTTATTTATCGGGCACTTGTTTCTTTGAGGATTTGTTGTTGGTGAATTTAATTTTTTGAGCTCCAAGTATATTTTAAATATGAGACCCTTGTCTGTTGTATGACTAGTGAAGATCTTCTCCCAATCCGTGGGCTTTTTATTGATATTGCTAGCTATGTCCTTTGTCATGCAGAAGCTCTGCATCTTCATGCAATCCCATTTGTGCAACCTTTCTTTGATTTGTTGTGTTTCTAGGTCTCTATTTAGAAAATTTCGTCTTCAGCCAACGAGGCTTAGGGTTTCTGCTATTCCATCCTGTAAAGTTTTCAGAGTGTCTGCTTTGACTCCGAGGTCTTTGATCCTTTTGGAGTTAATTCTGGTGCAGGGTGATATATAAGGATCTAGTTTTAGTATTCTACAAGTAGTTAAGCAATTTTGCCAACACCATTTACTGAAGAGGCTGTCTTTCTTCCATTCTATTGTTTTAGCTCCCTTATCTAAGATTAGTTGGCTATAGGTCTGTAGGTTCATTTCTGTGTTTTCAATCTATTCCATTGGTCCTGCGGTCTGTTCTTATGAAAGTACAAAGCTGTTTTGATTATTATGGCTTTATAGTAGAGTTTGAAATTTGGTATTGATATTCCTCCAGCGGTGTTCTTTCCGTTGAGTAGCCTTTTTGATATTCGGGGTCTTTTATTGTTCCATATGAATTTGTGGATTGCCTCTTCTATTTCCTTGAATAATGAGGGTGGAATTTTGATAGGTTTCACGTTGAATTTGTAGATAGCTTTGGGAAGTTTTGCCATTTTCACGATGTTAATCTTTCCAATCCAGGAGCATGGGAGGTTTTGCCATTTTCTAAGTTCTGTTTTGATTTCCTTTTTCAAGATTTTAAAGTTTTCATCATAGAGGTCCTTCACTTTTTGGTTAAGTTAATTCCTAGGTATTTTATTTTTTGAGGGACTATTACAAATGGAGTTACTTTCCTAATTTCAACCACACTTTCCTCATTGTTGGCATACAGAAATGCCATTGATTTTTGAGGGTTAATTTTGTACCCTACTACTTTGAAAAAGTTTTCAATCAGCTTGAGTAATTTGGGAATGGAGTCCATGGGATTCTTTAAATACAAGATCATGTCATCTGCAAAGAGGGAGAGTTTTATTTCTTCTTTCTTTATTTGGATCCAGTTTATGTTTTCAGCTTGTCTTCTTGCTGTAGCAAGGCATTCTAATACTAGATTCAAGAGAAGTGGAGAGAGTGGACATCCTTGTCTTGTTCCTGAGTTAAGAGGAAATGGCTTTAGTTTTTCACCATTACCATAATACTGGCTGTATGTTTGTCATATACAGCCTTTATTGTATTGAGAAATATTCCATGGATTCCTAATTTTTCCAAAACCTTCATCATAAAGGGGTGTTGGATCTTGTCGAATGCTTTTTCTGCATCTATTGAGATAACCATGTGGTTCTTATTCTTGCTCGCCTTGATGTGATGAATCATATTAATTGATTCGCATATATTGGACCAGCTTTGCATCACAGAAACGAATCCTGTTTGATCATGGTGTATGAGTTTTTGGATAAATTGTTGAAGTCGATTGGCCAAAATTTTGTTAAGAAGATTTGCATCAGTGTTCATCAATGAAATGGGTCTATAGTTCTCTTTCTTTGATGAGTCCCTGCCTGGTTTTGGGATGAGGGTTATGATGGCTTCATAGAATGTGTTCGGCAGTGAACTTTCTCTTTCAATTTCATTGAAGAGTTTGAGGAGTATTTGTGTGAGCTCTGATTTGAAGGCCTTGTAAAATTCCGCTGTAAAACCATCTGGTCCTGGACTTTTCTATTTCAATGCTTGATATGGGCCTGTTAAGCTGGTTTAACTCATCTTGGTTTAGTTTTGGCATGTCAATATTTTCTAGGAAAAGGTCCATTTTTCTCAAGTTCTCAAACTTATGAGCATAAAGTTTTGAGAAGTATTCCCTTATAGTGTTCTGAATCCTGGTTGTTTCCATGGTGATGTTTCCATTCTCATCTCTGAGTTTATTTATTTGGATGTGTTTTCTTCTTTTTCTGATAAGATTTGCTAGGGGTTTGTCAATTTTGTTAATTTTCTCGATGAACCAACTCTTTGTTTTGTTGATTCTTTGTATAATTTTTTGGATTCTAATTCATTTAATTCTGATTTAATTTTAATTATTTCTTTCCGTCTATTGGATTGGGAGAATGCAAGGTATAACTTCAATGTTTCTGAGTTTAGACAAGTTTGCTTTGTGGCCTAAAATGTGGTCTATTTTTAGAAAATGTTCCATGTGCTGCTGAGAAAAACGTGTATTCTGATGCTGCTGGGTGAAATGTTCGGTAGATGTCTGTTAAATCTAGTTGATCTATGCAGCTGTTTAGATCTGCGGTTTCTCTGTTGAGTTTTTCCGAGTTCATGTATCTAGTGGGGAGAGTGGTGTGTCAAAATACCCAACAATTAATGTCTTTGGATCTATGTGGTATTTGAGAGAAAGTTGTGTTTCTTGGATAAATTTGGGTTCTCCATTTTTTGGCGAATAGATATTTAGAATTGTAATATCGTCCTGAAGGAGAGATCGTTAATTAGTATGTAGCGACCTTCTTTATCTCTTCTCACGAATTTTAATTTGAAGTCTATTTTATCTGATATTAGGATTGCAACTCCCACCTGTTCATGGGGGCCGTTTGCTTGGTAGATTTTGCTCCAGCCTTTAACATTGAAAATGTGTTTGTTTTTATGGGCAAGATGTGACTCCTGATAGCAGCAGATTGAAGGATCTTGTTTTTTAAACCAACTAGACAGTCTATGTCGCTTAATTGGAGAATTCAGTCTGTTAACGTTAATAGATAAGACTGAGAGGTATGTGGGAGTTATTTCCCTGGTATCCACCTTCTTGGGGGTTGCGAAAACTAGGTTCTTCCTATGGTTCTTGGATTCTCAGTTTGGGTGCAGTTTCTTGGCCTTTATTGTGGTGTTGTTGGTTTTCTATGTGTAGGACATCATTAAGAATCTTTCGTAGGGCTGGTTTGCTGGAGATGTATTGTTTCAATTTTTCTTTGCTATGGAAGGTTTTTATTTGACCTTCAGTTATGAAGGAGAGTTTACCTGGGTACAGTATTCTTGGTTGATAGTTGTTTGTTTTTAGGGCATGGCATACATCATTCCAGGCTCTTCTTCCTTTGATTGTCTCTGCTGAGAAATCTGAGGTGATTCTAATTGATTTCCCTTTATTGGTGATTAATCTTTTCTCCTTGACAGCTTTAAGGATCCTTGCCTTGGTCTGAGTTGATTCTGTGAAGATTATAATGTGACCATGGGTTGTCCTATACTGGTCTGGTCTATTTGGGGTTCTAAAAGCTTCTTGTATATGAATAGGCCTATCTTTTTGCATGGTTGGGAAGTTTTCTGCTAGGATCCTGTTAAACAAATTTCCTAGACCATTAACTTCTGTTTCTAGGTGCTCTTCTACACCCATTATCCTTAGATTAGGTCTTCTGATGCTGTCTTCCAAGTGTTGGATAGATTTATCATATTTCTTGCACTTGTCTTGGATGGTTGTATGTTCTTTCTCTATAATATCTAGGCTGTCTTCAATCCCTGAGATTCGGTCTTCTGCATGGTGTAACCTGCTATCAAGTCTTTCTACTTTGTTTTTTATCTCTTTTCCTTCTAATTGGTCAGTTTTGATGGCTTCAAATTCTTTGTTATAGCTTTGTTTTAGATCTCGTATGAACTTCTTTACTTCCTTAATTTGGTGTTCAGTGTTTATTCTCAAATCACTTAGTTGATTGGTTATGGTTTCCTTGGACTCCTATTCCTGCTGTTGGTTTCCATTCAGCATTCCCTTTGTGGTCTCCCTGTCTTCCTTCAGCTCTTTGTTAATGGATTCCATGAATGCCTTTAGTGATCTTTTTGTATTCTTTTCCTGCTCTCTCAATTCCTGTATGTCTCTTTGATTAGCTTCCTCCCGTTCATGGGATTCCTGTAGTTCTCTTTGAGTGTTCTCAGCCTGCTCACACCATTCCTCCCTTTCTCTTTGAGTATTCTCAAGCTGCTCACGCAAATCCTGTATCAGTTTTTGAGTAGCTTCCTCATACTTATGATATTCCTGTATAAACTTTTGGATTGCCTCCTCTCTTTCCTTATCATGCTCATACAGAGTCCTTTGTAAGTTTTCAATCTTTTCATTTATCATGTTTGCCAACAGTGTTTGTAGAGCTATTTGGGAACTCTCCTCTCGATTATTCATTATCTGTTCTGTCCCCTGATTATCAAGATTGGCAATTGAGATACCCGGACTTGCCATTTTTCTTGTGTTTTTCCGGCTTTATCTGACCATTTGAGATGAAAATAGCAACAGTTTTGTGCTAGAACACTGTCTTAAGGCAAGCATCAACCAAAGTCTGAATTTGCACAGTCAATAGTCTACAGATACAATCTAGTTTAACAGATACATCTATTCAATATCAAAAAACTATATGTTAATGGGCTACGAACCGCAAAGAAGAATTTGGAAAACCAGAAATTATTAGGGTTAGGGAGCGATGTGGGTAAAAAATAGGAATAGATTGATGTGGGAAGTCACAGGGAGTGTTAACTAAGTACTAATCTCAAAGCAGGAAATAGGTTGGGTAGGATGAAATTAGAAAGAGAGAGAAAAAATGAAGAAAGGGAAATGGAAAAGAAAAGAGACCAGAAAAAATAGAAAAATAAAAATTAATAATATTATGCAGGAATTCGACAAGAATCTATTTAGAGAATGTGAATATAATGAGAGAAGGGGAGGGATATAAAGGAGATGTGAAAACTTAAAAATAAAATGCTTAAAATATTATATAGGTATAAAGAAGTATTACTGCTATTAAGGAATTTACGTCTCAGAGGTATTGAATTGAGTAATAAATTTGTTGATTAAGTGTGTACCCAATGGAGGATAGGGTCTAATAGTCAACTACAGGTTTATCTGAGGATGTGCAGGACAAGAATTAAGTCACATAAAGAAGAACGAAAGAGAGGAAAAGGTGAAAGGATAAGAAAGGAAGAAAAAAAGATCAGAAATTCAGTAGAGCTAAACAAAAAACAAAAAGATAATTAAAAAAGAAAAAAAAGAGAAAGAAATCAAAAAAGAACGAAAAATGCACACACGTATCCCTAAAATAAAAATTGTAAGAGGGAAAGAAACGTTACTGGAAAACATTTTTTTTTCAATCAAGGCAAAAATTAATGATTAAAAAAGTTTTAGAAATGAAAATGTTTTTATATAACGTACCAAAAAAAAAAAAGAAGAAGAAGAAGAAGAAAAAAAAAAGTGCTTTGATTTTTTGGGGAGGGGTGGGAAAAATCCTGTATCTCCCTTGTGTCCGTAACCAGCCTCTTGTTGGAGTCTCTTGTCTGCTTTTGGTCCTTTGGCTTGGTTGGTTTCTTAAGTCAGTTTATTCAAACAGGCAGCAAAATGCTCTGCTTTACCCAGGATTTTGTGATCCTCCTCCTAGGCTAGTTCAATGGGAGTCAGATTTGCTTTGAGTATCACAAAAGAGGGAGATGCAGTGATGAGGCTAGGTTCTGGGTAGAGTTGAGGCCTTTCAACAAACAGTAGCTTTTCCTGGTGGCTAGTTTGTGAAAGACTCACAAAGCCCAGCATGGAGCCATTCTCAGGGTTTCTGTTTACTGAATTTCAATTGATTGTCGATGCTGCTAAAGGGAGGAGCAGCCTCTGGCTCTGATTACCCAGTGAAGAATGCCATTACTAGGGCTGGTGCCCAAGCTGCGTGACTTTTCCCTGGGTGGAGCTGAGTCTGGCAGGTCACGCCGCCGTTAAGTTCTTGTGACCTGCTAAATGATTCATTTTATTCCAATGTTTGAGTTGGAGCTCTTTGTCAGTATCCAAGATGGAGATCTCCAGTACGGGAGGGGAGGGGTGGCATTCCCTCCTCTGCTCCCTGAGAAGGAGTGAGGACCTCAGGCTTCTACTCCCGCCAAGTCTTGGTTCCTGGTTCGTCTCTGGTCTGTGAAGATGTCTGCTCCTAGTCGGTTCTTGCTGGTTTTGAGTAGAATCTGCTCACCTGTTGCATCTAGCTCCTTTGTCCCAGACTCTCTGTGCCTCAGGTATGGCGTCTGCGGTCACAGCTGCCACCACTGCCACCACTGCGGCGGCTGCTGGCAAGAGCTCAGATCTGTCTCCTTGCTTGGATTTTCCCTCTCTGGCCTGACTCTCTGGCTTGTGATGGCACACTTGGTGTGATTCTCTGGCTTAGGACTGTTCACTGGAACTCTAAAACTGCTTTCTATGTGAGAGTTTGTTTAGACTCCAGCTTCTCCGCCATCTTCCCAGGTCTGACTTTCTTATCTTCAAGTACAGTGATCTTCTCCTTCATCCACATTGCTGCAGATTTACCCAGATCCTAAGTTCAAATTTAAAGCCTGGAAGATTAAACATCACGAATTGCAAGCCAGGGAGCTAAATTTTTTTATTTTACTTTTCTCAGTATGGGCTTGAAGTCAGATTGTGGCAACTCTGCCTCAACTTGGATCACCCTAGGCTGGGGTGCAGCCACTAGACCTACAGATGCTTCTGGGATCCTAGACCCTCAGGTCTTGTAGGGAAAGCAATACACAGAAAAAATGTGGCCTTTTTATGTTTACTTCCTTTACATGGTGACCCTCATGGGTCTGAATGACACTGTTGCAAAGGGTAGTTCACCTTGCATTGCTAAAGGCTGCCCACGTGGCAACGTACGCCCTGATTTCGAATCCCCCTCCTAACACAAACCAATGGCAGGAGATACTAAGAAAATTGTTCCCAACCATAGGAAGAACAATAGAATGTTATCAATGTCAATGTTCAATGACTTGATCATGAATGATGCTACTATAAATTTAGCAAGCATCATTTCAGGAGGCTAATTGATTTTCATTTAATATTTAAGAAGCATAAAAAGAATATTATTACTTACAGGAATGCAATAATTTCAGGACACTGATTGATTTCATTAATAGTATAAGGATGAAAACAATAACATTAATTACACGAACGCATGATTAATGCCCAGGAATTGGTATTAATGTAGTCTATATAACTGAATAATATATAGACATCTTTAACACTCTATATAAATACATATTTATTAGCGTACTTCCATCTGCACGTCAATCTGTTCTTATTTTGCTAACACCTGGGGCTTGATCTCAGGTCCTGGGAATAGCCTTTCAGCTCAATTTGCCCGAAGATGGCGTGCTGACACTCACCCATTCATGAATTGGGCCTTGTAAGCTTGTAGGCCATGAGTTCAGTTGCCAGCACTCCCCAAAAATGAATTGTGGCGTAAGAAGTTGATGGCGACACATGTTTTCCTTTTCTGTGAAAGTCCTGAGTGTCAGGTATGAAGTGGAATACATTTGCAGACCTCTATCTTATGTAATCAATGTTTTATGTGCCATAATAGGCAAAATAAACGGTCAATACATGAATAAAACAAACAAATAAAATAACTGCACTGAATGCAATATGGAGTCAACATATGTATGTAAATATGAATCATATATGTAAATTGTATATGAATAGGATGTTTTCTAGTGGTGGGGATCTATTTCAGGCCTAAAGAACCGACTTGAATTTCTTGACTTCAAGGAGGCCAGCTTCCCCTTCCCACACAGTGCAACAGAGTTACCAAGACCATAGGTTCCAATCCCTGTCCTGGCAGAAATATGGCACCTTTATAATACGTAATAGTATAGTAATTCTCAGGTATTTCATTATGCCTCCATTTTATGAATGTGATTGTTTAAATGCTTCATAAAGCATTAACTAAGATCGATCAGTGTCCTATAAAATAATGCTATATAATTTTATCCTAGAATCATTCAAGAACTGCTCTTTCAATCATGACATACATCATATTCCATTGGTAATCATATGGACAGGAATAAGTTTCTTAGGATCTCCTTCCATTTTGAGGTGGCTGGACCAGGATTCCAACTGTGGGCTATAGCTCCCACCACTTAAACCCGAGGATAGGGAACTCATCAGTCTGTCCAAGAACACCAGTAAGACCAATGATTAGGCAGGCACCAGTGGCCCTCAACAGTCTTCCTTAATACTTACAAGGCTGTGATGGGAGGATCATGGTCGAAGTCACCCTAGGCTGAAAAGTCCAGCTTCAGTGCCAACAAAGCTAGAATCCCTGTGGCTCCAGTGTGGAAGGCCAGCCTTGAGCAAAAGCAGCTCACAGACTGTGCCCATATCCTCAGTTCATGGTCTGGGACTGGGAACAAACAGCCATACACAATGATCTGTGCAGCCATGCAGCTAAAGCAGGTCACCCTCTTGTCTCCAACTGAATTGGACATTGTTCCCTGGGAAAAGGGCTGGGGGAGCTGCTATCTTCTTGACTCCGCCCATGCTGTTTGCATCACAGGATTCTGGCCAAACCCCTATTCTTTCATTGTTCTTTCTGACCAATGAGATAGAAGAATGGTGGCCACGCCCACATTCCATGCTGCCTGGTAGCACCAGGATTCCCTCTGTTAGTTTACACCACTACCAGCAGTTGAGGAAGGTATAGATGGCTGAGTGGTGAGAAGAGACTCAAGGCGACTGGAATATAGAAGGCAATTGAGATGCCTCTTTAGTCCCCAGTCCCCTCACCGCCTTCCCAACGTTCAGAATTTCAGACCAGGCAATGGCACCCTGCCAGGCTGTGTAAAGCCCCAACTTGGTCAATGGCCTTGGTTCTTTGAGGCCATGTGTCTGCAATGCCACTGCCATTCCTGCTCGCCCCACCTGGAGCAGCCTCAAGCAACTTCTCCCAGGAGCACATGTGAGTGGCTGCCCAAAACCACCCCTACCCTGGGTCAGACACCCCACTGAGGGCACCAAGACCCGCTACATGTTTCCTTTCCCTGGCTCTGAGGAGCCACCTTTCTGTTTTGGGCACTTCTGAAACAGAGCCTCTATATGCTCTGGCTGGGCTGGATTGATGTCCTCCTATCTGTGACAGGTATGTTCCACGGGGCCTGGTCATCTGTAGTTGCATTGGTAGACATGTAGCAACATGCACAGTCATCGATTTAGATGGATTATCTCAAACATTTAGCCCACAGCAGCCGATTCTTTTTTTTTTTTTAATTGTGAAGATACTGTCCAGAGGGGTTAAAATTACATGGGCAAGATATGAGTACATATCTTATCAAGCATTGTAGCCTCCTTTGTTTTCCCTTCCCATCCCATCCTTCCCCCCCCCCACCGGACCATCCCCCTCCCCCAACCAGAGTTGTCAAGTTCAGTTTCGACATACCACTTCTACATCTCATTGTTGCAATGGGTCCAACTTTAGTCCCTATTTCAATGATTTGTTTTTTCCCTTCCCCTCTATAAATTATAACAACATCAAATACAGTGAAAGCAGGGATTATACCGTGGGGGAGGGATATAAAAAGCAACAAATAAATAATCTTATGAATGTACTAGAAACAATCGTATGAAAGAAAAAAAATGAATAGATATCTTAGGGTTCTTTTCACTAACATGAATTTATCTGAACTTTTATGCTTGACTCAGATATATACTAGTTATTGCAAATAAGGGAAAACATGGGACCTATGTTTCTTTGGTTCTGGCTTACTTCACTTAATATAATCTTTTCCAAGTCTTTCCATTTCCTAACAAATAGAGCAATATCATTCATTCTGATGGAGACATAGAATTCCATTGTGTATATATAACCCATTTTTTTGATCCATTCATCTACCGAAGGGCATCTGGGTTGCTTCCATATCTTACCTATGGTAAAAAAAAGGCTGCAATAAACATAGTTGTGCTGGTAGCTTTAGTGTGGTCTTCTTTGTAAACATTTGGGTAAGTGCCCAAAAGTCGGATTGCTGGATCATAGGGGAGCTCTATGTTGAGTGCTTTGAGGAACCCCCATACAGCTTTCAAGAGTGGTTGAACAAATTTACACTCCCACCAACAATGAAGTAAGGTTCCCTTCTGTCCCCATCCCCTCCAGAATCTGTTATCAGAGTTCTTCATTATAGCCATTCTAACTGGGGTGAGGTGGTATCTCGATGTTGTTTTGATTTGCATTTCTTTTATGGCTAGAGAGGTTGAGCATTTCTTCATTAGTCTATTGGCCATCCTTCTTTCCTCTTCAGAGAAGTTTCTCTTTAAGGCTTTAGCCTTATTTATTGGGTAGTTGTTTCTTTGAGGATTTGTTGTTGGGGGATTTAATTTTTTGAATTCCAAGTATATTTTAGATATGAGACCCTTGTCTCTAGTATGGCTAGTGAAGATTTTCTCCCAATCCGTGGGCTTTCTATTGATCTTTCTAGCTATGTCCTTTGCCATGCATAAGCTCTGCAACTTCGTGCAATCCCATTTGTCCAACCTTTCTTTGATTTCTTATGTTTCTGTGTCTCTATTAAAAAAAAATCAATCCGTGCCAAGGAGACCTAGGATTTCTCCTATTCCATCCTGCAATGTTTTCAGAGTGTCTGCTTTGACTCCGAGGTCTTTGATCCATTTGGAGTTGATTCTGGTGCAGGGTGATATATAAGGATCTAGCTTTAGTTTTCTACAAGTAGTTAACCAATTTTGCCAGCACCCTTTACTGAAGAGGCTGTCTTCTTCCATTCTATTATTTTAGCTCCCTTATCGAATAGTAGTTGGCTATATGTCTGTAGGTTCATTTCTGCGTTTTCAATTTTATTCCATTGGTCCTGAGGTCTGTTCTTATGCCAGTACCAAGCTGTTTTGATTACAATTGCTTTGTAGTAGAGTTTGAAATTTGGTATGATATTCCTCCAGCACAGTTTTTTCTGTTGAGGGTCGTTAGCTATTCGGGGTCTTTTATTGTCCTCTATGAATTATTTGATTGCCTCTTCTATTTCCTTGAAGAATGAGGTTCGAATATTGATAGGTATCGCACTGAATTTGTAGAGAGCCTTGGGAAGGATTGCAGTTTTCACGATGTTGATCTTTCCAATCCATGAGCATGGGAGTTTTTGCCACTTTCTAAGATCTCTTTTGATTTCCTTTTTCAGGTTTTTAAAATTTTCATCATAGAGATCCTTCACTTCTTTCGTTAAGTTAATTCCTAGGTATTTTATTTTTTGTGGGGCTATTATGAATGGAGATGCTTTCCTAATTTCAGCCACACTTTTCTCATTGTTGGCTTTTCTGTAAAAGCCATTGATTTTGAGGGGTTAAATTTATACCCTGCTTCTTTGCCAAAGTTTTGAATCAGCTTGAGTAATTTGGGAGTGGAGTCTATTGGATTCTTTAAATACAAGATCATGACATCTGCAAACACGGAGAGTTTTACTTCTTCTTTCCCTATTTGGATCCCCTTTACGTTTGCATCTTGTCGTATTCCTGTAGCTAGGCATTCTAATACTAGATTGAAGAGAAGTGGAGAAAGTGGACCTTCTTGTCTCGTTCCTGAGTTAAGAGGAAATGGCTTTAGTTTTTCACCATTAAGTATAATGCTGACTGTAGGTTTGTCATATATAGTCTTTATTGTATTGAGGAAAGTTCCTTTGATTCCTAATTTTTCCAGAACCATCATCATAAAGGGGTGTTGGATCTTGTCAAATGCTTTTTCTGCATCTATTGAGATAACCAGGTGGTTCTTATCTTTGCTCCTCTTGATGTGATGAATTATATTAATTGATTTGCGTATATTGACCCAGCTTTGCATCCCTGAAATGAATTCTGTTTGATCATGGTGTAGAATTTTTTCAATGAATTGTTGAATTTGATTGGCCAACATTTTGTTGAGATGTTTTGCATCAATGTTCATCAAATAAATGGGTCTATAGTCATCTTTCTGTGATGTGTCCCTGCCTGGTTTGGGCATGAGGGTTATTATGGCTTCATAGAATGAGTTCGGTAGTGAACTTTCTCTTTCAATTTCATTGATGATTTGGAGGAGTGTTGGTGTGAGCTGTGTTTTCAAGGGCTTATAGAATTATCCTGTAAAGCCATCTGGTCCTGGGCTTTTCTTAGATGGGAGGTGTGTTATTGATGTTTCTATCTCAATGCTTGATATGAGCCTGTTAAGATGGTATAACTCATCTTGGTTTAGTTTTGGCATGTCAATATTTGCTAGGAAAAGGTCCATTTCTGCCAAGTTCTCAAACTTATTAGCATAAAGTTTTGAGAAGTATTCCCTTATAATGTTCTGAATCTTGGTTGTTTCTGTGGTGATGTTTCCATTCTCATCTCTGAGTTTATTTATTTGGGTGTGTTCTCTTCTTTTTCTTATAAGATTTGCTAAGAGTCTGTCAATTTTGTTAATATTTTGGAAGTAACAAATCTTTGTTTTGTTGATTCTTTCTATGATTTTTTTGGATTCTAATTCATTTAATTATGATTTAATTTTAATTATTTCTTACCATCTACTGGATTGGGAATCATCTTGCTGCTCTTTTTCAAGGAGACTCAGATGTTTCATTAAATGGTTGGTTTCAGATCTCTCCAATTTGTTGATGTATGAACTCAGAGCTATAAACTTGCCTGTGAGTACTGCCTTTGCTGTGTCCCAAAGGAGCTGGTAATTTATGTGTTCATCAACATTTGAATTTCTTTTCTAATCTCTTCCATGACCCACTCGTGATTCAGCAGTGTGTTGTCCCAGTGTGTTACAGGATTTTCTCTGTTGGCTTTTCCTATTGAGTTTTAATTTTTTACCCTTGTGGCCTGAGAGAATGCAAGGTATTACTTCAATATTTCTGAAAAGAGATAAAAAAGTACACACACATATACCCCTAAAATAAAAATTATGAGAGGAAGAAAAAAATTAATAGAAAAAAGTTAAAGTAAAAAATTAAAAATTAAAAAAACTTTTAGAAAAAAATTATAAAAGGTTCAAAAAAAGAGTTCTTTGATTTTTTTGTGGGGTATGAGAAGGTCCTGTATGTCCCTTGTGTTCTTAACCTGTCTCTTTTTGGAGAGACTGGTCTACTTGTGTTTGATTTTCCCTGGCTTGAATGGTTTCTTAAGTCAGTTTGAGCAGGCAGAAAAATCACAGCAGACGATTCTTGACCACAGGTGAAGCTCTGGGTAGGTTCGTAACAATCAGACCTCATTCTCCTCACAGGACAGTTGTGAGGAAACAAGGGATTTATACAGAGGGATCTCTGGAGCATGGCTAGGAACAGAGGAAGTAGTCTTCAGATAAGGTTCTCGGCAATTCTGTGAAGAAATGACAGGAAGATAGCCAGAAAGGGCTCAGGCGAGGCCTGTTATTAATTGTGCAACAGATGTGGGATTATGAAACAAAACATGGCTCTCTCTCATCATTACCCTATCCCCATGAGGAAGATGATCCTTCACTGTGTTGAGTTTTGCAGCTGGAGATACCAAGGCAGAGAGAAGCCAGGTGACCTACTTATGACTTCAACTTCAGAGGAAGCTCTGCCTGACTTTGCTACCATGCTCCCTAGGACAATGGGTGCTATTCACTCCGCTTCTTGTGGTAGGAAGTCCACTTCTTGTCAGTCGTGGGGCTAGAATTCTAGGCATGGGCGATGTTCCCAAAAGCCTCAGCAAAAGGCTAGTGTTCTACCACTTGAACCCACAACACTACTTCTGATTTTCTGGTGGTTCTTTGGAGATAAGAGTCTCACAGATGTTCCTGCCTGGGCTGGTTATGAACCATGATCCTCATATCTCAGCTTCCTGTGTAGTTAGGATTAGAATTCTGAGCCACTGGCACCAGACTTAATTGTAATTCTGACTTTTTTCTCTCTCTCTTTCACAAGAACTGGTCAAATGGGTGCTGGAGGAGGGGGCCCAGCATCCCCATGTGGCTGGAACCCAAGGTTGGCCCTCTCATTCTGGAGGTTGGCTGTGGGTCAGGAGCTGTCTCCTCAGCTTGTTGAAACAGCTCCATGAGATAAGCCCTTCTGTTACCTGGCTAGACCATAACAGTTATTCATTGTCCATCCAGCCTTACTAGACTTATTGTATTGTATTGCTTTCTACATCATTTTCTAGCAGTTGGCCAAAATTATGATACGTAGTTACAGAATGAAAGTAATGCCATCTTAAGAAAGTTATTTAGGGCTCTGGTAATGTGGCTTCCTAGTACGGTGATTGCCTAGCATCCATGAAACCCTGGGTTCAATTCCTTAGTAACACACACACACACACACACACACACACACACACACACACACATACACACACACACACAAAACCACTGGAAGTGGTGCTGTAAAAATGATAGAGAGCTAGCATTGAGCAAGAAAAAAAAAGCTCAGGAAAATTCCCTACCCCTGAGTTTATGCCCCTCGACTGGCAAAAAGAACAAAAACAAATCAAATCAAAACAAAACAAAAACATTCAGTTAGTAAATGCAAAATAAATAACCCAAACTTGGAATATATAATTGCTCCTTCCATACTGACACCTGACAAAAGTTCCTAATTCATGTACTTTACTTATATGAGGATACAGTGTTGAAAAAAGTCACAGCAATTAATGCCAGGGATGTGCTTAGATGTCAGGTAACGTTTAATTCTGGAAATTCAACCATTCCTGGATTTGTGTCATCACTGCTAATCACAAAGAGGATGGTAGGCTATGTGTGATTTTGAAATCTTTTTGGTCAGTTATGGCACCAAAAATGCAGAGGCTAATTAATAGTTGTGAAAGAAAATAAGGAATAACTCCAGATAGAAGGAATAAATGATAGTAATTAAGGTATACCAGAAACTGTTCTTGAGAACCATTTTTGGTTATTGTAGAACTAGTTGTCAGCTAGGCTGTTCCTCATTGCCTTTAGCATTCTAAATCTCTTAGGCTAGCTCTTAATCTCTGTGTGATAAATGTATCTCCTTCTATACTATTCTTTCACACCTTATCTCCTTTGCTTTCTAAAAATCTTATTCTTTCTATATTTCTCTATGAACATTTTCTGATACTAAATACACCTATACAGATGGCAGAGGATGCTAATGTAAGGGTCCCATAGCTCATCAGTCATTAATGTAACAAAATGGAAAGGAGGACATATTTATTGCTACTTCAATTTTTCTGAAATGCTGCAATATGATTTGGTTAAAATTTCCATTCTTTGTCTACACAGTGTCATTCAGTGCACATAAATGCAAATATGAGCCAGGTGTTGGTGGTTTACTCCTGTAATCCTAGCTACTCAGGAGGTTGAGACCAAATGATTGTGGTTCAAAGCCAGCCTGGTCAGGAAAGTCCACGAGACCCTAACCTTCAATTAACCACCAGAAACCCGGAGGTGGTGCTCTAGCTTAGCACCCAGGATCAGAGTTCAAGCCCCACAACCAACAAAAAAGGTGAAATATGACTTTAAGTTTCCCCAAAAGGAATGACAAGTTCAATAATCTTCCCAAACAAAAAAATTCCAAAATGATTCAGTGCACTTTTGCTGAGTTATGTTATGGATTCTTTTCTGGACATATGCTCTAAAAACAAATCATTTAACTAGGGATACAGGTGGACCCATTTCAACAATGAGATGTACAAGTCGTTATGTCGAAAACCGAACTTTACAAAGTTGGTGGGGGGGAGGATCGGGTATGGGGAGGGCGGAATATGGGAAGGGATGGGAAGGGGAAACAAAGAGGAGGCAACAACGATTGATAAGAAATGTACTCATTATCTTGCCCATGTAATTGTAACTCCTCTGTACGGTATGCTCACAATAATAAAGAAAGAGAAAATTTGTAAAATATTAGCTTTACAATAAACTTCATCTAATATTTCTCGTTTGAAAAGAGAAGTCTATACAGTTGATGTCACTTTGCTTAATTACTATCTTAGTTTAAAGCCAAACCAGGCAGGAGAGTCTGTCAAACTCTTATTTGTAATTACACAGCAAAAAAGCCAGAAGTGGAGTTTTGGTTCAAGCAATAGAGTACTAGCTTTGGGGGTAGGTGAGCAGGAAAGAAAACTGTTCAGGGACAGGGTTCAGCCTCTGGGTTCAAGCCCCAGAACCAACAAAAGCTAAACACAAAAGCAAACAAAAAAACAGATATTTCATTGGGACCCTCCTTAAAGGAGTATTGGTCTGAGAAGTGGCTCCTTTTGCTGATCATACGCACTGGATGCTTTTTTGGAATCCTTATTGCTCTGGAGAACTCAGGACCAAACTAAAGTAATTGATAACTGACTTCTGCAACAAAAGAATCATCTCAGGGGTGAAATATCCATCCACAAAACACTATAAAACATCCATGTCTTTGTTTCTTTGCAGTAGAATTTTTTTTGGGTCCAGTCTTGGGCCTGAACTCTGGGCCTGGACACTTTACCTCAGCTCTTCAACTCAAGGCTAGCGCTCTAGCACTTGAGCCACAGCACCACTTCTGGCTTATTTTTGCTTATGTGGTGCTTAGGAACCTAACCCAGGGCCTCAGGCATGCAAGGCAAATGCTCTACCACAGAGCCAACTTCCCAGCCCCTGCAGAAGAACATATTTAAAACAACGTTATTTCTTTTTGTTCTATGCTGGCCATCAAATGGCACCTTATATCTTTTTGTAATACTCTCAACTAGAAGTTTACAGAAAAATTATATATAAGTAAAAACACACTAGAAAAAGTTAGGGACAGAGTTTCCTTCAAGCCTTCGGATTCTCTTCTTTTACAGTAAAAAGGAAAGCACAAGTTAACTTGAACTTTGTCAATCCTCTATGTTCCATTCCTCTACTGGGATCATTTTCCATATCCAGTAACAGTTACTTCCAGAAACAATCTATGGTGCTGCTTGAGGTATAATGAATGATTTCTGGCTTCACCTAAATAACACAAGAACACATTTGGACCTGATGTAACACGTGTTTCAGAGACAATTTAGTAAAGAGAAAACATGAAATTTATATTACTTATAAATACATTATTCATGAGTATATTGAATTCAAAATTTGTAAATTCTCTGTAAATTGAGGCAAATTTTAAAGAGGAAGAAGGTTCCCAGATCATTTTTTTGTGAGTATATGTGCTGCACATTATTTCCCAAGTGTACATGAATTTGTTAACTCGTGTTAACTATAGCAATAATAAGAGAAAGGGAAATTCTGTGTTTAAGTATAAGGGTTCAATACACTATAGAAGACTCTACAAATAAGACCACATTGAAACAATAAAGCCAAGTTCAGTATGTAGATTTATGAGACTGATATAGAGAAAGCATTACTCCTACGTGGAACACGAAGTATGAGGCCACTCCCTTCTTAATCACGATTGCTAATGACACAACTTTGTAGAAATTAAAATGGAAGAATAATTCTGTTTCCAATGCAAGTCAGATATAAGAGCATGGATTTAATAAGGAAAAAAATTCCATCTTGAGAGAGCAGGGATTATACTAGCCATCAACTGGTGGATAAGATCACATTTTTTTCTTTCCTTTACTTATATATTTTTTGTTGGTGGTGGTCTTGGCACTTGAATTGTGGGCCTGGGCACTGTCCCTCTCCTATTCCGCTCAAGGCTAATGCTCTACCACTTTAGCCACAGTGCGGCTTCCAGTTTTCTTGCAGTAAATTGGAGAAAAGAGTCTCCTGGTCTTTTCTACCTGGGCTGGCTTTGAACCCCAAATCCTCAGATCTCACCATCATCCAGCTTAGGATCACATTTCTAACAGTGTACATTCAACATATGTAATGTGTATGTGAATCTATCTTTATATGAATTCTTGAGTTAAAAAATCTGGGCTACAATTTAGACTTTACACTCAAAAAAATGTTTGTAGTTTAAAAGTTGTTTCTACTGGATAAATGAAACCTAAGTATGTAAAGGAGTCTGGGAAGTTCAGATTGCATCCAGCCTGGGCAGAACAGTGTTTGAGACACTATCTATAATTAACCAGCCAAAAGCTAGATTGGAAGATTGGCTCAGGTGATGGAATAACAGTCATGAGCAAGAATGATGAATAAGAGCTTGAGGCTTTTGCATACGTACATATAAACATACACATACACACAGAGGCACTTGTATGTACACACACATATACACAAATGAATCAACTATCAGAATATGTAGAAAAGTTAGAAAACAATAGAAAGTATGTCCTGAGTGAGACTAGAATCAAGTGATAATTTTTAAAATTAGAAAATCCTAAAGTGAACTTTCTTCAAAAAAGTTTGAGAATATTACGTAAGTAGGGACCAGAGATAGTAAGAGAGTCAAGTAATCCATATTAAAGGGATAGGTTCCATGGAGGAATGAATCAGAGACCCGGCAGGTGCATTTGAAAATGTTCATACCCTGTGTCAAATGTTAGAACATCTTTGAAAATAGTGCATGAACAGTCTGAGACGTCTAGTGGATAATATCACTGGAGAAGTTCAGAATTGATAGTCTGTATCTAGATTAAATAAACCAAGAAGGGACTGGGAAGGTGGCTCAGTGGTAGAGTGCTTGCCTTGCATGCATGAAGCCCTGGGTTTGATTCCTCAGCACCACATAAGCAAAAAAAAAAGCCGGAAGTGGCTCTGTGGCTCAAGTGGTAGAGCACTAGCCTTGAGCTGAAGAGCTGAGGGACAGCATCCAGGCCCAAAGTTCAGGCCCCATTACCGGACCCAAAAATAAATAAACAAACAAACAAACAGATAAATAAATAAACCAAGAAACTATGGTGGGGCAATGTGATACAAGCCTTGAATTCTAGCACTCAAACTGACAGGAGATTAGAGACTGGAATTACTACTGGTACCTTCCCTGGACCAGGTAGTATAATTTTGTCTTAATAAAACAAACCAAACAAGAAATGAATACACAATTGGAAATTTGGGCTAATTTTTTCATTATGCTTTGAGAAGCCAAGTTTTCTATTGAAATACAACTGGTATATAATCCTCTTGTGTTTTATTTTATTTTTTTCTTTTTTTAACTCTTTTTTTAAATTTTTTTTTGGTTCCGGTTGTGGGGCCTGAACTCTGGGCCTGGGCACTGTCCCTTATCTCTTCAGCTCAAGGCTAGCCCTCTACCACTTGAGCCACAGCACCACTTCCAGCTTTTTTTCCTTTTTGCTTATGTTGTGCTGAGGAATTGAACCCAGGGCCTCATGCATTCGAGGCAAGTGCTCTACCACTAAGCCACCTTCCCATCCCCTCCTCAGTTGTGTTTTAAATGCGCTCTTCATTACAGAACATTCAGAGATGCAAAGTGGTTCATGATTCCCATCCAAAATTTGAAAAAGTAAGTAATCATCATTCTGTTAGATTACAAGGAAAGGCTTAAGGATTACAAAAGCTTAAGCCTGTAGGAATAGCAAAGATCACCTAATGTAGGTCTTTATAGATCTTGCTAAATAGGAGTTTAGACTTCAAAAAATATTTTGGTTTCATTTGTAATTTCATATTCTATAGGATACTACAAAATTCTTTTTAGGTAGAGGGTTTAATTGACAAATTTACAGATGTTTCTTGCATTCTATTTACCTAGCATATTGTTTCAAGCGAGTTATAATTAGAACTCAGTTAATAGATAATTCTAACTGTTCATGTATAAAATGATAATGTGAATAATTTAGACTGAGTTGCCAAGAAATTGATGATATTAATTTATAAATTTAGAAAAAGCAATTTTTGAGGCTTTAATATAACATGGTATGAAGAGAATAATTGTGTGACATCTTCTTTCTTCTACCTGTATGTAACACAGGAAGCAATTTCCTTAATTATATGCCTCTGTATACAGTGAGAAAAATGCTAGGATTTGGGTTTGTTTTTATTTTTGTTTTTGTTTTATTGCTTTGTCATAGGGCTTGAACTCTGGACCTGGACACTGTCCCTGAGCCTGTTAAGCTCAAGGCTTGTGCCGTACCACTTCAACCTCAGTACCACTTGTGTCTGGCTTTTGCTGAGAAGTTTATTGGAGATAACAATCTAGGGAACCTTCCTGCCTGGGTGGGCTTTGAACTGTAATCTTCCAATCTTAGCATCCTGAATATCTATGATAGTAAAAAAGTATAAATATAAATAATATTTTCAAGAATACCAGTGGAGGAAAAATGATGCAACCCAGTATATTGTGGTGTTCTTTCCAGAACATGGAGGGCATCACATTAGCAAGGTGTAATATTTTTCCCAATAGAAATAAGCTATTTGTGATGTGAATTAAGGGAATTTTGAGGCGCACCCTACAAGTTGGAAACTGTTGGTCTAGGATGACTTTATGGCATGAATTTTGGGATTGATGATCATAGAAATAATAGCTTAATCTGATAAACAATTGCTTACTCTTGAAGAATTAATTATAACCGATGCTTTCTAGTTTTATCCTATACCAGAATGTGGCTATTTTTCTCTTCACTTCTCAATCTGTAACACCCACTGGAAAATGCATCTATTGCAGAATTACATAACATGCAAACAGGTACTATTTTGAATCTCCCAGGTATGGAATGTTGAGAATTTGAAAGTGAGTAGTTATTAGTCATAGGAATTTTGAAGAACACACATATTCTGTGCTCTTAACAACTTATTTACTTTTAAAAGTTATGGGTTTCCATAGAATTAAATGGTTTTCGGTTTTAGTATGAGAAAGTACTAATTTATTCTTTTTGAAAATATTGGCAAGTATATTGTGAAAAAATTATCTAGTTTGATAACATTCAAGTTGATGGCCCTCTGATAAAGAAGGGGTAATTAATTCAAATTATATGCCAAATAGTACTGAATTTTTAAAAAGTTACTACATAAAGAATAATATTTACTATACCAATACAGTGAAATTTTATTTCATACAGCTTATTTTTTAAATTTAATTTTAATGTGAAAGTGATGTACAGTGAGTTAGCAATTGTAAGGCAGTGAATACATAACTTTTCAAACTTGTTATGCCCTCTCTCATTTTTTCTCACATTTTTCCTTCACACCCAAACCCCTCACACGTTGTAATGTACATTTCCAACATATTGTCTTCGGAGTATTACTATTGCATTGGTTTGCATTTTGTCCTTTATCTCGCCATTTTGTTGTTTCTCTTCCCTTCCCTAATTAAGGTAAATGTATACACAATACACAGGGTACCAAAATCAAACACAGTAGGAGTTATACCATAGGGGAAAAACCCAAGGAAAATAGAAATCACATAGTACATTAAAAACAACAACTGCAAATAAATATCTCTTTCCATATCTTGGAGTTCATTTTGCTCAGCATCAGCTTATATGTTCATATATATGCATAACAAAGCCACTGGAAAATAATAGTTTCATGGATACTATATCATGAAAACAACATGTTAACTGTTTTTGACTGTTTTTGATGGTAAACGTGGAATTAGGATTGGTAAATTTGCGATTCTAATAAAGGAGTTTCAAAAGTGTTTTAAAATTATGACAGGTAAATTTTAATTGTTCTAACTTTTAATTTGGCCTATTAAGAAAATTTAAAATTGCCTGGGAAAATAGGCTTTCATGCAAAGAAATCCATGGAGACTTAACTGAGAGGGAGCAATGTGGGTAAGGTGGCTCATTTTCACAGTAAACAAACAAACCTCACAAACCTTGCTGTAAATCCAGTAGGTTCCCATGAGAATTGTCCTTACCCAAGAAATATACTCTTACTGTGTGAAACAAGATTGTAGTGGAATTTAAATTCAAAGTTTTTTTTTTTAATAAGACATCAAAATTTGTGAATTGACCTTTAATTACTACACAGTAATTCTCTTGAAAAGATTACTTGGGTCAAAATATTTAGGGAGAAAATGTCCTCCACAATGAAAGAACGTATTGAGTTTACACTTCTCTGTTTTAATACTTTCCACAATGTCTTTGCACGTGAAGCACTGAAACACAGAAAAAAATCTGATTGGATACTTCAATGATTTCACATTTCTAAGTAGCTCAAAAATATAATATCTTTATTAACATGAGATAGTGAAAACTCCTTTTATTACATAAGCCAAAAAGTTTGGGGATCAGAAAAGAATTGAGCAAATAGAAAAGTTAAGAAAACACGTTATTAGAAGCCCTAGCTAAGCGTTTTGGTTTCAGCAGTGGAGGGGGCCAAAACTTTTTATATAGTGATATAGATTGTATTAATGTTTTTGCTACCTAAAGTGATTTTACAGAGCTTATTTGGCTCAGTATAATGCAGAACAAATTGAATGAAGACATGAAAATAAATTCCACCTCCAAATAAAAGAGTTTTCAAAGAGAAACCATGAAGATGTAGCATTGGGGACGCCTTATAGTCCTTCAGCTTCACTAGAATTGAAGCCAAGAACCTGTGATTAATTGGAAATCAGGCAAGAGCTAAGAAGAGGACATAGAAGGAGGACATAGAAGTACTGTCCTTTGTAAAAGACAATATCATCCAAGGAATTGGTGATTTAACTCTATTCTTCTCCATACATCTTGTTGAGCAAATACAATACCAAGAGGAAAATAACCTATTGGAATAATTTTGCAAAGAATAACTTCACTGTTCCTGATATGGTATCTAAGGAGATTCTTAAGAGAGAAGATAAAAGTTTTAAGAGAGAAGATAAAAGTGGAGTATTCTTAGGTTTCCTCTAAGCATCTTGTTAGCAAAATATCTTTGAGGTTAGAAGTGATTGAACCAAATAGTGGTGGAATACTTATTTTTGTGGGCACTTTAGACACAAGAAGATTACAAGGTAAAAGAAAAAAGAAAAAATTATAGCTAAATATTTGTGATTATAGGTTCTTGGAATGGATTTTTGGAGACAAAGTTTTGCATTAGCGTTGGTCCTCATTAACATAGTTGTTGGTTTTTCGTGGCAACCAAATGAAAAGGGGAAGTTTAATGGACTCGCTTGAACAAGTAAACAGCATGATAGAAAATAATGGCAAATAATATTTAATGAATTATTTTGAACAATTACTTTGTGAGAACAAAGAAGGAAAGATATAATTCAAAATCACTTGACGTTATTAAAAGTATGAAAATGGAGTAGTGAGGAGATTGAGAGAAAACAGAGAGGACTGTTTTCTCTCCAGTGGAGTAATACGTACTTGATCTTGTTTCTTCCATTCTGTCTTCACAAGCTATTAAGTGTGACTCAGGACTGGAGTATCCATTTCAGACAAAGAGCACTCGCAGAAGAAAATATTTGCCGAAGATATAGGTGATTTTTAACCTTAGACAATGTTTTTAAATCTGGTCAAAATTCTCCCCTACCCTAAACTGCCTTCTGTGAACAGTTTGTTTGCTTTTCCAAAGACTGCCCTTCATTAACTGCTTAAAATTTTGAGAGGTCATATTCATACTCTAGAGATTGCTGTTTGGTTGTCATTTTTGTGTGTTTTTGTTTGTTGTTTTTTTTAACTGAATTTCAAAAGGTTTTGCAAGTGTTTTACATTTAAATATGTCCATCTAATTGTCTAATGCTCCTGGATCAGAGTCACTCCTTCTATCAGTGTCAACCAACTCTTTCTCCAAGATTGAGTTCAGATTTAGCACTTCCTTCATTACATATGAACATTGAGTATTCTAGCTGTACTTGCCCCTTGTTCCATTTTTCATTCATTCGATTTCTTTACTATTGTTCCTCTCTGGTTTCAATTTCATGATAGTCATTCTGTTAAACTGCCTGTTAATACTTTGAAACGTTTATATACATTCCATGGAGTTTTACTCCCACATATACTTGAACTGATGTCAGCTTATATTTCCATAATTCATTCATCTGCAATAACAATTTGCAAGACTGGAGATGTGAAGCACTTAGACATGATTTTATTCTCGTTCATTTGAAGATTAATCTTTAGTCAACAAGAAAATTTAAAAATGGCTTAGAATTTATTTCTAACTACCAGTTTTCATAAATGGCTTTGTACAATGGTGTATGATTATTTTATTTTACATAGGATAATTTTTTTTACTACCTATAAGTTTTGGAAAAAGAAGAAAACTAAAATTTACTACTTAGAGGAATATGACAGAAATAAAAGACAGATTTTATTTTCGTCACATCTCTCATCAGTACCCATATTCAAAACTTAAAGTCATATTTCTTACTATGTTAGACAGATAGGGAAAATATAAAACAACACATGATAAGGCAACTATTAGTGACTTTTTAAAATGTACCTTCTTATGTGATAAAATTTTAAAATTTACTTTATTAGCTAATATTTGGGTTTGAAATATGGGAGGCTGATCTATTTAACACATTTCTGGAAGGCACCTACTGAACAACACAAATGGTGGGGAGTACTATTTCTACACTTGGATGAATGGTTGAACTTGTTTGCTATTGGTGCTGGGTACGTAAATCAACTCTATTGTAACTAGCTCCTTACACTTGAAAACCTTGTAATGTCACTATCATCTACTTGTCAAGTGTTATTTTGGCAAATGTGATTTTAAATAGTTTATTTGAAAATGAATATACTTTCAGGAGATTAAATATATGTTATCTTTGGTTTGAGAATGACAACATTTTTTTATACTACAGAACCTAGTTTTACTGAAGTACCAGTGTTTTGAAGCACTAAGTATCTTCTCAATTAATGTTTTTCTAAATTATATTTCACCTCTAAATCAAGTATTCCTAGCCTTGCTAGGCCACTTATGGATCTATCATTACAGAAACTATTTTTTGGCTGCACTGAAATCTTTCATTAATCATTAGGAGAGGGGTATTAAAAATAATCTTGTTCATTTGTAATTTTGTTCACTCATATGGCCTGGTCATCTGTAAATTGAAAGTTTGAATTACAGTACTTTCTCTCAGATTTTGTGATCTCATCTTTCATTTTAATTTGCCTTGCATGTCACAATTGAATTCTGCTAATTCTTGTAAGGAATTGGGGTCCTGAAATATTATAGGAAATGAGAAATTGAACTTCAATTATTTTCTGTTGGCATATTGCATGGGCCTATGTGAAAAGTCTTGCACTTGTTATCTGATGATACAGATAACTGGGAACTGGTATCTTCGGATCCGTTGGTCCTTCAGAAGAATAATAGCTTTTAGACATCATATCAGCAAAATTTGGGTATAATCAGTAAGAATGCTTCAGAAATATGGAGAAAAACACTTTGGGACCAGCGATTTAAAACAATAAACCAGAGCATCAGAGTAAAATCCGTTATAGATTAGCAGAAAACAATACTGTTATTTTACCATGTGAATTCAGAAGATCACGAACACTTAGAACGTATCACAAGTTTATACCGAAGATATTGCATTGATACTTTTTATATTCTAATATATATCCTAAATCTAATTATTTATATTCCATTCTATTTATCAGAATAAATGTCAATATATTTGTCAAATTATCAATTCTAGTAAGATTCACTGTGTGAAATTTAAAATCAGCACATATTTTATATTTATAAATATAAAATATATAAGTATATATAATATAAAAATTGTTTTGCATTGTTGTGTTGTGGTTAGGGAATCAAAGGCAACTCTGTTTTAAAGTATTATTCCATTATCTCTACCTCAGTGTTTGGTAGAGTTAGACTTAAATCTTTACTATTTGTAGATTTACAGCCTAGAGGCAAGAGGAAACACTGTGATTAAAACATTACCAATTTAAGGCCTAATATCGAGGAGAAACATATGGACTTTTCCAGGAGCTATGGAAATATTTGGTGATAGAGCGTCAGTAGTGTAAGTTCCTGCCTGGTTGGATGATAGACAGGCCAGGACAGTAGGTAATCATGCATATGAAATTTTTTTTACCTTCTTGGCTTTAGCTACTTTTGAAATGATAAGTATAATAAACAAATATATTTTGATAAAATACCTTCCATTCTGAACAATTCTTTCTGAACTGTTCATCTCTCTATGATCCCTTGTAACTAAGATTAGTTTTTTTCCAGTAAGATAATCTATGCTGTCAGGGTAAGATATTCTAGTTGGTCTGTTCCTACAAGGAAGAAGGGTAAAGGTTCAGGTAGACATTTGTGCCAGCAAGACCTTATTTGGGAAATTTTAAGCTGCAGAAGTTTAGAAGTAGCTCTCAAGCAAGTCTTACTTTGAATCCATTAGCTCTACAAAGCTAACTCAGTTGATAAATAAGTACTTGAAAAGCCATCACCTTTCGACTTAGCTTTAAAGGCTTCAAAGTATGATCAAATTTAAAATGAAAACGACAAAATAGTCATTGACAAAAAAATTGTAAATATGAGCAATCGACCAAATGATATAAGCATTTCCACTGTACACAGAATTTTAGAGACATAAGATCATTCTCATTTTAAGGAACAATAACAGCTCCTTGTTACAAATAGGCAACTGTGGATATATGCCTGTATAAAGATTGCATCATTAAGTACTTAAATTTAGAGGGTACTACATGCTTCAGCAGCAGGTCTACCCAAATTACAATAATACAGAGATTAACATGGCACTTGCACAAGGATGATATGAAAATTTGTGAAGTATTCCATATTTTTCATTCTTCTGATGCAAGAAATATAAAAACAGTTATTAAAAAGTTGATTACAAAAATACAAGTGTAACAATATATGTAATTCATAGAATTAAATGTTAGTTTGACATCAGTGTATTAAGTCTTCACCTTAGAAAGGCCTTTACATAGCATAACCTTTACAAAACTTGAAATTAGATAACATTGTCATGTTATCCCAAAGAAATAAAATAATATAAGGACCTAGGAAAAAAGGAATCTTAAACTTCTTCTATATGTAATGCAATCTGAAAGGACATATTTATTAATGAAACTATACATTATATAAAAATGTAGAATTCAAAGTATTATATCTAGGAGCGAATGAAATAGATTATGGATATTGTACAAACATAGATATACTTTTTTCCCAAAAGCACCAGGAACATCTTTAGTTTCTATACTATTCATTTCAACAGATAAGTTAAAATTATTTCTGATTAAAAAAATCACAAACTCTGCAGAAATCATTATAGATGTATACAAAAATCTCTTGAATACATTTTGACATCAGAGTCAGGCAATGCACTTGGAAGAATACCATGGAATCCATGAATTTCTAAAGTAAGATATTGCTGTTGCTTTGTATTGTGAAAAAAATTGTAGGGCCACAGAGGATGGACTGGCATTTTTGAAATTTAAGAAACTTAACCAAACCATTACGACTTATGAGAACCATTTGTACAGCCTTCCACAACTTCAAAGAGGTAGTGATACATACTTATCCTTTTGGCAATATTGAATGCAGTTTCTTCCAACCTGTTCTTCAAACCTTGTTTGATATAATGGTTCAACAGAGTATCTTTTCGATTTCTATTCCCAGCAGCAACATGCAAGGTGAACAAGAGGCCTTTAGTTTGGGGATTGGTATCTGCCACTCTGGTATTATTCCACATATAAGCACTGTGCAGGGGTGTCAGCCATTCAGAATTATTGCATGAATATCTGCCTTGAGCTACCAACTCATGGACAATGTCTAAATGTCCACCGTAGGCTTCCATATGAAGAGGGGTATACTCATCCTCATCCCTAGTATTCATCTGGGTGGCCTTTTTGGAAAGTAGTCTTCACACCACAGTAAGCAGATTAATTTCGGCATCCCAAAGAAGAAATTTGCTTGGATCCTACTACATTTTTTTTCTTGAAATTGATACCATTCCTCACTTTTTCATCTTGTTCCTTGTCTGAACATGAGGACCTTTGGTGTCTTCATGTGCAGCTTATTCTAGGAATGAGAAAATAGGAAACAATGCCTTCTTTGTAAATGATTTGGGAAGTATCATGTTATAGTGTAAGAGAACTCACTATTCAAGATATGGGCTTTAAGAGCTCTCTAGTAGCTTTCTAATGTTGGTATCCAACATTAGAAAAAATGTATAATGCAATAGTAAAATAGAAGTCCTTTGTATGACTACCTAAATTCTTGTTTTTTTAAAGACACTTGTTTTCATCTAAAAATAGTCCTGTCTATTGCCTTCAAGTGATTTTGATGATTGAAGATGCTTAATGAGAAGTCAAAATGCATTAGTAGTCCTTTACTATCAATTAAATTTCACTTTTTCTTCTTGGAAAATATAATGATCAAAGCAATAGTTCAGAATCAGCAAGCAATAGTTCAGAATCATGCTTCAAGTGCAAGTGAATCACCAGTAATTAATCCTTGATTCCATTTTCCACAAAGTTTTGTCACAGATACAATCTGCCTGCCTTCTGTAGCTGCTTTCCTAGCCGAGACCTATTCCTTCATCGTACAGGAAAAGTGTGATTCAACTGATTTCAGTCAGATCTGTTAGTAGAATTATCAAGTATTTAGATTCTTTTTTAAAATTAGTTGTGGGCCTGAACTCTGGGCCTGGGTACTGTCCTTTAGCTCTTCAAATCAAGGCAAGCGCTCTACAACTTGAGCCACAGAACCACTTCTGGATTTTTCTGTTTATGTGGTGCTGTTCTGGGAAATGGCAGAGCAGAAAGTGAAATGATGCAACTAAAAATATAAAAGCAAAATAAATTAGGATAATTATGGAGCAAGCATATTGTCTATGAGAACCATTAAAGAGAAAGAGGAAAACAGATACAGATGTGAAATGACTTAGCTAGCCACAAAATCCATGCTTCTAATCAATTTACAGAGCAAACAATTTTTTTATTTTTTAAAAGAGATGGAAATAGAATTTATGTACTTACTTGAAATTAGTAAATATATTTTTAGTCACCTACGTAAAGAGACATAGCTTTGACCAACTTACAGACAAGAATCTTAATCCTTGGGCTGGGAAGTTGGCTCAGTGGTAGAGTGCTTGTCTTGCAGCTTACTACAGTGTGGAGAGTACTTTCCAAAAGGGCCACTTACATGAATACTAGGGATGAGGATGAGTATACCCCTCTTCATCGCGAAGCCTAGAGTGGACACCTAGACATTGCCCATGAGTTGGTATCTCAAGGCAGATATTCATGCAATAACTGTGAATGGCTGGACACCGCTGCACAGTGCTTATATGTGGAACATATTGCAACAGCACACACACACACACACACACACACACACACACACACACACACACGCATATACACACACAACATCAGATTTCTTCTTAAGTATTTTTTGTATATGGTCTAAAGAAGAAATTTACATTACTAACTTGAATTTCTGACAGGACAATATCATCACTGTACATCTTGCTTCTATGCTCTCAGTTTTAAATTACTATCTAAGTATGTGCATTACATATGTACAGGAAAAATTAAGAGCCACACGGGTGGCTCAGGTCTTTAATCCTACCTAATCAGAAAGACGAAATCTGATGACTGTGCTTTGAAACCAGACAAAAAAGTCCATTAGATTCTGGTTTGAAAGTAACCAGCAAAAGCTAGAAATGGAGCTGTAGTATAAGCAGTAAAATGCTAGCATTGAGAAAACAAAAACAAAAACATAACAAATTCTGGGACAGAGCCAGGCCTTGAGTTCAAGCTCCAGTATTGACACCAAACTAATGAATGATGAATGAATGAATGAACTAAAAAGAAATTAAGTGGTCACATGTGGACAGGTAAAATGTAACAACCGTGGTGATTGGATTATGTATTATTTTGTAATAAGTCAAATTATCATTTTTCCTAATCACTAATATTTTAATTGAACTTTTATGTACAATAAACCCTGAATTTGGCATTCATGTATATGTGTGTGTACATGTGCGCACATGTGTGTGTGTGTGTATGTGTGTGTGTGCAGTTGCAATGTTGCTTGCCAATGTGGACAGTGAGGCTGAAAAGAGCTATGTTGCAATATTGTTATTTATCAGTGTTCCGTCCTGTCATTTCAGTGGAACCACCCTTCTGTACATTTTATTTGTAAAATAATAACATCATCATAATCAAAGCATTTACACATTAATTTAGATAAAAGAGATCACTTTCAGCTCTTAGTATATGCTAGGAAAGAAGATACACATATAATTAGGTAGTAAGTTATTGCTGTAAGATGACTGTCAGTACAAAATATGTATTTGACCTCTTAAATTGGATATACTTTTAAGATATACTCATAGAGTAATTTTGACCAACTTGACCAAACAGGTATTATTCTCCAGTTATTCCTGTGAAACTCAAGGTGGATAAACTCTTTCCGGATTTCTGTTGAAAATAACTTTCTTTGTAAGATTGAATCTATTCACACTAAGATAATAAACCCCGTATTTTTTAGGTTTGAATATCCCATCATATTTACTGAAAATCAGTATTGTGGATATGTTTGTTAGATATACATTGCAAAAACAAAAAAAAAGCATGTGTCACCTCCAGATTGTGGATGCATTTGAAGTTGTATTATACATACAAAGGTTTCTTTATTAATAGTACTTTTGTGGGAGTAACTATCACAACTTTAACACATAAGGCTTTTTGAATATCCTTTCCAATATAAATAACATCCCAGAGCGAGTCTTGCAATTTCTGAAAACCCTTTGAATATTTTACTGTTATTTCGGTTCATTGACTATACAGCTAAAGACATTTCAAAATAAACGTTGTTAAAATCTGAAAATGTAAGTGGGTATATAGGCTTTTTATGCATCATTTTATGAAAAGCCAGTTTTTTACGAAAATAAAAGATATAGAATAAAAGAATGGAAGTGAATTGGGTGAGCTAATTATTAGTATAACTTTATTTTCTATTAGCAAAGTCCTTTGAATGTATATGATGAAGTTAAATTATGTCCTTCGTGACACTATGCTTCAGTTATTTTTAGAATCTTTGTAGTTATAAGAGTGAATTTGTAGTATAAATAAATGTCTTTGAAAATGATTAGGATTAATCTTGTGTTTTGTTTCCTACTCCCAAGAAAATGAATTATTTTCAAGTGTTAACAGTTTACAATTGAATCTTCAGTATCATAAGAAATTTTGAACAAATATAGTAGTATTGTTTTCTTTTTTTCGGGGGTGGGGGAGTCTGGTAGTGGGGCCTGAACTCTGGGCCTGGGCGCTGTCCCTCAGCTCTTCAGTTTAAGGCTAGTGGTCTTCCACTTGAGCCACAGCACCACTTGTGGGTTTTTTCTTTTTGCTTATGTGGTGCTGAGGAATCGAACCCAGGGCTTCATGCATGCAAGGCAAGCTCTCTACCAATGAGCCACCTTCCCAGCACTTAATGTCTTTTTAAACCAATTGTATTCACAAGTTGGAGAGGCTTTAATTCATGCTTTTTTAAACCAATTGTATTCACAAGTTGGAGAGGCTTTAATTCATGCTTAGGCCTTCTTGTCTATGATTTTTTATCCTCTCATTCCTAACATTAATAATAGGTCAGACTGCATTTTTGGGTACATTAAAGGTAAATTATTTATATGGGGTCAAAGGTGATTTTTATATCAGTGTTGCTTTAATAGCATTTTAAAGTAGTACCTTTGTCTCAAAATGTTGGGTATAAAAAGCAATCAAAATACTTCTAATGGTAAACAATTTAGTTGAGCTACAATTTGGAAATGATTGGTCCATAAGATCTGCAGTCTGTTTCCATCAGGAATTGGGGAGGTCATTCTTTCAGTAAGACAGTGTTAAACAGAGTTAGGCTCCCCAGGCAGTGCAGTGTTGAGTGAAGGGATAGAATATGATTTCTGCTATTTTGACCTAGAAATCAAGAATGTTATACTTTAGTAGTTCCTTTCACCAGGGAGGTATGCATTGATTCTGAACTTCGAGTTTTCATATTACAGTTCCCTATTTTCTAACAACGATAAACTGAAATATTATGAGTGTACACAATAATTCTGGGAATTTTTCCTAGAATTTTAGTCATAAAATAGAATGAGGTTAATTGATACAGTCGGGGATGGACCTCAGGCTAACACTTACCATGTGTGCAATCTTGTACTAGTAATTACAAATCTGAAGACTTCAATATCATCATCTGAGAATTAAAAATGTAAGTAGGTCCACTTTATGAAATTATTCTGAGAATTAAATTAGATACAATAGGTAAAGTACTTGGAAAAATAATCAATTAGCATTTAGCACATTCTACCTGGTATTTTATCATGTGGTGAATTCTAACATTTTTACTGTGATTTTTATTATGTCTCTTTCTGATGTGCAATGTCATGTATTGATATTCATTGCATTGATCATTTTTCTGTCACTATGAGGAAAATACCTGCAAAGAAAATTTCTGAGGAGGAAACTATTTTATTGACTCATGGTTTAAGAGAACACAGTTTAAGATCAGATGTCTCCATTGTTTTTAATTATATTTTTATTATCTTAACTAGTTGTACAGGGGAATTTCCATTCAATAAATCATGATTTAAGTGTAATGGATCTTTATATAACTTTTCCCTACACTTTTTTTTTCTTTTTTATTATTTTTTTTTGTGAACATACTGTACAGAGGAGTTACAATTACATGGGCAAGATAATGAGTACATTTTTATCAAGCATTGCAGCCTCCTCCTTTGTTTACCCTTCACATCCGTTCCCAGCCTCCCCCCGCCCCCTCATCCAATACTCCCCCCGACCAAAGTTGATTGAAATTAAGAGCAATTATCCATTTTGATAAAGTAGAGATGGTTTTCCCAAACTGATTCTCACAATTCATCTTCCATTCAACAAGTAGTAACGTGTAACAATTCCCTTTGTTTTGCTCCTTATTAAAATTGTTTCCATTTTATTTTTTTATTCTAATTTTTTAATTTAATTTAATTTTATTTGTGAACATACTGTACAGAGGAGTTACAATTACATGGGCAGGATAATGCGTACATTTCTTACCAAGCATTGCAGACTCCTCCTTTGTTTACCCTTCACATCCCTTCCCAGCCTCCCCCCTCCCCCCATCCCAATACTTCTCCTTCCCCCCCTCCCCCCCCACCGACGTTGGAAAGCTCGTTTTGGACATGACAACTTGTACTTCTCATTGTTGCAAGAGGTCCACCTGTATCCTTAAACTACTGGTTTTTCCCCATCTCCTCCACCAGTTATACTGACATCAAAAATAGTGAAAGCAGGGGTTATATTGGGGGGAGGGTCATACAAAGCAACAAAGAGATAATCTTATAAATGCGTTAGAAACACATGCATGAAAGAAAAAAACATTAAAATACACAACTAAGGGTTCGTTTTCCTGACATCACATTATCTGACCTTTTCCGCTTGACTCATACATATACTAGATATTACAAATAAGGGAAACCATGGGACCTATGTTTCTTTGGGCCTGGATTACTTCACTTAATATAATTTTTTCCAAGTTTTTCCATTTCCTAACAAATGGGGCAATGTCATTCTTTCTGATGGAGGCATAGAATTCCATTGTGTATATATACCACATTTTCTTGATCCATTCATCTATTGAGGGGCATCTGGGTTGGTTCAATATCTTAGCTATGGTAAATAATGCTGCAATAAACATTGTTGTGCTGGTAGCTTTAGTGTTACCTCAGGACCAATGGAATAGAATTGAAAACCCAGAAATGAACCTAAAGACCTATAGCCATCTAATCTTCGATAAGGGAGCTAAAACAATAGAATGGAAGAAAGACAACCTCTTCAGTAAATGGTGCTGGCAAAATTGGTTAACTACATGTAGAAAACTAAAGCTAGATCCTTATATATCACCCTGCACCAGAATCAACTCAAAATGGATCAAAGACCTTGAAGTCAAAGCAGACACTCTGAAAACATTACAGGATGGAATAGGAGAAACCCTAGGTCTCCTTGGCTCAGGCCGAAATTTTCTGAATAGAGACCCGGAAACACAACAAATCAAAGAAAGGTTGGACAAATGTAATTGCATGAAGTTGCAGAGCTTCTGCAGGGCAAATGACATAGCTAGCAAGATCAATAGAAAGCCCACGGATTGGGAGAAGTTCTTTACTAGCCATACAATGGACAAGGGTCTCATATCTAAAATATACTTGGAACTCAAAAAATTAAACCCCCAACAACAAATCCTCAAAGAAACAACTGCCCAATAAATAAGTTGGCGAAAGACTTAAAGAGAAACTTCTCTGAAGAAGAAAGAAGGATGGCCAATAGACACATGATGAAATGGTCAACATCCCTAGCCATAAAAGAAATGCAAATCAAAACAACATTGAGATATCACCTCACTCCAGTTAAAACGGCAAAAATCAAGAACTCTAACAACACCAGATGCTGGAGGAAATGTGGACAGAAAGTTACTTTACTTCATTATTGGTGGGAATGTAAACTTGTTCAACCACTTTGGAAAGCAGTATGGAGATTCCTCAAAAGACTTCACATAGAACTCCCCTATGACCCAGCAATCCCACTTTTGGGCATTTACCCAAATGTTTACAAACAAGACCACACTAAAGCTTCCATTTTATTTTATAATGAAGGATGATTTCATAAATCTACTGTAGATTCAAATATATGTCAATATATTTGTAACTGTATGCATTGATCTATACATACACATATATTACACAGGTTACAGTGATAATTTATAACTTCTGTAACTATACAATTTACTGAATTATTAAAAACGTCCACAGCTCATGCCTGGAATCCTGGTTACTCAGGAGGATAAGATCTGACGATCATGGTTTGAAGCCATCCTGGGCAGGAAAGTCCATGAGCCTCTTATCTCCAAACAACCAACAGAAAATCAGAATTGGAACTGTGGCTCAAAGTATTAGAGTAGTAACCTTGAGAGAAAAAGCTCAAGAGCATCACCCAGGCTCTTAGTTCAAGAACTACAATCTACCCAAAAAAATCTAATTTACACCTCTGTAAGTAGAGTATTTCCATCACCCAAGTGTACATCCATGCTCATTTGCAAGATAACTCGGTTTTGTCTCAAGTACCACTAAATATTATCACTAAAGTAGCATTGGAACGTGGGTTCATTCTATCTCTCTAATGGATTTTTCTCCACTCAAATACTCAAGTATTACAATTGTTCTAATTATTTAAATCATAGCTTTTTTTACCCCTAATACTAGAGTTTGATTGAGTGTTTTGTGCCCCTTAAATGGATGTTCTTACCACTTTGTCATGCCCCCAGCCCTAAGTTATCCTGATTATTTTTCAGCTAGAAACTAGCTTCCTACTTGTGTATGAACTTGGTCTCAGTGCACTTGATGTTATTCTTCCTGGAATTTAGAATAACAGGTGCATGGCATTGTGTACAGAACTTTCTGTTCAGTCTGGGCTTTAGCCACTATCCTCCCAACAGTGCACTTCCATGTAGTCACGAATTTCATAAGCTTGTCATAGCTGATTTTTTTTAAAATCTTTCATTTCCTACAGGTTCTTGAGTACTGAATTAATTTTTGTTGTCTTGGGTTGTTTTGTTTCATTTGAATCTATGTGTTGAGTTGTTCCTCACTTTTCCTTTTGTTTCTTTCCCTCAAGTTCTTACTTAAAGTGCTAAGAAACCAATTCTTCTTTTTCAAGATAGTCAGGGTGAACATTATTTATTCCAAAGCAATTTCAGTATCTATGAATGGTATACACATGCTAAGCGCAGACTTTGGCATACACAGAGAGATCATGAAATATATGAAGAAAATAAAACTACAGATGAATGCCAGGAGGAGAATAAGCTATTATTAATTGTTTGACAGAGGTTTCTCTTCTAGTGAAAGAAATATATTGCTTGAAGCAGGATTTCAAAAAAATCATATTGCTAGGAGGAACCTAAACAATCATCTAATACTATAGACTTGAGAGTGATGAGTTGACTTCCTGAATAATTTACTTTTGGGACAAATAAAAGCAGGCTTCCAAAAAGAGAGTAGATTTTAGAGAAATATGAGGAATTTTATGTAAATAGGTCCTTAGCTGATTTTGTTAATTTGTGAACTCATACAGGGAAATAAAGTACAGCAAGGTATAATAAAATAAATAACTTCACATTGAAATATTCATTTGTGTTTGTATATGTGTGCATGCATGTACGAGTACGCACACGAACATGTGCATATGCTCATGCATGCATTCATCATTCTTGAGGCTTGATAGTCCCTGGGAACTATTCCTCACCTTCTGTGCCCAAGGATATTGGTCTAATACTTCAGCCACTGCTACAATCCTGTTGTGTTTTTTTTTTTTAGATAATCGCTTCATTTTCATGATTGAATAGTGGTCTTCAGATCTCAGACTCCCGAGTAGCTAGCTAAGCTTATTCAGCCTCTGAGTAGCTAGTTAAAATTTTACCTATCCTCTGCGCTTCACTGCTCTTTTATTCTTTTCCTGAGGTATTCACAAGCCTAAGTCATATATGTATATATATATATATATATATATATATATATATATATATATATATATGTCTACTTGCTTTAAAAATATTCTTACTGCTTGGCACCAGGGTATCGCATGTTTACTCTTAACTACTTAGGAGGCTTGAGGACAGAACCCAGGCCAAAATTTAGTGGACTTATTTCTCAATCTATAGCTGGGTGAATTGGATCATTTCCACCATCCTGCACTATCTCGAAACTAAGATTGGAAGGACTGAGGATGCAGGCCAGGCAAGGTAGCAAGCTAGAAAATTTGATGTGCAACTCTGATGCCATTGATGATGGGAAGGCTAAAAGGACAGATCAGGTGCAAGTTCTTGTGGAAAGAGAACCACTATCCTAAAATTAACCACAGATATGATGCCGGCCTGCAAGAAAAATATACCCCAAGTTGAAATCGCCACATTTTCCACAACCAAAATAAGTATATACATTAACATCCAAAACCTTAATAAATCTGTTCTTTGTTCTAATATCAGCTTTGTCTGATTATCATATGAGGTGACAGAATAATTTCTTCATTAAACTTATGATAATTTAAAAAGACCTAGAAAATTCTTTCTCACTTATTAAGTACAAATGAATGGCAAATTGCCTCATTTCTTACATATTTTACTACCACTATAAATTTGTCATATGATTATTATTAATAGTAATATATTCTGATTTATTACTTTACTTTGTAACAGTTTTTAAACTTTTTGCTTTTCTGCTGAATTTGAAGCATTTAAATAGTATCATCAAAGTATATTCCTTGGATATTTAGGGGAGTTTTTTACAATGTTTTTAACCAATGGCTTCTAAGAATTTTTAATTGGTATATTATTTGGTTTATTTTTAATTTCAAATTAATTTTATTGTAATGATAATGTACACAGGGGTTACAGTTACATAAATGAGGTAATGAGTACATTTCTTCGGGAAGGAACATTGTTATATATTCCAACGATATTTTTGTACACTCAAAATAAGAACTATTGATGCTTTTGCTGTTGCCATTGTTCAATGGGTACTTTTGCTTTTTTCGTTCAAGCATTTTTTATTATAAAATTGATATACAGAGCATTTACACTTAATTAAGTCAACTAAAGAGTATACTTCATTTTCTTTTCTTTTTTTTTTTTTGGGGGGGGTGGTCCGGTTGTGGGGCCTGAAGTCTGGGCCTGAGCCCTGTCCCTCAGCTCTTCAGCTCAAGGCTAGTGCTTGAGCCACTTGAGCCACAGCACCACTTCCGGCTTTTTTCTTTTTGCTTTTGTGGTGCTGAGGAATCGAACCCAGGGCCTCATGCTTGCAAGGCAAGTGCTCTACAACTGAGCTACCTTCCCAGCCCCTACCTCATTTTATTTTCTAAATTTCAAATTTTGAGCTTAAATGTTTCTTTTTGTTTCTTTAGAGTAATTCTTTTTTCAAAGTTTAGGATCAGTAAATTTAATTTTGCATGATTTTTACACATGTAAATTATTCAGACACATATATTTTGCTTTTATAATATTTAATATGTGGCTATTTAAAAATTAATTTCTTAATTTTATATGGTTTGTGAATCTAAATACATTTATTTTCTTTTAGTATAAAAATATTTGTCCAGGTAACAAATACTTACAGTATTTTCATGAAGCACATACTTTACTAAGAAAGGCTTCATTACTTGGTCACTTTTTGGAAGTACTTTTACTTGAATTAAAAAAAAAAAACTTTCAGCTCGGCATGGTGATTTGTGACATCCATTTTCTAGCTATGGTGGGAAGTGTAAATAGAGTTTGTAATTCGGGAGAGACTGGGAAACTATGAGACCTTAGTATAAAACTATTCAGAGTGAAATGATTATGGATATAGCCATCCTTAGCGTTATATACAGCACCTCGCTATCATATTCTAAATCTTGAGTTAAAACACCAGTAATATCAATCATTTGTTAAAATAAAAGAACACATGTTTCAAAATGTTTATTATTTAAAACTTATTTGCAAAAGTTCTCATGTCTTCTATTAATTTTCAATTTACTTAATCTATTAAAATCCAAGTATATTGTGACTATTTTCTTTCTACTAAACTTTTAAATACTACGAGCAATATTATTATTTCACATATTAACATACTTTTACTGTTTGTGATAATTTCTTCCGTTTAAAAGGACCCGCAAGGATGACGTGACAACAGGTTCTTCTTTCAGGCGGTTTATTCAGGACCTTGTTTACAGCTTCTTCTCTCCTGCTTCTCTCCTGCCCGCTTCTTCCTGCTTCTTCCTGCTTCTTCTTCCCATCTGCCCCCGCGCTCTGGTTATAAGCCTCCTGGATGGCCAATCCTGAAACGCCACGTGGCATATACTAATAGGGCTGCAAACACAGAAGCAAACTAGGAGCCAAGTCATAGCCATATAAGGAGTTGTTTTTAACAGAGAGCACTCGTCACCGGGAAGACGGAAGGCGGGAGCCTGCGCCATCTTAGGTCTGAGCCGCGCCACGCGGCCCCACCATTTTAGCTACAATGTTGCTTTTGCAGCCGTCTTTGGTCGCGGCTCCCGCAGCTCTCCAAAGCTCCCCCTTTTTTTGTTTTATTAAGCAACATGTGAGAGTAGAGGTTGGGCCTCTGTCTAAAACATTAATGAGAGGACCTTGCACTGTTCTTCGCCTGAGGTGCGCGCCTTCCCCAGTGATGACCAGGCCTGTCCGATGCCTTTTTTGCAGAGGTGGGATCTTGGGCATCAACCCACTTGCAACCCAACATGCTCTTCTTGGGCTCACACCAGGGAGTGATTCCCAAGTGCAGTGTGTTTGCCTCGCACCCTGTGCTATTTTTTTAATGTGGCAAGCCACGCATAGGGGGACTGTCCGGCCTCAATGGCAGTGAAGGCCTGGACCACCGTAGCCATATTTCTGCACTGCGAGCTCCTAATCCGGTATATGCACCACAGGCACAACAAGATCACCAATGCCAGGATACCAATACGGGAGCCCATTCCCGCCCACTCCTTCAAATGATCCACAGCTGTCAAACTCTCCAGTCCAATTATCTAAAAGATAAGGGCATCGGTCTTGGGAACACAGACAGGATACTCCATCTCGGCACTTGTCTTACAGGCTGTCCTTTTGAGGGCGATCAGAAGAATCATCACCACCCCTTGCATCTTGTGCTTCTTCTCCTTGGACCCTCCTAACAAGTCATTCAGGTACCCTGTTGGACCCTCCTAACAAGTCGTTCAGGATCCTGTTGGTCCTGTGGAAAAACACAAACAGAACCTCGTGCCCATGTTAGCACGGATCAGGCCCACGCCAGAGCCCTGTCAAAATATCTTCCCATTTTACCATTCCTTTTGTTAGACCTGGAGACTTGTTATGCCTGTCCGCCACAGACAGGCCTTGAGCATCCAAATTTAAAAAATTAATAGTGAATAAAGCAAGAGAAAGCCTTTCCTTAGGGTTACGGCCATGGCCAATTCCCCCTTTTTATTTTTGTAAAGTCTCCTTTAGCGTGCGATGTGCACGTTCTACGATGCCTTGGCCTTGAGGGTTATAGAGCAACCCATGAAGAAGTTGAACATCCATTGCTTTGCAAAAGGAGAAAAATTGATTTCCTGCATATGCAGGACCATTATGAGTTTTGAGCTGTTTTGTTTTGCCCCAAGCCGCCCACGCCTCTAGGCAGTGGGTAATAACCTGATGTGCCTTTTATCCAGTCATATGGGAGGCATATATAATGCCAGGGCATGTGTCTACAGAAACGTGCATGAATTTCTGGCGTCCAAATTCAGGTACATGGGTAACATCCATTTGCCATATTTTAAGAGGCAAAAGGCCTCGAGGATTAACACCAACACTAGGTAAGTGGTGATAAATTACACAATGAGGGAAATCTAAATCTATTTGTCGGGCATCCGCACGGGAAAGTCGAAATTGTTTTTGTAAAGCTTTTGAGTTAACATGAAAGTTATTATGAAAAGTTTTTGCTCTATCCAAATTTGAACTAAAAAAAATCCAATCTTGACGGGTATAACAATCAACAATATCATTGCCTTCATTTAAAGGGCCAGGCAGACCAGTATGGGCGCGAATATGTAAGCGATAGAAATGGTGTTGTCGTTGCCAAAGCAATCGTTGTAAGCGACAAAACAAATATCCAACAGAAGAGGCCTGTTTCATTGGCCCTGCAGCCTCCAAGACTCTTAAAGCATTTATAACATAAGCAGAGTCTGAAATTAAATTAAAAGGAAAAGGACAGGTTTGAAACACTTTTACAACAATTTGTAGTTCCACTAATTGTGGAGCACCGGCTTGAAACTGGTGGCGGACTGGGTCATGGCCTTCCACCATGTACACGCCGCATCCCATTTTAGAGCCATCGGTAAAAATATTGCAAGCTCTAGCAAGGGGATTTAAGGAGGTAACTTTAGGAAAAACTACGGGATGTTCTTTTAGAAAATTTAACAGGGGATGTTTTGGAAAATGGTTATCTATCTGTCCTTTAAAACTACATTGTAAGACTGCCCAATCATCTACAGTAGCACATAATGTTTGTACTTGATGATTAGTATATGGAACAATAATGAAGCATGGAGCATTGCCAAAATGTTGGATTCACTGCTGAACCCCCGATAACGCCAGAGTGGCTACCGCGGCAGGGTAATACTCAATGGATTTTGCCGGAGAAACTTTTGGATAAATCCAAAGCACTGGGCCATCTTGCCATAAAAGCCCTGAAGGTTGAACACATGTAGGGAGAATACACAAAGTAATTGGCTCACCTTCCTTAACTCTTTTTAAACATGCCTTTTGTAACTCATGCTCTACCTTTCGTAGTGAATCACGTGCCTCATCCGTAAGCTGTCTTGGAGAATCTAATGCAGAGTCTCCTTGTAGCATGTTATATAAGGGCTTAAGTTCATAATTTGGCAGCTTTAAATAACATCAGATCCAATTAATGTCTCCTTCCTCAATTCTACCTTTTGGGGTACAATATGAGATTTATGTATGGTAGCCCCTAAATATTCAACAACAGAGTGTTGTTGTACTTTCTCAGGGGCAATAAACAAGCTTTTAGCATTTAATAGCTTGGTAAGTTCCTCATAAGCTTTATGTAGTAATTGCTCTGATTTAGAGGCCAACAAAATATCATCCATATAATGAATGCAGCGCACCTTGGGATATTTTTGTCTAAGTGGCTTAAGAGCCTCGGTCACAAATAACTGACACATGGTTGGACTGTTTGCCATGCCCTGGGGAAATACTACCCATTCGTACCTTTTGTCCGGTTCCTCATGATTACAGGAAGGGAGGGTAAAAGCAAAACGTTCAGTGTCCCTAGCAAATTATGGAATAGAAAAGAAACAATCCTTTATGTCAATGACTATAACAGGCCAATTTTCAGGTAGGGAAGAAAGAAGCAGTAAGCCCCTCTGAACTGGACCCATAATTTGCACTTGTCCATTGATTGCACGCAAGTCATGTAGCAATCTCCACTTTCCGGATTTCCTTTTTATTACAAAAATAGGAGTATTCCAAGGAGAAACAGAAGGCTTAAGGTGCCCCAGTTCTATCTGTTCTTGTACTAGAGTTTGAGCAGCAGCAAGCTTTTCCGAGGGCAGTGGCCACTGAGGCACCCATACCAGATCCCCCGTCTTCCAAACTATGGGAATGCCCGCCCCAGTGGCCGCTATGAAAAATCCAGTCCCTGTTTGTCTAACTTTTGTTTTACTTGGATGGGCTCTTTATTGCCTTGTAGAAATTTCCCTAGGCCAAAGCCAGGATGATACCCCATGCGAGTCATCATCTCTTGGGAAACAGCTGAATATTCATTGCTCAGAGTAAACCCCATCTCTTTTAACAGATCTCTTCCTCACAGTGATACTGGCAGCTCTAGCACGTAAGGCTGAATAGTGCCTGAGTGGCCTTCATCGTCCTTCCAGGAGAGTTGTCTTGCACTCATTTGAGGAGTTTTTGCATATCCTAGGCCTTGTAATACTTGAGGAGAGGTCTGTATAGGCCATCAAAACGGCCAATCCTCTTTTGCAATTATACTTTTATCTGCCCCAGTATCTAGAAGACCTAATATCTTTTTATTGTCTATTTATAGTTCTAGCACTGGTCTTTGGTCTAAATCAAGTGATATAAATGTCAGATCTACTCCTGTGGATCCGAAACCCTTTTCTGCCCTAGTCTGTTGCTGCGCTTCAAAATGCTCATGGAGGCTAGGTAAAATAAGCAGCTGTTCAATGCGGTCACCAGGAGATATGGCAAAAATTTCTTTTGGTGACTCAACCATGATTTTAATAGTTCCAGTATAATCAGGGTCTATTACTCCAGGGTGTATTTTAAGACCCCGTAGAGTGACAGACGACCTGCCCAAAAGCAACCCTACTGTTCCTGGTTCCAAGGGTCCTTTGAAATCTGTATCCACTAACTGAACTCCCATTTGGGGGGTTAGTACGAGTCTGGTGGTAGCGCAGAGGTCCAGTCCTGCGGAGCCTGCAGTGGCTCTCCGCGGTTCTGTGGGTGCTGTAATGTCGGCCACTGTTCCAGTTTTGATTGTTCCTGCTCCACTGCCCCATATATTTGTGGGCCCTGGGGATGAGGGCCCCGCTTCTCGTTTTTTGTCTGCTCTAGGGGTTGGCCATTGATATCCTTAACGGATCTGCATTCATTTGCCCAATGCTTCCCCTTTTTGCAGCGCGGACAGAGGCCAGGCTGCTTTTGTGGTCCTGGGAGCTTGCTACCTCCCTCTCCTCTATGGGGACAATTATGCTTCATATGTCCATCTTTCCCACAGTGATAGCACACCCCTGTCCTTCCTCCCTTTTTGTGTGTTAACTGCAAGACTGCAGCGGCTAATCCGGCATTGGTTAAAGGCCCTCCAAATTCTCTGCAAATTTTCATCCAAGCCTCCAATCCCTGATTTTTGTAAGGGGTAATGGCAGACCTGCACTCTTTAGTGCATGCTCAAATACTAGTTGTTTAATTAGGGGCATGGCCGCATCAGGGTCCCCAAAGATTCTTCCTGCTGCCTCAACCATCCTTGCTACATAGTCCGAGAAGGGTTCAGTAGACCCCTGTATGATTTTTGTTAAGTTCCCACTTACTTCTCCTTTATTAGGCAAGGCTTTCCATACTTTAATCCCTATCTTGTTAATCTGTTGATATACTTCTACTGGATATCCTATCTGTTGGTTGGCAAACCTTCCTATACCTAGAAGCATGTCTCTATCCCAAGCAGGATTGCCAGCAGCTTGGTTTGCTGCGGCTTCTTCATTTGCAAATTCAACTAAATAAGCTTTCCAATCCAAGTATTGTCCAGGGCTCAAGCAGGATTTCACGAGACTAGCCCAGTGTCCGGGTGTCATACAATGCCTTTCTAATGCCTCGACTTGTCCAATAGTAAAGGATGCAGTTACTCTATACATATGTACTGACTCAGCTAGAGACTTAATCACCTTGAAATCTAAAGGCTCATGGTATCTCTGCTGATTAGCATCCACAAATACTGGAAAAGTCAGGGGTAACTCACTTCGTGCCTCTCTCCATGCCCCTGGGTTGAAGGACCAGCCCGAGACCTTGAAACCTTCACTATAAGGGGGAGAAACTGTCGGTGTTCTGGGGCATCTGGAACTCCCACAGCAGCACCCTCTATCTTTCCTTAACTCCTTTTCCTCTTCTTTTCCTTTATCTGATATCTTTGTCCTTTCAATTTGTTCTGTGATTGCTTGAATCTCCTCGAAGTCAGATTCCTCAAGGGAATCGAGCTCTGTGAAATCGGGGTATAATTTTGACCTTGGCCTTTTTGCAGTGCCGCTAGCAACACTGCCTCTCTCTGATCTTTTTTCCTGCAGTCTCTCTAAAGCTGCTTGCCCAATCTCCACTACCTTGCTGCAGTGCTGATCCTCCAGGCAACTTCTCACTAACCTCCAAATTGGTCTTTCCCCACCCTTAAGTGCTCCTTGTTCATAAGCAAAATCTAACTCCTCTCCCAACTTCTCCCATGAGGCTACTGTGAGGCTCCCGGAGACTAGGAACTAAGGAGCTACAATGTTGCATTCCTCAAGGAACCTCCGTAAAGTATCCTTTTTTAACTTTAGTCCTTTTGAGCATAGCAGCTCTTCCAGGGCCAGAAAAATTTGATGTGACGTGGCGGTGCCCATCTTAGTTGTTTTTTTTGTTACTTTCACTTTAGGCCTGTATTTTATTTCTTCCCGGGTTTCTGCTCTCTCTTTTATCTACAGAGACGAGAAAAAAATCCCTCCCGCTTTTATCGCAGATCCCCTCTTACCTGGGAACTTACCCCTGCTCTTGTCGCGGATTCCCCCTTTTCCTGGGAATTTACCGGTGCACCACCCTGACCACTGAAAGTTCTGAATCCTGTCGAGCCCTACCTTGGGCGCCACTTGTCCCGACCGCCTCGACCTGCAAGGATGACGCGACAACAGGTTCTTCTTTCAGGCGGTTTATTCAGGACCTTGTTTACAGCTTCTTCTCTCCTGCTTCTCTCCTGCCCGCTTCTTCCTGCTTCTTCCTGCTTCTTCTTCCCATCCGCCCCCGTGCTCCGGTTATAAGCGTCCTGGATGGCCAATCCTGAAGCACCACGTGACATATACTGATAGGGCTGCAAACACAGAAGCAAACTAGGAGCCAAGTCATAGCCATATAAGGAGTTGTTTTTTATAGAGAGCACTCGTCACCGGGAAGACGGAAGGCGGGAGCCCGTGCCATCTTAGGTCGGAGCTGCGCCACGCGGGCCCCGCCATTTTAGCTACAATGTTGCTTTTGCAGCCGTCTTTGGTCGCGGCTCCCACAGCTCTCCACAAATATCAATATTGCAAATGTGTGTATGTGGTGTGTGTGTGTGTGTGTTTATGTGGTTTTTGTGTGTGTGTGCTTTGTGTGTACTTTGTAATGCTTGGGAGTTCACACAATTGCTTCACATATGCAAAGCCAATGGTTTACCACTGAGCTATACTGTCTAGTTATAATCCAAATAGTGTTTTAAACCATGACTTTCATTCCTAGTATGCTTTTTCAAAATTATATATGATAACATGTCATCCATATTCTATCCATGCTAGCAATTTTTATTGTAATTTAGAATATTTCCACTTCCAAACTCTTGTGTTTGTTATTGATAAAGGTTTTACTTTGCTTCTTTTCTCTCTTCATTCCTTTTCCCTTTAGAGTTTAACTATTCTCTCTCTTATTTCTTTGAAAATTATCATATTCCTATTACAACATGTATATACAACGCTTTAATTTCTATTTTAATTTTTCCCATTTCCACTGATTTTAGTACAAGCTATTAGATGGATTAAAAAGAAACTTCTCTCAGGACACTTTATTTTTCTCCTTTTCTTCTCTGAAGTCTTCCTGGTTTTTGAAACACAATAGCAATCACATATAGCTCCTATGTGGTCCATCATTCTTTCTCCTCTCACTTTCCTCTGTTGTACAACTCAAGTTGTTATCATTCAGCTTTGTTATGCTACAGTGTTATCTAAATCTTAACTAATTCCTCAGTTAATTTTAGTTGTTTCAAGTATTCTCTGAAGACATTTTTCTATATATAATATCTGGGGTCTTGTGTTTTTTGAAGGTACAAAATATGAGTGACTATCAAACATCTAGATATCTCTGTAGAATATTGGTCCACCTGCTCAATAAACTCCTATGTAAATTCAAGGAATACAGGTCAGTCAGAACAATCTTGTAAAATGGTGTAGCTTCACCCTTCATACTAGCTTTGAATCTTTTTATCATGTTTAGTAGTGAAGACAACATAGTTCTACTACAAGAGCAGACACATAGAAGAATGTAACAGATTTGTTAAAAATAATTTCTCAGTTGTATGGTCAATAGATTTTGAAAACTATCCTATGACTTTATGAAATAAAAATAGAATCTTAAATGGGTGTATTGGCACTATTGTCTTTCGGGATTTACAGAATGATCTTAGACTACTACCTCAATCCTTTTTTTTTGTTTCTTTTGTTTTGTTTTTTTGTCACTCATGGGGCTGGAACTCTGGGCTCAGGCACTGTCCGTGTGCTCTTCAGCTCAATGTGAGCACCCTACCACTTGAGCCACTGCACCACTTCTGGATTTCTATTGGTTTATTAGAGGTAAGAGTCTCATGGACTTTCCTGCCCAGGCTGGCTTTAAACCGTGGTCCTTAGATCTCAGACTCCTGCCTAGCTAGGATTACAGGAGTGACCTACAGGCGCCTGGCCTACCTCAATCCTTATACAAAAATTTATAATAAAAAAAGATTATCAAACTAAATGTGAGATGTAAAAACCTATAAGAGATAAACGTAAAAATTCATGACATTTTATCAGTAAAGTTTTCTAATGGAAATCATTAGTGGCTAAAGAAAGGCAAGAATATACTGGATTATATCAAGTGATAGCATTTCATAATTCAAAGGAAACTATACTCATAATTCAAAGGACACTATAACCGAAGTGAAACATATCCAACAGATAGAGGGAACATATTTGTTAATGCTACAATCTGAATCTTAAGTATTTTTATATCTTCCAATTCCATATAATTTTTCCTGAATAGGATATTTCTTTAAAGAACATGTGTAAATTAAAAGTCAATAGGAGGAGCATATGAAATAAGTTACTCTTTAGTATCTAAGAAAAAGGACAAAGAAAACTCACTAGTATGACCCTAACATAAAAAGATGACACAAAATAAAGTAATGCATTTGTGGAGAAATTGATAAACTCCTCATAATGATCGATTTTTATAATACTGCAATCATTTTAGCAAGCAAGATTTCAAGTCGTAAAGGTAAAAAAGAATTGTATATTCATTACACTTCTATGAATGCATTAAAGAGAAGTAAAAACCGTGTTTCGAAAGAGAATTGTAGTTCATTGACAGTGCACTTGAAAATATGTGTGAGACCCTGGAAAAAATCCCCAAAAATCAAATTTTGAAAAGACACACTATAGAGGATGTATGCTGGAAAAATTCCTGTAAGTGAATTTTATATCTATTTTAATGTCTGTTCTAAAATTTATAGCATTTCTATTTGAAGAAATGCAAGTTTGTGAAAATTAGGCTTTGAAAACCTATGAAGGTACAATTCACTTCCACAGCACTAAAATGTATTCAATAAAAGGAGATAATATATTGCAAGTGAATTACATGTGATCCTAAGCAGGGTGCCAGTGGCTCACACCTGTAATCCTAGCTAATCAGGAGGTTGAGATCTGAGGATTGCAGTTCAAATCCAGCATGAGTAGGAAAGTTTCTTAGGCACTTATCTTTAATTAACCACCACAAAACTGTAAGTAGTGCTGTGGCTCAAGAGGTAGAGCACAAGCTTTGAGCTGAAGAGTAGAGGGACAGTGCCCAGGCATGGAGTTCAAGCCCCACTACCATCAAAAGAAAAAGAAAAGAAAAATAAAAAGAAATAAAAAGAAATATGATCTTAGCCACCAGTTCATTGCTAGAATAATTTCTGCTCTCTCAACATGGCATTTTTCCCCCAGTTAAGTCCATGGTCTTATATATGACTTGCTTGGAACCAGAATTATTCTTGCATTCTAGTTATTACAAATTTGCATGATTAGCTACCATGATTTATAGCTAGTAGAAGAAAGAGAGTGGCCTCATCCTTCATGTTCCATTTAGGAGTAATGCTTTCTCTATGTCACTCCCATAGGTCTAAATACTGGCCTTGGCTTTATTGTTTCAAAGTTGTCTTATTTGCAGAGTCTTCTATAGTTTATTGAACCATTATACTTAAACACAGAACTTCTCTTTCTCCTATTCCTATTGTTTCTCCTTCTGTTAATTTATGTACACTTGGGTAATAATGCACAACACCAACACTGACAAAAAAATGTTTCTGAGAACCTACTTCCCATTTAAAATTGGTCTTAGTTTACAGAGCATTTAGGATATTTGAACTTAATGTACTCCAGGATATTTTTTTCATGTTTTTTTAATTGTGAAAATGGTAGACAGAGGGATTAGAGTTACATAAGTAAGTTAGTGAGTACATTATCTAACGAACATTGTTACCTCCTCTTTTGTTTTTCCCTGCCATCCCTTTTCTCCCCACCGCCCCAACTCTCACCTTTCATTCCCAACTAGTAAAGTTCATTTTCAACATAGTGTCTTGTTCATCTCATTGTAACAACGGGTCATACTGTGTACTTCTTTCAGCATTTAATTTCCCTTCCCCTCCCCACATTAGAAATTTGTATATACAAGTTGGAGCTCACAGACCTCAAATACAGTGGAAACAGGTTATACCATGGAGGAAGAAAATAGAAGAGAAACAAAAAAAATCACATAATATATGGTAGATTGGTAGTTGGGGTGGCTTTGCTAGGGCATGTTATCTTGGTGAGGAGAAGAAGAAGTCTCGAGTCCCACCCAAACAGATAATGAAAAATCAGACAACCAATGGCTGAAGAATTTCAAGAACAAAGGCAGGGACTTATAGGTAACCTCTAGGGGCAGTGAGGGCAGCAAGGCTGGGCCTGTGGTTGTCATGCCTCTCTCGATGCCCTTGGAAGTGAGGGCCAGCTCTGCTGTGGGCTAGGCCTGGCTCTTGCCTTGAAGCAGGCACCAGGCAGGAATTGTCAGCACAGCTTCAGCCTGCCCCAAGTAGGTGGTCTGTTGTGGGTGCTGTAGCCTGGGCAGCTGCTAGGAGGCTATACTCAGCAGGGCAGAGGAAGCATGGCTGGTAGACTCCGCTCCAGCCCAGCCAAGCTCAGGGCGACTTGGGAAGTTCCAGCTCTGGATCAGGACCAGGAACTGCTCCCCAGACAAGTAGGGCCTCTGGGGACCTGTGCAGTGGCCGCCACGTGTGGGTTGTGAACCTCTTTAGAATGACCGAGGAGTCTCAATGGAGAGGTGCATTTGCTTCTGTGCCTCTCCCATCTTCTGGATTCCTGCTCTCCTCCTGTCTCATGCCATGTGCAACTACAGGAGTCAATTTCTCCAATCCACTGAGAAGCCATACCGGAGATGTTCACAGGGCTTTCCAGGCTGCTTCACCATGCATGCAGGGCTCACAGGGTGCCACCCTCCAGGCAAAGTTTACCACCATTTCAGCTTGGCCACCCCTGCCTAGAGGACCACAAACTGCATTCTTACAAATCCAGGGGTACACAAGGCCGTCCTGCAGTCTAAGGCATCCTTTCCTTCCTCCTGCTCAGGTGTGGAGCAACTGTGGAGCCAACTGCAACATCATGATTGATTATCTGAAAAGAAGAGGAAAAAAGCTTCATTGTTCCAGATACAGCTGCCCCTGGGGTTCTCTGTGTACACTAGCCTTGTGCTTAGATAAGGATCCCCAAAGACCACCATGGAGCCAGTTCTCATGTGACCAAATTAGAGTCATTTATTGCAAGGTCGAGCCTGGACTCACAACTGTCACCATTGCAGTGGATCAGAGTTGAGATCCCCGACCCTTCTGTTAACTGGGTAATTTTATAACAATCTTATTGGCTATCGAGTGCAGGCTAAGCAATAAGCAATAATTTGTGGAGGAGAAGGGGAAAAAAACAAATCATTTAAATAAGGATACAGTTGGACCCATTGCAACAATGAGATGTACAAGTTCTTATGGAGAAAAATGAACTTTACAACTTTGGTGAGGGGAAGGGGGGAGGAGGATTCGATGGGGGCGGGGGGACAATGGGAAGGGATGGGAGGGGGAAACAAAGGAGGAGGCTACAATGCTTGATAAGAAATGTACACATTATCTTGCCCATGTAACTGTAGCTCCTCTGTACAGTATTTTCACAATAAAAAAGTAAAAAAAAACATTAAAAATTAAAAATAATCTGTAGCTTTAGGTACTTCCTGTCATCCGCTGATGGCTATTGCTAGGGGAGTTATGGGCAGAAATTTATTGTGACATTTCACGGTTTTTCCAGGAACCTGAGTTCTAACTTTCAGTAAATGTCTACTTACAATGGGTACTTTCAGTAAAGGCCTTCACAATGGATAGTTTCAGAGTATTCGGTGTCTAAGTCCAGAATGCCTGTGCTTTGGCAAAGATCTCTCACTAGGGGTGTGTGTGTGTGTGTGTGTGTGTGTGTGTGTGTGTGTGTGTGTGTGTGTGTGTGTGTGTGTCTGTGTGTGTGTCTGTGTCTGTGTGTGTGTGTGTGTGTCTGTGTGTGTTGTGTGAGAGAGTCAGACACAGCTGAGGTTTGGGGTAAAATTCTCCTTCCCTTCAGCACTGAGTTTTGGTATCTATCGTTTATCCCACCTCCCCAATTTTGAGTTCTAAAGTTGTCCTTCTAAATACTTTTATCCTTTGATCTTCTTGATATTCAGATTCCTAAGGTCTGCTTGTGAACTTCAACATTTGCTTCATGAAGGTGATGCCTTTCTTCGATCTTTTATGAAGCCCTTTGCTCTCTTTAAATGCAGTTTATACTGTGTTAGTGGTTTTACTTAGCCCAGACTGTGGTGGCCCAGGCTCTCCCTGTTAATTCTGAGATTAATTTAGGCCAATATGAGATACTATAGTTTCAGTATATCAATGAAAGAAGTTCAGCATCTTTATTGAAACAATTTCCTGGCTGTAAATACAAACAAAACATCCAGTGATATAAATGTACAATCTGTTGTTTTTAGTTAATTGTGCACCACTATAATGAAAAAAAAAATCTTTTTACTAACTGAAATGAGTATTTGTAATGGGAAAAATTCAAAAGTTATAAATCTTAAAAATTGATCAAATACCAAAGAAAAAGAAAGACACTAATCAGGAATGAAGTACAAATGTAAGTGTTTAATAAATAAATGAATTTTTTGAGATTCATATCCACATAGCAAATACGAAGGAAAATAAAGAGGAAAGTCACTGAGATCCTATCTTACACACCAGAATAGCTACCACCACTCAAATAAATAAACTGCTGGAGAGGAAAATAAATAAGGAACTATATTTGGTTTTGTGGCATTGTAAACTAGTGCAAACCATAGGGATATCTTAATGGAAGTTTACACAATACCAAAAAGACAGATATGTTGATGACCTTTACTGCAATTGGATACATATTGAAAGAATATAAATCAACATGAACATACATGTTCATGGCAGCAATATTCTATAGCAACCAACCTGTGTAATAAACCTAGATGCACCAGAAAGAGAGAATGAAGAAAATGTGCTGTTCATAGCTATAAACATGTTCTGGTATATGAGAAGTGAATGTTTCTACTGTATCATTGCTAAATATTTTGAATATATACCTAATCCTACTTTCACTAAGTTTTGTGGCATTGTGTTTTTGCTTTAATGAGGAACATCCATATTGATTTTCAGAACAATTACAATAGGTTGAAGATTTCCTATAATATGTACATATTAGATCAAAATTTAAATATATCAATGAACACATAGAGGACCATCATATATAGTTTATAATTTGAAGCAATTTTAAGAAGGCAACAGTTGGGGGAAAAGACGATGTTAGAAGCTTAAAAAATACACAGATGTGGAAAAATATCAAAAAAATGTGCAACTAATTACTGCTAATAGTAAAATATTTTTCTCAAGTATTAACAATGAAACTATTAAAATAATACTTAATAACATCAAATAAATATGCCATAGAAGAAAGTGTACCATAGATATACATTTCCCCATAATTTGTTTTACTTTATAACAAATAGATTAGAAGATGCTAACACATTCAAGTGTCATTGATTGAATGCAGCAAAGGAAAGTAACAGAGAAGTAGAGAGTAAGAACAACCTGGGGTATGGATAAAGATACTCAGTAGAACTTTGTTTTCCTGATCAAAATAGAGCTAGGACAGCTAACTTTTGACAGAACACTTGTAATGTAGAGTAGTGGAGTTAATAATTTAGGTAGTAATTTATTACATTTATTCCCTAATTTTATGATGTGATTCCCTAATGATGTGAGTGATCCTAGATTTTCTTTTTTTTGGGGGGGGGGGTGGTGTGCGGTCCTGGGGCCTGAACTCTGGCCTGGGCACTGTCCCTCAGCTCTTCAGCTCAAAGCTAGCGCTCTACCACTTGAGCCACAGCGCCACTTTCAGCTTTTTTCTTTTTGCTTATGTGGTGCTGAGGAATCGAACCCAGGGCCTCAGGCATGCAAGGCAAGCGCTCTACCACTGAGCAACCTTCCCAGCCCCCTGATCCTAGATTTTCTGAGCCCTTTTTTTTCACCCAAAATCTCAAAATTCCTCACCCTGCCAATGGTTCTTCTACTTCTCTCATTTCTCCTTGTTTCTGAACTAAACTCCTGTAACTTTTTGGTTCATGAGAAAGAGCTAGAGAAATATGAGGATGGCTTGGAGTCTGAGCTAACATCCACTCCAGCTAGGAGGATCTGGTAAAGGACTTTCACCTGGGTCTCAGAATCAGATATTAATTGACCTCTTTGGAAATGGAGAAACTCACTCACTCAGAAAGAATCTGTCATTCCTTGACTTACTCTGAAGAGATTCGATACTAGGGCACAATGAAGAGAATGAGCTTTCCCATTGTCAGAAAGAACAGGTTGAAAACTAAAACTGGCCTCAGGTCCCAAAGGGCCAGTCAGAAGCCAAGAGATCACACTTTCCTCCTCATCAGGAACCTTCTGGTAGGAATAGAGTCTGAGCAAAGTCTGACATAAACTGAGACTTGGCCTAAGGTGGAAACAAAAGAATGACCCTCTCTTTGATTACAAGGGAGTTATGTAGTGAGACATGACAACTTCCTTCATATAAGAAAATTAAAGTTATCTCACTGCCACTTTGCAGGAAGTCAGTTTCCCCAAAGGAGAAGTTTTTAAATGCTGTGACTGCCAGTTTGCTTTGTAGGCTGTTGTCTCTCTCACCCTTTCTCATGTTAGGAATGCATTGCTTCTTTCAGGCACTCAACTACCTGTACTGACTCCTAGGCAGGAATACTGTAGGCTGTTCTTTGGCTAACCTCTTGCATTTAAAGCAGATTAGGCCCAGGCTCTGCTCATGCCTAGAGGTAGATGCAAGAGGTGAATATAAGCTCAGATTTGTACAGAACCTCGATCATATTGAAAAAAAATTGAATTAAATTAATAGTTGAGTGATTTAGGGTTTATAGCCACAAAATTTAGGTAATTATTAGTAATATATCTAGAATCATGGATTAGGAAGAGAACTGTGAAGGAGGTTCAGGATACAATGGAAAAGACACACCATAGCCATAACAGGAGATAAGAGTATGAAGGAACTATTGACAAAGGTCCATTTATTATCTTAGGAGTGACCTTGGATAGGAGGCTTTTAGAATAATATCTAAAAGAGAGGAAAGTGCTGGACACTGGTGGCTCACACCTGTAATCCTAGCTACCCGGGAGGCTGAGATCTGAGTATTATGATTCAAAGCAATCCCAGGCAGAAAAAGCCAGAAGTGGTGCTGTGGTTCAAGTGGTAGAGCACGAGCCTTGAGCTCAGGGACAATGCCTAGGGTTCGATTCTTCAGTGCCACATAAGCAAAAAAAAGCCAGAAGTGCTGTTATGGCTTGAGTGGTAGGGAACTAGCCTTGAATTGAAGAGGTGATGGACAGTGCTCAGGCCCAGAGTTCAGGCTTCTTGTCCGGCCTAAATAAAAACAAAAAAAAATAAAACAAAAATCCTTCCAAACTTATCTTTTCTCATAATTGAAGAGAGGCTCTTTTTACAGAAATTCTCCTTATCTAACTCAAGGTCATCAAAACTTTAGTAGACTTTTCCTGTTGAGATGTAATGCACCTAACTCTACTGAACCTAATCATGGCTGGGAAAGTATGGACCTAGGTATGTTTGTTGTATTTTTCCTTATGAACTCAGTTATTATATATAATATATATTATAATATAGAATATATTATACATTGTATAAATATATTAAATAGATTATAACATGTATTATGTATTAACAGACTTCCTCATTTTAGATGTAGGAACAGGCAACCTATTGAAAGAAAAATGTTTGAATCTGAGTTATTTCTCTACCACAGGACAATACCAGGTTTCATTCTTATTACCCAAAGAGCAACATAGGAAAGCAATGACCATGGATGTGGTTCTCTGGATTTTGGAAATTGTGATCATATATGTATATATATATAATGAATAATATTGAATATGTAAAACTATAACAACAGATAAATAAGTGAATACCTATGTGCACACACTCCCAGTCACTTTTATGTATAAGACTTTCTTTTCTATGCTCCTATTCACCTACATAGAGAGTACATGAGTTGCCCTTGAATTGTCCTGGAAGTTCTTTATTGGGATACTGTAACTTCACATCCTTTGTTCCCTAAGTAGTCAGATGCTATGTATTCAATAACAAAACTGTTACAAGCAAAAGTATCAACCCTGACACACAGAGGAACTTGGATTTCAGAAATGCCACAAATAAGTGGAAGGTACAGCAGTACTTTTCAAAATTGAATAGACTACATATTTATTAGAAAGCTTGTAAGAAAAATACTTCAGCGTAGGATGATACACTTGAAAAAAACTACAGTTTAAATTACATATAGCCGGGGGCTGCAATAGACAATAAATAAGAATTAAAAAAAATAAATTACATATGACATCAAATTACAAAGTTCCAGGGCATTTCCCTACTCATGAAAACTAGAGTAATACATATTAAAAATAAATAAATGAAAAGACAAATGTTTTATACTAAATTTCAAAACATACTATACGTTATACAAAGGAAATGCGATAAGCATGAATTTTACAGTCTAGTAAAATCATATGGCATGAAGAATCTGATTAACTGATTCATTAAAGTCAATACAATGCAGTTAAAACTTCCGATAACTCAAGTGTTAACTTAGCAGAATACTTTCAATCTATGGTGTCTATTTTGCATATTATCCAGCCCTATCCATCCCACAATGGCAGAAGGCTTTTCCTGAGAAAGTCCAGAGACCTGTCTACTGTGAGTGCTCAATGTAAACCTGTTCCAATTCTCTTTTATTTGGGCATGTGATAGACTGACTATCTGTTAACTTGCCAAAGGCACAATTTGGACAGGCTTCCAATAGTGATATTTTAGCTCTCAGAATAAAAGGGAAATTGAAGACAGAGGGAAAATCTACCAGATCCCTGAAAGATTTCTATCATTGTGCTAAACCTGTTGCTTTCTACTGACAGTTGAACAAACTGCAGTAATTGCCACTCCAACCACATGTCCAAAAAGTGGCTTTCCAAATATTGGCCTACTTTCACTTTGGTAAATGAAGACACACTATTGTGGCCCCGTTTTACTTAACCTATTAGCTATGGTTGGCCCAAAGGATAGTTGAACTTACGAATTTCTTAAATTTTAGGTCATCACACAATCACTTCATAGCCCTTAAACATTAAAAATACCTACCAATATAAGTCTGCATTACATACTTATTACTGTTTTTCTTCATTTGTCATGTTTTACATATTTGTGTATCCCGGGGCTTAGCTCTGTAATATTCCTTCTCATATTTTTTACCACTGAGTACAGTATTATTTCTGCATTTTTCTCCATCTCTGTTTACTTTAATTCAAGTCCTTAATAGCATCCTGTCTACTGACAACTCCTAACTACTGATTTTAACAAACTCAAAATATCCCAAAGTGAGCTTTGATCTCTATCTACAAACCAATCCCCAATTACTATTTGATTAAGTGATAACTCTTCCAGCTGTCTTCTCAAAATACCTTGGAGTCATTTCAGAGTTACATACTTTTTCACACCTCATATTTAATCTATGACCAGGTTTCAAAAAATTAACTCACTGTATATTTTAGGAAGCATATATATGTGTATATATATATATATATATATATGTATATATATGTATATATGGTATATGAGTGCTAGTACTATGACTAAAATTTGCGGCCTAGGTTCTTTAATTTTTTTTCGGGGGGGGGGGGGTCCGGTCGTGGGGCCTGAACTCTGGGCATGGGTGCTGTCCCTCAGCTCTTCAGCTCCAGGATAGTGCTCTACCACTTGAGGCACAGTACAACTTTCAACTTTTTTCTTTTTGCTTATGTGGTACCGAGGAATTGATCCCAGGACCTCATGCATTCAAGGCAAGCGCTCTATCACTGAGCCACCTTCCCAGCCCCTTACTTTTCTTTTTGGTTCAGTCTTTATTTGGTATAAAGATCACCTACAATGTCATTACCCACACCCTTTTAATTTAAAACTATGTATATTCTGTAGCAATGTTATTGCCATTTTAACCATAATTAGGAAGATAATGTGGGTTCATCTGCTCCATACATCTTGAAAGGTAATGAATGTGAAACTTACAGAATATCCTCAGATATGCCTGGTGGAAACCTGGATTTGAATTATGGTTCTACAGCTTATCCGTATTGGGTACTTGGGAAATTTGTTTGGCCTTGTTGTCTACTTCTTTTTTTAATAAAATACTTAATTCATTTCCTAACTGGAAGAACTATCTTGAGCATGAAAATGACCCTAATGCAGGTGCACTGCTTGGAATGGGGTCTGCACATTGTGTAGTAGGTCCAAAAGAAGTCAGCTTCCATCAGCATTGTCAGAGCATCCTTCCTGAAAGCCTTAAGAAATATATACCCAACTGATGTTAATATCTGTGAAAACTTATCTTTACAAAAAAAGGTCTTGTCTTCATATGAAACAAAGTAATGTTGGGGCTGTCCTGTGGCTTTTAGTCTGAAGGAGTTTTGTCTAAATTATATTCTTACACTATTAGTAGTAGCAGTAGCATTCTTTAGTGCTCCCCTTCATTTTTCTAATTCTGTGTTCCATTTGGAATACTATTGTAACTTAGATTATAATCTTTGTTATTAGAATAAATAAACTACAACTGCTGAAGTTTTAAATAAAGAGACAATTTTAGGTGTGCATTACATTTTATGTGCTTAATACTTTCCTGCAATTATTCCTTTTAGGTTATAAATCCATAACAAACTATTTTTTTAAGATTTCTTATATGATTTATAGATTTATTTTATGATTCTTATATGATTTCTTAGAGATCCATAAATAAAACATCTCAGAACAGGAAAAAAGTAGGTAAGAAGTTATAAAAATACTATTATGGTGTCTTAATGGCTAAGTGTAAAGAACATGTAACAAAACAGTTGGAAGATTCATTTGCTCTTTTTTCTATTCTCTCACCCTTCATTGTAGAAACTTTCTCACTATGAAGTGCCAAGTCGTCTGGACATTTCAAGCCTTGTCTCAGTGACAGAAGTGATGGGATTAGGACATGTGCTCCTATGACTGGCTTTTAGGAAGTTCACAATAAAGCAATACCAGTACATATAAAGAAACTTTTGTTAGTGATGTGCATTGACTTCTTCAATTGCGAAAATTAAATTCATATGTCAAAACATCAAATTTCTTACATTATAATATATGCAGTTCAACTGACATTACTAACACTTCCATAAATCAAATGCAAACTAAAAGCTCTATATCAAAAACCAACATCTAAGGCAGTGTTGGAAATACAAGAAGAAACACAATAAATCTAATAGAGTGAGATCTTTAACACTGGCAATGAGCAATGATAGCTGAATTTTTAACCAAGCTTGGAAAGTTCAGGTGTCCACTAATGATGTGATTAGAGTTGCGAAGTTGACCTTGGTATTAAGATTAGAGGTAAAATTCAAAGACAGCTAAGGTTGCTGCAGTATTGTAGCTCTATACAGTGTGACCCTCCCTGATAATGGTAAAGCACAGAGTAGAAGATAAGTCAGTAAAATGTATAGGAAGGATTTTCCACTAAGAATAATTGCAGGGGGTGATCATCACTCTTCCGTTGAAAATGTACAGCCCGTCATTCTACTTTAAACTCTAGAATATTTCTGATCTGAAGACAATTATAACACACCAATGTGCTGTGAGTGCTGAGCAGTTTAGGTGTGTATTACTGTAATATATGTAAAATCTTTAGAGGTATGGAGTGACCTGACCTTCAAACTTCATTCTGTGTTGTAAAGTTTCATGGAAAAATGTTCACAATTATGCAATTCAAACTCATCTAAGTCTGAATCAGGCAACTGAGATAAGACATTTGGGTCATCACTCCAGTGACAAGGTTTGTGACCTATGAAATAAATAACATTATTTCACAATGTATATGTGTTTCTGAAAATTTATGCAATACCAAATACCAAATGTACAAAAGGGACAATTGTCCATCTCTTATATATATCCGAAGCAAAGATACACCTGAATTACACTTTCTTGTTAGAGGATCACAGAATGACTGCTGATGTTTGGTTTCTTTCCAGGTGCTCCTATACATTTGTGAATCTTCTCTGAGGAAGTGTTTTCCATAGTTTGTTTTGAGGTGTTCCGAATATCAGTACTGTCATTCACCACAACCATGAAACAGCAAAGATGATGGGATACCTGGCCAAAGAACTGAGAAATCACAGGAAGTAATAGGAAAGAAGACACCAGAGGACCCAAAGCCTCATTGCCAGCTTCTGGATCCCCAAATCCTGTTTAAAATGCTTTATATTCATTCTACTATAGGGGTGGGGTAATGAGTGGCTACAGGTATGTCCACAAACTGAGGCATCAATCTAGTTTGTGGTTACAACTATTAACTGAGGTATTGTTTGTATACATAGTGATAATTGAATCCCTTATTTTTAATTAGCAGAATGGAGCAATAATCATTACAACCATAGCACAGACATCCATCTTGTTTCCAAAGTCTTAAACTTTTAGTGTCCAACAGCTCTAACTTAAATACTTTTGAGGTAATAACCCATACCCCTGTCTTCCCTTAACTGTTTGACCTTTCCACAGCACAGCTCTCAGCCTTTTGATTGCTGTTTGAGATGGCTTCCCAATATATCCCTTTCCAGGTATAACAGTTTGACTCTAGAATCCCTCACAAGTACTATTACAGATGGGTTATTTTGAAAGGGATATTTTTTTCTAGGGTAGGGTCACTTTTTTAAATTTTATTTTATTTAAAGGTACTGTACAGAGTGGTTACAGTTACATGAGTAAGGTACATTCCTTGATGAGTATTGTTACCCACTCCATTGTTGTTCTCCTATCCTTTCCCACCCTCAACCATACCCCCCACCCCAAAGTTGTAAAGTTCATTGCCGGTATATTATCTTGTGAATATCATTGTTGCAATGGGTCACTTCTTTCATCATTATGTTATTTCCCTTTCCTTCTCCAAATCAGATAATGTATATACAAGATGGAAGGTACCAGAATCAAGACAGAGATGTCCAGAGATAAATCAAAAACAAATGAAATAAAATAACATCTAGTTACACTTCTTTACCGACATCAAGGTTGATATCTGAAAAAAAAAGTAATTGTTGTTTCCATGTCTTGGAGTCCATTTCAATTAGCATCATTTTGTATGGTCAAATGTACATAGCTCTAGAGCCAGCAATCCCATTCATGGGCATTTGTCGAAATTATCTCTAGATAGCTAATGGATGAAAAATAGAATTGAAAATAGCAAAGGAAAACAAATCAACATTCAGGTATTATGATTTTATAATTCTAATACGAAAGAACTGAAGCTTTTGTTTAATGAAGAAGAAAGTTTAGCCTGTAATTTCAATGCAAGGCATCAGTTGTAATGAGTCTAAAGTCTTTTCCTCAAAGATATCCAAGTGTAATATACTCATCCTCTGAAGAGTAAATAAGTAATTATTTTAATTAGCTTTGCTTAATATTAATTTACATGTAGAAAATAAGTTAAAATATCTTCTCTCAGGCTGGGAAGGTGGCTCAGTGTTAGTGTTTGCATGCAAGAGTCCCTGGGTTCAATTCTTCAATACCACATAAGCAAAAAGAAAAAAAACCTGGAAGTGGCGCTGTGGCTCAAGTGGTAGAGTGCTAAACTTGAGCTGAAGAGCTGAAGGACAGCGTCCATGTCCATAGTTCAAGACAGACGACCGGACTCCAAAAAATAAAAAACTAAAACTACCAGCACAAGTATGTTTTTGGCACCATTATTACCATATCTAAGACATGGAACCAGTCCAAATGCCCCTCAGTAGATGAATGGATCAGGAAAATGTGGAATATATACACAATGGAATTTCATGCTTCTGTGAGAAAGAATGACATAGCCCCTTTCTTAAGAAAATGGAAAGACTTGGAAAAAAGAATCATTGTGTGAAGGAAGCCAGACTCAAAGAAACATAGGCTCTATGGTTTCCCTCATTTTTATTAATTAATATATGCTTAGGATAGTCCTGGCAGATAGGTTCATTTTTTACACTCTTAATATTCGCTGTGTGTGTGTGTGTGTGTGTGTGTGTGTGTGTGTGTGTGTGTGTGCACGCGTGTGTGCAGTAATGAAACTGACTCAGAGCCTCAAAATCTTGCTTTTTTTTTTCACTCATGACTGACTGAATCTGTACTATTTTAACCAAGGTTTCACTATGTGTTTGATTGAACAATTGAACATAAATGTCTCGTGGATTGCTACCCCATCCATCTGTGAACCATGGTCTTACAATCTCAGCCTCATGAGATGAGATACTGGCATCTAGCTCTATTGACAAGTGTCATTTCTTCGTTTTGTTTTGTTTTGTTTTTGTGCATCCAAAATCTGTATGGAAAACAAATCATTTATAATCAGGACTATTCACATAAAATTGTGTGTTGTTTAAAGATTACCTTAATAATGTAATCCTTTTGCATCCATATTATGTGATTTGATTTTTTGAACTCTATTGTTGCAGTCAAGTCACTTATATATAATTTGAATCTTCTTGTCTTGGTTTGATAGGGTGTTAGGTATTTAAAAACAGAATTTATCAAGGTTTAACTCTACACTACTGAAGCAGGACCTTTATTATTACTCAGTGTCCTGTAAATCATAAGTTTATCACTACTTGAGGCACCATATGAGCACAAATAGTTTCCTATAATACCTACACATATTTTAGACCTCAATGCCATGCAATGCACACTTCTGTCAAATATGCAAGGTCATTCTTTGTGATTCTCCATGGATTTTCACTGTTCTTTTCTCTATTCTCCAGTGCTAAGTCCTGTGATGGTCATGTTGATTTTCTCCCCTCTTATATTCATCATTGCATCTTGGGAACTACTGGTATGCATTACTGTACTTCTGTCCATTCTCCTTGTGCTTCGGCTTGTACCCCTCTGACCTCGAAGGGCTAAGAATTGGGGATATTTGCTTTACTGTTTATCTCAGACATCTATCTTTACTTTCTAGAAATACATTCATTGAATTCCTTCTGTAAAGTCTAATGTCTTGAAAATTATTACTGCATTTTCATGGCTTTGTTATTTGGCATTAGGGAAGAACATAGATCAGTACTGTAACTTAGGTAAAAGATTATTGCAATCATGCTTCAATAGATATTCTTCAATGGATAATGTGTATTTCAAGGTCTGCCTGCCTGCTTCCTTTTCACTGTTTTGTTTATTTTTCAATGTAGTCTTTTCTTCTGGAAAATATTTATGTGCCTAGTGAAGATCAATTCTTACTGTAACTATTCATTAATTTTATTCCAACCTCATTGCACAGATCCCTCTGAGTTTCTTCAGGGTCTGTATAGTGCTTCACATTTTTAAATATGTTTTAATATCGATGCATCCAATGATGAAGACACATTCCTTAAGTCACCATTTTGATGAATGAAAAGAAACCATGCTGCAATCTCACTATATGGCAATTTTCTGGTTTTAAATTCTTTTAGATTAAAATTGATGCTGGGCAACAAATATTCTGTGTACAATTTTATATTTTCCTAATTATTTTAATATACTTCCCATATTATATAAAGTTAAAACATTATCACTTACTTAGTTTTAGGATTTCTAAAACGGTCAGAGTAAAAGTTCTATTCATTCACAATTTTAAGATAATAGAGTGTCCATTATGACCAAGTGAGATATTTTAAATTTTTTTGTAGTCCTTAAAGGTTGTGCTGGGGAATAAAGTCCAGTGCTTCATATTCTTAGTCTACTGTGGGCCTCTGAGCCTGATGTGACCTGTGGTTTTATTTTCACTCAACAGGAATTTAAAAAAAATTCAATAGGAAGGAATTATTACTTGCTTACTTTCTCCAATATCTCTCGCATACATAAAAGTAATATAATTCTACACTGACTGAAAATGGTGTTCCTATTAGAGTAATTGTTTATTTTTCTGTAGCCCCACTCTTCACTAAGTCTTGTCCCTTTCCTATCTCCCCTTCCCATAAAACTTGACTGGATCCACTGGAAACCTAATTCCAGTCAGCCTGGTCCTTAAAAAGCCAAACCTTAACTAACCTACCCCCTGGTAGTCCTTCTATAAACTTTCAAAGGCCTGACTGCAACCAGAATCCTTCCTGAAAGTCCTCCTCTGCTACAGGGAAATCCTTCTTCCACTCCACCCTTTCCTGGAATCCGTGCTCTGCACCACCAGAAACCAAGCCACATCCATATCTCCTCCTAAGATCCACCTTGCTGTAACAAGAACTCCGCCTACATTGGGCTCCTCCCTCTAATCCTAACTTCATCCACCAGATACCCTGTCCCTAACTACTCTATTCCCTCAGAGTCCCATTGCTCCCATATTCTATTACTTCCAAGATCCTCCCGTCCATTTCATACCCCACTCCCAACCAAACTTCTCCCTCGAACCCTCCTGGTTTCATCAGAAACTCGATCCATAACTAGTCTAAGTAGCCGAACTTTTCAAACCCAGCCATGAACCTACCTCTTCCCACAATTCCCTTCATGCTACACCAAAAACCCTCCACTTCTCTATAACTGCCCTTGTAGCCCCGCCTTAGTTGACCAGAAGCTTCTCACACAGCCCATCTCCTGCTTGGAAAGCCAGCCCTGCTCCACCATTGGCCTCTCTACCTCCCATATCTACTCTCTCAATGGCTTAATTGTTCCCGTGATGAATCCTCCCCTTATTGGCTCCACCCACAGAGCCACACCCTACTCAACCATGCCCATAATTACTCTACACCTTTGTAGACCTTTCACTCCTCAAAGTCCCTCTTCCAATTAACCCCATGGCTCCAAGCCCTGACCTGCTCTAGAAAACCCCCACCACACTATCCCATCTCTCGACACCCACATTGCTCCACTGCAAACTACTGCATCTGTTGGCCTCCCTCTGGAAGCCTTGCCAGGTTCAACTGTAAATACCTGTCCCTTCATAATCCCTTTTTGAAGGTTGCCTTGCCCCACTGGAAACCCTGTCCAAGTCTAATGTCCTGCGTTGCAACACTGAAATCCCCACCCAAACTTACTGCTCTTTTCGAAGTGGTAACTGGCTACACCAGAAACCCTGTCCTAACTAGTCTAGTCCACTGGATCTTATCTCTGCTCTCACAAAGCTCTGGTCCTGAAAAATTCCTCCATACATTGTTACTACATCCTGCTCTGCCAGAAACCCCACCTCCACCCTAACACACTTCCCAAAGGCCCGCCCCTTACTAGTCCACTTCTTTCTAGCACCACTCTGCCCGCTCACAGACCTTGAAAAGCCTCTCCCTCATAGCTCTGCATTCCTGCAACAGAATCCCCACCTTTTGTCAGCCTCTTGCCTTCATTATCTTCCCTGCCTTACGGGAAACCTCACCCTACATATCCCACCAGGGCTCACAGTGCTACACCACAACCCCTCCTCTAAGTAACCTCCTCCTCTGTAGCCTTGTTCTTCCTTTTCAAAGCTCTGCCCCAAACAGCCTCTTCCCCAGTGACCTTGCCTTCTTCCACTGGAAACCCATCCTAAAGTCCCACCTACTCCACAAGAGACCCTGCTCCTAACAAGTCTAGTCTTTCCTGTCCCCTCCCTGCTGTCTCAAAGCCTTACACAGACTGGCTTTCACCCTCAAAGCCCCGCCCTGCTTTACCACAGAGGCTGTGCCAATACCAACTCCTCCCTTGAACCAGACAGGGCTCCACCAGAAACCCCACACCACCTCATCCTTGAAGTTCCCACTTAGGAACTTTTATTACAAACGTGATTTTATAATGGTCACAGAATTCATACTAGTCAATATGGTAAGAAAGCAGTATTGACAAAAGACAACAAAAATTAGATAGCTATTAGATGCCTTAGTCTATTTTGGGGTTCTGTTAACAGGCAGATTCACATTGTGTGAAAATGTGTGAAGATGATTCCTCTAACTGGAAAGCATTCCTTGTAGTATCAGTAAGGTTTCATGAGTGATCATTTTATTTCTAGAATTTTCATCCACATTTGTGTCCATTAACTTATAAATATAAGTTATTTTAAATCCTCTGGTTTGGTTGAGGAAATAGTATTAAGATGTAAAAAGATGACTTTCAAATCATCTCTCTAATGAATAATTTTGAACTTATTTACTTTACTATGTACCAGAGTTTTTAGTAACAGAAATTCTCTACCAGAATCCCCTTTGAATTTCCTACTTCCACTAAAGTGCCCTTTGGAAAAGATTGAAGTGAGATTATACAGGTAGAATGCCAGAAATAAAAACGTATTTGAGATCATAACAAAATCATGAAAAAGACCCTACCCAATGTGGTTTAAATTTTCTAATGAAAGGAACTTAAGCATATTTAACTGAAGACATTATGAAGACTAGAAGACAAAAATATAAGAAATGCCCTCCTATACCACGGTTCTGAAAACAAAACAAAACCAAGGAAAGACAACATAATGAGACAGAAGGGAATGAGAAACTTGTACATGTGATATAGAATATAAAAATACACTTAATCAGGTAAAAATAATTTTGGACACAATGCCTGGTTGTTCAATATATTTCATTGTATATATTGTTCCTTTTTAACCTGTGACATAATATAGGTCTCAGCAGGGATCTGTCAAGGTAATTGTGTAGTTAGTCAATTTCATCATTGCAAGATCATCAGGATGATAAACTCCCACACACCTTAACATACCTGCAACAGCACTAGACATACATTCCTATTGGTCCAACAGTGTAGGGCAGACCTGTATTTAACCCAAGTTTTGTATGCGGTATGCTATGGTTTTTTTCAGGCTTGATACAAAATGTCTCTGCACAGAAATAAATGAAGGCATTTATAGCTAAAATGATTTAGGGTCATTGTTAACATCTAACGCATGATGAGGTTTTTCTTTATACCTCTCCTTTTCCCTTTCATTCTTCCTCCCTTTCTTTCTTCCTCCCTTTCTTTCTTCCTCTCTTTCTTTTCTTTTCTTTTCTTTCTTTCTTTCTTTCTTTCTTTCTTTCTTTCTTTCTTTCTTTCTTTCTTTCTTTCTTTCTTTCTTTCTTTCTTTCTTCCCTTTTCTTTCCTCTTTTAGGAAATGAGTATGAATTTAAATATTTTGTTTGCTGAACAAGTATTCTACCATTAGAATAATCCTTTTTTGATTTATTTACTTTGTTCATAGGTTATCCATTTTGCTGAGGGCTGAACACAGGCTAAGTTCCTCACCTCTGTCTGCCAAGTAGCGGAGATCACAAATGCATTCCAACATGCGAACCTTTAGGATGATATGAGACTCTTATTACTTTCCTTGCACACTGATTCTGATCTGTGATCCTCTCAAATTCTACCTCTTCAATTAGTGATGTGAGTTCCAGTAGCCTGCCCTCAGTTTAGATTGTCTAAATGAATTATTGAAGGCAATTTCACTTTAATCTCTTTTTTTGCCAGTCCAGGGGCTGTTATAGTTTTATTTCTAGACAAATTTTGTGTATATATGCACATTAGCGTTAAAATATTATTTTTCCCCCTTTTTACCTTTTTAATTTTCTTGGTCAAGGGGCTTGAATTCTGGGTCTGGGCGCTGTCCCTGGCTCTTCAGATCAAGGCTAGCATGTTACCACTTGAGCTACAGTGCTACTTCTGGTTTTCTGGTGGTTAATTTGAAGTAAGAGTGTCATGGATTTCCTGCCAGGGCTAGCTTTGAATTACTATCCTCAGATCTCACCTGCTGAGTAGCTAGGATTCCAGGCATGAGCTACTGGCACCCAGCTAAAAATGTTACTTATTTTAAGTTCTGTGTTTTAGTTGAGGGAGTAACATAAGTGTGTAGAAATTTAACTTTCAAGTTACCTCTCTAAGTAATTTCAGAGTTTCATTTTCATATTTATTGCAGTTATTAATAACAGAAACTGCCAAAGTAACAGAATAATCCTTCATTTTCTCCTTCCCATAGGTACTATTGGAAGAGAATGAGTGAGATCTTAGACAATATGTACTTGAAATTATAAAAAAGTTATATTGATGATACATAAAGAGCCAGATCACACAAGGTGCTTTATATTTTCTAAAGAAAGGAATGTCATGAAAGTATATTTATTGGCAGGCTTTTCACTTGTAAAACAAAGAAAAAACAATTTCATAAAAAATCTGAAGGGGATCAGCAGCCATGAAAGTGTGATATAGCATTGTAGACTTTATGAAATGAACTGGTTCAGGTAAAGTAATACTTTGGAAAAGTTATCTGTTCACTAAATTTATTCATTATATTTTTTTAATTTTTATTTACCTGTCACTTAATATATAAATGCATACATGTGTGTGCAATATATATATATATATATATATATATATATATATATATATATATATATATATATCAGCTGTATCTGTCCAGTGAACTGTATGGTTATGTATGTTTAGGTAATTTCATCATGTCAAGTCCATCAAAAAGATGGACTTCCATAAACCTTAACAACCCTGCAACACCACTGCACATGCAAACTTAAGTGTTCACCATTGTAAGCTAGACCTGTGTTCTACCAAAGCTTTATATATATGGTGTTAATTTTTCATTTAGTCTTCACACAAAATGTGTGTGCTCCTAGAAATAAATGATGGCATTTATAACTACAATGATTTAGTGTAAATCTTTACAATGAACACAAGCTCAGTATGAGTTGTTCTTTCTTTCCTTGTCTTATTTTATCTTTAGGAAGTTGATTTGAGTTTTGATGTTGTTTGCTAGATAAGTATTCCACCACTGGAGTCACTCCACCACTCCTTTCTAGTTTAAGTTACTTTACGCATAGAGTAGCAATTTTTGCACCCAGCCCAAAAAGCAGGGATCAGGATTGCATTCCAATATCCCTACCTAGTAGGTTTATATGGCTGATACTTTCCTTCCTAGACCTATTCAGAACTGTGATCCTCTCAAATTCTACCACTTTAGTTAATTGTGTGAGCTCATGTTCTCCCTACTTCTAGAAGATAGGCCAGACATAAATGATTACAGGTAATTTGAGGGAATCATTGGCTAAATATAAGTGATTTGATATTAAAGTGTAGGGTAAGTTTGAAAGTATAATCGCAGTAGTCAGATATTTTGCTAAGTAATTTTGTTTCACATTAACAACACATCTTGACCAGAATTAAGGACTTACTTTTGCTGTCTGTCTAGTTGTATGTCATTTGGTAAAATAAACTTCATGTCTTCCATGTGGCATAAAGAACTTTGAATGGTCTGATGTGCTGGTTCACATCTATAATCATGGTTAGCAATCAGAAATAAATAGATCACAATTTGAACATAGCCTAATCAAAAATTTAAGGAGTCCCAATCTCAATAAACTAGTGGGTCATGTTGAATCATGCTGCCATTAATCTCAGCACCACAAGAAGCTAAGTCTCTGCCTTGTAACTGTTTCACTTGAGTAACTGGGACTCTTGGAGGCAGTCACCTCTATGGATGCAGAATCTGGGCTGAGATTTAGCAAGAGGAGGGAGGAGTCTGCCCCACCTTCCCAGGGTGAACCTCACAGAATGAAGTGAGCATGCTTGCTTTCCTCCTCCAAACGGCTTGAGAAGCCATGCTGCTGAGTGTTCATTATTTAATTCCAGTGACCTGTGGTAGAAGTAGAAGGAAACATTAAATAAATTTCACATATGCCAATTGAGCTTCTCTCCCAGCCTGTGAGTTCAACTCAGCAAGTGTTCATTATTTGAGAGTTGAGAACGTTGAGGTAGGGGAGAGAGGGAGGGTGAGTGAAAGAGAGGAGAGATAGAGAGAGAAAGAGCTGGGCGCTGGTGGATCACACCTGTAATCCTAGCTACTCAGTACGCTGAGATCTGAAGATTGCAGTTCAAAGCCAGCCTGGGCAGGAAAGTCCGTGAAACCCTTATCTTCAAAAAACCACTCAAAAACCAGAAGTGGCGCTGTGGCTCAAGCGGTAGAGCACTCGACTTGAGCTCAAGAGCTGAGGGACATTGCCCAAGCCCAGAGATCAAACCCTACGACCAACCAATAAAACAAAAAAGAGAGAGGGGAGGGAGAAAAGAAAGGCAGGAAGGCAGGAAGGAAGGAAGGAAGAAAGGAAGGAAGGAAGGAAGAAAGAAAGAAAGAAAGAAAGAAAGAAAGAAAGAAAGAAAGAAAGAAAGAGAGAAAGAAAGAGAGAAAGAAAGAGAGAAAGAAAGAGAGAAAGAAAGAGAGAAAGAAAGAGAGAAAGAAAGAGAGAAAGAAAGAGAGAGAGAAAGAAAGAAAGAAAGAAAGAAAGAAAGAAAGAAAGAAAGAAAGAAAGAAAGAGAAAGAAAGAAAGGAAGGAAGAACATGACTGAGAATGAATTGTTTGGAGTCAGGAGTCATATGTTAGAAGTACTACCTGTATTTGTTGTTAGGTCTGCCCCAGGTCATGCAGACCCTATGCAGCCAATTCTTGGCTAAGTTTCAACCCTTTATGTGTTGCCTAGTATCTGGCACACCTGGAGGCAGCCACCTCCCCATCCTGTTAAGTCACAACCTGGTCAGCCTCTGGTCCCACTTTCCATCTGGCCAGAGGTGAGTCCCAGAACATGAAGTCACATCCAGATCCAGTGTGGCCAGAGTTTCCCCCAAACAGCCACACCTCATCTGGTCCTTCACATAGATTCATCCTTGCCAGAGGTTAGATCGCCCCATTTTGTTTTACATGCATTTCGACCATGTATGGGATGGGCAGCAGTTCAGTAAATAAACTTCTTTACCTGACTGAAAACCCTGTGGTGTTCTCTTCATTGGCTACCTAATGAAACTCACCTAATTAATATACCTTACACTTCAGAGTTTCTAGTTATGAATCCATGAATATTTTTGTGACACATATGAGATCAGTATCTACAAAACATATTTCCTAACATCATTTAACAGTATAATTGTGCCTAGAATCTTTAATAGCAGCTTAATTAACAATAATGTCTATTTTGTTTGCTTTGCTTTGCTTTGTTTTTGCTTAAAGTAATAGAAGACTTGGTAAACAATCTCTGTGAAGACTCAGGGTCTGTGTTGGAGGGGCAGAATGATGCTGGCTCCGGCCTCAGGATTATCTGAGGACTGTGTTTGTGTATGTGGAAAGCTCTTGGCATACCAGCCTAGAGAGGGAACATGTTCTCTCTCCCTATCTCAAAGCTATCATGTCTCAAAGCTGAGGAAGTAGCTCTTCTGCTTACTTACGCATAGATGAACAGCTAGTCAAGCATTTTCCAGAGTACGGGGAAATGGTTTGAGCTTGCTCTAAAATAGTTTAGATAAAAATATACAAAGATTTATATCATAGTTTAAGCAAAATTGTATCTGTTGAAATTCTTTGTGTGAATGTCTCCTGAATAAATCTTGGCAAAGATAATACTTGCTTGTCTTTAAATACCCACTAACAATAAAGCACAGCATGCAGTGGCAATTGCTGTTTGCACTCTGCAACCCCTGTGTCCTGGTGATTTTGCAACACTTACCCAGGGACCCCAATGCCTGAGACGTTGACAACTGGCACACGAACAGGGACCCTGCAGTGTTGAATACAGGAAGGGATATTCAGGTAAGTACTTTTAATTACAGGGTGATGGAACAAGTTAAGTCTACTCCGTACTTACATATGCTAAAATATTTACTTGCTGCTTATGGTGTAACTATTTCTTCTTTTGACATAGAAATGTGTATTAATGTAGTTAGGGAATGGAATCCTTGGTTCCCCGTTGATGGGGCATTAGATGTTGATAATTGGAAATGAGGAAAGTATTGTAGAAAGAGATGTTCGAGAAGGGGAAAGGATTCCTGTTTGATTTTGGTCCATTTGGGCTATTTTACATAACCTTTTTAAAGCTTTAAATGAGAAAAGATTAATAGCAGACTTAAAGAAAGAGGCAGCGCCTTCTATTGTAGGTTTACTATTGGACTCGGAGGTTAAGGACGCAATAGATAAGGCTGCATCACAATTAGGAGAAAAAACAAGAGGTAAAGAAAGTTGAAAATGAACAAACTGAAAGCGTAAATAGAATGTCTGAGCAAATGGAATTGATTTTATCAAGATTACTACATATGGAGTTAGAAATTAGCAGAATGAAAGGATAATCTGAGAAGGTGAAAGTAAAACAGCCTTCCTCTCCTCAGCTTGCGGAAGCAATTTTTACCGCATCACTCCTTCACAAAACAGAAGGCTCAGTGAGTTTGATGAAGAAATGCCTTTTTTTTCTTATCCTGTAATTTGACCACCTCCTATGAATGGTATAGCTCAACCAACCAGATATGAGGGTGTTGCTGTTGATGATATTGGTAAACTTAACAATCAGTGACTTATGGTCCTTAGTCTCATTATATTAAGGAGTTACTTAATGGGCTTGCATGATAATTTTGCTCCCGAGGATTGGAAGATGATTTGTAGAGCCTTGCTTAAGGAACCAGAATACCTACAATGGCAAATGTAGTTTACTGACTTATATACAGAAAGGATTAGACAAAATGCACAGAGCAATAATCCACGCCTGCAGATCATAACCTGTCCTATGTTGAGTGGAACAGAAACATATGCAGATGCTCATATGCAAGTGAACTCTCCTGAAGAGATCCATGATCAGTTATGAGACATAGGTATTGAGGCATGGGGGGAGGTTCGGATGGTAGGAGCGCATTTTAGCTCCTGGACTAAAGTAATTCAAAAACCTAATAAACCCTATGTTGAATTTTTATCACGACTGACACTGACCTTGGAACATACTGTTGTGGGAGAGGCTGCACTGCAACAACTACTAGGCATGTTGGCTTATGAGAATGCTAATGAGGACTGTAAACGAGCCCTATTGCCTATTAAAGAATCTGGGGATGTAAATACATATTTAAGGGCATGTAAAGACATTACATCCGAATCCCGGCGTTTGCAGTTGTTTGCTGAAACTATGCCCACTACCTGGAATGCTTTACAAACCATCTAATCTAAAATGTTTTGGATGTGGTCAAATGGGACATATAAAGAAGAACTGTAAAAAGGCTACTGATGTTAACAAGAGAGGATCAGAAATTTGCCCTAAATATAAAAAGGAAAGCACTGGGCAAGAGTGTATAGATAAAAAATAGACAATAAAGGAATTCCTATAAAAATGCTTAGCCTATGCAGGGAAACTCTCCATCTGGCCAGCCCTGGGACCCAGGATTAATAACTGAGGGTAGCCAACCATTTTTCTTCCTCGTCCCCGCCACAGACCACAGCACCACAATGGACATGCCAATTCATTCATCTACTGAGAGGCATATTGGTTTAAAACATGCTTGCATGTAAGTATCAATTATGGTCATTCAAAAATGACATATGTCACCTCCCCAGACATACTAAAATCATGATTTCTAAGTAGGATAGGATTTTATGGTGGTACAAGTGTTGAGATATATGGATGAGTCTAATGTGTATATTGCACTGAATTAGGCAGGAAGATATCCAATATCATATGGGATAAAAAAATCTTAGTAAGAAGATATTCCCTTGAGAAAGATATAGGAGGCTGACAGAAGTATGGATAATTTTGAAGGATTTAGAAATGCAAGCTCAAGTATGTCTCTTTAAGTGGAAGGGCAAAAGAAGGGGAAGAGAAGAAAATAACTGAAAGCAGATCATTGTCCCAACGTAGAGTATAAAAAAAAAACAAAACCTATAACTTCCAAGTTAAAGAGAGACCAATATAATTCATCCCACTTAATTGAGATACATGCAAAATATTTACTTTGCTTTTTCACACTTTAATGCTCCAAAATAATTGAAAACTTATATGAAACATTATGTGATTGTCGTTACTTCAACCTGAACACTAATTGTGATGAGCCCTCTTTTTCTCAGTATGCTCTTGGAAAATACTCCCTAAATTGATGATGTTGTGACTGATTAGATAGTCAGTGTAACAGGTTTCTACTTGTATGATAATCCCAGAAGAGTTTAATGCAGTTTTTTCTCAGGGTATACAAGTATATTGTCTGATGCTGTACTTTGAACACACCCTCACACCTGAGCATTATTTGAAATTGTACATCAGCATTTCCTTGGCACATTCTATTTTGTGCCTTTGTTTATTTGCATGTTCCTTTTGATTGCTCTATTTCCATTTCATCTGTACAAACTGCTAAGAACATTGTTCAGCTACCACTTCTTGTTTGCAAACACCCAGTCTATTTATGAAGGTACTTTATCCATGTTAACCAATAGGGTAGTACTCACTCTCTGCGGATAAAAGTTCCACAGTGTAACTCTATGCCAACATTATAAGATGTAGAATTTAAGGCATTTTGAGACAAACAGTGATATTTGAATTGAAAGGCTTCTTAGAGACATTTTCTTAGAGCTAATTAGTTCTTCTAAGATCAGAATAAAAGCATTTGTTCCCAACATTTAAAATAAAAAGGATCTGTTGAATTAATGGATCTAGAATTTTATGGCTTCACATTCATATCTCAAAATTTCATCAATATGAATTACATCTCTAGCAGTTCACCAAACACTGTTCTTATTGAACTTGTCTATGTCCTTTTAGTTTTCAAATCCAAATAGCATATTTCCTTCAATGTCTCTGTAACAGTTTTGACCTTTTCTTCCTGCAAATTCTTTCTTTTCTTTTCTTCTGTAAATCTGTTTCGATTACTTTTTTGTTTCCTTATCTCTTTCTTCCAATCTTGTCCACACTGGTGCTCACATTACTACACTTATGTCATAACTTTTCTTTTCTTCTTCTCTTTAATAATGCCCCCAATTTTATCATTCTTTTTCATATTCATGGTCATGGTTATTTTGATGATATCTAAACAGATCAATCTTTGCATCTGTTTAATATAAACGTTAGAACTATCAGAGAGTTTTTTCCCCTAAATCGATCATTTTCACCTGTAAGCCTTATCACCAAGAACATGACTAACACATTTGCCTGGCCATAGATGTAGAACCCTTTAGATTTCTTGTTACCCTTCTTCTCCCACCCATTATATAAGATGAACGATCAAGGTTTTCTTAGTTTCTGTTACTAATTTGATTTATTTTTTTGTTTTTGTTTTTGTTGGTCATGGGGCTGGAACTCTGGGCCTGTGTGCTGTCCCTGTGCTCTTCAGCCCAAGGCAAGCACTCTACCTCTTGAGCTACAGCACCACTTTCGGGTTTTCTAATGGTTTTCTTTTTACTTTCCTAGCGAGTCCATTAAACTTCCCTCTTGAATTTGGTTGTCATGAATACCCAACTTCTATGTTAATGAGGACACACTCGTAAAACTTTGTCTCCAAAAACCAGTCCAAGAAGCTGTGATCACAAATATTTGACTATCCTTTTTTTCTTTTTTTTAACCTTGAAAGTCTTTTTGTGTCTCAATTGCCAACAAAAATAAGTATTCCACCACTTTTGGGTTCAATCGTTTCTAACCTCAAAGATACATTTTGGGAACAAGATGCTTAGAGGAAACCAAAGTATACTCCACTTGTTATCCTTTCTCTTAAGTCTCTCCTTAGATATAATATCAGGAAAAGTGAAGTCATTCTTTGCAAAATTGTTTCAATTGATTATTTTTCTCTTGGTCTTGCATTTGTTCAACAAGATGTATCGAGGAGAATAGAGTTAAATCATCCATACTTTGGATGACAGTGTCTGTTACAAAGCACAATGCTTCTATGTCCTACTTCTATGTCCTCCTCTTAGCTCTTCCCTGATTTCCAATGAATCACAGCTTCTTGGCTTCATGTTTAGTGAATCTGAAGGACTATACGGCCTCCCCCATTGCTCCATCTTCATTGTTTCTCATTCAAAATTCTTTTAAGTTGCCTCATTCGGATGTGTAATTTATTTTCATGTCTTCATTCAATCTGTTCTTCATCGTAGTGAGGCAAATAGGCTCTGTAAAATCACTTTAGGTAGCTAAAATATTAAGAGAATCTATATCAAAAAGTTTTGGCCTCTCTCCACTGTTGAAGCCAATATGCTTAGCTCGGGTTCTAAAAAGAGTTTTCTTACATTTTTCATTTCCTCAATTCTTTTCTGATCCCAAAATTTTTTGGCTTATGTAATAAGAGAAGTGTTCACTATCTCATCTTAATAAGGATATTATTTTTTGTGAGCCACATAGAAATGTGAAATCATTGGTTTGAATTATCCTATCAGATATTTTTTCTGTGTTTCAGTGCTTTATGTGCAAAGACATTGTGGAAAGAATTACAAACAGAAAAATGTAAACCCAATACATTCTTTCATTGTTCAGGACACTTTCTCTCTAAATATTTTGACTCAAAATATATTTTTCAAAGAATTACAGTTTGGTAAAGGTCAATTCACAAATTTTGATGTCTTTTTTTTTTAAAGAACTTTGAATTTAAATTCCACTACAACCTTGTTTCACAAACTGAAAATATATTTCCTGGGTAAGGACATTTTCAAGGGAACCTACAGGATTTCCAGCAAGTTTTCTGAGGTTTATTGGTTTGTTTGTTTGTTTGTTTAATGAGACAACTTCACCCACATTGATCTCTCTCCAATAAGTCTCCATGGATTTCTTTGCATGAAAGCCTCTTTTCCCAGGCAATTTTAAATTTTCTTAATAGGCTAAGTTGTTAAAAATCCTGAAGAATTAAAATTTACCTGTCATAATTGTAAAACTCTTTTGAAATTCCTTTATCAGAATTGTGAATTCACCAATCTAAATTCCACCTTTACCATCAGAAACAGTTATCGTTGTTTTCATGATATAGTGTCCATGCAACGATTCTTTTCCAGTGGCTTTGTTATGCATATATATTACAATATAAGCTGAAGCAGAGCAAAATGAACTCCAAGATATGAAAACAGAGGCATTTTTTCTTTTTGCGGTTGCTGTTTTTAAGGTAGTATATGATTTCTATTTTGTTTTGGGTTTTCTCCCTATGGTTTATCCCCCTGATTTTGGTACCCTGTATTTTGTGTATACATTTACCTTAATTAGGGAATGAAAGAGGAAAAACAAAATGGTGAGAAAAAAGACAAAGGGCAAACCAATGGAATAGCAATGCTCACAAGACAATATATGGGAAATGTACATATCAACTTGTGAGAGGTATTGAGGAGAACGAAAACTTTGAGAAAAATGAGGGAGGAGGTAACAAGTATGAAAAGTTATGTATTAAGTACTTTTCAATTACTGACGGGATCATTTCAAGATAATGTTAAAGCATGCATAGATGCCTCACCAGCAGTCACTCAAGGAATGGCATATGCTGCAGCAATGAAAGGAGAATCATTCAGTGCTTATGAACAAAAATTACATAAGACACGACCTCAGGCCAGAAATGGGGTCTGTTTCTCATGTGGCCAGTCAGAACACATGAGTAAAGATTTTCAACAAAAGCAAAATAAACCTAGTAACAATAAAAAGGGTAAAGCGCCTGGACTTTGTCCACGATGAAAGAACGGCAATCATTGGAAAAATGAGTGTAGATCAAAATATTATAAGGATAGAATTCTCCTAACAGCAGAAGAAAAGGAGACAAAAAAACAAGAAGAGGGGTGCTCCCTCTGCCCCTTAAACGAAAGAGGCGAAACAACTACTTTTACACAAAAATCCCCTAAAGGATCAGTTCCATTAAATCCCTTGTCTCCTCCATTTACAGTATGGGATTTACCAAGAGCTACTCCAGGAAGTGCAGGGTTAGATCTGGCAGCAAAAAGAGATTACATCATCTCTATCATGCATGCTGTTCAGCTAATAGAAACTCAAGTTTATGGTTCTGTAATTGAAGGAACTGTGGGTTTGATAATTGGTAGAAGCTCAAATTATAACAAAACTTTGAGGTATTACCCGGAGTAGTTGATGCAGATTAACAAGTGAAAATTAACGTAACGGTAAGGTCTTTAAAAAATATGCAAATACCTATGGATCAAAGATTAGCTCAAATCTTAATCTTAATTTTAAATTATGTCCATCTTCCAAATCAAATCCTAAAACAAGATCGAGGTACAGGAGGTTTCATTTGCACAGAAACTGTGGCCTGGGTACAATCTATTTCTAAGGATTGACCCATGAAAACTATAAAAGTGGATAGAAAGCCTATTAAAGATCTCTTTGACACAGGGGCAGACCCAACATGTATTTCAGGAAAAGACTGGCCCTCATCCTGACCAATTATGAAGACTGAATCTACATTAATGGGATTAGGTATGGCTAACAATGTTGCTCAAACTTCAAAAATTTTAAAGTGGGACTGTGAAAATAGATTTGGAAACTTTCAACCTTATATTATATCTTCTTTGCCCTTACATAATGGGGCAGAGACATTTTGCAAAACATTGAACTAAAATTCGTTACTGCAGATTCCTTTACTGTACAAAATTTTTCATAGGGGCCGCTGATGAGAAGTTGCTGATGCAATATCATGGAAAAATGATCAGCCTGTGTGGGTTGATCAGTGGTCCCTAACTCAAGAGAAGATACAGGATGTAGGATAATTGGTAAATGAGCAAATACAGAAAGGATATTTAGAGGAATCCAATAGCCCTTGGAATACTCCAATTTTTGTAATCAAAAAGAAATCTGGGTAATGGAGGTTGTTACAAGACCTCAGAGCCATTAATAACACCATGTATGACATGGGGGCTCTTCAGCCAAGACTTCCATTTCCTGTGGCTGTTCCTAAAGGACAGTATATAATAATCATTTATTGTCAGGATTTTTTAAACAATAAAATTGGATCCTAATGATTTTCAAAGATTTGCATTTCATGTGCCCTCATGTAATTTGAAAAGACCCTGGCAGAGATATCAGTGGAAGGTCTTGCCACGAGGCATGAAAAATTCTCCTACATTGTGTCAAAAATATGTGGATAAAGCTTCACAAAAACTAGGGAAGAGTTTTCTAATGCTTATATTATTCATTATATGGATGATATTTTAATAGCTGCTGAAAGTAAACATTTAACAGAACAAATTTTAACAATTAACCATTGAGCAATTAACCAACTTTGGTTTGCTTATTTTCCAGATAAAATTCAACATAATAAACCTTTAAACTATTTAGGAAAAATAATACATCATGTCACAAAAATGAGTATTAGGCTAGATAAATTAAAAACATAAAATGATTTTCAAAAATTACTAGGAAACATAAATTGGGTTAGACCCTACTTGAAAATTACCACAGGAGAATTACACCCATTGTTTGAAGCCTTAAAAGGGGATTCTAATCCTAAATCTAAGAGACAATTCACTCCAATAATGTTAGAAAAATTTCATTGGTGGAAGAAAAGTTACAAGCAAAAGTGGTCCAATTGGACTATAATAAAGACTGGGCTATTATAATATTAAAGACATCTTATACAAGATGTTTATGGCAAGATGGAGTCCTGGAATGGCTTCACTTGCCTCACAGTCAGACAAGAATGATAGCTTCTTATGTATATTTGTGCAGCCAACTCATTGGCAAGGCAAGGAGTAGGTCCTGAGAGTTACTTGAGAAAGAAATGTATAATATAATTATAACTTATAATAAAAAACAATTAAAATATTATTACAGAATGATGAGAATTGGAAATTAGCATTATTAAATTATACAGGACAAATAAAATATCATGTTCCTCAACATCCTTCATTAAAATTTGTGGAAGAGGTAAAAACCATTTTTCCATTAGTGGTAACAACACTTTTCGAAGGAGCTCTAACAGTTTTTACTGATGGGTTCTCAAATGGAACTTCGGTGGTATACATTCCAGACCATTCCCTATTATTAAAAGGGATCTGACATTTCAGAGCAACAGGCAGAAATTATTGCTGTAATTTTAGCTTTAACCATATTTTGCCAGCAACATAACATTTACACAGACTATAAGCATATGGTTAACTTATTTCCTGCCATAGAGACAGCTCTTTTATCAGGACAATTAAAAATTATAGACTTGTTACAACAGTTACAAAAATTAATTCAACTTAGAAAAGAAAAATTATTTATTGAACACATAAGAGTCATACAAATTTACCAGGTCCTCTTTCATTTGGAAATATGATGGCTGACTTATTAACTAGATAAACCATCATGCTTTATTTGTAATTAATCACCTTAATACTAATCAACAAAATCTTACACTTATGCAAAAACATTGGAGCGAAATTGGATTTAAAGTTCAGCCAAAAGTTAAAAGGAAAGATTTGCTCACAGGCACCTGGAAAGGGCCTGATGTATTAATCACCTTGGGAAGAGTGTATACATGTGTGTTTCCACAGGAGCCGCGTCACCCATCTGGTATCGCAATCGACTTGTGTGCCCTACAAAAATAAGAGAAACCCAGGAAAAAAAAAAAACAAAACAGAAGATGCAAATGAAGAAAGCGATGCCAAAGCTCAAAAGTCTTCCCCTTTCTCCTCAACAGGCGAAGACAACAAAAGAAGCCCAACCACCAACCTGGGAATAAATTAAGAAACTCACCCATTCTGCGGAGGAGATTGTTGTTTCTACAGGAAAGACTATCACTGTTGAAAATAGGTTTCTTGCTATGCTTGCCATTATTGCTGTGCAGGCAGTGTCTGTTTCAGGAGAACAATACTGGACATATGTTCCTAATCCTCCTCTTCTACATCCTGTGGGATGGGGTGGGGGGATGAGGATATAATACAAGTAATGACAAATAATAGTGACCTGCTAGGGGGTTTGGAGGACTATTCTAATTCTCATATGACTTCTCAAACAATTAATTATGAAGGAATGACAGATACCACTCCAATTTGCATAACGCTATCAGGAGAAAATCTCCACGGGTGTTGGCCTATAAACTATAGAACTTTTTTGACTGATACCCTTGATCAATCCAATGATAAAAAGTTCAAAAAAAGATTGATGTGGCAAATTGGCATGATGACATTAGGCTTTCATACTTATAACGAATACTTTTTCATTCCCAAGAGGAATATACATTTAGGTAACTGCCTACAAAAATATCATGACAAAGATCAGTTTGGGGATGTATTAATTACCTCACCGAAATGGTGAGAATGTGGATTTCAAAAGGCCTCTTTTTACAACCCTTTGGGGCACCAGATAGTATTTTTGATTTTTCCATTGCTAACCCCGATTATGATTATGCCGCCTACTTAAAACATAATTCAGGAAAGTTTAATGGCTATGCTCCTGATAGGCACGGGGAACCCCTGAAAAGATGGCTCACTCCAGCGTGGGTGGCTTCCGTTTTGGTGAGTCACTCTCCCTTTCACAATAAAATGGGCATTCATCTGTATTTGTTTAGACTTTTTGCAGCAACAATCATGATTTTACTGAAAAAGCCCAAAGAAACTAAAAGTACTGCAATTGGGGTAAGAGCATGTGTAGATTATCCTATGGGAATTTTATCTAGAAAACTAGATAATTTAATCATTATTAATCAAGGAAAATCTTATTATGTTAGTTGTAAGGATTATATTTTCACTAATTTTCTTACTTCTTCTCTGGATAAAACATATTCTGTAATTTTTATTTTAAAAAGACCTTCATATGTAATGTTACATGTAGATCTATAAAATGACCCTTGGTTTAAAAATTCTGCTTTACAAATGCTGAAAATTCTGGATATTATGTTGCAGCCAAAACGCTTTGTTGCGGCCTTGATTTTAGGAATAAGTGCTTTATTAACAATAATTAGCTCTTTAGCGATTGCTACAGCAGCCTTAGTAAATGAAGTAAACACTGCTCATTTTGTTACTGATTAAAACAAATATGTTTCATTAGCCTTAGCAGAACAACAAATTATAGATAAAAAGTTAGAAATGAAAATAAATCCTCCGGAGGAAGTGGTTCTGGCTATAGGTCAGGAAGTTAAAAATTTAAAAACACAACTCTCAGTTAAATGTCATGCTAGTTTGAAATATATCTGTGTTACTGTTCTAAAATATAGCTTTTCTTTTAATTGGAATGCCACCAAAAATCATTTGTTAGGAGTCTGGAGAGATAAAGATATCTCTCATGTTATGGAGGCTTTACAGGATAAAATTATAGCAGTTAGTAAAGCTCATTTAGATGTAAAAAACTTACAATCTTTGGCAGCATTATTTAAGCATAACGTGGAGGCTCTCAATCCTCTGGATTGGATTAATGTAATAATTATAATTACCATTGTCAGATCAATTCTCCTAATTCTTATTCTTATATTTCCAGTCATTTTCCGGATGATCTTTAGATTTATCTCTTCTGTGCACCAAGACATTCATGAGCTTCAATTAAAAAATAAAAAAGGAAGAAATGCCATGACACCTCCTGCTGAATCTGCGTGAGAGATCATGCCATACAAAGCATAAGATTCATGGAAGCATGCTTGCAGGAAGGGGTGTTGGTTCAAGGCTTCCTCTATACTTGGCTGCACCTTTATTGCCTCTACCTTTATTCTAACTATATTCTTCTTGGCTGTACATTTGTTTCCTTTATTCTTGTTTTGGCTATTTTTCTATTGATCCACGAACAGAGCATGTGAAGCCACTTACCCTCATGCCTATCCTTGCTCTTCTCTGCTCTCTCTCTCTACTTCTACTCCTCTTGCAGGCCGCCTCACATCCTCTGCACATGTACATCTGCCCCTGGGAGACCCTGGCCACTGCTGACTCCACATTGAGGCCCCCGACCCTGCCTCCTCCTCCCCTCTGCCCAGTCCCCTCTTCCCCTTGGCTCCGTCCCCTACCCTTGCCCAAAAGATCAGCCCTGACTGGGCCTTAAGGCTTCCAGGCCATAGGAATTACAGCCTCACCTCAGCTCTGCACTCCCCGCCAACCCTAGCGCTTGCTCAGGGGATCGAATCTCTCCTCAGCCCCACCTCTAGAGGAAACTCTTCTCCAAGCCTCTCCACTCCACATATCAAGAACGTGCACAGTGACCCAGTTAGAGAGAGAGACAGAGAGAGAGACTGAGAGACTGAGAGACTGAGAGAGATTGTTGGGGAAAACTACCTCTCAAGGACTCAGAACATAGCACACTTTGGGATGACTCAGCACACAGCATACTTCAAAAAACAGCACAAAGCACACTAAGTAAAAGACTCAGCACAATGTGTCCTTTGAAGGACTTAGCATATAGTAGCCTTTGGGATGACTCAGCACACAACACCCTTTGAAGGAGGGAGTCCATAGCACTCCGTGTATAGGACTCAGTGCATGGCATGCTTTGAAAAACTCAGCACATAGCACTCTTTCCCAGGACTCAGCATATAGCACCCTGTGTTAAGACTATTTAAATACTTATACTTCAGCAGAAAAGCAACATGTTTAACAACTGTTACAAATAAAGTAATAAATCAGAATATATTACTATACTAATCATTGAATGGATTTTTAGCGACAGTCAAATATGTAAGAAAGGAGGTAATATACCATTCGTTTGCACTTAATAAGTGAGAAAGAATTTTCTAGGTCTTTTAAAATATATCATAAGTTTAATGAAGAAACTATTCTGTCATGTCCATATGATAATCAGATAAAGATGAGATTAGAGCAAGAACAGATTGTACTAAGTTTTGGGATGTTAATGTATGTACTTATTTTGGTTTTGGAAAATTGTGAGGATTTCAAATTGGGGTATTGTTCTTGCTAGGCTGGCATTATGTCAGTGGTTAATTTTAGGATAAGGGTTCCCTTTCCACAAAAACATGCACCTGATCTGTCCTTTTAAGTTTCCCATCATCAATTGCATCAGAGTTGTACACCAACTTGTCTAGCTTCCTGGATCTTGCAGTCCTTCCAATGTTAGTCTCTAGATAATGCAGGATGGTGGAAATGATCTAATGCACCCAGCTATAGATTGAGAAGGAACTCCCCTAAAATTTGACCTGGTTTCTGTTCTCAAGCCTCCTAAGTAGTTAAAAGTACAGATTGGAGCCCCTGGTGCCAAACAGTAACAGTATTTTTAAAGCAATTAGACATTTATATGACACGTTTGTGATTACCTCAGGAAAAGAATAAAAGAGCAATGAAGCATAGAGGACAAACAGAATTTTAGCTAGCTACTCAGAGGGTGAATCAGCTTAGCTAGCTACTCTGGAGGCCGAGATCTGAAAACCACTTTTCAAAGCCAGTACAATCATGAAAAAACATGTGATTATCTCCAAAAAACCAGAAGTGCATCAGTGGCTCAAGTGGTAGACCACTACTTTGGGCTCGGATGCTTAGAGCAGGAATGATGAATGCATGCATGAGCACATGAACATGCACATGTGTGTAGAGGCACGAGTGTGCACACACACACACACAAATGAGTATTTCAATGCAGAGTTCTTTATTTTTTTTTACCTTGCTGTACTTTATTTCCCTGTATTAGTTCACAAATTAACAAAATTAGCTAAGCACCTATTTACATACAACTCATCATGTTTCTCTAAAGTCTACTCTCTTTTTGGCAGCCTGCTCTTATTTGACCCAAAAGTAAATTATTCAAGAGATCAATTCATCTCCCTCATCTCTGTAATGTTAGATGATTGTTTAAGTTCTTCCTAGCAATATAATTTTGTGAAATCCTACATCAAGCAGCATATATCTTTCATGAAATGGGAAGCCTCTGGAAAAAAATAAACTATAGGTTTTACTCCTCCTGGCAAGCATTTGGAAATTTATTATCTTCATATAATCAATGATATGTCTGTGTATGCCAAAAACGGCTGTGAAAATAAAAAGACCCTTCTAAGCACATAGAATTCGTATACCATTAATAGGTATGAAGGTTTTTTTTTTTATTATTCTGAAAATACCATACAGAAGAGTTTCAATTACATGGACAAGGTAATGAGTACATTTCTTATCAAGAATTGTTGCCTCCTCTTTTGTTTCCACTTCCTATCACTTTCCATCTCATCCCTCCTGCCCCTCCCCCCCATTATGCCCCGCCTTGCGAAAATTTTAAAGTTCATTTTTCGACAAAACATCTTGTACATCTCATTGTTACAATGGGTCCAACTCTATCCTTTTTTAAAATATTTGTTTTTTCCTTTCCCCTCCACAAACTATACCAACATAAAATACAGTGAAAACAGGAGCTATATTGTGGGGAAGGGACATACAAAGCAACAAAAATTCATCTTATAAATATGTTAGAAACAATCGCATGAAAGAAAAAAATATTTGAATGCTTATGTTGGGGTACATTTCACCTAACATCAACGAATCTTACCTTTTCTGCTTGTCTCAGGCATATCCTATTTATTACCAATAAGGGAAACCATGGGGCCTATGTGTACTTGGACCTGGCTTAGTTCACTTAATATAATTTTTTCCAAGACTTTCATTTTCCAAACAATGGGGCAATGTCATTCTTTCTGATGGAGGCAAAAATTCCATTGTGTATATATACCACAATTTATTGATCCATTCATCTACTGAGGGGCATGTGGGTTGGTTCCAAGCTTAGCTATGGTAAATAATGTTGCCATAAACATAGTTGTGCTGGGAGCTTTAGTGTGGTCTTCTTTGTGATCATTTGCGTAAATGCCCAAAAGTGTGATTGCTGGGTCATAGGGGAGCTCCATATGAAGTCTTTTGAGGAACTTCCATACCCCTTTCCAAAGTGGTTGAACATGTTTACACTACCACCAACAATGCAGTAGGGTTCCCCTATCCACATCTCCTCCTGCATCTGTTGTTATTAGAGTTCTTGATTATAGCCATTCTAACTGGGGTGAGGTGGTATCTCAATGTTGTTTTGATTTGCATTTTTTATAGCTAGGGAGGTTTAGCATTTCTTCATGTGTCTATTGGCCATCTTTCCTTCCTCTTCAGAGTAGTTTCTCTTTAAGCCTTTAGCCCACTTATTTATTGGGCTGTTGATTCTTTTAGGATTTGTTTTTGTGGGATTTAAAATTGGAGTTCCAGATATATTTTAAATAGGAGACCCTTGTCCATTGTATGACTAGTGAAGATCTTCTCCCAATTTGTGGACTTTCTATGGATCTTGCTAGCTATGTCCTTTGCCATATAGAAGCTCTGCAATTTCATGCAGTTCCATTTGTCAACCTTTCTATTATTTGTTGTGTTTCTGGGTCTCTATTAAGCAATTTTCGACCTGTAACAAGGAGATCTAGGGTTTCTCCTATTCCATCCTGTAATGTTTTCAGAGTGTGTTCATATTGTGAGGTCTTTGATCCATTTGGAGTTGATTCTGCTACAGGGTGATATATAAGGATCTAGATTTATTTTTCTACAAGTAGTTAACCAATTTTGAGAGCACCATTTACTGAAGAGGCTGTCTTTCTTCCATTCTATTTTTTTCAGCTCCCTTATCAAAGATTAGATGGCTGTAGGTCTTTAGGTTCATTTCAATTCTATTCCATTTGTCCTGAGGTCTGTTCTTGTGCCAGTACCAAGCTGTTTTGCTTACTATGGCTTTGTAGAAGAGTTTGAAATTTGGTACTGATTTTCCTCCAACACTGTTCTTTCTGTTAACGATCGTTTTTGCTATTCAGGGTCTTTTATTGTTCCATATGAATTTTTGGATTGCCTTTCCTATGTCCTTGAAGAATGAGGTTGGAATATTGATAGGTATCACATTCAATTTGTAGATAGCATTGGGAAGTATTGCCATTATCACGATTTGATCTTTCCAATCTAGGAACATGGGAGTTTTTCCACTTTCTAAGTTTGTTTTGATTTCCTTTTACAGGTATTTAAAGTTTTCATCATAGAGGTCCTTCACTCCTTTGATTAAGTTAATTCGTAGGTATTTTATTTTTTGTGCAGCTATTACGAATGGAGTTGCTTTCCTAATTACAGCCACAATTTTCTCATTGTTGGCATACAGAAAAGCCATTGATTTTTGAGGGTTAATTTAATACCCTTCTAGTTTGCCCAAGTTTTGAGTAACCTTGAGTAACTTGGGAGCGGGGTCTTTAAATACAAGATCATGTCATCTGCAAACATGGAAAGTTATACTTCTTCTTTCCCTATTGATTTCCTCTTTATGTTTGCATTGAAGAGCAGTAGAGAAAGTGGGCCTCCTTGTCTCGTTCCAGAGTTTAGAGGGAATAGCTTTAGATTTTCACCATTGAGTATAATGCTTTCTGTAGTTTTGTCATGCACAACCTTTATTGTGTTGAGGAATGTTCCATAGATTCCTAATTTTTCCAGGACCTTCACCATAAAAGGGTGTTGGATCTTGTCAAAGGCTTTTTCTGCAACTATTGAGATAACCATGTGGTTCTTATCATTGCTCTTGTTGATGTGATGAATTATGTTAATTGATTTGTGCATATTGAAGCAGTTTTGCATCCCTGAAATGAATCCTGTTTGCTCATGGTGTATGATTTTTTGGATGAATTGTTGAAGTTGATTAGCCAAAATTTTGGTGAGAGGCTTTGCATCAATGTTCATCAAAGAAATGGGTCTATAGTTCTTTTTCTTTGATGAGGGTTTGGGGATGAGGGTTATGATGGCTTCATAGAAAGAGTTCGGTAGTGAACTTTCTCTTTCAATTTCATTGATGAGTTGGAGGAGTATTGGTGTGAGTTCTGCTCTGAAGGCCTTGTAGAATTCTGCTGTATAACCATCTATTCCTGGGTTTTTCTTAGATAGGAGTTCTCTTATTGCTCTTTCTATTTCAATGCTTGATATGTGCCTGTTAAGATGGTTTAACTCATGTCAAAATTTGCCAGGAAAATGTCCATTTCTGCCAAGTTCTCAAACATATTAGCATAAAGTTTTGAGCAGTATTCCTTTATAATGTTCTGAATCTTGGTTGTTTTTGTAGTGAGGTTTCCATTCTCATCTCTGAGTTTATTAATTTGGGTGTGTTCTCTTCTTTTTCTTTTTTAAGGGTCTGTCAATTTTGTTAATTATTTTGAAGAACCTTCTCATTTTGTTGATTCTTCATATGGTTTTTTTTGGATTCTAATTCACTTAATTCTGATTGAATTTTAATTCTTTCTTTCCATCAACTTGATTGGGGTTTATCTTGATTCACTTTTTCAAGGAGTGTCAGATCTCATTAAATTGTTGGTTCCAGGTCTCTCCAATTTGTTAATATAGGAACTCAGAGCTATATACTTGCTTCTGAATCGTGCCTTTTCTGTGTCCCAGAGGAGCAGAAAATCTCTGTGCTAGTTTTTGTTGAATAATATGAACATTTGAACTTCGATTCTAAGCTCTTCCATGACCCACTGGTGTTTGAACAGTGTGTTTTTCAGCCTCTATCTTTTACTGGACTTTCTTTGGTGGCTTTTTGTGTTGAGTTCTAATTTTTTTCCCTTTTGGTCTGATAGAATGCAAGATATGAATGCAATGTTTCTGAATTTTGAGAAGTTTGATTTGGAAAATGTTCCATGTGCTGCTGAGAAAAAAGTGTACTCTTATGCTGCTGGATGAATATTTGCTAGATGTCTGCTAAATCAGTTGATGTATGCACTTGTTTAGATCTGCAGTTTCTCTGTTGAGTTTTTGCCGAGTTGATCTATTTAGTGGGAATAGTAGTTTGTTAAAGTCCCCAACAATTAATGTCGTTGGATCTATGTGAGATTTAAAGTAGTATTTCTTGTATAAATTTGGGTGCACTATTGTTTGGCAAATATTTAGAATTTTAATATCCTCCTGAAAGAGATATCCCTTAATTAGTATGTAGTAACCTTCTTTATCACTTCTCAATAATGTTAATTTGAAGTCTATTTTATCTGATATTAGGATTGCAACTCCTGCCTGTTTTGGGGGGCCGTTTGCTTGGTAGATTTTGTTCCAGCCTTTCACTTTCAAAATGTGTTTGATTTTTATGGGCAAGTTATGATTCCTGAAGGTAGAAGATAGAAGAATCTTGCATTTTAAACCAACTAGACAGTCCATGTCACTTAATTGGAGAGTTACATCCCCTAATATTGAGAGAGAGGACTGAGAGGTATTTGGGTGCTCCTGCCATTTTATCCACCTTCTTGGGTCCTGCGCCTACTGGATTCTTTCTGTGGTTCTTGGATTCTGTTTGTATGTGGTTTCTTGGCCTTTCTTGTGGTCTTGTTGGTTTTCTATGTTTAGGACATCTTTTAGTATCTTTTGTAGTGCTGATTTGGTGGAGATATATTGTTTGTTTTTCTTTGCTATGGAAGATTTTTATTAGACCTTCAATTATGATTGAGAGTTTAGCTGGGTACACTATTCTTGGTTGATAGTTGTTTGTCTTTAGAGCATGGTATACACCATTCCAGGCTCTTCTTGCTTTAATTGTCTCTTCTGAGAAATCTGAGGTGATTCTAATTGGTTTTCCTTTATAGGTGACTGATCTTTTCTCCTTGACAGCTTTAAGGATCTTTTCCTTGGTCTGAATTGATCCTGTGTGGCTTATAATTAATTGGACGATGGGAAGTCCTGTTCTTGTCTGGTCTATTTAGAGTTTTAAAAGCTTCTTGTATCTGAATATGCCTATCTTTTTGCGTGTTGGGAAGTTCTCTGCTGGGATCCTGTTGAACAAATTTTCTAGACCATTACCTTCTGTCTCTATATGCTCCTTTACACCCATTTCCCTCAGATAAGGCCTTCTGATGGTGTCTTCCAAGTGTTGAATAGATCTATCATATTTCTTGAATTTGTCTTGGATAGTTGTATGTTCTTTCTCTATAATACCTAGGCTGTCTTCAATGCCGGAGATTCAATCTTCTGCATAGTCTAACCTAATGTCAAGACTTTCTACTTTATTTTTCATTTCTTTTCCTTTTAATTGGTCGGCTGTTATGGCTTCAAATTCTTTGTTGGAGCTTTGTTTTAGATCTTGTATGGAATTCTTTACTTCCTTAATTTGGTGTTCAGTGTTTACTCTCAAATCACTTAGTTGATTGGTTATGGTTTCCTTGGACTCCCATTCCTTCTGTTGGGCTCCATTCAACATTCCCTTTGTGGTCTTCCTGACTCCTTTCAGGTGACTGTTTATGGATTCCATGAATGGCTCTATTGATCTTTGTCTATGCTCATCCAGCTCTTGCAATTCTTGTATTACTCTTTGATTAGATTTCTCACGTTCATGTAACTTCTCTAGTTCTCTTTGACTGATCTCAGCCTGCTTACACAATTCCTTTATTTCTCTTTGAGTATTCTCAACCTGCTCATGCAATTCCAGTATCAATCTTTGAGTAGCTTTCTGAAGCCCATGAGCTTCCTGTTTTGATCTTTGGTTTGCCTCCTCTCTCTCCCTAACACGTTCACACTGAGTCCTTTGCAGGGTTTCAATCTTTTCATTCACCATGTTTACCAGTAGTGTTTGTAGCGCTTTTTGGGAACTCTCGTCTGGATTATTCATTATCTGTTCTGTCACCTGATTATATTGAGTGGGAATTGAGATACCCGGACTTGCCATTTTCCTTGTGTTTTTCTTGCTTGTTCTGCCCATTTGGGATGAAAGTAATGCCAGTTTTGTGCTAGAACACCATTTTAAGGCAATCATCAACCAAAGTCCTGTAATTGCATAGTCAAATGTTTGAAGATACAATCTAGTTCAACAGATACAGTCCATTCAACATTAAATAACTATGTTTTAATGGGCTAAGAATACCAAAGAATAATTTGACCAACCAGAAATTATTATGTTTAGGGAGAAAGGTGGGGAAAACAGCGTTAGAGGGATGTGGAAAGGTAAAAGGAGAGTGAAATTAACCAAGTCCTAATCTCACAGAGGGAAATGGATTGGAAAGAATGATAGAAAAGAGAGAAGAAAAAATTTTTAAAAAGAGACAAGAAAAAATGGCAAGACAAATATTTAAATTTAAAAAGTGAAACTCTTAAAAGTAATGAAAATTTAAAGAAGTAAAATTGAGAGATGAACAAGGATGAGAGGAGGGGAGGGATAGAAAGGAGACCTGAAAAATTAAAAAATAAAAATACTTCAAATAATTTATAGGTATAAATAAATAATACTGCTATTAAGGAATTTAATCCTAAGAGGTTTTGAATTGAGTAATACATTTTTGGATTAAGAATGTACACAATTGTGGATAAGGTCTTATAATCAATGACAGGTATATAGGAGGTGAACAGAACAACAAATAATTCAGGCAAAAAGAACAAAAGATGAAAAAGTAAAACGAATGAGAAAGAAAGAACAAAAAAGACCAACAGGTCAGTAAACATTTTTTTTTAAAAAGCACACACACACACACACACACACACACACACACACACACACACACACACACACACACACACACACATACACCTAAAATAAAAGTTATAAGAGGAAGAAAAAAAAGATTAATGAAAACAATTTTTATCATTAAAAAGTAAAAATTTAAAAAGATACAAAAAAGACTTCTTTGATTTTGTTTTTGGGGGGTTGCTGGGAAAATCCTGTATCTCCCTTGTGTCAGTCACCAGTCTCTTGGTGGAGTCTCTGGTTTGCTTGTGGTGTTTGGTTTTCTGTGGCTTGATTGGTTTCTTAAGTCAGTTTGTTTGGGCAGGCAGAAAAAATTCTGTTGGTTTACCCAGAAGTTTGTGATCGCCTCTCAGGCTAGTTCAGTGGGAGGGAGATCTGCTTTGAGTATCACAAAAGAGGGAGGTGGCTGTTTCCTCTAGTTTGGAGTTACTGTAATAAGGCTGGGTTCTGGGTAAAGTTGAGGCCTTTCAGCAAACAGTAACTTTTCCCTGAGGGGCTAGCTTCTGAGACATTCACAAAGCCCAGCCTGGAGCCATTCTCAGGGTTTATGTTTACTGAGTTTCAATTGATTGTCAGGGCTGTTGTAGGGAGGGGCAGCCTCTGGCTCTGTTTACCCAGTGAAGAAAGCCACTCCTTTGTGGGATTAGCTTTCTCTGCCTTGTTGTTGTGACTTTCCCATGGGCGGAGTTGAGAATGGCAGGTCAGGGTAGGTACTTGTGACTAGCTAAATGACTCTTTTGTTTTCTTCAAAGAACTCAGTTGGATCTAGCTACTTAGCCAGGCTTTTGTCTACATCAAAGGTGGATATCTCCGGTGTTCGGGGGAGGGGTGTCCTTCCCTCCTCTGCTCCCTTTGAGAAGGAGTGAGGATGTTAGTTTTGTACTCACGCTGGAGTGTGGGTTCCTGGGTAGCCTCTGGTCTGCTATCTGCAGGATGAAGATATCTGCTACTTGTCAGTTCTTGCTCGTGTTGAGTAAAATCTGCTTGCCCGCTGCATCTGGCACATTTGTCCCAGACTCTCTGGGTTGTAGTTATGGCGGCTATGGATGGCACCAAGGCCGCCACAGCAACCTCAGCCATGGCTGCTGGAAAATGCTCAGATCTGTCTCCTTACCTGGATTTTTCCTCTCTGCCCAAACTCTCTGTAATGTGATGGCACACTTGTTGTGCCTAGGACTGTTCATTGGAACACTAGAACTGCTTTCTATGCAAAAGCTTGTTTAGCCACCAGATTCTCCTCCCCCATCTTCTCGAAATTTCTGAAGGTGTTTAAATATTACTGGAATTGTTTTGGAATAAATAATGTTCACCTTCACTATCTTGAGAAAGAAGAATTGGTTTCTCAGCATTATAGGTAAGAACTTGAGTGAAAGAAACAAAAAGAAAAATGAGGAACAACTCAACACATACATTCAAAAGAAACAAAACAACCCAAGAAAACACCAATTAACTCAGTACTCAAGAACCTGCAGGAAATGCAAAGATTTTTTTTTTAAATAGCTATGATAAGCTTATGAAAATCCTGACTACGAGGGAGTCTACTTTTGTGAGGATAGTGGTTAAAGCTCAGACTGGACAGAAAGATCTGTACACAATGCCAGGCACTTGTTTTTCTAAATTCCAGGAAGAATAACATAAAGTAGACTGAGCCCGCTATCATACACAAGTAGGAAGCAAGATTCTATCTGAAAGTTAATCAGGATAATTTAGGGCTGGGGGCATGCCAAAGTGATAAGAACATCCATTTAGGAGAAACAAGACACTCAATTCAAATTCCAATCTTATGTGTATTAAAGAAAAAAAGGTATGACTTTAAATAATGGGAATAATTGCAAGATTTGAATATTTGAGTGGAGAAAAATCCATGAGAGAGGTAGAGTTTACCCATGTTGTAATACTTTCTACTTAAGTGATGATATTATGTGGTACTCCAGACATAACAGAGTTACCTTGCAAATGAGCGTGGATGTGCATTTGGGTGAAGGAAATACTCTATTTACATAGGTGTAAATTAAATACTTTTTGGGGGTAGATTTTAGTTCTTGTACTAAGAGCCTGGGTGATATCTCTGAGTCTTTTCTCTCAAGGCTATCACTCTACTACTATGAGCTACAGTTCCAATTCTGATTTTCTGTTGGTTGTTTGGAGATAAGGGGCTCATGGACTTTCCTGACCAGGATGGTTTCAAAACCATGATCATCAGATCTCAGCCTCCTGAGTAACCAGGATTCTAGGCCTGAGTCGTCCATGTTTTTAATAATTTAGTAAATTGTACAGTTACAGAAGTTATAATTTATCATTATAACCTTTATAATATGTGTTTATATTTATATCAATGCATACATATAGAAATTTTTAACATATTTTTGTATCTACAGTAGATTTACGAAATCATCCTTCATTATAAAATAACATGGAAACAAGTTCAATGAGGAGCAAAACAAAGGGAATTGTCACATGTTTCTTGTTGTTGAATGAAATATGAATTGCGAGAATCAGTTTGAGAAAACCATTTAACAAAATGGATAATGGCTATTAATTCCAATCCCTTTATTTGCCCATATTGTGCATCCTCACACATGAGTGTCAAAGTCAAACCACACTTTTTTGCCTTTGTATTTAAATCACATGTTATAATTTAGGGGATAGGTAAAGTAATCAAATAAAGATTAAAATAATACTAAGTGAGGCTATGAGTTAGAGCTGAAAATTATTTTAAATATGTTAATAGCTAATTTAATTCCATATCTCTTACTTTTGCTCTATTGTCATATACCTCATTCACACATTAGGAAAGTACATAGAAGGTTCTCACTAAATTATGTGTAAAATTATGAAAAATGTATTAAAAGAATATGGGCACATCGGGGCTGCGAAAGTGGCTCAGTGGTAGAGCTCTTGCCTTGCATGCCTGAGGCCATGGGTTTGATTTCTCAGCATCACATAAGCAAAAAGAAGAAAGCCAGAAGTGACTCTGTGGTAGATTGCTAGCCTTGAGCAAAAAAGCTGAGGGACAACACCAGAGGAGCCCAGAGTTCAGGCCCCTCGACCGGAAAGAAAACAATAACAACAACAAAAGAATATGGGCACAGTATGGTTTTAGCTGATTGGTACCTGTAGGGGGTAGTGTGTTTTTGAGGACCTGAAAAACGTTGTGATGTAGATGAAGGAAGGGATGTGCTAATTCTGGAAAATTGGCTAGAGGATTGCTCCCAGAAAAACAGTGATTAATTTTTCCAAAAGGTTAGAGTAAAATCACTCTCACAATCATGTTCACTACTGCACTATTCACCGTAGAGAATTTATGGAAACAGCCCAGATGCACTTTAGCAGAAGGATGGTTGGAGAAAGTGTTGCACATATACGCAATTGGATTGCACCCATCCATGATAAAGTCTGTTACAGCATTTGCAAGAAATGGATAGAACTAAAATTATGTTAAATAAACGAAGTCACAGCCAGACACAAAAAGAACGCGTATTTAGAAGCCAGAATTTTATGCAAGTTAAAAAACAGTATTAATCAAAGCATGCTATTTGTAGAGGAGTATTTAACAGGTGTAATTTCTTATAAAATTGAACTTTTAATCCAACAAAATGAATACCAGGAGGCTACCACTTGGAAAATGTGAGGGAAAATCAAAGGGAAGAAATAAAGAGACTGATGGAAGTAGAGAGTGAAGCTATAATATTCAATGCAGATAGTATGAAACTAATAAAAACGAAAGTGGGTTGAGGTTTGGAAGGATGTGAGAAAGTTATGTAAAGATCCATTGTACTTATAAACTGATTCGTTGAATGGAAAACATTTCGTACACCTATTTAATAAAAATATAATTAAAAACAATGGAGACATCTGATCTTAAACCATGAGTCAATATGATACTTGCCTTCTCAGAAATTTTCTTTGCAGGTATTTTCCTCATAATGACAGAAAAGTGAACAATGCAATGTATATCAATACATCACTTTGCATATCCTAAATAGATAATATAAATATCACAGTAAAAATATTAGAATATATCACATGATAAAATAAAAGGTAGAAAGTATCAAACTCTGATTGTTTTTCCAAGTACTTTACCTTTGGTATCTAATTTAATCCTCACAATAATCCCATAAAGTGAAACTATTTATATTTTTAATTCTAAGATGATGATATTTAAGTCTTCAGAGTTGGAATTACTAGTACAACATTCTACACACGGTAAGTGTTAGCCTGCGTTCCATTCCCACTATATGAACTAACCTCATTCTATTTTATAACTAAATACCAGCACTCAGTCTACTAATTCTAGGAAAATTCCCAAAATTATTGTGCACACTCTAATAATATTTTCTTTATCTTTGTTAGAAAATAAGTAACTAAGACGGACACCGGTGGCTCACGCCTATCATGCTAGCTACTCAGGAGGCTGAGATCTGAGTATTGTGGTTCAAAGCCAGCTTGGACAGGACAGACTTTGAGATCCTTATCTCTAATAAACCACTAGTAAACTGGAAGTGGCACTGTGGTCCAAGTGGTAGAGCACTCGCCTTGAGTGGAAGAGCGCAGGAACAACACCCAAGCCCAGAGTTCAAGCCCCATGACCAACAACAACAAAAAAAGAAAATAAGTAACTGTAAGAAGAAAACTCCATGTTCATAATCAATTTATACATCCTTGGTGAAAGGAACTGCTAAACTATAACATTCTTGATTTCTAGCTCAAAACAGTAGAAATCATATTTTATGCCTTCACTCAACACTGCACTGCCTGGGGACCCCATCTCTGGTTAACAAGTCTTACTGAAAGAATGACCTGCCCAATTCCTGATGGAAACAGACTGCAGGTCTTTTGGAGCAATCGTTTCCACATTGTAGCTCACCTAAATTTTTTTTACCATTTGAAGTATTTTGATTGCTTTTTATACCCACCATTTTGAGAGAAATGTACTACTTTAAAATGTTATTAAAGAAAGAATGATATAAAATCACATTTGACCCCAGATAAATATTTTACCTTTCATATACCCAAAAATGCAGTCTTACCTATCATTAATGTTAGGAATGACAGGTTAAAAATCATTGACACCAAGACCTAATTATGAATTAAAGACTCTCCAACTTGTGAATACAATCGGTTTAAAAAGACATCAACACTACTGCATTTTTAAGTCCCTATGATAATGATAATGATTCGCTATGATAATCATAATGATAAACTATTACCACTTAAAAATAACTCATTTTCTTGGGAGTAGGACGAAAAGCACAAGGTTAATCCTAATCATTTTAAAAGACCTTTATTTAAAAGTTCACTCATAACTATAAAGATTCTAAAACTAACTGAAGTAGAGAGGAAATAATTTAACTGCATCATCTACATTCAATAGACTATTAATAGAAAACAAAATTATACTAATAATTAGCTTACCCAATTCACTTAATTCTTTTATTCTATTCCATTTACTTTCATAAAAACTGGGTTTTCATAAAATGAAGCATAAAAAAGCGTATATACCCACTTACATTTTCAGAACTTAACAATATTTCAGAAATTTTAGCTCTACAGTCAATGAACTGAAATAATACTAAAATATTCAAAGGATTTTCAGAAATTGCAAGACTTGCTCTGAGATGTTATGTATATTGGAACAGATATTCAAAAAGCCTTATTTGTTAAAGTTGCCATAGTTTCTCCCACAAAAGAGCCATTAGTAAAGATACCTGTGCATGTACAAAACACCTTCAAATGCATCCACAATATGGACATAACACTTGCTTTTTGTTTGTTCGTTTTTGAAAGGAATATCTAACAAGCATATCCCCAATACTTATTTTCAATGAATAAGATGGGATATTCAAACATAATATGGGTTGGATTATCTCTTAGTGAGAATAGATATAATCTTGCAAAGAAAGTGATTTTCAACAGAAATCTGGAAAGAGTTTATCCAACTTGTGCTTCACAGGAATAAGCAGAGAGTAATACCTGTTTGGTCAAGTCGGTCCAAATCACTCTATGAGTGTATCTTGAAAGTATAACCAATTTAAGAGGTCAAATATGTATTTTGTACTGACAATCATCTTATAGCAACAACTTACTAACTAATTATGTCTGTATCTTCTTACCTAACATACAATAAGAGCTGAAAGCGGTCTCTTTTTCTAACTTAATATTATAAATGCTTTGATTATGATGTTATTATTAGACAAATAATATGTACAAAGGCTGGTTCCACTGAAATGACATGACATGACAGAACACTGATAAATAAAAATATTGCAACACAGTTAGCTTTTTTCAGCCTCACCCTGTCCACATTGGCAAGCAACATTGAAACAGCACATGCACACATATACACATACACACATGTTCGCACATGTACACACACATATACACGCATGCTAAATTCAGGGTTTATTGTACAAAAAAGTCCACATAAAATATTAGTGATTAGGACAAATGATAATATGCCTTATTACAAAATATTACATAAACCATTACCACGCATGTTACATTTTACCTGCCTCTCCACATGTGACCACTTAATTTAGTTTTAATTAATTAATTACCTTATTAATTAATTTATTTGTTTGGTGCTACTACTAGGGCTTGAACTCAGGGCCTGGCTTTGTCCCAGAATTTATTTTTTGTTTCAGTTTTCTCAAGGCTAGCATTTTACTGCTTGTACCACAGCTCCATTTCTAGGTTTTGCTGGTTACTTTCAAATCAGAATCTAATGGACTGTTTTTTCTTGGTCTGCTTTCAAACCACAATTCTCAGATTTCATCTTTCTTATTAACTACTACCTAAGACATAAGCCATCAGTGTGGCTTCTACTTTTTCCTATATAGTTATCTAATGCACATACTTAGATGGTAATTTTAAAATGAGAGTATAGAAGCAAAATGTACAGTGATGATACTGTCCTGTCAGAAATTCAAGTTAGTAATATAAATTTATTCTTAAAACCATACATAAAAAAATACCATGATATAGTGTAAGAGAACTCACTATTGAACATAGGAGCCTTAAGAGCTTTCTAATAGATCCATTATTTATTGGTACCCAACATTAGAAAAATGTATGCGGCATTGGTAAAATAGAAGTCCTTTGCATGACTACATACATTCCTTGTTTTTATAAGACACTTGCTTTCATCTAAAAAGTATGCCTGACTATTGTCTTCATGTGATTTTGATGATTGAAAGTGCTTAGTGAGAAGGTCAAAATGTATTAGTAGTCCTTCACTATCAATTCTCATTTTCTTCTTGAAGAATATAATAATCAAATCAATAGTTCAGAATCGGCAAGCAATACTTCAGAATCATGCTTCCAGTGCAAGTGGATCACCAGTAAGAAATCCTCAATACCAATTTCCACAAAGTTTTGTCACAGATACAATCTCCCTGCCTTCTCTAGCTGCTTTACTACCCTCTTATCCTTCATTGTACAAGAAAAGTATGATTCAACTGATTTCAGTCAGATCTGTTACTAGAACTATCAAGGATTTATTTTACTGTCTGTAGGTTGGTAAAGTTATGTCTCTTTACATAGGCTACTAAAAATGTATTTACTAACTTCAAGTAAATACATAAATTCGATTTCCATCTCTTTTAAAAAATAAAATTTTGTTTGCTCTACAAATTGATCAGAGGCATGGATTTTGTGGCTAGCTACGTCATTACACATCTGTCTCTTTCTTTCTCTCTCCATTTCATGGTTCTCATATATAACACGATTGCTCTATAATTATCCTAATTTATTTTGCTTTTATATTTTTGGTTGTATCATTTCACTTTTTGCTCTGCCATTTCCCAAATCATTTATATGGAAGGCATTATTTCCTATTTTCTCATGCCTAGAATAAGCTGCACATGAAGACATCACTGGTCCTCATTTTCAGTGTGTACATTTGAATATGGAGGAATATCTTTCCTCTGCTCTCCATCAATTCCCTATTCTCCAGTTAGAATAATTTCGAATAGTAAAATTGGAAAAAGAGAAAATAAATCATGGTGAATAAACAGTTGCAGAAAATTCACCAGATATTTCTGACCAGTTCAACCAATGTGAACTATTAGGGAAATACATGGACACCTCATTCCCACTGGCACTCAAAGTCTCTGATTAGGCAATTCTTAGGAATATGGGGAACAAGATGAAAAAGTAAGGAATGGTATCAATTGCAAGAAAAAAAAATTGGAGAAGGATCCAAGTAACGTTCTTCATTGGGCTGTTGAAAATATTCAGCTTACTACAGTGCGGAGACTTCTTTCCCAAAAGGCCACGTATGTGAATAGTAGTGATGATGATCAGTATACCCCTCTTCAAGAAGCCTACGGTGGACACTTAGACATTGTCAGTGAGTTGGTGTCTCAAGCGGCACATGCAATAACTGTAGATGACTGGACACCCCTGAACAGTGCATACACGTGGAATAATAACAGAGTGGCTTCTTTCTTACTTCATCATGATACAGATACCAATGCCCATACTAAAGGACTTTTTTTAAAAAAATTTTTTTTTGTCTGGTCGTGGGGCCTGAACTCTGGGCCTGGACGCTGTCCCTCATCTCTTCAGCTCAAGGCTAGCACTCTACCACTTGAGCCACAGCACCACTTCCTGCTTTTTTTCCTGCTTATGTGGTGCTGAAGAATTGAACCTTGGGCCTCATGTATGCAAGGCCAGCGCTCTACCACTGAGCCACTTTCCCAACCCAAATATTTTTGTTTGTTTGATTTTTGTTGTTGTTGTGTTTTTTTTTTTTTTTTGGTCGGTCATGGGGCTTGAGCTCTGGGCTTGGGTGCTGTCCCTGTGCTCTTCAGCTCAAGGGGAGTTCTCTACCACTTGAGCCACAGTAACACATCCCCAAACTAAAGGACTCTTGACACCCTTATATCTTGCTGTTGAGAATTGAGATAGCAAAGATACGCTGGATCGCCTTCTGTTGAACCATTATATAAATCCAGGCCTGAAGAACAACATAGAAGAAACTCTATTTGATATTACCAAAAGCATAAGTATGTATCACTACCTGTATGAAGTTGTAAAAGGCTGTACAAATTGTTCACCGAAGTCCTAATGATCGAGTTAAGTTTCTTAAATTTCAAAAATGCAAGTTCATCTTTTGTGTCCCTACAAAATATTTTCACAATCCAAATAAGAGCAATATCTTTTTTTTTGGTCCGTCATGGGGCTTGAACTCTGGGCCTGGAGCTATCCCTGTGATCTTCAGCTCAAGGTGAGCCCTCTACCACTTGAGACACAGCTGCACTTCCAGTTTTCTAGTTGTTTATTTGAGATAAGAGTACCACAGACTTTCCTTCCCAGGCTGGCTTTGAACCATGATCCTCAGATCTCAGTCTCCTGTTTAGCTAGGATTATAGGCATGAACCACCAGTGCCCAGCAGCACCAATATTTTACTGTAAAAATTCATGGATTCCACGGAATTCTTCCAAGTGAATTGCCTGCCTTGGATGGAAAAATGTATTCAATAGATTTTGTAAACATGTATAATAATTTGTTCAGAGTTTGTGATTTTTTAATAAGAAATAATTTTAATTTACCTGTTGAAATGAGTAGTACAGAAACTAAAATATTTCTGGTGCCTCTCTGAAAAAGTATAATTTAAAATATTCTATATTCTATATTTGCATAATGTTCATAATTTATTTTCTCCTTGATATACATTGAATTCTTTATTATTTTATAATATATAGGTTCATTAATGTGTCCTTTCCGATTGTATTCCATATAGAAACAGTTTGATTCCTTTTTTTCTAGGTCTTAATATTATTTTTCTTTGGGATAAAATTACAATGTTGTCTAATTTGAAAAGTTTTGTAAAGTTTATGCTATGTAAACGCCTTTCTGAGGTGATTTAATACACTGATGTCAAACTAAATTTAATTATATGAATTATGTGTATTATTACACTTGTAATTTTGTAATCAACTTTTTAATCACTTTTTTTCATTTCTTGAATCTGAAGAATGAAAAATATGGAATACTTCTCAAATTTTCATATTATCCTTGTCCAAGTGCCATGTTAATCTCTGTATTGTAATTTGAGTATACGTGCTGCTGAAGCATGTAGTATCCTCTAAATTTAATAGTTAATGATGCAATCTTTATACAGGCTTATATCTATGGGTGCTTACTTGTAACAATGAAACCTTATTGTTCCTAACAATGCTATTGATCGATCTTATTTCCCTAAAATTCTGTGAATATTGGAAAAAATTATATTGATCAGTCGATTGCTCACATTTGCAAACTTTTTTTCCAATGAATATCTTAAGTCTTTTTATTTGGAATTTGATCATACTCTCTATTATTTATAGTTACGTCCAAAGGTGATGGCTTTTTCAAGTACTTATTTATCCAGCTTTGTGGACCTAATGGATTCAAACTAAGCGTTGCTTAAGAGCTACTTCTAAACTTCTTCAGCTCACATTTTCCCAAATGAGGTGTTACTGGAACAAATGACTACCTGAGCCTTTACCTTTCTTCCATGTGGGAACAGACCAACCAGAATACCTTACCCTGACAGCAAAGATTTTCTTACTAGAACAAAACTAATCTTGGTTACAAGGGATCATAGAGAGATGAACAGTTCAAACAGAACTGTTCAGACGAGAAGGTATTTTATCAAAATATAATTGTTTATTATACCTTCCATTTAAAAGTAGCTAAAGCCAAGAAGGTGAAAAAATTGTTCGTATGCATGATTACTGAATGTCCTGTCCTGACTGTAAGTTCCTGGCAGGAACTTACACTACTGCCTTTTTATCACCAAATATTTTCGTAGTTGCAGGAGAAGTGCATATGTTTCTCCTCGTTATTAGGCATTAAATTGATAATGTTTTAATCACAGTGTTTCCTCTTGCCTCCATGCTGTAAATCTACAAATGATAAAGCTTTAGATCTAACTCTTTCAAACACTGAAGTAGAGATAATGGAATCATACTTTAAAACAGAGTTGCCTTTGTTAAAGTAACTACAACAGAACAATACAAAACTTGTGTCTTTTAATCATATGATATATAGTTATATTTTATATTATATGTGCTGATTTTATATTTCACACAATGAAACTTACTAGAATTAGTTGATAATTTGACAAATAAATTGATATTTATTTACTCCAATAAATAGAATTGGAATATAAATATTTAGGTTTCAAATATGTATTAGACTAGAAAACGTATCAATGCAAACTTTTTAGTATAAACTTGTGATACATTATAACTCTTCTTGGTCTTCTGAATCCACATGATAAAAAAACAATGTTTTCCTCTAATCTGTAATGGATTTTACTCTGAAACTCTGTTTATTGTTTTAACTCGCTTGTCCCAAACTGTTTTTGTCCATATTTCTGAAGCATTCTTACTGATTATGCCCAAATTTTGCTAAGATGTCTAAAAAATATTATTCTTCTGCAGTACCCATGGGTCCTAGGATCCCAAGGCCCATTTTCCTGCATCATCAGATAACAGGGGCAAGACATTTCACCAAGGCCCATGCAATATATCAAAACAAAGTAATTGAAGACCCATCTCAATTTCGCATTTCCTATATTTCAGGGCCCCAATTCCTTGAGATGCAGGAATTAGCAGTAAGCAATTGTGAAATGCAAGGCAACTTAAAATGAAGGTTGAGATCACACAATTTGAGAGAAAGTACTGTAATTCAAAATTCAACTTACAAATGACCAGCCCATGTGAGTGAACAAGTTCACAAAGTGTCATAAGATTATTTTTAATACCCCTCACGTATGATTAACGAAGGATTTTATTCCTACATTATTGGGCCAAAAAATAGTTCCTAGAAGGATAGATCTATAATTGCTCTACCAAAGCCCGAAAACTTGACTTAGAGGTCAAATGTAATTCAGAAAAAATATTTGAAGCACTAAGGAGTGCTTCAAAACACTGGGACTTCAGTACAACATGGTTCTGTGGTATAAAAATGTCACTCTCAAACCAATGATAATCTACATTTAATCTCCTGAAAGTATATTCCTTTTCAAATAAATTTTTAAAAATCATTTTCGCCCTTACTTCATTGTTGGTGGGAATGTAAACTTGTTCAACCACTTTGGAAAGCAGTATGGAGGTTCCTCAAAAGACTTCACATAGATTTCCCCTATGACCCAGCAATCCCACTTTTGGGCATTTACCCAAATGTTTACAAACAAGACCACACTAAAGCTACCAGCACAACAATGTTTATTGCAGCATTATTTACCATAGCTAAGATATGGAACCGACCCAGATGTCCCTCAGTAGATGAATGGATCAAGAAAATGTGGTATATATACACAATGGAATTCTATGCCTCCATCAGAAAGAATGACATTGCCCCATTTGTTAGGAAATGGAAAAACTTGGAAAAAAATAAATTAAGTGAAGGAAGCCAGGCCCAAAGAAACATAGGTACCATGGTTTCCCTTATTTGCAATATCTAGTATATGTATGAGTCAAGCGGAAAAGGTCAGATAATGTGAGGTCAGGAAAATGAACCCTTAGATATGTATTTTAATGTTTTTTTTCTTTCATGCATGTGTTTCTAACGCATTTATAAGATTATCTCTTTGTTGCTTTGTATGTCCCTCCCCCACAGTATAACCCCTGCTTTCACTATATTTGATGTCAGTATAACTTGTGGAGGAGATGGGGAAAAACCAGTGTTTAAGGATACAGGTGGACCTCTTGCAACAATGAGAATTACAAGTTGTCATGTCCAAAACGAGCTTTACAACGTCGGTGCAGGGGGGGGGGGAAGGAGAAGGATTGGGATTGGGGGGAGGGGGGAGGCTGGCAAGGGATGTGAAGGGTAAACCAAAGGAGGAGGCTGCAATGCTTGGTAAGAAATGTACGCATTATCCTGCCCATGTAATTGTAACCCCTCTGTACAGTATGTTCACAAATAAAATTAAATTAAATTTAAAAAAATCACTTTCGCCAAAATAACATTTGACAAGTTGATGATACTTAGTGACATTACAAGTTTTTCAAGTGTAGGGAGCAAGTTACAATAGAGTTGAATTATTTACTCAGCACTAATGCCAAACATGTTCAACAATTCATTAAAGTGTAGAAATAGTACCACCCACAATTTGTGTTTTTCAGTATGGGCCTTTCAGAAATGTGTTTAATATGTCAGCCTCCTAAATTTCAAACCCAAACGTTAGCTAATAAATTTCATCATTTAATAAGGTACATTTTAAACAATCACAAATAGTTGCCTCATCATATGTTATTTTATGTTTTCCCTCTGTCTAACATAGTAAGAAATATGACTTTAAGTCTTGAATATGGGTACTAATCTGAGATATGACAAACATAATATCTGTCTTCTATTTCTATCATATTCCTATCTAGGAATAAATTTTAATTTTCTTCTTTTTCCAAAACTTATAGGTAGTAGAAAATATTATTCCATGTAAAATAAAAGAATCACACGATTGTACAAAGCCATTTATAAAAATGCATAGTTAGGAATACATTCTAAGCCATTTTTTAACTTTCTTTTTGACTAAAGATTAACCTTTCAAACTGTTGAGAAAAAATCATGTTTAGGTGCTTCCCGTCTCCAGTCTTACAAATTGTTGCTGCAGATGAATGAATTATGGAAATATAAGCTGACATTATTTCAAGAATATGCAGGATTGAAACTCCATGAAATGTATATAAACCTTTCAAAGTATTAATAGACAGTTTAACAGAATGACTATCAGAAGTTGAAACCAAAGAGGAATTATAGTAAAAACATAGAATGAATGAAAAATGAACACAGAGCAAATACAGCTACAATACTGAATGTACACATATGATGAAGGAAGTGGTAAATTGGAAATAAATCTTGGAGAAAGGGTTGGTTGAGAATGATAGAAGGAGTGACTCTGATCTAGGAACATTTGACAATTAGATGGATATATTTAATTGTAACACAATTGCACAAACTTTTAAAATTCAGTTAAAAACACAACTAGAAACAAAAACACACAAAAATCACAACCAAACAGCAATCTCTAGAGAGTATGAATATGAGTACTCAAAATTTTAATCAGTTAATGAAGGGCAGAATTGGGAAAATCAAACAAAGCTGTTCAAAGAGGGAAGTTTGGGATAGGGGAGAATTTTGAACAGAATTAAATAGATTGTCTAAGGTTATAAATCACCTATATCTGCTGCATACAGTATCTTACTTCTACGAGTTTTCTGTCTGAACTGGATAATCCAGTCCTGAGAAACACTTGGTAGCTTGTGAGGTAGAATGGAAGAAACAAGATCAAGAACGCATTACTTCACTGGAGAGAAAACGATCCTCTATATTTTCTCTAATCTCTCTTCACTACTCTTTCTTCATACTTTTAAGTCAATTGATTTTGAATTATATTTTTCCTTCTTTCTCTGGCAAAGTAATTTGTCAAAGTAATTTCATTAAATATTATTTGCCATTTTCTTCTTTCATGCTGTTTAATTGGCCAAGCGAGTCCATAAAACTTTCCTCTTGTATTTGGTTGCCATGAAACAACATCTATGTTAATAAGGAGAAATCTAATATAAAACTTTGTATCCAGAAAACAGTCTAAGATGCTGTGATCACAAATATTTGGCTATATATTTTTTTCTTTTACCTTGAAAGACTTCTTGTGTCTAAAGTGCCCACAAAAATAAGTACTCCATCACTTGTTGGTTCAATCAGAATTGTCTAACCTCAAAGATATATTTTGCTAAGAAGATGCTTAGATGAAACCAAAAAATACTGCACTTTTTAATCTTCTCTCTTAAGATTCTCCTTAGATACCATATCAGGAACAGTGAAGTTATTCTATGCAAAATTATTTTAATAGATTATTTTTCTCTTGGTCTTGCATTTGTTCACCAAGATTTATGGAGGAGAATAGAGTTAAATCACCCATACCTTGGAAGAAAGTGTCTGTTACAAAAGGAAAATGCTTCTATGTCCTACTCTTAGGTCTTGCCAGAGTTCAAATTAATCACAGCTTCTTGGCTTCCAGTCTAGTGAAGCTGAAGGACCATACGGGCTCCACCACTGCTACATCTTCATTATTTCTCTTTTAAAACTCTTCAAGTTGCCTCATTTGGATGTGGAATGTATTTTCATGTCTTCATTCAATCAGTTCTGCATTGTAGTGAGCCAAATGGGCTCTGTAAAATCACTTTAGGGAGTAAAAATACTAACACAATTTACATCAAAAAGTTTTGGCCTCCCTTCACTGCTGAAGTCAATACGCTTAGCTAAGGCTTCTAAGAAAAATTATTTATTAAGTTTTCCATTTGCTCAATTCTTTTCTGAACTTTTTGGCATATGTAATAAAAGAAGTCTAGACTACCTCATATTAATAAGAATATTATTTTTTGTGATCCACTTAGAAATGTGAAATCATTGGTTTGAAGTATCCAATCAAATATTTTTCTGTGTTTCACTGCTTCACGTCCAAAGACATTGTGGAAAGTGTTACAAACAGAAATGTGTAATCCCAACACCTTCTTTCATTGTGGAGGGCACTTTCTCGCTAAATATTTTGACTCAAATTATCTTTTTCAGAGAATTACTTTTTGTAATTGAAGGTACATTCACAAATTTTGATGCCTTATTTTTTAAAGAACTTTTAATTTAAATTCCAATACAACCTTCTTTCAAACAGTGAGAATATAGTTCCTGGGTAAGGACAATTCCAAGGGAACCTACAGGATTTACAGCAAGGTTTCTGAGGTTTGTTTGTTTAGTTTGAGCCATCTTCATCCACATTGCTCCCTCTCTACTAAGTCTCCTTGCATTTCTTTGCATGAAAGCCTATTCTTCCAGGCAATTTTAAATTTTCTTAATAGGCTAAGTTATTAAAAATTTTGAACTATAAAATTTTACCTGTCATAAATTTAAAACTGTTGAAAATCCTTTATCAGAACCGCAAATTCACCAATCCTAATGCCACCTTTACCATCAAAATGTTAACATGCTGTTTTCATGATATAGTATCCATGAAGCTCTTATTTTCCAGTGGCTTTGTTATGCATATATGTAACCATATTAGCTGAAGCTAAGCAAAATGAATTCCAAGATATGGAACCAGATTTTTTTTTCATTTGTGGTTGTTGTTTTTGATGAACTATGTGATTTCTGTTTTCTTTGGGGTTTTCCCCTATGGTTTATCCCTGCTGTATGGTGAGACAATGGTGAGGCAAAGGACAAAAGGTAAACCAATGCAATAGCAATACTCACAAGACAATATGTTGGAAATGTACTTTACAACTTGTGAGGGGTAAAGGGGTGAAGGAAAACTGTGAGAAAAATGAGGGAGGGGTAACAAGTTTGAAATGTTTTTTATTCACTACCTTACAATTAGTGTAAAGTCACTGTACATCAATTTGATAATAAAATTGAAAAAATAAGCTGCGTAAAATGTAATTTTACTGTATTGGCACAGTAAATATTATTCTTTATGTAGTAACATTTTAAAAATCAATAATATTTGGCTTCTAATTTGAATTAATTACCCCTTATTTATCAGAGGTTCATCAACTTGAATGTTATCCAACTAGACACTATTTTCACAATATACTTGCCAAATTTTTCAAAAAAGAATAAATTTAGTACTTTCTCATTCTAAAACAGAAAACAGGGTCTGGGAAGATGGCTCAGTGGTAGAGCGCTTGCCTTGCATGCCTGAGGCCCTGGGTTCAATTTCTCAGCACCACATAAGCAAAAAGAAAAAAGCCGGAAGCTCAAGTGGTAGAGCGCTAGCCTTGAGCTGAAGAGCTGAGGGACAGCGCCCAGGCCCAGAGTTCAGGCCCCACGACCAGACCCAGTTTAATACTATGGAAACCCATAATTTTAAAAGTAAGTAAGTTTTTAAGAGGACAGAATATATGTGTTCTTCAAAATTCCTATGACTAACTACTCATTTTTAAATTCTCAACATTCCTAAGAGATTCAAAACAGTACCTGTTTGCATGTTAAGTAATTCTGCAATAGATGAAGTTTCCAATGGGGTGTTACAGATTGAGAAGTAAACAGAAAAATAGCCACATTCTTGTAGAGGATAAAACTGTGAAGCATGTGTAATAATTAATTCTTCAAGAGTAAGCAATTGTCTATAAGAGTAAGCTATTATGTCTATGACCATCAATCCCAAGATTTATGCCATAAAGTCATCCTAGCCCAACAGTTTCCAACTTGTAAGGGACACCTTAAAATTCCTTAATTCACATCATGAATACCTTATCTCTATTTTGAAAAAATACTACACCTCTGCTAATGTGACACCCTCCTTGTTCTGAAAAGAACACCACAATAAACTGAGCTGCATCATTTTTCCTCCACTGGTATTCTTGAGATCAGAACACTTGCAAAAATTATTTATATTTAGACTTTTTTAACTATCATAGATATTCAGTATGCTAAGATAGGAAAATTATGATTCAAAGCCCACCCAGGCAGGAAGGTTTCTTAGAATCTTATCTCCAAAAAACTTCTCTGCAAAAGTCAGACTCAAGTGGCACTGAGGTTGAAGTGGTAGGGCTTGAGCCTTGAGCATAAACAGGATCAGAGACCCTGTCCATGCCAAGAGTTCAAGTTCTAGGATGAACCAATAAAAAAAAAACTGAAAAAAACCCAAACCTAGCATTTTTCTCCATGTATACGAGGCACGTAAATAAGGAAATGGCTTCCTGTGATACATATAGGTAGAAGAAAGAAGATGTCACACAATTACTCTCTTCATACTATATTAAACCAAACCTTTAAAAATTGGTTTTTCTAAATGTATAAATTAATGTCATCCATTTTTGGCAACTCTGTCTAGATTATTCATATTAACATGGTATACATGAACTCTGCGAATTATCTATTAACTATGTTCTAATTATAACTGTCGTGAAAGAATATCTAGGCAAATAGAATGCCAGAATTATTTGTGAATTTTTCAATTAATTCCTCTACTTTGAAAGAATTTTGTAGTATCCTATAGAATATGAAATTACAAACAATTCCAAAAAATATATTTTAAATCTAAATTCTAATTTAACAAGGTCTACAAAATCCTACATTAGACGAACTTTGCTATTTCTCCAGTCTTAAGCTTTTGTAATCCTTCAACATTTATTTGGAATCCAACAGAATGAGGGATGGGAATCATGAGTTCTTTTGCATCTACGAATGTTCTGTAATGATGAGAGCATTTAAAACACAAGTGAGGATATATATGCGGTGCATTCAATAGGAAACTTGACTTCTCAAAACATAATGACAAAATTAGGCCAAACTTCCAACTTTGTATTCCTTTCTTGTTGTTTGGTTTGTTTTACTGAGACAAAATTATTCTACCTGGTCCAGGGAAGGTATCATTATGTAATTCCACTCTCTTATCTCTTGTCTGAGTGCTAGAATTCCAGGCTTGTATCACATTGCCCTGCCATAGTTTGTTTATTTAATCTAGAAACAGACTAGAAATTCTGAACTTCTCCTATGATTTTATCCACTAGACTGACTGCTCAGAATGTTTATGTACTATTTTCAAAGGTGTTTTAACATTTGACACAGGATATGAACATTTTCAGATGCACCTGCTGGCTTCCATGATTCATTCCACTATGTATCCTATCGTGTTAAGAATGATTGCTTGACTCTCTTACTATCTCTGGTCCCTACCTATGTAATATTCTCAACTTCTGGGGGAAAGTTCACTTGAGGGCTTTCTAATATTAAAAATTATCACTTGATTCTAGTCTTACTCAGGACCAATTTTCTATTGTTTTCTAACTTTTCTACATATTCTGAGAGTTGTTTCATTTGTGTATTTTTGTGTGCACCTATAAGTGCCTCTGTGTGTATGTGTATGTTTGTATGTATGTATGTATGCAAAAACTTAAAGCTGTAATTCAGCAATCTCCCTCGTGACTAGTATCCCAGCTTTGGCTGGTTAATTATAGGTAGTGTCTCAAAGCCTATACTGTCCAAGCTGGATGCAAATTGAACTTCCCAGACTCCTTTACATTCTTAGGTTTTATTTTTCTAGGAGTATCAACTTTTAAACTTCAAACACTTTTGTGAGTGTAAAGTCTAACTGTAGCCCAGATTTTTAACTCAAGAATTCATATAAAGATAGATGAACATATACATTACATATCCTGGGTGTACACTGTTAGAAATGTGATCATAAACCAAGTTGTTGTGAGATCTGAGGATTGGGTTTTAAAGTCAGCATGGGTAGGAAAGTCCTGGAGACTCTTTTCTCCAATAATTACCAGAAAACTGGAAGCGGCACTGCAGCTCAAGTGGAAGAGCACTAGCCTTGAGCTGCGTTTCAGAGGGACAGCACCCTGTCCCATATTTCAATTGCCATGAAAAACAACAACAATAAAAAGGAATATAAGAAAAGGAAAGAAAAAGAAATGTGATCTTAGCCACCAGGTTCATTGCTAGTATAATTCCTGTTCCCTCAAGATAGACTCTTTTTTTCCAGTTATGTCTGTTCTCCCATATGTGACTTGCATTGGAAAAAGAATCATTCTTCCATTCTCCTTTTTGCACATTTACATGATTAGCAAGCGTGATTTAGAAAGGGAGTGGCCTCATGCTTCGTGTTCCACTTAGGAGTAATGCTTTCTCTATATCACTCCCATAAATCTACATATGGGACTTGGCTTTATTGTTTCGATTTTTTATTTGTAGAGTCTTGTATATTGTATTGAACACTTATACATAAACACAGAACTTCTTTTTCTCCTATAATTGCTATTGTTTCTTTTACGGTTAACTCATGTACAGTTGGGAAATTAATGCACAGCATATAGACTCACAAAAAATTATCTGAGAACCTTCTTACCATTTAAAATTCACCTTAATTTACAGAGCACATGAGAAGTTTGAACAAAATATTCTCATGGATAATGTATTTATAAGCAATTTAAATTGCATATTTCTTTACTAAGTTGTCTCTGAAACACGTGTTACCTCATGTCCAAAAGTGTCTTTGTGCTATTTCAATGAAGCCAGAAAACATTCATTTCTTTCTGGAGCAGCACCATAAATTGTTACTGGAAGTAGGTGGAAGTAACTGTTACTGGATGTGGAAACTGATCCCAGGAGAGGAATTTAACATAGAGAAATGACAAAGTTCAAGTTAACTATTGCGTTCCTTTGTACTGTACAAGAAAAGAATCCAAGGCTGGAAGGAAACTCTGTCCCTGACTTTTTTGAGTGTATCCTTTACTCATATAAAACTTGTCTGTAAACTTCTGGTTGAGAGTTTTGCAAAAGGAAACAATATGCCATTTGAAAGCAGGCATAGAACAAAAGGAAATAACTTTGTTTTAAAAGTATTCTACTGCAAAGAATCAAAGACATGGAGGTTTTAAAGTGTCTTATGGATGGATGTTTCACTCCTGAGATGATTCTCTTGTTGCAGAAATCAGTTTTCAATTCCTTTAGTCTGGTCTTGAGTTTTCCATAGCAATAAGAATTCCAAAAAAGCAGGATCCAGTGAGTATGATCAGCAAAAGCAGCCTCTTCTCAGACCACCACTATTTTAAGTAGAGTACCAAAGAAATACCCAGGGTTTGTTTTGTTTGCTTGTTTGTTTAGTTTGTGCTGGTTCTGGGGCTTGAACTTAGAGACTGGCCCCTGTCCCTGAATAGTTGTCTTTCTTTCCGACCTGGCCCAAACCTAGTACTCCACTGCTTGAGCCAAAACTCCACTTCTGGCTTTTTTGGTGTTTAATTACACATAAGTGTTTGACAGACTCTCTTGCCTGGGTTGGCTTTGAACTAAGACAGTAAGAAAGCTAGGTGACATCAACTCTATGGACTTCTCTTTTGAACCTAGAAATATTAGATGAAGTTTATTATAAAGCTAATATTTGACAATTTTTAAAGACGAGAATATGTTTATCAAAGAAGCCATAACAAATAACTCAGTAAAAGTAGGTGCACTACTAAATCATTTGGGAAGATTAATATTGACTTCATCATTCCTTTGGGGGAAACTTAAACCTATATTTGCACTTTTTTGTGGGGATTGAACCTTAATCCTGGGCACTGTCTCTCAGCTCTTCAGCACAACTTGAGCACTCTACCACTTTAGCTACAGCATAACTTCTGGGTTCCTGGCGTTAATTGAAGATAAGTGTTTCATGGACTTTCCTGACCAGGCTGGCTTTGAACCACAATCCTCTGGACTCAACATCCTGCGTAGCTAGGATTACAGGCATGAGCCACCAGCACCCCACTCATATTTGCATTTATGTGCACTTAATGTCACTATGTAGACAAAGAATGGAAATATGAACCATATGATGTGACATTGCAGCTTTTCAGAATAATTAAGGTAGCAATAAATATGTCCTTTTCCATTTTGTTACATAAATGACTCATGAACTATGGGACTCTTACATTAGCATCCTCTTTCATCTTTGTAGGTGTATTTAGTATTAGGAAATGTTCATAGATAAATACAGCAAGACAGATTTTTAGAAAGCAAAGGAGATCAGGTATGAAAGATCAGCATAGAAGGAGATACATTCATCACACAGAGATTTAGAACTAGCCTAGGAGATTTTGAATGCCAAAGGCAATGAGGAATAAGCCTAGTTGATAACTAGTTCTTTAATAAGCAAAAATGGTTCCCTAGAACGGTTTCTGCTATACCTTAGTTACTATCATTTATTCTTTCCATCTGGTGTTATTCCTTCTCTTCTGTCACAACGGTTAATTAGCCTCTGCCTTTTTTGTAAGACGACTGGCCAAAATAGTTTCTGAATCTCACTTACACTATCCTTTTCATTGTGATTAGCAGTGACCCCACTCAAAAGCCTGGAATCTTTGAATTTCCAGAATTAATCTTCACCTGACATCTAAGCACATTCCTAGCATTAATTGCTGTTACCCAATGAACAAAACATTTTTTTTCAACACAGTATCCTAACATAGGTAAAGTACATGTATTAGGAACTATTGTCAGGTATCAGTATGGAAGGAGCAATTATATATTCCAAGTATGGGTTCTTTATTTCGCATTTACTAACTAAATGTTCATTGTTGTTGTTGCTGTTGTTTTGGCAGTCCTGGGGCTGAAACTCGGTGCTTGGGAATTATTCTTCAGCGTTTTTTTTTCCTCAAGGCTAACCCTCCACCAGTTGAGGCACAGGACCACTTCCAGTGTTTCCTTTTCAATTTATGTGGTACTGAGCAATTGAACCCAGGGTTTCATGCATGCTAGGCAATCACCATACCATGAAGCCACATTCCCAGAACCCTAAATGGCTTTCTTAAGATGGCATTACATTTTCATTCTATAACTCTATATCATAATTTTAGCCAGGAATTTTTGCTAGAAAAGAGCATTGAACACAGTACTGAGTCCAGTAAGGCTAGATGGACAATGGATAACTGTCACAGTGTAGCCAGGGCACAGAGGGACTTACCTCATGGAGCTGGTACAACAGACTGAGCGAGACAGCTCTTGACCCACAGCCTACCTCGAGAATGAGAGGACCACCTTGGTTCCAGCCACAGGCGGATGCTGGACCACCTGCTCCAGCACCCATTGAATCAGTTCCTGAGAGAGAAAGCGAAAGAAAGAAGGTCAGAATTACACTTAAGCCAGGTGCTGGTGTCTCAGGCCTATAATCCTAAGTACAATGGAAGCTGAGATATGAAGAATGTGGTTTATAGCCAGCCTGGGCAGGAACACCTGTGAGACTCTTATCTCCAAAGAACCACCAAAAAACTGGAAGTGGTGCTGTGACTCAAGTGGTAGAGTGGTAGCTTTGAGCTGAGGAGCTCAGGGAGCTGCCCTAGGCCCAAAGTTCAAGCCTCATGACTGAAAAGAAGTGGACTTCCCACCACAAGAAGTGGACTGAATAGCACCCATTGTCCTAGGAAGCATGGCAGAGAAGTCAGGCCGAGCTTCCTGTCAGCTGGGAGTCATTAGTAGGTCACCCAGCTTCTCTATGCCTCCGTTTCCCCAGCTTCAAAACTGAACAAAGTGAAGGATCCTGTTACTCATGGGGATAGAGTAATAAAGAAAGAGAGCCATGTTTTGTTTCATAATCCCATAACTGTTGCACTGTTAATAACACACACCATCTGAGAACTTTCCGGGTATCTTCCTATCATATGCTCACAGAATTGCCAAGAACAGTATCAGATGGCCCCTCCCTCTGTGCCTGTCCCTGCTCCAGAGATCCCTCTGTATCAATCTCTTGTTTCCTCACAACTGTCCCATGAAGAGATTGAAGTCCAATGGTTGAGGCCCAACCCAGAGATTCACCACTGGTCAAGAATTGGCTGCCGTGGACTGAGTTTGGAACAATCCATCTAAACCAATCACTGAGCATGTCGCTACATATCTACCCTCCCAACTACAGAAGAATGGGCCTCGTGGCTCAGGCCTGTCACAGATCGGAGGACCATGATCCAGCCCAGAATGAGCATATACTAATTCTCTATCTCAGAAATGCCCAAGACAGAAAAGCTTGACTCGCATGGTAGAAGACTTGACTGACAAGCCTAAGGCTATGAGGTCAAACCCTAATATACCAAAAAGAACCAGAGTCCCAGTGCCAGAGGCTCATGCCTATAATACTAGGTACTCAGGACGCTGAGATCTGAAGATCACAGCGCAAGATTTAAAATAGGGTTGGCCTTGCCCATCAGACATCATTATGAGAAGACCCAGAGACTGACATATGCTGTTGCGCTCCATACTAGCAGAACTCATATCATTATTAAGAGTTGGCCATGCTCTCTGTCCTCCTGGGAAGCCATCCCCTGCAGGCCACACTCCCAGATCCTCCCAAGCTCCCACTGCCAGCAACCAGGCCAAGGGAGTACACAGCTCCATTGCACACAGATCCCTTGTTCTTGTAATTTAACTGTGCTGTGTCCCCTTCAAGCCTCTCACCCTTCCAGGCCCCCAGACCTCAGCTGTGAAGCCCATACATGCCCCAAAGATAACAGGTAGAAGTTACCAAAGCATTCGGCCTCCTTGTTCCAACCCAATTCTACATACACACACACACACACACACACACACACACACACACACACATCCAGACAGGTGACAGAAGACTCCTCCATGCAGTACCTGCAATTTGCCAACTGATCACTCACCTGAGCACAGTCAGGCTGTACAAGGAAAAAGATTATCTCTCTGTCTCTGTCTCTGTCTCTGTCTCTCTGTCTCTCTGTCTCTGTCTCTGTCTCTCTCTGTCTCTGTCTCTGTCTCTCTGTCTCTCTCTGTCTCTCTCTGTCTCTCTCTCTCTCTCTGTCTGTCTGTCTCTCTCTCTCCATCTCTCTGTCTTCAGGTGAAAGTTTGACTGAGCACAGAAGACAAGGGCTCACACAGCAAGGGTGTCTATCTTCTGCATCCAACACCTCCCATCCCCAGAAAAAAATGAAAAAAAACCCAGAAGGTAGGTGTAGACATGCTGCTCCCCACCTCTGACTAAAGCCACTGGGCTCCCACCAGGGAGTGGAAGGGCGCAGATATGCTGCTGTGTGGCTCCCACTGCTCCAGGCCAGATCTTTGGCGCCCACTCCTCACCCAACCTGCATCTCCCCGTATCCTGGACATTAGCCGCTGGGGAGGGGGGTGGCATCCTCGGGTCAACCCCCACCCCCACCCCTGGGGCACATTTGTGGCAGAGCGTGGGCCAGACTGTGGGGCACAGGGAAGGCGCGGTCCGGGTCGGAGGGGAGGTAGTGGTGTCAACAAACAGAGAGAATCAAGGTGCTAGTGGGCAGCAAGGAATGTGGGCGTGGCCACCATTCTTGTATCCCATTGGTCAGAAAGAACCATGAAACAATAGAGGTGTGGCTGGAATCTTCTGATGCAGGCAGAATGGGTGGAGTCAAAATGAAGGCAGCCCCTTTCCCAGGGAACTCTGTCCAATCCAGTTGGGGACAAGAGAGTGACCCACTTTAGCCAGATGGCTGCACAGATTGTTGTGTATGTCTGTTTGTTCGCAGACCTTGAACTCAGGATCAGGGCACAATCTGTGAGTTGTTTTTGATCAAGGCTAGCTCTCTACCACTGGAGCCACACGGCTTTAGTTCTGTCTTTGATGGCACAAGTTGGACAGGAGTCTCAAGGACTGTCCTGCCTAGGGTGACTTTGACCATGATCTTCCTTTCACAGCCTTGTAAGTTTTAAGGAGGACTGCTGAGAGCCACTGATGCCTGGTTTTGCTGATGTTCTTGGACAGACCTGTGAGTTCCCTATCCTCAGGTTTAAGTGGTAGGAGCTGGAGCCCACAGCTTGAATCCTGGGCTGCCACCAACAAATGGCAGGAGATCCTATGAAATTCATTCCTATTCATATGATTACCAAAGGAATGTGCTGTATGTCATGATTAAATGGGCAGTACTTGAATGATTCGAGGATAAAATTATACACAATTACATAATAGGACACTGGTCGATATTAATTAATACTTTATGAAGCATTTAAACAATCACCTTCATTAAATGGAGGCCAAATGAAATACCTACAAATTGGGCATCACATAGCATAGAGATGCCATTTTTTTTCCGCCAGGACTGGGATTTGAACTCATGGACTAGGTAACCCTGCTGTTGCACTTTGTGGGAAGGGGAAGCTTGCCTCCTTGAATTTAAGAAATTCCAGTCTGTTTTTTAGGCCTGAAATCAATGCCCACAACTAGAAAACATACTATTTGTTTACATTTTAAATATATGATTTATATTTTTAAACATATGTTGATTCCATATTGCATTCAGTGTAGCTATTTTATTTTTTGTTTTATTCATGTACTGACGTCTCATTTTATTAACTATTATGACACATAGAACAGTGATTACATTGATTACATAGGATATAGGTTTGCATATGTATTGCACATCCTTCCTGACACCCAGGACTTTCACAGAAAAGGAAAACATGTGTCACCATCAGCTTCTTACTACACGATTCATTTTTTGGGAGTGCTAGCATTTGAACTCACAGCCTTTAAGGCCCAATTCATGAATGGGTGAGTGTCAGCCTGCCATCCTGTGGCAAATTGAGCTGACAGGCAGTCCCGAGTACCTGAGATTGAGCCCCAGCGGTTGACAAAATAAGAACAGATTGACATACAGATGGTAGTAAATGTATATCTTTATAGAGTGCCAGAGATGTCTATACATTATTCAGTTATATAGACTACATTCCTACCAATTCTTGGGTATTTATAATGCCTCCATATAATTAATGTTATTGTTTTCATTCTTAACATGGTATCTAAATTTGTAGACATGTTCTCCATCATGCCAGACACCCAGGACTCTCAGAGAAAAGGAAAAAAGTTTCACACTTGGCTTCTTACTGCATGATGCAGTTGTTGGTAGTGCTGGGATCTGAACTCAGGGCCTAGCAGGACCAATTGGTGAATAGTTCAAGGTGACAACACCAGCCTGTGAGCAACAAAGGAGTTAGGCCATCCCAGGATCTGACATTGATCCCCAGGGTGGGCCATGATAGTCATAAATTAATAATTTAAACATAGCATTATATTTACATATATGTGTGGACAGTATCTTGCCTTTGGAGTACTTTTCTCCTTATTTTCTGTCTTATGTAAGTATTGTGTATTTTACTGAATAATGTAACAGATATAACAGAACTTACATGGAAGACAACCTATTGCCCTGGCTATAGGGTTTCCTATGCATTCTCCATCCAAGCTGAGACCCAGGACTTTCATAGGACAGGAAAACAGGTGAATCAATGGGCTTCTCACATCAGGATTCATCTTTTGGCAGTGTTGGGATTTGAACTCACACTCTATCAGGCCCAATTGGGGAAATGGTCAAGGTGAGGACACCAGCCTGTGAGCAACGAAGGAGATAGGCCATTCCTAGGAACTGACATCGAGTCCCAGGGAAGTCCAGATAGTCATAAATTCGTAATTCAAATATAGGATCTATATTTACATACATGTGTGGACAGCATCTTGTATTCGGTGCACTTCTCCTTAATTTGTGTCTAATTCATGGAGTTATTGTGTATTTTACTGAGTATGGTGACAGGTATACTGTGCTGACATGGATGACAATCTGTTCCCATAGTTATATGGTTTCCTATGCATTCTACATCCTAGTGAAAGCCCGGTTCTTTCACAGGAGAGGTAAACATGTTCAACGACTGGCTTCCAACAACAGAATGAATCTTTTGTCAGTGCTGGGATTTGAACTGAGGTCTGGGTAGCTCTGTTGCACTTTGGGGCAAGGGAAATCTCACCATCCTTGAAGACTAGAATGTCAGGCCTCATCAAGGGCCTGATTTGAAGCCCCAGTACTGGACAAAATCATAAGCCCGCCTTTTATAAACATACGATCTCTCTTTACCTACAAGTTTGGTATGCATCTTGCATTCAGTGTAGTTATTCTTTTTATTTTGTGTCTTATTCATGGATGTATTGTGTATTTTATTGAGTATGGTGATAGATATAACTATGCTGACATGGATAACAACCTATTCGAATGGCTATAGAGTTGTCTATATAGAATTTCCATCCTCGCTGAGACCCAGGATTTTCACAGGACAGGTGGATCGATTGGCTTCTCAAATCAAGGTGAATCTTTTGGCAGTGCTGGGATTTGAACTCAAGCCCTAGCAGACCCAATTGACGAATGGGTCCATGTGAGCACACCAGCCTGTGAGCTACTAAGGAGTAAGGCCGTTCCTAGGACCTGAGATGGACCCCCAGGTGGGGGGGGAGGAGGGTACACAGTAGTCATCCATTCATAAGTTGAAGGTAGTATGCAAATGAGTACACATTTGTATAGATTAGGAGAGACAATAACCTGTGATGGAATCCAATCTACCATGTGTATACTGATTCTTGGATCTTTCCAGATGTCTTCATTTCATGACTGTGATGATTATTGTCACGCTTAATCAACACTGCTTTACAAATAAGTGATACCCCATGAGTCTTGCCTATCATTTCCTAGTCACATCATGCATGAAATACTCATTCGATGAGATCGATCACATTCCATGACTTTTCCTGGTCCAGAAACCAGTTTCTCAGGATTTCCTGCCATTGCTTTCTCATGGGGGTGGGCTGAATTCAAGGCTCAGGCATGGAAACATACTCCTTATATAAATTTTAAAGATAGGATTTATACTTCCATACAGATGTTCAGTCCATATCACGTTTAGTGTTGTTATTCATTTTATTTCTTTTTTTATCCATTTATTTACAATTTATTTTATTGTCTTTGATGACACCTATACCATTTATCCACTTATTACAATTTTTACATCATATCACATACCATCTAGATTTGTAGATGTGTTCTCTATCATGCCTGACACCCTGGACTCTCCCAGAAAAGGAAAACATGTGTCACACTCGGCTTCTTACTCAAAGATTAAATTTTTGGCAGTGCTGAACTCAGGGACTAGCAGGCCCAATTTATGATTGGGTGAGGATGAGCACAGAAGCCTCTAGCCAATGAAGCTGTCAGGTGGTTCCCAGGCACTGAGATCAAGCCCCAAGTTTAGCCAAAACAGCAGTACATGGCTAGGCAGAGGTGGTATACAAATAAATATATATTGTTAAAGAGTTCCAGAGCTGTCTATCTATGAATGACATCTACTACGTTCCTATCAACTCTTAGGTATTTATTATATCTCCATTGAAACAATATTATTCTTTTCATGCTTAATAAACTATTAATTAATGTCAATCAGCATCCTAGGATTATTGCATCCAATCTTAGACTAGACAAATGCATGAACTACTCTTTCAATCTGTATTCTTATGCATAGGAACGAGTCTCTTGTGATCTCCTGCCATTGGTAAATGTAAGGATTAGGATTTGAACCGAGGGCCTATGTTGACATGTTGGCTTATGGCTTCCCTGATAGCCTGCCAGCCATCAGCAATGGCAGGCAAGGTCCACTTTGAAACCATGTCATTCAGACCCAGGATGGTCACCATGTAAAGAAAAAATTGTAAAACCCTGAGCCCTCTACAGCTCCCCACTTTTTGTGCTGTTCTGCTTTTTTTCCTTCTGCAAGACCCCTGCGCCTAGGGTCCCAAGATCAGCTTTGGGTCTCGAGGCTCTACCCCAGCCTAGGGAGAGTGAAGCTGAGTCAGAGTTACCATGACCTGAGTTCAAGCCCCATGGTTGGCAAAATTAATTAACTAATTAATTAATTAATTAACTAACTAAATTGAAATAATAAATCTCCTTGGTTTAGAATTTCTGCCAGTTTTTTTTAATAGCCTGGGATTTGAACTCAGAGTTTTGATGAATCTGTAGCAATGTGACAGAATGCGCAGAGTTGCCAATATTTGAGTTCAATCCCCATGCCAAGCCAAAAATAAATAAGTCACTGACCACACCAGGGAAGTTAGTTGTGAAGATGGGAGGGAAGGGATGGTAGGGGAAAAACAAACGAGGAGGCAACAATGCTCAATAGGAAATGTACTCATTACTTTGCTCATGTAACTGTGACCCATCTGTACAACATTTTTAAAATAAAAAACGTACAAAAATTATGTAGTGCTCAAGAAGCACTTTGGGGTTAAGGAATGTATGTCTGAACAACTGTACAAAATTCTACACTGATTTTTTTTCAGTGTTCAGTATGTAACTGAATAAACATAACTGTTTCTGTTACAAATATTAAGTCACTGTCTTGGAACTGGGGCCAGTATTTCTGCCATTGCTGGGATTTGAGCTCACTGTCCATGTAACTCTTTTGCACCTTGGGTGAAGGCTAAGATCCCTGTCCTTGAGGAAAAGATTTTCAAGCTAGAGTTCTCAGGGCCTGAATTAAGACCCTGCAATAGAAAAAATACTTGTGTACACGTGTAATATAAGATATATAGGTAAATATGTATGTATATTTCATATTATGATTATTATTATTAATTTTGTATTTAATTTTCATTTTACTCATTTTATTGTTTATTGTATTTAATATTATTATACACATAATATTTATTATGTTGTGTATATATATATTATAAAATTATAAAAAATAATTCAGTACATTGACTAATTTTCATTAATACTTTATTAAGTTTTGAAATATAATACTTAATTAAATGGAGGCATTTGTCAAGTCATCACATGGTTAGAGTCTGTCCCCAGTATGAGTTTTGTCTTATTTATCTTTGGACAACTTCCTATACAGATTTGTTTAGATGATTTATACTCAGAAGCCTTTTCTTGTGGATAGGCAAGTTGAGGGATAAAATCGTAAGTTTGGGTCTGGAAATGTGGCTTAGTGGTAGAGATCTTGCTCAGCATGCATGAATGCCAGGGTTTGAATCCTCAGTGCTACATACTCAGAAAAAGCCAGAAGCTGTGGTGTGGCTCAAGTGATAGAGTGCTAGCCTTGAGAAAACGAAGCTCAAAGACAGTATCCAGGCCCTAATTTCAAGCTCCAGGTCTGGCAAAAACAATACTCCAGATTCCAGTGGCTCTGGAAACCTACTTTCTCAGGAGGCTGAGATCTGAAGATCACAGTTTGAAGACAGCCTAGGGAAGGAAAGCCTGTTAGACTCTTATCTCCAATGAACCATCAAAAAACCCCATGTGGCACTGTGGGTCAAGTGGTAGAGTGTTTGCCTTGAGCTGAAGCGCTCAGAGACAGCACCCAGGCTTCAGTTTGAGACACACAACTGGAAAAAGATTGAGGGATAATCAAAATAATTTTCCTATTTGCTACTTATGAAAATATTTTTAGGAAAATGAATGCTGATGTACACCAGAATTGGAGTCAGACATCAAGGTTCAAGTGTAGCACATCCATAAGCCCAGCCTCTCAGACTCTAGCACTATAAACTTATGTCCTACAGGGTTCTGAAAGGCACATTGTTGAAAGTCTTAATATGCTCCCAAAGCACTTTGTGATAAGCAGTTGACTTGTATTGTCAATGTCATTACAGTTCTGACCCTAGCAGAGAACCAATACCTCATGCCCATCACCCTTGCTCAGGAGGCTGAGGTCTCTCATAGGGTGAAACCAGCCAAGGCAGGGAAGTCTAGAACATTCTGATTTCCTGTTCTGAAAGGTCAGATGCTTAAGAAATTCCTGTTTCACTTGGTGATGAGAAGTTACTTGCACTCTAAATGTTCTTGGAGTTCTTGAGCTACAGAAGAAGGAAAGAAATACTATTGACCCAATCAGGGTTCAAATGAAGTTCTCAGGATCCAAACCCTAACTCTTTTAGCAGGAAGAACTCCAGTGTAACACTGTATTTGAAGGACAGAAAACAGTTTCAAAAGCCAGGCTAGGTGCAGAGAACTAGGCCTGCAGGATTAGGAGGCAGAATATACACATTCATCACGGAAGTGAGCTGCAAAACCACTTCATTCCAGGCACAGCCAGCAATGGGGGCCTGAAACATTTGTTAGAGTTACAGCAGGATCAGACTTTTCTCAGTCTCTTCAAACAATGACTAATTAACCTTCCTTCCTCATGTGAAGGGAGCCTCAGGCTATCTGTGGATTACCAATAGAGAGCCAGTCTAGTGCTGGAGAGGGGAGGAACAGAGTAGAAAACCCTGCTCTCTGGTCTTAGGGAGTAGGATTTTGACTCTCAATTTGTCAAGTTTGAAGGCCCTTCTATCTCTGCCAGTCCATTCTCCTTACTTCATTCTCTATATCATTAATGCAAATCCCCAGTCCAAGGAGGGGCAGGGCCATTTCTCTTCTGTCTCCAAGCACCTGAGTTAGAACCTGGCTCTGCTCTCTTGACTCTGGGGCTCTTGTATGCCTGAGAAGTCGGACAGAGACAGTCATCCTGCTCTGCATTTGTGTGAAGGTGATGCTGGTGTCCTGGCACACTGCAGCAAGCCTCATGACTGGGAATGTTCCCTTCTTTCCTTCTGACGTCAAAAACAGATTCATCTATCAATTTTCTTTCCTTCCTTCCTTCCTTCCTTCCTTCCTTCCTTCCTTCCTTCCTTCCTTCCTTCCTTCCTTCCTTCCTTCCTTTCTATCTTTCTTTCTTTCTTTCTTTCTTTCTTTCTTTCTTTCTTTCTTTCTTTCTTTCTTTCTTTCTTTCTTTCTTTCTTTCTTTCTTTCTTTCTTTCTTTCTGTCTTTCTTTCTGTCTTTCTGTCTTTCTTTCTGTCTTTCTCTCTCTCTCTCTCTCTCTCTCTCTCTCTCTCTCTCTCTCTCTCTCTCTCTCTCTCTCTCTCTCTCTCTCTCTGTCTCTCTCGCTCTCTTTATTTCTTTTTATCTATCTACCTACCATCCTACCTAGGTAGCTATCTCTTTGCCAGTTGTTGGGATGAATTCAAGGCCTGGGAATTGTCTCTAGCACTCTGGTACTTGAGCCACAGCACATATTCTGGCTTTGTCTGTGTACAGGTGCCTGAGGAATCAAACCCAGGGCTTCTTGCATGCTAGGCAAGCACTCTCTCATTAATCCATATTCCCAGCTCCTTCATTTTTTTCTTAATGGTAGTTTTTACATAAGTATGCTACCATTTTATGTTCCCAAGTTTAATTTTCTGAATACAGGTTACTTCTAAGAAACCTGATATCTTCCCTTGCCAGATTTGTGATTGTTCCTGGATTGCCCTCATAATAAAATGTAAATAAAGGCTGCTGAGAGCTTCACTGTGCATCATATAAAGACACAGGCCTAGAACCCTGGAAGAGAAAAACAATGGGCCTGAAATGAAGAGAATGATGCAGTATGTACAACTAGCATATCTGAAAAATAAACCACTAAATAAAAGCAGAGTTTGCACTATGGGAGGTAATATATATACACACATAAGTAGGTAGGGAACTGATACATAAACTTGGCCTTCTCTTTTTGAATGTTTTTGTGGCCATCCCAGGATTTAAACTCAGGGCCCGATGTGTTCCTGAGCTGTTTTGCTCAAGGCTGAGTCTTTACCACCACCACAGCTCCACTTCCCACCAGCTGGTAGTTAATTAGACGTAAGCAATTCCCAGGCTTTCCTGCCTGGTCTGGATTGTATCTCCTACTCAGTTTTCTCTCTCAAAGCTGGAGCTCTACCCTCTGGGCCATTGCTTCACTTCTGGTTCTCTGGTGGTTTATTGGAGAAAATAGTCTCAGAGACTCTCCTGCTCTGCTGGCTTGAATGGCGTTCTCCTGAGAAGGCTTCAAATGGTTTCCTCAGGAATTCACTGAGTAGCCACTCCACACAAACCCTTAGTCTAAATCTGGAGGAGTACTAGAGAAAAATGGAAACATTGTTATACCCCAGTCGCAGGACCCCCACCAAAAAGACCACCGAGTGTCAGACTTTACAGCTGTTTTAAGGTTTTATTTAAACGGGCAGCAGCTCGGGTGTCATCCTACACTCCAACACAGCAGCACTTAGGAGAAGAGCCCAAGTGTAAAGATTTGCAGAGTTTATAAAGGCACACAACCAACCAGGTGTTTAGATTACCACCACGTGTTGCTCTGCTAGAAACAAGCAACAAGTGGTCACTGCCTCAAAACTTTAACCCTTCATTCCCCCCCTTGACTTATGGTCTTGTGGCTCCAGCCTCAAACTAAACTCCAACAGCTCTTGATCTTGAACGAGTATGGTCCCTACCTGACCTTAGCCATACTATTAAACAACAATACCAATAATAATCAGCTCATTTTTCTTTTCTTGAGTTGTATGCAGAGTGGTTGGGTAGGATGTTGGAGACTTCCCATGTTTCCCCACGGTTGTCCAGGGCAAAGGGGTCAGCTGGTCTGGGGTGGGAGCAGTGGATCCAAGCAGCAATGCCATCCACCTTAAGGGCAGTAGGTGTAGCCAGTAGCACCATGTAAGTTCCCTTCCACCGTGGTTCCAGAAATATCAGGTTGTGTCTTCCAACAAACACCCAGTCCCCTGGTTTAAACAAATGGCGGGGGGTAGGAATAGAAGCAGAATCATATAATGCTCTAAGCTGGGTCCACATCCTCTTATGCACAATCTGTAGTCAAGCTTACACAGAAATTCAATATCATCCAAATCAGCAAGCAATTCAGTCTGAAGGGTAGGGATAATGGGTGGAGGGTGTCCATACATTATTTCAAAAGGAGTAAAGCCAAGCTGATATGGTGAATTTCTTACTCTAAACAGGGCAAAAGGAAATAGTGATACCCAGTCTGGGCCAGTCTCCAAGGCCAATTTAGTTAAGGTCTCTTTTAGAGTCTGATTCATTCTTTCTACCTGCCCTGAACTCTGGGGTCTATAAGCACAGTGCAATTTCCAATCCATCTCCAGTGCCACGGCTATTCCCTGACTTACTTTTGAGTCGAAGGCTGGTCCATTGTCCTACCCAGTTGTGGATGGGAAGCCATTCCTGGGTAGGATTTCTTCCAGGATCTTCTTAGATATGACGTTCACAGTCTCATGTTTTGTTGGGTAGGCTTTTACCCATCCTGAAAAAGTGTCTACAAAAACTAGCAAATATTTATATCCAAATTTTCCAGTTTTAATTTCTGTGAAGTCTACTTCCCAATACACACCTGGCCTATCTCCATGGAGATGAGCTCCTTTTGTAACCAGTTGATTAGTGGCATTGTTAAGCTGACAGGCTTTAAAATTTTTTAACAATGTTCTCAATGAGTTGATTTCCTTGCCTGATTTTTACTTCTGAGAGTAGGAGCAAGTTCTCCATTCTTTGGGTTCCCATGTGAGAGACCCGATGGATTCTCATAAGAAACCTCTTGCCCAATCTTTGTGGCAAGATAAGCTTTCCCTCACCAGTTTTCCACCAGTCTTTATCTCTTTCTCTGTTTGGGGGTTTATAGGCCATGGAAATTTTCTTTATCCACTCCAAGTCTTCTTGGGAGTACTGAGGCTCAGGAGGCAAACCTTGTGGCCCTGGGCTGGAGGTCCACCTCCTTAGCTGCCTGATCGGCCAAGTTATTTCCTTTGGTTATTGAATCAATTACCTTTTGATGGCCAGGAAAGTGCATAATGGCAATATTTGCTGGTTCCCATAAGGCCCGGATGAGGCTTAAAATTTCTTTTTCGTTTATAATAACCTTTGCCTCAACTGTCAACAGCCCCCTCTGTTGGTAAATGGCTCCATGGACATGCACAGTGGCAAAAGCATACCGACTGTCCTTGTAAATGTTTAGTCTCTTCCCTTATCCCATCTGTAGGGCTTTTGTTAGTGTCACTAGTTCTTCTCTTTGTGCAGACGTTCCCTGGGAGAGTGTTTCTGCCCACACTATCTCAGTGTCCGTGGTGATTGCTGCACTGGCGTACCTTTTTCCCTCTCAAATGAAACTGCTGCCCTCTGTGAACCAGGTATGCTCAGCATGCGATAGTGGCAAGTCCAACCAGTCTAGCCTCTTTTCTTTGGCCTGGTCGCTCTTTTCACACTCAATTTCATGTTCTTTGTCCTTCCATTCCTGTCTTTGCTACTGTCTCTCTCTTATTGTAAACCCTTTCCACTGCAGCTACTAGATCCTTAATAGACTTTTCACTAAGTCTGTCTAGAGCCTGCAACTTTCGCTTTATGTCTGGTGCAGCTTGATTTATATAGGCAAACATAATCATCTGAGCCGACTCCTGGGTCTCAAGATCATACGGGTATATTGACTAAAAGCTTCCATGAGCCACTCAAGATATGCTGCCAGACTTTCACTTCCTCCCTGTCTAACATTATAAACTTTGGCCATATTAGTAGGTTGGCAAGCTGCCACCTTGAGACATGCCAACAGAGCCTGGTGATTGACGAGGAGTCGCTCCCTACTTTCAACTGTATTGTTGTCTCAATTGTTGGTTGGATCTCAGGAAAATAGGCAGTGATCAGGGCAGGATCCGTGATAGGTGCTCCTGTGGGGCCAGGGATATGTTTCCGGGCTGCCACTTGGATATAGTCTCTCTCTTCGGTGGTAAAAAGGACCTGTAAAAGCTGACTAAAATCATCCCAATTGGGCTGATGAGTAAAGAGAATAATTTCAAGCAAACAAATTAAATCCTGGTGTTTCTCAGAAAAGGGGGCATTTTGGGTGTGCCAATTGTGTAGATCACTGGTAGAAAATGGCCAATTTTGGAGTTGCTGTTGACCATCTGCATGCACACGACCTATGGTGCGTATGGGAAAAACAGCTGCATTAGAAAAGGGGTTGATCCCACTTTGTCATGGAGTGACTGGCCACTCAGAAACTTTAAGGGCAGGTGCCGAGTGTTTTATAGCTCCCTCCTCCTCTTGACCATTCTCAGGTTCTGCAAAAGGAACCTGGAAAGGAGAATATGGGGGAGGAAACATTTCTTCTTCCAAGTTATCTCCCTGAAAAACCGGGGGGTACCTTTTCTTTCCCTCTGTCTCAGTTACTTTTTGTAAGTCTAGGAGGCTAGATGGAGTGGTGCCTATGGTTTCCAGTCCCGTCAGACGTACAGTCCAAAAAACAACAAACAGTACAAACAAAACACACGCAGGCCTGAGAGTTACAAAAAAGGGCTTACAAAGTGGAGATCTCCCAAATTGGTCCACTGACTACAGTCACAGTGGGGTTCCACACCCAGACCACACAGCAGAAAGAGCAGAGCCAGAGTGGGCGAGTTGCGCCGCTGTTAGAAGGCCCTCTTGGTCAGTTCCAGCCCAACACTGAACCAACCCCCACCCCACAATTCACACGGCGGTGTTCCAAGGACTGCCCCCCCCCCGCCACACACAGTGGGGTTCCTAGGACCCCTGCCCCACAAGAGGATCTTGGACATCTCCCAGTTCCTCCAGGGTTGTGGTGCAAGCGCATCTGCCTCAACAACCCTTTACGAATCGGAGTGGCCATCCTCACAAAGGAAAACCAAAGTAAAACAGACAAATGATAGGACAAGACAAATTAACAAAGACAGCTCTGTATTACCTTTGGAGTCTGAGATCTTGGGGGTCTTTGGGGGGATCCCGGACAAGCCCTCACTAATATAGTATACCCAGGTCGCAGGATCCACACCAAGAAGACCATCGAGAGTCAGACTTTACAGCTGTTTTAAGGATTTATTTAAACGGGCTGAGCTTGGGTCTCATCCTACACTCCAACACAGCGGAGCCTAGGAGGAGAACCCCGAGCTCAAGTTTTGCAGGGTTTATAAAGGCACACAACCAACCAGGTGTTTGGATTACCACCACGAGTTGCTCTGCTAGAAACAAGCAACAAGTGGTCACTGCCTCAAAACTTTAACCCTTCACATGAAGATGCTACTAGTGTGTTCTAGACACTTAACGTTGGAGACACAAAACACTCATAATTATTAGATCATTTTATAGGCAAAAGGAGCAATGCAGACTGTATGAGGATCACTCCAGGTTTCAGTCCTCATATACTGAGACAGTAAATTCACAGCAGCTCAATGCTAAATGACAGAACTGGCATGTACTGTGGATATTTGCTCCCAAATCCTGTGACACTCATTTCTCACTTTTGGCCTCAAACCTGTGACCAGAGGGGAAGATGAGGAGAGAAAATCCTTCTAAGGGAAAGCAGCTATAAATAACATTGGATAGTTTGCTTATAAATTAAAACCTTGGGAATGACCCTGTTAAGAAGTCAGATTGTCCAGATTAAAAAATGAAGAAGAGAAGAAATAAGGTGCCAGTGGCTGCTGTCTGTAATCCCAGGACTTCAGGAGGCTGAGATGTAGAGAAACTTAGTTTGAATCCAGCCAGTGTAGGTAAGTCCATGACACAGTTATTTCTAAGAGATCACAGAAATACCCAGAAGTGGTGCTGTAACTCAAGCTTAATGCAGTACCCTTGAGCAAAAGGAGCCCAGGGACCATGAATAGGATCATATTTCCACCCCAGGACCTGCCCCCTCAAAAAAAGCCTGTACTTCCATGTCTTTGGATTCTTATAGGTGAAATTCCCGAGTAGCTATACTGAATAGCACCAACCTAGGAAATTTGTATTCAGTACAATGAGTTCATAACAGAGAGACTTCTTTCAAGATCGTGCATGTTCCGGGGCTCCCCTCACTGTTCACAGTGTAACCTGAGGGTTTCTCTGCATCACAGGCCAGCTGGAGGAAGTCTCTCTCATTGTCTGGACAGGCACACAAAAGTACTCACTCCTGTACAGCTGGGTAACAAACAACTCCATCTGGGCCAGTTAGTGAGGATGAGTGTGAGTTGGCTCTGAAGGTCAGGAAAAAATGGCCTCTTTGTACCCTTAGCTATCTCTCTCCGCAGTGCTCTGTTTTAAAAGGAGACCTTCATTTGTGCCACCTCTCATGGCAGGCCAAGTTCTGTGCACTTATCGTGCCTTTGTGAGACTATATTCTGTTGTTCAGTTACAGTGCTCAATATAATTCAAGAGTCATTCAGGCAGACAACTAAGGCACTGAACATAATGAAATGATTCATTGCAAGCAATGTTGGGCCTATGATGCCTTTCCTATATTTCCGGAAGGTTGGGAAATCCAAGCACATGTTGGATATCACAAAGCTTCCTGTCATCTAGAACTGGTGAAGCTCATCAGGTTTTGAAACCTTTGACTTCTCCTAGCTGGTCCCTGGGTGGCCAGGTTTTGGGGTTGAACATAGGGCCTGAGTGCTGACCATGAGCTCAGTGCAGAAGCCCAGTGCTTTCCCATTTTGTGTAACAACATCTCTTCTGGTCTGTGAGTGTATGTGTGGGTGTGTATGTGTATACACCACGGTGTGTGTGTGCGTGGGTGGGTGTGTGCGTGCACACATATACATGAGTCCTGAAGCTTGACCTCAGGACCTGAGGACTGTACCTAGTTTCTCTTGTACAATGATATCCCTCTCCCACTTGAGCCACAGAGTCACTTCAGGCTTTGTCCAAGTCATATGGTCCTGAGAAATGAAGCCCACGATTTTATATATGCAAAGTATTCTACCACTAAGGCACATTCCCAGCCCTCTATTTCAGCTTTGTTAGTTTAGTTCTGTCTTTTTATTGTTGTTGTTGTCAATTGAAGGAGTTGAAGTCTTGGTGTGGGTGCTGTCCCTGACCCCTTCAGCTCAAGTCTTGTGCTCTACCACTTGAGCCACACAGCTACTTCCGGTTTTCTTGTGGTTCATTGGTGCTAAGTTTCTCAAGGACTTTCCTGCCTAGGCTAGCTTTGAACCATGATCCTCAGATCTCATCCTCCTGAGTAGGTAGGATAACCAACATGAGCTCAAGCACCCAGTTTCCCCTTCAGGTTCTTAGTAGTGAATTGGAGATAATAGTCTCATAGTACCTTTTGTGTCTGAGATAATTTGGAACCCAGATCTTTAGAACTCAGCTTCCCGAGAAGGCAGGATGACAGACTTCAGCTACTGACCCCTTGGCCATAGCCTCTGCTGCAAGGGCGTCCATGGCTCCACGTGGTGGAGTGCTAGCCATGAGCCCAAGAGATAAGGGTCAGTGCCTCAGCCCCGAGTTCAAGGTTCATGACCAAGAAAAAAACAAACCAAACCATTATCTGCTGTAGACAACTCACGAGTCTTCAGTAATACATAATTTTGTCCCTGACATGGGGGCCTATCTGAGCCTCAATATTCTTGTCTATATAAACATCTAAGTTGTGGAGCTCTTACATAGACAAGATGTAAGAATGCACCCGGTTAAGGACATAGCACATGGCACTCTTTACACCACTCAACACACAACATCCTGTGAAAGATTCAGCACCCAGCACCCAACGCAGGACTCAGTACACTGCATCCTGTGAAAGACTCAGCACATAGCACCCTGTGCAGGACTCAGAATGGAGCACCCAATGGAGGACTCAGCACATAGCTCCATTCCACAAGCTGTCATTAGAATTAGGATGCTTTCATCAGTATCACCATTCTTTGAGGAAAATTTACAAACCATAAAAGTTCACATTTAATGGTTTAGTGGGGTGTTTTTCTGGGGAGAGGGTGTTAGCCATGGGGCTTGAACTCAAAGCTCTACCACTTGGAGCCACATTTTGAGGTGTCTCTCAGACTTCCTGCCAGGACTGGGTTTTAAAGCCCCTGAGCAGCTAGGATTACGGGCATAAGAAAGGATGACATGGGTAACCCGTGGAGCAGGGTTGCAGCAGTTTACATGTGACTAAGTCAGGTTAGGTGGCAGCTGTCAGCACCAGACTCCTAGCTTGCTCTGTTTGAAGTTCTGTCCTTCTATAGAATCTCCTACCCTTTTTTGGCATCATACCTGGGGCTTGAGTAAGAGCTTAGACACTGTCCCTAAACGTTTGTGCTCAAGGCTAGCACTCGATTGAAAGACAGCAGAACTTCTGAGTTTTCTGTTTTGTGGCACTGAGGAATCAAACCCAGGGCTTCGTGCTTACTATGAAAGCACTCAACCACCGAGGCTCAGGAGTGAACGAGGTATAGATAGATAGGGACTGCTGTATATAAATATTATATACACAAAAAGAGATTTCTGCATAATATTAAATTATAGATAATATTGCTACCAATACTTAGGTATTAAATTATGTCTCCATTTAATGATGTGTCCCAGTTAACAATTAATAAAGCATTAATTAATAATTACTCAATATCCCATAACTGTTTATCATATATATACATATATCCATACATATAATTTGATATTTCATAGAATGAGAACAATGTCTATATATTATTAAATTATGCATCATGTGTTACTCCCAATTATTAGTTGTTTAATTATGTCACCTTGTAATTTTTATTTTGTTAATGCTTAATAAAATATTAATTAATCTTAGTGCACTTCCTAAACTTATTGCATGTAATGTTATCCTAGAATGATTCACTACTAATTCAATCTGTTTATCATTTACTGTAGTGGTAACTCTTCTACCTATGATGTTTTCTACCTTTATTACATCCTATTACATAGCATATAGATTTGCATCCAAATTATACATCCTACCTGACACTGAGCACTTTCAAAGAAAAGGAAAACATGTGTCGTGCTCAGCTTCTCACTCCAAGATTACATTTTTGGGAGTGCTGGGATCTAAAATCAGGGCAAAGAAGGCTCAGTTCATGAATGGGTGACTGCCAGCACAGCAGCCCCTAGCGAATTCAGCTGCCTGGCAGTGCCCAGGCCCTGATATTGAGCCCTGTACATTGACTCCAAATTGTGCTTAGAGTAGTTATTCATTTTATTTTTTTATTCATTTACCATTAATTTTATTGACTGCTATAACACATGGAATATTTACTACATTTATTACATAGGATATAGAATTGCCTATGCATGAAACTTTACACCTGACACCCAGGACATTCACAGAAAAAGAAAACATGTGTCACCCTGTGTCCTACTGCATGATTCAATTTTTGTTAGTGCTGGCATCTGAACTCACAGCCTACAAGGCCCAATTCATGAATGGGTGAGTGTCAGCATGCCAGCCTGGGGCATATTGAACCGACAAGCAGTTCCCAGCACCTGAGATTTAGCCCCAGGGGTTGACAAAACAAGAACAGATGGACATGCAGATGGTAGTACACAAATAAATATAGATCTTTATAGAGTACCAGAGATGTCTATATATTATTTAGTTATATAGGCTACATTCCTACCAATTCTTGGGTATTTATTATGCCTCCATGTAATTAATATTACTGTTTTCATCCTTAATGAATTATTAATTATATCGACCACTGTCCCGAAACTGTTGTGTCCATGTAATTAATAGTATTCTTTTAATGTGTTAAAAATATTCATTAAAATCCATCAGCCTCCTAAAATCACTCTGTAATTTTATGCTAGTATCATTCAGGAACAAGTAATACAACCTTGACATTCATAACTTTCCATCGGTATTCCTATGAATAGGAACGAGAATCTTAGGATCTCCCTTCATTGGTAGGGGTCAGGACCCAGCTTCAAACACAGGGCTTATGTTGTCATGTTGGCCCATGGCTTCTCTGGAAGAACGACAGCATTCAGCAATGCCAGGTTACCAACACTTTTCAGCCCTGTCATTTAGACCCAAGATGGTCACCTTGAAAATAAAACAAATGTAAAACTGGCAGCCATCTGCAAGTTACTGGGTTTTCTTTTTTCTGTGTCTTTTCATTTATTTATTTTTCCTGTCAGCCTTTGAGGCCCAGGAACCTAGGTTCGGCTGTGGGTCCAGTGGCTGCAACCCAGGCTAGAGTGATCAAAGCTGAGAAGAGTTGCCATGCCCTGAGTTCAAGCCCTGTGCTTGGCAAAATAAAAATACGTAATACATACATGCATACGTACATATATACATTAAAAATATTTAGCAATTATTAGGCTACTTGGAGTTGTATTCACACCATTTTTTCTGCCTGGCCTGGGATTTGAACTCAGGGTCTGGGTAAATCTGCAGTACTGTGGGGGAAGGGAAAGCTCACAGTGCTGGAAGATAAGAAAGACAGGCCTGTTCCTAGCACTCGCAAAAATAATATTTGTATACATTTTAAATACATGATTTATACCTACATACACATATTTACTGCATATTGCAGTTAGTGTAGTTATTCATTTTATTTTGTTTTTTATTCATTCATTATATATTTTAGAGAGTATGATTACATGTATAACATTTTTTACATCCTATTACACAGAACATAGATTTTCCTATGTATTATACATCATTCCTGAGACCCAGGACATTCACTGATAAGGAAAACAAGTGGGACACTTGCCTTCTTCCACCAGGATTAAGTTTTTGGCAGTTCTGTGATTTGGACTCTGGGCCTAGAAGGCACAATTCATGAATGGGTCATTGTTAGCCCACCAGTCTGACGCAAGTGAAGTTGTTGAGCAAATTTGAGGACCTGAGATGAAGCCCTAGGTGTGGCCAATATATAAACAGATATATGTGTAGATTGAAGTGTGTATGTGTGTGTGTGTATTTACATATGTATATGAATCTATAAATAAATTATATAGAGAGACAGATAGACATTTATGTAGATTCTAGTGTATAACTCTATACAAAGAATGATGACCTATATCTTATTTTTATATATTCTATTACGATGGATTATTTGGTCTAAAATTATGCCTCCATTAATTAATCACGGTAGGAGACTTAATAAAGTATTAATTAAATTAATCAATGACCTATATTTATTGTGTACAATCTTATACTACAATGACTAGCTAATTAGTAGTTCAATTGGTACATTACAAAGATTCTATCATTGTTCTTATAGATAGGAACGAGTAGGTGAAAGTCTCAGGATCAAACTGAGGGCCTAGGTGTCTTGGTTGGGCTCAGGCTTCACTGACAGCCCACCAGCCTTCAGCCATGCAAGGACATGTACAATTTTCAAGCCGAGGCATTGAGAGCCAGGGTGGTCACCGTGCAAAGGAAACAAAGGTAAAACTATTGTCTAAAACTTCCTGGTTTTTCCTCCACCATCTTGGTTGCTTTATTTTTTTTGCCAGAGCTGGGAGTTGAACTCAGGTCGTAGGATCCCTGGATCATCTGTAGGTGTAAAAGCTGCACCCCAGCCTAGGGTAATCAAGGCTAAGGCAGAGTTGTGGTGACCTGAGTTCAAGCCCCGTGCCTGCCCTCCCAAAAAAGTTAAGGTCCTGGCTAGGAGTTTGGGCCATTTTTTCTGCCATACCTGGAATTTGAACTCAGGGACTGGGTAACACTATTGTGTTCTGGGTGAAATGAAAGCTAACCTCCTAGAAGAAAAAAAATTCCGGAACATTTCCCAGTGTGTGAATTCCAGCCCTAGAAATGGCAATAAAATAATATTTATATACATGTATAATATCTATCATATATATGTATTTGCATAGATATTACATATTGTATCTAGGGTACAATATTTCCACAGAAAGGAAATCAGGTCAACTTTGGCTTCTTACTCCACCTATTGACTTCAGCACTCCTGGGATTTGAACTCAGGGCCTGGAATGTCTAAATCATCAAGGGGTCAGTTTAAGGACAGCAGCCTCAAATAAATTCAATGCCAGGCAGTTCTCAGGACCTGAGTTCTAGCCACATGAGTGTCCAATGTATAAATAGATAGATGTGTAAATTGCTGCAAATACGTGTATATAAGTATATATAGTGAGAGAAAGAGAGAGATGTATATGTATATTCCACTGTACATTTAAATATAAATATATTTATAGAATGTGAGATGTCTATATATTATTAAATTACATGTAATATATTACTAATAATTATTAGGTATTAAATTATGCCTCCATTTAATGAATATCATGGATTAAGGCACAATAAAATGCTTCCTTGTGTAAATGGAGCTCTGGGACAATTTCTAGGCTCATAGTTCAAGCCTCAGGATCTGCACTAAAAAAAAAAGCCAGTAATTGCATGTGTCTGTGTATATATGCATGTATTTCTATCAGTGAACATCCATAGTCATTATGAACAATAGCACCCAGCTAACAAATTTGCTTTGAATAGAATGATGTCATAGCACAGAGAGTGCTTTCAAGACAGTGCATGTTCCTAGTCAAAAAAAATTTAAGACCGTGGCTTGGAATTTGCACCATTTTCCTGACAGGCCTGGGATGTCAACTCAGGGTCTGATTATCTCTCTGGCACTGTGGGGGAGCGGAAACCCACCATCGTTGAAGACAAGAATTTCAGACCAGTTTCCAGGGACTTAATTCAAACCCCAGTACTGGAAAAAATAATATTCATACATGAGATCTATTTACATACATGTGTTTACTCCACATGACATTTATTACCCTTATTTATTTTTTATTTATTTTATTTAGTATTATTACATATATAGCATTTATTTCATTTATTACATCTTATGACATGGATTTATTTGCATACAGATTATACATCATACAGAGACCCAGGACTTTCACAGAGAAGGAAAAAAATGGGTCAAAATTGGCTTCTGACTCCACATATAAACTTTTGGCCATGCTGGGATTTGAACTCACAGCCCACAATGCACAAATCATGAATGGGCCAGTTGTAAAACAAAAGCCTTTGGCAAACTGAACTGCCAGCCACTTCGCCTGAGGTTTTCTCCACATTAGGGACTGCTGGAAGAAGTCTTCCTCGTTGTTGGAACAGGCCTCACTCCTGTACAGCTGAGTGATTTAAAAAAAAAACTCCTTCTAGGCCATTTAGTGAGGAGTGTGGGTCGGCTCTGAAGGCCAGGAGAAAAAGGCCTCTATGTACCTCAACCTATCTCTCTGCCGAGAGCTCTGTTGTGACAGGAAGACTTCATTTGTGCACCTCCCATGGCCAAGTTCCCTGCAATTATCCTGTCTTTGTTAGACTGTGTTCCAGTGTTGAAATAACCTGCTACAATTAATTCAAGGGTCCTTCTGGCAGACAACTATGGAGCTGAACCTAATGAAATGCTTCATTATTGGCAATGATCCTCCCTGCGTTTTCAGAAGCTTGCTAAATCAAAGCACATGTGTAATATCACTATGCTTCCTGTCATCTTGGGCTGGTGAAACTCATCAGATTTTGAAATTTTGACCTCTCCTAGTTGGGCCCTGGATGGCTGTGTTTCAGGGTTGAACACAGGACCTGGGTACTGACTATGAACTCATTGCAGAAGCTCAGTTCTTTGTCATTTGGTGTCACAGCTTTACTTCTGGTATCTGTGTGTGTATGTTTGTGTGCATGTATGTGTGTTCATATACTTGTCCTGGAGCTTCAACTCAGGACCTGAACACTGTACCTGAGTTTCTCCTGTACAAGGATAGCACTCTACCACTTGAGGCACACAGCCACTTCACGCTTTTTTCTAGAGATGTAGTACTAAGGAATCAAACACAGGGATTCACACATGCAAAGCACTGTACTCCTAAGACACATTCCCAGCACTCTCCTTCAGGTTTCTTTCTTTTGTTGGAAATTGGAGGAATTTAAATCTAGGCCTGGGTGTTATCCTTGAGCTCTTTAGTGAAAGCCAATTAATTGCTCTACCACTTGAGCAACAGCACACCTTCACATTTTTGGTGGGTCACTGGAGAGAAGCATCTCAAGGAATTTCCTGCCCAGGCTGGCTTTGGACCGTGATCCTCAGCTCTCAGCATCCTGAGTACCTAGGATGACAGGCACGAGTCAGCAGCGACTAGCTTCCACTTCAAGTTTCTAAGTGGTGAATAGGAGATAATAGTCTCATGGGACCTTTTGTGTCTGGGATAGTTTTGAACCCAGATCGTCAGATCTCAGTTTCCTGAGTAGGCAGGATGACAGACTTCAGCTACTACATGACTAGACTGTAACACTCTGTTGCAAGGGGGTCCTTTGCTCCACATGGTAGGGCGCTAACCATGATCCCCACTGGTAAGTGTCAGTGGCTAGGCCCTGAGTTCAAGGTTCATGATCAAGAAACATAAACCAAAACAATTGTCTGCAGGAGACAACTCACTAGAGTTAGGTACATACATAATTTTGGCCCTGACATGAGGACATATCTGAGCCACAAGTTTCTCATCTGCACAATCATCTTACTTGTGTAGCTCTTAAAAGAACAAGATGAAAAAATGAAAAATTGCACCCCATGAAGGACTCAGCACACAACTCATGAAAGACTCATCACATAGCTGTAACCCACATAATGTCATTAGAAATAGGGGGCTTTCATCAGTATCACCATTCTTTCAGAAACACGCCACATACAGTGCAAATTTAAATTTTGGAGGGGTGAGATTTTTGGGGGGAGTCAGCACGGGGATTGCACTGAAATGTTGGGGGTACTGTCCTAAGATCTTTTGATCGGACTAGAACTCTAACACTTTAAGCCACAGCTCAGTGTTTTACAGACTTCCTGCCAGGGCTGGGTTTTTAACCCACCAGTGTCAGATCTCAGCCCCCGAGTATCTTGGACGACAGGATGAGCAAGCCAGCAGCATCTAGTTCATGGAACTGGGTTGCAGTGGTTTACCTCTGGCTAATTCAGGTTAGATGGCAAATGTCAGTACTAGACTCCCAGCTTGCTCTGTGATGAGGTATTTGCAGCCCTATCCTTATATAGTTGCAGTCAGAACATTCTCTTTTCTTTTTTTTTTTTTTTTGTTTTGGTGCCAGTCCTCGGTCTTGAGTAAGAATCTAGACACAGTCCCTAAGCCTTTATGCTCAAAGCTAGTCCTCGAATGTTTGAGCTATAGCAAAAATTCTGGATTTTTCTATGCACATGATAGTGAGAAATCGAACCAAGGTCTATGTACTTACTAGGTGAGCACTCTACCACTGAGCCCCAGTAGTGACAAGTGTATAAACAGATAAATGTGTAGATTGGTAGATAGACAGACAGACAGACAGATAGATAGATAGATAGATAGATAGATAGATAGATAGATAGATTGATAGATAGATAGATAGATAGATAGATAGATAGATAGATAGATAGATAGATAGATAGATAGATAGATAGATAGATGTAGATATATTTAACGAGAGATGTCTGTAAATTATGAAATTGCATATTTGATATTTCTAACAAATATTGCCAATTAAATTATTCCTTCTTTTTTTAAGTATCATGATTAAATGCATAATAAAGTATTAATTGAAAATTAGTCAATGTATTATAATTGTTGTGAATATTTTTATAATATAATCATACACTACTAATGTAATTGTTACTTTTACAACATTCTATTTGTACAGATGCCTATTGGAAAGCGTTTCTTTTTTTAATTTTAATTTTAATTTGTTTTAATAATTTTGGTGGGTCCGGTCGTGGGGCCTGAACTCTGAGCCTGGTCGCTGTCTCTCAGCTCTTCAGCTCAAGGCTAGCGCTCTACCACTTGTGCCACAGCGCCACTTGTGACTTTTTTCTTTTTGCATATGTTGTGCTCAGTAATCGAACCCAGAGCCTCTAGCATGCAACACAAGCACTCTACCACTGAGCCACCTTCACAGCCCTGGAAAGCGTTTCTTAGAATCTCCCGCCAGCCGTTCATTATTGGGAGTCCCGGGATTCAACCTTCAGGCCTAAGTTGCTGATTTCGGCTTGGCTTCCCTAATATCCCGCCAAACATCAGCAAGGTAAGGTCATGTACATTGTCTGGGCATTGTTATTTAGCCCCAGGATGGTACAATACAAAGGGGAAAAAAAATAAAACCACCTTATTGAACTTCTCAGTTTTATCCTTTTCCTTTTTATTTTTTTTTTGCCAGTCCTGAGATTTGAACTAAGGACCTAAGATCCCAGGATCGTCTTTGGCAGAGATGCCAGGACTTGAGTTCAAGCCCGGTACTTGGACTACAACCAAATAATAATAATAATAATAACAACAACAACAACAATAATAATAATAGTAATAATAATAATAAGGCTCTGGCTTGGAATTTGCACCATTTTACTGGCAGGCCTGGAATTTAAACTCAGGGTAACTCTGCGGCACTGTGGGTGAATGGGGAAGATCAGCGTCCTAGAAGACAAGAAGTTCAGAAAAGTTCCAAGGGCCTGAATTGAAGTCCCAGTATTGAAAAAAAAATAATACTCATATATGAGATCTATTTACATACATGGGTTTATTCCATATGTCATTTTTTACCCTTATTATTTAGTATTATTATACATAAAACATTTATTTTATTACATCATATCATATATACTGAGAACCAGGACATTCACACAGAAGGAAAAAAATGGGACAAAATTGGCTTCTTACTCCATGAATACATTATTGGCCATGCTGGTATTTCAACTCACAGCCTACAATGTCCAAACCATAAATGGGGTCACAGTATTAGCCCACCAGCCTCCGCCTCCAGAAAACTGAGATGCAGCCAGGAAGTTCTGAGGACCTGTGATCAAGCCACAGTAGTGCCATAAATATATATATTTATATATATATATTTATATATGTACATATATGTATACATATGTATGTGTGTGTGTGTGAGTGTGTGTGTGTGTGTGTGTCTGTGCTTGTGCGCACATGTGCATGAGTGCATCTTGGTAGTAGGGCTTGAATTCAGGGCCCGTGCTCTGTCCCTTCAGTTTTTTCATTCAAGGATAGCCCTCTACCACTTGAGCCACAGCTTTTCTTCCAGCTTTCAGGTGGTTCTTGGGAGAGGAGACATTTCTTGTTGGGCTCCGATCTCAGCGTGCTGAGGGAGCTAAGAATATGAGAGCATGAGCCATTAGCATCTGGCCATGCTTTCCTTCTTGGATAAAACAGAATACCTATTTCCTAGCCGAGCACCCATCTACAGCTATCCCTCCTTCCCCTTACCCTAACCCTCCAGGCTTCAGAGGAAACATACTCTCCCCTGAGGACAAAGAAATAGGATGCACTGACAGGTTTGAGCATTATGTTCTTCACAGAGTCAGGGGCTGCTGGGAGTTGATATAGAGGTCCGAGATCTAGGCCAGGGAAAGTAGACAGCTGTTAGAACAGAAAGTATAAAAAGACATCCACATCCGTGCAGCTGCATGCCAGTGGCTCATGGCTATAATCCTAGCTACTCAAGGCTGACACTGGAGGATCAATCAAGATTCAAAGCTAGCCTGGGCATACTCTTATCTCCAAAGAATCACCAAAAAGCTGGGAAGAAGAAATATTATAATTCAAATGTTAGAGCACCAAACTTGTACAAACAAGCTAAAGGTTACCACCTAGGCTCTTCAAGCCTTGGTAAACACACACACACACACACACACACACACACACACACACACACGCACGCACACACACACACACACACACACACACACACACACACACACACACACACACCATGTGCATGCAAAATTAGAGATTTCTACACTGTAACCTTTGGGTATTCTCTACCTTTTTCCCCACTAAGTCTGGTGTTTGTTGGCCTGCATCCAACACCACCTGACATCTATAATTTTGGGGAACAGACTGGCTATAACATCAGCCTTCCCCAATCCCAGCTCCTTGATTGGGTCATGGTCTATCCAGACCCTATGGGACTCCTTTTACAGACTCGCCAAGATCCTTTAAAGAGGCATCACACGCTGGGCACTGGTGGCTCACGCCTGTTATCCTAGCTACTCAGGAAGGTGAGATCTGGCTTGCAAGCCAGCTTGGGTAGGAAAGTTTGTGAGACTCTTATCCTCAAAGAATCATCACAAAACAAGAAGTGTCCATGTGGCTCAAGTGGTAGAGTGCAAGCCTTGAGAAAAAGAGCTCAGGAACAATGCTCATGGACAACAACAACAAGGAGAGGCATTGCATGTTGGCTTTGGGATTGACATGGGCCAAATATTGGAAAATTCAAGAGTGCCAAGATAAAGCAGTACCTCCTTTAGTCCCATGCTCTTCTATCTTGTCCAATCCCTGTCCTTGGCCGTGCTTCAGGTCAGGATGGCTCTGGCTTGACGGCAAGGCTCCAAGGACCAATTGCCCTGCCTCCTTCCTCCCTGCTCACACTGATGATTCTGCTCTTTGCCATAGATGTTCTTCCTGAAATCCATCCATGAGATCATTGACACCAACACAGTGGTGAATGGTGGGTCCAGCCTAACTCAGAGAAGTCAGAGGTGGAAGCCAGCCTGGGACTAGGCTTCTACTCTGGGTGTGGGATGAAGCCAGGGCTGACATTTATTTCATTCTGAGCCTTGCAGGAGTAGGGAGACAGTGTAGACACAACATTGAGTCAGGTAAGATGGGAATCTGTAGCACCACTTGTGTGGGGGAGGCTGTGGCACTCAGGGGGGCACTGTTCTTGGTACTCCTCTTTCGGACGTCCCTCTCCCTCTCTCATCCCTCAATAGTAAAAGAGAAAGTTTAAATAAGGGTGTCAAAGAAGGGGCAGGGAAGTATTTCCTTGTGAACCAGACTTGTGCTTCATATTCATCCTAGCCCCTAATTCCTATTTATCTGAGGATTGGCCATGTGGGTTTGGGGGAGGGGGATCATCCTAGCTGAGAATGTGGCTCAGTGATAGAATGGTCGCCTAGCAAGTCTGAAGCCCTGGGTTTGATTCCACAAAGATAAAGCTGAAAGGGGAGGTGGGGCTCAACTTGTAGACCACCAGTCTTGATAAAATAGAGCTCAAGGACAGTGGCCAGGCCCTGAGTTCAAGCCCCATAACTGGAAGAACAAATCCTTGTGGAGGCTTTATTTTCCCTTTGGAAACAATTTATGCTTTGTGATAAGCATAACATGGCCCTCTTCCCTGGCCACCAATGGGCCATTAGATGTCCCTGGAATTTGGGCCTCCTCCCAGCAGCCTCTGCTCTACTCGGCCCACAGGTTACCCTTCCTATCACCAGGTAGATGGAGGCCTAAAGAACCCCACCTGGCCACCTAGTTCTGGTGGCTGCCGAGGATTTGGGAACTACTCAGTATGTCACATAGGGAGTCATCATCCCCATCAGTCTACAGAGAAAAGGGATGGAGCACTGCAAGCCTGAGTGCACCAGCTGTGGGTAGTTCTGGATGTGGAGATCTGCAGCAGGACATGCTCTGTCGGGGAGTCCTGTATGGGGCAGCAAACCCTGGCTTCTCCTCTTGCAGTTTCCACACTATCCTGAAGTAGCAATTCTTCAAAACCTTTTTGTGCCTTCCTCATTTTGCCCACCCAGGAGCCTGAGGCCTCTGAAGAAGCTTGACTGGTGGAGAGATCAGCCTGTGTCGGTATCTGGAGCCCCGTGTAGGAGCGACAGAAACTCTTGCAGCTATCTACTCTTCATCTTCTCCTGGGACAGCCGGCACATGCACTCGGCTTTCTCCTGACAAAGCTGATCCAGAATGAACATCTGTCCTTTACATACCAAGAGGGATTCCTGGACGGTCCGGATATGTGCCGACAGCTGGTTGCATCGATGGTGGAACTCATCTGCAGGACTCTAGAAGTCCACCTCATCAGGCAGGTTGCAGATGAACCAGATTTTCTTCTTGGATGCCCACATGTCCCATTTCCCATTCTTTCACATGTTGTGGTGGCAGCTCATGGGGCACGGGGCCTGTGGTTCTGGTTGTATCTGGTACTGAGCTGTCCGGGGAAGGGGGAGTGCCTGCAGCAGTCAGGCAGGAGATTCCCCCTGTGGATCTCAGCCTCTGAGAGTGCTAACAGAACCACATCCCTCTCAGTTTGGGGGACACCTCCATCCTCTGCCATGGGCACATCGAGGAGAGTCGCTTCCTCAGCTTTTGCTTCTCCAGGGTTCACAGCTTCCCCTTCCCCAGGGAAAGCCAGGAAGCTCAGCTGGGCCTGCAGGTGCTCCTCCTGTGGACTGGTCACTTCCAGGCACTTGAAACTGTCCTGCCACTTTGGGGGCACCACCTAGTCCCTCCACTTGGTCGTACCCTGCACTTGTTTCAGCTGCTCCAACTGCTGTGTTTGCTTCTGCAGGTGCTACTGCAGGACCTACTACTTGGAGCAAAGCTGCTCTTTTGAAGTGATGTGCTGCTCGCAGGTGGCTCTGAGCTCCTGCAGCTAGGCCAGGGACTGCTCCTGCTGCCCCTGCAGCTCACGAGCTGCTTGGCTCTCTCTCTCTCAGCCACCTCTTTCCATTCCTCTATCTTCTCCTCTGAGCAGTCCAGCTGTTCCCGCAGATGTTTCTTCACCTGCTGCACTGAGTCCACGATGCTGGTGAGATCCTCCTCACTGCTCACCCTGCAGAGAGCATCCCGCAACAAGGCCAGCTGTTCCTCCAGCTGTGGGTTGCACACACATGCATATCATGGGGTCTCGGGGATCTCCTGCCAATCTTTGGTTTTCTCCTCTAGTCTTCCCAGTTGCTCCTGCTGCTCCGCAATCTGGAGGTGGAGCCTCTGATTTTCCTGGACCTAGATGTGAAGTTGTGTCTCCAGGTTTTTCAACCCCATCTGCGTGCAGTAGGCGTGGGCCTGTGATTGCTGTTCCTCCTGAGGTGGACCCTTAGGGGGCCTTGGCTCTGCCAGCTTCGTTCTCAGTTCCCCCAACTATTCCCTAGGTGCAGCACCTACCTCGATCCTCACTCTTTCTCCTCTGTCAGTTGGCTTACCTGCTCAGTCAGCCACCAGACCTCCTCCTTCATCATGGACCTCTCAATGCTCTGGTTCTGGGAGAAGGTGTCTGTCTCCAGATTTGCTGTGGTCACCATTCAGCTCAGGTTGTCCTGTAGCCTCTTTAGTACATCACGCCTCTGCAGCACTTGTTGGAACTTGCAGATTCTGTTCTTACTGTTGCTCCTCTATGTCCAGAGTGCTTCCAGCTTCTCCGAAAACTCTGTGTTCACTTGCTCCAGGTCATAGAAGCTTCTGGTCTTTTCCTTGAGCTGAAGTGTTATATCATTCAGCTGTTCAAACAACATTTCAGTATCCTTCTGTAAGTAGTAACCACAGAAGCCACCATCTCCAGCTCCCCCATTCACTGCTCTGTGGCCTGTAGGCAGCTGGTGAGAGCTTTGTGCTTCATTTCTCTGTCATCGGCCGTGAGCTGCATGTGGGCTGGTGCCGATTGTAAAACACTTTCTGCTAAAACCAACCACTGTATGGGTAGCTTGTGGATGTCTAGCTCTGTTCTCGGTGCTTTGTTCACTTGGGCTACCTTCTCCTTCTCTTTCATTTGTCAATCCTGCAGGTCTTTCTTTTCCTGCTTCAGTGGTTGGATCTTGGCACAGAGCACCTGGTTTCTTCTTTTGATGCATTCCAGGGAAGGCACCACATGTCGGTAGCACCTCTGCAGATTCTTGGTGGTATCTGGACCCTTGACACTCTGGACCCTGGTGGCTGTGACTGTGTCCAAAAGCAGGGGAGGCCTGTGGTAAGCATCACCTTTGGCCAGACCATCCGTTGAATCACCCTCCCCAGTGGTGTTTGTGTTTGGAATCCTTCCCTTTTTTGTATTCTTTGTTTTCTTGAATGTTGAAGGTCTGACGTGAGGATTTTCTGTTGGTGTTCTGGCAGTAGTTTGTTGCCCGCAGCTCTGTCTCAGAGTCTTTTTGTTTCAGACATCTGAGCGCTTGGATGGGAAAGATGGGCTGGCCACATTCCCAGGCTCTGGGAAATCCTCTATTCTCCCAATCACTGACTAGGTTGCCAATTTCCTATTGTACTCCAAATTCGCCTCGAGACTCTTGCTTACCACTCAGTTACCTCTACCTTCCTCATCTTCTGGTAGTGGTGTCAACCAACAGACAGCCGGATGGCTACACTGACTGTTGTGTATGTCTGTTTGTTGCCAGTCCCGGACATTGAACTCAAGACCTAGGCACAGTTCGTGAGCTGTTTTTGCTCAAAGATACCCCTCTACCACTGGAGCCACATGGCTCTACTTCTGAATTTGTTGACACTGAAGTTGGACAGGCGTCTCAAGTACTTTCCAGCCTAGGGTGACTTTGACCATGAATCTCCTTTCACAGCTTTGTAAGTATCATGGAGGTCTGCTGAGAGCCACTGGTGCCTACTTAATCATTGGTCTTGCTGATATTCTTGGACAGACCAGTGAATTCCCTAACTTCGGGTTTAAGTGGTGGGAGCTGTAGCACACAATTCGAATCCTGGTTCTGCCACCTCCAAATGGCAGGAAATTCTAAGAAACTAATTTTTTTTTCCAGAAAAGGTGCCATATAAATCTTTCTTTTTTAATTTTAATTTTTTGTGAACATACTGTAGATAGAGGTTACAATTACATGGGCAAGATAGTGAGCACATTTCTATAAAGAACTGCCCATGTAATTGTAACTCCTCTGTACATTATGTTCACAAATGAAATTAAATTAAATTTAAAAAAAAGAAAAGAAAAAAAGGGGAAATAATGCTTTGAAAATTATGACCATTATAAAACCATAATTAAGGCCAATAAAACATAAATATATATTAAAAAAAAGAATTGCAGCCTCCTCCTTTGTTTACCCTTCACATCCCTTCCCAGCCTTTCCACCACCCCCACTGCCAATCCTCCCCATCTCCCCCTCACCAAATTTGTAAAGTTCGTTTTCGACATGACAACTTGTACTTCTCATTGTTGCAACAAGTCCACTTGTATCCTTAAACAACTTGGTTTTCCCCATGTCCTCCAGAAATTATACCTACATCAAATATAGTGAAAGCAGAGGTTATAGTGTGGGGGAGGGACATACAAAGAAACAAAGAAATAATCTTATAAATGTGTCAGAAACAAATGCATGAAAGAAAAAAAACATTAAAATACATATCTAAGGGTTCATTTTCCTAACATCACATTATTTAACCTTTTCTGCTTTACTCATACATATACTAGATATTGCAAATAAGGTAAACCATGGTAACTATGTTTCTTGGGCTTGGCTTACTTCACTTAATATAATTTTTTCCAAGTCTTTCCATTTCCTGACAAATGGGGCAATACCATTTTTTCTTATGGAGGCATAGAATTCCATTGTGTATATATACCACATTTTCTTGATCCATTCATCTACTGAGGGGCATCTGGGTTGGTTCCATATCTTAGCTATGGTAAATAATGCTGCAAAACACATAGTTGTGCTGGTAGATTTAGTGTGGTCTTGTTTGTAAACATTTGGGTAAATGCCCAAAAGTGGGATTGCTGGGTCGTATGGGAGCACTATGTGAAGTCTTTTGAGGAACCCCCATACTGCTTTCCAAAGTGGTTGAACAAGTTTACATTTCCACCAACAATGAAGTAAGGTTCCCTTCTGTCCACATCACCTCCAGCATCTGCTGTTGTTAGAGATCTTGATTATTGCCATTCTAACTGAGGTGAGGTGGTATCTCAATGTTGATTTCATTTGCATTTCTTTTATGGCTAGGGAGGTTGAGCATTTCTTCATGTGTCTATTGGCGAACCTTCTTTCTTATTCAAAGAAGTTTCTCTTTAAGTCTTTAGCCTACTTGTTTATTGGGCAGTTGTTTCTTTGTGGATTTGTTGTTGGGGGATTTAATTTTTTGAGTTCCAAGAATATTTTAGATATGAGACCCTTGTCCGTTGTATGGCTAGTGAAGATCTTCTCCCAATCCGTAGGCTTTTTATTGATCTTGCTACCTATATCCTTTGCCATGCAGAAGCTCTGAAACTTCATAAAATCCCATTGGTCCAACTTTTCTTTTATTTGTTGTGTTTCCGGGTCTCTATTAAGAAAATTTCGGCCTGGGCCACGGAGACCTAGGGTTTCTCCTATTCCGTTCTGTAATGTTTTCAAAATGTCTGCTTTGACTCCGAGGTCTTTGATCCATTTGGAGTTGATTCTGGTGCAAGGTGATACATTTAGTTTTCTACAAGTACTTATCCAATTTTGCCAGCACTATTTACTGAAAAGGCTGTCTTTCTTCCATTCTATTTTTTAGCACCCTTATCGAAGATTAGATGGCTATAAGTCTGTAGGTTCATTTCTGGGTTTTCAGATCTATTCCATTGGTCCTGAAGTTTGTTCTTATGCGAGTACCAAGCTGTTGTGATTACTATGGCTTTATAGTAGAGTTTGAAATTTGGTATTGATATTCCTCCAGCAGTGTTCTTGCCGTTGAGTAGCATTTTAGCTATTCGGGGTCTTTTATTGTTCCATATGAATTTTTGGATTGCCTCTTCTATTTCCTTGAAGAATGAGGTTGGAATTTTGATAGGTGTCACATTGAATTTGTAGATGGAATTGGGAAGTATTGCCATTTTCATGATGTTAATCTTTCCAATCCAGGATCATGGGAGGTTTTGCCATTTTCTAAGTTCTGATTTGATTTTATTTTTCAAGATTTTAAAGTTTTCATCATAGAGGTCCTTCACTTCTTTGGTAAAGTTAATTCCTATGTATTCAATTTTTTTGTGGGGCTATTACAAATGGAGTTGCTTTCCTAATTTCAGCCCCACTTTTCTCATTGTTGGCATACAGAAAAGCCATTGATTTTGGGGGGTTAATTTTATACCCTGCTAATATGCCAAAGTTTTGAATCAGGTTGAGTAATTTGGGAGTGGAGTCTATGGGATTCTTTAAATACAAGATCATATCATCTGCAAAGAGGGAGAGTTTTAATTCTTTCCCTATTTGGATCCCCTTTATGTTTGCATCTTGTCTTATTGCTGTAGCTAGGCATTCTAATACTAGATTGAAGAGAAATTGAGAGAGTGGACATCCTTGTCTTGTTCCTGAGTTAAGAGGAAATGGTTTTTTTTTTTCAACATTAAGTATAATACTGATTTTAGGTTTGTCATATACAGCCTTTATTGTATTGAGGAATGTTCCATGCATTCTTAATTTTTCCAAAACCTTCATCATAAAGAGGTGTTAGATCTTGTCGAATGCTTTTTCTGCATCTATTGAGATAACCGTGTGGTTCTTATTCTTGCTCTTGTTTATGTGATGAATAATATTAATTGTCTTGCATATATTGAACCAGCATTGCATCCCTGAAATGAATCCTGTTTGATCGTGGTGTATGATTTTTTGGATGAATTGTTGAAGTCGATTGGCTAAAATTTTGTTGAGAATTTTTGCATTAATATTCATCAAAGTAATGGGTCTATAGTTCTGTTTCTTTGATGATTCCCTGCCTGGTTTTTGGATGAGGGTTATGATGGCTTCATAGCATGTGTTCAGTAGTGAACTTTCTCTTTCAATTTCATTGAAGACATGGAGGAGTATTGGTGTGAGCTCTACTTTGAAGGCCTTGTAGAATTCCGCTGTAAAACCATCTGGTCCTGGACTTTTCTTAGCTGGAAGGTCTCTTATTACAGTTTCTATTTCAATGCTTGATATGGGTCTGTTAAGATGGTTTAACTCATCTTGATTTAGTTTTGGCATGTCAGTATTTGCTAGAAAAATGTCCATTTCTGTCAAGTTCTCAAACTTATTAGCATAAAGTTTTGAGAAATATTCCCTTATAATGTTCTGAATCTTGTTTGTTTCCATGGTGATGTTTCCATTCTCATCTCTGAGTTTATTTATTTGGGTACATTCTCTTCTTTATGTGATAAGATTTGCTAAGGTTCTGTCAATTTTGTTAATTTTTTCGAAGAACCAACTCTTTGTTTTTTTGATTCTTTCTATAGTTTTTTTGGATTCTAATTCATTTAATTCTGATAAGTCATAATTAATTAATGAATTAATTTCCATCTACTGGATTGGGGTTTATCTTGCTGCTCTTTTTCAAGGAGGTTTAGATGTGTCATTAAATTGTTGGTTTCAGATCTCCCCAATTTGTTGATGTAGGAGCTCAGAGCTATAAACGTGGCTCTGAGTACTGCCATTGCTGTGTCCAAGAGGAGCTGGATAATTTTGTGCTAATTTTTGTTGAATAGCATGAACATTTGAATTTCCTTTCTAATCTCTTCCACTTGTGATTCAGCAGTTTGTTGTTCACCCTCCATGTGTTACTGGACTTTTTTGTTGGCTTTCGGTGTTGAGTTCTAATTTTGTTCCCTTGTGGTCCGAGAGAATGCAAGGTATAACTTCAATGTTTCTGAATTTAGACAAGTTTGCTTCGTGGCCTAAAATGTGGTCTATTTTAGAAAACGTTCCATGTGCTGCTGAGAAAAACGTGTATTCTGATGCTGCTGGGTAAAATATTCGGTAGATGTCTGTTAAATCTAGTTGATCTATGCAATTGTTTAGATCTGCGGTTTCTCTCTTGAGTTTTTGCTGAGTTGATCTCTCTAGTGGGAAGAGTGGTGTGTTAAAATCCCCAACAATTAATGTCTTTGGATCTATGTGGGATTTGAGGGAAAGTAGTGTTTCTTGGATAAATTTGAGTGCTCCATTGTTTGGGGAATAGATATTTATAATGGTAATATCCTGCTGAAGGAGAGATCCCTTAATTAGTATGCTCCTGAAGGCAGCAGATAGAAGGATCTTGTTTTTTAATCCACTAGACAGTCTATGTGGCTTAATTGGAGAGTTAATTCTGTTAATGTTGATAGATAGGATTGAGTGGTATTTGGGAGTTCCTGCCATGTTATCCACCTTCCTGGGGGTTTTGAAAACTGGGTTCTTCGTATTGTTATTGGATTCTCAGTTTGGGTGCAGTTTCTTGGTCTTTGTTGTGGTCTTGTTGGTTTTCTATATGCAGGACATCTTTAAGAATCTTTTGTAGGGCTGGTATGGTGGACATGTATTGTTTCAATGTTTCTTTGCTATGGAAGTTTTTTATTTGGCCTTCAGTTATGTAGGAGAGTTTAGCTGGGTACAGTATTCTTGCTTGATAGTTGTTTGATTTTAGGGCATGGCATACATCATATCAGACTCTTGTTGGATTGTCTCTGCTGAGAAATGTGAGGTGATTCTAATTGGTTTCCCTTTATTGGTGATTAATCTTTTCTCCTTGACAGCTTTAAGGATCTTTTCCTTGGTCTGAATTGATCCTGTGTGGATTATAATGTGATGGTCGGATGTTCTATTCTAGTCTTGTCTATTTGAAGTTCTAAAAGCTTCTTGTATCTGAATAGGCCTAACTTTTTGCATGTTTGGGAAGTTCTCTTCTAGGATCCTGTTAAACAAATTTCCTAGACCATTCACTTCTGTTTCTAAGTTTTCCTCTGCAACCATTATACTTAGATTAGGCCTTCGGATGGTGTCTTCCAAGTTTTGGATAGGTCTTTCATATTTCTTGGACTTGTCTTGGATGGTTTTATGTTCTTTCTCTATAATACCTAGTATGTTTTCAATCCCCTAGATTCGATCTTCTGCATGGTCTAACCTGCTGTCAAAACTTTCTACTTTGTTTTTTATTTTTTTTCCTTCTTTGATGGCTTTAAATTCTTTGTTGAAGCATTGTTTTAGATCTTGTATGAACTTCTTTACTTCCTTAATTTGGTGTTCAGTGTTTATTCTCAAATCACTTAGTTGATGGGCTATGGTTTCCTTGGGCTCCCATTCCTTCTGTTGGTTTCCATTCAGCATTCCCTTTGTGGTCTCCCTGACTTCCTTCAACTCTTTGTTAATGGATCCCATGAATGCCTTTAGTGATCTTTGTGTATTCTCATCCTGCACTCTCAATTCCTGTATTACTCTTTCCTTAGGTTCCTCCCACTCCCATTCATGCCATTCCTGTAGTTCTCTTTGAGTGTTCTCAGCCTATTCACGCCATTCCTGACTTTCTGTTTGAGTATCCTCAAGCTGTTCACGCAAATCCTGTATCAGTTTTTGAGTAGCTTCCTCACCCTCATGATATTCTTGTATAAACCTTTGTATTGCCTTCTCTCTCTCCCTATCACGCTCATACAGAGTCCTTTGTAGGTTTTCAATCTTTTCCTGCATTGACCTTTTGTTTGCTCCCTCTCTCTCCCTATCACGTTCATACAGGGTCCTTTGTATGTTTTCAAACTTTTCATTTATCATGCTTGCCAGCAGTGTTTGTAGAGCTATTTGGGAACTCTCCTCTGGATTATTAATTATCTGTTCTGTCCCCTGCTTATCATGAGTGGGAGTTGAGATACCCGGACTTGCCATTTTTCTTCTGTTTTTCCGGCTTACTCTGCCCATTTGTGATAAAAATAGCACCAGTTTTGTGCTAGAACACTAACTTAAGGCAAGAATCAACCAAAATCTGAATTTGCACAGTCAATAGTCTGCAGATACAATCTAGTTCAACAGATACATCTATTCAACATCAAACAACTATATAATAATGGGCTATGAACTGCAAAGATGAATTTGGAAAACCAGAAATTATTAGGTTTAGGGAGAAATGTGGGTTAAAAATAGGAATAGAGTGATGTGGGAAGGCACAGGTAGAGTTAACTAAGTCCTAATATCAAAGCAGGAAATAGGTTGGATAAGATGAAAGTAGAGAGAGAGAGAAAAAGAAGAAAGAGAAAGGAAAAAGAAAAGAGACCAGAAAAATGGAAAATAATAATTAATAATATTATGCATATCGAAAACAAACTATTCAGAAGAGAACATGAATATAATGGGAGAAGGGAAGGGATATAAAGGAGATGTGAAAAAATTAAAAATAAAAATGCTTAAAATATTATATAGGTATAAAAAGTTAGTACTGCTATTAAGCAATTTAAGTCTCAGAGGTTTTGAATTGAGTAATAAATTTGTGGATTAAGTGTGTACCCAATGGGGGATAGCGGCTAATAATCAACTACGGGTTTATCTGTGCATGTGCAGGACAACAATTAAGTCATATAAAGAAGAACGAAAGAGAAGAAAAGGTGAAAAGGATACGAAAGGAAGAAAAAAACAGAAGTCCAGTAGAGCTAAACAAAAAACAAAAAGAAAATTTAAAAAAAAAAGAAAGAAAAAAATGAAAGAAAAACACAAGCACATATGTGTTCTTGAAATAAAAATTATAAGAGGAAAATAAAGATACTAGAAAACAATATTTTTCAAAAAATATAAAAATTATAGATTAAAAAAAGTTTTAGAAAAGAAAAAATATTTATAAAAGGTACCAAAAGAAGAAGAAGAAGAAGAAGAAGAAGAAGAAGAAGAAGAAGAAGAAGAAGAAGAAGAAGAAGAAGAAGAAGAAGAAGAAGAAAAGAAGAAGAAGAAGAAGAAGGAGGTGGAGGAGGAGGAGGAGGAGGAGGAGGAGGAGGAGGAGGAGGAGGAGGAGGAGGAGGAGGAGAAGAAGAAGAAGAAGAAGAAGAAGAAGAAGAAGAAGAAGAAGAAGAAGAAGAAGAAGAAGAAGAAGAAGAAGAAGAAGAAGAAGAAGAAGAAATAGTTCTTTAATTTTTTGGGGAGGGGTGGGGAAAATCTTGTATCTCCCTTGTGTCCATAATCAGCCTCTTGTTGTAGTCTCTGGTCTGCTTTTGTTCCTGTGGCTTGGTTGGTTTCTTAAGTCAGTTTGTTCGAACAGGCAGAAAAATGCTCTGCTTTAACCAGGGTTTTGCAATCGTCCTCCCAGGGTAGTTCAATGGGAGTAGGATCTGCTTTGAGTATTACAAAAGAGGGAAATGACTTTTTCCTCAAGTTTGGAGATACTGTGATGAGACTAGGTTCTGAGTAGAGTTGAGGCACTTCAACAAACAGTAGATTTGCCGGGGAATAGTAGTTTGTGAGAAGCTCACAGAGCCCAGCATAGAGCCATTCTCAGGGTTTCTGTTTACTTAATGTCAATTGATTGTCGAGGCTGCTAAAGGGAGGGGCAGCTTCTGGATCTGATAACCCAGTGAAGAAAGCCACTCCTAGCTCTGGCACCCGAGCTGGGTGACTTTTCCCTGGGTGTAGCTGAGTCTGGCATGTCAGGTTAAGTTCTTGTGACCTGCTAAATGACTCTAGTTTTATTCAAAGGCCTGAGTTGGAGCTAGCAGCTCCGCCGAGCTTTGTCGGTATCCAAGATGGAGATCTCCGGTACTGGGTGGTGGGAGGGGTAGCCTTCCCTCCTCTGCTCACTGAGAAAGAGTGAGGACGTCAGGCTTTTACTTATGCAGAGTCTTGGTTCCTGGGTTGTCTCTGGTCTGCAAACTGCAGGATGAATATGTCCCAAGGAACTCATTTTTATCCATATGAATACCAATGGAATGTGATATATGTCATGATTGAATGGGCAATTCTTGAATGATTCTATGATAAAATTATATACAATTATATTCTAGGATACTGATTAATATTAATCAATACTTTATGAAGCGTTTAAAAAATTACATTCATTAAAAGGAGAAATAATGAAATACCTAAGAATTGGTTGTCACATAGCATAGAGATGCCATTTTTTTCTGCCAGGACTGGGATTGCAACTCATGATCTGGGTAACTCTGTTGCACTTGTAGGAAGGGGAAGCTTGCTTTCTTGAAGTCAAGAAATTTAAGTCTGTTCCTTATGCCTGAAATCGATCCCCACCACTAGCAAACATCCTATTTGTGTACATTTTAAATATATGATTTATATTTACATACATATATTGACTCCATATTGCATTCAGTGTAGTTATTCATTTTACCTTTTTTTTGTTCATGTAGTAACCAGTTATTTTATTGATTATTATGGCACATAGAATATTGATTACATTGATTACATAGGATATAGGTCTGCATATGTATTCCACTTCATACCTGACACGCTGGATGTTCACAGAAAAGGAAAACATGTGTTACCATCTGTTTTTTACTCCACAATTCATTGTTTGGGAGTGCAGGCATATGAACTCATGGCCTACAGGGCCAAATTCATGAATGATTGAGTGTCAACATGCCATCCTGGGACAAACTGAGCTGACAGGCATTTCCCAGGACCTGAGATTGAGCCCCTTGGGTTGACAAAATAAGAACAGATTGGCACGCACATCGTAGTATGCTAATAAAAATATATATTTATAGTGTGCCAGAGATGTCTATCCATTACTCAGTAATATAGACTAAATTCCTAACAATTCTTGGGTATTTATTATGCTTCCATATAATTAATATTATTGTTTTCATCCTTAATAAACTATTAATTAAATCAATGTCCTGAAATTATTGTGTCCCTGTAAGAAATACAAAGAAGACCACACTAAAGCTCCCAGCACGCCTTTGTTTATTACATCATTATTTACCATAGCTAAGATATGGAACCAACCCAGATGCCCCTCAGTAGATGAATAGATCAAGAAAATGTGGTATATATACATAATGGAATTCTATTCCTCCATCAGAAAGAATGACATTGCCCCATTTGTTCGGAAATGGAAAGACTTGGAAAAAATATAGTAAGTGAAATAAGCCAGACTCAAAGAAACATAGCTCCCATGGTCTCCTTTATTTGCACTAACTAGAATATTTCAGAGTCAAGCAGAATAGGTCAGATAAGTTGATGTTAGGGAAATGAACCCTAAGATATGTATTCAAATGTTTTTTTTTTCTTTCATGGGCTTGTTTCTAATACATTTATAAGATTATTTGTTTGTTGCTTTGTATGTCCCTCCCCCACGGTATAACCCCTGCTTTAACTGTATTGATGTCGGTATAATTTCTGGAGGGAAAGCCCAAAAACAAATCGTTTAAATAGGGATACAGGTAGCCTCATTGCAACAATAAGATGTACAAGTCATTATGTCGAAATCGAACTTTGCAACTTTGGTGGGGGGAGGAGGATTGGGTGGAGGCGCCTGGGGAGGATGGGAAGGGATTGATAGGAGAAACAAAGTAGGAGGCTACAATGCTTGACAAGAAATGTACTCATTGTCTTGCACAGATAATTTTAACCCCTCTGTACAGTATTTTCACAAGAAAAAATAATAAATTTTAAAAAAGAAAAAAAATCATGAACATGATATTATCTTGTATTTAATGGACTCCATGGACTCCACTCCCAAGTTACTTGAGCTGATATGAAACTTTGGCTAAGTAGGAGAATATAACTTTGCCTCAATAAAACCAACCAAGAAAGGAATAAAAAATAAACAAGAAAGGAAGACACAGTTGGAAATTTGGGCTAATTTTGTCATTATGTTTTGAGAATTCAAGTTTCCTCTAGAAATACAACTCATATATAATCCTCAGTTGTGTTTTAAATGTTGTCTTAATTACATAACATTTCTAGATGCAAAAGAGCTCATGATTCCCAACCAAAAATTTGAAAAAGTAAGCATCATTCTGTTAGATTCCAAAGAAATGATGAAGAATTACAAAAGTTTAAGCCTGGAGAAATAGGAAAGTTCATTTAATATAGGACTTTGTAGACTTGCCTAAATTAGAATTAAATTTAAAATAGATAATTTTTGTTTTTAATTTAATATTCTACAGGATACTGCAAAATTCTTTTCAAATAAAATATTTAATTTACAAATTCACAAATGATTCTGGCATTCTAATTGACTAGAGTAGTCTTTCAAGTGAGGTATAATAAGAACTTAGTTAATAGATAATTCCAACAGTTCATGTGTAAAATGATAATGTGAATAATCTAGACAAATTGTCAACAAATTGATGATATTAATTTATAAATATAGGAAAAGAGCAATCTTTTGAGACTTTGGTGTAACATGGTATGTAGAGAGTAATTGTGTGACATCTTTTTTTTCTACCTTTACATAACACAGAAAGTAATTTCTTAATTATGTACATCTGTATACAATGAGAAAAATGCTAGGTTTGAGGGGTTTTTAAATTTTGTTTTTGTTGTTTGGTTTGTCCTAGGGCTTAACCCCTGGGCTTGGGCACTGTCCCTGAGCCTGTTTTTGATCAAGGCTACTGCTCTACCACTTGAACCTCAGTGCCACTTTGGTCTGGCTTTTCCTTATGAGTTTATTGGAGATAAGAATCCAACGAACTTTCCTGCCTGGGTGGGCTTTCAACCATAATCTTCAAATCTTAATATTAAGATATAAAGATCTCCTGAATATCTATGATATATATATATATATATATATATATATATATATATATATATACATATATATATATATAGTAAAATAAAAATAAAATAAAAATAAAAATAAATTCTGTTTGCAAGTGTTCTGATCTCAAGAATACCACTGTTGGGAAAATGATGTAGCAAAGTTAAGTGTATTATTCTTTCCACAATAGGAAGGTCATCACATTAGCAAAAGTGTAGTATTTTTTCACAATATTGATAAACTAGTCATGATGTGAATTTAGGGAATCTTAACGTGAACCTTACAAGTTGGAAACTGTTGGGCTAGGATGACTTTACGGCATAAAAACTTGGGATTGATTGTCATAGAAATAATAGTTAATCTCATGAACAAAAGTTTACTCTTACGGAATTTTTATTGGAAGTGGCACTGTGGCTCAAGTGGTAGAGCGTTCACCTTGAGCTGCAGAGTGCAGGGACAGTGCCCAAGCCCAGATTTCAAGCCCCACGACTTACCAAAAAAAAAAAAAAGGAAATTAATTGTTATAGTTACTTCATAGTTTTTTCCTCTACAAGAACGTGTCTATATTTTCTGTTGACTTTTAAATATGTAATGCCTCATTGAAAACTGCATCTCTTGCAGAATTAAATAAAATACAAACAGGTACTCTTTTGAATGTCTCTGGTATGGCATGTTCAGAATTTGAAAATTAGTAGTTAGTAGTCATAGGAATGTTGAGGAACAGATATATTCTCTCCTCTTAACAATTAGTAAGTTTTCAGAGTTAGGAGTTTCCATAGAATTGAACGGTTTTCTGTTTTAGTATGAGACAACACTATAAATAATGTTTTTTTTCCAAATAATGCCAAGTATATTCTGAAAATATTGTATAGTTTGATAACATTCCAGTTGATGTCTGATAAAGAAAGAGGTAATTCAAATTAGCAACCAAAATTTTCATTTTTTAAAGGTAATACACGTAGGATAATATTTACTATACCAATACAGTGAAATTATATTTTATGTAGCTCATTTTTAACTTAATTTTATTGTCAAGGTGATATATAGAAGGGGTTGCAGTAATTGTAAGGTATTGAATACATAACATGTCAAAATTTTTACCCCCTCCCTCATTTTTCTCACACTTTTCCTTCCCCCCAATACCACTCACAAATTGTAAATTTCCAACATATTGTCCTGTGACTATTGCCATTGCATTAGTTTGCCTTTTGTCCTTTGTCTCGCCATTTTATTGTTCTGCTTCCCTTGCCAAATGAAGATAAATGTATATACAATACACAGGATACAGAATCCAAATACAACAATGGACAAACCATATGGGAAAACACAAAAGAAAAAAGGAATCATATAGTACATTAAAAACAACAACCACAAAGAAAAACCTCTCTTTCCATATGTAGGAGTTTATTTTGCTCAGCATCATTTTATATGGTCATTTATACATAGCTACTGATTCATTCTGCTCATCTGCTAAGGCTATCAGATATTTCCTAGTTATTACAAATGAGGGAAACCATGAAATCTGTTTCTTTGTGTCTTGCTTATTTTTTTAGTAGGATTTTTCCAAGTCTTTCCATTTCCTTATGAATAGGAAGCATAGAAGTACTCCGTACATATATAAACCACATTTTGTCAATTCATTCATCTACTAAGTGGCACATTGTTTTAAAACATGATTGCATGTAAGTATCACTTAAGGCCATTCAAAAATGACAGATGCTGCCTCACCAGATATACTAATATAATGATTTCTATGTAAGATAGTATTTTATGGTGGTACAAATGTTGAGATATAGGATGAGTCTAATGTATATCTTGCACGAATTAGCCAGGAATATATCCAATATCATGTAGGATAAAAATGGTAGTGACAAAATGTTTCCCTTGAGAAAGATATAGGAGGCTGCCAGAAGTATGAAGTAGTTCAGATAAATTTGAAGAATTTAGAAATGTAAGCTCAATTATGTCTCTTTAAATAGTAATTATGTAAGTGGAAGGGCAAAAAAATGGTAAGAGAAGAAAATAACTGACAGCAGATCATTATCCCAAGTTAGAGTACAAAAAGACATAATCTAAAACTTCCAAGTTAAAGAGATACCAATATAATATGTCCCACTTAATTTAGGTACATGCAAAATATTTACTTTGCTTTTCCCTACTTAAATGCTCCAAAATAAATGAACACTTACAAGAAAAGTTATGTTATTGCCATTGTTTCAACACTAACTGTGATCAGCCCTCTTTTTCTCACTTTGCACTTGGTAAATTGATGATGTTGTGGCTGATTAGAGTCAGAATTAGGGGCTTCTACTTGTACAATTATCCCAGAACAGTTTAAAGCAGTTTTCCGCCCAAGATATCCAACTATCTTGTCTGAACCTGTACTTTGAACACACCCTCACACCTGAGCACATTGTTTGAAATTATACTTTAGCTTTTCTTGGCACATTCTACTTTGTGCCTTTGTCTTCTTTGCACATTCCTTTTGAGTTCATAGTTGCTCTATTTCCATTTCATCTGTACAAACTGCTAAGAACATTGTTCAACTACCACTTCTTGTTTGTACACACCCAGTCTATGTATGAAGGTACTTTGTCCATGTTAAGCAATAGGGTAATACTCACTCTCTGAGGAGAAAAGTTCCACAATATAACCCTATGCCCACATTAAAGGATGTAGAATTTAAAGCATTTTGAGACAGTGATATTAGAATTGAAAGGCTCCTTAGGGACATTTTCATGGAGTTCATTAGTTTACCCAGGAGAAATATAAATATCCACAAAATTTGGAGCTAATTAGTAAGTATCCAAATTAACATTAGATCCTAGATGTTGTGTTAATACAAGTCACAATTGTCTTATTGTTAAATCAGAATCCTTCACTACTTGACAATGTGTATGAGAAAGTGAAAGAAAAGCATTAAAGCAAAAAGTCTTATCTTGTTAGGCATTTAATCCTGGTGGTGAGAGTAATGTCTGAATTTTTCCATTCAATAAAACTTGAAGTTTATAAGAACATTTTCCTTCATATAAGAACTTGTGTCAGGTTGGTTGACAGTGTTATTTCAGCATGGAGATATACCTAACAAGATTTAGATTTCAATAGTGTATATGGCAGTTATGATGTGTCAATTGCTATTGAGGCATTTTCTATTCTATAGAGGAATCAATTCCAGTCACATCATTAAAGTTGGCTGTTCAACCTAATACTTGGTGTTACTTGTCCTACATTTATAATGAGTAGGCTGATAAGATATCCAAACATATCTAAATATATTTCAATAAAATCCCAAAATGATATGCATAGATGGGTCACTAATTGGATCTATAGAACAAATTAGGCTTTTTTGTGCTGTAGTTCAATCTATAATCTCCTAGCTAAATAAAGTTTTCAAAAATATTCACAGAATACCACACTAAGAAAAGTTCATGACAGTTATATCTGTATAATATTTCTAAGGTCAGGATTAAAGCATTTGTTCCCAACATTTAGAATCAACAGGATCTGTTGAATTAATCGATCCAGAATTTTGTCCACACATTCACATCTCAACATTTTATCAATATAACTTTCACCAAAACACTGTTCTTATTGAACTTGTCTATGTCCTTTTACTTTTCAAATCCAAATAGTAGGTTTCCTTCAATATCTTTCTGAAAATTCTTTCCTTCCTTTTCTTCTGTAAATCTGTGTTTATTCCTTTTTTGTTTCCTTATTTATCACTTTCCTCCAATCTTGTCCACTCTGGTACTTACATTCTTCACACTTTCGTCAGAACATTCCTTTTCCTCTTCCCTTTAATAATGTCCCTGATTTTATTATTTTTCATATTCATGGTTATGAATATTTTGATGATGTCCAACCAGACCTATCTTTGCATCTGTTTAACATAAATCTTAGAACTATCAGAGAGTTTTTTCCTCTAAATCCATCTTTATCACCAAGATAAATCCATCTAAATCCATCCTTATCACCAAGAATGTAACTAACACAGTTAGGAGACAGAGATGTGGAAAAACCTTAGATTTCCTCTTACCCCACCTCCATCCATTAGATAAGATGAATGATCAAGATTTTCTCAGTTTCTGTCACTAATGTAATTTCTATGTACTTCTTTTTATGACCCTGACACACCAGCCTATTGCAAATACTCATCACCAGTCACTCAGTCCTAAACCAACTGTTTACTAAGAATGCATTTCTCCCCAGTCTTTTCATATTGGTCCTCTCCATCACCCAATGAGTCTCCTTGTAAGCACACAGAGTGAAGAACTCAGACAAAAACTCTAGTACCATTAATTACTCACAACATTGAGTGTTGGTCTTACATTTAATGGATGTAATCTGCCAGAAATATTGAAGAATATATTTGTTGACTTCTAGAGCAAGGAAAAAGAAAATAAACAGTCATTACATTTTCTATCTTAGCTTACAAATAAGGAAAGTGTCAAATTCAGTTTGTTGGTATAAAGTCAGAAATAGTTTCATGCAGAAATAAAAATAAATTTTAACTCCTGGCTCTGCAGCTTGTGTCCTTTTACGGTAACTGCAGATATGTAAGTAGTATTATGTAAATTGTGTCATGTATTTACAGCTGTAATGAAGAACATACTCTTCATATATCATTTGAAAACATTGGTTATTGAATGGTATCTATATGAGAATGTTATTTGAACTAATCACACTAAGTTGAAACCTACATCTTAGTCCATCAAAATGTGGAAATAAACGATTTTATTTATAAGAAAATAATACCACCAAGAACAGTGAGTGTATATACATTAGAAAGACTGCTGGAATAACATTAGGGTTTTTACTGTCTGTACCTGTTTATGGGATTGTAATTCTTGATATTCAAACTCTCCTTTTGTTATTCTGTTTTGTTTTGTTTGGTTTGGTTTGGTTCGTCATGGGGCCTGGACTCTTGGCCTGGCACTGTCCCTCAGCTCTTCAGCTCAATGCACTCTACCACTTGAGCAACAGTGCCACTTCCTGCTTTTTTCTGCTTATGTGGTGCTGAGGAATAAAACCCAGAGCCTCATGTAGACAAGGCCAGCCCTCTGCCACTGAGCCACCTTCCCAGCCCTCCTCCTCTTATTCTTATTGTATGTAATCCAACGCTGTTTATAACTATGCATTCAATGTGATAAATCCAGCTTCAAAGATATCTACGTATTTTTTTTTCCTTTTCAATCACAACATCGTCATTATCAGGCTACACTGTGGTCATCATCCTCCCCATCAAAATTATTATTAGCAACATAAGTGCTAATTATTGAATGTCGGATATGTGTCTATAATTTTATTATTTGTCTTTTGATTAATAATTTTAATGTTACCACTGTGCATGAATTCATATTGAAATTTTGAACAAATAAACAAAAAACCTAAACCATATCAGGTAGTTTGACTATGTGCTTATAACAAATTATGGAATAGATTTTTTGAAGCATTGCAATTTCCTAATCAGTATGAATTAACTTCTTCTCTTCCCCTAACTACAATCAAATATTTAAGAGTTTGGGCAGAACCTTTTCAAGGAATATACTGTAAATGTTACTATAATATCATGTGTATATCTAAAATTCCCTTGAAAGTAATAAACTCTACTTTCTATTGAAATATTAGTTATTTTATTCTAGGAAACTTTTAGAAAAATAGACTGTATATCTTTGAAATAAAAAGGTCAAAAATAGTAGCATAAAATTTTTAGAGCGAGTCTGTCTTCTCTCTATATATATATATATCTGTCTTCTCTCTATATATATAAATGTTATGTCTAGAATAGTATATTTTTAGAGATTATTTGTCCTCAAAAATATATACATATATCTAAATTTATGTGTAGAATGATATACATTATAGTGAAACAAGTATCTTAAAATATAATTAAAATTAAAAAAAAAACTTCATGAAATCAAGTGCCGGTAACTCACCCTTATAATAAGAGCTAGTCTGGGTGCTGAGATCTTAGAATTGTTTCCAAAACTAGCCCAGACAGAAAAGTACTTGTTAGATTCTTATCTCCAATTAACCACTAAAAACAACACCCACAACAAAAAATGTAGCACATTAATTTCACAAAAGCATCTTTTAACTGCTGTGAACATTTCTTAGAAACATGAATACATACCCCTGGAAAATGTTAAGTAAAAAAGTGTAGAACAGTGTTCGCTTCGGCAGCACATATACTAAAATTGGAACGATACAGAGAAGATTAGCATGGCCCCTGCGCAAGGATGACACGCAAATTCGTGAAGCGTTCCATATTTTTTTAAACCAGCTTAACAGGCCCATATCAAGCATTGAAATAGAAACAGCAATAAGAGACCTCCCAGCTAAGAAAAGTCCAGGACCAGATGGTTTTACAGCGGAATTTTACAAGGCCTTCAAAGCAGAGCTCACACCAATACTCCTCCAACTCTTCAATGAAATTGAAAGAGAAAGCTCACTACCGAACACATTCTATGAAGCCATCATAACCCTCATCCCAAAACCAGGCAGGGACTCATCAAAGAAAGAGAAGTATAGACCCATTTCTTTGATGAACATTGATGCAAAACTTCTCAACAAAATTTTGGCCAATCGACTTCAACAATTCATCCAAAAAATCATACACCATGATCAAACAGGATTCATTTCAGGGATGCAAAGCTGGTTCAATATACGCAAATCAATTAATATTATTCATCACATCAACAGGAGCAAGAATAAGAACCACATGGTTATCTCAATAGATGCAGAAAAAGCATTTGACAAGATCCAACACCCCTTTATGATGAAGGTTCTGGAAAAATTAGGAATCCATGGAACATTCCTCAATACAATAAAGGCTGTATATGACAAACCTACAGCCAGCATTATACTCAATGGTGAAAAACTAAAGCCATTTCCTCTTAACTCAGGAACAAGACAAGGATGCCCACTCTCTCCAATTCTCTTCAATCTAGTATTAGAATGCCTAGCTACAGCAATAAGGCAAGATGCAGACATAAAGGGGATCCAAATAGGGAAAGAAGAAATAAAACTCTCCCTCTTTGCAGATGACATGATCTTGTATTTAAAGAATCCCATAGACTCCACTCCCAAATTACTCAAGCTGATTCAAAATTTTGGCAAAGTAGCAGGTTATAAAATTAACCCCCAAAAATCAATGGCTTTTCTATATGCCAACAATGAGAAAAGTGTGGCTGAAATTAGGAAAGCAAGTCCATTTGTAATAGCCCCACAAAAAATAAAATACCTAGGAATTAACTTAACCAAAGAAGTGAAGGACCTCTATGATGAAAACTTTAAAAATCTTGAAAAAGGAAATCAACACAGAACTTAAAAAATGGCAAAACCTCCCATGCTCCTGGATTGGCAAGATTAACATCGTGAAAATGGCAATACTTCCCAAGGCTATCTACAAATTCAACGCGATACCTATCAAAATTCCACCCTCATTCTTCAAGGAAATAGAGGAGGCAATCCAAAAATTCATATGGAACAATAAAAGACCCCGAATAGCAAAAACGCTCCTCAACGGAAAGAACACTGCTGGAGGAATATCAATACCAAATTTCAAACTCTACTATAAAGCCATAGTAATCAAAACAGCTTGGTATTGGCATAAGAACAGACCTCAGGACCAATGGAATAGAATTGAAAACCCAGAAATGAACCTACAGACCTATAGCCATCTAATCTTCGATAAGGAAGCTAAAACAATAGAATGGAAGAAAGACAGCCTCTTCAGTAAATTGTGCTGGCAAAATTGGTTAGCTACATGTAGAAAACTAAAGCTAGATCCTTATATATCACCCTGCACCAGAATCAAATCCAAATGGATCAAAGACCTTGAACTCAAAGCAGACACTCTGAAAACATTACAGGATGGAATAGGAGAAACCCTAGGTCTCCTTGGCTCAGGTCGAAATTTTCTGAATAGAGACCCTGAAGCACAACAAATCAAAGAAAGGTTGGACAAATGGGATTGCATAAGATTGCAGAGCTTCTGCAGGGCAAATGACATAGCTGGCAAGATCAATAGAAAGCCCACCGATTGCGAGAAGATCTTTACTAGCCTTACAACGGACAAGGGTCTCATATCTAAAATATACTTGGAACTCAAAAAATTAAACCACCCAACAACAAATCCTCAAAGAAACAACTGCCCAATAAATAAGTGGGCGAAAGACTTAAAGAGAAGCTTCTCTGAAGAAGAAAGAAGGATGGCCAATAGACACATGAAGAAATGTTCAACATCCCTAGCCATAAAAGAAATGCAAATCAAAACAACATTGAGATTTCACCTCACTCCAGTTAAAACAGCAAAAATCAAGAACTCTAATAACAACCGATGCTGGAGGGGATGTGGACAGAAAGGAACCTTAATTCATTGTTGGTGGGAATGTAAACTTGTTCAACCACTTTGGAAAGCAGTATGGAGGTTCCTCAAAAGACTTCACATAGATCTCCCCTATGATCCAGCAATCCCACTTTTGGGCATTTACCCAAATGTTTACAAACAAGACCACACTAAAGCTACCAGCACAACTATGTTTATTGTAGCATTATTTACCATAGCTAAGATATGGAACCAACCCAGATGCCCCTCAGTAGATGAATGGATCAAGAAAATGTGGTATATATACACAATGGAATTCTATGCCTCCATCAGAAAGAATGACATTTCCCCATTTGTTAGGAAATGGAAAGGTTTGGAAAAAATTATATTAAGTGAAGTAAGCCAGGCCCAAAGAAGCATAGGTCCCATGGTTTCCCTTATTTGCAATATCTAGTATAGGTATGAGTCAAGCGGAAAAGGCCAGATAATGTGATGTTAGGAAAATGAACCCTTAAATATGTATTTTAATGTTTTCGTTTCTTTCATGCATGTGTTTCTAATGCATTTATAAGATTATTTCTTTGTTGTTTTGTATGTCCCTCCCCCACAGTGTAACCCCCGCTTTCACTATATTTGATGTCAGTATAACATGTGGAGGAGATGGGGACAAACAAGTCGTTTAAGGATTCAGGTGGACCTGTTGCAACAATGAGAAGTACAAAATGTCATGTCAAAACCAGCTTTACAATTTCGGTGTGGGGGGGGAGGGGGGTATAATTGGGTGGGGGGAGGGGGGTAAAATTGGGTGGGGGGAGGGGGGAGGCGGGGAAGGGAAGTGAAGGGTAAACAAAGGAGGAGGCTGCAATGCTTGGTAAGAAATGTATGCATTATCCTGCCCATGTAATTGTAGCCCCTCTGTACAGTATGTTCTCAAATAAAATAAAATACAATTAAAAAAAAAGTGTAGAACATTTACGTCCATGTTAAAGACATGATTATTTAGATTGTTTAAGATATTTAGGTAATGATTAGAAGTTAAGAATAATGATAGGTACATCATATATTGGGACTGATTTTTTATTCTAATTTACAATAGTAATAAAATGATATTTATAATGATTATATAAAATTACACTTGTTCGTATTTGAATTATCACAAGTGATAAATATTTTTAAATGATTTCCAAAGCAAAGGTGTATCAATTCTTTTGTAATTTCAAAACAATTAAGAAAATGATTTCAAGGCTGGTTCACTCTAAGTCTATATTTGTTTTCCTGTTCTAGTTTTCCTATGTTAGTAGAAATTAAAATTCCAAAAATGTAATGGATATTGGCATTTAGGAAGATCTTCACATACACTAATATTGGATTCCCTTCAGTGGAATTATTTTATTTCATTTGTTACTTTCACAAATAAATCAAGATGATTGTGTATTTTGTTATTTGCACTGCTTTTGGTTCTTGAGAATATGTTTTTCCTAGAAAACTAGAGATAAGCAATTGGATTAAGCATGTAACATATGACTTTCATAAAATGCAGATGCATAGATTTGTGTCTTTTGTCATTTGCTAAAATTTTCTTCTAGAAAAGTTTCTCAATTACTTAGAAGTTTTACCCCTTCCCCTCCCCAATTATACCGACATCAAATACAGTGAAAGCAGGGGTTATACTGTGGGGGAGGGACATACAAAGCAACAAAGAAATAATCATAAATGTGTTAGAAACAATCGCACGAAAGAAAAGGAAACATTTGAATACCTACCTTAGGGTTCATTTCCCTAACATCACCTTATCTGACCTTTTCTGCTTGACTCAGACATATACTAGATATTGCAAATAAGGGAAACCATGGGAAAACAATAGGGATACAGGTGGACTCATTTCAACAATGAGATGTACAAGTCGTTATGTCGAAAAATGAACTTTACAACTTTGGGGGGGAACAGGGAGGATTGGGTGGGGGACAGGGGGAGGATGGGAAGGGAGTGGAAGGGGAAACAAAGGTGGAGGCTACAATGCTTGATAAGACATGTACTCATTATCTTGCCCAGGTAATTGTAACCCATCTGTACAGTATTTTCACAATAAAAAATAATAAAAAAAATTACTTAGAATTGATGCATAATTCCTAGGTATTCCAGTTATCACATATACTTTTGGATTGAGTTATCTCTGTATAAACCCAAACGGACAAAATACCCTCAAAATAAACAGAAATCACATCTTTGTTTTAAATGCAGTAGTTTACAAAGAGTTTTTAGCCAACACCAAAACATCTTTTTAGCTATTCTGCATTTTGTGTGAAGAAGTTTTAACAATAGTTTTTTTTTTTCCTGACATGCAATTCACTTACAATATATTATCTCCTTTTATTGTATACATTTTAGTGCTTTGGAAGTGAATTGTGCCTTCATAAGTTTTCAAAGCCCGATTTTCACAAACTTGCATTTCTTCAAATAGAAATGCTGTAAATTTTAGAACAGACATTAAAAATAGATATAAAATTCAGTTACAGGAATTTGCCCAGCATACATCCTCTATAGTGTGACTTTTCAAAATTTGTTTTTTGCGGATCATTTCCAGGGTCTCACACATACTATTCAAGTTCACTGTCAATTAACTACATTCTCTATCCAAAAAAGTTTTTTTTACTTCTGTTTAATATATTCATAGAAGTGTAATGCCTGGATCCTATAAAATTCTCTTTCACCTTTTGAAGACTTGAAATCTTATTTGCTAAAATGATTGTAGTATTATACAAATCGATCACTATCAGAAGTGTATCAATTTCTCCACAAAAGCATTACTATATTTTGTGTCCTCTTTTTATATTATGGACTTATTAGTGAGTTTTTATTATTTCTTAGACACTAAAAAGGAGCTTATTTCATATGCTCCTCCTATTGACTATTAATCTGCATATGTTATTTAACGAAATATACTATTCAGTAAAAAAATTTATATAGAATTAGAAGATATAAAAATACTTAAGTTTCAGGGGCTGGGAAGGTGGCTCAGTGGTAGAGCGATGCCTTGCATGCCTGAGGCCCTGGGTTCGATTCATTTGCATCACATAAGCAAAACAAAAGCCGGAAGTTGCTCTGTGGCTCAAGTGGTAGAGCTCTAGCCTTGAGCTGAAGAGCTGAAGGACAGGGCCCAGGCCCAGAGTTCAGGCCCCACAACCGGACCCCTCCCAAAAAACACTTAAGTTTCAGAATCATTGTAGCATTAACATTGTAGCATTAACAAATATATGCCCTCTATCTGTTGGATATGGTTTCGTTTCTGTTATAGTGTCCTTTGAATTATGAAAGGTTATCACTTGATATAATCCAGTTCTTGCTTCTCTTTAGCTACTAATGTTTTCCATGTCAAATTTTTAGAAACCTTTACTAATCCGATGCCATGAATATTTACATTTATGTTTTACAGGTTTTTACATCTCACATTTAGTTTGATAATCATTCTTTATAAGGTTTCAGGTAGGCCCGGTGCCGGTGGCTCACGCCTGTAATCCTAGCTACTGAGGAGGCTGAGATCTGAGGATGGTGGTTTAAAGCTATCCTGGGCAGGAAAGTCCATGAGACTCTTATCTCCAATAAACCACTAGAAAACTGGCAGTTTTGCTGTTGCTCAAGCGGTAGAGTGCTCACCTTGAGCTGAAGAGCACATGGACAACTCCCAAGCCCAGAGTTCAAACCCCATGACTGACATACATACACACAAACAAAGGATTGAGGTAATATTCTAAGATCATTCTTTAAATCTAGAGAGGCAATAGTGCCAATACAACCATTTAAGATTCTGTTTTTATTTCATAAAGTCTCATAGCATCCTTTTCATAATCTGTGGAACATAAAACTAAGAATTTATTTTTGAAAAATCTGTTACCTTCTTCTATGCGTCTGGTCTTATAATAGAACTAGGTTATCTTCACTAAACATGGTAATATGATTCAAAGCTTGTATGAAGGTTCAAGCTACACCATTTTACAAGATTGCTATGAATTCCTTGAATTTACATACGGTATTATTGAGCAGGTGGACCAATATTCTCCAGAGATATCTGGATGTTTGATAGTCACTCATATTTCGCACCTTGTGGAAACACAAACCCCTGATATTATATATAGATAAATGTCTTTAGAGATTGCTCAAAGCAACTAAAATTAATTTAGGAATGAGTTAAGCTTTAGATAACATTATAGCATAATAAAGCTGAATGATAACGACTTGAGCTGTACTGCAGAAGAGAGAGAGATGGGGAAGAATGGTGGATCACATAGGAGCTGTATGTCATTGGTATTGTTTCAAAAAACAGAAAGACTTCAGAGAAGAGAAGGAGAAAAATAAAGTGTTCTGAATCAAGTTTCTTTTTAATCCACCTGATAGTTTGGACTGAAAGTCAGATAACATGGAAAAAATAAAATAGAAAACAAAGCATTGTATAGAGCTGTTACAATGTAAAAAAGTTGTAATAGGAATATAATTCATTTCCAAAGAAATAAGAGAAAGAATAAAACTAACAGTTGCTAATGTGGATAGAAGGTGGATCACATTTTATCATATATAATTTTGAAAAAGCATATTAGGAATGAAAATTTTAAAAAGTCATAACTTAAAACACAAATTGTATTATAACTAGACAGTATAGTTCAGTGATATAAAACTTTGGCCTAACATATGTGAAGCAATTGTGTGATCTCCCAAGCATTACAAAGTACACACAAAACACACACATACAAAACCCACATAAACACACACACACATAGCACATACATACATTTGTAATACTGTTATTATCATATTAAACAGAGGAAATTATCACAAACAGTAAAATATTTCAATATATGAAATCATAATATTGCTCATACTATTTAAAAGTTTAGTAGAAATAAAACAATCACAAGATTCTTGGATTCTTATAGATTAAGTAAATTGAAAATTAAGAAATAAAAGACATGAGAAATTTGCAAACAAGTTTTAAATAATAAACATTTTGAAACATGTATACTTTTATTTTGATAAAAGATTGATGTTACTGGTGTTTTAACTCAAGATTTAGTATATGATAACCAGGTGCTCTATATCTTGCTAGGCATGGCTATATCTCTAATCATTTCACTCTGGAAATTTTATGATGAGGTCTCATATTTTCCCAGTCTCTCCCGAATTACATACCCTATTTATACTTCCCAACATAGTTAGAAAATGGAAACTACAAATCACTATGCTCAGCTCAGTTTTTTTTTTAATTCAAGTATAAATATTTCCAAAAAGTGACCATGTAATGGAGCCTTTTTTATTAAGTATGTGCTTCTTGAAAATACATTATTCATTACCTGAACAAATATGTTTAGAACTTTAATAAATTAAATTTATTTAAATTCATCAACCATATAAAATTTAAGAAAATAATTTTTAAATATTCACATGTTAACTATTTAGAAAGCAAAAAATATATCTCTGAATAATTTACATGTGTTAAAATTATGCAAAACTAAATTAACTAATCCTACAACTCTGAAAAAAGAATTACCCTAAAGAAACAAAAGAAAATAATTAAGTTCAAAATTTAGAAAATAAAATGAAGTGTACTCTTTAGTTGACTTAAATAACTTTAAGCCCTCTGTATATCAATTTTATAATAAAAAATGCATGAAGAAAGAAAAGTACGCATTGGTCAATATGGACAGGAAAAGCATCAGTAGTTTCTTTTTTGAGTGTGCAAAAAAATCAATGGAAGCGATAAATATGTTCCTTCCATAATAAATGTACTCATTATTTAGGTAGCTGTATCCCCTCTGTAAATTACCTTTACAATAAAATTAAATTGAAATTAAAAATAAACTAAATAATATACCAATTAAGAATTCATAGAGAGCTAGGAAGGTGGCTCAGTGGTAGAACTCTTGCTTTGCATGTTTGAGGCCCTGGGTTCAATTCCTCAGCATCACATAAACAGAAAAAAAAACTGGAAGTGGCGCTGTGGATCAAGTGGTCGAGTGCTAGCCTTGAACTAGCCTTGAGGAACAGCGCCCAAGCCCAGAATTCAGGTCCCATGATCCGACACCCTCCCCCCCAAAAAAAAAACAGAATTACTAGAAACCATTGGTTTAAAACTTTTTAAAAAACTGCCCTAAGTACCCAAGTAATATAATTTGATGATACTATTTAAATACTTCAACTTCAGCAGAGAAGCCAAAAGTTTAAAAACTGTTACAAAGTAAATTAATAAATCTGAATATATTACTATTAATAATAATCATAAGATGAATTTATAGTGGTAGTCAAAGAGGTAAGAAATGAGGCAATTTGCCATTCGTTTGATTTAATCTGTGAGAAAGAATTTTCTAGGTTTCTTAAAATATATAATCAGTTTAATGAAGAAACTATTCTGTCACATGATATGATAATTAGATGAAGCTGATATTAGAGCAAAGAGCAAAGTTTTTGCATGTTAAAGTATATGCTTATTTTGGTTGTGGGAAATTGTGTTCAACTTGGGTATTGTTTTTGTAGAGTGTTGTCATATCAGTGGTTAATTTTAGGATAGGGGTTCCCTTCCAAAAGAACATGCATCTGATCGGACTTTTTAGCCTTCCCATTATCAAGGGAATAAGAGTTACACACCAAATTGTCTTGCTTCCTAACTTGGCTGGCCTGGATTCGGCAGCCCTTCCAATCTTAACCTGTAGATAGTGCAGGATGGTGGAAATGATCCAATGCACCCAACTATAGATTGAGAAGGAAGTCCACTAAAATTTTGGCCTGGGTTCTGTTCTCAAGCCTCCTCAGTAGTTAAGAGTTCAGATGGGAGCCCCTGGTGCCAAGCAATAAGAGTATTTCTTAAAGCAACTAGACATATATATGACTTAGGCATGTGAACACCTCAGGACAAGAATAAAAAGCAGTGAAATATAGAGGACAGGCCGAATTTTAACTAGCTACTTGGGGGCTGAGTAAGATTAGCTTCCTACTCTGGAGGCTGAGATATGAAGACCACTATTCAAAGCCAGTCCAATCATGAAAATACATGCGATTATCTCCAAAAAACCAGAAGTGGAACAATGGCTCAAGTGGTAAGCCACTATCCTTGGACACAGAAGCTTAGGGATGATGAATTAATAAATGAGCACTTGCACATATGCATGCGTATATACACGTGCATGTACACACACACACACAAACACACACACACACACACATGAGTATTTCAATGCGAAGTTCTTTTTTTTACCTTGCTGTACCCTATTTCCCTGTATTAGTTTACAAATTAACAAAATCAGCTAAGCACCCATTTACATAGAACTCATCATGTTTCTCTAAATTCGACTCTCTTTTTAGAAGCATGCTTTTATTTGACCCATATGTAAACTATTCAGGAGTTTGATTCTTCTCCCTCAATTCTGTAGAATTAGATGATTGTTTAGCTTCCCCCTAGCAATACAATTTTGTGAAATCTTGCATCAAGCAACGTATTTCTTTCACTAGAACTCAAGCCTCTGTCAAACAATTAATAATAGGTTTTTCTTCTCTTTGCTTGCATCTGTAGTTTTATTATCTTCATAGATTTTATGATGATCTGTCTGTGCATGGCAAAGACTGCTGTGAAAATAAAAAAAACCCGTCACAGCACTTATCATTTATGTACCATCCATAGATATGAAGATGTTTAAATATTACTGAAATTGCTTTGTAATAAATCATGTTCACCTTGACTATCATGAAAAAGAAGAATTGGTTTCTCAGCATTTTAGGTAAGAACTTGATTGAAAGAAACAAAAGTACAAGTGAGGAACAACTCAACACATACATTCAAATGAAACAACACAACCCAAGAAAACAAATTAATTCAGTAGTCAAGAACCTGCAGGAAATGCAAAGACTTAAAAAAAAAACATCAGCTATCACAAACTTATGAAAATCCTGACTACATGGGAGTCTACTCTTGAGAGGATAGAGGTTAAAGCCCAGACTGGACAAAAAAATCAGTACACAATACCATGCACCTGTTATTCTAAATTCCAGGAAGAATAACATAACATGGACTGAGCCCAAGGTCATACACAAGGATCTGAAAAATAATCAGGATAATTTAGCGCTGGGGACATGACAAAGTGGTAAGAGCACCCATTTAGGGAGCAAAAGACACTCAATTCAAACTCTAATATTTGGGTATTAAAGTAAAAAACTATTATTTTAAATAACTGGAATAATTGTAAGATTTGAATATTTGAGTGGAAAAATGCATGAGAGAGATAGAATGAACCCACGTTCCAATGCTTTCACCTTAAGTGAAAATATTTTATGGTACTTCAGACAAAACAGAGTTACCTTGCAAATGAGCATGGTTGTGCATTTGGGTGATGGAAATACTTTAATTACACAGGTGTAAATTAAATAGATTTTATTTGGGTAGATTGTACTTCTTAAACTAAGAACCTGGATGATATCCCTGAGATTTTTCTCTCAAGTCTACCACTCTACTATTTGAACCACAGTTCCAATTCTGATTTTCTGTTGGTTGTTTGGTGATAAGAGGCTCCTGGACATTCTTGCCCAGGATGGCTTCAAACTATGATTGTCAGATCTCAGCCTCCCGAGTAACCAGGATGCCAGGCATGAGCCGTTAATAGTTTTAATAATTTAGTAAATTGTACAGTTACTGAAATTATACATTATCATATAACGTGCATAATATACGTGTGTATGTATATGTCAATGCATACGGATAGAAATATTTTAACATATTTTTGTACCTACAGTACATTTATGAAATCATCCATTATAAAATAAAATGGAAAAAAAGTTAATAAGGAGCAAAACAAAGGAAATTATCACATGTTTCTTGTTGTTGAATGGAATAAGAATTCAAGAATCAGGTTGTGAAAATCATCTCTACGTTAACAAAATGGATAAGAGCTATTAATTCCAATCCATCTATTTGCATTTGCCCATGTTGTACAACCTCACACATGAGTGTCAAAATCAAACCACACTTTTTGCCTTTGCTTTTAACTCACCTGATATAATTTATGGGTTAGATGAAGTAATCAAATAAAGATTAAAATAATATTATGTGAGGCTATGAATTAGAGCTGAACATGATTTTAAATATGATAATAGCTAATTAAGTTGCATATTTCTTACGTTTACTCTGTCATGTCCCTCATTCCCACATTAGGAAAGTACATAGAAGGTTCTCACTAAATTATATGTACAATTATGAAAAAATGTTTTGAAAGAATATGGGCACAGTGGTGTTTTAGCTTATTGAGACCTGTAGGGGTAAGTGTAGGGGTAAGTGTGTTTTTGAGGACTTGCAATACATTGTGATGAAGATGAAGGGAAGGATGTTCTTATTATGGAAAACTGGATAGAGTATTGCTCCCACAAAGGAAGTGATGAATTATTCCAAAACGTAACAGTAAAATCACTTTCACAATCATGTTCATTGCTGCACTATTCACTGTAGCCAAGTTACGGAAACAGACCAGATGCCCTTTGGCAGAGTGATGATTAGAGAAAGTGTGGCACATATACACAATTGGATTGAACCCATCCATTTTGAAGACTGTTACATTATTTGCAACGAAATGGATAGTTCTAAAAATATATTAATGGAACTAAGTCAGAGCCATATTTGGAAGCTAGAAATTTATACAAGTTTACACAAATATATTAACCAAAGCATGCTATTTTCAGAGGAGTATTTCAAAGGTGTAATTTCTTATAAAATTGAACTTTACTCCAACAAAATGAATACCAGGAAAATATCACTTGGAATATGTGAGTGGAAGTCAAAAGGAAGGAATAAAGAGAGTTATGGAGGAGGAGTGTGAAGGTATAATATTCAATGCAGATAGTATGAAACTAGAAAAAATTAAAGTGGGGTGAGGTTTGGAAGGGTGTGGAAAAGTTATATAAAGATCCATTTTACTTTAAAAAACTGATATGTACAATGAAAATTCCCTTGTACAAGTATTTAAGATAATAAGAATATAATTAAAAACAATGGACACATCTGATCTTAAATTCTATTTCCATATCTTTTAAAAAATAAATTTATGGGCTGGGAAGGTGGCTCAGTGGTAGAGTGCTTGCCTTGCATGCCTGAGGCCCTGAGTTCGATTCCTCAGCACCACATATGCAAAAAGAAAAAAGCCGGAAGTGGCACTGTGGCTCAAGTGGTAGAGTACTAGCCTTGAGTTGAAGAGCTGAGGGACAGTGCCCATGCCCAGAGTTCAGGCCCCACGACCGGACCCAAAAAAAAAAATAAATTTATTTGCTCTATAATTTGATGAGAGGGATGGATTTTGTGGCTAGCTAAATCATTGCACATCTGTCTCTCTCTTCCTCTCTCCCTTTCATGGTTCTCATAAGTAATATGATTGCTCCATAATTATCTTAATTTATTTTGCTTTTATATTTTTGGATGCATCATTTCACTTTCTGCTCTGCCATATCCCAATTCATTTACATAGAAGACATTATTTCCTGTTTTCTCATTCTTAGAATAAGCTGCACAAGAAGACAACACTGGTCCTCATTTTCAGTCTGTACCTTTAAATACGGAGGAAAATCTTTCCTCTGCTCTCTACCAATTCCCTACTCTCCCGTTAGAATAATTTAGAATAGTAAAAATGAAAAAAGAGAAAATAAATAATAGTGAAAAAACAGATGCAGCAAATTCACCAGATTTTTCTGACCATTTCATCCAATGTGAACTATTGGGGAAATACATGGACAGCTCATTCTCACTGGCACTCAAAGTCTCTGGTTAGGCAATTCTGAAGAAGTTGAGGAACAAGATGAAAAAGTGAGAAATGGTATCAATTGCAAGAAAAAAATGAAATAGTATCCAAGCAAATTTCTTCTTTGGTCTGCTGAAAATAATCGCCTTACTACAGTGCAGAGACTACTTTCCAAAAAGGTCACTCATGTGATTACTAGGGATGACGATGAGTATACCCCTCTTCATCGAGAAGCCTACAGTGGACACTTAGATATTGTCCATGAGTTGGTGGCTCAAGGCAGATATTCATGCAATAACTGCGAATGGCTGGACATCCCTGCGTAGTACTTATACATGGAATAATAACAGAGTGGCTTCTTTATTTCATCATGATGCAGATACCAATGGCCAAGTTAAAGGCCTCTTGACCCCTATGCATTTGCTGCTGGGAATAGATATAGCAATGATACGCTGGATCTCCTTCTGTTGAACCATTATATCAAGCCAGGTCTGAAGCACAACTTGGAAGAAACTGCATTTGATATTGCCAAAAGGATAAGTATGTATCACTACCTCTTTGAAGTTGTGGAAAGCTGTATAAATTGTTCTCCTAAGTCCTAATGGATCAGTTCAGTTTCTTTAATTTCAAAATTGCCAGTCCATCGTATGTGACCATAGAAAATATTTTCACAATACAAAGCAACAGCAATACCTTACTTTAAAAATTCATGTATTCCATGGTATTCTTCCAAGTGAATTGCCTGACTTTGATGTCAAAATATATTCGAGTTGTTTGTATACATCTATAATGATTTCTATAGAGTTTGTGATTTTTTAAATCAGAAATAATTTTAACTTATCTGTTGAAATGAGTAGTACAGAAACTAAAGATATTTCTGGTGCTTGTCTGAAAAAGTATATTTTAAAATATTTAGTATTCTGTTTGTATAATGTCCGTAATCTATTTCATTCGCTCCTAGATATAATACTTTGAATTCGACATTGTTTTATAATACATACGTTCATTAATAACTGTGTCCTTTCAGATTGCATTCCATATAGAAACATTTTAAGATTCTTTTAATTCTTAGGGCCTTATAGAATTTTATTTCTTTGGGATAAAATGACAATGTTATTTATTTCAAAAGTTTTATAAAGGTTATGCTATGTAAAGGCCTTTCTAAAACGTTGAAGATTGAATACACTGATGTCAAACTAACTTTTATTTCTATGAATTACATATATTATTACACTTGTATATTTGTAATCAACTTTTGAATAACTGTTTTTCATTTCTTGCATCTGAAGAATGAAAAATATGGAATAATTCACAAATTTTCATATCATCCTTGTGCAAGAGGCATGTAAATCTCTGTATTGTAATTCGGGTAGACCTGCTGCTGAAGCATGTAGTATCCTATAAACTTAAGTAATCAATGATGCAATCTTAAGACAGGTATATATCCTTGGTTGCCTATTTGTAACAAGGAAACCTTATTGTTCCCAAAATTACTATTCATCTTATTTCTGTAAAATTCTGTGTATGGTGGAAAAACTTAACGTTGTTTGTTCGATTGCTCACATTTGCAAGTTTTTGTAAATGACTATTTTAAGTCTTTTTCATTTGAAATTTGATCATACTTTGAGGCCTTTATAGATAGGTGTAAAGGTGATGGATTTTCAAGTACTTATTTATTAACTGATTTAGCTTTGTGGAGCTAATGGATTCAAAGTAAGCCTTGCTCAAGAGCTACTTCTAAATTTCTGCAGCTTAAAATTTCCCAAATGAGGTCTTGCTGGCACAAATGTCTCCTTGACCTTTTACCCTTGCTTCATGTAGGAACAGCCCAACCAGAATGTCTTACCCTGACAGCATAGATTGTCTTACTGGAGCAAAACTAATCTTAGTTACAAAGGATTATATAGAGACAAACAGTTCAGACAGAACTGTTCGGACTACAAGGTATTTTTTCAAAATATAACTGCTTATTACACCCTACCATTTCAAAAGTAGCTAAAGCCAAGAAGGTGAAAAAATTGTTTATATGCATGATTACCTAATGTCCTGGCCTGACTACCATCCAACCAGGCAGGAAGTTACACCACTGATTTTCTATCACCAAATATATTCCATAGCTCCAGGAGAAGTCCATATGTTTCTCCTCGTTATTAGGCCTTAAATTGGTAGTGTTTTAATCACAGTGTTTCCTCTTGCCTCTAAGCTGTACATCCCCGAATGGTAAAGCTTTAGTTCTAATTCTCCCAAACAATGAGGTAGATATAATGGAATAATACTTTAAAACAGTTGCCTTTGATTCCCTAACCACAACGGAACAATGCAAAACATTTTCTTATAGAAAATTATATATTTTATATTTATATGTGTTGATTTTATATTTCACATAGTGGATCTTACTGGAATTAATTGATAATTTGACAAATTAATTTATATTATTCCAATAAATAGATTGGAATATAAATAATCAGGATGAGAATATATATTAGAATATAAAAAGTATCAATGCAATGTTTTCGGTATAAACTTGTGATACTTTCTACGTGTTCTTGGTCTTCTGAATTCACATGGTAAAAAAAACAGTGTTGTTTTCTTCTAATCTATAAGGGATTTTACTCTGCTGCTCTGTTTATTGTTTTAACTCGCTGGTATCAAATTGTTTTTCTCCATATTTCTGAAGCATTCCTACTGATTATACTCAAATTTTGCTGATATGATGTCTAAAAGGTATTATTCTTCTATAGAATCCATGGGTCCTAGGATCCCAGGTCCCAGTTATCCGCATCATCAGATAACTAGGGCAAAAGTTCCCACCTATGCCCATGAAACATGCCAAGAGAAAGTAATTGAAGACCCATCTCAATTTCTCATTTCTTATATTTCAGGGCCCCAATTCCTTGAAATGCAGGAATTAGCAGTGAGCAATTGGGAAATGCAAGGCAACTTAAAATGCAAGATGAAATCACAAAATGTGAAAGTACAGTAATTCAAACTTTCAATTTTCAGATGACCATGCCATATGAGTGGAAAAGACCACAAATGTCACAAGATTATTTGTAATACCCTTCTCCTAATGATTAATGAATTATTTCAGTCCAGTATCAGCAGGCTAAAAAATAGTTCCTGAACGATAGATCCATAATTGGTCTACCAATGCTAGGAATACTTGACATAGAGGTCAAATATAATTTAAAAAACATTAATTGAGAAGATCCTTAGCGCTTCAAAACTCTGGTACTTCAGTAAACTTGGTTCTGTAGTATAAAAATGTTGTCATTCTCAAACAAATGATAACCTACATTTAATCTGCTGAAAGTATATTCCTTTTCAAATAAACTTTTAAAAATCACATTTGCCAAAATAACACTTTACAAGTGATGATATTTAGTGAGGTTACTAGTCTTTCAAGTGTAGGGAGCAAGTTTCAATAGAGTTGATTTATTCACCCAGCACTAATGCCAAACAGGTTCAGCCATTCATTAAAGTGTAGGAATAGTACCCCCCACCATTTGTGTTTTCAGTAGGTGCCTTCAAAAATTTGTTAAATAGTTCAGCCTCCAATATTTCAAACTAAAACATTAGCTAATAAAGTAAATTTCATCACATAAGTACATTTTAAAAAGTCATGAATAGTTGCCTTATCATATGGTGTTTTATGTTTTCCCTATATGTCTAACACAGTAAGAAATATGACTTTAAGTCTTGAATATGGGTACTCATCAGAGATTTGACAAACATACAATCTGTCTTCTATTTCTATCATATTCCTCTACCGTAGTAAATTTTATATTTCTTCTTTTGCCAATACTTATAGGTAGTTGAAAATATTATCCCATGTAAAATAAAATAATCACACACCACTGTACAAAGCCATTTATAAAAATGGTAGTTAGGAATACATTCTAAGTCATTTTTAAACTTTCTTGTTGACTACAGATTAATCTTCCAAATGGAGGGCAATGAAATCATGTCTAGGTGCTTCATGTCTCCAGTCTTGCAAATTGTTACTTCAGATGAATGAATAATGGAAATATAAGCTGACATCAGTTCAAGTATATGCAGAATTCAAACTCCATGGAATGTATATAAACCTTTCAAAGTACTAACAGACAGTTTAACAGAATGACTATCAGGAAATTGAATTAATAGTAATAATAGTAAAGGAATAATAATAAAGCCATAGAATGAACGAAGAATGGAACAAGGGGCAAGTACAGCTAGAATACTTAATATATACATGTGAGAAAGGAAGTGGTAAATCGGAAATAAATCTTGTAGAAGGGGTTGGTTGAGAATGATAGAAGGAGTGACTCTGATCACGGAACATTGGACAATTAGATGGACATTTTTGTAACACACTTTCACAACTTTTTGAAATTCAGTGAAAAAACACAACAAAAAACAAAAACACACAAAAAGCACAACCAAACAGCAATCTCTATAGAGTACGATTATGGCCTCTCAAAATTTTAAATAGTTAATGAAGGACAATCTTGGGAAAAGCATACAAAGCTGTTCGAAGTGAGCAATTTGGGGTAGAGGAGAAATTTTAACAGATTTAAATAGACTGTTTAAGGTCATAAATCACCTACATCTGCTGCAAATATTTTCTTCTGCGAGTTCTCTTGGTCTGAAAGGATATTCCAGTCCTGAGCCACACTTGATAGCTTGTGAAGATAAAATGGAAGAAACAAGATGAAGAACCCATTACTCCATTGGAGAGGAAACAGTCGTCTACGTTTTCTCTCATTTCTATTGACTACTTTTATTCATAAGTTTAAGTCAAGTGATTTGAATTAAATATTTCCTTCTTTGTTATGGCAAAGTAATTGGTCAAAATAATTCACTAAATATTGTTAGCCATTTTTTTTCTATCATGCTCTTTTCTTGTCCAAGCGAGTCCATTAAACTTCCCCCTTGCATTTGGTTGCCACGGAAACCCAGCATCAATGTTAATGAGGACAATCTCTAATGTAAAACTTTGTCTCCAAAATATCAGTCCAAGAAGCTGTGATCACAAATATTTAGCTATACATTTTTCTTTTATCTTTTACCTTGAAAGTCTTCTTTGTCTAAAGTGCCCTCAAAAATAAGTACTCTGCCAATTTTTGGATCAATCACTTATAACCTCAAAGATATTTTGCTAACAAGATGCTTAGAGGAAACCGAAGAATACTGCACTTTTATCTTCTCTCATAACACTCTCCTTAGATACCATATCAGGAACAGTGAAGTTATTCTTTGCAAAATTATTTCAATAGATTATTTTTTTCTCTTCATCTTGCATTTGCTCAACAAGATGTATGGAGAAGAATAGAGTTGAATCACCCATACCATGGATGACAGTGTCTTTTACAAAAGGACAATGCTCCTATGTCCTATTTCTCTGTCCTCCTCTTAGCTCTTGCCTGATTTCCAAGTAATCACAGATTCTTAGCTTCAAGTCTAATGAAGGTGAAGGACTATAAGGCCTCCCCTATTGCTACATTGTAGGGCTAGATCTCTGGCAGGAGGTAAGTGTGAAAGACGCACTCAAGGAACACACGTTGGGAGAACAGGCTTAAGCAGTTCTGGTTTATTTCTGCACAAGGGTTGGGATTTTATAGCTCCAGCTTTCCCAACCTCCTGAGTCCTTCCCAGCCAATTTCTTAGCGGGGAGTTGATGATGGGCACTGCTTGGTGACAGGCACTGATTGGTCCCCCGGGGGCATGTAGGGAGCATGGACAGCTCATGGCTGGAAAGCTAGGCAGACGTGCCTGTGGGTCACGTCTCTATGAGCAGGAAGTGTGCTTCAACTACTACTCTAGCTGACTCAACCAGATCTGACCGGCTCTACCCACAAATTTTCCCTTTTCTTTTAAAAGGACCGTCATTATGGTGACCCGTCATTGGAGGCAATTTTGCCAGGAGTGCAAGCATTTAATAATTCCTAGGAGAGTAAGCCCTACAAGTGCACGGCCTCCCCAGATGACCAGAGAGGATGGCGAAAACCATTGTTGTAACTTTTTAAGCATATCTTCTAAAAAGGAGACAGCGGGAATAAGCTGAATGGTGGTCTGGTTTAGGTGGGTAACATCATGCAGCAGGTTTTGGTTCAAGTTTAAGTACTTAAGGGACTTAAGGCCTTTGATGTAGTTACTAAGTTCAGTGAAATTGGGTGCGGGAGTGGAAAGCTGACAGACAGAATTAGTCATAGCATTACATAGTCCTCCTTGTTGTAATCAAAGAAACGTAATCTGTTCTTGGAGCAAGTCTATTTGTTATTGGAGCAAAAGGAGGCCTCCCTTAAGAAGATTGGCAACTTGTAAATGTTATAATTCTATGGAGGACAGTTGAGGGATGAGCTGGTTTATCTGTTGCACGGTGGACACGCTTTGGGACAGCAATATAGCGGCCGTGGTAGCTGAAGCCACTGTAGCGATGATTGCGGACCCGATTGCAAGGATCAATCCTACTGCTCTTTTAGTGCACGGATGAATCAATTGAACCTGGGAAAACTGAGAGTCATTAGTAGCCAGAACAATAAATGGGGGAACACGTACCAAACCTGCAAAAGGATATGAGTCATTGGGTTGCCAGTGATTGCTGAGAGTGCAAGTAGGGAGGAGTTGTCTCCTAGAAAAAAAAAGAACGGGGCTCTAACCACTACCATTCCTGACACCTGGTCATATCCAGATCAGTTACAGCGACGAATATTGGTCAATAGGAAAGGGGACAAAACGAGGCAGGAATGTGATGATCAAACGATTGGCATGGGGGGGGGGGTCCTAGGTCTCCCAATCGTCCTCCTGAAGAGTCATAAAACTCCTTTAGATTTTGAGGTTTGGGATCCTTTTCAGATTGGTTGTATATAGCTGGGTCTCTACTCTTAAAAGAGTTTTAAAAGAGAAACTATGAAGATGAATCAGTGGGTGAGGCTTCAATAGCCAAGAAGCTGTGTTTAATTGGAAATCAGGAAAGAGCTGAGAGGAGGACATAGAAGTAGGACACAGAAGCGTTGTCTTTTTGTAACAGACCTGTCTTCCAAGGTATGGGTGATTTACCTCTATTCTTCTCCATACATCTTGGTGAGCAAATGCAAGAACAAGAGAAAAATAATATATTGAAATAATTTTGCAAAGAAAAACTTCACTGTTCCTTATATGGTATCTAAGGAGAGTCTTAAGTGAGAAGATAAAAATGGAGTATTTTTTGGTTTCCTCTAAGCATCTTGTTAGCAAAATATATCCTTGAGGTTAGAAGTGATTGAAACAAAAAGTGGTGGAGTACCTAATTTTCTGGGCAATTTAGACACAAGAAGACTTTCAAGGTAAAGGAAAAAGAAAAAAGGTAGCCAAGTATTTTTAATCACAGTTTCTTGGACTGGTTTTCTGGAGACAATTTTTACATTAGATTTGTCCTCATTAACATAGATGTTGTTTCATGGCAACCAAATACAAGAGGAAAGTTTAATGGACTCGCTTAGTCAATTAAACAGCATAATCAAAAAAAAATGGCAAATAACTTTTAGTGAATTATTTGACCAATTACTTTGCCAGAATAAAGAAGGAAAATGTAATTCAAAATGAATTGACCTAAAAGTATGAATAAAATGCAGTGAAGAGAGATGAGAGGAAAAAATAGAGGATTGTTTTCTCTACAGTGGAGTAATGGGTTCTTCTTTTTGTTTCTTCCATTCCATTTTTCCAAGCTATCAATTGTGGCTCAGGACTGGAGTATCAAGTTCAGACAAAGAGAACTCATAGAAGAAAGATAATATTTGCAGCAGATATATGTGATTTATAACCCTAGATAATCTATTTAAATCTGTTCAGAATCCTCCCCTACGCCAAACTGCCCTCTTTGAACATCTTTGTTTGCTTTTACTAAGACTTCCCTCCATTAACTCCTTAAAATTTTGAGAGGTCATATTCATACTCCCTACAGATTGCTGTTTGGTTGTGATTTTTATGTGTTTTTGTGTTTTTTTTAACTAAATTTCCAAAGGTTGTGCAAGTGTCTTACAATTAAATATGTCCACCTAATTATCCATTGCTCCTGGATCACAGTGACACCTTCTATCATTCTCAACCACCCCATTCTCCAAGATTTATTTCCGATTAACCACTTCCTTTCTCAAATGTGTACATTGAGTATTCTAGCTGTACTTGCCCCTTGTTCCATTTTTCATTCATTCTATGTCTTTACTATTATGGCACTCTGGTTTCAACTTCCTGATAGTCATTCTGTTAAACTGTCTGTTAATATTTGAAAGGTTTATATACATTCCATGGAGTTTCAGTCCTGCATATACTTGAACTGATGTCAGCTTATATTTCCATAATTCATTCATCTGCACTAACAATTTGCAAGACTGGAGACTTGAAACACCTAGACATGATTATATTCTCATCCATTTGGAAGATTAATCTTTAGTCAACAAGAAAGTTTAAAAATGGCTTTGAATGTATTCTTAACTACCAGTTTTTATAAATGGTTTTGTACAATGATGTGTGATTATTTTATTTTACATGGAATAAAACTTTCTACTACCTATAAGTTTTGGAAAAGGAAGAAAAGTAACATATACTACTATAGAAGAATATGATAGAAATAGAAGATAGATTTTGTCACATCTCAGATGAGTACCCATATTCAAGACTTAAAGACATATTTCTTACTGTGTTAGACAGAGGGAAAACAAAACAGCATATGATAAGGCAAGTATTTGTGACTTTTTAAAATGCCCGTTATTAAGTGATGAAATTTACTTTATTAGCTAATGTTTAGGGTTGAAATATGGGAGGCTGATCTATTAAACAAATTTCTGGAAGGCACCTACTGAGCAACACAAATGGTGCGTGGTACTACTTTTAGACTTTAATGAATGGTTGAACTTGTCTGACATTAGTGCTGGGTAAATGAATCAACTCTATTGTAACTTGCTCCCTACACTTGAAAAACTTGTAATGTCACTAAGTGTCATCTATTTATCAAATGTTATTTTGGTAAGTGTGATTTCAAAAAGTTTATTTGAAAAGGAATACACTTTCAGGAGATTAAATGTAGGTTGGTTTGAGAATGACAACATTTTTATACCACAGAACCAAGTTGTACTAAAGTACCAGTGTTTTGAAGCACAAACGATCTTCTCAATTAATGTTTTGCTGAATTAAATTTAACCTCTAAGTCATTTTCCTGACCATGGTAGATCAATCACGGATCTATTCTTCTAGGAACTATTTTTTGGGCCCACTTATACTTGACTGAAATATTACATTAGTCATTAGGGGAGGGGTATTAAAAATAATCTTGTGACACTTTCTGATCTTGTTCACTCATATGGGCTGGTCATCTGTCAATTCAGTTTGAAATACAGTAATTTCTCTCGATTTTGTGACTTCATCTTTCATTTTAAGTTGCCTTACATTACACAATTGCTTGCTGTTAATTCTTGTTTCTCAAGGAATTGGAGCCCTGAAATATAAGAAATGAGAAATTGAGATGGATTTTCAGTGACTGTCTGCTGGCATGTTGGGTAGGCCTAGGTGAGAAGTATTGCCCCTGTTATCTGATGATGCAGGTAACTCAGCCATAAGATATTAGGACCCATGGGTCTATAGAAGAATAATGTCTTTTAGATATCATATTAGCAAAATTAGAGTATAATATGTAGGAGGAATGCATCAGAAATATGGAGAAAAACAGTTTGGGACCAGTGAGTTAAAACAATAAACAGAGCATCAGAGTAAAATCTCTTATAGAGTAGAGGAAAACAACATTGATTTTTAACAATGTTAATTCAGAAGACCATGAACACTTAGAAGGTATCACAAGTTTATACCTAAGACACTGCATTGATACTTTTTATATTCTAATATATATTCTAAACCTAATTATTTACATTCCAATTCTATTTATTGGAATAAATAAATATCAATTTATTTGTCAAATTATCAATTGATTCTAGTAAGTTTCACTGTGTGAAATATAAAATCAGCACATATAAATATAAAATATATAACTATATATAATATAATAAAATGGCACATGTTTTGCATTGTTCTGTTTTGGTTAGGGTATCCAAAGCAACTCTGTTTTAAAGTATTTTTCCATTATCTCTACCTCAGTGTTTGATAGAGTTAGATTTAAACCTTTACCTTTTGTAGATTTACAGACTGGAGGCAAGAGGAAACATTACCAATTTAAGGCATAATAACAAGGAGAAACATATGGACTTCTCCTGGAGCTATGAAAATATTTGGTGATAGAAAGGCAGTAGTCTAAGTTCCTGCCTTGTTGGAAGGTAGACAGGCCAGGACATTCGGTAATCATGCATATGAACAATTTTTTCACCTTCTTGGCTTTAGCTACTTTTGAAATGGTAGGTATAATAAACCATTATATTTTGATAAAAACCTTCTAGTCTGAAAAGTTCTGTCTGAAATATTCATTTTTCTATGATCCCTAGGAACTAAGATTTATTTTGTTCAAGTAAGACAATTTACGCGATCAGGGTAAGATATTCTGTTTGGTCTGATCCTACATGGAAGAAGGGTAAAGCATCAGGTAGACATTTGTGCCAATGAGACCGCATTTAGGAAAATTTCAGCTGCAGAAGTTTAGAAGTAGCTCTTAAGCAAGGCTTACTTTGAATCCGTTAGCTACACAGAGCAAACTCAGTTGAATAAATAAGTACTTGAAAAAGCCATCCTCTTTGGACCTAGCTAAAAATGCTTCAAAGTATGATTAAACTAAAATGAAAAAGATTTAAAATAGTCATTGACAAAAAAAATTACAAACGTGAGCAATCAACTGAACAATATAATTATTTTCAATTATACACAGAATTTTAGGGAAATATGATCAGTAGCATTGTTAGAAACAATAAGGTTTCCTTGTTACAAACAGGCACCCAAGGATATAATCCTGTATAAATATTGCATCATTAACTACCTAAATTTAGAGGACATTACATGCTTCAGCAGCACATGAACCCAAATTACACCAATACAGAGATTAACATGGCAATTGCAAAGGATGATATGAAAATCTGTGAATTATTCCAGATTTTTCATTCTTCAGAGGCAAGAAATGAAAAACAATTATTAAAAAGTTGATTACAAAATTACTAGTGTAACAATACATGTAATCCATATAAATAAAAGTTAGTTTGACATCAGTGTATTAAATCTTCACCTTAGAAAGGCCTTTACATAGCATAATCATTATAAAACTTTTAAAATTAGACAATTTTCATTTTATTCCAAAGAAATATACAATAAGGACCTAGTAAAAAAGGAATCTTAAACTGTTTTGGTATGGAATGCAATCGGAAAGGACACATTTATTAATGAACCTATATATTATAAAACAATGTAGAATTCAAAGTCTTATATATAGGAAAGAATAAAATAGATTATGGGCATTATACAAACAGAATACAGAATATTTTAAGGTATAATTTTTCACATAAGCACCAGAAATATCTTTAGTTCCTTTAGTACTCATTTCAACAGATAAATTAAAATTATTTCTGAATTAAAAAAAGCAAAAACTCGAGGGGGTCCAAGATGATGACGGGGAACTAGAGGAACGCCACAGCTCTCCCCAACCAAAAAGAGAGTTTGAGTTCCAACGTTTAATCTCCCCAAGAGACCGACAACAACAACAAAATCAACATCCAGAGAAAAACAGGAGTTGAAAAGAAGAATTTCACAATAGAGAAGCTTGAAGACGCCTCCCCCAACGTCTATTGGCCACAAAGCAGCGTGCCAAGCCATGGCCAGCCCGGCCTGGTGGGAGCTACCGGTGGCCCAGATACACAGGGAGTTGTCTGCAGATCATCCGCACCAAAGACCCCTGAGATATCAGTGTCAGACCGGCTGATCCTGACGAATGAAGAAACCTCAGAGCAGGGAACTTACACAAAGATCCCACCCCTTTCCCTCACTCTCCATTGGAGCAGAGAGGCTCCATCCCACTCAGCCCCATGGCAGGAACCTCAGAGATACATGAGATGCCCACAGAACACCAGAGCAGAAGAACTGAAAGGAAGTGGTGCTGATCCAGAGAGCGCAAACAGAGACAAACCCCAGCAATCAGAACCTGAACAGAGTCCCCTCCCCACCCCTCGGGTGGAGGCCAGAGGCCCATCCCGTGGAGCAGACCCAAACAGTGTCAATGGAGGCAGTGACAGAAAAGAAACACACAGAGCCACCACCTCTCAGCCTAGCCCACAACCACCTCAATTGAACTCTGACTGCAATGGCAACCAACAACAACCTACATCACACAGAAACAACTAGCTCCAGGGTGAGTACCCCGCAGGGGACAGTGTATTCCTCAAGGGAGACCAGAGCTGGTGGGAATCCCCAGACCCCCTACCCCAAAACACTCAGCTGGCCAGGCCAGAACAAGAGACACCCTGGAAGGAAGCTTAAATGCCCAAGCCTGGTACAGCACCACTGGGTCAAGAACCCAACGGTGGAAGAAATTTGAACTGTGCACTCCAAGCTGTGTAATCTAGGTGGGATACACAGCAGCACAGGTCCAACAGGTGTGCCCAGGCTGGGTCTGGGACCAGGCCTGGGGATCTGGAGCCTGAGCAACATAACCAACTCCTCCCAACTGAAATCAGATGCTGAGCATACGCCTCAGCAGAGGGGAGAAAAACAGGGAACTGCACTCCTGGTAATCATGCCTGTGACAGCAAAAGATGTGGGGGGTTCAGGACAAGAGAAGCCCAAACTCCACAGGAACCTGACCCATGTATTCTAGGCTAAGAATTGAACAACACAGGCCTCCAGCACCCGATAATAGTCAGGAGCTCAGGCTGGTAAGGTGATCAGCAGTACAGTGCTTGTCTTAGGTGCAAGAGGCCTTGGATCTGATTCCTCAGCAAAACATAAGCTGAAAGGGCCAGATGTGGTGCTATGGGTCAAATGGTAGGGTGCCAGCCTTGAGCTGAAGAGCTGAGGGACAGCACCCAAGACCAGAGTTCAAGCCCACAAATAGCCAAAAAAGTAAAACAAAACAAAACATCAGGAGACCATAGCAGACTCCAGCATCTGGGAGAGTACATCCAGCACATCCAAACTCGCCAAGAGCACCTGTAGGAACAAACAGGAGCAGTCTAGGCTGCTCAACCCTTCTAACGGCGGGAACTGCCAATGATCTACAGCAGAGAGCTGAGAATCCTGTGTGGGTCAGACAGCAGCTGGAGGTCGGCCCCCAACAGAACCGAGATCAGGTACAGACTCCCTCTACCAGCACAGAAACAGTAACCAAGCAAAGACAGACACCTATTGACCAAAACAAAATTTCAGATTAGTCTGCAATAATCCCTGAATAACCATGAGAAAATCACAGAGAAATATTACAAGGTTTATCAACAGCTAGGATAGCAAGCTATCTCTAAAAGCCAGCAGCAACCCAGGGGAGAGCCCCACTGGGAGCAAAGCAGGAATGGAAGACAAACACTACATCCAAGACATGCTGGAGGCAATGACTCAAGAAATAAAGTGAGAAATGGACCAGAATTTGAAAGAACACCAGGTCAAAATACCAAAAGAGGTGCAGGACATCAAACAGGAGATGCATGCAAAAATAGAGGTAGCACACACCTCACTAAGCCATGAGATAAGTGACAAAATAGAGGCAGTACACACCTCATTAAGAGGTGAGATTAGTATTTTGAAAACCAACATTGAATCCATTGAAATCAACAATGAGTCCATTTCCTCCATGCAAAACACAATGGAAGCCACAGTTAACAGAGTGAACAAAATGGAATACAGAAGACAGAATACATCAACTGGAACAAAAAATGACAGATATGGAAAATTCACTTCAATTATACCGAAGGGAAATTCAAGGGCAAGCAGATAGTGCCAAGAAAATTAACCTTCATATACGAAGGTGAGGAATATCAAAGCAAGGGAATGCAACACCTATTCCACAAGATAATCGGTGAAAATTTTCCCCATCTCAAAAAAGAACATCTTACCCACATAACAGAAGCATATAGAACACCTAACAAGCAGGATCCCAGGGGAAACACTTCTAGACACATTATAGTATAAATGATAGATCTGAATGATAAGGAAACAATCTTGCATGCAGCAAAAATGAAGAAGGAGCTATACTACTATAGGAAAAATATTAGAATCACTATAGATCTCTCCACACAAACACTGAATGCAAGAAAGGCCTGGGAAAGTACCACATGAGCCCTGAGAGCCAATAACTGCCAACCCAGACTGATATACTCAGAAAAGCTAGCATTCCCATTCGATGGAGAACTGAAAATTTTTAATAGCAAAGAAAAACTAAATTAATACATAAACATTAAGCCAGCGTTACAAAGACTACTAAGAGGTGGAACACAACCTGAGAAAAGCAACCAGGAACAGAGAACTGCACCCATACAGGCATTAATAGAAGTCTATCTGAGCAAGGACAGACGAAAGGAAAGAATAAAAACAGTGACCATAATGCATCTCTCTATACTATCTCTTAAGATTAACGGGCTTACTTCACCAATCAAAAGAAAAAGAACTGCAGTTTGGATCCTATAACATGACCCATCCATCTGTTGCCTTCAGGAGACCCACCTCTTAGCCAAACATGCAAACAAACTCAGAGTGAAGGGTTAGAAAAGGATCTACCAATCAAATGCCCCTCGTAAGAAAGCAGGCGTAGCAATCCTTATATCTGACAAAATAAACTTGTCATTAAAATCATTACAATGTCAAACCATCCCTGCATCTCTGGGATGAAGCCTACCTGGTCATAGTGTATGATTTTTTTAATGTGTTTCTGGATTCTTTTAGCTAGAATCTTAAGGATCTTTGCACCTGTGTTCATCAAGGAAATTGGCCTGTAATTCTCCTTTTTGGTTGGGTCTTTGCCTGGTTTGGGGATGAGTGTGATATTGGCTTCGTAGAATGAGTTTGGGATAGCTTCCTTTAGAGATTATAACTTTTGAAAATAGTCCATTAGGATTGTTTGGATATCTTGGGTACGTGTTATGATTTTTCCCGTGGCATCCCTAATCCTGTTACAATGGATTTCCTCTCTTCCTTTTTTAATTAATCTTGCAAACGGTCCATCAATTTTGTTTATTTTTTCAAAGAAGCAGCTTTTTGTTTGATTAATTTTGGCTGTAATGTTTTCATTTTCTAATTGGTTAATCTCTGCTCTTAATTTGGTTATCTGGCTCCGTCTAGTAACTTTAGGTTCCATTTTTTCTTGTTTTTCTAGCTGTTTTAATTGCAACATGAGAGTATTTACTTGGTCTGTCTCCATTTTCTTGATGTGGGCAATGAGGGCAATAAATTTGCCCCTCAGGACTGCTTTTGCTGTGTCCCACAAGTTCCTTTGTGAGATTTTTTTCATTTTCATTGAGTTGTAGGAAATGTTTTATTTCTTCTCTGATCTCTTCCATTACCCAGGCATTTGCTAAGGAGTGTGCTGTTCAATTTGCATGTATGAGAGAAACTTCTGCGGTATGCTTTGTTATTGAGAACTGGCTTGATTCCACTATGGTCAGATAGGATACAGGGGATTATGTCGTCCCTTTGTATTTGCTTAAGTTCCTTGCATGAACTATTATATGGTCTATTTTGGAGAAAGTTCCATGAGCTGCTGAGAAGAATGTGTACTGTGTTGGTTTACAGTGAAATACTCGGTAGATGTCAGTTAATTCCGCTTAAAGTATGGCCTCACTTAATTTGGTAGCTTCTTTGCCAATCCTCTGGTTGGTAGGCCTGTCCTTTGGTGAGAGCGGTGTGTTGAAGCCTCCTAGTATTATCGTATTGGGATCTATTTTATTCTGTAAGTCAATAAATATAATCCAACACATCAACAGAGCCAAAGTCAAGAATCACATGATTTTCGCCACAGATGCAGAAAAGGCCTTTAATAAAATTCAACATTCATTCATGCTAAAGGATCTGGAGAAAACAGAAATAGCAGGAACATTTCTTAAAACAATAAAACCATTTATGGCAGACCAATAGACAATATTATACTTAATGGGGAAAAGCTACAACCAATTCTTCTAAAATCAGGAAGAAGGCAAGGATGCCAACTGTCTCCACTGCTCTTCAATATAGTCCTGGAACCCTTAGCCAGCTCAATAAGGCAAGAAAAATACATGAAAGGGATCCACATAGGGAAAGAAGATGTTAAACTATTCCTTTTTTCAGACAACATGATACTATACTTTCATGATCCCAAAAACTCCATCCCCAAACTCTTAGAAAACATAAATCAATTCAGCAAAGTTGCAGGATACAAAATAAGCCCACAAAAATCAGGTGCCTTCCTGTACACTGACAATGTACAAGAAGAGAGGGAAATAAAGGGAGTAACCCTATTCACAATAACCTCCCCAAAAATAAAATATTTAGGAATTAACCTAACCAAAGATGTAAAAGAACTATTTAATGAAGACTATAAAAAGATAAAGAAAGAAATTTCAGAAGACACTAGGAAATGGAAAGACCTCCCATGCTCTTGGATTGGCCAACTTAATATAGTGAAGATGGCAATATTGCCAAACTTAATATACAAATTCAATGCAATTCCTATTAAAATCCTAATGACTTACTTCAGTAAAATACAGAAAACAGTCCAAAAATTCATATGGAAAACAAAAGACCTAGAATAGCCAAACCAATTCTAGGGAACAAAAACAAAATGGGAGGGATATCCATGCTGCACTTCAAACTATACTACAGAGCTATAATAACAAAGACAGCATGGTACTAGCACAAAAACAAATCAGAAGACCAATGGAACAGAATAAAAGATCCAGAAATAAATCCACAGGCCTACAGCCAGCTGATATTAGACAAAGGAGCCCAAGACATACAATGGAAGAAAGACGGCCTCTTCAACCACTAGTGCTGGGAAAACTGGGCTGCCACATGCAGAAAACTAAAAATGGACCCCAGCCTATCACCATGCACCAATATCAACTCAAAATAGATAAAAGATATTAACATTAAAACTGAATCTCTGAAACTACTGCAGGACAGAGTAGGAGAGACACTTGAACTAATAGGCACAGGAAGGAACTTCTTAAACAGAGTCCCAGGATCACAACAAATTGGAGAGAGACTCAACAAATGGGACTACTTTAAAATAAAAAGCTCCTGCACAGCTAAATCTATTGCAACCAAGCTAGAAAGACAAATAACTAATTGGGAAAAATATTTACCAGCAATATATCAGACAAGGGGTTAACATCCAGTATATACAGGGAACTCAAGAAACTAATCCCTCCTAAACCTAACAAATCAATTACTAAATGGGCAAGGGAAGTAAAGAGGGACTTCTCAGAGGAAGAAATGAAAATGGCAAAGAAACATATGAGGAAATGTTCATCATCCCTGGTGGTGAAGGAAATGCAAATAAAGACAACCATGAGATACCACCTTACCCCAGTCAGAATGTCACACATCCACAAATCAGCCAACGACAATTGCTGGAGGGGATGTGGAGAAAGAGGAACCCCATTACACTGCTGGTGGGAATGTACACTTATACAACCACTTTGGAAAGCACTCTGGAAGGTCCTTAGAAAGATAAAGATTGATCTCCCTTATAACCCAGTCATACCACTTTTAGGCATCTACCCTGAACAACAGGAAGCAATATACAATGACATGTGCACCTCAATGTTTATTGCAGCACTGTTCACAATAGCTAGGATATGGAAACAACCCAGATGCCCCACCACAGATGAATGTATCCAAAAATTGTGGTATCTACAAACAATGGAATATTATGCAGCCATTAGAAATGACAAAATAATGGCATTTGCAGGGAAATGGATGGAGCTAGAAGGTGATCATGTTGAGCAAGGTAAGCCAAGAGCAAAGAGACAAACAGTACATGGTCTCCCTGATAAGTGGATTCTAAATCCAAAATGTTAGGTGATACGACAAAATTAACAGGACTAAAGAAACAAAGAACTCCCACTCATCTGGTTGAAACACTACTAAATATCCCCATACTGCTGATCACATGTATGTTGTATTGTGTACACCGTTATATGTTATAGACTGTGATAGACAATTTGCTCCAGGAAAGTTAGAATAAACTTGTGACTTTAAATGAGCATCATTATTTCACAATACTGTAAAATTTGGGAAGTTATGTAATCACTTAATCACAATAAAAAGAAAGAACCTCAGGGAAGTAAGGAGGGAAGGGATGGTAGGGGGAAAACAATAGAGGGGGTAACAATGCTCAATAGGAAGTGTACTCATTACCTTGCTCATGTAATTGTAACCTCTGTATAGTATCTTTACAATAAAAAATTTAAAAAAAGATCCAATCAACAGTAAAAAAAATTATCTGAAATCAATACAAAAAGACAAGGATGGACACTACATATTAATACAGGGAACAATACAAGAGGAGGATATTACCATCATCTACTTATCATTCCCCAAACATCAGTGCACCCAAATATGTTAAGCAAATACTCTCAAACTTACAGAATAAAATAGATCCAATATGATAATACTAGGAGACTTTTAACACCCCACTCTCACCAAAGGACAGGTCTACCAACCAGAGTATTAGCAAAGAAGCTATTGAATTAATGAGGCCATACTTCAAGCAGAACTGACATTTACCAAGTATTTCACCCTAAAAACAACACAGTACACATTCTTCTCAGCAGCTCATGGTACTTTGGAGATTGACATAATCCCCTGTATCCTATCTGACCATAGTGGAATCAAGCTAGTTCTCAATAACAAAACATACTGCAGAAATTACTCAAATACATGGAAATGTAACAGCTCACTTCAAAGCAATGCCTGGATAATGGAAGTGATTAAAGAAGAAATTAAAAAATTCCTACAACACAATGAAAATGAAAATACCTCGCAAAAACCTTTTGGGACACAGCAAATGCAGTCCTGATGGACAAATTTATTGCCATCAGTGCCCACATCAAGAAAACAGAGACAGACCAAGAAAATAATCTCATGTTGCAATTAAAACAGCTAGAAAAACATGAAAAAAATGGAACCTAAAGTTATTAAAGAGCCAGATAACCAAATTAAGAGCGGAGATTATTGAAATAGAGATTTGGAGAATCATAGCCAAAATTAACCAAACAAAAAGCTGGTTGAAAAAATAAATAAAATTGATAGATATTTGGCAAGATTAATTTAAAAAAGAAGAGAGGAAACCCATTTTAACAGGATTAGGGATGCCATGGGAAAAATCACAACACATACACAAGATGCCCAAACAATTTTAACGGACTACTTTGAAAAGTTATACCCTCTAAAGAAAGAAAACCTGGCAGAAATGGATGCATTTTCAGAGAAATACAAGTTTCCCAAATTGAGCAAGGAAGAAGTAAATCAATTAAATAAGCCAATATCCTACAACAAGATACAGGAAGCAATCAGAGGTCTTCCAACAACAACAAAAAAAAACCCAGGACCAGATGGATTCACAACAGAATTCTATACGTCCTTTAAAGAAGAACTAACACCTATACTCTTCAAGCTCTTCAGAGAAACAGAGAAGGAGGGAGCTATCCCAAACACATTCTACGAAGCCAATATCACACTCATCCCCAAACCAGGCAAAGACCCAACCAAAAAGGAGAATTACAGGCCAATTTCCTTGATGAACACAGGTGCAAAGGTCATTAACAAGATTTCAGCTAACAGAAACCAGAAACACATAAAAAAAAACCATACACTAAAACCAAGTAAGCTTCATCCCAGAGATACAGGGATGGTTTAACATACGTAAGTCAATAAATATAATCCAACACATCAACAGAGCCAAGGTCAAGAATCACATGATTATCTCCACAAATGCAGAAAAGGTTTTTGATAAAATTCAACATTCATTCATGCTAAAAGCTCTGGAGGCAATAGGAATAGAAGGAACATTTCTTAAAACATTAAAAGCCATTTAGGACAGACCAATAGCTAATACTATACTTAATGGGGAAAAGCTATAACCAATTTTCTTAAAATCAGGAACAAGGCAAGGATGCCCACTGTCTCTACTCCTGTTCAATATAGCCTGGAACTCTTAGCCAGGTCAATAAGGCAAGAAAAAGACATTAAAATATCTGTATATGGAAAGAAGAAATTAAACTATCCCTTTTTGCAGATGATATCATAGTATACCTTCACGATTCCAAAAATTCCATCCCCAAAACTCTTAGAAATCATGAATCACTTCGGCAAAGTAGCAGGATACAAAATAAACCCACAAAAATCAGTTGCATTCCTGTACACTGACAATGTACTAGCAGAGAGGGAAATAAAGGAAAGCAAGCCCATTCACAATAACATCCCCCGAAATAATATATTCAGAAACTAACCTAACCAAAGATGTAAAACTAATATATAATGAAAACTATAAAAATTTAAAGAAAAAAATTACCAAAGACACTAGGAAATGGAAAGACTTCCGATGCTCTTGGATAGGCAGACAATATAGTGAAAATGGCAATTCTGCCCAAATTAATATACAAATTCAAGGCAATTCCTATTAAAATCCCAATGATGTATTTCTCTGAAATACAGAAAACAGTCCAAAAATTCATATGGAACCACAAAAACCTAGAATATTCAAAACAATTCTAGCAAATAAAGACAACATGGGAGTTATATCCATGTCGCACTTCAAACTCTACTATACAGCCATAATAACCAAGACAGCATGGTACTGGCAAAAACACAGACCCGAAGAACAATAGAATAGAATAGAAGATCCAGAAATAAATCCACATGCCTACAGTCAGCTGATATTTGACAAAGGAGCCAAAGACAGATGATGGAAGAATCACAGCCTCTTCAACCACTAGTGCTGGGAAAACTGGGTGGCTGTCGCGACCACCTCGACCAGCAAGGAAGACACGACCCAGGATTCTTCTCATTGCGGTTTATTCAGGAACCTTGTAACAAGCTTCTCTCCCACTTCTCTCCTGGCCGCTTCTTCCTGCTTCTTCCTGCTTCTCTTTCCCCTCCGCCCCCATGCTCCGGTTATAAGCCTCCTGGATGGCCAATCCCGAAACGCCACGTGCCATATACCGATAGGGCTGCAAACATGGAAGCAAACTAGGAGCCAAGTCATACACATATAAGGAGTTGTTTTTTACAGAGAGCACTCGTCACTGGGAAGACGGAAGGTGGGAGCCTGCGCCATCTTAGTTCGCAGCCGCACCACGCGGCCCCGCCATTTTAGCTACAATGTTGCTTTTGGGGCCATCTTTGATCGTGGCTCCCGCAGCTCTCCACAGCTCCCCCTTTTTTGTTCTATTAAGCAACAGGTAAGAGTAGAGGTTGGGCCTCTGTCTAAAACATTAATGAGAGGACCTTGCACTGGTCTTCGCCTGAGGGGCGCCTTCCCCAGTGATGACCAGGCCCGTCCGATGCCTTTTTGCAGAGGTGGGATCTTGGGCATCAACCCACTTGCAACCCAACATGCTCTTCTTGGGCTCACGCCAGAGAGTGATTCCCAAGTGCAGTGTGTTTGCCTCGCACCCTGTGCTATTCCTTTAACGTGGCAAGCCATGCATAGGGGGACTCTCCGGCCTCAATGGCAGTGAAAGTCTGGACCACCGTAGCCATACTTCTGCTCTGCGAGCTCCTAATCCGGTATATGCACCACAGGCACAACAAGATCACCAATGCCAGGATACCAATAAGGGAGCCCATTCCCGCCCAGTCCTTCAAATGATACACAGCTGTCAAAATCCAGGAGGAAACATCTTGTAACAGGGCATCATACATCCGGGTAGAGTTTATCGCGACAATGGCCGATCGTAGCTGCAACATCAATTGGTCGAATTCTCCCGTCCAGTTGCCTAAATGATAACTTGACAGTTGTTTCGACAAATTTGCTGCTTGGGTATAGTTATAATACTGAATAGCAGTAATACAAAGCCCTTCATATTTTTGAACACATCCCAGCTGAGCCAACTGCCACAGGACATCAACCTGCTCCTGCACAAGGTCAACCCTTTGATTTAGCATCATCAGTCCTCCTTTTAATTGTGCATTGGCCGCTTGTTGTAAATCCAGAGCTCTGGTTGTAGTAGCCGACAAGTTATTTAAAGTCTGAGCCGTCTGCACAGTATGTGACATGGCGACAGCGGCAGCCGTTGCACCTGCAGCAGCCACAGCTATAGCAGTTACCATGGCCGCAGTGATGCCAAAATCTCTCTTATGCCTAAACAATCTTACAGCTTGAGAAGCATCTACTGGCACAGGCACCCAACATAGGATGCGTGCAACTATAGCTAAGGGATACTGAGAACTCCAGCAGGTAGCATAATAGCAGGTTTCATTAGTGCAAGCACATACATAAGTAGTACCTGCTTTTTACAAATATCACAATTTTCTTCATCACTTAGAAAAATAAATTTCACTTCTCTTCAAAAGAGTATGTCAGTCCTAAGTATAACTGCAAATAACTAAGTAAAACTTTAAAACTTTACTCCTTACTCTATTAAACATTTCCTAGTATCACTTAGTACTTAAAAATGTGTTAACTGAAAGCTTATGTTAAAACTTTCCAATATTTAATACAGGTCATTGGAATGCACAATTTAAGACTGTTCACTCCTGAAGTAGATTAAGAAGTTACATATCAAAAGATCTTAGCATTAAATAAATGTACCCTGTACTTTCTTCTAATGTTCGTGAGTCTGTGAAACTTGAATCTTTCTACTATCCTACTATATCAATCAAGAAATTCAAAACACTTAGGATCCAATTAAAAGTAATCAAAATTTGTGTTTGAGTTATAGGAAAGTTACATTCAAAATCAACCTGAATACAAGCATTTTTTCCTCAAGTTCCTGAGCAGGAACTTCGAAAATAAAGTCATTAGAAAGCTGACAGCAGAAGAGTCAATTTAAGAAAGGGAATTATAAGCTATTACTGGCCGACTGAATTTAAAGAACTTCTAGCTTTTATTTCTAATTAGGTATGAAAGAAAATAGGCATGCAGTTTGGTTATGTTTTTTCCAAATACAATGTTTATTTAATAGATCCTTTAAATATCTAAATGCTAGTTACAAGGTATGACTATGATGAACAGTAAAATATAACTCTTTCAAAAATGATTCTCAGTGGCCCCTATGAAAAACCCAGCCCATGTCTATCAAGTTTTTGGTGGGCATCAATAGGCTCTTTACAGCCTTGCAAGTTTTTTCCCAGTCCTTGCCCTGGGCAGTAGCCAAATTGTAACATCATTTCCTTTGAGGTAAGGCTCCCGGACACTATGAATCAAGGAGCTACAATGTTGCATTCTTCAAGGAACCTCTGTAAAGTACCCTTCTTTAACTTTAGTCCTTTTGAGCGTAGTAGCTCTTCCAGGGCCAGAAAAATTGGATGTGACGTCGCGGCGCCCATCTTAGTTAATAAAAATTTTATTTTTTGTTACTATCACTTTAGGCCTGTATTTTATTTCTTCCCAGCTTTCCGCTCTCTCTTTTATCTACAGAGAACAGCCCCGTATTATGCCTGCTTTAATCGCGGATTCCCACTTCACCTGGGAACTTACCCCAGCTCTTGTCTCGGATTCCTGCTTTTCCTGGGAACATACCGGTGCACCACCCTGACTGCAGAGAGTTCTGAATTCCCCATAAGGGCCGCCAGCTGTCCCGACCACCTCGACCAGCAAGGAAGACATGACCCGGGATTCTTCCCAATGCAGTTTATTCAGGAACCTTGTAACAAGCTTCTCTTCCACTTCTCTCCTGCCCGCTTCTTCCTGCTTCTTCCTGCTTCTCTTTCCCCTCCGCCCCCGTGCTTTGGTTATAAGCCTCTTGGATGACCAATCCCGAAGCGCCACGTGGCATATACCGATAGGGCTGCAAACACGGAAGCAAACTAAGAGCCAAGTCATAGCCATATAAGGAGTTGTTTTTTAAAGACAGCACTCATCACTGGGAAGACAGAAGGCGGGAACCCCCGCCATCTTAGGTCGCAGCCGCACCATGCGGCCCCGCCATTTTACCTACAATGTTGCTTTTGTGGCCGTCTTTGGTCGTGGCTCCCGCAGCTCTCCACAGGTGGCCATATGCAGAAGAATAAATGTGGACCCCAGCATATCACCATACACCAACATCAGCTCAAAATGGATTAAAGACCTTAGCATTAAACCTGAATCTCTGAAACCTCTGCAGGCAGAGTAGGAGAGACACTTGAACTTATAGGCCTAGGAAATAATTTCATCAACAGAGTCCCAGGGTCACAACAAACTGGAGTGAGACACGACAAATGGTACTACCTTAAAATAAAAAGCTTCTGCAAAGCTAGAAAGACAACCAATTAATTGGGAAAAATATTTACCAGCAATATATCCAACAAGGGGTTAATATCCAGTTTATACAGGTAACTCAAGAAACTAATCCCTCCCACAGCTAACAAATCAATTACTAAATGGACAAGGGAACTAAAGAGAGACTTCTCAGAAGAAGAGATAAAAATGGCAAAGAAACACATGAGGAAATGTTCACCATCCCTGGTTTTGAAGGAAATGTAAATAAAGAAAACCAGGAGATACCACCTTACCCCAGTCAGAATGTCCGACATCCTCAAGTCAGCCAATGACAAATGCTGGAGGGTATGCGGAGAAAGAGGAACTCTACTACACTGCTGTTGGGAATGTACACTCATACAACCACTTTGGAAAACAGTCTGGAGGGTCCTAAGAAAGCTAAATATTGACCTCCCTTATGACCCAGTCATACCACTTCTAGGCATCCATCCTGAACAACAGGAACCAGTATACAAGGACACATCCACCTCCATGTTTATTGCCGTACTGTTCGTAATAACCAGAATATGGAAACAACCCAGATGTCCCACCACAGAATAATGGATCCCCAAATTGTGGTATCTATACACAATGGAATATTATGCAGCCATTAGAAATAACAAAATAATGGCATTTGCAGGGAAATGGATGGAGCTAGAAGGTGATCATGTTGAGCAAGGTAAGCCAAGAACAAAGAGACAAACAGTACATGGTCTCCCTGATAAGTGGATGTTAAAACCAAAATGTTAGGTAATATGACAAAATTAACAGGACTTAAGAAACAATGTGGTTAAATCTGTACTAAATAGCCCCATGCTGCTGATCACATGTATGTTGTATATGTGTACAATGGAGGGGAACCAGGAAGATGACATAGAACTAGAGGGAATCAGGGAAAAATCTATCAGCTTCACTGGACATTGACCAAAATGAACAAAGCAAGTTAATGGCAGGGATGGGAGGGAAGAAACAAGTGGGAAAACAGGAACAGCTGATGTTATACAAAACAAAAGAAATGTACATACCAACCAATGTGGAAGGAATAACTGTATCGCAAAGCTCATAGAACTCATAAATGTTATAGACTGTGATAGACAATTTGCTCCAGAAATGTTAGAATGTGTTTGTGACTTTAACTGAGCAGCACTATTCCACAATACTGTGAAATTAGGGAAATTATGTAACCACTTAATTACAATAAAAATAGAAAACTCTCCAGAAATCATTATAGATGTATACAACTAACTCTTGAATACATTTTGACATAAAAGTCAGGCAATTCACTTGGAAGACTTCCATGGAATCCATTAATTGTTACAATAAGCTATTGTTGTTATTTGTTTTCTGAAAATATTTTGTATGGAAACAAAGAATGCAATGGCATTTTTGAAATTTAATAAAGTTAACCGAACCATTATGACTTAGGAGAGCAATTTGTGCAGCCTTACAAAACTTCAAAGAGATAGTGATACATACTTATCATTTTGGCAATATCAAATACAGTTTTTCCAAGTTGTTTTTCAGGCCTGATTTGACATAATGGTTCAACAGAAGCAGATCCAACATGTCTTTGCTATCTCTATTCCCAGCAGCAAGATGCAAGGGGGCCATTGGTATCTGCATCAAGATGAAGTAAGAAAAAAGCCACTATAATAGTATTATTCCACATCTACAGTTGTCCAACCATCTACAGTTATTGCATGAATATCTGCTGCTTGAGGCTACAACTCATGGACAGTGTCTAAGTGTCCACTGTAGGCTTCTTGATGAATATGGGTATACTCATCGTCATCCCTAGTATTCACATGAGTGGCCTTTTTGGAAAGTAGTCTCCGCACTGTAATAACCTGATTATTTTCAGCAGCCCAAAGAAGAAATTTGCATGGATCCTTCTCCATTTTTTTTGCAATTGATACCATTCCTCACTTTTTCATCAAGTTCCACTTATTCCTAAAAATTGCCTAACTAGAGACTTTGAGTGACAGTGGGAATGAGGCATCCATGTATTTCTCTAATAGTTCACATTAGTTGAACTGTTCAGAAAAATCCTGTGAATTTTCTGCATCTGTTTTTTCACCATGATTTATTTTCCATTTTTCCATTTTTACTATTCGAAATTATTCTAACTGGAGAGTAGGGAATTGATGGATAGCAGAGGAAAGATTTTCCTCCGTATTCAAAGATACAGACTGAAAATAAAGACCAGTAGTGTCTTCATGTGCAGCTTATAATATGAATGAGAAAAGATGAAATAATGCCTTCTATATAAATCATTTGGGAAATGGCAGAGCAGAAAGTAAAATGATGCAACCAAAAATATAAAAGCAAAATAAATTACAATAATTATAGAGCAATCCTATTATCTATGAGAAACATTAAAGAGAGAGGAAGAGAGACACATGTGCAATGACCTATATAGCCACAAATGCATGCCTCTGATCAATTTATAGAGCAAACGGAATTTTATGTTTTAAAAAAGATGGAAATAGAATTTATGTATTTACTTGAATTTGGTAAATACATTTTTAGCAGCCTACATGAAGAGAAGTAGGTTTAATCTTATTACAGACAAAAATCTAAATCCTTGATAATTCTAGGAACAGATCTGTATGAAATCAGTTGAATCACACTTTTCACGTACAATGAAGGAATAGATCCAGGCTAGGAAAGCAGCAAAAGAAGGCAGGCTGATTGTATCTGTGACCAAACTTTGTGGAAAATGGTATTGAGCATTACTTACTGTTGATCCACTTGCACTGGAAGCATGATTCTGAACAATTGCTTGTTGATTCTCAACTATTGCTTTGATCATTATATTCTCCAAAAAGACAAAGTGAGATTTAATTAATAGCAAAGAACTACTAATACATTTTTATTTCTCATTAAGCACCTTCAATCATTGAAACCACATGAAGAAAATAGACAGGCCTATTTTTTTAGATGAAAACAAGTGTCTTTAAAAAAACATGGAATGTAACTTGTCATTCATGTAAAGGACTTCTATTTAATACTACATTATACACTTTTTTTTCAAATGTTGGGTACCAATAAATAATGGATCTATTAGAAAGCTCTTAAAGCTCATATGTCCAATTGTGAGTTCTCTTATACTATATCATGGTATTTTTTGTGTATGTTCTTAAGAAGAAATTTACATTACTAACTTGAATTTCTGACAGGACAAAATCATCATGTACATCTTGCTTCTATACTCTCATTTTTAAATTACTAAGTATGTGCAATAGATAACTATAGAGGAGAAAGCAGAAGCCACGCTGATGGCTCATGTCATCAATCCTAGCTAATCAGAAAGATGAAGTCTGAGGATTGTGGTTTGAAACCAGACCAAACAAAAAAAAAGTCCATTAGATTCTGCTTTGAAAGAAACCACCAAAGCTAGAACTGGAGCTGTGGTACAAGCAGTAAAATGATATCCTTGAGAAAACTAAAACAAAAAAATAACAAATTCTGGGACAGAAACAGGTCCTGAGTTCCAGCCTTAATATTAGCAACAAACAAATAATTGAATTAATTCGTTAATTAAGTAATTAAATTTAAATTAAGTGGTCACATGTGGATAGGCAGGTAAAATGTAACATCTGTGGTGACTGGATTGTGTATTTTTTTGTAGTAAGGCAAATTATTATTTGTACTAATCATTAATTTTTTTATTTGAACTTTTTTGTACAATAATTCCTGAATTTAGCATGTATGTATAGGTGTGTGTACATGTGTGCATATGTGTGTATGTGTATATGTGTGCATGTGCTGTTGCAATGTTGCTTGCCAATGTGGACAGGGTGTGGCTGAAAAGAGGTAACTTTGTTGCAATGTTTTTATTTATCAGTATTCTGTCATGTCATTTCAGTTGGACCACACTTTTGTACATTTTATTTGTCAAATAATATCATCAGAAACAAAGGATTTACCATATTAAGTTAGATAAAAGAGACTGCTTTCAGCTCTTATTATATGTTAGGTGAGAAGATTCAGACATATTTAGGTAGTAAATTAGTTCTGTATGATGACTGTCGGTACAAAATATGTATTTGACCTCTTAAATGGGTTATACATTTAACATATGCTCATGGAGTGAGTTTGACCAAGTGGACCAAATAGGTATTGCTCTCTGGTTATTCCCGTGAAACACAAAGTGGATAAAATCTTTCTGGCTTTCTGTTGAAAATAACTTTCTTTTTAAGATCATATCTATTCACCCTAAGAGGTAATCAACCCAATATTTATCAAGTTTGAATATCCCATCATATTGACTGAAAATCGATATCGTTGATATGCTTGTTAGATATTTCTTTCAAAAACAAACGAACAAAAAGCATGTGTCATCTCCAGATAGTGGATGTATCTGAAGTTGTTTTGTACATGCAAAGGGCTAATGGCTCTTTTGTGGGAGTAACTATCGCAACTTAACAAATAAGGCTTTTTGAATATCTTTTCCAATATAAATAACATCCCAGAGCGAGTCTTGCAATTTCGGAAAACCCTTTGAATATTTTAGTATTATTTCAGTTCTTTGACTAAAGAGCTAAAGATATTTCTGAAATAAATATTAAGATCTGAAATTGGAAGTGGGTATATAGGCTTTTTTATGCATAATCTTATGAAAATCCAGTTTTTATGAAACTAAATGAAATAGAATAAAAGAATGTAAGTGAATTTGGTTAGCTAATTATTAGTTTAACTTTGTTTTCTATTAACAGAGTCCTTTGAATGTAGATGATGCAGTTAAATTATTTCCTTTGTGTTTCTGTACTTCAGTTATTTTTCATATCATTGTAGTTATGGGAGTGAATTTGTAGTATAAATAAAGGTCCTTTAAAATGATTCGGATTAATCTTGACCTTTGTGTCCTACTCCCAAGAAAATGAGTTATTTTCAAGTGTTAATAGTTTATAATTGAATCTTCATTTCATAAGAAAATTTTAAAAATGCAGTAGTATTGATGACTTTTTAAACCAATTGTATTGACAAGGTGGAGAGTCTTTAATTCATGCTTAGGTCTTGGGTCTATGATTTTTAACCTCTTGTTCCTGACATTAATGATTGGTCAGACTGCATTTTGGGGTATATGAAAGGCAAAATATTTATCTGGAGTCAAAGATGATTTTTATATCAGTCTTGCTTTAATAACATTTTATTTTATTTTATTTTATTTTATTTTATTTGGGTTGTGGGGCCTAAACTCCACTTCCAGCTTTTTCTGTTTATGTGTTGCTGAGGAATCGAACCCAGGGCCTCATGCATGCAAGGCAAGCGTTCTACCAATGATCCATCTTCCCAGCCCTTAATAACATTTTAAAGTAGTACATTTTCCTCAGAATGTTGAGTATAAAACACAATCAAAATATTTATAATGGTAAACAACCTAGGTGAGCTACAATGTGGAAATGATTGGTCCATAACACCTGCAATCTGTTTCCATCGAGAATTGGGCAGGACACTCTTTCGGTATGAGTGTGTTAAACAGAGATGGGGTCCCCAGGCAGTGCAGTGTTGAGTGAAAGGATAGAATATGATTTCTACTATTTTGAGCTAGAAATCAAGAATGTTATACTTTAGCAGTTCATTTCACCAGGGATGTTTAAATTGATTATGAGCTTGGAGTTTTCATATTACAGCTACCTATTTTCTAACAAAGATAAAGTCAAATATTATTAGAGTGTACACAATAATTCTGGGAAATTTTCCTAGAATTAGTAGACTAAGTGCTGGTATTTTAGTCATAAAATAAAATGAGGTTATTTGATAGAGTGGGAGATGGGCCTCAGGCTAATACTTACCATGCGTGCAACGCTGTACTAGTAATTCCAATTCTGAAGATTTCAATAACATCATCTGAGAATTAAAAATGGAAGTAGTTCCACTTTATGGGATTATTGTGAGGATTAAGTTAGATACCATAGGTAAAGTACTTGGAAAAACTATCATTCAGCATTTGATAATTTCTACCTGTTATTTTATCATGTGATGAATTCTAACATTTTTACTGTGATTTTTATATTGTGTCTATTTACAATTTGCAATGTGATATATTGATATTCATTGCATTGGTCAGTTTTTTGACAATATAAGAAAAATGCCTGCAAAGAAAATTTCTGAGGAGGAAACTATTATATTGATTCATGGTTTAAGAGAATGCAGTTTAAGATCAGATGTCTCCATTGTTTTCAATTATATTTTTATTAAATAGTTGTTCAAAAGAATTTCCATTCCACAAATCAGTTTATAAGTACAATGGATCTTTACATAACCTTCCCATACTCCTCCAAACCTCACCCCACTTTCATGTTTTCTAGTTTCATACTATCTGCATTGAATAGTATGTCTTCACTCTCTTCCTCCATAAGTCTCTTTATTCCTTCCCTTTGACTTCCCCTCACATCTTCCAAGTGATAGATTCCTGATATTCATTTTATTGGATTAAAAGTTCAATTTTATAGGAAATTACACCTTTTAAATACTCCTCTGCAAATAGCATGCTTTGGTTAATACTGTTGTGTAATTGTAACCCCTCTGTATGGTATTTTCACAATAAAAAAAATCACTGATTTATGGTCAATAGATTTTGAAAAGGATGCCATGACTTTATGAAATAAAAATAGAATCTTAAATGGGTGTAGTGGCACTATTGCCTCCCTAGATTTAAAAAAAAGTTCTTAGACTACTACCTCAATCCTTATACAAAAATTTAAAAATTTTAAATAAAAATGATTAACAAACTAAATGTGAGATATAAAAACATATAAAACATAAACATAAAATTCATGGCATTGGATCAGTAAAGGTTTCTAAAATATGACATGGAAAACATTAGTGGGTAAAGAAAAACCAGAATGAACTGGATAATGTCAACTTATAATCTTTCATAATTCAAAGGACAATATAACAGAAGTGAAAACATATCTAACAGATAGATGACACATATTTGTTAATGCTACAATGTTAATGCTACAATGATTCTGAGTCTAAGTATTTTTATATCTTCTAATTCCATATAACTTTACCCCAAATAGGATATTTCTTTAAAGAACATATGTAAATAGTAGGAGCATATGAATTAAGTTCCTCTTTACTATCCAAGAATAAATAAAGAGAAAGCTCACTAGTAGGACCATAATATAAAAAGATGACACAAATATAGTAATACACTTGTGGAGAAATTGATATACTCCACATAGCAAATGAATTTGTAAAATACTTCAATCATTAAAGCAAGCAAGTTTCAAAAGGTCAAAGAGAATGGAAAAGGTTCTATCCATTACACGTCTATGTATGTATTAAAGAGAAGTAAAAAAACTTGTTTGGACAGGGAATGTGGTTCATTGAGAATGCACTTGAATACTTTGTGTGAGACCCTGGAAATAATCCCAAAAATAAATTTTGAAAAGGCTCACTATATAGGATGTATGCCTGACAAATTCCTGTAAATGAATTTTATATCTACTTTAATGTCTGTTCTAAAATTTGGAGCATTTTTATTTGAAGATAAGCAAATTCGTGAAAATTAAGCTTGGAAAACCTATGATTGTACAATTCACTTCCAAAGCACTAAAATGCATACAATAAAAGGAGATGATATATTTCAAGTGAATTACATGTAAGCAAAAAAAAAACTATTGTTAAAATACTTCACACAAAATGCAGAATACCTAAAAAGATATTTTCTGTGTTTGCTTAAAAACTTTGTAAACTGCAACATTTAAAACAATAATATGATTTCCGTTCATTTTGAGGAATTTTTGTCTGTTTATTTTGAGTTTATTCAGAGATAACTCAGTCAAAAAGTGTATGTGATAACTGGAATACCTAGGAATTAAGCAACACTTATAAATAATTGATAACCTTTTCTGGAAGAAACTTTTGGCAAATGACAGAAGACACAAATCTATGCATCTGCATCTTATGAAAGCCATATGTTACTTGGTCAATCCAATTGTTTTTCTCTACTTTGCTAGGGAAAAAGTATTCTCAAGATAAGAGCCAATAGCAGTGAAAAGAAACAAAATACACTATTATCTTGATTTATTTGGGAAAGTAACAAATGAAATAAACAATTCCACTTAAGGGATTCCAATATTAGTATCTATGAAGATGTTCCTGAATGCCAAAATCCATTGAATTTTGGGAATTTTAATTTCTATGAACATATGAAAACTAGAACAAGAAAAGAAATATAGTCTTTGAGCAAACCAGCCTTGGAATAATTTTCTCAGTTGCTTTGAAATTACATAAGAATTGATATTCCTTTCCATTGGAAACATTTAAAAATGTTTATCATTTATTATAATTCAAATATGAAACAAGAGTAATTTTATATAACCATTATAAATATCATTCTATTCCTATCATAAAATAGAATGACAAACCACTCCCAATATATTACCTACCCACCCATCATTATTCTTAATTCCTTATCATTACCTAAATATCTTAAACAATCTAAATTGTCATGTCTTTAACATAGACATAAATATTCTATACGTTTTACTTAACATTTTCCAGGGGCATGTACTCATGTTCCTAAGAAATGTTCACAGCAGTTAAAAGATGCTTTTGTGAAATTAATGTGATACATTTTGTTATTGTTGTTGTTGTTTTTGTTGTTGTTGTTTGAAAGACCTGGGCATTATCCCTAAGACTTTTTATGCTCAAGGACAGCAATCTCCAACTTGAGGCACAGAGCTAATTCATGTTTCTAGTGGTTAATTATAGATAAGAATCTAACAAGTACTTTTCTCTCTGGGCCACTTTCAAACACATTTCTAAGATGTCATTACCCAGAATAGGTCGAATTATAAGAGTGATTCACTGGCACTTGGTGTGATGTATTTTTTTTTATTTTAATTATGTTTTAAGATTTTTGTTTCACTATAGTGCACATCATTCTACACATAAATTTAGATATATGTATGTATTTCTGATGACAATCTCTAAAAATATATGTCATTCTACACATAACATTAATATTTATATATAAAAATATTTCTGAAGACAGACTCTCTCTAAAAATTTTTGCTACTATTTTTGAACTTTTATATTTCAAAGATATACAGTCTATTTTTGTAAAAGTTTCCTAGAAAAAAATGACTAATATTTCAACAGAAAGTAGAGCTTTTACTTTCAAGGGAATTTTAGATCTACTTATGACATTGTAATAATATTTACAGTGTATTACTTGAAAAAGTTCTGTCCAAACTCTTAAATATTTGTGTGTAATGAGAGGGAGAGAGGAAGTTAATTCATACTGGTTAGGAATTAGCAATGCTTCAAAAATCTATTCCATAATTTGTTATAAACTCATAGTCAAGCCACTTGATATGGTTTAGTTTTGTTGTTTCTTTATTTGTTCAAAATTTTAATATGGACGCATGCACAGTTTTAACATTAAAAATACTAATCAAAAGAAAATAATAGCAAAATCATAGGGACATATAAGACTTTCATTAATTAGCACTTATGATGCTAATAATAATTTTGATAAAGATGATGATGACCACAGTGTAACCTGACAATGATAAAGTTATTGAAAAGGAAAAAAAATCTTTACAATACTTTGAAGCTAGAGTTCCCACATTGAATACAGTTATAAACTGAATTGGATTTTATACAATAATAACAAGAGGAGAGTTTCAATACCAATAAATAAAATTACATTAATAGGTAGAGACAGTAAAATCCCTAATGTTATTTCTGCAGTCTCTCTAATGTATACTCACTTTTCTTTTTTTTATTGTGAAAATAATGTACAAAGGGGTTACAATTACATGGGCAAGATAGTGAGTACTTTCCTTATCAAGCATTATAGCCTCCTCCTTTGTTTACCCTTCACATCCCTTCCCATCCTCCCTTCCCCTTAACCCAATCCTTCCCGCCACCCAATTTGTAAAGTTCGTTTTTGACATGACAACTTGTACTTCTCATTGTTGCAACAGGTCCACCTGTATTCTTAATTAAACAACTTGTTTTTCCCCTTCCCCTCCACAAATTATACTGACATAAAATACAGTGAAAGCAGGGGTTATACTGTGGGGAGGGACTTACAAAGAAACAATGAAATAATTTTATAATTGCCTTAGTAAGAAATGCATGAAAGAAAAAAAACATTTAAAATACATATCTTAGGGTTCATTTTCCTAACATCACCTTATCTGTCCTTTTCTGCTTGACTCATACATGTACTAGGTATTGCAAATAAGGGAAACCATGGGACCTATCTTTCTTTGCGCTTGGCTTACTTCACTTAATAAAATTTTTTCCAAGTCTTTCCATTTCCTAACAAATTGGGCAATGCCATTCTTTCTGATGGAGGCATAGAATCCCATTGTGTATATATCCCACATTTTCTTGATCCATTCACCTGCTGAGGGGCATCTGGGTTGGTTCCAGGTCTTAGGTATGGTAAATAATGCTGCAATAAATATAGTTGTGCTGGTAGCTATAGTGTGGTCTTGTTTGTAAACATTTGGGTAAATGCCAAAAAGTGGGACTGCTGGGTCATAGGGGAACTCTATGTGGCGTCTTTTGAGGAACATCCATATTACTTTCCAAAGTGGTTGAACAAGTTTACACTCCCACCAACAATGAAGTAAGGTTCCCTTCTGTCCACATCCCCTCCAGCATCAATTGTTATTAGAGTTCTTGATTTTTGCCATTCTAACTGGGGTGAGGTGGTATCTCAATGTTGTTTTGATTTGCATTTCTTTTATGGCTAGAGAGGTTGAGCATTTCTTCATGAGTCTATTGGCCATCCTTATTTCTTCTTCAGAGAAGTTTCTCTTTAAGTCTTTAGCTCACTTATTTAATGGGCAATTGTTTCTTTGAGGATTTGTTGTTGGGGTATTTAATTTTTTGAGTTCCAAGTATATTTTAGATATGAGACCCTTGTCCATTGTATGGCTAGTGAAGATCTTCTCCCAATCTGTCGGCTTTCTATTGATCTTGCTAGCTATGTCTTTTGCCATGTAGAAACTCTGCAACTTCAAGCAATCCCATTTGCCCAACCTTTCTGTGATGTGTTGTGTTTCCGGATCTCTATTAAGAAAATTTCAGCCTGGGCCAAGGAGACCTAGGGTTTCCCCAATTCCATCCTGTAATGTTTTCAGAGTGTTTTCATGACTCTGAGGTCTTTGATCCCTTTGGAGTCGATTCTGGTGCAAGGTGATATATAAGGATCTAGCTTTAGTTTTCTACAAGTAGTTAACCAATTTTGCCAACACCATTTACTGAAGAGGCTGTCTTTCTTCCATTCTATTTTTTTATCACCCTTACTGAAGATTAGATCGCTATAGGTCTGTAGGTTCATTTCAGGGATTTCAATTCTATTTCATTGGTCCTGAGGTCTGTTCTTATGCCACTACCAAGCTGTTTTGATTACTATGGCTTTATATTAGAGTTTGAAATTTGGTATTGCTATTCTGCCAGCAGTGTTCTTTCCATTGAGGAGCTTTTTGGCTATTCGGGGTCTTTTATTGTTCCATATGAATTTTTGGATTGCCTCTTCTATTTCCTTGAAGAATGAGTTTGGAATTTTGATAGGTATTGCATTGAATTTGTAGATAGCCTTGGGAAGTATTGCCATTTTCACAATGTTAATCTTTCCAATCCAGGAACATGGGAGGTTTTGCCATTTTCTAAGTTCTGTTTTGATTTCCTTTTTGAATTTTTTAAAGTTTTCATCATAGATGTCCTTCACTTCTTTGGTTAAGTTAATTCCTAGGTATTTTATATTTTGTGAGGCTATTACAAATGGAGTTGCTTTCCTAATTTCAACCCCACTTTTCTCATTGTTGGCATGCATACAGAAAAGCCATTGATTTTTGAGGGTTAATTTTATACCCTGCTACTTTGCCAAAGTTTTGAATCAGTTTGAGTAATTTGGGAGTGGATTCTATGGGATTCTTTACATACAAGATCATGTCATCTGTAAAGAGGGAGAGTTTTATTTCTTCTTTCCCTATTTGGATCCCTTTTATGTTTCCATCTTGTCTTTTTGCTGTAGCTAGACATACTAATACTAGTTTGAAGAGAAGTGGAGAGAGTGGACATCCTTGTCTTGTTCCTGAGTTAAGAGGAAATGGCTTTAGTTTTGCACCATTAAGTATAATGCTGGCTGTAGGTTTGTCATATACAGTCTTTATTGTATTGAGGAATGTTCCATGGATTCCTAATTTTTCCAAAACCTTCATCATAAAGGTGTGTTGGATCTTGTCGAAAGTATTTGTGCATCTATTGAGAAACCATGTGGTTCTTATTCTTGCTCCTTTTGATGTGATGAATAATATTAATTGATTTGCTTATATTGAGCCAGCTTTGCATCCCTGAAATGAATCCTGTTTGATTGTGTTGTGTATTATTGATGAATTGTTGAAGTCGATTAGCCAATATGTTATTGAGAAGATTTGCTTCAATATTCATCAAAGAAATGAGTCTATAGTTCTCTTTCTTTGATCAGTCCCTGCCTGCTTTTGGGTGAGGGTTATGATGGCTTCATAGAATGTGTTCGGTTGTGGAGAGCTGCAGGAGCCTCGACCAAAGACGGTGTGACCATAAGGCACGGCTGCAAAAATGGTGCGGTGGCATGGCGCTGCTGCAACCAAAGATGGCGCTGGCTCCCGCCTTCCGTCTTCCCGGTGACGAGTGCTCTCTGTAAAAACAATTCCTTCTATGGCTATGACTTGGCTCCTAGTTTGCTTCCCTGTTTGCGACCCTATCGTTATATGCTACCTGGCGCTTCGGGATTGGCCATCCAGGAGGCTTATAACCAGAGCACGGGTGCGGGGGAGGGGGAGAAGAAGCGGGCAGAGAAGCGGGAGAGAAGCTTGTAGCAAGGTTCTGAATAAACCGCATTGAGAAGAATCCCGGGTCGCGTCTTCCTTGCTGGTCGAGGTGGTCGCGAGAGCTGGCGGCCTATATGGGGAATTCAGAACTCTCTGCGGTCAGGGTGGTGCACCGGTAAGTTGCCTGGAAAAGGGGGAATCTGAGACAAGAGCGGGGGTAAGTTCCCAGGTGAAGTGGAAATCTGCGATTAAAGCGGGCATAATACAGGGCTCTTCTTTGTAGATAAAAGAGAGAGCGGAAAGCCGGGAAGAAATAAAATACAGGCCTAAAATGAAAGTAACAAAAAATAAAATTTTTAATAACTGAGATGGGTGCCGTGACTCCACATCCAATTTTTCTGGCCCTGGAAGAGCTACTACGCTCGAAAGGACTAAAGTTAAAGAAGGGTACTTTACAGAGGTTCCTTGAAGAATGCAACATTGTAGCTCCCTGGTTTATAGTGTCCGGGAGCCTTACAATAGCCTCATGGGATAAATTAGGGAGGGATTTGGACTTTGCCTATGAACAGGGCACATTAAAGGCAGGAGTCCCCCCCATTTGGAAATTGATTAGTGGCTGCCTGGAGGATCAGAACTGCTGTGAGATTATAGAAAATGGACAGTCAGCACTGGAGCAGTTACAGGAGGAGAGGTCAGAGAAGGCGATCAGTAAAAAGGGAGACAGTGAACAGGACAAAAGGGGGCAACTATACTCAGATCTGTCCGAGCTAAAATTGGAAAGAGGGAGTTCCAGCGAGTTAGAGGAGGAGGAAGTGAGAGCACTTATTCAACAGATGAAGAGGAGCGGGATCAAACAAGGGTAACGTAAGCTAAGCCAACCTGCACTTAATTAGGACGTAGAAGGACTTCAGGTCAGACCCCTTTAGCTCCTCCTCCATATCAACATGGAGCCAATGGGCACACGTTTTGCCTGGACACTTGGCGAACTGCTCGAGCAGAACTTGCCTTCCCAGTTTTTCAAGACAATAATCAACAGAGATTCCATGAGCCTCTAGAATTTATAGTAATTAAGTCCCTGGCTGAGTCTGTTCGGACATATGGGATTACAGCCTCTTTTACCATGGCTCAAGTGGAAGCTATAAAGAGATACTGCATGACCCCCTCTGATTGGGCGAGCCTAGCACCGACATGTTTGAGTCCAGGCCAATACTTGGATTGGAGGGCATTTATGCTGGAATTTTGTAATGACCAGGCAGCCATCATTCAAGCAAACAGACACCAGGCTTGGGACAGAGACATGCTCCTTGGACAAGGTCGCTTTGCTAATGCTCAGACAGGATATCCCCCTGAAGTGTATCAACAGATAAATGATGTTTGCATTAAGGCGTGGAAATCACTACCTAATAAAGGGGAAGTTAGCGGCAATCTCACCAAGATCCTGCAGGGGGCTACAGAGACTTTTTCAGATTTTGTGGCCAGAATGGTGGAAGCAGCAGGCAGAATTTTTGGGGACCCTGACATGGCTATGCCTCTTATAAAACAATTAGTCTATGAGCAACGCACCAAAGAATGCAGAGTTGCCATTACCCCATATAAATATAGAGGGTTGGAGGCATGGATGAAAGTGTGCAGGGAGCTGGGAGGACCTCTAACTAATGAAGGTCTTGCTGCTGCTGTACTCCAGTATTCAAATAGGCGGGGGGGGGGGGAGGAGAAATCTGGAGTGACATCTGGAGTATGTTTTAAGTGTGGTAAGGCTGGTCATTTTAAGAGAGATTGCCCAGAGAGAAAAGGACCTGGAAGGGCTGGAGGAGTTACAACAGGTAAACAGCCTGGGCTGTGCCCCAGATGTAAGAAAGGAAAGCATTGGGCCAATGAATGTAGATCAGTCAAAGATGTTAACGGCCAGCCCTTGGGCCCCATCATGCAGCCAAAAAACTGGCAGAGGGGCCCCCGTCCCCAGGGCCCGCAAATGTATGGGGCAATGGAGAGCCCAAACGAGGAAATTTCCCAAGAAGGATGGCCTACCCTGAGGCATCCCAAAAACCGCAGAGAGCCACTCTAGGCTCGGGGGACTGGACCTCCGCGCCACCACCAGACTCGTACTAACCCCGCAAATGGGCGTTCAGTTAATAGAGTCAGATTTTCAAGGTCCTCTAGAACGGGGCACAGTGGGGTTACTACTGGGCTGGTCTTCCGTTACTCTTAGATTGCTTAAAATTAACCCAGGAGTTATTGACCCAGATTATACAGGTATAGTTAAAATCATGGTAGAAGCTCCAAAAGGTATTGTAGCAATTTCCCCTGGAGACAGAATTGCCCAATTTTTACTCCTGTCTAGCCTACATGAAAATTTTCCTGCCATACAGTCTGAGAGAGGTAAAAAGGGTTTTGGCTCCTCCGAAATTGAGTCAGTGAACCTAGCCCTGGATTTAGACCAGAGACCCACGCTTGAGCTGGAGATTGAAGGAAAAAAGATTATAGGACATTTAGACACAGGGGCCGATCGTAGCATTGTTGCCAAAAAGGATTGGCCGTGAGGGTGGCCATTACAAGCCTCAGAACAAACCCTGAGAGGGTTGGGTTATGACAAAGCCCCTGACATAAGTGCAAGACCCCTCAACTGTAAGGATGGAGAGGGACACTCTGGAAACATCCAGCCTTATGTTTTAGAATTGCCTGTCTCCCTGTGGGGTCGAGATTTACTAAAAGAGATGGGGTTTTGCCTTAGTAATGAATATTCTCCTACCTCAAAGGAAATGATATTACAAATGGGCTACTGCCCAGGGCAAGGACTGGGAAAAAACTTGCAAGGCTGGAAAGAGCCTATTGATGTCCACCAAAAACTTGACAGACATGGGCTAGGTTTTTCATAGGGGCCACTGAGAATCAAGTTCCCATTACCTGGAAGACGGAGGAACCGGTTTGGGTAGCTCAGTGGCCTCTATCCTCCGAAAACCTTTTAGCCACTCATAAACTGGTAGAAGAACAAGTAGCCCTGGGCCATGTGAGACCCTCAGTTTCACCATGGAATACTCCAATATTTGTGATAAAAAAAGAAGTCGGGTAAATGGCGATTACTTCATGATTTGTGTGCCATAAATGCACAAATGCAAATTATGGGCCCTGTACAGAGGGTTACCTTTGCTTTCCATACTCCCTGCCCATTGGCCTATTATGGTAATAGATATAAAAGATTGTTTCTTTTCTATCCCCTTGCATTCTGCTGATTGTGAGCATTTTGCCTTTACTGTGCCCTCCTGTAACCATGAAGAACCTGACCAAAGATATGAGTGGGTCGTGCTGCCTCAGGGTATGGCCAACAGCCCCACTATGTGTTAGCTGTTTGTCGGCAGGGCTATAGCTCCTGTTAAAGAACGGCATCCTAAACTCAGGGTGGTCCATTATATGGATGACATTTTGATAGCTCACAAGGAAGAAGCTGGGTTACAAAAGGCCTATGCAGAATTGGTTTTTGCCTTAATGGAACAGGGTCTTTATCCAGCACCAGAAAAAATAAAAACAGGCAGAGTGGTGGAGTACCTGGGAGCTAAGATATATCCCAGGTCGATCATGCCCCAAAAATTGACCCTGAGAAAAGATAACTTAAAGACTTTAAATGATTTTCAAATATTGTTGTTGGATATTAATTGGATAAGGGGGTATTTGAAATTGCCAAATTATGAATTAAATCCCTTATTTGATATGTTAAAAGGAGATATAGATTTAAACTCCCCACGAGACCTGACTGAGAGCGCCTGATTTGCTCTCAAAAGGGTCAAGGAGGCTTTAAGTGCTGCCTGTTTAAACAGGCTACAAGATGGCCAACCATTTGATTTATGCATTCTTCCCACTGAGACCCAACCAACTGGGGTACTTTGGCAAGAGGGGCCGTTGATGTGGTTACACTCTCATGTTTCCCCCGGAAAGGTGCTGGAGTATTACCCTGAGGCGGTAGTGGGCTTAGCTCTGCAAGGAGTTCAACGGAATTTACAATTTTTTTGGAATTTATCCGCACTCCATCATTGTTCCCTACAATGCCTGCCAAGTTCAGACTTTATGTGCCACTATTGATAATTGGTCCATTTTGAGATGCATGTTTCCAGGAGATATTGATAATCATTTGCCCAAAGACCCCTACTGAGATTTGTAAAGGAACATCCAGTGATTTTTCCAAAGGTAACTGCCCAAAACCTATTGGAGGGGCTATAAATATTTTTGCAGATGGTTCCAAAACGGGATGCGGGGTATATGTCGCAGGTAACCAAGATCCCGTGCAGCATCAATTTGTCCCTGGTAACCCACAGATTGTTGAGTTGATGATTGTAATTGAAGTATTTAAAGCTTTCCCCTGTCCCTTTAATTTAATATCAGATTCAGCCTATGTAATAAATGCTTTAAAGATATTGGAAGCGGTTGGTACAATAAAGGCTACCAGTTCTGTTCTAGCTCCCTTTACCTTGCTACAATCCCTTATATGGCAACGCAAGGAACCTTGTTTTCCAATGCATATTCGAGCACATACGGGCCTCCCAGGACCACTGACAAAGGGTAATGCCCTGGCTGATGTACACACTCGTGCTGAGTGGGCGCTCCATACTTCTTCTGTTGACTTAGCAAAAGATTTTCATGCCAAATTTCATGTAAATGCCAGGACTTTACAAAGCCGCTTTTCCCTTTCTAGAGCGGATGCACATCAAGTGGTAAAGGAGTGTCCCTGATGTATTATTTACCATAAGCCCCCTACGTTTGGAGTTAATCCACTTGGTCTAAGACCCTTACAAGTATGGCAAATGGATGTAACTCATGTACCAGAATTTGGACGCTTAAAATATCTACATGTTTCTGTTGACACCTTTTCGGGTGTTATACTTGCTACCCCCCTGTCAGGGGAAAAGGCTACTGATGTAATATCTCACTGCCTGGAAGCGTGGGTGGCCTGGGCAATGCCAAAACAGCTAAAAACTGATAATGGTCCGGCCTATACTGGGCAGCGCTTTGTTTCCTTTTGCACTCAAATGGGTGTTACCCTGGTGCATGGAATGCCCTATAACCCTCAAGGACAAGGAATTGTGGAAAGAGCTCATTGTACTAGCAAGGAAATGTTAATAAAACAGAAAGGGGGAGCTGGAACCCTGATGGCTACAGCAAGACAAAGAATAGCCATGACACTTTTCACCCTAAATTTTTTGAATTTGGATAACGCTGGTTGCTCAGCGGCGGATAGGCATAACTGTTCCACTCCTTCGGCCTTAGGATTGGCTTTGTGGAAGGATGTGCTCACAGGCCTCTGGAATGGGCCTGACCCAGTGCTGGTATGGGCACGAGGATCTGTTTGTGTTTTTCCTCAGAATCATTCGGATCCAGTGTGGGTGCCTGAACGACTTGTGCGGTGAGTCCAAGATGAACAGAACATGGAAGAAACAAAAGATTGCGTTGCTGATTATACAGCTCCTGATGATCCAACAGGGGCAGACGGTAGTGAGATGGGGGATACTGTCTGCATTCCCGAGGCCCATGCCCGTGAGACATGATGCCTCACTTTTCCTTAGATTTTTCACTACAAATAAGACTCTTAACCTTCCCTTTTACCCAGAGGATAAACAAATAGCAGGGATAGGTGAAGCTAGAAATATTAGCTTGATTGGCACGCTATGCTTTTGCTTAAGTAATGTGACCCTTAATGGTAGTTGCATGGCCTTGACTCTTTCCCCGGCCGCTTATTTTAGATATTGGTATGGGAATCTGGGATAAACTGAGGTTTGGGCAAATGCTACTGGATTTGTTGGTACTGTTTTAGGCAGATATTATGAAAGCTTAAAGTTAAGTACTGACCCGTGGATTGTAAAGAAACCTAAATGGGCCCCTTTTTGCTTGCCTGACCTTATGGGGGAGGCTTGGCCTTGGACAGGTTGCCAATCATGATGCGCTGTTTGGGCTGATGAGTCTGAGGATTTTTCATTCTCCCCTAGTGTTTTGTCCAATGCTAGTGTACAATTCTGGGCTGGAATTAATCCCTTTAATAATTGGATGTTATGTGGTCTTAATGGAAGTTGCTTGCAGGCCGAGCCTATAGTTATGCTGCAAGGAGGTCACTTTTTTATAGCAAACATGACTTGCAATTTGACTAGTACTGCCCGTTCTGTGGGTGCCAATTGCATTTTAGTAAAAATTATACGGTATTTAGCTACCAGCCTACACCCGTGTGTGTGGTTTCCCTGTTGGGTTTTTGGTAATTAACAACACCTTTGTATGCTCAGATGATGTATGTGCTTGCACTAATGAAACCTGCGATTATGCTACCTGCTGGAGTTCTCAGTATCCATTAGCTATAGTTGCACGCATCATACGTTGGGTGCCTGTGCCAGTAGATGCTTCTCAAGCTGTAACCTTGTTTAGGCATAAGAGAGATTTTGGCATCACTGCGAACTGCTATAGCTATGGCTGCTGTGGGTATGACGGCTGCCGCTGTCGCCGTGTCACATACTGTGCAGATGGCTCAGACTTTAAATAACTTGTCGGCTACTACAGCAAGAGCTCTGGATTTACAACAAGCGGCCAATGCACAATTAAAAGGAGGACTGATGATGCTTCTAAATCAAAGGGTTGACCTTGTGCAGGAGCAGGTTGATGTCCTGTGGCAGTTGGCTCAGCTGGGATGTGTTCAAAAATATGAAGGGCTTTGTATTACTGTTATTCAGTATTATTACTATACCCAAGCAGCAAATTTGTCGAAACAACTGTCAAGTTATCTTTTAGGCAACTGAACGGGGGAATTCGACCAATTGATGTTGCAGCTACGATCGGCCATTGTCGCGATAAACTCTACCCGGATGTATGATGCCCTGTTACAAGATGTTTCCTCCTGGATTTTGACAGCTGTGTATCATTTGAAGGACTGGGCGGGAATGGGCTCCCTTATTGGTATCCTGGCATTGGTGATCTTGTTGTGCCTGTGGTGCATATACCGGATTAGGAGCTCGCAGAGCAGAAGTATGGCTACGGTGGTCCAGACTTTCACTGCCATTGAGGCCGGAGAGTCCCCCTATGCATGGCTTGCCACGTTAAAGGAATAGCACAGGGTGCGAGGCAAACACACTGCACTTGGGAATCACTCTCTGGCGTGAGCCCAAGAAGAGCATGTTGGGTTGCAAGTGGGTTGATGCCCAAGATCCCACCTCTGCAAAAAGGCATCGGACGGGCCTGGTCATCACTGGGGAAGGCGCCCCTCAGGCGAAGACCAGTGCAAGGTCCTCTCATTAATGTTTTAGACAGAGGCCCAACCTCTACTCTTACCTGTTGCTTAATAAAACAAAAAAGGGGGAGCTGTGGAGAGCTGCGGGAGCCACGACCAAAGATGGCCCCAAAAGCAACATTGTAGCTAAAATGGCGGGGCCGCGTGGTGCAGCTGCGAACTAAGATGGCGCAGGCTCCCGCCTTCCATCTTCCCAGTGATGAGTGCTCTCTGTAAAAAACAACTCCTTATATGTGTATGACTTGGCTCCTAGTTTGCTTCCATGTTTGCAGCCCTATCGGTATATGGCACGTGGCGTTTCGGGATTGGCCATCCAGGAGGCTTATAACCGGAGCATGGGGGCGGAGGGGAAAGAGAAGCAGGAAGAAGCAGGAAGAAGCGGCCAGGAGAGAAGTGGGAGAGAAGCTTGTTACAAGGTTCCTGAATAAACCGCAATGAGAAGAATCCTGGGTCGTGTCTTCCTTGCTGGTCGAGGTGGTCGCGACAGCCACCCAGTTTTCCCAGCACTAGTGGTTGAAGAGGCTGTGATTCTTCCATCGTCTGTCTTTGGCTCCTTTGTCAAATATCAGCTGACTGTAGGCATGTGGATTTATTTCTGGATCTTCTATTCTATTCTATTGTTCTTCGGGTCTGTGTTTTTGCCAGTACCATGCTCTCTTTGTTATTGTGGCTCTATAGTAGAGTTTGAAGTGCGACATGGATATAACTCACATGTTGTCTTTATTTGCTAGAATTGTTTTGAATATTCTAGGTTTTTGTGGTTCCATATGAATTTTTGGACTGTTTTCTGTATTTCAGAGAAATACATCATTGGGATTTTAATAGGAATTGCCTTGAATTTGTATATTAATTTGGGCAGAATTGCCATTTTCACTATATTGTCTGCCTATCCAAGAGCATCGGAGGTCTTTCCATTTCCTAGTGTCTTTGGTAATTTTTTTCTTTAACTTTTTATAGTTTTCATTATATATTAGTTTTACATCTTTGGTTAGGTTAGTTTCTGAATATTTTATTTCGGGGGATGTTATTGTGAATGGGCTTGCTTTCCTTTATTTCCCTCTCTGCTAGTACATTGTCAGTGTACAGGAATGCAACTGATTTTTGTGGGTTTATTTTGTATCCTGCTACTTTGCCGAAGTGATTCATGATTTGTAAGAGTTTTGGGGATGGAATTTTTGGAATCGTGAAGGTATACTATGATATCATCTGCAAAAAGGGATAGTTTAATTTCTTCTTTCCATATACAGATATTTTAATGTCTTTTTCTTGCCTTATTGACCTGGCTAAGAGTTCCAGGCTATATTGAACAGGAGTAGAGACAGTGGGCATCCTTGCCTTGTTCCTGATTTTAAGAAAATTGGTTATAGCTTTTCCCCATTAAGTATAGTATTAGCTATTGGTCTGTCCTAAATGGCTTTTAATGTTTTAAGAAATGTTCCTTCTATTCCTATTGCCTCCAGAGCTTTTAGCATGAATGAATGTTGAATTTTATCAAAAACCTTTTCTGCATTTGTGGAGATAATCATGTGATTCTTGACCTTGGCTCTGTTGATGTGTTGGATTATATTTATTGACTTACGTATGTTAAACCATCCCTGTATCTCTGGGATGAAGCTTACTTGGTTTTAGTGTATGGTTTTTTTTTTATGTGTTTCTGGTTTCTGTTAGCTGAAATCTTGTTAATGACCTTTGCACCTGTGTTCATCAAGGAAATTGGCCTGTAATTCTCCTTTTTGGTTGGGTCTTTGCCTGGTTTGGGGATGAGTGTGATATTGGCTTCGTAGAATGTGTTTGGGATAGCTCCCTCCTTCTCTGTTTCTCTGAAGAGCTTGAAGAGTATAGGTGTTAGTTCTTCTTTAAAGGACGTATAGAATTCTGTTGTGAATCCATCTGGTCCTGGGTTTTTTTTTGTTGTTGTTGGAAGACCTCTGATTGCTTCCTGTATCTTGTTGTAGGATATTGGCTTATTTAATTGATTTACTTCTTCCTTGCTCAATTTGGGAAACTTGTATTTCTCTGAAAATGCATCCATTTCTGCCAGGTTTTCTTTCTTTAGAGGGTATAACTTTTCAAAGTAGTCCGTTAAAATTGTTTGGGCATCTTGTGTATGTGTTGTGATTTTTCCCATGGCATCACTAATCCTGTTAAAATGGGTTTCCTCTCTTCTTTTTTAAATTAATCTTGCCAAATATCTATCAATTTTATTTATTTTTTCAACCAGCTTTTTGTTTGGTTAATTTTGGCTATGATTCTCCAAATCTCTATTTCAATAATCTCCGCTCTTAATTTGGTTATCTGGCTCTTTAATAACTTTAGGTTCCATTTTTTTCATGTTTTTCTAGCTGTTTTAATTGCAACATGAGATTATTTTCTTGGTCTGTCTCTGTTTTCTTGATGTGGGCACTGATGGCAATGAATTTGTCCATCAGGACTGCATTTGCTGTGTCCCAAAAGGTTTTTGCGAGGTATTTTCATTTTCATTGTGTTGTAGGAATTTTTTAATTTCTTCTTTAATCACTTCCATTATCCAGGCATTGCTTTGAAGTGAGCTGTTACATTTCCATGTATTTGAGTAATTTCTGCAGTATGTTTTGTTATTGAGAACTAGCTTGATTCCACTATGGTCAGATAGGATACAGGGGATTATGTCAATCTCCAAAGTACCATGAGCTGCTGAGAAGAATGTGTACTGTGTTGTTTTTAGGGTGAAATACTTGGTAAATGTCAGTTCTGCTTGAAGTATGGCCTCATTAATTCAATAGCTTCTTTGCCAATACTCTGGTTGGTAGACCTGTCCTTTGGTGAGAGTGGGGTGTTAAAAGTCTCCTAGTATTATCATATTGGATCTATTTTATTCTGTAAGTTTGAGAGTATTTGCTTAACATATTTGGGTTCACCGATGTTTGGGGAATGATAAGTAGATGATGGTAATATCCTCCTCTTGTATTGTTCCCTGTATTAATATGTAGTGTCCATCCTTGTCTTTTTGTATTGATTTCAGATAATTTTTTTTACTGTTGATTGGATCTTTTTTTAAATTTTTTATTGTAAAGATACTATACAGAGGTTACAATTACATGAGCAAGGTAATGAGTACACTTCCTATTGAGCATTGTTACCCCCTCTATTGTTTTCCCACTACCATCCCTTCCCTCCTTACTTCCCTGAGGTTCTTTCTTTTTATTGTGATTAAGTGATTACATAACTTCCCAAATTTTACAGTATTGTGAAATAATGATGCTCATTTAAAGTCACAAGTTTATTCTAACTTTCCTGGAGCAAATTGTCTATCACAGTCTATAACATATAACGGTGTACACAATACAACATACATGTGATCAGCAGTATGGGGATATTTAGTAGTGTTTCGACCAGATGAGTGGGAGTTCTTTGTTTCTTAAGTCCTGTTAATTTTGTCGTATCACCTAACATTTTGGATTTAGAATCCACTTATCAGGGAGACCATGTACTGTTTGTCTCTTTGCTCTTGGCTTACCTTGCTCAAAATGATCACCTTCTAGCTCCATCCATTTCCCTGCAAATGCCATTATTTTGTCATTTCTAATGGCTGCATAATATTCCATTGTTTGTAGATACCACAATTTTTGGATACATTCATCTGTGGTGGGGCATCTGGGTTGTTTCCATATCCTAGCTATTGTGAACAGTGCTGCAATAAACATTGAGGTGCACATGTCATTGTATATTGCTTCCTGTTGTTCAGGGTAGATGCCTAAAAGTGGTATGACTGGGTTATAAGGGAGATCAATCTTTATCTTTCTAAGGACCTTCCAGAGTGCTTTCCAAAGTGGTTGTATAAGTGTACATTCCCACCAGCAGTGTAATGGGGTTCCTCTTTCTCCACATCCCCTCCAGCAATTGTCGTTGGCTGATTTGTGGATGTGTGACATTCTGACTGGGGTAAGGTGGTATCTCATGGTTGTCTTTATTTGCATTTCCTTCACCACCAGGGATGATGAACATTTCCTCATATGTTTCTTTGCCATTTTCATTTCTTCCTCTGAGAAGTCCCTCTTTACTTCCCTTGCCCATTTAGTAATTGATTTGTTAGGTTTAGGAGGGATTAGTTTCTTGAGTTCCCTGTATATACTGGATGTTAACCCCTTGTCTGATATATTGCTGGTAAATATTTTTCCCAATTAGTTATTTGTCTTTCTAGCTTGGTTGCAATAGATTTAGCTGTGCAGGAGCTTTTTATTTTAAAGTAGTCCCATTTGTTGAGTCTCTCTCCAATTTGTTGTGATCCTGGGACTCTGTTCAAGAAGTTACTTCCTGTGCCTATTAGTTCAAGTGTCTCTCCTACTCTGTCCTGCAGTAGTTTCAGAGATTCAGTTTTAATGTTAATATCTTTTATCTATTTTGAGTTGATATTGGTGCATGGTGATAGGCTGGGGTCCATTTTTAGTTTTCTGCATGTGGCAGCCCAGTTTTCCCAGCACTAGTGGTTAAAGAGGCTGTGTTTCTTCCATTGTATGTCTTGGGCTCCTTTGTCTAATATCAGCTGGCTGTAGGCCTGTGGATTTATTTAAAAATCTTTTGTAGGACTGGTTTGGTGGAGATGTATTGTTTTAATTTTTCTTTGCTATGGAAGGTTTTTATTTGGCCTTCAGTTATGAAGGAGAGTTTAGCTGGGTACAGTATTCTTGGTTGATAATTTTTTGTTTTTAAGGCATGGCATACATCATTCGAGGCTCTTCTTGATTTGATTGTCTCTACTGAGAAATATGAGGTGATTCTAATTGGTTTCCCTTTATAGGTTATTAATCTTTTCTCTTTGACAGCTTTCAGGATCTTTTGCTTGGTCTGAGTTGATCTTGTGTGGATTATAATGTGACGGTGGGATATCCTATTCTGGTCTGGCCTATTTGTAGTTCTAAAAGCTTCATATATTTGAATAGGCTTGTCTTTTTGTATGTTCGTAAAGTTCTCCGCTAGGATCCTGTTAAACACATTTCCTAGACCATTAACTTCTGTTTCTATGTGCTCCTCTACACCCATTATCCTTAGATTAGTCCTTTTGATGGTGTCTTTCAAGTTTTGGATAGTTCTGTCATATTTCTTGGACTTGTCTTGGATTTTTGTATGTTCTTTCTCTATATTATCTAGGCTGTCTTCAATCCCTGAGATTCGATCTTCTACACAGTCTAACCTGCTATCAAGGCTTTCTACTTTGTTTTTTATTTCTTTTCCTTCTAATTCGTAACCTTTGATTGGTCAAATTCTTTGTTGAAGCTTTTTTTTAGATCTGGTATGAACTTCTTTACTTCCTTAATTTGGTGTTCAGTGTTTATTCTGAAACCATTTAATTGATTGGTTATGGTTTCCTTGGACTCCCGTTCCTTCTGTTGGTTTCCATTCAGCATTCCCTTTTTGTCTCCCTGAATTCCTTCAGCTCTTTGTTAATGGATCCCATGAATGCCTTTGGTGATCTTTGTGTATTCTCATCCTGCTCTCTCAATTCCTGTATTACTCTTTGCTTAACTTCCTCCCGCTCCTTTTCTTGCCATTCCTGTAGTTCTCTTTGAGTGTTCTCAGCCTGTTCACGTCATTCCTGCCTTTCTCTTTGAGTATTCTCAAGCTGCTCACACAATTCCTGTATCATTTTTTGAGTATCTTCCTCACGCTCATGATATTCCTGTATAAACCTTTAGATTGCCTCCTCTCTCTCCCTATCATGCTCATACAGAGTCTTTTGTAGGTTTTCAATGGTTTCCTGCATTGATCTTTTCTTTGCCTCTCTCTCTCCCTATCACGCTCACTCAGAGTCCTTTATGTGTTTTCAATCTTTTCATTTATCAAGTTTGCTAGCAGTGTTTGTAGAGCTATTTTGGAACTCTCCTTTGGATTATTCATTATCTGTTCTGTCTCCAGATTATCATGAGTGGGAATTGAGATACCCGGACTTGCCATTTTGCTTGTGTTTTTCCGGCTTACTCTGCCCATTTGGGATGAAAATAACACCAGTTTTGTGCTAGAATGCTATTTTAAGGCAAGCATCAACCAAAGTCTGAATTAGCACAGTCAATAGTGTGCAGATACAATCTAGTTCAACAGATAAATCTATTCAACATCAAACAAGTATGGGCTACGAACCCAAAGTAGACTTTGGAAAACTAGAAATTATTAGCATTAGGGTGAGATGTGGGTAAAAAAATATGAAAACAGTGATCTGGGAAAGCACAGGGAGAATTATCTTAACTAAGTCCTAATCTCAAAGCAGGAAATAGGTTGGATAGGATGGAAGTAGAGAGAGAGAAAAAAAAGAAGAAAGAGAAAGGGAAAAGAAAAGAGACCAGAAAAAATAGAAAATAATAATAATATTATGCAGAACACAAACCAACTATTCAGAGAAGAATATGAATATAATGAGACTATGGGAGGGATATAAAGGAGATGTGAAAAAGTTACAAATAAAAATACTTAAAATATTATATAGGTATAAAGAAGTAGTACGGCTATTAAGGAATTTAAGTCTTAGAGGTTTTGAATTGAGTAATAAATTTGTGGGTTAAGTGTGCACACAGTTGGGGTAGGGTATAATAGTCAACCTCGGTTTTATCTGAGGATGTGCAGGACAACAATTAAGTCACATAAAGAAGAACGAAAGAGAAGAAAAGGTGAAAAGGATAAGAAAGGAAGAAAAAAAGATCAGCAGTTCAGTAGAGCTAAACAAAAATCAAAAAGAAAATTTAAAAAAAAAGAAAGAGAAAAAAAGAAAGAAAAACGCACACACACATGGATCCCTAAAATAAAAATTATAAGAGGAAAAAAAAGTTACTAGAAAACAATTTTTTTCCAAAAATGGTAAAAATTAAAAAAAAAGTTTTAGAAAATAAAAAAAAATTATGAAATGTAGCAAAAAAAAAAAAGACCAAAAATTCTTTCATTTTTTTGGGAGGGATGGGAAAAATCCTGTATCTCCCTTTTGTCTGTAACCAGCCTTTTATTGGAGTCTCTGTTCTGCTTGTGGTCCTGTGGCTTGTTTGATTTCTTAAGTCAGTATGTTTGAACAGGGAGAAAAATACTCTGCTTTACCCAGAATTTTGCGTTCCTCCTCCTAGGCTAGTTCAATGGGAGTAGGATCTGCTTTGAATATCACAAAAGAGGGAGATAGCTTTTTCCTCAAATTTGGAGATGCTGTGTTCAGGCTAGATTCTGGGTAGTGTTGAGGCCTTTCAGCAAACAGTAGCTTTTCCTGGGGGCTAGTTTGTGAGAAACTCACAGAGCCCAGCCTGGAGCCATTCTCAGTGTTTCTGTTTACTGAATTTCAATTGATTGTCGAGGCTGCTAAAGGGAGAGGCAGCCTCTGGCTCTGAATACCTGTTGAAGAAATCCAATCCTGGGGCTGGTGCCCGAGCTGGGTGTCTTTTCCCTGGGTGTAGCTGAGTCTGGCAGGTCGGCTTAAGTTCTTGTGACCTGCTAAATGACTCTAATTTTATTCAAAGGCCTGAGTTGGAGCTAGCAGCTCCATCGAGCTTTGTCGGTATCCAAGATGGAGATCTCTGGTACTGGGGGGAGTGGGGTGGCCTTCCCTCCTTTGCTCCCTGAGAAGGAGTGAGGATGTCAGGCTTCTACTCATGCCAAGTCTTGGTTCCTGGGTTGTTTCTGGTCTGAGAACTGCAGGATGAAGATGTCCGCTCCTTGTTGGTTCTTGCTGGTGTTGAGTAGAATCTGCTTGCCTGCAGTGGTGGTTCCTTGGTCTCGCACTCTCTGTGATTCAAGTATGGTGGGTTCGGCCACTGCAGCGGTGGCAAGAGCTCAGATTTCTCTCCTTGCCTGGATTTTCCTTCTCTGGCCTAACTTTCTGTCCTGTGATGGCACACTTGTTGTGATTCTCTGGCTTAGGACTGTTCACTGGAACTCTAAAACTGCTTTCTATGCAAGAGCTTGGTTAGCCACCAGCTTCTCCTCCACCATCTTCCGAGGCTTTCACTACTAATATCACTGTTTGTCTCAAAATGCTTTAAATTCTACACCCTCTAAGATGGGCATAGGGTATACTGTGGAACTTTTCTCCTCAGAGAGTGAGTACTACCCTATTGTTTAAAATAGACAAAGTACCTTGATACAGACACTGGGTGTGTGCAAACAACAAGTGATAGTTAAACAATGTTCTTATTAGTTTATAAAGATGAAATTGAAATATAGCAACTATGAAATCAAAAGGAATGTGCAAAAAAGACAAAGGCACAAAGTAGAATGTGTCAAGGAAATGCTGAAGTATAATTTCAAATTATATACTCACGTTTGAGGGTGTATTCAAAGTACAGCTTCAGACAATGCAGTTGGATATCTTGGGTGGATAACTGCTTTAAACTACTTTGGGATAACTATCAGGAGAAGCCCCTAACTCTGACTTTAATCACATCACAACATCATCAACTTAGGGACTATTTTCCAAGAGCAAAGTATGAAAAAGAAGGCTCATCACAGTTAGTGTTCTGATTGAAGTAATGGCAATCACATAACTTTTCTTATAAGTCTTCATTTTTTTTGGAGCATTAAAGTAGGAAAAAGCCAATATTTTGCATGTACCTAAATTAAGTGGGACGCATTATATTGGTCTCTTTTTAACTGGGAAGTTGTAGATTATGTCTTTTTATACTCTAACTTAGAACAATGGTCTGTTGTCAGTTATTTCTTCTCTTCCTCTTCTTTTGCCCTTCCACTAACATATTTTTATTTAAGGAGACTTACTTGAGCTTGCATTTCTAAATTCTTCAAAATTATCTGAATTTCTTCATATTTCTGGAAGCCTCCTATATCTTTTTCAAGGGAATATTTTGTCACTACCATTTTTATCCTATATGATGTCTTCCTGCCTAACTCTGCAAGAAATACATTAGAGTTATCCAGGTATCTCAACACTTGTACCACCATGAAAAACTATCTTACTTAGAAATCGTGATTTTAATATATCTGGGGAGGTGGCATCTGTCATTTTTGAATGACCCTAATGATACTTACATGCAATCATGATTTAAACCAATATGCCACTCAGAAGATGAACAAATCCATTAAACACACACACAGTGGAATTCTAAGCTTCCAATTCATAAGAAAATGGAAAGACTTGGAAAAATCCTACTAAGAAAAATAAGCAAGACACAAAGAAACAGATTCCGTGCTTTTCCTCATGTGTAATAATTAGGTAATGTCTAAGATAGTCCTAGCAGATGAGCAGGATGGCTCAATAGCTATGTATAAATATACATATAAGAGGATGCTAAGCAAAATGAACTCCTAGACATGGAAACAGAGGTTTTTCGTTGTGGTTGTTGTTTTTACTGTACTATGTGATTTCTTTTTTCTTTTGTGTTTTCCCCTATGGTATATTCCCTGCTGTATTTGATTTCAGTATCCTGTGTATTATATACATATGTATCTTAATTTGGCAAGGGAAGAGGAACAACAAAATGGCGAGGCAAAGGACAAAGGACAAACCAATGCAATAGCAATACTCACAAGACAACATGTAGGATATTCACATTACAACTTGTGAGGGGTATTGGGGTGAAGTAAAAGTGTGAGAAAAATGAGAGAGGGCATAAAAAGTTTGACTTGTTAGATATTCACTACCTTACAATTACTGCAACCCCTTCCATATATCACCTTGACAATAAAATTAAATTTAAAAATAAGCTACATAAAATATAATTTCACTGTATTTCTATAGTAAATGATATTCTATATGTATTTCATTTTTTAAAAATGAACAATATATGGCTTCTCATTTGAATTAATTGCCCCTTTCTTTTTCAGAGGGTCATCAACTTGAATCCTATCAAACTATACAAAATTTTCGGAATATATTGCCATTATTTAAAAAAACCATTATTTTAGTATTGTCTCATACTAAATAGAAAACAGTTCATTTCTCTGGAAACTCCTAATTTTTAAAACTGAATGTTTGTTAAGAGGACAGAATATATGTCTTCTACTAACTACTCATTTTCAAATTCAGAGCATGCCATACCAGAGACATTTAAAACAGTGCCTGTATGCATTTTATTTAATTCTTCAATAGATACAGTTTCCAATGGGGCATTACATATTTAAAGGTCAACAGAGAAACTAGCCACATTGTGGTAGAAGATAAAACTATGAAGTATCTATAATAATTAATTCCTCCAGTGTAAACATTTTTTCATCATAGTAAGCTATTATTTCAATGACAATCAATCCCAACATTTTATGCAGTAAAGTCATTCTAGCCCAACAGTTTACACTTTGTAAGCTGCACCTTAAAATTCCCTAAATTGACAGCATGACTAGCTTATCACTATTGTGAAAAAATTCAACACTTCTGCTAATATTATGCCCTTTCTATTGTTGAAAGAACACTACACTAAACTTTGCTGCATCGTTTTCCCTCAAGTGGTATCTTTCCGATCAGAAAACTTGAAAATATTATTTATACTTGTCTTTTCGTCTACCATAGATATTCATGACCCAAAGATCTGTATATTATGGTTCAAATCCCACCCAGGCAGGAAGGTTCCTTAGATTCTTATCTCCAATAAACTGCTCAGGAAGAGCTAGACACAAGTAGCACTGAGGTTCAACTGGTAGAGCAGTATCTTTGAGCAAAAAACAGGCTCAGGGACAGTGCCCAGGCCCAGACGTCAAGCCCTAGGACAAACAAAACAACAAAAACAAAATGAAAACATACCCCAAACCTAGCATTTTTCTCATTGTATGCATAGGTATATAAATAAGGAAATTTCTTCCTATGTTATGTACAGGTAGAAGAAAAAAGATTTCAAACAATAACTCTCTTCATACCATGTTACACAAAAGTCACAAAACATGGCTCTTGTCTAAATTTATAAATAAATAGCTTCTATTTATTCTCAACTCTTTCTAGATTATTCACATTATCATGTTATACATGAACTGCTGGAATTAACTATTAACTAAGTCCTAATTACAACTCTCTTGAAATAATATTCTAGACAAATAATATGTCAGAATCATTTGTGAATTTGTAAAGTAAAACTTCTACTTGAAAAGTATTTTGTAGTATCCTATAGAATATTAAATTACAAGCAAAAGATATTTATTTCAAATCTAAATTCGAATTTAGTAAGGCTACAAAGTCCTACACTAGATAACTTTGCTGTTTCTCCAGGCTTAAGCTTTTGTAATCCTTCATTATTTCTTTGGAATCCAACAGAATGATACTAAATTTTTCAAATTTTTGGTTCGGAATACTGACGTATTTTGTATCTAGAAGTATTCTGTAATGAAGAGAGCATTTAAAACATGACTGAGGATGATATATGAGTTGCATTTCAAAAGGAAACTTGACTTCTCAAAACATAATGACAAAATTAGCCCAAACTTCCAACTGTGTATTCCTTTCTTGTTCTTTGGTTTGTTTTATGGAGGCAAAATTATACTACCTAGTCCAGGGAACGTATTACTATTTAATCCACTCTCTAATCTCCTGTATTAGTGTGAGTGCTAGAATTCCAGACTTGTATCACATTGCCGTGCCATAGTTTCTTGGTTTATTTAATCGACAAACATGCTAGTAATTCTGAATTTCTCCAATGATCTTATCCATGACTGACTGCTCAAACTATTTCTGTGCAATTTTCAAAGATGTTCTAACATTTGACACAGGATATGAACATTTTCAGATGCACCTGCAGGGGTCTCTGATTCATTCTTCCATGGATCCAATCCCTTTAATAATTATTACTTGGCTCTTTTACTATCTCTGGTCAGTACCTATGTAATAGTCTCAATCTTTTGGTGGGAAAGTTCACTTGAGGACTTTCTAATATTAAAAATTATCACTTGATTCTAGTCTTACTCAAGACATATTTTCTATTATTTTCTAACTTTTCTACACATTGTGAGAGTTGTTTCATATGTGTGTTTGCACATATAAGTGCTTCTGTGCGTATGTAAATGTTTGTATGTATGTATGCAAAAACCTCAGGCTATTATTCAGCACTCTTGCTCATAACTAATATCCCATCAGTTGAGCCATTTGTCCAATGCAGCTTTTGGCTGGTTAATTATAGGTAGTGTTGCAAAGACTGTTCTGCCGAAGCTGGATGCAAACTGAACTTTTCAGACTCTTTTACATTCTTAGTTTTTATTTTTTCCAGGAGTATGGTTTTAAGCTACAAACATTTTTGTGGATGTAAAGTCTAACCTGTAGCCTAGATTTTTAACTCAAGAATTCATACAAAGATAGATGAACATACCCATTACAAATCCTGAGTGTACACTGCTAGAAATGTGATCTTAAGCCTGGTACTGGTGGCTCAAACCTATAATCCTAGTTACTCAGGAGGTTGAGATCTGAGGGTTGCAGTTCAGATCAAGCACCAGTAAGAAAGTTTTCTGAGGCAATTATCTCCAATTACCCACCAGAAAATGAATTGGAACTGTGGATCAAATTGTAAAGCTTTTGCCTTGAGCTAAAGAGGGGAAGGACATTGCCTAGGCCCAGAGTTCAAGACCCACAATAAAAAACCAAAAAAGAAAAAGAAATGTGATCTTATCCACCAGTTCATTGCTGCTATATTTCCTGCTCTCTCAACATGACCTTTTTTTCCAGTTGTTTATGCTCTTATATCTGACTTGTTTTGGAACCAGAATTAATCTTCTGTTCTACTTTTTACAAATTTGCATGATTAGCTACCATGAGTTAGATCTAGTAGACAAGAAGAGGGGCCTCATCCTTCATATTCCACTTAGTAGTAAAGCTTTCCCTATATCACCCCCATAGATCTACATACTGGCCTTGGATTTATTGTTTCAAAGTTGTCTTATTGAAGAGTCTTCTATAGTGTATTGAACCATTATACTTAAGCACAAAACTTCGTTTTCTCTTATTATTCCTATTGTTTCTCCTACTTCTAACTTATGTACACTTGGGAAATAATGCACAACACACACACTCACAAAAATGTTTCTGAGAACATTCTTCCCACATAAAATTGGTCTTAATTACAGAGCACTTAGGAAATTTTGAACTTAAAGTAGTCCAGGATTTTTTTTTCATGTTTTTTTTATTGTAAAAATGGTTTAAAGAGGGGTTAGAGTTACATACGAAAGTTAATGAGTACATTATCTATCAAGCTTTGTTACCTCCTCTTTTGTATTTCTCCTTCACTCCTTTTCCTCCCTACCAACCCAACTCCCTTCTCCCCTCCTCAAGTTGTAAAGCTAATTTTCTACATAGTGCCTTATACAAATCATTGTTACAATAGGTCATACTGTATAATTGTTTAAGCATTTTGTTATTTCCCTTCCCCTCCCCGCATTAGAAAAATGTATATGCAAGATGCAAGTCACTGAAAATAAATATAGTGAAAACAAGGGTTATACACCATGGAAGAAGAAAATAGAAGAGAAACAAAAAAATCGCATACTACATGTTAGATACATTAAAAAAATAGCAAGAAAGAAAAAGCAAGTTGTCCCTCCCCCACAGTGTAACCCCCGCTTTCACTATATTTGATGTCAGTATAACATGTGGAAGAGATGGGGACAAACAAGTCGTTTAAGGATTCAGGTGGACCTGTTGCAACAATGAGAAGTACAAAATGTCATGTCAAAACCAGCTTTACAATGTCGGTGTGGGGGGGGGAGGGGGGTATAATTGGGTGGGGGGAGGGGGGAGGCGGGGAAGGGAGGTGAAGGGTAAACAAAGGAGGAGGCTGCAATGCTTGGTAAGAAATGTATGCATTATCCTGCCCATGTAATTGTAGCCCCTCTGTACAGTATGTTCTCAAATAAAATAAAATAAAATTTAAAAAAAAAAAAAGAAAAAGCAAGTTGTGTCCCTATCTTGGGATCCATTTCACTTAACATCATCTTATATGGCCATATGTACATGAATGAGGTTTTATAAGCCATGCAAATTCCATATCTTCTCGCTTTGAAGTTATCTCTGAAACATATGTTTCCTCATGTCCAAAGACATACTTGTGCTATTTCAGTGAAGGCAGAAAACATTCATTTTACCTGGAGCAGCACCATGGATTTGTTACTGGAAGTAAGTGGAAGGAACTGTTATTGCAAGAGAGGAATTGAACATAGAAAAATGACACGGTTCAAGGTAATTTGTGCTGTCCTTTTTACGGTACAAGAAAATAATACAAGGCCTGAAGGAAACTCTGTCCCTGACATTTTCAAGTTTTCCTTTACTTATATAAAGCATGTCTGTAAACTTCTAGTTGAGAGTATAACAAAAGTTAACAATATGCCATTTGAAGGCCAGCATAGAATAAAAGGAAATAACTTTGTTTTAAAAGTGTTCTCCTGCAAAGAAACAAAGATATGGGGGTTTTAAAGAGACTTATGCACGGATATTTCACTCCTGAGATGATTCTCCTGTTGCATGAGTCAGTTATCCAATTCTTTAGTCTGGTCCTGAGTTCTCCATAGCAATAAGGTTTCCCAAAAGCAGGATCCAGTGATTACGATCAGCAAAAGGAGCCTCTTCTCAAACCAATGCTTTAAGGATGGTCACAAAGAAACAGGTGGTTTTTTTTCATTTGCTTGTTTGTTTATTTAGTTTGTGCTGGTTTTGGGACTTGAACCCAGAGGGTGGCCCCGGTCCCTGTACAGTTGTTTTTCCTGCCCACCTGCCCCCAAAGCTAGTACTCTATTGCCTAAAGTCCACTTCTGGCTTTTTTAGTGTTTAATTACTGATAAGAGTTAGACAGACTCTTCTGCCTAGGTTGGCTTTTAACTGAGATAGTAATAAATCCAAGTGACTTCAACTGTATGGACTTCTCTTTTTTAATTTTATTTATTTTTTATTGTGAAAATACTGTACAGAGGGATTACAATTAGATGGGCAAGATAATGAGTACATTTCTTATCAAGCATTGTAGCCTCCTCCTTTGTTTCCCCTTGGATTTCTCTTTTGAATCACGAAATATTAGATGAAGTTTATATAAATCTAATATTTGACAATTTTTAAAAGAAGAGAATATGTCCAGCAAAGAAACCATACCTTAAATAACTCAACAAAAGTAGGTACACTGAATGATTTTGGAATATTTTTTTTCTACTTGGGAAGATTACTATTGAGTTTGTCATTCCTTTTGGGGAAACTTTAAGTCATATTTGCACTTTTTTGTTGGTCATGGGTCTTTAACTCTGATACTGGACCCTGTCCCTCAATTCTTCAACTCAAGTTTAGCACTCTGCCACTTTTGGTACAGTACCACTTCTGGGTTTCATGTGGTTAATTAAAGATAAGAGTCTCATGGACTTTCCTGACCAAGCTGGTTTTGAACCACAATTCTGTGGTCTCATCATTCTGAGTAGCTAGGATTACAGGTGTGAGCCACCAACATCCGTCTTATATTAGCATTTATGTGCACTTATGGACACTATGTAGACAAAGAATGGAAATTTGTATCAAATGATGACATTGCAACTTTTTAGGAAAATCGAGGTAGCAATAAATTTATCCCCCTTTTCCATGTTGTTACATTAATGATTCATGTGTTATGGGACTCTTACATTAGCATCTTCTTCTGTCTGCATTTGTCGACTTAGTATTAGAAATTGTTCATAGAGAAATATAAAAGACTGAGATTTTTAGAAAGCAAAGGAGTTCAGGTATGAAAGTACAGCATAGAAGGATATACAATTTATCACACAGAGATCAAGAATTAGCCTAATTACTAGAATGCTAAAGGCAATGAGGAATAGGCCTAGTTGATGACTAGTTCTTTAATAACAAAAAATGGTTCCCTAGAACATTTTGTGGTATAACTTAGTTATTACCATTTATTCCTTCCATCTGGAGTTATTCCTTCTCTTCTGTAAAAACTATAATTAGCCTCTCCCTTTTTGGTGCCATATCTTATCAAAAAGATTTCCAAATCTCACTTATACTATCCTTCTGATTGTGATTAGCAGTGACCACTCAAAAGCCTGGAAACTTTGAATTTCCAGAATTAATCTTCACCTGACATCTAAGCACATTCCTGGCATTAATTGCCCTGACTTAATGAACTAAAGTTTTTGGGTTTTTTCAATATTGTATACTAATATAGGTAAAGTACATGAATTAGGGACTATTGTCAGGTATCAGTATGGAAAGAGCAATTACATATTCCAAATATGAGTTGTTTATTTTCCATTTACTAACTAAATATTTGTTGTTGTTCTTGTTGTTTTGCCAGTCCTGGGGCTTCAACTCAGGGATAGGGAATTATTCCTCAGCTATTTTTGTTGTTGTTGTTCTAGGCTAACCCTCTACCACTTGAGACACAGCACTATTTCCAGTGGTTCTTTTTCTGTTTATGTGGTACTGAAGAATTGAACCAAAGTTTTCATGCATGCTAATCAATCACCGTACTGTGAAGCCACATTCCCAGAGCCCTAAATGGCTTTCTTAAGATGGCATTACTTTTTCATTCCGTAAATATGTATCATAATTTTAGCCAGAAATTTTTGCTAGAAAAGGACATTGAACACAGTACTGAGTCCAGTAAGGCTAGATGGACAATGAATAGCCATCATGGTCTAGCCAGAGCACAGAGGGGCTTACCTCATGGAGCTGGAACAACAGACTGAGCAAGACAACTCCTGACCCACAGCCCATCTCCAGAATGAGAGGGCCACATTGGTTCCAGCCACATGGGGATGCTGGGCCACCTCCTCTAACATCCATCAAATAAGTTAGAGAGAGAGAGAGAGAGAGAGAGAGAGAGAGAGAGAGAGAGAGAGAGAGAGAGAGAGAGAGAGAGAGAGAGAGAGAGAGAGAGAGAGAGAAAGTCATAATTACACTTAAGCCAGGTGCTGGTGGCTCAGGCCTATAATCCTAAATACACAGGAGGCTGAGATATGAGGACTATGTTTTATAGGAAACCTGGGCAGGAACATCTGTGAGACACTTATCTCCAAAAAATCACCAGAAAACCAGAAGTGGTGCTGTGACTCAAATGGCAGAGTGCTAACCTTGAGCTGAGGAGATTGGGGACAGTGCCCAGGCCCAGAGTTCAAGCCCCACGGCTTGAACTTCCCACCACAAGAAGTGGACTGAATAGCACCCATTATCCTAGGGAGCATGGCAGAAAAGTCAGGCTGAGCTTCCTGTCAGGTCTCTTATTTTATTTTTTGTTTATTTTTATTATGAAGGTGATATTCCAAAGGGTGGGTTACAGTTACATAAATAAAAGTACTTTTTTTACAGTGTTATCACTTCCTCATTTTTTCCTGCTTCCCCCAACACTGATATCCCATTTCCCCAAAGTTGTAAAGTTCATTTCTAACATAGTGCTTAGTGTATATCACTGTTGCTTTGGTTAATCTTTGTCCGACCATTTCTGTGATTTCCCTTCCCTTCCCCAAATCAGATAAACTTATGTATAAGACAAAGGGTACAGAAATCAAAAATAGTGACTACAGGGAATAATCCAAAGGGGAAAAAGTAAATAGAAATAACTAAAAGCAGTTCACTATACAATCATCTTGTACCCATTTCTTGGAGCTCATTTCAATAAGCATCATTTTCTATGATGACATGCATATAACTATTGAGCTGTTGTGATCTTTTATAAGAATATCCTAGACATATTCTAGTTTTTTTAATTAGTGAAAACAGGTAGCCTATGATTCTTTGGGTGTGGCTTGTTTGATGTATTATGTTTTCCAAGTCTTTCCATTTCCTTACAAACGGGGCAATGTCATTCTTTCTGACTGAAGCATAGAATTTTGTTGTGAATATATATGACATTTTCTCGATCGATTCATCTACTGAGAGGCATCTGTGTTGGTTCCCTATCTTAGGTATGGTAAATACTGCTACAATTGACATAGTTGTGATGGTAACTTTAATGTGGCCTTGTCTGTGGTCATTTGGGTAATTGTCCAGATGTGGGATTGCTGGGTTATAGGGGAGATCTTCTGAGGAACCTGTATACTTCTTTATGGAGTATTTGAACAAGTTTACTTTTCAACAAATTGTGTAGTAACATTCCTGTTTGGCTACATTCCCACCAAACCAGCCTCTGTTATTATTAGTTTTCTTCATAATAGTCATCAAACTGGGGGGAGGTGGCATCTCAATGTTGCTTTTATTTGTATTTCTATGGCCAGAAATGTTGCATATTCCTTCATGTTTCAATTGGCCATTGATATTTCTTCTTCAGAGAGGTCTCTCTTTAAATCTTTAGCCCACTTATTAAGAGGGTTGTTTCTTTGAAGATTTGTTTTTTGGGGGAGTTAACTGCTAGGGCTCTAAATATATTTGAGATGTAAGGCCATAGCCTGTTGCAGAGCAAGTAACGAACTTCTCCCAATCTGTGTGCTTTCTATTTATCTTTCTATCTATGTAAGTTCTCTTCTTAGATTTGGTAAGGGTCTGCCAAGTCTGTTAATTTATTGAAACAACCAATTCTGTTTTGTTGATCTTTTTATGTTTTAGTTTGTCTTCATTTAGATATTTCTGATTTAATTTTTTTTATTTTTTTCTGTCTTGTGCTTTGGGTTTGGCCTTTTTCCTGTTTTCAAGAATTTTCAGGTATATAATTTAAAAAAAAAAGACTTCAGATTTCCCCAATTGCTTGATGTAGGCACTTAGAGTTATAAATTTTCCTCTAAGTACTGCATTTACTGTTTCCCAGAGGAGTTGTTATTTTGTGTGTTCAATTTGTTAAATTTCAGAAACTTTCAGATTTTCATTCTAATGTATCCAGTGCCTCACTGGTCATTCAGCAATGTGTTGTTCAGTCTTCATGGGTTTGGGAACATTTTTTTGCTTTAGCTTTTTAAATTCTAGGTTTATTCTGTTGTGGTCTGACAAGATATGGGAATTCAAATAATTTTTCTTTCAATTTGGATAGAATTTCTATGTGATATAGGATATGTTCTATTTTGGAGACTCTTTCTCGAGCTGCTGCGAAGAATGTGTATACTGATGCTGAATGTATATTCTGTAGATGTCTGTTAGGGCTAGGCGTTCAATGTAGTTATTTAGGTCTTTAGTTGCTTGGTTGAGTTTTTCCTGGATGACCTATACATGCATTTCAATGATGTGTTGAGAAATTTTTTTTGGTTAAGTAATATTTGTTTGATGAAGTGGGGTGCTCCAGCCATTGATACTTAGACTTGATATATCTACGTAATGGAGATGTGCCTTTATCAATATATAATGTCTCTTCCTAGTAATTTTATTTTGAATTCTATTTTACTTATGTTAGTAATTCTACTGTGGCCTGTTTATGGTGTTCATTTGCTTGAAAATTTTCCTTCCAGCCTTTCAGTTTGAGTATGTGTTTGTTTTTGTCAATAAAATGTGTCTCTTGTAGATATTACATGCATGCGTCTTGTTTTATTATACTATTTAGTCTGTTTTCTAATTGGAAAGTTAAGTCCATTGATATTGAGAGTTAAGTCTGTGAAATATCTCATAAGTCCTGCTACATTATTCACCTGCTGTTAGGCTCTGTGTCTCATCTACTCTAAATATATTTACCTTGTTAACTGGTAGGGAGCATTTTATATAACCAGTTCCTGTTCTTCATGATCTTCTCTATGTAGGATATATTTGATTAACTTCTGTCCTGATGATTTGGTGGAGATACATTGTTTCAAGATATCTTTGGCATGAAATATTTTTATATATCCTTTTAATGTAAAGGAGAGTTTGGCTTGGGACCATATTCACGGTTGGTAGTTGATTGCCTTTAATGTTTGTCATATATCATGTGAGGCTCCCCTTTTTACCATATCAGCTAGGAAATTTGTATTTATTCTGACTGTATATCCTTTATGTAATCAGTCTTTTCTCCTGACATATTTAAGAATCGCTTCATTGATGTCTAATGATCCTCTAATGGATTATGATGTGATGGTGGTTTGTTCTGTTCTAGTATACTCTGTTTGGTGTTCTAAAGGCTTCTCTTATCTTAATTAGCCTCTCTGTTTGATTTCCCTGTCTTAAAATTGGTTATTGTTTTAGGGCTTCTATCTCTTTATTAAAGCTTTATTTTAGGTTTGTATGGATTTTCTTTACAACTTTTTATTGGGTGATGGCTTGGGAGGCATGTGTTTTAGCTGTATCTCCTCTCATATCTTTTAACTTGGCATCCATTTTTCCCTTGGACTCTCTTGCCTTCTCAGAATTTATTTTTCTTTGTGTTTGGAGTCTCCATGAATTATTTTGCTGATTTTTGCTTGGTCTCATCTTGCTCACAAATTTTCTTGTAGAAGTTTTGTATCTTTTCATTAATCACATTTTTCAGCAGTATTTGTAATGTATTTTGAAAAATATCTTCTACATAATTGATTGTTCTAATGCCCGTTCATTTACTGTGTGAATTATATTACCTTGGCATGACTTTTCTCATAATTTTCTGATTTGTTTTGTCCATTTGAAGTATTTCTTGGATTTAATTTTGGGGAATCTATGATTTTAATAGGTGACTTTCTATGTTCTTGGATGATTTGCCAGGTGTTGCTTTGGTCTTCTGTTGTGATTTGTTTTTCTGGAATTAGGTTTTTGTGTAGACCATTAAGTGTAGGAGAAGAGATCAGTTGTGAGATATGTCAAATTAATACTTGTGGTTCCAACGGCAATTCCGACTATCCAGTGGTAAGGTGAATTGTGCCTGTGTTTATATGTGACTGTCTCTCTGTTCATGATTTTTTTCCCAATGGCCCTTTCGTTTCCACACTGCAATTGTGATTTTGAATATGTTGGCCAACACAGTGACAGCACTCACCTTCCTGGCTGGGTAACTTTTCATAGATTTCTGTTTTCTTGTGAAAACAGTATAAAATATTCTTTTGAATTGTGTATCTATATATAATTATACCTAACTTGGTGTGACACCCTAGAAATGGAGTACCTTCTAGGACTCTAAATCTCTGTTTCGTTAGGGAAATCTAGGGTACTTTTCTGTTGTTATTCTGCCACTGTTTTTCCTCTTCCTCTGGTTCATTTATTATATTGTGGATTTTTTTCATATAATTTAGCATTTGTGATAGTTGTATCAAGTTATTTTTGTTTTTCTGTTTGTGTTACTTTTAGATAGTGATTTCTGGCTTGTATGAAGAGACAGTAATAATATGAATTGTGAAGAGCTTAAAGCTTAAAGAGGCACAATGAAGGCCTAAGTAACTCCATTACAGGCTAGCAACCATCTTGTGAGGTATGAATTATGAAAATAACCATGGGTTGGACCCAGAAATGACACAAAAAGAAAAACAATTCCTGGACAACTGAGACATAAACAATCCTTGGGAAAGCCACAGGAATTTTCTCCAAATGCATTGACCAAACATTGGTTGGCCATGCAGGACATGGTGACCCAGTGGCCAGACACTTCTTGTCAGTAACACCACAATAATATTAGCCATTCACATATGTATAGCTTAGTTTATTAAAATGTTAATCAATCACGTAATTTCTCATTTAAATCTTCCATAAAGTTGTTTGTTCAATACTATAAAAACTGTGCTGATTCTATGCTTGGGGTCTCTTAGTGTCATGGGTTACCGATTGCACAGAACACCAGCCTGGAGCTTGCAAATAAAAGACGCCTTTGTTACTTGTATTGGTCGGGTGGTCTTCGGGGGGTCTTGAGTCTAGTAAAACAAATGTAAGTTATTACATTGAAAGAAAGAGTGGAGACATTTTAACCTATTTGCTACAATTAAATTAATATTAAGCAAAGCTAATTAACTCTTATTTACTCTTCAGAGGATGAGTATAGTACTGTTGGATATCTTGGAGGAAAAGACTTTAGACTGATTACAACTGATACCTTTCACTGAAACTACTGGCTAAACTTTCTCGTTCAGAAAGGCAAATGCTCCATTTTTTTTCGTATTAGTATTATAAAATCATAACATCTGCATGTTGAATTGTTTTCCTCTGCTATTTTCAATACCATTCTTCATCTATTAGGTATTTAGGGCTTGGAATGACCCATTCCTTAAAATACCTATATTGCTTATATTGTGATATAAATCTCAGTAATATTAATATGAATTTATCTCTGAGTCTCATCTTGAGCTACATTCATATGTAATTTATGCAGTCTCAAGCAAGGAACCTATTGTAGTCTTTTCTATTCTTTAAACAATAAATCTATTATCTTTAGAAATATGTTCTAAAGAAAATATTTTCTTTTATATTGTTCCAGTAAACATCATTTATTTCTAGTACTTTTACTGAAATAAATATAAAGTATGGAACATGGAGACAACCACCCCTTATCACTTTAAAGTATATCCTTGGGGACTATGTTATATATAAAAATAAAAAAGTGAAATGCACATGTTTATACATGAATCATCTAATATTTATGTCAATTAGACACAAGAACTATCATACCACATCAAGTCTGTTTACTTAAAGGCAACAACATATTAGTGTTCATGAATATCACTCATCTTTAGAAAATGACAAGTCACAACAAAGTTTATATTTCAAATTTAAGAAATAAAAATTACACCCAGATTTGATGTGAATATCTTGTTTCCAGGAAAACAGTTATTCAGCAAACAGGGAAACAAAAAATAAAGGCTTGTCATATAGAAAGAAAGATGTAAAAGCATACTGTCTTATTTTAAGATGATACATACATGCAAATCTTTATTCAAAGATACTATAAAAATTCATGAGCGGATTTGTGATCAGAAGTGATAGGTAAGCAAAGTAACTGGAAAACTGTATTTGTAAATAGTGCTTTCAATATATGATTACATTTTCAATAAATACGCCTATAGATGATGATTTTGTATCTGTAACACATATCCAGTATTCTACATTTTAGACATACTCCCATTCTCTTACCTCAGTTCTTGATCAATATTCTTCTACTTTCATGATGTCAATTTCTACTATAGTAACAAGGTGGGTGTTCTCTTCGTTTCTACATCCAATAAATTTTAGTATTTTGCAACGGTGTATAAACTCATGGAGTTTGACTGGGATGTGAAGTTTGAGGATACTGTCTGTATTCAGTGTATTAATTGGCTTGAAGCAGGCAGGAACTTATTGTGAATACACAGACACTCAGTATACTAAGAATTAGGGACTTGATCTCGGGGAAAGATAAAGGTCCAGGAAAGATATTGAAGCTGAAATAAAGCAATGCAGCAAACATTAATCAACTATCATTACAAGGGAATGGAACATATATCTGATGTGTCTGGGTGGCAGTGGTGTGTGTGTGTGCTTGTTTGTGTGTGTGTGTGTGTGTTTGTGAGTGTGTTTGTGTGTTTGTGTGTGTGTTTAGAGAATTTTAGTGTGGCTTCTATATTTACAGTCCATAGAGCATTAATTGTTAAGGAGAAGGTGCCCTTACCAGAGCTCTGATACCATTGTCATCACTTTTTACTGCAAAAAAAAAAAAAAAAAAAAAAAAAAAACACTTGCTTAATCTCTAATTAAAAAGGGAAAAATAAACTAACATCTTACATGATTGTTTTGAAAATTAATTGGCAAATTGAAGGCCAAAGGGAGAAATGGGAGATTAATATAATCTTTTTCCTCACTTCTGATTATTAAACTGTAATAGCTGTGATTTTCAGGAATCTCCTGTAATGTACTTACTGCTTAATTATTAATATGTTTAATAATATGAAACATATGATAGAGAAATAGATCAGCCAGCAAGCACAAAGACCTAGTGATAAGATCGAGCTTTTGAGCAGGGTTGCCACATCTTTTAGTAAAGCAATTCCTTCATATGAATTTCAAAGTTTATGGATTTCCCTGTGTGATTAAAAGGTAAGAAAGTACGGTAGAAACAAAAATTCCTGTTCAGCGAAGTAGAAAGTGCTCATTTTCTCATCCTCATGTTGCAAATTTCCATTCCGTAAAGACTCTTTGTTAGATTGCTTTCATTTAATATAATTCAGCACATCATCCTTCCCTGTTGGAGACAGGAAAAAAAGATAATTTTGTTTGAATATTATCTTATGTAAGTTAGTGTGTACCGGCATGATTTGTATAATTACAGAAGTTTGTAATAAATATAAGTAGGGATCATATCACAACTATAAAATATAATTAAAATCACATAAGACTAGAAGTTACAGAATTTTGTGCATGAAAACATACATTAGATTAGTTGCAGAATTTCTATTTTGAGACAGACTTTATATTAAAGTATAAAGCAGTTTACGAAGGGTTGAAACATTTTATTGAAAAAAAATATTTCTTATAGATATTTTTCTTCATATTTTAAGAAGAAAAATGGTCCCAAAGTAATTTTTTAAAAAAAATTATTTTCCTGTTTCCATGTGATTAACATCCAAATTAGAAATCCAGATATTTAAGTTAAATTAACCAAAAATATTTATTGAGTATATGAACCTTCTGCTCTCTACATTCTTCACACTAACTTTACCAAATATGATGAGTCTGAAATAATCAGTCTCTTTGTGACCTGTGTTGATATTATTTACAATGTGAGCAAAATCTTTAAAAAGTAGTATTTAGTTTAGCTTAATTGCTCTGAAGAGACAATAAATGATATAATCAAATGCTAAAAATGATAAGATTTAATTTTTAGAATTCAGGAAATGTTTTTGACCACACTGGTTATTGGAGCCTTTCCAACAACCTCATGAGATAATTTATATTGATGAAGCAAAAATCCCAGTGTTTAGACATTTACGAATACAAAAATTGTGTCATTCTGAATATGTAGAGCTATGTATCAAACATAGAAATTTTAGCTTTTAAATACTTGAATATGCTAATACATTTAATTGCAGGGTAAACACTTGTTTTGAAAGGAGATAAAATTGCATTTATTTTGAAAAGTAAACCTAAGTATTCATTTGAATGAAAGACAATGTTTAAACATCACATATTAAAGAAACAAGATATACAGTTAGTTGTTTTTCATGCCAATTATGTTCTCTAAAATAACTAGATTAGTAAACCTAAATCATTGCTTCATAGAGAAATAGAAATTTAGTTTCCTAAAATTCATGACTATAACTTTTTCTCAATTACTAAAAAACTGTTTAATGATTTTTTCATGGAATCTTATTTGATGTATTTTTATTCATTAAGTTAATAATTGACCAATAACAATATAAAATGTGCATGAACAAAGTTTATCTAACACAAGTATTTTATTCACAAGACATATCATGGCTCTCTTAAAACATACTAGACGGCAGTGTGTTCTTTATTAATTTTTAGTTATTTTGTTAATAGTTATTAATTGTCAGAAGTGGCAATTCCATAATATGTTTAAAGCATTTGATTATACTCCCTCCTTCTATTTTCTTTTCATTACTTCTTCTTCCAAAGATCTTCTGTATTTCACATAAAGTTACATCCTTATATATGCACATATAATCTAATTTGGAAAAATAATTAAGGTAAACTGCAATTTAATTCAACTTGTATAGTGGATTAACAAGATGAATAAAAACTTGAATATTTTTATTAACTTCTGAATTTAGCTATCATTGTTATTATGGTTAGATTTAGGATCCCAGACAAAATTAGAATTAATGTTAGTGAAATAGGTTCAATACAGGATGACTCATTGCAACAATGATACTCAGAAGACCCTATGTTGAAAACGGACTTTACACCAAGAGGAGGGAGGAGTAAGGGAGGGGGGGTAGGAGGAGAACAACAAAGAAGGGTGTAACAATGCTCAACAAGAAATATACCCATTACCTTACTCATATAAGTCATCTGTCTTTAAAGCATCTTTACAATAAAATATAATTTAAAAATATAATAAAGATGGGCGTCAGTGGCTAACGCTTTTAATCCTAGCTACTCAGGATACTGATGTCTGAGGATCGGAGTTCCAAGCAGCCCAGGCAGGAAAGTCTGTGAGTCTCATATCTCCAATAAACCACTAGAAAACCATAAGTGGCGCTGTGGCTTAAGTGGTAGAGCATACGCCTTGATCTGGAGTGGAGGGACAGCACCCAATGCCAGAATTTAGGCCCCATGACCGACCAAAAAAAAAAAAAAAAGAAAGAAAGAAAAAGAAAAAGAAAACCTGACAAGAAATAGAAAAACACTTTAAAAATGTAGGCTCAAAATGCAAGTAAAATTTAGACCTACACGCTGAGCAAGAGAATAAAAGTGCAATAGAGGATTGCTATTAACATTATGATTCGGTTATATGTAGGTTTAGGATTAGGCAAGGTGTTCCAGTTAGAGCTGGGGTTAGCATGATAAAAAGATGTAAGATTTAAAAAGGTGCAAAACTGCAACATATTTTAAGAAGAATGAATGGCATCAAGGTTAGAATTAATGAAAACCAGTGTCTGTGTTACCTTAAAAATTTAGACATAATTTGGCTTAAAGGTGAATTACATTTTGTTCTCGTTAGGTTTAAGGAAGGATAAGCTTTAGTGTAAAATTTAGTTTTCCAATAAGAAATAGAAACAAAAAAATGTGTGATTGAATAGAATCTAGACAAATTTCCTTACAGTAACTATTTGGTGTTAAATCAGATTGTGATTAGGATTAGGTTTCTGCTTAAAGGGGGTTGAGAATAGGATAAATAAATTGGTTAAACTAGTTTCTCGTGCCTATTATCCTAGCTAGTCAGGAAGCTGATTTCTGAGGATCGCAGTTCAAAGCCTGCCAGGGCAGAAAGCCCATGAGATATTTATCTCCAATTAACCACTAGAAAACCCAAAAGTGGTGCTGTGGCTCAAGTGGTAAAGTGCACCTACAGCTAAAGAACTGAGGGATCATGACCTAGAGTTCAGGGATCATGCCCAGGCCCAGAGTTCAAGCCCCACGTTGGACAAAAAAAAAAAAAAAGAAAGAAAAGAAATGTGTTAACTGTTAAGTAAATCTGAACTTATTTTAGGTTCTAGGAATTCAGGAAAAGCTTGGATATAGGAAGTATAATGTATTTCATGATATCAGGATTTGAGATCAATGGATATAATGATTCCTGTTAAGGAACAAGATAGATTCAGAGTTAAGAGTGAGAAAATCTATAGGGTTTAGGAAAACCTGCAATTTATTTTTTTTTTTCAGGTAAGGGGTAGGTTTATTCAGTAGACCTGCTGGGACCAGGCAAGGGTGGCACTCCACGTGGTTGGGATTTTAAAAAGAGGTAGTTGAGTAAGAACAGCACCAGCACTCACGTGGTCTTCAGGTAAGGGGTAGGTTTATTCAGTAGACCTGCTGGGACCAGGCAAGGGTGGCACTCCACGTGGCTGGGAAAGGCCTGGGAATGAGAGAGAGCTGGGAAGAGAGGAAAGAGAGAGAAAAGAGCCAGAAAAGAGCAGAGAGAGGGGTAAGAACAGTAGCACTCATGTGGTATTCAGGTAAGGGGTAGACCTGCTGGGACCAGGCAAGGTTGGCACTCCACGTGGCTGGGAAAGAGAGAGAGCAAGAAAAGAACAGAGAGCTAGAATAGAACAGAGAGCAAGAAAAGAGCAGCAAGAGCAAGAGAGTGTCTGGGCCTGGGCTAGGCCTTATGTAGGGTATGGGCAGGGAAAGGTGTGGCCACATCAAATTCAGATGTGACCTCAGCAGATGCAGATGTGACCTCTTCCAGGTGTCCCAGTTGCCTAGGTAACGCAGGTACTGGGTGGAGACTTTGCTGCGAGGAGGGTGGAGTCTGCTTGCCATCCAGGAGCGGACCTTACATTCTAGCCTTTTAATAATCATGAAATAGGGTGAGGATTCTCTCTGCCTACTTCCTGCTGACAAGGGGCGTCAACAATAGGGATAAAAGGCTGGAATTTGGTCTCCTCCCAGAGAAGGCAGTGAGCAGCAGCTGTCCCTTGGTGGCGTGAGTCCTTAGATGAAATCTGGAGAAGTCTCATGAGCATTGAGGGGCTGGAAAAAAAATACTAGAGAGCAAATAAATGGCAAGAGGAAGGACTTGGGGCTGAAAATGTTGGTAGAAATGTCCCTAGTTACTTCTGACATCTGGCGACTAGGTAGAGAAGTCAGGTGACAAAGGCAAGAATATAAATTCCTGTTCAGTTAATAGGTAGACAGGTATCGACATTGGCTGGGTAGGCTTCTTACTTCTACTGACCTCCCGGCTCAAATACCTGCAATTTATTTCAAGAATTACAGGTGTAATTTCAGTAATGATGACACAAAACAAGCATTTTTCATAAATTTTAGAAGTGAGATACCGTTAGTGTCAAGGATATGGTTATGATTCTAGCCATGATTTGGTTTAGAGTGAAGGAGAAAAAAATGAGAATCAAATTGAATGTAAATTTTAGAATAAGCCTGGCAGGAATTAGAATGAATTTGAACTAGAGTATTGCTATTAATATTAGAATCTACTTGCAATTAGGGTTATGGTTATTCTCAATGTTCCAGTTAAGATTAAGTTTAGGGTTAGAAAATGACTAAGATATTGGAAAAAAATTGAAACCTATTTTTGGAAAGCTTATTTGAATCACCTTAGGATGAGTGAAAACTAGTGTACTTGTGTTAGTGTTAGTATTGACATATAATTTGGATTAACATTAGGGTCAGTATTTTGTTCTGAGTATGAATAGTGTTATGAATAGGAAAGTTTTTAGTATAATATTCAGTTTTCACTAACAAGTGGAAGCAAAAATATGAGATTGAACAGTAACTCGACCATTATCATTATATTTATTTCTCAGTGATCATTCTTGTAATGATTAATGAGAGTTTTCCAGCCAGGTTTAGGTTGAGAGTTAGAGTTAATTAATGGACTAGATGGTAAGTAAATCTGATATTGTTTTAGGGCACAGGGGTTCAGGAAAAGGTAGGATCATTGGAAACTACCGTATTTTTCCTGATAAGAGAATGTGAGGACAAATAATATAATGGTTCATGTTAGGGAACAAGATAACTTCAGAGGAAGAGTCAGAAAATTTGTGGGAATTAGGGCATACAAACTCATTTCCAGAGTGCAAACTGGAGTATTCATTAGAATGAATAAAAACTAGGGTATTTTTCTTAAACATTAGAATTGGACTATCATTAGTATGAAAGTTAGGTTTCAGTTCCAGCTGGGCTTAGTGTTAGCATTGGGGAAATGGAAAGTTTAGGGTCCAACTGAAAGTAAATCTTCGAATAACAAGTCTAGTTAGAATTAGGATGAATGTGAAATAAGAAACTGCTAATAATATTAATATTAGGGTATGGTTAGTGTGAGGGTTAGCCTCAATATTCCAGTTAGGGTTAGGGTTACAAAAATGGCAAGATAATGAGTAAAACTACGAAGTATTTTTAGAAGGATGAGTTAAATCAAAGTTAAAATGAATAAAAACTAATGTATTTTTATGACCTTTAGAATCCAAAGGCTACTAGTTCTAGGGCTAGGGTTGCTTTTCTAGTTCAGGTTAGACTTAGGCTTAGGGAAGGGTAAGCTTTCAGGTAAAACTGAGTTTTCTGCTAACACTTTCAAGGAAAATAAGTGTGAAATTTAACAAAAACTACAGAGTTTTCTTAAGTTTCTTATTCAGTGTTCAATAGGGTTGAATTTAGAGTTAGGTTTCTAGTAAGGTTTAGATATATAGTTAGGGTTAAGAACTAGAGTAGATTTTAAGTAAACCTGAAACTTCTTTTTGGAGATAGAGGAGTTCAGTAAAAGTTAAGATCAGTGGAAACTACAGAAGTTTTCATTATATGAAGATTTGAGATTAATGATTCATAATATGGAATGATTTCAGAGTCCAAGTCAGGAAATCTGTAGTATTTGGAGCAAAGTGCAAATCATTTCAAAGACAATTTTCCATTAATTTTAAGATTGGGTTACTATTATCATCAAGGTTACTCTTAGGGTTCTGTCCAATATTTGAGTTAGGATTAGGGAAAAGGAAGATTGAGAACTTGAGTGACTTACTTCCCCTGTGTATGTATATGCACTCTTCTAAGGCTTGAACTTTGGATTGGGTTCTGCCTCTGAGCTTTTTGCTGTAGGCTAGCATTCTACCACTTGAACCATGAGTCCACTTCCAGCTTTCTTTGGCAGTGAGTTGGAGATGAGAAACTCACAGACATTCCTATCTAAGCTGACATTGAACTGAGATCCCCAGATCTCTGCCTTCTGATTAAAGGTAGGATTAAAGGCATGAGCTACCAGTGCCCAGGAAAGTGCCTGAATTTTACTGATTGTTTGTACTTTTGTTCGAGATTGAGACTTGAATTCATTATCTGACAGCTTTGCTCACTAAGTAGCATTTTGCCACTTGAGCCATATCTCCAAAATGATTACTTTAAATAAGTGAAAATCATTAAATTTTCTTCAGGTGATATGTATCATTAGTGTTGTTCTAAAACTTATCATAACAAAAAAGACTTATAGACCCTGGAGTTGATCTGAGCAAATTCTCATTCTTTGCTTCTAATTGCATAACAGTTTAGGGACATGATTTTTTTAATTATTATTTTAAGTAGCATAGAAATTATCATTAAACAAAGCATTTTATGCGTACAATATACGTTGATCAATGCCAACCCTTTCAATGTTCTCATCCATCCCTCCTCTATGCACTTCTTCCTTCACTCTTCTTAATATTGTGGGATGTTTATTGGATTCCTCTCTGCATTTTCCCCCTTTTCTCCTGTTCATTCTTCTACCTTTTAACCCTTCACCCCTCATTTGACTACCCACTTCCATATGATCCAGCAACTTATCTCTAGGCATTTACCCGAAAGATTACAAACCAAGATATAGTAAAGGTTTCAGCCAGACCATTCTTATTGAATCTGCCCAGATAACCTTCAAGAGAAAAAATAATCAAGAAAATGTAATACACACACACACACACACACACACACACACACACACACACACACACACACACACACACACACAGAGGAAATTCCACTTACCCATCAGAAAGAATATTTTAATATTTGTATCTCTCATTTCTCATTTCATCTGCCTCGTATCCCACTGTCGTCCTACTGCCCCTGTACTGCAGTAACTGAAACATGCAAACTGATGTAAAAGATTTTGAGGGTTATGGGCTAGCCATAATTTCCTGAATATGAGTTCTTTGCTCATTCCCTTTGTCTATTCATGAATTTGAATAGTGATTATACAGATTCATTTGTACCATTTGCTACACAGAATAGAGATGAACCACTTGTATGTATGTATGTATATGTACATACATATATATACATATACATATATGTATATATATATACATACATACTTGGACATATGCACACATATGGATATATATTAAATACTTGAGTACATTTCATGTTTTCACGAATTACAGAGCTAACAAAAATCACATGTATTTTCCTTTTCAATTTTTTCAAAATCTAAATAATTTTGTCTCTTTTGAATACCTAATTTTAAAGAGAATGTCATCATCTCTGATCTGTCAGGCTCCTTGAAATTAGATGTTCAAATAGGCTAAAATTATTTAGGCTTTTTGGTGGAAGGGTTCTATTCAGGGCTTCCCTGCTTGCTAGATAGGACTCTGGTTGTATAGCATCAAGAAGCTCACTACTTTTACCGTACCTCTAGTCCATTTAATTACTTGAGGTGTTGAACTTTTTGCCAGGGTCTGATCTTAGATTGACTGAGACTTTGCTACCTATGCCTCCCACATAATTAGCTAGGAATACAGATGTGAACCACTATGGAAAGCTGAGATGGCTGTCTTGGCAGTTTTTTCTCTGGCCTGGCCTCAGACCATGATCCTTGTCATCTCTGCTTCCCAATCAGCTGGAATTACATATGTGGGCTGCTATACTTGGTGTACATGACACCTTCTGTTTTATAAAAGAGGTTTTTACTGTAAAAATATGGTATAGAGGGATTATAGTTACATGAGCAAGGAATGAGTACATTTTCTATGAGGCATTGTTACCTCCTCCTTTGTTTTTCCCCTACCCTTTCTTCCCTCCCACCTCCACAACTACACACCCCCCTCTCCTCCCTTCCCTGCTTCCCCACCCATATTGTAAAGATTCTTTTTCAACATAGTATCTTGTGTATCTCATTGTTATAACGGGTCAGCCTGCCCTATTTAAACATTTTGTTTTTTCCCTTGCCCTCCCCTAGCTAGAGAAATGGTGTATACAAGATGCAGTGCACCGACATTAAATACAGTGAAAACAGGAGTTATACCTTGGTGGGGGAAAATACACAAACAAAAACAAAAAGAAATCACATGGTAAATTATAAACCCTATCTTGGTATTCACTTCGCTTAACATCATCTTATCTGGTGGTATGTACATAGCTTTTGAACTCTTATGCTTGTCCTAGATATACACTAGTTATTCCAAATAAGGGAAACCATAGGACCTATATTTCTTTTGTCTGACTTACTTTACTTAATATAATTTTTTCCAAGACTCCACTTAGAGCTCCCCTATAACCCAGCAATCCCACTTTTGGGCATTTACCAAATGATAACACACAAGACCATACTAAGCTACCGGCACAACTGTGTTTATTGCAGCATTATTTACCATAGCTAAGATATGTAACCAACCCAGATGCCTCTCAGTAGATGAATGGATCAAGAAAATGTGATACACACACACACACACACACACACACACACACACACACACACACACTGGAACTCTATGCCTCCATCAGAGAGAATGAAATCGCCCCTTTTGCTAGGAAATGGAAAGAAGGGGAAACAATTTTATTAAGTGAAATAAGCGAGGCTCAAATAACTATAGGTCCCATGGTTAACCTCACTTTCAGAAAGTAGTACATGGTACCATATAACCTTATAAGAGAATGTTATGTGAAATGAACCCCAAGATAGGGACACAAATGATATTTTTTATTCCATGAGATTCTTATCTCTATATTATCCCCCAAATAAAATTCGAAGGAGAGCTGTGGTTGAAATACAGAGCACCACCCTTGAGGGAAAAAGCTTAAGTGAGAAGGTAAGGTCCTGAGTTTAAACCATAATATCAGCACTAAAAAAAAGTGATTTCTTTTTCTGGAGGTTTTTATTGAATTGCTCAGAATATAATCAACGTTGTATTTATGTTTAGCATTATTATTAAAATCATGTTATAATTATTGATGTAATTTTCTTAAATTTTACTTACACATTAATATCCAATACTGATAATAGATGATTACTGTTTCACAAGTTTTTATGTCAGTTGAATATATGGATGAGAGTTGTATACAAGGAATTTGGGCTGAAAATAGATGTTTGAAAGCTCTTCACATAAATAAATGATGGCTGAAGAAGCTGTGGACAATTATGAAATAAACCAAAGAAACCAGCAAGGAAAGATAAGGTATGATTCTGGAAAGCACACAACTTTGGAAGAAAAAAAACACAAGGAAAATATGTAACTTTTGGTAAGAACGTTGTAACCCACCTACTCATTTGATTCCTTATTTCTAGTGGAAGGCATTTCAGTTAACTTCATTTTACAAAGTTAAAAATGATTGACATTTAATATTAACTGGCCTCTGTCTCAGGTAAGCAAAAAGCCACGTGCCAGGGGCTCATGCCTATAAACCTAGCTACTCAGAGTGCTGAGATCTCTAGATCCTAGTTCAAAGCCAGGTTGGAGAGGAAAGTTGGTGAGACCTTTCTGTGCAACTAATCACGAGATAACTGGAAATGGCACTGTGGCTCAAAGTGGCAACCCAATCTTGAGTAGTAAATCTCAGAGACAGAACCCAAGCACTGAGTTCAAGCTCTCTGAAATTATTCTTAAAATACTAGTTATCAGGATTTCTTTAACTTGTTTAGAAGAATGTTTTAAACTTAGGGATTTTTTATTTCATGTTGTCAGCATTGATTTTTAAGATGTGCAGAGAAAAATTATTTATAGTCCGAAATGGTTTGTATTGCTTTGTATTACACATTGCCTCTACACCCAGAGATCAGCTGGAAAGCAGATGGCTAAATCCTGGCTGTTGGCAATGAAGATGGATATGTATTTCTTTTAGCAAAGAAAAAAAACTTATGAATTGGTAGCCTTTATATATAACACCTTAATAGTAACAATAAAATTAATATTATTACTATTACTATTTTTTGTCAGTTGTGGGGCTTGAACTCTAGGTCTGGGCATTGTATCTCAACTTTTCAGCTCAAGACTAGCACTCTACCACTTAAGCAACAGTGCCACTTCACATTTTCTGAACCTTTAGTTGGATATAAAGGTCTCACAGACTTTCCTGCCCTGGCTGGATTCGAACAGTTCTCAGTCTCCTTAGTAGCTAGGCCCGGCAGTAAAATTATTTTGAAAAAGAACGAACCCACGATTGTATACTTAAAAAAATCACAATCTGGCAAGTGTATCTGTAACATTGTTGTATCAATTAACCATAGACACCAATCATTTTTACATCTCATTATGTCCTTTCCAATGCCAGATAATATTTCATTAATTTATTTTAATTTTTCCTAACAAAGTTCATTATGAATTCCCAACAGCACAATTTTCTAGTGAGTATAAAAATTCTTCAACATATTTATTTCAACAAACAGCATTTTGCACTTGTTTTTTTTTTAATTTTGCCAGAGCTGGGGCTTGAAATCAGGGCCTGTGCACTCTCCCTGAATTTCTTTTACTCAAGGCAATTGAGCCACAGCACCACTTCCAGTTTTTCTGCTTACGACATACTGAGGAATCAAATCAAGTGCTTCTTGCATGTAAGGCCAGCACTCTACCACTAAACACATTCCCAGTCACTGGGTCTTTTGTTGTTGTTGTTTTAAGATAGTATTTTACTATATGTCCTTCTGATTGCCTAAAACTTAGGCTGGCCTCAAGTTAACTTCTAAATCAGCCTCCCAAGTTCAGAGATTACAAACATTGACCACCATATTCAGCTCATGATTCTTTGTGAGAGAATACTCTTTTCACATATAGAAAGAGTTATTCTGTCTTCCTTTAACTGGATGGTTTTTGCATTCAGCAATTTTAATCACATTTCTTGTCCTGGTATGTTTCCTCTTCTCGATGAATAGAAATATTTCAGGTTCTTAATTTGAAGCTGATCCCTACCATCCAACAACATCACATTCTTGTGAATAGCACCAGCTGGCCTCATGAGCATAGCAGCCAGCTGGAGCTCAGCTATCTGATGGCCTTGGGCTCCAATAATGTAATTATTTCTGTGCACAGACTGAAAACTGTCATAGGTAATTTTGATTTATTCCATTCTGTTCTCAGCTACTTACCATTCTCAGCTTTGTATGTTTTAAATTCTGTTAAACGTTAATGACTACTTCCAGTCACTCTCAAAAGTAATATATATGTCTTACTTTAAAATTCATTCAAACATGCAAAAATGTTAACGTAGTTGCTTTCCACCAGTGGCTCATATTTTAAAACCAATCTACTTTAGAGGTCAAAAACTCAGGACTCAGGTTTAAAGCAGCCCATGCAGAAAATCTGAGATATTTCTCCAATTCAGAAACCAAAATCCAGAAGTGGAGATGTGGCTCAAGTGGTAGAGTGTCAGCTTTGAGCAAAAAGACCAAGCAAGAATAATACGTTTAATTCTAACTCCAATATTACTCATGGAAAACACACTGACACAGACAGACAGACAGACAGACAGACAGACAGACAGACACACACACACACACACACACACACACACACACACACACACACACACACACACACACACATACAATGTACATTTTCCTAGACTCCCCTTCCTGAGCAGTATACAATGCCATTAACTTAATATATGTTTTCTCCAAATTATGTTGGTGGGGATTAAACTACATTTGTATTTATGATAATGTTTGTTTTGTACTTTTTGTTTTACAATTTTGTGTACTTATGTGAGAGAACAGTGTTTTGTGAAGACTAAACAGAAATCAATGTGTCAGTAAATAAGTAGGTGACAGGTAGACTGAAAGATGCAGATAAAAGCACTTGAAATTTTATTTCTACAAGTTTAAAAATATATGCATATGTATGTATTTAAAATGTCTGCCAAGATTTTATTTTTATTAACAATGATCTATTTGTTACATTATATAAATTTAACATATTGTATGTTTCATAGTAGATTAATATTTATAGAATTTCTTTCCTTTGGAGACCAGGTTGTGCAGCGTAGACCAGGCTTTCCTCACCTGCTTGTTCTCCTGTGTCAGGTTCCTGAGTATTGGCTGGTATTACCATGTGGTAGAATAGTACCATAACCAGTTATATTATTTACATTTTGTACAGTAGAATATTACTGTGAACAGCTTTAAGCCAAATATCTTCATGAGTATGAATTAATTTCTTGCTAATATGTTATAAATAGAGTTACTGAGTGAAGGCAATTATAGTAGGCATGCCTGTACTCCCAGTACCCAGGAGGATTGTAAGTTTAGGAGCAGCCTGTGCTACACAGGAAGTCCCTTTTAAAACAAAAAAAATCAGGTGAGCATGGAAGAGGAAATATATTGTTAAGCAGGGTGATAAGAACACAAAAAATTTAGTGTGTGTGTGTGCTTGTGTATGTGTGTGTGCTTGTGCTGGTCCTAGGGCTTGAACTCAGTGCCTGGGCACTGTTCCTGAGGCTTATGCTCCAGTGTAGCACTCTACCACTTGAACCAAACTCCACCTCAAGCTTTTTTAGAGATCATTGGAGATGAATCTGATCCAGTTTCCTGTCCAGATTTAAAACCTAGATCCTCTTTTCTCAGCCTCTTTTGTAAGTAGGATTACAGGCATGTTGTATTACTGTTAAGTAATATAGTAAACATCATGCCAGTTTATACTCCTTCCAGCAATGTTTGAGTGTTGCACACACACTAAAGAAAAAACCACTCCATGTTTGATGACAACCAGATCTCATAATGCTGTGAGATACGTATTGTTATTCTCATTTTACCTGTAAAGAATTTGAGATCCAGAGAGTTTCATTAATTTTGAATCCCCATCTAGTATACAGTGGAGCATGTATTCAAGTCCAAATAGTTCTGTTTATTTCAGAAAGCATGAGTCATCAAGTGGTCTAGTAAACATGTGTTCTAGTGAGTACTGCTCTATGAAAGTACAGTTCTGTGCCTGACAATTTACCTTTCTCTTTCTTTAACTGCACCCCTTTTCATAAGCTAGGGAAAGCACAAGTGATGAGAAGAGCCATTTTTGAAGGAGAAATTGATAAGGGGGTTGACCTTGGTATCACATACATATTAGTCTGACCTCCCATTTGAGTTATGGCTCCAGCACTACATTTCTGTTTTTTCTTTTGTATTGTTATTATAAATGTGAATTACACAGAGGTTACAGTCATATAAGTCAGGTATGAATATATTTCTTTTTGAAAGGTCAGTCCTTCCCTTGCTCTCTCAATTTTTCTCACTGGTTTGGTTTTTTTAACTTCCTTCTTCTTCTTCTTCTTCATTATGATCTTCTTCTATTATCATTATTATTTTTATTATTGTGCTGTAGAGGTTTTAGTTAAAATCGTGTGGTAATGATTACATTTCTTTTTTCTTGTTTTTTTTTAGTCAGTAATGAGGCTTGAATCCAGGGCCTGGACACTCTCTCTGAGCTCTTTTGCTGAATAATGGCCCTCATATTGAGCCACAGCTCTAATTCCGAGTGCATTTTTTTGGACAATTTTACCCTTTCACTTTATCTCTTTTTCTGTTTTCCCGTTCTTCCCCCAAAACAAATTGCATAGGTCATTTTCAACATAGTACCAATTGATTACCAGTGTTGCACGTGTTCATTTGTCCTTCCTTTTCTATGACCCCTTTAACTTCTGAAAAAAAATGACAAAAATGAAAGAAAATATATATCATCTTGTTTCTGTTTCCTGGTCACTGGTTATTTTTGAGAATTTGTGTGTGTGTGTGTGTGTGTGTGTGTGTGTGTGTGTGTGTGTGTGTGTGTGTGTGTGTGTGTGTGTGTGTGTGAATACTGGGGCTTGAATTCAGGGAGCTGACCTTTAGCTGTTTTAATCAAGGGTGACAGTCTACGACTTGAACCAAACTTCCATGTCTTGATTTTGAATGGTTAGAGATCAAAGTTTCACTGGTTTTTCCTAACTAGTCTAACTTCAATTCACTTTCCTCAGATATCAGGTTTCTAACTAGCTAAAAATACAGGTGTGAGACACCGGTGGTGCTTGGCCTACCTTCTTTTTGTTAAGTATTTGAAATGTAAAAGATAGTTGCAACCATAGTAAAAAAAAGAAATCAATTTAACTTTCCCAGATTCATTAACTTTTAATATTTTGTCACATTTGATACATACAGAAAAACATTTTTTTGTAAATGCTCCTGCAATTTGGTTTTCATATCAGATTTTTCCTCATGATGAACTTGATTTTATATTTTACTAAATATTGATGAGAATATGTTCAGAGGGCATTGATGACCTTTTGTTGGCTTTCATGCAGAAATGTTGCAAGCTAACACTTAATAAATTTGTGTACAAAACCCCAATGATATATCCACATTCTTAGCCAGAATACAGTAGTGCCTGTTACAAATCATCTAGATCTGACAAAACCCTGACTCAGGCCTTGTTACCACCTTCATGAATGTCCTCTTAGTGTGCAATACTGATTCTCCAATGACCATGACAGAGCCCTGCTGCACGTTCTCATGACACAGCCAAGGTCACCAGTCAGGCGTGGCACCTACAGTGTGATGGGAGACTGGTGACTGTTCCTATGGTGGAACAACACAGGAAATGTTAGGTCCTTAAGCTGTCATCAGTCCCCAGGGCTCCTCATGAGTATTCGATCCTAAGATGTAAGGAGACATCAAACTTTCTCTTCCTTGTGCAAGTTGTGGACAGGTTTTACTTCTGGGGCTGTCATCTTCTGTGGAAAGATATGATCTGAGCTCTATAAGCCATTTTGCTTATTCTAGGCCTTTAGGGTAAGTCTGGCATTTATACTTAGACAAAAAGAAATGTAGTGATAAAAAATAAGAGACAACATTTTTCCTAGTCTATTTATTACTCAAATAGGTTTTCAGATTCTACCAATAATTCTTATTAGTAAGAAGCACTATCTCAAAAATAATCAGTGACCAGGAAACAGAAACAAGATGATATTTATTTTCTTTCATTTTTTTTCAATTTATCTCTCTTTCAGAAGTTTAAGGGGGGGCTGGGAAGGTGGCTCAGTGGTAGAGCACTTGTCTTGCCTGCCTGAGGACCTGGGTTTGATTCTTCAGCACCGCATAAGCCAAAAGAAAAAAGCCGGAAGTGGCACTGTGGCTCAAGCGGTAGAGCGCTAACCTTGAGTTGAAGAGCTGAGGGACAGCGCCCAGGCCCAGAGTTCAGGCCCCATGACCAGACCCCCCCAAAGAAAGGAAGTTAAAGGTGTCATTGAAAAGGAGGGACAAAGAATGAACATGTGCAACACTGAAACTTTGATCTCTAATTAACCATTCAAAATCAAGACATGGAAATTTGGTTCAAGTCGTAGACTGTTACCCTTGATTAAAAAAAGCTAAAGGTCATCTCCCTGAGTTCAAGCCCCAGTATTCACACACACACACACACACACACACACACACACACACACACACACACACACACACACACACACACACACACACACACTAGTCCTTAGTGCTCAGGAGCCTTACATGGAGATCAGCCTTTTCCAGCTCAATTTATCCTAGTTCTGGTAAGGACAGCACTTTAAGCTGAAGTTTGGTGGATAATAGTCATTCTTTCTCAGTCTTTGTGCCTGTTGGTGTTGTTGAGTCCATTTCAGGGCAAAATCAGTGCCTGACACCTACTTGCTGCCATGGCAAAGCTGGCTGTGACATCCTAGATATTATGGCCATTTTATTGTGAAGCCGAGTGAGGACACCCAACCCCACACAATTTCCCCCAAGGTATGTGTTTCCTTTGCCCAGAAGTGCATTCAACAATTCAGCAACCAAAATATCACCCAGTTCCTGATAAACTCAGAGTATGTTTCTATTTCTTTTTAAAAAAATTGACATGCCTTTGATAATTTGTCATTGAGCTCTTGTCATATTTCTATGTGTTTGCAGCTTGCGAAGGGCAAAAAGATTTAATTCAATATAGTCAGACTATCGTTCAGAAGGATCTTTTTAGAACGTTTTGGAGGGAATGCCAGCTTTCCATCTGGTGTTCTAAAGATGGCCTTCTTGGTACAGGAACTGAGTACACAGTCAAGATAAGAAGCTTGTCCTGATTTCTACTGACTTTCCTCTGGGGTCAGGGAGTGTGATCCCATGGCATATGTTTCTCTTTGCTACACTGGAGGGCCCATGTCTCATCTGAAAAAATCTAAGGCTTGGGAATAAGAGATACTAAAACTCAAAACCCAGCTTCCTACATCAGTAGGATTACAGGTCTGAGTCTCATGTACTCAACTTTTTTATACATACTATACTCAGTTTCATTATATTCACTTTCATTATATTCACTTCATAGACAGATATATACAAATATATGTATATAATATTTATTTATAATCAGTGTTATATCTAGAAACACACTAATATATATTCATATAAGTATAATAAAATTATATCACTACTTTCTCCAATAACATTTACCCTAATGTTTTTTGCAAAAAACACTCAATTCTAAAACTTTAAATGCCTTTTTAGTTTGAAAAATCACATTGAATCTTATATATAATATAATATAATATATATAACATAAAGAATATAACATATATTTACATATAACTGATTTAATTGTGGAAATTTTTCCTGATTTTGTGTTTGTTCATCTATGAAAGCCTTCTTTCTTCTATTGATGATGGCTTTTACTTTCCAGTATACATATCTCCTATATATTTTGTCAAATATTTTCAGCCTAAAGTAGACTTTTTATAATATTGGAGTCAAATTTTCCTTCCATATTTGCTCAACGCAAATGAATGCAATGAAAATGTATACAGATTTGAACTCATTGTTGGAAGAGAGTCCAACTTAACGCTATAAGTACTGTGGTATTTGTCCCAATTGACAGAATAGCTTTCTAGGACATCTGATCTTCTATGTCCTAGACCTTTTGTAGCCACCTTATCACCCCATACAGGCATGGCCTGACTTTCTTGTCACTCTTTTTGCATTTAACAGCTCCCATTATATATATCCAGTAGGCTCTCTTCTACAGCCCCCTGTCACTCTGCTTCCCCGCCTCCAGAACAGGTATGCACGGTTCTTCAGTTTGTAGGTTTAAAAAGAAATAGATTTAGGATTCATGAATTCTCGAATATGTCAAAAACATTGACATTTTAATAAAGTTAGAAAAATAAATAGAATGAACCTTTTACAAAAATCAGAAAAAAAAGAAAAATAAGCATTTTCTTAGGAAGGGGAGAAGGAATCTCAAAATCTAGATTGGCCTCTAAGTTGCCTTCAGGCAGAAATTTTGCCTCAGAGTCTTCAAAGGGATCTACTTCCTCATTAAAGACAGGATTTTCTTCCTGAGTCCAGGGAGGGACAGATTCTAATTTATCAACTGGAAATTGGATCCCGTGCAAGAGGAGAGATTGGTCAGGGTATTCTGTGAGGAAAGATTCCCTTTCCTCAAATGAATCTAGATTTTGGACCTCACTTATTGGTTTTCCTAAACATAGACTGGGGTCATTTTCCATTAGCACACATTTAACCATCAAACCAAGAAGTGTGTTTTTTTTTTTTTTGACTGATTTAGAGCTGATCTAGCTGGATTGTGAACATCAATGGAAGACATTCTGTATCGTCTTCTTCCTTGGTGGTATGTGTAGATACACCTGCATCACATGTGGGGTTCAGAATCAGTGGGATGTCCACAGGACTCAAAACCTACTTTGGCCTTTCTACAAATTGAAAAATACCCTCTACCTTCACAGGATTTCTGGAGATCAGCGATGGCTTCCAATCTCCATCAGTCACCATAGACATCAGTGATGGGTTCTTTATCTGGAGTTCTGCAGAACCTGAGAATGAAAATAGGTACAGGAGTCTTTGAGTAGACCCTCGTAGTTAAGGTGTCACTAAACTTCCAAGAGGATCCAATGGGAGAAGCAGTAGGATTTGAGTTGGGACTGAACACTGATGAGGAGATAGGCTTTTTCTAATGAGTGTCTACTTCCAAGTTCTTTCAAAAGGAGAACAGACATTACCTGGCAAAGAATATCCATAAAAGGAAATTTTGCCAAGCTGGGGAATACTAAGGGCTCTTGGCCAATCAGGCACATCCCTAGAGACTCAGGTTCCATCCCTACTCACAAGCTCTGAGGCATCTAAACAAGGACTTCTTCCTCTTTTTCTTTGTCTCATGGGTTCCTCCAGCTGGTCCAGAAAAATATGTAAGCGGAAGAGCAGGTCTGAAGAGGCCATGTTGAGCTTGACATTCTGTGTAAGTTCTTTCAGGGTGTCATTGTTCTTGGGCTCATAGAAATCATCAGGGTAGAAGTCCATCCACATAGGGAAGATAAAACAAACAAGACTGTGTGCAGATTGATTGTTGGGAAGTGGAAAGAGACTCCTGCAAGCAGGATGCTCCTCACAACCCACTTCTAGTAATTTCTCAAATATAATCCTCTAAATTTCTCCCTGTAATAGGAAGAGAAATTTGTTTCCCCACTGGATCTGACTTGCTACACACAGCTCTCCCTGTCATCTATGAGAGTCCAAAAGCACAACCACAACCACAACTGTGTAATCTGCTATCCACTGAAGTGCCAAGCCTCAACCCCCTGGTGAAAATCACAACTGGTGTGCAAAGAAGAAAGTTGAGTTTGATTCAGAAACCTCAAAGATACCAAATTTTCAAGGATAGAACTCTTTGTGCCAGTGTCCACTTACTTCTTCACTTGTTCATCTTCTTCCCAGTTATGGTAGAAGGATCTGTACCAATGGGAGGAGAGAAGGAAGTTAACTCTATGCTTCTCCTTTTCTGAACTAACAGGACACACATAGGACTCGCTAAGTCCCACATGGTAATGTAAACATGACAGACAAAATTGGAGGTATGTCTATACAACTTCATGGTAATTCTGTGAAGATGCTTATGTGCATCTCTCCAAATAAATGCACAATGGCTCATGCCTCTAATCCTACTAATCCGGAGGGTGAGATCTGTGAATCACAGTTTGAACCCAGTCTAGTTTGTAAAAATCTAAATATACTTATCTTCAATTAACCAGCCAAAGGCCAGAATTGGACCTGGGGCTCAATTGGTAGTGAGTTAGAAATGGGACAGCACTCAAGCCCCCAATTAAAGTAAAAGTTGCCTCTTTTCTTCTGTCTATATTCCTTCAAAGGTCTCAAAGTTAGTGATTTCCTAGGTGAGCGTGGACGTTGGGTGCCACTTGCTCCTTCCTTAAATCCTAGTCTCTCAGCAAGCAAATTACTAAGGCTCCACTAGCATATGAGGCACATGAAATATTCTGGCAGCCCAGTCCTAAGGAATTAGACAAGGAGTGCACTTCTTTGTCTCAAGCCAAGCTCCTTTGACAAGACCCCAGTGAAACTGTCTCAAAGATGTACCTAGTATTCCACTATTCTGCCAGGGGGTCTCATCAGCCCTGGGTTTGAAGGAGGAACACTAACTTTTTTTTGTTTGTCATGGGGCTTGAATTCTGGGCTTGGGTGCTATCCCTCAGCCCTTCAGCTCAAGGGGAGCACTCTACCGCTTGAGCCACAGCACCACTTCTGGTTTTCTAGTGTCTTATTGGAGAGGAGTATCATGGACTTTCCTGCCAGGGCTGACTTTGAACCGTGAACCACAGATCTCTGTCTCCTGAGTATCTAGGATTACAGGTGTGAGTTATTGGTGCATGGCTTAGGAACACTCACTTTTTTTGTTTGTCAGGGCTTGAACTCTGGGCCTGGGCCCTGTCCCTCAGCTCTTCAGCTCAATGCTAGCACTCTACCACTTGAGCCACAGCACCACTTCTGGCTCGTTTTCTGCTTATGTGGTGGTCAGGAATCGAACCCAGGGCCTCATGCATACAAGGCAAGCTCTCTATCACTGAACCACCTTCCCAGCCCAAGAACACTCACTTTCAGAATATCCAGCAACTGCTCCATTGTCCTACACTCTGTGTAGTGGTGGAGGAAGTTTCCCACATAGAAGGGATCAGCTTCCTGGTAGGCAGGGACAAGGTCCATTACCAGAATTTCCAGAAAGCCTGAGTCCAGGCTCCATATACTATAAGGCACATTCAGGGTTTGGATGGACTCATTGTCACACTGAGGTTGTAAAAAAGAATGGATCTATGAAACATGGAAATGAGAGTAGACTTCAAACTGAGTAATTGTAGTAGAGTGGATTGAAAAGTGCACAGCAAATATTTTCTGTCTACACATATAAAAGCACATAAGAAGTTTCTAGTGTTGGCTAGGATGAGATTAAATAGGTTTTCTGTCATAATTATACCTGGCCTGAATTTCCTTGTGATTTCCTTGGTTTCTTTTTATAAAAAGTCCTGAGACATTGGATTCGTGGTTGGGCACTGATCGAATGTCTGCAGCATCGAGTGAGGCACTCACACCTCCCATGCTTGAGACCTGATTCTCTTGACTTTGAAAACAGTACAGGAACATCTTTCTTGTTCCTGAGCCACAGGCCAAGTGAGCTGGCTTGAGCTAACTGTAGGTTACAGTTGCGTGGCTCTCAGAGTTCTATATTCTATTCCATTGTGAGTGAGGTAGTGTCATCTCTCAGAGCCCAATGATCTAAGCTGCTTGCTCACATAAGACCATCCCAAAGACAAACTGGAGGCTGAAATCTCCCCTCCCACATCACTTTATACACATGTGGACATTGTCAAATCCCAATAGTCTCAGCTAGGCCTAGATACAGGCATGTCTCAGCCTCAAAGAGCCCTTCCTAGGTCAGATCCAGGCCTTATTTGTCACTATTCCTCTCATCCTGCACAAATCATTTTGCCTCTCAGGGCCCCCTCGGCCTGCCATGTGCTTCTTGCATCTATTTTTGACATCAACTTCCTAAGACATTATTAGGTTTTTGTTTCCTAATCTTGCTTGCCTTTGAAGCCCCAGTGTGCTTTCATCTGGAAAAAAGGCAAGTTCTTAGCAGTGGGAAAATCAAACAAGTATTGGAAAACACATGTATTGTTACACATATAGACAGACATTTTTACAGGTGTACATTCTTGTAAGATAAAAGAGTATTTTTGAATCTTTTGTCATATTTTATGACAGAGGGGAAGGGGAGAAGGGAAGAGGTGCATTGTCTCATAATTCAATGATTATTTTTTTAAATAGTATAGTTGAAGGAATGTAAGATTTAAAGATAAAAACTGTGCTCCTGTTCTTTTTATAAGTTAGTCATTCATAAAGTATTCCTCACTAAAGTCTTGTCATCTGTGTCCCATGAACTATCCTCCTCCATCAAAATAATCAAGGAGAAACCTTCACAAATAAGTAGACTGTTGTCCAATCTCTGGATAAGTATTTAAGGTACAACTTTGCCTGGTAATTTGTGCGTGTACAAGTGTGTGGGAGTGTGTGTGTGTGTGTGTGTGTGTGTGTGTGTGTGTGTGTGTGTGTGTATGAATGTGTGTCTGTGCATATTTGTGTCTTAGGGCTTGAGCTCTGGGGCTATATGACAATCCCATGCTTCTTTCCCTTGACCATGTTGCTCTACCAATTGTACTACAGTTCAGCTGCAAGCTTTTTTTTAGTGAACTAGAGAGGAGAGACTCATAAAATTTCCTGCTCAGGCTGTCTGAACTAAATGTCAGGTATCAACCTCCTGATTAGCTGGAGTTATAATTATGAGCCTCCAGAACCTGGTGATAAAGCATTGTTAATGGAGGCAGTGGGATTGCAAGTTTCAGTTGGGCTTCAAGACACTATATCATAAAACAGCAACAGCAAAATCCTATATCAAAATACAATAATAAGATGTAATTACAATACAATTTAGTCATATAGTCTGCTAGCATAACTTTCAGGAAACCTTGGTTTTAATGATTTAGCAACACAAAACCAAACAAAATGAGCTAATTTTAGGAGACTCTACGATTTTTTAAATTCCATCTTAATAATTTCAAGAAACAAGAAAAAATGCATACTTATGAGAATGTAAAAAGATTAAAAGATGGCAGATTATGATATGAAAAATTCTACACTGCAGGAAAATTATTGTCATGGTGAATATATGGTGGTATTGTTATGGAGAATATATGATAATGTTCTTCAGAGCAGCAATAGATAAATATATATTTACTACACATAGTCTAACTTGTCTATATCTATCAACATCCAATCTTCTAGTGCACATTATTAATGTATTCACGTTTATGGTATATTCAAAAAAAGTGACTAGCAGAGTCAGGAAGTTACCAAAATACATTAGCTGCAATGTTTTAGGAGATAAACTTGCTAATTATATTGACTATTCTATATATTAAACATGTAATGTGTTACTATTTTATCTCTAAGTATGTACAAACACTACTTCAAAGTGAAACGGAATACAACAAGGTTTTGAAGGCATATGCCTGTAAAGCTAGCTAGTGGGGACATCATTTCAAGACCAGTGAAGTTTTACCTGCAATGATCCCCAATCCCTGGCTGTGCATGATGGAATCCTTCTATCACCCTGGTCCATGGGGAGGTGAAAGCAGGAGGATTTCAATTACATGCCATACAAGGCAAGAACTTCCACATGGCTCCCTCTCAACCAAAGAAGGTTCAACACTGCCTAGCACCTATCTCCCCCACCTAGGTAAAAATAAAAATAAGAGCATTGTAGTATAAGAAACAAACAATATTAAATCATGCCAATGCAAAGCATCATGAAAAACACACACTCAGTGTTTGCTTCTCATACCTTTATTCCTAACTATAGCTTGGATTATATATGTGAGCCAGAGACACTAAGCAGTTCATCATTATAAAATGACTATTTGAGTGTCTGCTTTGACTCCAAGGTCTTTGATCCATTTGGAGTTGATTGTGGTGCAGGGTGATATATAAGGATCTAGCTTTATTTTTCTACAAGTAGTAACCTAATTTTGCCAGCACCATTTACTGAAGAGGCTGTCTTTCTTCCTTTCTTTTTTAAGCTACCTTATCGAAGTTTAAATGGCTATATGTCTGTAGGTTCATTTCGGGGATTTCAGTTCTATTCCATTGGTCCTGCGGTCTGTTCTTTTGCCAGTACCAAGCTGTTTGGATTACTATGGCTTTGTAGTAGAGTTTGAAATTTGGTATTGATATTCCTCCAGCACTGTTCTTTCTGTTAAGGATAATTTTTGCTATTTGAGGTCTTTTATGTTCCATATGAATTTTTGGATTACTTCATCTATTTCCCTGAAGAATGAGGTTGGAATATTGATTGGTACCACATTGAAGTTATAGATAGTCTTGGGAAGTATTGCCATTTTCATTATGTTGATTCTTCCAATTCAGGAGAATGGGAGGTTTTCCCATTTTTACATTGTTTTGATTTCCATTAACAGGTTTTTAAAGTTTTCACCATAGAGGCCCTTTACTTCTTTGGTTAACTTAATTCCCAGGTATTTTTTGTGGTGCTATTATGAATGGAGATGCTATCCTAATTTCAGCCACGCTTTTCTCATTGTTGGAATACAGAAAAGCCATTGATTTTTGAGGGTTAATTTTATACCCTGCTGCTTTGCCAAAGATTTGAATCACCGTGAGTAGTTTAGGAGTGGAGTCCGTGAATAAGAGACTACCTAGGTCTCCTTGGCACACGCCGAAACTTTCTTAAGACACCCAGAAACACAACGAATCAAAGAAAGGTTAGACAAACAGGATTGCATGAAATTGCAGAGCTTCTGCATGGCAAAGCACATAGCTAGCAAGATCAATAGATCAACCACAGATTAGGAGAAGATCTTCACTAACCACACAACGGACAAGGGTCTCATATCTAAAATATGCCTGGAACTCAAAATTTTAAATCACCCAACAACAAACCCTCAAGGAAACAATTGCCCAATAAATAAGTGGGCTAAAGCCTTAAAGACATACTTCTTTGCAGAGGAAAGAAGGATGGCCAATAAACACATGAAGAAATGCTCAACCTCCCTGGCCATGAAAGAAATGCAAATCAAAACAACATTGAGGTACCACCTCACCCCAGATAGAATGGCTATAATCAAGAACTCTAATAACAACAGATGCTGGAGGGAATATGGACAGAAGGGAATCCTACTGCATTGTTGGTGGGTCTGTAAACTTGTATTAAGGAGGTTCATCAAAAGACACCACATAGAGCTCCCCTATGATCCAGCAATCCCAGTTTTGGGCTTTTACTCAAATGATCACAAGACCATACCAAAGCTACCAGCACAACTATGTATATTACGACATTATTTACCATAGCTAAGATGTGGAACCAACCCAGATGCCCCTTAGTAGATGAATGAATCAAGGAAATGTGGTCTATATACACAATGGAATTCTATGCCTCTATCAGAATGAATGACATTGCCCCGTTTGTTAGGAAATGGAAAGACTTGGAAAAAATTATATTAAGTGAAGTAATCCAGGCCCAAAGATACATAAGTCCCTTGTTTTCCCTTATTTGCAATAACTAGTATATTTCCGAGACATGCAGAAAAGGTCAGATAAGTTGATGTTGGATGAGATATACCCCAAGAGAAAGATTCAAATATTTTTTTCTTTCTTGCGATTGTTTCAAAGATATTCATAAGATGATTTCTTTGTTGTTTTGTATGTCCCTTCCACACAGTATATCCACTGCTTTCACTGTATTTGATGTTGGTATAATTTGTGAAGGGGAAGGAAAATACACATTTTTAAAAAAAGGATACAGGTGGACCCATTGCAGCAATGAAATGTACAAGCCAATATTTTGAAAAACGAACTTTACAACTTTGGCCAGGAGGGGTGAGAAGTGGGGGTGGGGTGAGGAGGTGTGTGGTGGAGATAAGAAGGTATGGGAAGGGGAAACAAAGGACAGGGCAACAATGCTTGATAAGAAATTTATTCAATAACTTGTCCATTTAATTGTAACTTCTCTGTATGTTATTTTCACAATAAAAAAAAGTCTATGTGAAGCCAGGTGCCAGTGGCTCATGCGTGTAATCCCGGCTACTCATGAGGCTGAGAACTGAGTATAGCGTTCAAAGCCAGCCTAGGAAGAAAAGTTCCCATAAGACTCTTATCTACAATTAACAACTCAAAAGCTTGAAGTGGCTCCATGGCTCAATTGACCCAGTACTAACTAACTTGAGCACAGAGTCTCAGAGTCAGTGCCCAGGCTTGGAATTCAAGCGCCACAACTGACAAAAAAATAAACATATATATGTCTGAATTTCTTGTGAATTAAAATGACAGCTCTGGTATACAATTCCACAGTCTACTACAGATTTCTTTATATTTATGGTTAGAAAAAGTAGCAGCACTTGAATAAAGGACATTTTTTCATAAACTAGGGCAGATTGGTCTCTAATTAGAGGAAATTGCTGGGCTCATACATAATACTTTTGGTTGGTTTTTGTTTTGTTTTTAGGACAGGATGAGAAATCTTATTTCTACCAATGGCTATTTGGATATGTATGACATCATTCACAGGCCATGCAGAATTAATAGTAAAGACAGGACACAGTAAACTTGCAGTAAAATTATTTGTCTTTATGCGATATTCTGAATGATTTGTTTAGCTTATATTTCCCTATGGCCTATAGTTTCTTATTCCTGCCTTCCTCAAATACAAGCATGTTCCACCAATTCAGATTTGAGCTAGGCAATATGTAGTATTAGTGCCAAGAGGTGAGGAAAATTGTAACACAACCAGGAAAGCATGAAACCAACTCTATATTAGCTGGACACTGGGGACTCAGGCTTAATCCTAGCTACTCAGGAGGCTGATGATCACTGTTCAAAGCCAACTGGAGTGAGAAAATCTGTGAGACTCTTCTCTCCAATTAACAACCAACAACCATAAATGGAGCTGGGGCTCCAGAGGTAGAGTAGCCTTGCTTACAAAAAGTCAGAGGCGGGGGCTGGGAAGATGGCTCAGTGGTAGAGTGCTTGCCATGCATGCATGATGCTCTTGGTTCAATTCCTCAGCACGTCATAAGCAAAAAGAAAAAAACATAAGTGGTGCTGTGACTCAAGTGATAGAGCACTAGCTTTGAGCTGAAGAGCGAGGGACAGTGCCCAGGCCCAGAGTTCAGGTCCCATGAACGGACCCCCCCCCAAAAAAAAAAATCTGAGGCAGCACCCAATCTTGAGTTCAAGCAGAAGGTCAGGCACAAAAGCAAAAACATTCAACACAAAAAAACCCAGAAACTGGAGAAAGCTGAGGAAAGGATAGCCTTGTCTACAAGACAAATGTACACATTACATGAATTGTGAAATGGTAACCTCACTGTACAATTAGTAACAATTACATTTAAAAAAAATCTGAGAAATCCTGTAGCCATTGGCCCTTATGATGTGCATCTACTTTCTAGGATTTCAAAGTACCATCATCTGAGCTGGCAACACACAGGTTGTAGCCTGGGGTGATTAGAAAATATGAAACCAGAGATCCTTTCATATTGTCCCGACAACTCTTATTATTTTAAGCAAAAAAACAAAACAAAACAAAGGAAAGTAAACAAAATAGATGTTATGGTTAATTAAGCTGTTATGAAAGATTCCTGGCAGAATTATAATGTTAAATGATGAGTTAATGCATGTGTTTTCTAGATACTGAACTCACATGTGTAAATAAAATATCCATGGATTCATAACTAGAAATTCTGAAGTGTAAAGCATACTAATTAGTTGAATTTCTTTAGGTAACCAATGACGAGAAGACAACACGGTATTAAGCCAGGTAAAGTTGTTTATTTACTGAACTGCTGCCCATGCCATACATGGTGGAAAGGCATGTACAAAAAATAGGGCGACCCAACCTCGGGCCTGGATGTATCTAGGCAAAGGATCGGATGAGGTGTTGCCAGGTAGGGGGAAAGACTAGCAATACTGGATCTGGATGTGACTTCAGGGCCTGGGATTCACCTCCAGTCAGATGGAAAGTGTGATCATAGGCTGACCAGGTCGTGACTTAGTGGGAGGAGGAGGTGGCTGCCTCCAGGTGTGCCAGATACCTAGATAACACATAAAGGGTAGAAACTTAGCCAAGAAGTGAAAAGGCATCTGCATAGGGTCTGCATGGCCTGGGGCAGACCTAATATAAAATACACGTAGTACTGCCATGTGACTCCAGACTCTAAAAAATTCATTCTCAAACATTTTCTTTCTCTCTTTCTTTTTCTTTCTTTTTTCTTTTTTCTTTCTTTCTTCCTTCCTTCCTTCCTTCCTTCCTTCCTTCCTTCCTTCCCTCCTTCCTTCCCTCTCTCTCTCTCTCTCTCTCTCTCTCTCTCTCTCTCTCTCTCTCTCTCTCTCTCTCTCTCTCTCTCTCTCTCTCCTTTCTTTCACTCACCCTCTCTCTCTCTCCTACTTCAGTATTCTCAACTCTCAAATAATGAACACTTGCTGAGTTGAACTCACAGGCTGGGAAGAGCAGCTCAATTAGTGAATGTGAACTTTAATTTAATGTTCCCTTATACCTCTACCACAGATCACTGGAATCAAATCATGAACACTCAGCAGCATGGCATATTAAGGCATTTAGGGGAGTAAAGCAAGCAAGCTCACTGCATTCTGTGAGGTCCAACCTAGGAAAGTGTGGCAGACTCCTCCCTCCTCTTGAGCAATCTCAGCCCAGTTTCTGCATCAGGAGAGTTGACTGGCTCCATGTGAGCCAGTTACCTAAGTGGCACAGGTACTTGGCAGAGACTTAGTCTCTTGTTGTGCTGAAATTAATGGCATGCTTCAACATGATCCACTAATTTGTTGAGATTGGGACTTCCTAATTTTTTGGTTAGCCTATGTTCAAATGGTGATCTATTTATTTCTGATTTCTAACCACGATTATAGATGTGAACTAACACATCAGACCACTCAAAGTCCTTTATCACATATGGAAGACATGAAGTTGATTTTCCCAAATGACATACAAGTTGACAGACAGCAAAAGTAAGTCCTTAATTTTGGTCGAGATGTGTTTTTAATGTGAAACAAAATTACTTAGCAAAATATCTGACTACTGTGGTTATACTTGCAAACTTACCCTACATTTTTATATCAAATCACCTATATTAATCAATGATTAATTCAAATTACCTGTAATCATTTATTTCTGTCATATCTTTTAGAAGTAGGCAGAACTGGAGGTCACACCATAAAATAAAGTGGTAGAATTTGAGAGGATCACAGTTCTGAATCAGTCAAGGAAGGAAAAGAAACACTCATATCAACCTACTAGGTAGGAATATTGGAATGCAATCATAATCCCTGCTTTCTGGGATGGGTGCAAAAATTGCTACTCTAGGAGTAAAGTAACTTAAATGAGAAAGGATTGATGGAGTGGCTCCAGTGGTGGAGTACCTGTCTGGCAAACAGAACATCAAAACTCAAATCAACTTCCTAAAGATAAAATAAGAAAAGGAAAGAAAAAACAATACTGACCATGTGTTCAATGTAAAGATTTACACTAAATTATCATAGTAATAAATGCCATCATTTATTTCTAGGGCCAAACATATTTTCTGTTAAGCCTAAATGAAAAAATAGCACACTATATATAAAGATTTGGTAAAACACAGGTCTAGCTTACAATGATGAAAACTTAAGTTTGCATGTGCACTGGTGTTGCAGGGTTGTTAAGGTTTATGGAAGTCCATCCTTTTGATGAACTTGACATGATGAAGTTACCTAACCATACATAACCAGACAGTTTACTGGACAGATGCTGCTGATACACACACACACACACACACACACACACACACACACACACACACACACACACACACACTTGTATGTATTTATATATTAACATGTAAATAAAAATAAAAAATTTGTAATGAATAAATTAATTGAACAGATACCTTTCTCAAAGAATTATTTTATCTGAACCAATTCATGTCTTCAAGTCTCCAATGCTATATCACATTTACATGGTTGCTGATCGCTTTCAGCTTTTTTAGGATATTGTTTTTTCTTTGTTTTTCAGATGAAAAAAGCCTGCCAATAAACATACTTGTATGACATTCCTTTCTTTAGAAAATGAAAAGCACGTTGTGTTATGTGGCTCTTTATGTCAAAATATTTTTTTTATAATTTCAAGTACATATTGTCTTAGACTTAAATCTCATTCATTCTCTTCCAATATTATCTATGGGAATGAGAAAATGAAGGATCACACTGTTACTTTGGGAGCTTCGGTTATTAATCACTGAAATAAATATTATGAAAATGAAAAAAATTATTTACAGAGATGACTTGAAAGTTATCTTTCTATACACTCATGCTACTCCCTCAACTATATCATAGAACTTAAAATAAGTACCATTTTAGCTGTGTGCCATTGGCTCATTCTTGTAATCCTAGCTACTCAGGAGCTGAAATTTGAGGATGGTAGTTCAAAGCTATCCCTGGCAGGAAATCTGTGACACTCTTACCTCCAATTAACCACCAGAAAACCCGGAAGTGGCACTGAGCCCAGGGACAACGCCCAGACCCAGAATTCAAGCCCTATGACCAAGAAAAATTAAAAAAAGGAAAAAAGGAGGAAAAAGTAACATTTTTACAATTAATGTGCACATATAACATATACACAAAAATTTTCTAGAAATAAATCTATAACAGTCCCTGGACTGGCAAAGAAAAAGAGATTCAAGTGAAATTGCCTTTAATCATTCATTTAGACAATCTATGCTGAGGGCAGGCTACTGGAACTCACATCACTAATTGAAGAGTTAAAACTTGAGAGCATCACAGTTCAGAACCTGTGTGCAAGGAAAGTAATAGTCTCATATCATCCTAAATGCTGGCATGTTGGAATGCATTTGTAATCCCAGCTACTTGGCAGACAGAAATGAGGAACTTAGCCTCTATTTGGCCTTCAGCAAAATTGATAACCTATGAGCAAAGTAACTAAATCAAAAAAGAATGTTCTAATGGTAGAATACTTGTTCAGCAAACAAAATATCAAAATTCATACTCATTTCCTAAAAGAGGAAAGAAAAATGAAGAAAGAAAGAAAGGAATAAATAAAAGAAAGAAGGAGGAAGAAAGAAAGGGAAAAAGAGAAGTATAAACAAAAACCTCCCCATGCATTAGATGTTAATAATGACTTTAAGTAATTTTAGCTATAAATGTCATCATTTAATCCTGGGCAGAGACATTTTGTATCAAGCCTGAATAAGCCATAGCATGCCACATACAAAGCTTTGGTAAAATACTGGTCTGGCTTACACTGTTGAACCAATAGGAATGTAAGTCTAGTGGGTGGGGTCTTCATAATAATTGTGTTATGATCTCAAAATGCGTCTTTATTTCTGGCATTTTACCTGAGTAATCTCACTTCAGTCTTTTCCAAAGGGCACTTTAGTGGAAGGAGGAAAATCATTGATTCTGGTAGACAATTTCTGTTACTAAAAACTCCAGTATATAGTAAGGGAAGCAACTCCAAAATTATTCGTTAGAGAGATGAGTTGAAAGTCATCTTTATACACTCTAACTCTTTCCTCAACAAAGCCAGAGGATTTAAAATAACTAATATTTTTTAAGTTAATGGGCACAAATGTATGAATTTTCCAGAAATAAAATGACCACTCATGAAACCTTACTAATACTTCAAAGGATGTTTTCCAATTAGAGGAATCATCTTCATACATTTTCACACAATGTGTATCTGCTTGATAACAGAAACTCCAACTAGACTAAGGCTTCTAATAAAATTTATGAGATGGTGTAGGGTTTCTGTCTGGTTCAAAGGAAGAGTTGGTATTGGCACAGTCCCTGTGGTGGAGCAGGGCAGGGCTTTGAGGATGAAGGCCAGTCTGTGTAGGACTTTGAGATAGTAGAGAGGGGACAGGAAGGACTAGACTTGTGGAATAGGTGTGGCTTTAGGATGGAGGCTGGCAGGTAGATGGGTTTTCAGTGGATGAAGACTGGGTCACTGGGGAGGAGGCTGTTTGGGGAAGAGCTTTGAGAAGGAAGAACAAGGCTACAAAGGAGGAGGTTACTTACAGGAAGGGTTCTGGTGGAACACTCTGAGCTCTAGTAGGATATGTAGGGTGGGGTTTCCCATAAGGCAGGGAATGGAATGGAGGCAAGAGGCTGACAGAAGGTGTGGTTTCTGGTGCAGGAATATGGATCTATGAGGGAGAGGCTTTTCAGGGTCTGGCTTTAAGAGGGCAGGACAGTGCTAGGAAGAAGTGGGCTAGTAAGAGGCATGGTTTCTGGTGGAGAATGGCAGGCCTTTGGGAAGTGTGTTAGGGAGGAGGTGGGGTTTCTAGCAGAGCAGGATGTATTCACAATGTATAGAGAAGCTTTTCAGGACCAGGGTTTTGTTAAAGCAGGGATAGGATCCAATGGACTAGATTAGTTAAGATGGCTTTCTGGTGTAGCCAGTCACCACTTCGAAAAGAGGAGTAAGGTTGGGAGGGGATTTCAGTGTTACAAGGCAGGACAAGGGCTTTGGACTGGGTTTCCAGTAGTGCAAGGCAACCTTCAAAAAGAGACTACGGAGGGACAGGGATTTACAGTTGAGCATGGTGAGGCTTCCAGAAGGGGGCCAACTGGTGCAGTGGTTTCCAGTTAAGCAATGTGGGTGTCAAGAGATGGGATAGTGTGGTGGGAGATTTTTTGTGGGGGTCTTGTAGAGCAGGTCAGGGCTTAGAGCCATGGGGCTAATTGGAGGAGGGGCTTTGAGAAGGAGTGGAAATTCTACAAAGGTGTAGTATAATTATGGGCAGGGTATCTGTTGGAGTAGAGTGTGGATCTGAGGGAGCATCCAATAGGGTTGGATTTACCTGGGGAGCAATCCAAGGCATTGAGAGAGTAGGTATGGGAGGTGGAGAGACTTGTTGTGAAGCAGAGCTGGCTTTCCAAGCAGGAGATGGGCTATGTGAGAAGCTTCTGGCCAACCAAAGCTGGGCTTCAAGGGCAGTTATACGGAGGTGGAGGGTTTTTATGTAGCATGATTGGCTTTGTGGGAAGAGGTAGGTTCGGGGCTGTGTTTGACAAGTTAGGCCACTTAGAAGCAGACAGACAGGGGCAGAATTTCTGATGAAACCAGAAGGGACTGGAGGGAGAAGTCTGGTTGTGGGGTGGGGTATGAAAGAGAAGGGATGAGTTTGGAGGTACTAAGATATGGGATTAATGGGTTTATGAGGAAATAGTGTAGTTAGGGGCTGGGTATCTGGTGGATGAAGTGAGGATTCGAGGGAGAAGCCCGATGTAGGCTGGGTTCTTGGTGGAGCAAGGAGAGACGTAGAAGGAGGAGATATGGATATGGCCTGGTTTCTGGTGGTACAGAGCAAGGATTCCAGGAAAGGGTGGAGTTGAAGAAGGCTTTCCCTGTAGCAGAGGAGGGCTTTCAGGAAGCAGTCTGGTTGCAGTCAGGCCTTTGAAAGTTTACAGCAGGACTACCAGTGGGTAGGTTAGTTAAGGTTGGACTTTTGAATGAGGAGGCTGACTGGAAGTGGGTTTCCAGTGGATCCAGTCATGTTTTATGGGAAGGAGGATAGGAAAGTGGCAAGACTTAGTGAAGAGTTGGGTGACAAAAAATATACAGTTACTCCAAATAGGAACACCATTTTCTGTCAGTTTAGAATTGTATTACTTTTATGTATGCAAGAGATATTGGAGAAAGAAACCAAGTAATAATTCCTTTCTAGTGAAAATTTTCTTTATTCCAGTTGAGTGAAAATAAAACCACAGGTCACATCAGGCTCAGAGGCACACAGTAGACTAAGACACATGAAGCACTGGACTTGATTCCCCAGCACAACTTTTAAGAACCACAAATAAAAATTTTTAGATGTCTCACTTAGTAATAATGGACACTCTATTGTCTTAAAATTGTGAATGAATGAAACTTTTACTCTGACCATTTTAGAAATCCTAAAACTATGTAAGCAGTAATAATGTTTTAACTTTTTATAATATTGGAAGGTATACTAAAATTAATTAGGAAAATATAAAATGTACACAGATTGTTCATTCTCCAGCATCAACTTTAATCTAAAAGAATTTAAAACAATAAAATTGCCATATAGTGAGATTGCAGCATGGTTATTTTTTTTCCAGTCATCAAAATGGTGACTTAAACAATGTGTATTTATCTTTGGATGCATCACTGTTAAAACATATCTAAGAATGTAAAGCACTTCTATAGAGACCCTGAAGAGACTCAGAAGGATCTGTGAAATGATGCTGGAATAAAATTAATGACTAATTACAGTAGGAATTGATTTTCTCTAGGTCCACAAATAATTTCCAGAAGAAAAGGCTGCATTGAAAAATAAACGAAACAACGAAAAGGAAGCAGGCAGGCAGACCTTGAAGTAAACATTATCCAATGAACAATATCTATTGAGGCATGATTGCAATCTTCTTTTATTTAAATTACAATTACTGACCTATGTTCTTCCCTAATGCCAAATAATAAAGCCATGAAAACGCAATAATCATTTTCAAGGCCTTATACTTTACAAAAATAATTCGATGAATGTATTGCTAGAAAGTAAAGATAGATGTCTGAGATAAAGAGTGAAGAACATATCCCCAATTTCTGGCTCTTCAAGATGAGAGGGGTACAAGCCAAATCACAAGGGGAATGGACAGAAGTACATTAGTGCATACCTGTAGTTCCCAAGATGCAATAATTAATATAACAGGGGAGAAAATCAACATGACCATCACAGGATTTAACACTGGAGAGGAAAGAGAAGAACAGTGAAAATGAATGGAAAATTACAAAGGATGCCCTTGAATATTTGGCAGAAGAGTGCGTGGCATTGAGGTCTAAACTATGTGGAGGTGTTATAGGAAACTACCTGTGCTCATATGGTGCCACAAGCAGTGAAGAACTTACGATTTACAAGACATTGAATAATCATAAAAGTCTTGCTTCAGTAGTACAGAGTTAAACCTTGATAAATTCTGTTTAGAAACACCTAACAAACTATAAAACCAAGACCAGAAGATTCAAATTGTATATATGTAACTTGACTGTTCGCAACAATAGAGTTCAAAAAATCAAATCACATAATGTGGATGCAAAAGCATAACATTATTAAGGTAACCATTAAACCTCACACATTTTATGGGAGTAGTCCTTATTATAAAAGATTTGTTTTCCTTACACATTTTGGATGTACAAAACCAACAAAAAACAAAAGCAAAACAAAGAAAAGACAATTGGCAATAGAGCTGGATGCCAGTGCTTCCTCCCTATTCCTAGATAGTCACGAGCCTGAGATTAAAATATCATGGTTCACAGATGGCTGGTGTAGCAATCCATGACACATTTATGTTCAATTATTCAATCAACGACAGAGTTAAACCTTGGTTCAAATACTACAAACTCAGTCAATCATGAGTGAAAAAAACAAGCAAGAGTTTGAGGCTCTGAGTCAAGTTTCATTAGTGTACGTGTGTGTGCGTGTGTGTGTGTGTGCGCACACACAAATGGAATGAGAGAGGAAGAGGGAGAGAAAACAGGGAATATTAAGAGTTTAAGGACTATCCTAAGCATATATTAATTAATAAAAATGAGGGAAACCATGGAACCTATGTTTCTTTGAGTCTGGCTTCCTTCACATAATATGATTGGCTTCTAAGTCTTTCCATTTTATTATGAAAGGGGCTGTGTCATTATTTCTGATAGATGCATAAAATTACATTGTTTATATATACCACATTTTCCTGATCCATTCATCTATTGAGGGGCATCTTGATTGGTTCCAATAATGCTCCCAAAAACATTGTTGTAGATTTAATGGGTTTTAGCTTGAGATCATTTCAACAAATGCCCAGGAGTGGGATTACGGGCTCCAGAGCTATGTATATTTGACCTTACAAAATGAAGCTAATTGAAATGAACTCCAAAACATGGAAAAAACCGTCTTTTTTCAGATGTCAACCTTGATGTCGGTAGAGTATCTAGATCTTATTTTATTTCATTTGTCTTTTGCCATTGGTTTATCCCTGGCAATCTCTGTCTTGATTCTGGTTCCTTCCATCTTGTATATACATTTATCTGATTTGGAGAAGGAAAGGGAAAAAATATAATGATGAAAGATGTAAAAAGAGTAACTCATTGCAACAATGATATTCACGGATATATAACGGAAATGCACTTTACAACTTTGGAGTGGGTGGGTGGTATATGTGGTGGGAAGGGATAGGAGAACAACAATGGAGTGGGTAACAATATTCAATAAGGAATGCAACTCACTCATGTAACTGTAACTACCCTGTATAGTATTTTTGAAATAAAATAAAAATTTAAAATTGAGCCTATCCTAGAAAAAATATTGTTTTCAAAATAATACATCTGTCACAGACCTTGTGAGTGATCCTAAAGTCAAGCTATTAGACTTGGAAAAAGATAGATTGGGAAGCCATCTCAAACAGCAATCGAAAGGCTGAGAGCTGTGCTCTGTAAAGGCCAAGCAGTCAAGGGAAGACAGGGGTATGATTTATTACCTCAAGAGTATTTAAGTTCGAGCTGTTGGACACTAAAAGATTAAGACTTCAGAGACACAATGGATGTCTGTGTTATGGTTGGAATGACTATTGTTCCCTTCTGCTCCCTAACAAGAAGGGATTCAATTGTCACTATGTCTACAAACAATACTTCATGTTAATAGTTGTAACCACAAGCTATATTGATGTCTTTGCGGACATACCTGCAGCCACTGACCACCACCCCCACCCCGGTAGTAGAATGAATATAAAGCATGTCAAGCAGGATTTAGGGATCCAGAAGTTGGCATTGACGCTTTGGGTCCTCTGGTGTCTTCTTTCCTATCACTTCCTGTGATTTCTTAGTTCTTTGTCCAGGTATCCCATCATCTTGGTTGTCCCATGGTTGCGGTTAGTGACAGTACTGATATTCTGAACACCTCAAAACAAACTATGACAAAAACTTCCTCAAAGAACATTGACAAATGTATAGGAGCACCTGGAAAGATACCAAACATCAGCAGTCACCCTATGATCCTCTAGCAAGAAAGTACAATTCAGGAGTATCTTTACTTCTGATAATATGAGATAGATAATTGTCCCTAGGTATTTGGTATTGCATACATTTCCAGAAACACATATACATTGTGAAATAATGTCATTTATTTCATAGATCACAGACCATGTGACTGGAGTGATTACCCTAATATCTTATCTCAGTTTCCTGATTCAGAATTAGATGAGTGGGAATTGCCTAATTATGAGGATTTCTCCAAGAAACTCAAGAACACAAAATGAAGTGTCAGGGGCAGGCCGTTACATACCTGTAAGGATTTTACATATATTACAGTAATATACACCTACACTGATCAGCATTCATGGCACATTGGTGTGTTATAATGGTCTTCAGATCAGAAATATGCTAAAGCTTAAAGTAGGATGATGGGCTATACATTTTCAACGCAAGAGTGATGATCACCCCCTGCAATTATTCTCAATGGAGAATCCTTCCTATACATTTTACTGACTTAGCATCTATTCTGGGCTTTACCATTATCAGGCAGGGTCACACTGTATTGAGCTACAATACTGCAGCAACCTTAGCTGCCTTTGAATTTTATCTCAAATATTGATACCAAGGTCAACTCTGCAACTCTAATTACATAGTGAACACCTGGACTTTTCAAGCGTGGTTAAATATTCAGCTATCATTGCTCATTGCCAGTGTTAAAGATCTCACTCCTTTAGATTTATTGTGTATCTTCTTGTATTTCCAACACTGCTTTAGATGTTGGATTTTGAAATAGAGCTTTTAGTTTGCATTTGATTTATGGAGGTGCTAGTGGTGCCAGTTGAACTGCATATATTATAATGTAAGTAATTTGATGTTTTGACATATAAATTTAATTTTGCAAATTGAGGAGGGGAATATACATGACTCACGCAAGTTTTTATGTGTATTCGTATTGCTATATTGTGAACTTCCTAAAAGCCATCCATGGGAACACATGTCCCTAATCCCATCACTTCTGTCACTGAGACAAGGCTTGAAAGGTCCAGACCACTTGGCGCTTCATAGTGAGAACCTTTCTACAAAGAAGGGGGAGAGAACAGCGAAAAGAGAAAATGAATCTTCCAACTGTTTTCTTACATATTCTTTACACTTAACCATTGAGACCACCATAATAGTATTGTTTATGACTTCTTTCCTACACTTTTACTGTTCTTTGCTGTTTTATTTATGGATCTCTAAAAATCATATAAGAAACACATAAGAAATGTATATAAATCATATAAGAAATCATAAAAAAATAGTTTGTTAGGGATATATAATCCAAAAAGAATAATTTTAGGAAAGTAGTAAGCACATAAAATGTAATGCATTGTCATTGTTGAAAACTTCAGCAGTTGTATTTTATTTACTCTCATAACAAAGTTTATAAACTAAGTTACAATAGTATTCCAAATGGAAAACAGAACTAGAAACATGAAGGGTAGCACTAAAGAATGCTACTGCTACCACTAATAGAGTAAGAATGAAATTTAGGCAAAATTCCTTCAGAGTAAAAGACACAGGATAGCCGCAACATTACTTTCATTGTTCATATGAAGAAAAGAACTTTTTTGGTAGTAAAGACAAATTTTCACAGATATTAATATCAATTGGGTATATATTTCTTAAGGCCTTCAGGAAGGATGCTGTGACCATGTTGGTGGAAACTGACTTCTTTGAGACCTACTTCACAATGTGCAGACACCATTCCAAGCACTGCACTTGCATTAGGGTAATTTTAGTGCTCATGTCTGTTCTTCAAGTTAGGAAATGAATTAAGTATTTTATTAAAAACAGAAGTAGGAAGAAGGCCAAACAAATTTCCCAAGTACCTAAGACTGATTAGTTGTCGACCTATAATTCAAATCCAGGTTTCCACCAGGCATATCTGAGGCTATTCTCTGTAACATTCATTACCTTTAAAGAGTTATGGAGCGGATGAACTCACATTATCTTCCTAATTATGGTTATAAGGGCAATAACAATGCTACAGAATATAAGCATTTTTAAATGAAAAGGGTGTGGATAATGAGAGTGTAAGTGATCTTTATACCAAATAAAGATCGGTTTAATTTCTACAAAAATACCTGAATGAACATCACTCACCGTCCACTGTTTATTATTCCTGGAGTAATTCCTTAAGGAGAACAAATTCCCTTTTTCTGATGAACACAGGCTTTTATCATTAAGTACCTTGAATACACAGGGAATAGTTTTTATGGATATATAATACAAAAGAAATAATTTTTGTGACTAGTTACTTTCTTGTTGTACTAAAGAAAATCTATTCCCTATTCTAAAACTTATATCAATTTAATGGATATTAGTTTTATCAGTATAAATTAGGTGTGCATAATATATGTAATGTATTCTATTACATAACATATAAATGATATATTTATAATACATGTATCATTATTGATATTCTATAAATAATATTCTATAAATATTATAAATAATATATGTATAAAACTGGTTTTAGTATTATACTGTGAAGGATACAAGGAATGACAACTTTATTTAACTAAATATATTTGTATGTTTTAGTCACATAATTTATTTTTGTGCCAGTACTGATACTTGAACTATGGTCTGGGTCTTGTCCCTGAGCCATTTCATTTAGACTGGCTTCATATAGCTATCTTCAGATCTCAGCCCCTAAGTAGCTGGGATTACAGATATGAATCATGTTATATATTTTTTATTGTGAAAATACTGTACAGAGGGGTTACAATTACATGGGCAAGATAGTGAGTACATTTGTTATCAAGCATTGTAGCCTCCTCCTTTGTTTACCCTTCCCATCCCTTCCCATCCTCCCTCCCCCCATTCCCAATCCTCCCCCCGCAAGTTGTAAAGTTCGTTTTTGACATGACAACTTGTACTTCTCATTGTTGCAACAGGTCCTCGTGTTATATATTTTGAATTCCGTAATTGGCATGTTCCTACATAATTATTTCTGAATGTTCAATTATGTTATGATATTCCATTTCTAAACCAATTCTGAATAAATAACTACTTATTGGGTAAAACGCTATGCTGCAATCGAACTTGTAAGGACCCTACCTTAGTATCAATTTTCAAAGACATTTCTAATTTAATTCCTGGACAGATGAGCAGAGAAATTAAATTATGTATGCATAATATACGTAAAATACTATATTACATAAAATATAAATGATATATTTATAATATATGCATAATTAGGGATATTCTATAATTACTATAAATAATATATTATACAACTGGTTTTTATATTATACTGCTAAGGATACAAGGAATGTCAACAACCCTATCTTAACTGTCTCATTTTCAACAGTATGTAAACTATGCCATGAACATATAACTCAAGAAAGCATACATCTGTAATCACGTATTCACCTTCAAATATTCTCCTCATCATTATGAGGAAAAGAAGTGGCACTGTGGTTCAAGTGGTAGAAGGCTCCCCTTGAGCTGAATAACTCAGTGATATGTTAACACCCAGGTCCTGAATTTAAACCCCAGGACCGACAAAAATACAATTTGAAGAATTAAAGCATTAGGGCTGGGAAGGAAACTCAGTGGTAGAATGCTTGTCTTGCATTCATGAAGTCCTGGGTTCAATTCCTCAGCACCACATAAGAAGAAAAAGTGGAAATGGCTTTGTGGCTCAAGTGGTAGAGCACTAGCCTTGAGATGAAAAGCTCATCAAGGACAGTGCCCAGACCCAGAGTTCAGGCCCTCCTACCATCACCACTAATAACTACAAATTAAAGCATCAAACAACCTGAAGTTGTTATCCAGAATAATTAGGGCAGCATTATCCATTTACATGACTTAGTGACTTTAAGCCTAGTTTACCAGGGGAGGTAGTGGACAATTGTGTGTTTACCAAAACCTGCAAAATTCTTTTGTACTTTCCCTAGGAGAGAGAAAGGAGGCAATGTGGGGAGGAGGGGAGGTGTTGGTGACCTTGCCTTTTGGTGCAGTGATTGTTTTCTGGAGTAAATTCAGAGAAATTCTGCTTGCAATCCCAGTTGCATGGGGAATGAAGAAGCCATGCCCTGGAAGTGTTTTTATCCTGTCCTTGGCCTGGTTCCAACCACCACTGTATAATCCAAGTACCACTTCAGGACCAAGAAGCTGTGAAGACTACTGATCCACTGGATAGGTGGAACTAACCACAGCCAGAAAAGGCAAAAAATGCAATGCCCAGGGCAGCACTGGAAATCTACACCAGGGAAAGATTTTTTTTATATTTTTTATTGTAAAAATGCTGTACAGAGGGTTTACAGTTACATGAGTAAGGTAATGATTACATTTCCTATTGAGCATTGTTACCTCTTCCTTTGTTTTTCCCCTACTACTTCCCTCCCCACCTCTCCAACTCCTTCTTCCTTGACTCCTGCCTGACATTATAAATTCATTTTCGACACAGTGTCCTGTATAACTCATCGTCACAATGCATCCCAATTTCAGCATTCTGCTATAACCTTTCCACTCCCCAAATTACAAAAATGTATATAAAAGATGCAGTACACTAGAATCAAATACAGTGAAAACAGGAATTATACCATGGGGGTATGAACCTACAAAAGAATCACATAATGCATTATAAGTATATTAAAAACAAAAGGCAAGAAAGATAAAACCACTTGTGTCTCTGACTTGGGGTATATTTCGTTTAACATCATCTTATATGGTCATATGTACATAGCCTTTGATCTTTTGTGCTTGTACTAGACATGTACTAGTCCTTGCAAACAAGGGAAAACGTGGGACCTATGTTTCTTTGGGCCTAGCCTTACTTCACTTAATATAATACTTACCAAGTCTTTCCATTTCCTAAAAAATGGGGCAATTTCATTCTTTCTAATGGAGGCATAGAATTCAATTGTGTGTGTGTGTGTGTGTGTGTGTGTGTGTGTGTGTGTGTGTGTGTGTGTGTGTGTGTGTATCACATTTTTTTGATCAACTCATGTACTGAGGAGCATCAAGGTTGGGTCCATATCATAGTTTTGGTGAATAATGCTGCAATAAACATGGTGGCGCTTGCAACTTTGGTATGATCTTGTTTGTGATCATTTGGGTAAATGCCTAAATGCCCAAAAGTGGGATTGCTGTGTCATAGGGGAGCTTTACCTGGAGTCTTTTCAAGAACTTCCATACTGCTTTACAAAGTGTTTAAACAAGTTTACACTCCCACCAACAATGAAATAGGAGTCCTTTTAGACACAACCCCTCCAACATCTGTTGCTATTATATTTCTTGATTATAGCCATTCTAACTAGGGTAAGGTGCAATCTCACTGTTGTCTTGATTTGCATTCTTTTGTAGCTAGAATAGTTGAGCATTTCTTCAGGTGCCTAATGGCCATTTTTATTTCTTCTTCAGAGAACTCTCTAAGTCTTTAGCCAACTTAGTTATCGAGCGGTTGTTTCTTTGAGGATTTTCCTGTTGGAGAATTTAAGTTTTTGAGTCCTAAGTATATCTTAGATGTGAGACCTTGTCCATTTTATGTCTCATGAAATCTTCTACCAGAACGTGGGCTTTCTATTGATCTTGCTAACTATGACTTTTGCTTTGTAGAAGCTCTGATATTTCATGTAATCCCATTTGTCCAAATTTTCTTTGATTTCTGTTTTTTGACTATTATAATATGTTTATTGTATACAGACTCCTTTAGCACTTGGAATTTATAATTCCATCGCATCTTGTAATAGCAAATTACTAGTTTAATAAAGAGATGAATTAAAAAATTAATTTCTTAACTTATCTTTTTTTACTCTTTGTTTCTGGCTCTCTTTCAGCCTGTACTAAAAAGCTCTCGAGTTTATCCTATTCCTTCATGCAATGTTTTCATGGTGTCTTCTTTTATTTTGAGGTCTTTGATCCATTTGGAGTTGATTCTCATGCAGGGTGATATATACGGATCTAGCTTTAGTTTTCTACAGGTGTTTAACCAATTGTGCCAACATCATTTACTCAAAATGCTGTCTTTCTTCCATTCTATTTTTTTGCTCCCTTGTCAAACATTCGGTGGCTATAGGTCAGGGGATTCATTTCTCAGTCTTCAGTCCTATTCTGTTGGTCCTCAGGTCTGTTCTTGTGCCAGAACAAAGCTGTTGTTATTACTATGGCTTTTTAGTAGAGTTTGAAATTTGGAACTGATATTGCTCCAGTGCTGTTCTTTCTGCTAAGGACTGACAAAACCTAAAGCCATCATTATACTTAATGGTGAAAAGTTAAGGACATTTCTTATAAATTCAGGAATGAGATAAGGATGTCTGCTCTCTCCACTACTCTTCAATTTAGTATTAGAATGCTAGATGGCGCAATAAGACAAGATGCTAACTTTCATGGGATCCAAATAGAGAAAGATGAAGTAAAACTATCCATCTTTGCAGATGAGCTGGTCTTGTATTCAAAGAACCCCATGTACTCCACTCCTAAGTTACTTGAGCTGATCAGAAACTTTGGCAAACTAGCCGAGTATAAAATTCACCCTCAGAAATAAATGGCTTTCCTGTATTCCAATAACGATATGAGTGTGGCTGAAATTGGGAAAGCAACCCCGTTTTAATACCCACACAAAAAATAAAATACCTAGGAGTTAACTTAAGAGGTGAAGGACCTCTATGATGGAAATTTAAAAACCTGAAAAAGAAAATGAAAGCATAACTCAGGAAGTGGGCAACCTCCCATGCTCATGGATTGGGAGGATTAACATCATGAAAATGGCAATACTGCCAAAGGCTATATCCAAATTCAATGTGATACTTATCAATATCCCAATCTCACTCTTCAATGAAATAGAAGAAGCAATCCAAAAAGTCAGATGGAACAATAAAAGACCCCGAATAACAAAGAGGTCTTTGTGATAACCCTGCCTGTAGCTCACAAAACACTTAATTCTTAGGTCTGGACAATTTTTCCTAGATAGTAAATTACTTAAATGTAATTTGAACGCATAAAACATGCATATAAAAATAGCACATTGTCATCTCATGCGAAAACAACCCTTTTTCCATCTCAAATTTATTTCCTGAAAGGCATTTTTAGAGAATCTATTTTCATTTTTAGATGAAAGGCTTGTAGGAAACTATGTTCATAATCTGGCTCCTCCTCCCGCACCTCAACACCTAAAACACAAATTTCACAACACATTTACAAGAAACAATAAAAAAAAACCTGGGAATGCTCAGATGCTGAACGTTTTTACAAAACCCAGAATAAAACTCTGCTGTCTGAGTGAGGGCCTTTCTGAATAAATTAACAAACAAACTCAAAAAAGCAGCCAGGAGTACAAGATGTGAGTGTCCCTGGCTGCTGCTCCATGGACAAGGAGCATGGAAGGGCTTCCTGAGCCTACTGGAGAGAGGATGGAAGAAGTTTCCTTGCCAGCCTGAGTACAAAAGTTGGCATCACCTCTCCTGGGCCTGTCTTTCTTGTCTTCTCCCCACAGCAGAGCAGAATAGTCCTATGCTCCATGAAGGATAAATATTGTACAAGCTGATCCACAGACTGGCTTCTGTTTAATTTGTACTCTTTCCTAGGTGGGCAGCCCCTGCCCTGTAGTGTATGTGTGCTCCCAGGGGCTGATCCTCAGGGCCCAGGCCCACGGAGCAGGCATTTGCTAGATGTGAGTCAGTGACATTGTGTCATTCAGGCAGCAGCTGCTGGGTTGCTGCCCTAGCCCAACAGCAGGTGCACCCTGATCTTCTCCCACAGTCCCAGGAGAGGTGCCCACAAAGGTCCGATATGGTCATGCTGCCACTAGGATCCTACTTCACCAGACAGACCAGCATGCCAGATGAAGTGGCTGCCGCCTGAATTACTAATTATTTTATAGAGCAGTATTAAAGTGATACACATTACTGTATGATTTGTAATGCTCTATCCTTGAGTCTCTAGTCAAAGATCATTGAACTTTATACTAGCAAAAATGGATTTTATTGTTTGTATTCATAAGGCCATAATGTAAAACTGAAATAAAAGTACAACAAAACTCTTAACCATAAACACGTGATTAAATATCAGAATTTGAAAAAAATTGTATGTAAGTAGTACAAATAAAGTTATACTAGAATAGTAAAATACACACAAAATATATTACATTAGTTGTATTCAAGTGTAAAATAAGTAATTACAGACAGAATTCCTACTGGATAAAAATATTACAATGGTTTAACAAGTTGAAGTGATATAGTTTATATATTTTGTTTTTATAAAACTTATTTATATCTCCCAGTTCTGTTTATCTCAATGAAGGGAACTGTTAGAAAGTAGATATTATATGTGGCACCTCTTGCTTCCAGTACCATGAAGGGGAGTGGCGCTTCCTAATGGGAGTCCTGGGATGAAACCCACACCCGGCCCATGTAGACCCATCAGTGGTCCATGTGGTGACCCTAAGGGGGCCCAGGACACTGCATTGCTGCTGCAGCAAGTATAACACTTGTTGCTGTGCGCTGTAGCCAACAAGGCTCCATTAGTGACCAAACCAAGCAATCCAGACTCAGATGTCAAAGCCAGGGGGGAAGGCAGGGCAGACACCAAGTCCTGCCTTCCATCAGTGCAGCCTACACTGCCAAGACCAGGCCCATTCCCCTGCTTTGGAGAACAACGAGGGTAGGGGGTGAGCCCATTGCCTCCAAATGGAGTATCCCTGGAATGGTACCCAGAGCTGGCCCCATATGGGCCAGAAGGGTGATGGAGGAGACTACACAGCAAAGCCAACGGGGCTTCAGTCCCTCGGTGCTGCAGCTGGTGTGCTGCAAGTCCAGGCTCCTCTGGCACGGATGGGCATATGTTGGGTTGGCCCTGTACCTGACTCCACAGGGTCCAGAAAATGGAGGTCCACAGAGATGATGAAGGGGCTCCAGGTTGCTGAGCTGCTGCAGCTGTCACAAGCCAGCTGGCAGAAGGGCCAGCACATGGCTCCAGTCCCCCGCCCCCCTTAAAGCCTGATGAGGTGAACCAAGGCTAGGCTACCTAGCCCCAAGGAGGCAGACTGCATGCTCAGCCTTCCTTTACCCATGGACTGTGCAGTGTACAAACATGGTGTCCCCCACCCCTCACTCATGGGGACAGGCAGTGACCCCAGAACTGAGTCTGCCTAGGATGGGCCACACACTCAGGAGCACAGAAGACAAGTACCAGCACAGCTGGAGGAGGAGAGGGCAGCAGTGGCCTCAAATCCAGCCCCATGGCTGCCAGCTGCTGGGTGAAATGGAGCAACTGAGACTGGGAATTTAGGTGGGATGCATGGGCGGGCTTCATCCAGCAATTCTGGGGAGCATGCACACACATCCACTCACTGCACATCCACCGTAAGGGAGTTGACCCCACATCTCAACAGGTGACCTAAAAAGACACCCACACCCACAGGGACTACAGAAATGGAGTTTCACATAATGACTTGGAAAGGGCTCCAGGGCACAGCCTTGGAGCAATGAACAATTGGCAAAAAAAAAACAAAAAACAAAAAGAAAAGAGAAAGAAAAACGAAAAATGTCCAGGAAAACTATTCATCAATGATAACCTATTACACTTTAAAAACAGTTTTGCTTTCCTCTTGTCCTATATTTTTGCATGGGGATTTCTGAATTAACCAGAAATCTCCAGGATTTCTTCGTGCATAGTAACACTAATATATATAGCTTCTATTCTTTTTTTTAATTAAGGGAAGTTGCATTTAGTCCTTTCCCATGTTTGATTCATGAAAAGAAATCCTGAACTGTATCTGTAAAACACCAAACTCAGCATTTCTTCTGAACACCTCACTGAAGAAAGAGAATAAAATGACCAAGCAACAGGTACACCCATATTGTCACTGTGCTAGCTATTTCTCTGATTAGAAAATAATCCTGCCTGCACATGCAGATCGCTAATGTAAAATGTTTTCCAACAGCTCTTGTTGTTATCTTACATTTATCTTCCTCTCCCTACCTCTTCTACTGCTCCTCTTCCCTACTGTCCTGTTTCCCTCTTCCTTCTCTCCTACCTCTACTTTCTCCCTGTCCCCTCCTCTTCTCTCTCGTGCTATGACCTTTCTTCTCTCTTACCCCTTCCTCCTCCTGTCCTTTCCTCTTTCTCCTACACTTTCACTTTTTTCTACATCTTTATGGTCCTGGCAGTTGGACACGCACTAAGCAAATGCTCTGCTGCTTGCTACAGGCCTCCAGTCTGGACTTCATTTCAATGACACTCTATCTCTTTGCTACAAACCCAACAAAGTCTTTTGATTCAGGATTTAATTCATTGTACATATTCTACATCATGAATATGTGCTACTTCATACAGTGTGGCTAATAGGTTTGGATTATGCTTTGGGCTTCAGTTAAACTCATCAGAAACAATGTCTTTGAAGGCAAACTAATGTGATCCTGTTACTCCCACATTAATGAACTGGTTACTTTGTATCTTGCACAAGTACTTCCATATTGCTTCCAGTTTAATGAACTGTAACTTTGTGGTAGCACCCACAGTAATACTAACCCAAGGATTGCTGGGGATCAGAAGATTAAGTCCAGACAGGAAAATCCATGAGATATGCATCTCAAATTAACTATTAAAAAGCCAGAAGAAAACTTGTGACTACGTGGTTTAGTGCCATACTTCCACAGAATATGCTGACGACAGGACCCAGGCCTGAGTTGAAGACCTGTGGTGGGTGCACACACACCCCCAACCCCCCCCACACGAACGCACACACTATTTCCCAGCTAGAGCAATTACAATATCTGTTTTCCCAATGACATATCTGAGTTCCAATCCTATGTGTTTGGATATTTTTGAAAGCTGTATCATCAACTTACTTAATTTTAATAAATGACACCCCGCTCACTATTATTTAATCCTGGTTGGAAAATATTTTAAGACACATTTTCATGTAGAAAATTGAGTTTTTTCCCCAAATCGTGACTGTCCTGGTTTATAAGAAAGAAAGAATTGTGCCTTTAATTCATTAGTTCATAAATTAAAAAAGTAACCCTAACCCTAGAACCAGTTGCCTCTGCATTCAAAAAGGCACACGATATATATTATATTTATACATACTATCTTTGATTCAACTCATCTTTCTTAAAATAATTTTTAGTTTTACTCAATATCTTGTCATTTTTCTAACACGAACCCTAACTGGAAAATTCAGGCTAATCCTTACACTAATCATATCCCAATCCTAATATTATTAGCAGTTTCCTATTTCATATTCATCCTAATTCTTCATCAATATACATTATCTCATGAGGTTGTTGTGAAGGCTCCAGTAACCAGTGTGGTCAAAAACATTTCCTGAATTCTAAATTTTAATCTAATCATTTTTAGCCTTTGATTATATCATTTATTGTTTCTTCAGAGCAATTAAACTAAAATAAATACTACTTTTTAAACATTTCACTCAAATTGTAAATAATATTAACATAGTTAAACAGAGACTAATCATTTCAAACTCACCATATTTGATGATCTTAGCGTGAAGAATGTAGAGATTATAAGAACCCTATACTCAATATTTTTGGCTAGATTAAATTAAATTATATATCTGGATTTCTAAATTGGAGTAAATCACATGGAAATAGGAAAACAAGAAGAAAAATGATTACTTTGGGATCACTTTCTTCTTTAAAAACATTTTATTGTGAAAACACCGTACAGAGGGGTTACAAATATATGGGCAACGTAATCAGTTCATTTGTTATCAAGCATTGTTGCCTCCTCCTTTGTTTCCCTTTACCATCCTTTCCCATCTCTACCCCTTCGCCAGCCAAAGTGGTAAAGTTCGTCTTTCGACATAACGTCTTGTACATCTCATTGTTGCAATGGGTCCAACGGTATCCCTAAAATTATGAAGCAAAAACTTCTCCGAGAAATATATTTTTCAATAAAATGTTTCAATCCTTAGGTAAAGTGCTTTATCCTTCAAATATAGAAGGATAAAATTTTTCTCAAAATAGAAATTCTGCAAATAATCTAATGTATGTTTTCATGCACAAAATTCTATGACTTCTAGTCTTGTTATGTGATTTTCATTATATTTGTATTGAGAAATGATTCCTAATTATATTTATTACAAACTTCTGTATTCATACAAATCATGCCTGTACATGCTAATTTACATAATTTAATACACAAACAAAATTATCTTTTTTCCTGTCTCCCACAGGTAAGGATGAGGTTCTGAAGTATATTAAATGAAAGCAATCTAAAAGAGAGTCTATGTGTCTTTCCCCTTCTCCTCCACAAATTATACCGACATCAAATACAGTGAAAGCAGGGGTTATACTGTGGGGGAGGAACATACAAAGCAACAAAGAAATAATCTTATAAATGCATTAGAAACAATCGCATGAATAAAAAAAAAACATTTGAATACATATCTTAGGGTTCATTTCCCTAACATCACCTTATCTGACCTTTTCTGCTTGACTCAGACATATACTAGATATTGCAAATAAGGGAAACCATGGAACCTATGTTTCTTTGGGCTTAGCTTACTTCACTTAATATAATTTTTTCCAAGCCTTTCCATTTCCTAACAAATGGGGCAATGCCATTCTTTCTGATGGAGGCAACAATGAGAAGTACAAGTCGTTATGTCGAAAACGAACTTTACAACTTTGGTGGGGGGATGGGGAGGATTGGATGGGGGGGCAGAGGGAGGATAGGAAGGGATGGGAAGGGGAAACAAAGGAGGAGGCTGCAATGCTTGATGAGAAATGTACTCATTATCTTGCTCATGTAATTGTAACCCCTCTGTACAGTATTTTCACATTAAAAATAAATAAAAATTTAAAAAAATAAAAGAGAGTCTATGTGGATTGGAAATTTGCAACATAAGGATGGGATCATGAGCACATTCTACTTGGCTGAACAGGAGTTCTTGTCTCTACAGTACTTTCTTGCCATTTAAGCACACAGGGAAAGCCACAAAATTTGAAGTTCATATGAATGAATTATACTCCTAAAAGGTGTGGCAACCCTGCTCAAAAGCTCAATTTTATCACTAGTTCTTTGTGCTTGCTGGCTGATCAATTTCCCTATCATATTTACATATTATTAAGCATATTAGTCATTCAACTGACAGTACATGGCAGAAGACTCCTGAAATCACATCTATTGCTGTGTAATATTTAGAAGATAAGAAAAAGATTATATTGATCTTTAATTCCTCCCTTTTGCCTTCAATATAGTAATTAATTGTCAAAACAATCGTATAAGATGTTATTCTATTTTCCAAATTGAATTAGAGATTAAGCAAGTGTTTTTTGCAGTAAAGTGATGACAGTAGTATCACAGCTCTGATATGAGCACATCCTCCCTAACAAGTAATGCTCTATGGACTGTAAATATGGACGCCACACTAAATTCTCTCTCTCTGTCTCTCTTTTTGTCTCCCTACTCACACACACACACACACACACACACACACACACACACACACACACACACACACACACACACACACACACACACACACATAGTGCTGCCACCCAGACACATCGGAGATCAGTTCCATTCCTTTGTAATTATAGTTGATTGATGTTGTTCCCTTGCTTTTCTTTGATTTAGGATCTTGCTTGGACCTGTATGATTCCCTGAGATCAAGTCCCTTCTTAGTATACCGTGTATCTTTGTATGCTTCATGCCAATTAACAGTACCTTGAATACAATATCTTCAAACTTGACATTCAAGTCAAACTCCATGAATTCATACTACTATTCCAAAATATTAAAATGTATTGGATCTAGAGACAGAATGCCCACCTTGTTATTTTAGAAAGAATTGACATCATGAAAAAGAAGAATATTAATCAGGTACTGAGGTAAGAGAATGGAAGTATGTGGGAAAATGTAGAATACTGTATGTGTGTTAGAGATAGAGAATAATAGGCTCATTTATTGAAAACTTGTCATCCTATATTGAAACCTCTATTTATGTATACAGTTTTCCAGGTACTTTGCTTACCTATCACTTCTGATCACAAATCTTCTTATGAATGTTTATAGTATCTTTGAATAAATCACACAATTTGCAGGTAATTATCATCTTAAGGAAAGACAGTCTGCTTCTGCGTTTTTCATTATATGTGACAAACCCTTATTTTTTGTTTCCCCGTTTGCTGAATAAATGTATTACTGGAAACAGAATATTGACAGCAAATCTGAGTGTAATTTTCATTTTGTAAATTTCAAATATAATAAAAACTTTGTATTGACTAGTTTTTTTTAAAATGAGTGATATTCATGAACACAATATTTTGGTGCCTTTAAGTCAATTGAGAATTGCTGTGGTAGTTCTTGTGTCTTTAGACTTAACCATTATTTTATTCATGTATAAACATTGCATTGCACTTTTTTATTTTTATATATAAATAATCCCCAAGGGTTTACTTTAAAGTGATAATGGAGGGAGGTTGTCTTCTTGTTCCAAACTTTATATTTACGTCATTAAAATACTAGAAACACATGATGTTTACTGGAGCAATATAAAAGATAAGGACATATTTCTAAAGCGAATGGATTTATTAATTAAAACATAGAATAGAGTAAAATAGTCAGGTTTCTTATTTGAGACTGCATAAATTTTATATGAATGTAGCTCAAGATAACTTTCAAAGATAAATTCATATTTATATTACTGAGATTTACATCACAATATAAGAAATATAGGTATTTTAAGAAATTGGTCATTCAAAGCCCTAGATACCTAATGGATGAAAAATGGACTTGATAAAAAGCAGAGGAAAACAATTCAACATGCATCTATTATGATTTTATAATACTAATATGAAAGCAATGGAGCTTTTCCCTTTCTGAAGAAGAACGTTTAGGCAGTAATGTTAATGTAATTTATAAATTGTAATGAGTCTATAGTCTTTTCCTCCAAGATATCCAAGAGTACTATACTCATCCTTTGAAGAGTAAATTAGTAATTATTTTCATTAGCTTTGCTTAATATGAATTTATTTGTAGTACATAGGTTAAAATATCTTCTTTCTCCTAAATTTAATAACAAACATTCTGTCTCTTTCTGTTTCTTCATACAAGCTTGAAATCACTACTTCAACGTAATATAAGCAGAAAAACAAAAATAACCTGATACAACAATCGCAAATCCTAAATTATGTGAAAACACCACAATATAAAAATAAATCTGAGGAAGAGGAAAAACAATAACATAATAACAACAGAAAATTACCCTAGTAATCTCTAATGAAACAGAGGTTTATAGTCCTAGCAGATACTCCACTTCTAGAGGGTCACATTAAATCAGCTATAATTATAGATATGCTATAAATATGTCTATAGATATGTCTATAAATATAGACATAATTATAAACATATCATTCATAAGAAGATTTTATACTGTCTTCACAAGAAAATAGAATTCTATGAAAAGGTGCCAGCCAGGTAGTTGACTGCTATGACTATGTTGACCAACACATTCAAAAGCACATCTGCAGTGTGAAAATAAATGGGCAACATAGAAAAAAGCAGGAACAGAAGCGTACATCAGAGAAAGCCACATCCATACACATAGACAATTCACCATACTACTGGACAGTCTGAACTGTCACTGGAACCACAAATATTAACATCACAACATCTCACCACAACTGTTTTCTATTCCTACACTTAATGGACCTGACAAAAATGCAATTCCAGAAAAACAAATCATAACAGGAGACCAAACAAAGACCTGACAAATCAACCAAAAACATAGAGAGTCACGTATTAAGATCATAGATTCCCCCAAAAGAAAACCTCCAAATGAACAAAACAAATCAGAAAAATACAAGAAAAGTGATGTCAAGGTAGTATAATTCACACAGTAAATAACCAGGCATTAGAACAGACAATCAAGGACCTAGAAGACAGTTATCGAAACTTATTACAGATACTGCTGAAAAATGTAATTAATGGAAAGATAGAAAACCTCTACAAGGAAATTTGTGAAAAAATGAGACCAACCAAAGATTAGCAAAATAATTCATGGAGACTACAAACAGAAAAATAAATAAATTCTGAGAAGTCAAGGGAGTTCAAGAAAAACAGGATGCCTATTTAAAAGATATGAGAGAAGACACAGCTAAGAAAACAACCCTTGCAAATCTCCCACCCAAAGAAAAAAATGTACAGAGGGCTGAGAAGGTGGCTCAGTGGTAGAGCACTTGTCTTGCCTGCCTGAGGACCTGGGTTCGATTCATCAGCACCACATAAGCAAAAAAAAAAAAAAAAAAAAAAAAAAAAAAAAAAAAAAGAAAGAAAGAAAGAAAGAAAAATCCTGGAAGTGGCGCTGTGGCTCAAGTGGTAGAGTGCTAGCCTTGAGCTGAGGAGCTGAGGGTCAGTGCCCAGGCCCAGAGTTCAGGCCCCATGACCGGACCCCAAAAAATGTACAGAAAGTCCATAAAAGACCTAAAACAAAGCTTTAATAGAGACATAGAAGTCCTAAAAAATTACCAACTAGAAGACAGGGAAATAAAAAACAAAGTAGAAAGCCTCCACAGCAAATACATGACATAGAAGATAATCTCAGGGCCAAATACAGAATAGATCTAATAGGAAAGAGGAAAAAATCACTTAGAACAAATCCAAGAAATAAGAAATGATCTTGCCAGAATGTCAAGACTCAGAAGATCAAATTTCGGGGAGATAGGTATCAAGGAGAAGAGCAGGAAACTAAATGGATGGGAAACATATTACAGAATTCTATCAGAGAACATGCCAAACATCCAAAGAGATAGGCTCATTCAGAGAAGAGAAGCCTTTAGAACAAACACAGAATTCTAGAACTGAACAATCCACCATGACATAATAATCCATTAGAGGATCATTAACGATCAAGGAAAGGATTCTTAAAGCTGCCATAGAGAAAAGATTATTAATAAAGGATATAGTCAGAAGAAAAACAGATTTCTTAGCTGATATGGTGAAAAGGAGAGCCTGGAATGATATATGACAAACAATAAAGGTAAACAACTACCAACCGTGAATAAGATCCCACGCCAAAATTTCCTTTACATTTAAAGGATAAATAAACATATTTCATGACAAAGACAACTTGAAACAACGTATCTCCACAAAATCAGCATGATAGAATTTAATCAAATATATTGTACATAGAGAAGATCAAGAAGAACAGGAACTGGTTATATAAATGTTCCCTACCAGAGTTCAAGGTAAATTTATTAAGAGTAGATCAGGCACAGCTCTTAACAACTGGTGTATAACATATCAGGACTTATCAGATATTTCTGTCATCTCTCAATATCAATGGACTTAAATTTCCAAAAAGAAGACACAGATTAGGTTGCATTTAAAAACAAGATGCATCCTTCTAGTATCTATGAGAGACACATTATCAAACACATTCTATGAAGCTAGAATTAGACTCCTCCCCAAATCACATAGGGACTCACCAAAGAAAAAGAACTATGAATTCAACTCTTTGATAAGCATTAAAGAAGAACTTCTTAATAAAATTCTCACTAACCAATTTCAGCAACTACCAAAGAAAAATCATATGGTATGATCAAATAGGATTCATCTTAGATACAAGTGGATTTAATATTCTTGTGAATACACATAAAACAAACTATCAGCAGAAGCAGGGACAAGAAACACATGATCGTCTATAGGGATGTAGAAATAGCTTTCAACAAGCTCCAATACCGCTTTATGATTAAAAGGTCTGAGAAGCTAGGAATGCATGGAACATTCCTCAATATAATACTGAGTATGTATATGACACAGATAATTAGCATTTACCTCACGGTGGAAGCCTAAAGACATTAACATCAGGAATGAGACAAGCATGTCCACTCTCTCTACCACTCTTCAATATGGTAGTGGAATTTCTTGCAAGAACATTAGACAAGAGAAAAACATAAAGAAGATCCAAATGTGGAAGAAGTAAAACTATCCCCTTTTACAGATGAAATGACCCTGTATTTAATGGACCCTGCAGCTTCCTCCCTCAAGTTAGTTCAGGTGATGCTATCCTTCAGCCATGTAGCAGGGTATAAAAACCACAAGAATCATTAGTTTTTCTGTTACCAACAATGGGAAGATCCACGCTGAAATCCAAAATACAACCTCATATGTATTAGCCTCAAAAACAAATCAAATCTAAACAAAACAAAACAACAACAACAAAACTAGGAATTAATTTAACTAAAATTGTGAAGGACCTATATGTGAAAACTTAAAAAATATAAAAAGGGAAATTGAAGGAGATTCAAGGAAATAGAAAGTCTTTCAATGTTCCTGGTTGGAAGAATTAACATTTTAAAAATTGCAATACTTCCCCCAAACAATTGGCAATGCAATACTCATCAAAATCCCAACAATATTCTTCAGTGCAGTAGAGAAAGCAATCAAACTTTAATATGGAATTACAAAATTACAGATGATACAAAATGCTTAGAAATGAATTCATGGGCCTATAGTCATCTTACACACACACACACACACACACACACACACACACACACACACACACACAGACACACACACAATGGGATTACATTCAACCATCAGAAAGATGACTTTTCACCAGTGGTAAGGAAAATGAAAGGTTTGGGAAAATTATATTAAGAGAAAAGAGAAAGGAATGCAGACACAGAGCAATATAGGTTTCATGGATTCATTCATTTATTGAAACTAGAAGGTGCATACAAATCTATATGTAAACAAGACAGATTCTACTTCGTCCCAGTTAATATGGCCATTACTAAGAAAACTAACAATAGCAAACGCTGGCCAATTGGGAACTCTATTACACTGTTGGTGGGAAATTAAACTGGTTCAACTATTGTGGAATGCAGTACGGAGTTTCCTGAAAATACTAAACCTATATCTCCCTTAAGCCCCAGTAATTTTCCTCATGGGCAGTAATCCAATCAATAACAAACAGCCTCACATGAAAGCTACCAGTATATCCATGTTCAGGGCCCAGGCCTAGAGTTGAAGGACTGGAAAAAATTTATCACTGCTGGTATTTGTTTCTGCAAATATGAACCGTTTGATATAAGATAACAAATGAATCTATTTTCAATAGCTAGTTTAGGACTTAAAGGTAGTGGGTGATAAAATGACTCCTTTGTTGGGTGTTAGGAGAAGATGTAGGCAGTCCATGAAATGGGGATATGTTGTTGTTCGAGGTGCTTGAAGTCTGGGCTTGGGCACTGTTCCTGAGCTCTTCAACTCAAGGTGACTGCTCTACCTCTTGAGCAACAGTGCCTCTTCTGGTTTTCTGGGGGTTAAATGGAAATAAGAGTCTCAGGGACTTTCTTGCCCAGGCTGTCTTTGAATTGAAGTCCTCAGATCTCAGCTTCTTGAGTAGCTAGGATTACAGCTGTGAACCACTGGCACCAGGTAAAAATGGGGAATTTTTAGAAAAGAAAATCGCCCTCTTCACCTGTGTCTAAATCTCAGATATTACTATTAGAACACTTCACCTTTTACTCATTTCATCAGATATTTGTAAATTTTCTCTTTTCCTTCATGTGGGAATACTGCAGTCAATATCAATTCAGCTGGGGGACTGGATCAATTGTATGGTAATTGCTAGCACCTAATTTAAGAACTTTTACATCAAAAGAAATAAAACCCTCATTTGGAATAATTGTGTTTTCTTTTTATTACAAATCTGTGCTGGATTACTTCCTTATGTGATATTGGACCTTCTAAGAGAATGATGACATTTTCTTTCTCTTCAGCCTTCTCCCACATATGGCCAAATATTTAAGAATTCAAAGATTTGAATTGATAATTGATTAAGCTGACTTCTAAGAAAATGTGAATTTCTGGAATTTGGTCTGCTGTCTTTTTCTTACATGCACAGGCTTTCTATGATTTATTTGTTCTACAAGGAATTCTACTTTCCAATCTTTGTGTGACCAATTTTAGTCTCTCTGATGTCTTTCTGACCCTCTCTCTGGAGTATCATTTGAGTTTGCCTCATAAAAAATAATTTAGTTATCGGCTAAATGACTCTCAGCTTCAGTTTTTTGCCTGACTTCATGTAGGCTGTAATAGCAACCCTGCCTGGCTGTGCTACTGGAGTGCTTTGTGTGTGTGTGTGTGTGTGTGTGTGTGTGTGTGTGTGTGTGTGTGTGTGTGTGTGTGTGTTTTGTTTTAGAGGTCTAGGATTACTATTCAAGTTAGTAGTTTTTCTTGGCCCCTGTGATCCCCTGGCCTAGAGTCAATGGGTTTTTCTAAAACTACAAAGAACAGCTTACTAAATTCCTGTTTTAATTGTCCCACAATGAGGCAATCAGGCATCATTGCAAAGCAATCAATAGTGCTTTGTAACCACTTACAGAAGTTGTCTATCAAGATGGCTTTCCAAGGTTGACTGTGAAAATTGTTCATTTCCAACTAGGCACCATAAAGCACATCACATTCCTGGGATCAAACTTTTGGAAGGAAGGTTCCTCTTCCTTCCTTATCTTATGATAGATCAAACCATAATATTATTCAGTTGTGGAGACTGGAGCACATTTTCTCAAGAATATTCTGTAGTGTAAAAAAGGACCAACTTTCAAAATAAAGGTGAAAATACTTGTCTACTACAGACTGATTTATCTTGTTTATATCTGTTGATATTTTGATTACTTCAAACACCTGGATAATTTATATTGGTATTAGACAAGTGGCAAAGGATTAATGGAATAAGCATTCAGTTTACTTTTGTATATCCAATATAATACATTAGCCCATTATGGAAAATTAACTAAAACTGTAGAAAAAATGTCAGGAATATAAAATAAGCCTCAAGATAAGGTGAGGAAGATGGCGGGGGAGAAGCTGGAGGCTAAACAAACTTCAGCATAAAAAGCAGTTTTAGTGTTCCAGTGAACAGTACTAGACCAGAGAATTACACCAAGTGTGCCATCACAGTACAGAGAGTTTGGCCAGAGAGGGAAAATCAAGGCCAAGAGACAGATCTGAGCACTTGCCAGGAGCTGTGGCAGCGGCAGCAGCTGTCACACCTGCAACAGAGAGGGTCTGGGACAAACGCACCAGATGCAGCAGGCAAGCTGATTCTACACAACACCAGCAAGAACTGACAAGGAGCAGATATCTGCACACTGCAGATGGCAGATCAGAGATAACCCAGGAACCAAGACTCTGGCATCATGAGTAGAAGCCTGACATCCTCAATCCTTCTCATGGATCAGAGGAGGGAAGGCATTCATCCCCCACCCCACTACTGGAGAGCTACATCTTTGATACTGACAAAGGCTCTGCTGAGCTGCCAGTTCCAATTCAGGCCTTGGGAGATAACAAGACAGCTATTTGGCAGGTCACAGGAACCTGCCCAGACCTGCCAGACTCAACTCCACCCAGGAAAAAGTCACCCACCCCAGGCAGAGGAAATCTGCTACCTGGGAGTGGCTTTCTTCACTGAGTAAACATAGCCAGAGGCTGCCCCTCCCTACAGCAGCCTAGTCAATTGAAATTCAGTAAACATAAACTCTGAGAAAGGCTCCAGGCTGTGCTCTGTGAGTGTCTCAGAAGCTAGCCCCTCAGGGAAAAGCTACTGTTTGCTGAAAGGCCTCAACTCAACCCAGAACCTAGCCTCATCAAAGCATCGCCAAACAAGAGAAAACAGACATTTCCCTCTTTTGCAATACTCAAAACAGATCCCTCTCCCACTGAACTAGCCTGAGAGGAGGATCACAAAATCCTCGGTAAAGCAGAGCATTTTCTGCTTGCCCAAACAAACTGCCTTAATAACCAATCAAACCGCAGGAAAACCAAACACCACAAGCAGACCAGGGACTCCACCAAGAGGCTGGTTACTGACAGAAGGGAAATACAGAATCTTCCCATCTCCCAGCCCACAAAAAAAATCAAGGTACTTTCTTTTTGTTTTAGTACCTTATTTTTATTATTTTTATTTTTTGGTTTTTTAAAATTTTTGTTTTTATTGTTTATTGTTTTCTTCCTCATATAATTTTTATTTTAGGTGAATATATGTGTGTGCTTATTTTTTAATCTCTACTGAACTTTTGATCCTTTTCTTTCTTCCTTCCTTTCTTTCTTTCTTTCTATCTTTTCTCATTCTTTTCACTTCTTCTCTTTCATTCTTTTCTGCATGACTTAATTGCTGTTCTGCTCAACCTAATATACCCGTCGTCAATTATTAGATCTTATACTCCATTGTGTACACACTTAATCCAGAAATTTATTATTCAATTCAAAACCTCTTAGACTTAAATTCTTTAATAGCAGTATTACTTCTTTATACCCATATAACATTTTAAGTCATTTTTATTTTTCTAGTTTTTCATGTTTTCTTTCTATGCCTCCCCTCCTCTCATCCCATCCCCATTCTTCTCTGAATACTGCTTCTTCAAACTTGCAGTTTTTAAGGGTTTCAATTTTTAATATTAAATTTTTGTTTTTCCATTTTTTCTTGTGATTTTTTTCCTTTTTCTTCTTTTTTCTTACTCTTTTTTCTCTCGCTGCTATCATTCTGTCCAATCAATTTCCCTCTTTGAGATGAGGACATGGTTAAATCCGCTCTTCCTCACCTTCCCACATCCCTCCAATCCTATTGTTCCCCAAATTTTACCTAAACCTAATAATTTCTGGTTGCCAAATTCTCCTTTGCTGTTCTTAGGCCATCAAGACATAGTTATTTGATGTTCAATAGATTGTATCTCTTGAACCAGATTGTATCTGCAGACTTCTGACTGTGCAACTACGGACTTTGGTTGATGCTTAACTGAAAATAGTGTTCTAGCACAAAACATGTTATTCTCATCCAAAATGGGCAGAACAAGCCTGAAAAACACAAGAAAAATGGCAAGCCTGGGGTTCTCAACTCCCATTCATGACAATCAGGGGAGAGAAGAGATAAAGAATAATCCAGAGGAGAATTCCCAAAAAGCTTGGCAAACAGTACAGGTAAACAGGGTAAATGAAAAGAGTTAAAACCTACAAAACTCTCAGTGTGAGCATGATAGGGAGAGAGAGGAGGCAAACCAAAGATCAATACAGGAGACTCATGAGCTTGAGGAAGCTACTCAAAGATTGATACAGGAATTTCGTGAGCAGATTGAGAACACTCAAAGAGAAATAAAGGAATTGTGTGAGCAGGATGAGATCAGACAAAGAGATAGACAGTAATTGTGTGAGTAGGTTGAGATCAGTCAAACAGATAGACAGCAATTACGTGAGCTGGCTGAGAACAGACAAAGAGAAAGTCAGGAATGGCGTGAACAGGCTGAGAACACTCAAAGAGAAATACAGGAAATGTGGAAACATGGGGATCTTAATCAAAGAGAAATACAGGAACTGAGAGATCGGGATGAGAAAGGACAAACATCAATGGAGGCATTAATGGAATACAGGAACAGAGATCTGAAAGAAATCAGGGAGACTGTAAAGGGAATGCTCAGTGGTGAAGAACAACAGAAGGAATGGGAGTCCTAGGAAACCATAACAAATCAACTAAGTGATTTGAGAATAAACACTGAACACCAAATTAAGGAAATAAAGAACTTCTTACAAGATCTAGAACAAAGGTCCAACAAAGAATTTGAAGTCATCAAAGTTGACCAGTTAGAAGGAGAAGAAATAAAAAACGAAGTAGAAAGTTTTGACAGTAGGTTAGACCATGTAGAAGATTGAATCTCAAGGATTCAATACAGCCTAGATACTATAGAGAAAGAACATAAAACCATCCAAGACAAATCCAAGAAATATGATTTATCTATTCAATTCTATTTGGAAAACACCATCAGAAAGCCTAATCTGAGGATAATGGGTGTAAAGGAACACCTAGAGTCAGAAGTTAATGGTCTAGGAAATTTGTTTAACAGGATCCTAGCAAAGAACTTCAAACATGGAAAAAAAATAGGGATATTCAAATACAAGAAGCTTTTAGAACTCCAAATAGACCAGACCAGAACAGGACATCCTACTGTCAAATTATTATCCGCACAGGATCAATTCAGACCAAGAAAAAAATCCTTAAAGCTGTCAAGGAGAAAAGATCAGTAACCTATAAAGGGAAACCAATTAGAATCACCTCACATTTCTCAGCAGAGACAATTAAAGCAAGAAAAGCCTGGAATGATGTATGCCATGCCCTAAAGACAAGCAACTATCAACCAAGAATACTGCAACCAGCTAAACTCTTCTTCATAACTGAAGGTCAAATAAAAATCTTCCGTAGCAAAGAAAAATTGAAACAATGTATCTCCACCAAACCAGCTCTACAAAGATACCTAAAGATGTCCTACACATAGAAAACCTACAAGACCACAATAAACACCAAGAAACCACACCCAAACTGAGAATCCAAGAACCATAGGAAGAACCCTGTTGTGCCAGCCACAAAGAAGGTGAATAAAAGGGCAAGAACTCCCAAATACCTCTAAGTCCTATCTCTTAACATTAATGGACTTAACGCTCTAATTAAGCCACATATACTGTCTAGTTGGATTAAAAAGGAAGATACTTCTACCTATTGCCTTCAGGAATCCCACCTTGTCCATTAAAAACTACACATTTTGAATGTGAAAGGCTGGAACAAAATCTATCAAGCAAACGGGTCCAATAAACAGGCAGAAGTTGCAAGACTAATATCAGATAAAATAGACTTCAAATTAAAATTAGTTAGAGGAGATAAAGAAGGTCTCTTAATACTAATTAAGGGATCTCTACTTCAGGAGAGATTACAATTCTAAATCTCTATTCGCCAAACAATGGAGCATCCAAATTTATCCAAGAAACACTACTTTCTTTCAACTCTCATATAGATCCAAATGCATTAATTGTCAGGGGCTTTAATACACCACTATCCCCACTATCAACTTGGCAAAAAATCAACAGAGAAACCACAGATATAAAAAACTGCATAGATCAACTAGATTTAAAAGACACCTACCAAATATTTCACCCAGCAGCATCAGAATACATGTTCTTCTCAGCAGCACATGGAACATTTTCCAAAATAGACTACATTTTAGGTCACAAAGCAAACATTTCCAAATTCAGGAACACTGAAGTAAAATCTTGCATTCTCTCAGATGACAAAGGAAAAAAATTAGAACTCAACACCAAAAGCAACAAAAGAAAGTCCTGTAACATATGGAGGCTGAACAACACACTGTTGAACCACCAGTAGGTCATGGAAGCGATTAGAAACGAAATTCATGTGTTCATGGTATTCAAAAAAAATGAGCACACAAACTACTAGCTCCTCTGGGACACAGCAAAGGCGGTACTCAGAGGCAAGTTTATATCTTTGAGTTCTTACATCAACAAATTCGATAGATCTGAAACTAACAATTTAATGAGACATCTGAGCCTCCTTGAAAAAGAGCAAGATAAACCCCAAACCAGTAGACGGAAAGAAATAATTAAAATTAAATCAGAATTAAATGAATTAGAATAAAAAATAGAAAGAATCAACAAATCAAAGAGTTGGTTCTTTGAAAAAAATCAACAAAATAGACAGACCCCCAGCAAATCTTATCAGAAAAATAAGAGAACACACCCAAATAAACAAACTCAGAGATGAGAATGGAAATATCACCACAGAAACAAACAAGATTCAGAAAATTATAAGGGAATGATTCTCAAACCTTTATGCTAATATGTTTAAGAACTTGGCAGAAATGGAACTTTTCCTAGCAAATATCAACAGGCCAAAACTAAATCAAGATGAGTTAAACCATCTTAACAAGCCCATATCAAGCATTAAAATAGAAATAGCAAAAAGAGACCTCCCATCTAAGAAAAGCCCAGGACCAGATGGTTTTACATCAGAGTTCTACAAGGCCTTCAAAGCAGAACTCACACCAATGCTCCTTCAAATTTTTAATGGAATTGAAAGAGAAAGTTTACTACCAAATTCATCCTATGAATCTATAGTAACCCTCATCCCCAAACCAGGCAGGGACTCATCAAAGAAAGAGAACTATAGACCCATTTCTTTGATGAACATTGATGCAAAACTTTTCAACAACATTTTGGCCAATCGACTCCAACAATTTATCCAAAAAAAATCATAGGTCACAATCAAACAGGATTCATTTCAGGAATGCAAAGCTGGTTCAATATACGCAAACAAGATAACATAATTCACATCAACAAGAGCAAGAATAAGAACCACATGGTTATCTCAATAGATGCAGAGAAAACATTTGACAAGATCCAACACCACTTTATGATGAAGTTTCTGCAAAGACTAGGAATCCATGGAACCTTCCTCAGTACAATAAAAGCTGTATATTAAAACCTCAAGCCAGTATTATGCTCAATGTTGAAAAATTAACTCCATGTCCTCGAAACTCAGGAACGAGACAAGGATGCCCACTCACTCCATTGTTCTTCAATCTAGTATTAAAATGCCTAACTACAGCAATAATACAAGATGCAAACATCAAGGGGTTCCAAATAGGAAAAGAAGAAGTAAAACTCTCCCTTTTTGCAGATGACATGATCTTGCATTCAAAGAATCCCATGGACTCTGCTCCCAAATTCTTCAAGATGATTCAAAATTTCGGCAAAGTAGCAGGGTATAAAATTAGCCTTCAAAAATCAATGGCTTTTCTATATGACAACAATGAGAAAAGTGTGACTGAAATCAGGAAAGCAACTCCATTTGTAATAGCCCCACAAAAAATAAAATACCTAGGAATTAACCAAACAAGTGAAGGACATCTATGATGAAAACTTTGAAAACCTGAAAAACGAAATCAAAACAGAACTTAGAATTTGGCAAAAAACTCCCATGCTCCTGGATTGGAAAAATCAACAATGTGAAAATGGCCATACTTCCCAAGGCTATCTACAAATTCAATGTGATACCTATCAATATTCCAATCTTATTCTTCAAGGAAATAGAAGAGGCAATCCAAAAATTCATATAGAACAATAAAAGACACTGAATAACAAAAACAATCTTTAACAGAAAGAACAGTGCTGCAGGAATATCAATACCAAATTTCAAACTCTACTACAAAGCCATAGTAATCAAAATAGCTTGGTACTGGCACAAGAACAGACCCCAGGACCATTTGAATAGACTTGAAAACCCACAAATGAACCTAAAACCTGTAGCCATCTAATCTTCGATAATGGAGCTAAAAAAAAAAAAAAACAGAATGGAAGAAAGACAGCCTCTTCAGTAAATGGTGCTGGTAAAATTGGTTAACTACTTATGGAAAACTAAAGCTAGAAGCTTATATATCACCTTGCACCACAATCAACTCCACATGGATCAATTACCTCGGAGTCAAAGCAGACACTTTGAAAACATTACAGAATGGAGTAGGAGAAACCCTAGGTCTCCTTGGCATACGCCGAAATTTTATTAAGAGAGCCCCAGAAACACAACAAATGAAAGAAAGGTTGGACAAATGGTATTGCATGAAATTGCAGAGCTTCCGCATGGCAAAGGACATAGCTTGGAAGATCAATAGAAAGCCTATGCATTGGGAGAAGATTTTCACTAGCCATACAACAGACAAGGGTCTCATATCTAAAATATACCTGGAACTTAAAAAGTTAAATCCCTCCAAAACAAATCTTCAAACAAACAATTGCCCAATAAATGACTGTGCTAAAGACTTAATGAGAAACTTCTCTGAAGAGGAAAGAAGGATGGCCAATAGACACATGAAAAAATGCTCAAGTTCTAGCCATAAAAGAAATGCAAATCAAAACAACAATGATATACCATTGCATCCCAGTTAGAATGGTTATAATAAAAAATTCTAATAACAACAGCTGCTGGAGGGCATACGGACAGAAGTGAACTTTACTGCATTGTTGGTGGGAGTGTAAACTTGTTCAACCACTTTGGAAAGCAGCATGGAGATTCCTCAAAAGACTCCACATAGAGTTCCTTTATGAGCCGGCAATCCCACTTTTGGGCATTTACCCAAATGATCACAAACAAGACCAAACTAAAGCTACCGGCACGACTATTTTTATTGCAGCATTATTTACCATAGCTAAGTTATGGAACCAACCCAGATGCCCCTCAGTAGATGAATGGATCAAGACAATGTGGTGTATATACCCAATGGAATTCTATGCCTCCATCAGAAAGAATGCCATTGCCCCATTTGTTAGGAAATGGAAAGACTTGTAAAAAATTACATTAAGTGAAGTAAGCCAGGCCCTAAGAAACATAGGTCCCATGGTTTCCCTTATTTGTAATAACTAAGTTCAGATAAGTTGATGTTAATGGAATGAACCCCAAGATAAGTATTTAAAGGGTTTTTGGGTTTTTTTTCCTTTTATGCAATTGTTTCTATCATATGTATAAGATGATGTTTGTCTTGAGCCTCCCTCTCTTTTTTATGTTCTTTGTTTTGTTGAATGTTGCAGATCTGATGGGAGTATTCTTCTGCTGGCATTCTCGTAGTAGTTCTTGTCCTCAGCTCTCTCATGGAATCTTGTTGTTTCAGACATCTGAGAGCTGTGATGGGAAAGATGGGCTGGCCACATTCCCAGGCTCTGGGAAATCCTCTATTCTCCCACTCAGTGACTAAGAGGTCAATATCCTAACCTACTCCAAAGTTACCTCGAATCTCTTGCTCACCACTCAGCCACCTCTACTTTCCTCAATCGCGGGTAGTGGTGTCAACCAACAGAGGGAATTCTGGTGCTGCAGGGCAGCATGGAATGTGGGACAGCATTCTTGAATCCCATTGGTTAGAAAGAACCAGGAAAGAATGGGGTTGTGGCCGGAATCCTGTGATGCAGGCAGCATGGGCGGTGTAAAAATGACAGCGGCTTCACCAGACCCTTTCCCAGAGAACTCTGTCCAATTCAGTTGGTTACAAAAGGGTGACCTGCTTTACTTGGATGGCTGCACAAATTGTTGTGTATGGCTGTTTGTTGCCAGTCTCAGACCTTGAACTCAGGATCTGGGCACAGTCTGTGAGCTGCATTGGATCAAGGCTAGCGGGAGCCACATGTCTCTTCTTGTGGCTTTGTTGCCACTTTAGTTGGATAGTTGTCTCAAGGACTTTCCTGCCTAGGGTGACTTTGAACATGACCCTCCTTTCACAGCCTTGTAAGTATCAAGGAGGACTGCTGAGAGCCACTGGTGCCTGCCTAATCATTGGTCTTGCTGATGTTCTTGGACAGAACGGTGAGTTCCCTATCCTCAAGTTTAAGTGCTGGGAGCTGGAACCCACAGTTCGAATCCTGGTCCTCCCACTTTCAAATGGCAGGAGATACTAAGAAACTCATTTTATCCGTATGAATACCAATGGAATGTGATGTATGTCATGATTGAATGGGCAGTTCTTGAATGATTACAGTATAAAATTATACACAATTATATTATAGGACACTGATAGATTTTAGTTAATACTTTATTAAGCATTTCAACAATCACATTCATTAAATGGAGGCCGAATGAAATACCTAAGAATTGGGTGTCATATAGCATAGAGATGCCATTTTTCTTGCCAGGACTGGGATTTGAACTCATGGTCTTGGTAACTCTGTTGCACCGTGCGGGAAGGGGAAGCTTGCCTCCTTGAAGTCAAGAAATTCAATCTGTTCCTTAGGCCTGAAATCGATCCTCTGCACTAAATAAAATCCTATTCATGTACATTTTAAGTATATGATTTATATTTACAGACATATGTATGTACATATTGAGTTCAGTATATTTATTCATTTTATTTTTTGTTTTGTTCATGTATTGACTTTATTTTATTGTCTATTATGGCACATAGAACATTGATTACATTGATTACATATGATATAGGTGTACATATGTATTCTGCTTCATATCTGACACCCAGGACTTTCACAGAAAAGGAAAACATGTGTCACCATCAGCTTTTTATTCCATGATTCGTTGTTTGGGAGTTCTGACATCTGATCTCATGGCCTACAGGGACAAATTCATGAATGGGTCACTGTCAGCATGCCATCCTGGGGCAAATTGAGCTGACAGGAAGTTCCCAGGGCCTGAGATTGAGCCCCAGCAGTTGACAAAATAAGAACAGATTGACACTCAGATGGTAGTACGCTAATAAATATATATCTTTATAGAGTGCCAGAGATGTCTATCCATTATTCCGTTATATAGACTACATTCCTACCATTCTTGGGTAGTATTATACCTCCATGTAATTAATGTTATTGTTTTTATCCTCAATGAGATGTACAAGTCGTTATGTTGAAAACTAATTTTACAACTTTGGTGTGGGGGTGTGGTGAGGAAGGAGGGTTGGAGAGGATTGGGTTGGGAGGCTGGGGAAGGATGTTAATGGATGGGAAAGGGAAACAAAAGAGGAAGCTACAATGCTTGATAAGAAATGTACTCATTATCTTGCCCATGTAATTGTAACCCCTCTGTACATTACTTTCACAATAAAAAAATAAATAAATAAACTCTTAAGTAAATTGGTGTCCTGAAATCATTGTATCCCTGTAAGAAAGAGTATTCTTTTAATGTTTCATATTATATAAAATCAACCAGCCAACTAAAACCATGATGTCTAATTTTATACAAGTATCATTCATGAGCAACTCATTCAACAGTGACATTTATAACATTCCACCGTTATTCTTATAGATTGAAATGAGTCTCTTAGGATCTCCCATCTTCCAGAAGTGACATGACTGGGATTCGACTCTAGTTCTATATTGCCCTGCAGGACTATGGCCCAATAGCCCAATAGCCCACCAGCCTTAAGCAATGCAAGGTGAAGTACCCTTTGGAGCTGTGTCATTCAGACCCAGATGGTCATGGTGCAAAATCTAAAAAGTCCATCCCACCACTTATTTTCTGTGCATTCCCCCCCCCCCAGCTTGCAAGGCCTGGAGGTCTAGGATCCCAGGATCGTCTGTGGTTCCAGTGGCTGCACCACAGCCTAGGGTGATGGAAGCTGAGGCAGAGTTGCCATGACCTGAGTTCAAGAACTTGCTTGGCAAAAGAATTTCCCTGGCTTGCATTGGTGATGTTTTATCTGCCAGGATTTGGATTTGAACTTAGGGTCTGGGTAACTCTGCAGCACTGTGGATGAAAGGGAAGCTCACCATGCTTGAGGACAAGAAAGTCAGGCCTGCTCCCTAGGCCTGAATTCATGCCCGAGCCCTGGGAAACACACTATTTATATACATTGTAAAGATAGGATTTGTACCTACCTATTAATGTTCAGTCCATATCCTGTTTGTTGTGGTTATCTATTGTATTTCTGTTTTATTCATTTATTTACCACTTATTTTATTGACTGTGATAACACGCATTCCATTTATTATATTGATGACATCCTATCACATATATCTAGATTTGTGGACATGTTCTCTTTCATGTCTTACACCCAGGACACTCAGAGAAAAGGAAAACAGGTGTTACACTCCACTTCTTACTCCACGATACAAATGTTGGCAGTGCTGGGACCTGAGCTCAGGGCCTAGCAGACCCAATTCATGAATGGGTGTGTCAACATGTCAAACTCTAGCCCAGGAAGCTGCCTGGCAGTTCCCAGACCCTGAGATCGAGCCACAGGGGTGGACAAAGTAGCCATACATGGATAGGCAGGTGGTAGTATACCAATAAATATATGTTTGTATAGAGTGCCAGAGACATCTGCCTAGGATTCAAGTATATCAACAAGGTTCCTAGCAACTCTTAGGTAATTATTATGCCACCATTGAAGAAATAAGATTCTTTTCATGCTTAATAGACTATTCATTAAGATCAATCAGCATCCTAGGATCATTGCATCTAATTTTAGACTAGACTGATTGATGCACTCAGAAACTTCTCATTCAATCATGAGTTTGCTCACATTCTATCGGTATTTCGATGCATAAGAACGAGTGTATTGGGAATTCCACATATTGGTATGTGTCAGGACCAGGACTCGAACTCAGAGCCTACATTGCTGCATGGGCCTATGGCTTCCCTGATAGCCCGCTATCCTTCACCAATGCAAGGTGAAGTACTCTTTGTAAGCATGTCATTAAGACCCAGGATGGCCACCTTGGAAAGGAACAAAATGTAAAAATCCATCCCGCAGCTTTCCTCTCTCTCTCTCTCTCTCTCTCTCTCTCTCTCTCTCTCTCTCTCTCTCTCTCTCTCTCTCTCTCTCTCTCTCTCTCTGTCTCTCTGTCTCTCTCTCTCTCTCTCTCTCTCTGTCTCTCTGTCTCTCTCTCTCTCTCTCTCTCTTACTTGGTGTGTGTGTGTGTGTGTGTGTGTGTGTGTGTGTGTGTGTGTGTGCGTGTGTGTTTTCCTGCAAGACTTCAGGGCCTAGTATCCCAGGATCGGCTATGGGCCCAATGAAGCCCACCACCCTGAGGTGATTGAAGCTGAGCCAGAGTTACCAAAAACTGAGTTCAAATCCTTTCCTTGGCAATAATAATGATAATGATAATGATAATGATGATAATAATAATAATAATAATAATAATAATGCAACCTGGCTCAGAAGTCACACCAGTTTTCTGCCACAGCTGGGATTACAACTCAGGTCTGGGTAAATCTATAACACTGTGGGGGAAAGGGAAGCTCACCATCCTTGAAGACTACAATATCAGGCCAGGTCACAGGTCCTGAACTGAAGCCCCAGCACTGGAAAAAGTAATGTACCCACCTATTTTACACATAGGATCTCTATTTACATATATATATGAAATGCATCATGAGTTCAGTGTAGTTACTCTTTTTATTGTGTGTCTTAGTCATGGATGCATTTGTGTTTTATTGAGTATGATGACAGACATAACTGTGCCAACGTGGATAACAACCTATTCCTATGGTTATAGAGTTGCCTATATAGAATTCTCCATCCTCCCTGAGACCCAGGACTTTCACAGGACAGGAAAACAGATGGATCAATGGGCTTCTCATATTAGGATTCATCTTTTGGCAGTACTGGGATTTGAACTCAGAGCTTAGCAGGCCCAATTGGCGAAAGGGTCTAGGTGAGGATACCAGCCTGTGAGCAACTAAGGAGCTAGGGGTTTCCCAAGACCTTAGATTGAGCCCCGGGGTTGGGGTGGGGCACAATATTCATCCATTCATAAGCTGAAGCTAGTATGCTAATAAATACCTATTTGGATAGAGTAGGAGATGTGGCTAGCTGTGTTGGAATCCCATCTACCATGTTGTCGGGTTTTCATTCATCTCACAAAAGACAGACAGAGTCCTAGGAAAGGTAAGTGCAGCCACTCGCCTGTTCCCCAGCCTCCCTTATCCCAGGAGACAATCAGACACAGCAGGGAGTCAACTCAAGCAGGAAAACTCCTTTATTAACACAGAGCAAGCCATTTTTAAAGCAAGAAAGAGTGGGTGGCATGGGAGGGGAGGAAGAGGAACCAATTATTGTCAAGGTCACACCCTATCATGCACCTAAGCTTCCAAGGTCTGGTTACATACTGTAAAGCAAATTGGGCTCTGCCCACTCAACTCCCTATCAGCACCATCTTTGCTGCCCATGTGCGCTATAGATTCTCTCTTTTTTGTTTTAATGGCAGACCCACCTCCAAGTTAGTTATCTTTTTCCCTCCTCTGTAAAGGTTATTTTAAAAGGATTCCATTGGTAAGGATAGCATTGGCCATGCAGGGGGTTTGAGGCAAATCTGGGTGGTGAGATTCGCCAGACAAGGATAGGGAGGGCCCTTGTGCATGATCCAAGAGCCCGTCCCAGTTACCTCACATCCCCACCTAGCACAATAATAATCATCAGTCCCACCACAGTTAGAAATGTCCAAAGCAGTTCAATTAATTCCTGTGCATATATAAAAGTCAGTATCTCATAAGGTCATCCTCTTCAGAACCTGGGAGCAGCCTGGGTATTGGGAGTTCCACACATACGGCATGGTGCATCTTCGTGGGCCCCCACACTCAGACCATTCTACTATAGTCCAGAAAAACAAGGAAAATTTAAAACAAACTGCAGACTTAGCAAAGCAATCCTGGGCACCTGGTGTCTTTTAAGTAAGCCAGTTCCTTGTACGTGCCTTTAAGCGAGCACAGGGGTCAAGATGACTTTGAGCTTTACTTTAAGCTCGAAATGGCTCCTAACAGCTCCCTGTCTTTGTTTAAAGAAGTGAACCTGCCTGTCTTAGGTTGGGTGGATCGCCTTTTCTGCCTGACCCATCATCGGGAACTTCTTCAGAGCAAAGCTGAAGGCCCTGTCTTAGGTTGGCCAGACTGATACCCCCTCTTACCCGTCTTTGGCTGCGATTCCTCTCAGGGAAATTTATTCACTTGGATCTTGATCTTATGTAACTGCCTGGATAAGCTCATAAGCGTTTTGTAGTGCACATATAATGCAAGTAAGGCATAGAAAAACCATCAGCAAAAGCATTTCCATGCCAAGCAATGCCATTACTAGTCCTTTAACATTTGTCAAGGATGGAATAGCAGTCTTTGCCACTTCAGAGTCCAGAGGTGGGGCTTGTTCTAATCCAGCTATTTGGCTCTGGGGCTGAAAAAGATCTAAACTGGAAGCAAAACAAAAGGTGGTTGTTTAACAATAAGTATGGATTCAATAATGCCACTATACAAACAATTACTAAAAGAACAATTAGAGCAGGTGACATTAAAATAATTAGCTCCAACATAAATATTAAATGGTCTATACATAATGACATAGGGTGTGATCAAAATGAATGTCAGGCCACCAGGTCAAAGGGACAACTTCTCTTCTGTTGCTATTGATGATTTCTGCATTGCCAGCACTGATCACTACCCAGGTCACTCATCGAAGTCAGGACTGGGAGGGTCAGGACAGCCAACAGCTGGAGTATCGCCATCTGCAATTGTTAGAGAACACAAGAGCTTCTCAAGGGTTGGTGGCCGTTGGGGATGGTTAATAATTATCTTGCGGCTTTTCTCTTTTAAACACAAGCCTAGGCCACCATAGCCATTTTTCTTCCTTGTTGGTTAGCTTATCCTTGGGTATCTTCCTGTATAGAGGAGATAGGTAAAAACTTAAGATTCCTGGCAGGAATCCAAGTGGGGGCTGTCTCCCCTATGGGAAAAACGCATCCAAATCCCCTGCCCATGGAAACTAGGGGGTCAGGTCATCTTCATTGTTGTATCAGGGGGTCCTTCCACCTGACTTTTATTTGGGGCTTAGGGAATAGTTGTCCCCAGTGCTTCTGAAATCTGGATTCAGTAGCCCCTTTTGAAAATTTTAAAATGTTAATGGTAAACAAAGCTATCTGTAACTGTATATGGGGATTAACTCCCCTTTTTTGTTTTATAGGCTATCAGAATACAAACTAAAGGGTTTTTGAATGTCCTGAAGGGCCATAATTATGGCCAGCACTTCTTTATATTGTGCTGACGCTTGACAAGTTGGGAATCTTTGTTGTCTGGCTCCTCAAAGGCTGCATACGCAGAGCCTGCTTTGCCTCCATCAGTAAAAACATGGAGGGCGCCAGGAATAGGCGTAGCAGAAAATAGAGATGGCATTTTGAGGGGAAGTCACCATAACATGACAGTCTATTTGAATGGCCCATAATGGCAGTCAATTTGGCCTAGAAACCCCTCTAAGAAGAGAGCAAGATGAGCATTGGCTCGAGTGAGCCATTCAACGTCTGCCATTGGAAAAGGAAAAATAAGGGAGTGAGGGTCAAGGCAATAATGCCTTTGGGCTTGGGTCCTTCCCTTGACCATAGCATGTGCAAGTTGGTCTGCTTGAGAGTACACCCAAGGTGTGCCCCCCAGGGGAGTGTGAACCCACTCTAATGGCTCCCCCTTTTGAGTTAAAACTGCAGAAATCAATGTAACACCTGCAAACAACCAAAGGAAAATGGGCTCAAAAATAGAATACCCTTCAGGTAAACTTCATCCAGGGCTTTTTGGAACTGCAAAAATATTGCCCAATGGCTGTCTGAAATTATAGTAACTTCTTGGGGCATTCTGTCTTTTTTTGGTAGAGCAAATAAGGAGGAAGAGGAGCCAATCACTGTCAAGGTCACACCCTATCATGCACCTAAGTTTCCACGTTCTCCTTATGCACTGAACATAAAGCAAATCAGGCTCTGCCCACTCAACTCCCTATCAGCACCATCTTTGCTGCCCATGTGCTCTACAACATGTGAGTACTGATACTTGGATCTTTCCCATTTCCTCCAATTCCTCAATGTTATCCTTATTGTCACACTTCATGAACTCTTAATTAAAAATTTTTGTTGTGACATACGTCTTGCCTATCATTTCCTATGAGAATCATGCATGAACTAAACTCTTCCCTAGGGCTGAATTCAAGCACCTCATAACATTTATAGACATGTTAAATATACGATTTATACTACATCTATATATTCAGTCTATATTGTGTTTGTTGGAGCGATTCATTACGTTTTATTATTGATTTATTGGTTTAGCATTTATTTTATGGACTGTGAGTGCACCCATAACATTTATTACATTTATTCTAATCTATTCCATAGCATGTAACTTTGTAGACATATTATGAACTTGCACAGAAAAGGAAAACAGATGTCACACTTGAAATCTTACACCAGGAAGAAATTTTTGGCAATGATGGGACCTGATCTGAAAGCCTGAGAGGCCCAATTCTTGAATGGGTGAGTGTCAGCACCACAGCCTGTAGCCCATTCAGCTGCCAAGTCGATCCCAAAACCTGGGATCAATCCCCTGTTTGGCCAAAATCGCAGTAACTTTCTATGGCGATAGTGGTACATAAATAAATATAAATTTAGATATTTAGGTACTGCTAGAGGTGTCTATCTAATATTCAGTGACATATACTACGTTCCTAACAATTCTCATGTATTTAGTGAGGATTACATTTAATCAATAATAATTTTTAATGCATAATAAACTATGAATTAAAATCAATCGGTGTCCTGTGATTATTGGGTCTAATTTTATGCTAGACTCATTTTGAGGGACTACTTATCCAACCATGACATTGATCACATTTCTCTGGTATTCCTATGGACAGGCAATAGTTTCTTAGGCTCTCTAGCCCCTTTTAAGTGGCATGATCTGGATTCGAACTCAGGGTCTAGCGTCTAGGTTGGCCTATGGCTTCACTGACAGCCCGCCAGCCTTCAGCAATGCCAGGTGACCTACAGGTTGCAGCCATGTCATTCAGACCGAGGATGGTCACCGTGCAAGAAAGAAAGATAGAAACTGCTGACCTTCTGCGGTTTGTGGCTTTTTTTTGGTGGTGTTTTCATTTTGTTTTCCTGTTAGTCACCCAGGCCTAGGACCCAGGATAGGCTGTGGGTCCAGAGGCTGCACAATCCCAGGCTAGGGTGATGGAAACTGAGGCAGGATTGCCACGACCTGAGTTAAAGCCCCGTGCATGGCAAAAACTAAATTAATTAATTAATAATATTACTGAAGCTCCCTGTCTTGGATTTTGTGCCATCTTGTTGTTTGCCAGGCAGGGATGCATCTTGAGATCTGGGTAACTCTGATGCACTGAGGGGGATAGAGGAAAAGAAAGCTCTCCTCCCTTGAAGACAAGCAATTCAGGCCTGTTCCCTAGGACTGAATTCAAGCCCCAGCCCTGGAGAACATAACATTTATAGACATGTTTATTTATACTTACATCCATATATTCAGTTTATATCGTGTTTGATGGAATGATTCATTATATTTTATTATTTATTTATTTACTTACCATTTATTTATGGACTGACTGTGAGTGCACCTATAACATTTATTACATTCATTCAAATCTATTCCATAGCATGGAGCTTTGCACACATATTATATACATAATACTTGACACGCAGCACTTGCACAGAAAAGGAAAACAGGTATCACACTTGGAATCTTTCTCTAGGAAGACATTTTTAGCAATGCTGGAGCCTGAACTGAGGAACTAGGAGGCACAATTCATGATTGGGGGAATGTCAGCATGGCAGCCTTTAGCACATTCAGATGCCAGGTGGATCCCAGGACCTGGGATCGAGACTCAGTTTTGGCCAAAATAGCAATACTTTTCTATGCAGACGGTGGTATAAAAAGAAATATATATTTCGAAATTTAGATACTTCTAATGATGTCTATCTAGTAGTATTCAATGACATATACTACCTTCCTAGTGATTCACAGGTATGTAGTGAGAATTCTATTTAGTCAATAGTATTCTTTTAGGGGCTGGGAAAGTGGCTCACTGGGAGAGTGCTTGTCTTGCATGCATGAGCCCTGGGTTCTATTCCTCAGCACCACAGGATCAGAAAAAGCCGGGAATGGTGCTGTATTTCAAATGGTACAGCACTAGCCCTGAGCTGAAAAGCTGAGGGAGAGTTCCCATGACCAGAGTTCAGGCCCCACTACTGACAAAACACACACACACACACACACACACACACACATATTCTTTTAATGCATAATGCATAATGTGAATTAAATTCAATCCACATCTTGTGAATACTGGGTTTAATTTTATGTTAGACTGATTGACAAACTACTCATCCAACCATGACATTGATGACATTCCTCTGGGGTTCCTATGAACAGGCAATAGTTTATTAGGCTCTCCAGCCCTTTCTAAGTGCCATGACTGGGATTCAAACACCTAGGCGTCCAGATTGGCCTATGGGTTCGCTGGCAGCCTGCCAGCCTTCAGCAATGCCAGGTGACCTACAGGTTGTAGCTGTGTCATTTGGACCCGTTATGGTCACCATGCAAGGAAGGAAAATGGAGAAACCACCAACTCTCTGCAATTAACGGCTATTTTTCAGTGCTGTTTTCAATTTGTTTTCCTGTCAGCCCCTGAAGCCTCGGATCCCATTATGGTCTGTGGGCCCAGAAGCTTCAAAATCCCAGCTTAGGGTGATGGAGGCTGAGGCAGAGTTGCTAGGACCTAAGTTCAAGCCCAATGCCTGGCAAAATAAATGAATAAATAAATAAAATATAATAAATTTTTAATAAAGTATATAAAAAATAAAATAAATCTTTTTAAAATTTAAAAATATTAAAAATACTAATGGAGATCCCTGACTTGGAATTTGTGTCCGTTTTTTTCAGCCAGGCCTGGGATTTGAACTCAGAGTCTGGGAATCTCTAATGCACTGTGGAGAATGGGGAAACTCACCCTCTTTGAATACGAGCAATTCAGGCCTGTTCCCTAGGTCTGAATTCAATCCCCAGCCCTGTTAAGTAATATTCATCCACACTTGAAAAAAATGATTAATACTTATGTTTACTGTATATTGCTTTGAGGGTATTTATTTTTTGTATTAGTCATTCATTATATTTATTGACTATTACTACACTTATAACACGTATTAAATTCATTATGTATTATTAGAACTATACAGATTTGCATATGTATTATATATCTTACTTCAGACCCAGGACATTCACCGAAATTCTATATTAGATGATCCCATGCTTAGAAAAACAGAAAGAATACACCAACCAAAGTCTAATTTATCCCTAGGCACCCCATTTGCTCACATCTGTAATCCTAGCTACTCAGGAGGCTGAGAAATGGACGATAAAATTTCAAAGCCAATGAAGGCAGAAAAGCCTGAGAGAAATCATCTCCAATTAACTGGCACAAACCCCGGCTACAGGTATGGCTGAAGTGGTAGAAAATCAGCTATGAACAACCAAGCCAAGAAAGAGCAAGCTGAGTTCAAGTTCATGGAGTGGGAGAGGGGGATAAAAGGGAGAGAAATCCTCCAAAAACAGAGAACAAACCAACAATAGAAAAATCCCACATAATTTATGGTACCAACCAAACTGGAAAAAAATAATGAAGCTTGTGCAGTTGCATAACTTTACATGAGCACATATGCTCTTAGGTACACTTCAAATCTACGTTTTTGATAATATATGTATATATATTAATAACGGATATATAAATAAACTTTAAATAAACTAAAAAGCAGCCAATGAATAAATACTTCTGAATTAGTGCCTTAAACATGGCATTATAAATTATTTATACTAAAAGTATATTCCAGGTTTCTTTTCTCAGAATCAATCTTTAAGAAGTTTGTTCACGTGCCTGACATGGTGGCTCATGCCTATAATCCTAGCTAATCAGCAGGCTGAGATTTGAGGATGGTGGTTCAAAGCCAGCCTGGACAGGAAAGTCCGTGAGACTCTTATCTCCAATAAACCACTAGAAAACCGGAAGTAGCATTGAAATTTAAGCAATAGATTAATCATATTGAGCTGAAGAGTGCAGGGATAACCCCTGAGTTCAGGCTCACAACCAAAAATAAATTTTTGTTCATACAGATCATAAAATTCTAACACTTTGAGCTTTAGGAAACATTTATTCCAGAGTCTTATGCTCTTCAGGCAAATACTCCACTACTGATTACATCCAACTCCCAATGTTTTTGTTTTTCATTTTACAATCTAGTTTATTCCCAAAATGCTTACACGTACCTGCTGTCCTCACAAAAGTGAGTTTTTATTCAGAAACCCAACTTTTTGTGCTATGACTCCCCTAGTGTATTTTGTTGTAGGCACTGAGGCAAACTAAAATGACACAAATGTAGAGAGTTTAAAATTATAGAAATAACTCTAAATATAAATAAAATCAACTGTCCCAACCTTCTAGGGAGAAATGGTGTTCTTATTTTCATGTTCACTCTTCATGGAAGATGATCAAAATAGAAACACCAATGTGCTATGCTGAAATGTAAAAGTTTAAACCCCTTTTTTGAAAAACTCTAGTGTTATAAAATCAAAATGTATCAAATAAAGGCAAAGTGAACTTAAAAAATATATAAATGCGAATGAAGCTCCCTTGCTTGGAATATGTGGCATTTTTTTGTCTGCAAGGCCTGGGATTTGAACACGGGGTCTGGGTAACTCTGTTGCACTCTGCGGGAAGGGGAAGCTCATCGTGCTTGAAGACCAGAAAGTCAGGCCTGTTCCATAGGCCTGAATTCAAGGCTTATCCCGGGAAAGCATACTCCTTACATACATTTTAAATATAGGATTGAACTTCCATACAGATGTCAGATTATATTATGTTTGGGGTGGTTATTCATTGAATTTTTTTGTTTTATTCATTTATTTACCGTTTATTTTATTGACTGTGATGACACCTAACAATGTATTATATTGTTTGCATGCTATCACATAGCATCTAGATTTGTAGATGTCTTCTTAATCATGCCTGACACCCAGAACTCTCCCGGAAAAGGAAAACAGATTGCCTTCTTAATCCAAGATTAAATTTTTGGCAGTGCTAGGATCTGAACTCAGGGACATGCAGTCCCAATTCATGAATGGGTGAGTGTGAGCACGGCAGCCTCTAGCCAATGAAGCTGTCAAGTGGTTCCCAGGTGATGAGATCTTGCCCCAGGATTGTACAAAACAGCTATACATGGATAGGCAGACAGTGGTTTACAAATAAATATATATTGGTATAAAGAGCCATAGCCGCCTATCTATGATTGAATGACATATACTACGTTCCTATTAACTCTTAGGTATTTATTATACCACAATTAAGGGAATAGCATTCTTTTCAAGATTAATAAAGTATTAATTGAGATCGATCAGTGTCCTGGGATTATTGCATCCAATTGTAGACTCGACCGATGCACAAACTTCTCTTTCAATAGGTATTCCAATCATAGGAATGAGTCTCTTTTTTTTTTTTGGTCAGTCGTGGGGCCTGAAGTCTGGGCTTGGGCGCTGTCCCTCAGCTCTTCAGATCACTTGAGCTACAGCACCACTTCAGGTTTTCTGGTGGTCTATTGGAGATAGGAGTCTCATGGTCTCTCTTGCCCGGGCTGGCTTTGAACCGGGATCCTCAGATCTCAGCCTCCTGAGCAGCTAAGATTACAGGCATGGGCCACCAGCGCCCGGTAGGAATGAGTCTCTTGTGATCTCCTGCCATTGGTAGGTGTCATGACCGTGATTTGAAGCCAGGGCCTATGTTGACAGGTTGACCTATGGTTTCCTTGATAGCACGCCAGCCTTCAGATATGGCAGGTCAGATCCATTTTGCAGCCGTCTGATTCAGACCCAGGATGGTCACTGTGCAATGAGAAAAACATAAAACCCCCTAGCCCTCTGCATCTCCCCAATTTTCATTCCATCCCACTTTATTTTCCTCATGCAAGCCCTCTGGGCCTAGGATTCCAGGATTGGGTATGGGTCCCGAGCAGCACCTAGCCTAGGGTGATCGAAGCTGAGGCAGAGTTGCCAAGACCTCAGTTCAAGCCCCATGGTTGGCCAAAAAAAAAAAAAGAAAGAAAAAGAAAAGAAAAGAAAAATAATTAATTAATTAATTAATTAACTAAATTTAAAAAAAAACAACTCCCTGATTTGGAATTTCTTTGTTTTCTTTCCTAGCCCGAGATTTGACCTCAGGATCTTGGTAAATCTGTAGCAATGCGAGGGAAAGTGCAGATTTGCCACTATTGGAATTCAAACCCCATGCCAAGCCAAAACTAAAAATAAGTCACTCAGCTTGGCAGGGGGAGTAGTTTTGGAGATGGGAGGGAAGGGATGGTAGGGGGAAAACAAAGGAGGAGGCAACAATGCTCAATAGGAAATATACTGATGACCTTGCTCAAGTAACTGTGACCCCTCCATACAACATTTTTACAATAAGAAAAATACAAAAAAGAGAAACAATGTAGTTTTCAGAGAAGCAGTTTGGGAGTAAGGGAAGGACATCTGAATAGCTGTACAAAATTCTACACTGCTTTTTTTAATGTTCAGTATGTAACTGAATAAACATAACTGCTTTCCTTAAAAAATTAAGTCACTATCTTGGAACTGGGCCAATATTTTTACCATTGGTCGGATTTGATCTCACCGTCCAAGTAACTCTTTTGTACCATGGGTGAAGGCGAAGCTTACTGTCCTTGACAAAATGAAATTCAGGCTAGAGTTCCCATGGCCTGAATGGAGGCCCTGTAATGGAAAAGATATTTCTACACATATGTAATATAGGATATATACTTACATAATTATGTTTGTTACATATTATGATTTTTATTATTGATTTTGTATTTATTTTATTTTTGATTCATTCATTTATTGTGTATTTTATTTAGAGTTATCATACACATATTTATTACATTTCACACATCTATTATAAAATTACACAATAATTTAGGACATTGACTCATTTTTCATTAAAACTTTTTGTGTTGAAACATGATACATAATTAAATGGAGGCATTTGTAATAGTCTTCACAAGTTTAGAGTCTCTCTCAAGTATGAACTTTGTCTTATTTATCTTTGAACACCTTCCTATAGGGATTTCTTCAATGATTTATACTCAGAAGCCTTTTTTTTTTTGGACAGACAAGTTGTGGGATGAGATTGTAAGCACGAGCCTAGAAATGTGGCTTAGTGGTAAAGAGCTGGCTCAACATGCATGATTACCAGAGTTTGAATATTCAGGTCCACATACTCAGAAAAAGCCATAAGCAGTGGAGTGGCTCAAATGGCAGAGTCCTAGCCTTGAAAAAAATAAGCCCCAGGACTGTCATATACAATTGGCCAGATGCGGGTGGCTCACACCTGGAACCTCAGCTTCTCAGGATGCTGAGATTTGAAGACCACAGTTCAAAGACAGCCTAGGCAAGGAAAGCCTGTTAGACTCTTATGTCCAATGTACCACCAAAAAAAAAAAAACGTAGTGGCGCTGTGGCTCAAGTGGTAGAGTGTTAGCCTTGAGCTGAATTGCCCAGGGACAGGGCCCAGGCTTGATACAAGACACACAACTGGAAAAAAGTAAGGGTTAATCAAAGTACTTTTCTTATCTGCTAATTAGGAGAACATTCCATGGAAAATAAACGCTGATGTAAACCAGAATTGGAGTCAGAGCTTAAGATTGAAGTGTAGCAGATCCACTTGTCCAGCCTCTCAGACTCTAGCATTATAACCTTGTGTGCTAAAGGGATCTGAATGGTCCAATGTTGAAAGGCTTAATATGCTCCCCAAGCCCTTTGTGATAAGCAGTTGACTTGTATTGTCAATGTCATTACAGTCCTGAACCTAGCAGAACACCAGTAGCTGACACCCATCAACCTAGCTAAGGAGGCTGAGGTCTCAGGATTACAGGGTGAAGCCAACCAGGGCAGGAAAGTCTATGACACTCTGACTTCCACTTCTGAAAGGTCAGATGTTCAACAGCTTCTTGTGTTTCCCTTGGTGATGAGAAGTTACTTGCACTCTAAAAGTTATTAGAATTCTTGTGCTATAGAACAAGGAAAGAAACATCATTGACTCATCCAAGGTTCAAATGAAATTCTCAGGATTCAAGCCCTAGCCCTGTTAGCAGGAAGAACTCCAGTGTAACACTGTATTTGAAGGACAGAAAACAGTATCAAAAGCCAGGCTAGGTGGAGAGACCTAGGCTTGTAGGATTAGGAGGCAGAAGGTACACACTCAACAGGGAAGTGAGCTGCAAACCACTTCATTCATTCATTCCAGGCACACCCAGCAATGAGGGGAAATCTGAAACATTTGTTAGACACCAGGATCAGGCTTTCTCAGGCTCTTCAAACAATGAATAACCTTCCTCATTTAGGTGAAGGGAGCCTCAGGCTATCTTTAGGTTACCAATAGAGAGTCAGTTTAGTGAGAGAGAGGACAGGAACAGAGTAGAAAAACCCTACTCTCTGTTCTTAGGGAGTGGATTTGTTACGTCTGTCAGATTTGAAGGCCCTTCTTACCTCTGCGAGTCCATTCTCCTTCCTTTATTCTCCACATTATTAATGCAAATCCCCAGTCTAAGGACAGGCAGGGCCGTTTCTCTTCTGTTTCCAAGCACCTGAGTTAGAACCTGGCTTTGCCTTGTTGTTTCTGGGGCCTTCATCTGCCTGAGAAGTGGGAAAGAGACAGTCTTCCTGCTCTGTGGTCGTGTGAAGGCGATGCTGGTATCCTGGCACACTGTAGAAGGCCTCATGACTGGGAATTGTTCCCTTCTTTCCTCCTGACATCCAAGACCAGATTCATGTATCATTTTTCTATCTATCTCTCTCTCCCTATCTCTCTCTCTCTCTCTCTCTCTCTCTCTCTCTCTCTCTCTCTCTCTCTCTCTCTCTCTCTCTCTCTCTCTATCTATCTATCTATCTACCTATCTACCTACCTACCTACCTACCTATATATCTCTTTGACATTTCTTGGGATGAACTCAAAGCCAGGGCACTGTCTCTAGCACTCTACGACTTGAGCCACAGCACCAATTCTGGCTTTTTCTCTGTATATACGACTGAAGAATAGAAGCCAGGGCTTCTTGCATGCTAGGCAAGCACTCTCTCACTAATCCACATTCCCTGCCCCATCTTTTTTTCTTAATGGTAGTTTTTACATAAGTATGCTACAGTTTGTGTCCCCTAGTGTAATTTTCTGAATACTGGTTATTTCTATAAATTCTGATCTTCTCTTCCCTTGCCTTATTTGTGACTGTTCCTGGATTAGCCTAATAATAAAATGTAACTATAGCTGCTGAGAGCTGCAATGTGCATCTTATAAGGACAGGGGCCTGGAACCCTGGAAGAGCAAAGCAATGGGGCTGAAATAAAGAGAATGATGCAGTATGCGTAACAAGCATATCTGAAAAATCAATTAGTATATGAAAGCAAAAGCTTTGCATACAGTCTGTTGGCACTCAAGGAAGTAACATACACAAGTAAGTAAGTAGGGCACTGATACATAAACTTGGCCTTCTCTTTTTGAATTTTATTTTTTGGACATCTCAGGGCTTAAACTCAGGGTGTGATGTGTTCCTCAGCTGTTTTGCTCAAGGCTGAGCTTCTAATACTGCCATAGCTCTACTTCCAGCCACCTGGTTGTTAATTGGCCATAAGCAACTCAGACTTCCCTGCCTGGTCTGGCCTGTATCTCCTGCTAGGCTTTCTCTCCCAAAACTGGAGCTCTACCCTCTAGGCCACTGCTCCACTTCTGGTTTTCTGGTGGTTTATTGGCAATAAGTGTCTCACAGACTTCCTGCTTGGGCTGGCTTTGGAAGGCGATCTCCTGAAGAGGATTCAAGCAGTTTTCTTTAAGGATTTGCCAAGGAACCGCTCCACACAAACCTTTAATCTAAATCTCAGGAGGTACTAGATAAAAATAGAAATGTGCAGATGCTTCTAGTGTGTCCTAGATAGTTAAGGTTAGAGACACACAACATTCATAATTATTAGATAATTTTATAGGCAAAAGGAGCAACGCAGACACTATGAAAATCGCTCCAGCTTTTGGTCCTCTCATCCTGAGATAGTAAATTAACTGCAGCTCATTGCTAAGTGACAGAACTGGCATGTCCTGTGGACATTTGCTCCTCAATCCTGTGACACTCATTTCTCACTTTTGGCTTCAAACCTGTGACCAGAGTGGAACATGAGGAGAGAAAATCCTTCTCCAAGAAAGCAGCTATAAAGAACATTGGGTAGTCTCTTATAAGTTCAAACCATTGGAATGACCCGCTAAAAAGTCAGATTGTCCAGATTAAAAAAATTAAGAAAAGAAAGATGTTACCAGTGGGTGCTGACTGTAATCTCATATCCTCAGGAGGCTGAGATGTAGAGAATCTGAATTTGAATCCAGCCAGTGTAATAAAGTCCTTGACACTGTTATTTCTAAGAGATCACAGAAAAACCCAGAAATGGGCTTTGACTCAAGCTTAATGCACTACCCTTGAGTAAAAGGAGCTCAGGGACAGCACACAGGCTCATAGTTCAACCCCAGGACCTGCCCCCTCAAAAAGAGCCTGTATCTCCACGTCTTTGTCTATGTATGGATGCATTCCTACAGGTGAAGCTCCAGAGTAAGAGGAGCTATGATGAATGGCACCAAGCTAGGAAATTTGTATTCAATACTATGACTTCATAACACAGAGGATGCTTTTATGACATTGCATGTTCCAGGGCTCCCCTCACTGCTCCCAGTATAGCCTGAAAGTTGCTCTGCACCCCACTCCTGCTGGAAGAAGTCTCTCTCATTGTCTGGACAGGCAGACAAAAGGCCTCAATCCTGTACAGCTGTGTAACAAGCAACTTCCTCTGGGCCACTTAGTGAGGAGGAGTGTGGGCAGGCTCTGAAAGCCAAGCTATCCCTCTCCCCAGTGCTCTATTTTGACAGGAAGCCTTCATTTATGCCACCTCCCATGGAAGGCCAAGTTCTGTGCACTTATTCTGCCTCTGTGAGACTATATTCTGATGTTCAGATACAGGGCTCAATATAATTCAGGAGTCCTTCTGGCAGACAACTAGGGCACTGAACCTAATTAAATGTTTCATAACCTGCAATGATGTGCCTATGATGCCTCTCTTAGCTTTCCGGAAGATTCGGAAATCCAAGAACATGTCAGGTATCACAAATTTTCCTGTCATCTAGGGCCGGTGAAGCTCATCAGGATTTGAAACCTTTGACCTCTCCTAGTTGGGCCCTGAGAGGCTAAGTTTTGGGGTTAAAAACAGGGCATGGGTGATGACCATGATCTCAGAGCAAAAGTCTACAGCTTTCCCATTTTGTGTCACAGCTTCACTTCTACTTTCTGTGTGTGTTTGTGTGTGAGTGAGCGAGAGCACGTGTAAGTGTGTATTTGCATACACTAGTCCTGGAGCTTGAACACAGGACATAAGCACTGTATCTAGTTTCTCTTGTACAAAGATTGCCCTCCCCCTACTTGAAACACAGAGCCATTTCAGGCTTTTTCCTAGTGATGTGGTCCAGAGTAATCAAGCCTAGGGTTTCATGTATGCAAAGCACTCTACCCCTAAGGCACAACATTCTCAGCCCTCTACTTCAGGTTTGTTAGTTTGCTTATGTCTTTTTTGTTGTTGTCAGTTGTATGAGTTGAAGTCTGGTTCTGGGTGCTGTCCCTGAGCAATTCAGCTCTAATCTTGTGCTCTACCACTTGAGCCACCGGTTTTCTGGTGGTTCATTGGAGCTAAGTGTCTCACGGACTTTCCTGCCCAGGCTAGCTTTGAACCATGATCCTCTGATCTCATCCTACTGAGTAGCTAGGATGACCAGCATGAGCCACAAGCACCCAGCTTCCATTTCACGTTTCTTAGTGATGAATTGGAGATAATAGTCTCATGGGACCTTTTGTGTCTGGGATAGTTTGGAACGCAGATACTCTGATCTCAGCTTCCTGAGAAGCCAGGATGACAGACCTTGGCTATACAACCCTAGGCTGTGGCACTCTGCTGCAAGGGGGTCCTTGGCTCCATGTGGTGGAGTGCTGGGCATGAGTCCAAGAGGTAAGGATCAGCGCCTAGACTCTGAGTTCAAGGTTCATGACTGAGAAAAAAACAAAACAAAACAATTGTCTGCAGTAGACAACTCACTAGACTTCAGTAATACATAATTTTGTCCCTGCCATGGGGACATATCTGAGCCTCAATATTCTTGTCTGCCTAATCATCCAAGTTGTGGAGCTATTACAAGTGCAAGATGAAAGAATGCACCCTTTGAAGGACAAAACACATTACACTCTTTACAGTATTCAGCACCCAGCACCCAGCACCCAATGCAGGACTCAGGACACTGCACTCTGTGAAGGACTCAGCACATAGCATCCTGAGCAGGACTCAGCAGACAGCACCACACGAAGGACCCAGCACCTCAGGAAGAACTCATCACATAGCTGTATCCCACAAGCTGTCATTAGTATTAGGGTGCTTTCATCAGTATCACCATTCTTTCAGAAGCACATCACAAACTGCACAAAGTTCACAACTAATGATTGAGATTGGTGGGGGTTTTTTGGGGGGGCGGAGTCAGCCATAGGGATTGCACTAAAATGTTGGGGGTAGTGTCCTAAGAACTTTTGCTTGAGCCACAGCACAGAGTTTCACAGACATCCTGCCAGGGCTGGGTTTTAAACCCATCAATGTCTGATCTCAGCCCCCGAATATCTTGGATGACAGGGGTGAGCGAGCCAGCAGCATGTGGTTCTGTGGAGCTGGGTTGCAGTGGCATACCTCTGGCTAAGTCAGGTTAGATGGCAGCTGTCAGCACCAGACTCATGGCTTGCTCTGTGATGAGGTATTTGAAGTCCTCTACTTATAGAGTTGCAGCGGTGCCAGTCCTGGGTCTTGAGTAAGATTCTAGACACAGTCCTTATGTTTTTATGCTCAAAGCTAGTGCTCGACTGCTTGAGTGACAGCACAACTTCCAGATTTTTATGTGCATGTGGTAGTGAAGAATTGAATCCAGGGCTTTGTATGTACAAGCCGTCATTATACAACTGAGCCCCAGGAATGACAAGTGTATAAACAGATAAATATGTAGATTGATATATATATATATATATATATATATATGTATATATATATATGTATACATATGTATAAAACAAGAGGAAGTTGTCTGTATATTATGAAATTACATATATTACTAGTAATTATTAACAAATAAATTATTCCTTCAAGTTTTAAGAACCATGGTTGAATATATAACAAGGTATTAATTGAAAATTAGTCAAAGTAATATAATTATTGTGTATAATTTTATAGTATACTCATACTCTAACTACTAATTTAATTGTTACTTTTATAACATTCCATTTGTATGGATGTATATTGGCATGCATTTCTTAGAATCTCCCAACAATCATTAGTGGCAGTCCAGGCCTAAGTTGAAGTTTCGGTTATGGCTTCCCTAATAGCCAGGCAAACATCAGCATGCAAGGTCATGTACACTTTCTGGGCCTTTTCATTTAGGTCCAGGATTGTCAGAATGCAAAGGGGAAAAAACGTAAAACCACGTTATCGATCTTCTCTGTTTTATCCTTCTTCTTTTTATTTTTTGCCAACCCCGAGATTTGAACTTGGGTCCTAGGATCCAAGGGTCAACTGTGGCAGAGATGCCAAAACCTGAGTTCAAGCCCTGTGCTTGGACAAAGGAAAAATGCCCTGGCTTGGAATTTGCACCACTTTTCTGGCAGGCCTGGGATTTGAACTCAGGGTCTGGGTAACTCTGTGGCACTGTGGTTGAAGGGGAAGCTCACCATGCTTGAAGACAAGAAATTTTAGACCAGTTCCCAGGGCCTGAATAGAAGCCCCAGAACTGAAAAAAAAATAATATTCATATATGAGATTTATTTACATGCAATGGTTTAGTGAGTATGACGTTTATTACACTTATTTATGTAGTATTATTACACACATAACATTTCATTTATTACATCCTATCACACAGGATATATTTGCATATAGATTATATATCATACTGAGACCCAGGATATTTTTCAGGAAAAAAAAATGTGTCAAAAGTGGCTTCTTATTCCATGAATAAATTTTTGGCCATGCTGGGATTTCAACTCATGGCCTAGAATGCCCAATGCATAAATGAGGTCACAGTCTTAGCTCACCATCCTCTGGCAAACTGAGCTGCCAGGAAATGATGAGGACCTGTGATCAAGCCACAATAGTGCCCAATATATATACTAATAGCTGTGTATATATATATATATATATATATATATATATATATATATATATATATATATACACACACATTTAGAGAGAGAATGTGAGGATATCATTAAATTATATATATATATATAATTACCAATTATTAGTTTAAGTTATGTCTCCATTTAATGAAATATAATGGCTGAATACTTATAAAAGCATTAATTAAAAATTAGTCAATATCCTTCCATTTGAGGAATCATACCATGGTGCTAGAATGGAAGATTTAAGTTCAATAACTTTTCTGTGGCATTCTAAAATAGAATCATGAATTAACTGCAAATTTAATTATTACTTTGATTACTTTGGTAACGTTCCATTAGCATTCACATAAATAGGAATGAGTTTGTCAGGATCTCCCTCCATTTGTGAGTGGCAGTCCTGGCATTCTAACTCCAGGCCTAGATGATTTATTTCAAATGTAAACAATTGGAATAACACTGTGAAGATTTCAGATTGTCATGATTTTAAAAAGAACACAAGAAGAAAAGAAAGCCAGGTGTCAGTGGCTCCTGTATTTAATGCTAGCTCCTCAGGAGGCTGAGGTGTAGAGAATGCCAATTTGAATTCAGCCAGGGCAGGAAAGTCCTAGACACTCTTATTTCTAAGAGATCACAGGAAAATATGCCCATGGGTTGGGCCTGTGCCTCAAGGGCAGAGCTCTACCCTTGAGCAAAAGGAGATCAGGAATAGGGCCTAGTCTCATATTTCAACCTCGGACCTGCCAAAGAAATAAAAGTATTCAGTAACTCCATGTCTCTGTGTATAGTTTTGGATGATGTATGTACAATGGGCTTTCAGCAGGTTGCCCTTACCCAGACCCCCAACCTGGGCAAGCTGGGAAAAGCCCTCAGAGAGTACTAAGTATGAGCCAGTAGCTTGAACAAAGCATCCTTTTCTGCCATTTAATAAGTGAAACCCCGAAGGCTTGCCTGGGCTGCTGTATGCAACAGGTGCATAACATTCTGGCTGAGGTATCTTGTTGGGACATCTAGCAGCCAGCCACTACCTCCAGGGAGGCCACAGTTCCTAGGCTGTAGGAGTTGTGGAAGGTTCTGGCTCCATATTTCTTATCCCTCTGTAGGATGTGAGCCTAGATCTCTGGGGCCTGGTGGCTATCACACATTCATCATTCCTCATTGCCGAGTCTCAGGCTGGTCCCAAATCCTGGCAAAGATATAAAATGGCCAGCGATTTCTGTGCTGAAATCCCACCCTCCTAGATCCTGTTAGAAGTGAGCCTTGGGCTGCGAATGTGGCTTTGTGATAGAGTGCTTACCTAGAGAGCATGAAGCCCAAGGTTCGATTCCTCAGTACTACATAAACAGTGGCTTAAGTGATAGAATGTACCCTTGAGGAAAAGCAACTCAGGAACATGCCCATACCGTTAGTTCAAATCCATGATTAGCAAAATATGTGAGCTTGGTGAGACATACTCTTCTGGGACTCAGAGGAGGGCCGAGGTTATAGGGAAGAGGGAGATGGCAGGTGCTGGTGGCTCACCCCTATACTTTTTGCTACTCTGGAGGCTGAAATCTGAGGATCATAATTGCAAGACAGTGCATGCAGGAAAGTCTATATGAGAATCTTTTCTCCAATTAAACACCCAAAAAGCCAGAAATAGAGCTGTGTTCCAAGTAGTAGAGTTCTAGCCTTGAACATAAAAACTCAGGAATAACATCCAGGCCATGAATTTCAACCCAAGGACTGGCACACACACACACACACACACACACACACACACACACACACACACACACACACACACACACACACCAATATAGAGCATTTGCCAGTCAGCCTACCAAGTTCCATCTCTTGGAACTCAATATTATTTTAAAAAGAGGGAGAATAGAAGGAAGGAATTGCTCCAGGAGGTGATATAACTAGTGCCAAAATTCCACTGGAGTTCTAAGATGTGGAACAGGACAAAGTGCCTCAGGCAGAAGGTACACAGCATGGGCAAAGGTCCTGAGGTGTGGTGTAGAGCAGGGGGTATGAGGGGAATGAAGGTTCTGTGTCTTCAGACAAGTCTGGCTGAACACTCAAGGCTTGGTCAAGGTTTGTACTTGAGTCACAGGTAGGGCAGAGTGTAGGGTCCAGAATGGGGCCCAGGGGAAGATTAGCTTGACTTTTCACAATGGACCCTAGCCATTTCCTGTGGCTGAACGCCTATTTTTTACAGCTCCTGACCCTAAGGCCTCCTTTGCATGGAGGAGTCATGGCAAACGCAGGGAAGAACACTTGCTTAAGAAAAGCTTCTACCCAATGCCACCAGTGGCTCATCCTCTGTAAATCCTAGCTACTCAAGAGACTGAAATCAGTGCTCGTGGGTCAAAGCCAGCTCAGGGGAAGAAAGTTAGTGAGACTCTTCTTGCCAATGACCCACCAAAAGCCAGAAATGGAGCTGTGGCTCAAGTGGTAGAGTACCAGCCTTGAGGGAAAATGTTAGGAGACCAGAGCCCAGACCCTGAGTTCAAGCCCCAGTACAGGCACAGAAAAAATAAAGAAGATTTCAGAAGCTCTAAGTCCACTGTGGAGAAAGGCCATTATCAGCTGGGTGAAAGTGTCTCAAGCCTGTCATGCTAGCTACTCAAGGCTGAGACCTGAGGATCAATCAAGATTCAAAGTTAGCCTGGGCAGAATCTTATCTCCAATGACTCACCAAAAAGCGGGGAAGTTGAGCTACTGTAGTTCAAGTGGTACAGCACAAACATAGTGTAAACAAGCTAAAGGATAACATCTAGGCTCTGAGTTCTTGTCCCGGTAAACACACACACACACACACACACACACACACACACACACACACACACACACACACACACACACACACACACACACACACACACACACACTAAGATCATTAGCAGGTGCCAGCAATCCTAGCCACTCAAGAGGCTGAGCTCTTAGGATGGCAGCTTGAAGCCAGCCCAGGCAGGAAAGTCCATGAGACTCATGTCCACTAACCAACTAAAAAGATGAAAGTACAGCTGTGGTTCAAGTGGTAGAATGTTAGCTTTGAGCAAAGGAAGTTCAGGGACAGTGCCTGGGTCCTGAGTTACAGCTCAAAGATTTTTTTTTAAGACACCCTTTGCCAGCCCCGCAGTCCATAAATCCAGATTTTGGTCATCCTAGATCTCACCTCCACTTCTACCACTTCCACAATACTGCCACATGTGGCCAGTGTGTGGCGAACACTGGGTTACGTACACAAGGAGGGAGGGGCATAGCCAGGTCAAGACTAATATCCCAGAACATTGAGTTTTTGGTCATACCAGTCTCTCATCCCCCAGCTCCTTGGCCCTGGAATCTAAAGTCTGTGCCTCTGTATTCTGGGCATCCGGAATTGTCTAGAAGGCCCAGGTGGGGCCAGAAGATAGACTTTCCTATGATAAAGTACATTAACATTTCCTAGACACTGACCAATATTTCCAAGCCACCTTAGTCTCACCTCCCATGTAGCCCTGGATCCTCCTTGCTCGGGTGGCCTTCAGTCAGCTGTCAAGCTTGAGTTAGCCAGAGCCACCAGCACCCCCCATTCCCCAGTCCACTGTCAGCCTGTTGAGAGGGATGTCATAGGCCCAGCTGAGGAAAAGGACAGGACATCGTATGACTGAGGCCCTCCCTCTGAGGCATGGGAGACCCTATGCCAGCTGGCACTGCTGTACCAGAATCTGATGGAGGCGGCCAAATATTTGGACAGCCAGACTTGTGCCCCGGAGAAAATATGGAACACAGGCCACTGGCAATTTACGACTCATTGTAGACCCTGAGAGGGAGCTAAAGGCAAGGTCGGTGTGGAGGAAGGGCACCATCTGAAGTCAGAAAGAGGAGGATAGGCACCTAAGAAGGGGACAGAGAAAGATGAGGGAAAATTACACACACACACAGACACACAGACACATAAACAGACACACACACACACACACACACACACACACACACACACACACACACACACACACACACACATACGGACATTCCTAGGCCTCAGTGGTTCCTGAGAACAGAACCACGAACTCCCTCCATTTGGCTCATATCTGACCTGTGAGAAGATGGCACTATCGTAGACCAACTGTAGACACAAGATTGAGCCTCTAACATATCTGGAATGTCTCATAACCTAGCATGGAATTTCCTACTATACACACTGCTATGTTGAAAACTCAGCCACCTCTTGGTTTATTGCTGGTCATGGGGTTTGAACTCTGGGTCAGGGCACTGACTTTCAGCTCTTCAGCTGAAGATGATCACTCTACCACTTGAGCCACAGCGCCAGTTCCTTTTTTCTAGTGGTTCATTGGATATGAAGTATCACCAAGCTGGCCTTGAACTGTGGTCTTTACATCTCAGCTTTATGAGTAGCTAGGATGCCAGTTGTGAGCCACCAGCAGCACCCTGCTTTAGCCACATTCATATACCCAGAGGAAACCCAATTTGTCAGGCCACAAATTTCTTGCAGCCCTTGACTTCAAACTTTGACACTCAGCATCCAAATCCATCCTTCAATGGAGAGAATACAGGCACAACAATCCGACCTCTGCACCCATTCACCCACTCACTGCCTGCCAAAGGCCTCATCCTCTTGAGTACTTGGTAAGGGACTGCCCATCCTACTGTGGCTTCAAACTGGGGAAAACTTGGGGAGTTCTTAGAAATGTCTGTACAGTGAGGCCAACACCTGGTCTCTCAACCACATCACCCCCCCCCTCACACCTCCACATTTTTGTAGGCAAAGATGTTTTACTTTCTTTCTTTTTTTTGGTTGTAGGGTTTGAACTCTGGGCCTGGGTGCTTTCCCTGAGCTCTTCAGCTCAAGGCTTGAGCCACAGCACCCCTTCTGGTTTTGTGCTGGTTTGTTGGATATAAGAGTCTCAGGGCCGGGCGCTGGTGGCTCATGCCTGTAATCCTAGCTACTCAGGAGGCTGAGATCTGAGGATCACGGTTCAAAGACAGCCCGGGCAGGAGAGACTGTGAGACTCCTATCTCCAATAAACCACCAGAAAACCGGAGGTGGCGCTGTAGCTCAAGTGGTAGAGCGCTCGCCTTGAGCTGAAGAGCTGAGGAACAGCGCCCAGGCTCAGAGTTCAAGCCCCACGACCGACAAAAAAAAAAAAAAAAAAAAAAAAAAAACTAAAAAAAAGAGTCTCAGGGTCTTTCCTACCCAGGCTGGCTTTGAACTGTGATCCTCAGATCTCACCTCCTGAGTACCGAGGATGACAGTCATGAGCTACTGGCACCTGGCTAAAGATACTTTTCCATGATTGTCATCTTATCTCCTTAGGAGATTAAGATCTGAGGACTGCAGTTGGATGCCACCCTTGGCAACAAGTCCATGAGAACTCTTTATCTCCAATTAAACCCCAAAAAGCTAGAAGTAAAGCTCTGGTTCAAATGTTAGAGTCCTATCTTGGAGCATAAAAGACAAGACAACCCCTAATTTTAAGCATTTTCTAGCAAAGATCCACTCAAGAAAGGGAAGCAGGTGGGCACACGGGTGCTCAAAGCTCACACGTAATAATCAAGACTCTCAGAACAGATCCCACCCTGCTATGATTCTCTAGATAATTTGTCCTACACCATGGCAGTCTTAGATGGGACTGACCATGCAACAAATTAGGACGTTCAAGTATGATCTCATACTGAGGATCCCCTGACATTATCAAAGACTCAGGATCTCTCAGAGTCCTGCCTCAACACTGGACAGTAAAGTGAGATCTAGTTATCCAAACACATGATATGGGAACCAAAGGGTTTCTTGGTCAAGGGACTGAGACTGGGGAGCTCTAGCTCCCTCTCTTGGGAAGGTAAAAAGGGCTGTTCTATCCCAGGAATGTTCCTCCGTTTGAGTATTATCAAAAAAGCAACCCTGCTCAGATCCCAGTGCCTCTGGTTTTCCCACCAGTCTCTACCCAGCCCTGCCCCACCTTCAGCCTGCCCTCTCTGAATCCCAAATCTGCCATCTAGATTAAAGACTGAGCCACCAAAGAGACCCCCTTCTGCCACTGAGAATGGCAGTCACAGGGCCCTAGCACCTTCTATATGAAGTCTCAGAGCAACATGGGTCCCAACTCCCGCCCTCATTCCCAGGGTGTCCTGTGCCAGTGGCATGCTTACCTCTGTCTCTCATGGAGGAATGAACACCAGGGGTGTCATCTTCAGATTGAGCCCGGTTGAGCACTCGAAAGCCCCAGCCCCCAAGGATGTACTGCACAGGCATCCTGCAGTGAACAACAGCCAGGTCGTCAACGGTGAAACCAAGGTGCCAGGACTTTTAATAGCATTGTGGCTGGATGAAAGGCTTGATCACTGGTAGTCTGGTTTGTCAGGTGAGATCATAGCTAAAATATCCTGACACACCTGACCTGGGATCATCCTCCCTCTTCATCTCCCTAATTATCACTTGCCCCCGCCCTTTACACTCCCTCACCCCAATACCTCCCTAGCCCTTGGACACTTTCTTCTTATCTGACCAGAAAATAAACTCGTTGGGGCCAGGGATGATTTAAATCTGGTAACCCACCCTGATCCCTAGGGTCTACTGAGGCTGTTCTGCACTCGGTTGAGCACACAGCTCCTGGATGTCATGAACTTGCTGAGGGGTCAGTCGCTTGATCCAACATACTGGCTTTAATCTCTGAAACTGTCCCTACAGAGCTTGTGAATGGTTGGCTCCCTTGATCCAGGGACACCAAACCAAGTCTTGCATGTTATCCCTTCTTCCTTCCTTTCCTCTTTTTCTCCCTCTGTCCTTCCCTCCTCTCTGTCTCTGTCTCTCTCTGTCTCTGTCTATGTCTCTCTCTCTCTGTTTCTCTTTCTGTCTTTCATTTCTTTGTGTCAGTCATGGGCCTTGAACTCGGAGCCTAGGTGCTATCCCTGAGCCTTTTTACTCAAGGCTAGCAGTCTATGGCTTGAGGCATACATCCACTTCTGTTGTTTTGTTTTTGGTAGTTAATTGAAGACAAGAGTCTTACAGGCTTTCCTGCTTGGGCCAAAAGTCTCCATCCTTGGATCTCAGCTTCCTAAGTAAGTAGGATGACCGGCCTGAAGCACCAGCATCCAGCTCAAACCAAGGTTTCTTCATTTGCTGTGGAAACAGCCTGGAACCTTTCATTGTCTAAGACCTCCCAGAGCATGGTGCACACTGTATACGTTTGTTGGATAAATAAATGAGCATCTGTCTATGACAATACTACAGAAAAGTCCCATCTGATTCAGGTAAGTATCCCCTGTAATTATTTCTCTGATGAAGCCTGATGTAGCTCTCCCACAGTTCTCTCTCCTCCCTCTTCATGCCCTCCTGGTGGCACCACACTTAACTGTTTTGACTCATAGGATGTGAGCTATGATGTACTCACTGTATTCCAGGGCCTCTAGGATGCCTATCTTCTCAAAGATCTCTGTCCAGCGGCTGACCAGCTCTGTGGCACTCAATTCCCCACTCAGGTATGAACAAGTTTGCCATGAGCTGAACGACTGGCTCAAGAGGCCTCCTCTCCTCCCCCTGCGACCAGCCAGGATGGTCTACCACATCCTGCCCCCAAGTTTCATGTTGCAGACAAAGGATCTTTGAGGCAGCTTGGGGTCTCTGAATTTTCCATAATCCAGTGCAGTTGCTGGGAATTGTCTCTGCTCACAGCTGGCAGGCTGGGGATGGCAAAGTCACAATCCCTGCTCCCCAGGACGTCCCTGACTTAGGTGGTCACCCTAGAGAGAACTGGAGGAGATTCAGCAGCTGCCAGAGAAAGGCTTAGTCAAGGCACAAGGTTCAAAGCAAGAAAATAATCTGGTTTGGGACCTCTGCCTGTGACGCTTTGAACGACATTTTTGGCAGCTAAAAACGTCCATCCAAGGCATTAGTGGAAATTGCCAGCTTAAATAAAAAAAACCTGGAAAATGTAGCATTTAAATTGTCCCAATCAAACTTAAAGGGTTCCAAAATCAGTGGTCCCCTTTTGCTTCCAGACAGCCTACAGCAGGTTACAGAAACTGGCATTCATAGATCCCTATCTAACTGCCATATCCTGATACCAAGCAGGCTCCAGCAGGGGGAATGGAATTGCCTACCACTGTCCAGCATGAAACGTCCCAGACAGGACACAGATTGGAGTCTGCAGGAATCCAGGGAGGATTGACCACTGGTGCACTGCCCCAGGAGAGAATCCATGCCACCAGTGGGGCCCTGGAGCCCTGGGCTTGGATGCCCACAGAGACCATAAACGCCCTAGGTAAGGTTCCCCTCTCATCCTCGGTCATGGTGAAACATCTGCCATGTCACACTGTACTCCAGCCCCCAAAACCTCCTAGCTTCATAGTCCCTGCCCTACCCTTTCCCCCATCTCCTTCCCTAATTATGTTTGGCAGACACATTCCCAACCCTTGAATTAGCTCCAACTATGCACTGAGAGCAGAGTGTCTGCCTGGAAGATTGTGGCTGTGGACACACTTGCCTCACCAAGCTTCTGGCCTGGGATAGAAGGACAGGTGTCCACTCGAGTTCACACAGGTCTCCTAGGGGAGGGCCACGCAGGCCCAGCAGCTATTGTGGGCTACAGGAAAGGGGGAAAAGTGAGGTAGAAAGGGGAGGAAAGGAATGTCTACTGAAATCTTCCATAAAGGATCCATGAAACTGTGAAGGAGAAAACAAAAATTGTGGCTGGGCTCATACTTGGTACTGATGTAAAAAGAACAACAACAAGTACATACACACAGAGAAATAAAATGCTTTTGCTACTTTTAGACATGGTCACACACACACACACACACACACACACACACACACACACACACACACACACACACACACACACACACACACACACACACAATCCAGAACAGTGACAGAAGTGTCTTCCATGCAGCACCTACAATTTGCCAAATGATCACTCACCTGAGCACAGTCAGGCTGTACAAGGAGAAAGATGATCTCTCTTTCTCTCTCTCTCTCTCTCTCTCTCTCTCTCTCTCTCTCTCTCTCTCTCTCTCTCTCTCTCTCTCTCTCTCTCTCTCTCTCTCTCTCTCTCTCTCTCTCTCTCTCTCTCTCACGCACACACACACACACACACACACACACACACACATACACACACTCAGACTCAGAGTAGTGCCTCTCTTAAGTTTGTTGGTTACTCATCTGGGGCAATGTACAGCTAGATCATGCATGTTCCCATTCCCCATTCCCTTTTCAGAACCAAGGGTTCCCACCCAAGGGGAGCACTACTGTAATGCCACAGCACCACCCTGCCTCTCGCCTTCTCCAGGGCCAAACTCTTCCCCTTGGGAACAACCAGCCTTATATCCCCATTCACCAAAACCCTAAGCCAGGACACTGGGTGAAGGAATCCCCAGACAGCTGGCTCCTCAGAGCAAGGACTGAAAACAAGCAGGGGGTCATGGGGTCCCCAAGGGAATGTCTAACCTGGGGTGGGCATGGTGTTGAGGAAATGGATGGGGTTCTAAAGGCTACATACATGGACACACTCCCTACTTCCAGCCTAGATGCTTCTGGGAGACTGGGTGGATTCTTGGAGGGACAAGGAGAACAGATGGACCAGGAGCACCAGCAGATGCTGGAAGTGCTGGGAAATGTGACCAAACTGTGAGTACTGTTGACAGCTGGGGTGGGGGGTACAGGCCAGGTGTATATGTGTCACAGAGAGTGTGTTCCTCCCAGATATTCACCTTTCATCTGACCCCCAGCGCTGTCACCTACCTAGTGTGATTTTCTGATACCCTCCTCAGGTGAGAGGGTGACTGAGAACAGAGGACAAGAACTCACACAGCAAAGGGCCCCTATCTTCGGCATCCAATACCCCCCCACCCCCAGATAAAAGGAAAAGACCTGAGAAGGCAGGTGTGGAGTTGCTGCTCCCCACCTCTTTATAAAGCCACAAAATTCCAACCTAGGAGAGGAAGGGTGAAGATGTGGGGCTATGTGGTTCCCACTGCTCCAGGCCAGGGGTTTGGTGATGCCCCCTTCTCACCCAACCCTGCATCTCCTCATTTCCTGGGACACTGACACTAGGGATGGGGGTGGGATCCTTGAGATGACACCCACTCCCCCCCCACTCCTGGGGAGTATTTGTGGCATAGCCAGGGCTGGCCCCTGGCACAGGTGAGGCAAGGTTGGGATGTGAGAAGGGAAGTGGGATTCGCGGGTCTGGGTGGGGTGGGGAAGGGGGGTTGGGAGAGGTCATAAGGTGCGGGTCTATGGGACAGCCACTCATGTGTGCTGCTGGCAGATGCTATAGCCTGCCATTCTGGGTGTAGCAGGCAGCAATGGCAGCATCATGGCAGATGCTCAGGCCCAGAGCAGAGGATGCGGGGCCAGGACGTGGTCAGGGCCACAAACTGGCCTGGGGCACATCACTGGATGACTCAGAGGCCCTGCCGGTCTGAGCCAGCAGCCCATGTTTGAAACGTGATGCCACGGGGACAGCAGGAAAGGGGGCCAGGACAGGTGCAGGCTGGTGGCAGGGCTGAGCCCACCTTAGGCCCAGCTATGCTCATGGCACTGGAATCTCAGATTCAGTGCCTCCTTGGCCTCTGAGCCTCCCAGGGCCTGTGGGAGGGATGTGCCTGCTGTGCTGGCTTTGTGTGCTCTGTGCTCCTGGCACAGACCCGTGATCCTACAGCAGCAGAAGCCAGCCATTGATGCCACCTTCCCTGGTGCTTGTGCCTGCTCTTCTCTCTGCTGTCTCTCTCTGACCCCCACTTTTCTCCCGGGCTGCCACACCCACGCTGCAAAAGTGAGCCAGCCCCCATGTGCCCCTGGCTGCAGCAGATATGTGTCCCCTCGGCCACATCCTTTCCTCTCCTCAGTCATGCCCCCTCCCCACTCGACCACACCCCCTATCCCTGACCTTGTGGTGCCCTGACTGCCCTAAGGCTAACAGGCCATGGAAGAAGCAGCCTCACCTCAGCTCAGGGCTTCCTCCCAACCCCAGCAGCTGCCCATGGCATCGAAACCCTCCCTCTGCCCAACGGCTGGGAGAGACTCTTCTCTATCCACCTCACACACTAAGCAGGTGCACAGTTACCCTCTGTTAGTGTGTATGTGTGTGTGTGTGTGTGTGTGTGTGTGTGTGATTTTCAGGGATACCTACCTCACAAGGACTCAGAACATAGCACCCTTTTGGATGACAGCACACAGCATACTTTAAAAAAATAGCACAAAGTAACCTGTGTAATGGACTCAGCACAATGCGCCTTTTGAAGGACTCAGCACATAACATCCTTTGGTATCCTCATGGTAATCTAATGACCAATAAAATTAGACATGCCATTTTGACATCACCAAGCTTAAATATCATAAAATTATGACAGCATACATCATAGTGAAATTATAGACATATTGTGAATGCCTATTTTGTGATTTCATTCTAGTTCAAGCAAGCAATATTGGTGGATATCAGAAATCCATTGTGACCTCAAAGCCATTGGACTTGAAAATCCTTTTGTGATATCATAGTGCCATTGTGATATCATTAACCTGTTGTGACATCACAAAGCTGTCCTGTCCATTGTGACCTCCTCACCAATGTGACATCACAAAGCCATTGTTATATCACATTGCTGTTGTGACATTACAATCACCCTGAGACCTCCCAAACCAATTATGACATCTTTAGCACCTTTGAAAAAACACATGGCCTTTGTGACACCACAGTCCCTTTTTGTATCCATATCTTCATTGTGAAATGTCAATTGAGATCAGATATGCCATTGTGATATCACAAACATTTACAATATAATCATACTGTGACATCACATTGTCATTATGACAACATCAGGTCATTATGATATCCCAAATCTATAATGATATCATACCATTATGACATCACATTTTCATTGTGACATCATATTTACATTAAGAATGCCTATTATGTGATTTCATTATATTTCAAATGTGGCATGTGGGTTCATATCAGAAACACATTTTGACTTCATAACCATTGTGACATCACAATCCCTTTGAGACAAAATGTTGCCATTGTGATATCTCTAAACAACTGTGACAACTCAAACATGTCCTGTCTTCATAAGTTTTGACATGTTGCCACTGTGTTATGTTAGGACCATTGAGAGCTCATTCTATTTTTGACCTCATATTATTTCAGGTATGACATAAAATATTAATAATGTACTGTGACATCTTAAGTATTGTGACATCACACTGCTAGATGTAATGACCATTGTGTCACATTGTCACATCACATATCTATTGGACTTCATCACATTTGTGCCAACAAATGCCTTTGGAATCCTCACAATCCCATTCTAAACTCATATACTCATTGTGAGCTATTGACAATTGAGGTGTTGAATGCCATTGTCACATCACCAATCTATTGCAACATCACAAAACTATTTTGAACTCATCACTATTATGGCATCACCAACTAATTGTGATTATAACAACACTCTTATGTCATTATAATTTGACATCATATTACAATTGTGATATTACTGTACCATCATGCTTTCACAAACCTATTACAACCTCATCACATCTTAGAAAATGCATGGCCTTTGGAACATCAAGCTCCTTCTCTGAATTTGTATCATTGTGAACTTGTAGCAATTGAAATTTGAAATAAGGTGTGATATTACAAACTAGTTTGACATCACTTACCCATTTTTATATCATTAACACTTTGACAAATGAAACCTGTTAGGAACCTTAGCACTTTTGACAAAAAAAAAACATGGCCTTTGTGACATCACAGTTCATTTGTGTATGTCATTGTGACTTCATTCTCATATCCTCATTATAAAATAATGGCAGTTAAGATCTGACATGCCATTGTGACATCACAAATCCTTTGTGACATCATCAAACTGTCATTATGATATCATCAGCTCATTGTGATATCACCAAGCTATAGTGACATCATAGCATTAAGACATCGCATTGCCATTTTGCTGTCATAGACATATTGTGAATATATATCCTGTGATTTCATTATATTTCAAATGTGGCATAATAGTTGATATCAGAAACACATTGTGACCTCATATCCATTGTAACATTATAAACCCGGTGTGATATCATAACCATTGTGACACCATATTGTTGTTATCACATCTTTAGCTTATGGTGACAACACAAAATGAGAATGACATTATAGCATTTGCCATTATGTCATTGTGACATCATATTCACATTATGAATGCCAAATCTGTGATTTCATTGTATTTGAAATGTGGCATGTGGGTTGATATCAGAAACTCATTGTGATGTCATAACCATTGTCACATCAGAATCCCTTTGTGACATCAATTTGGCAATGTGACATCACAATAGCAATATGATGCTACTAAGGCACCATGATATCACAATGGTCATGAACTCACAATGGGTTTCTGATATCAACTGACATGCCACATTAGAAATAGAATCAAATAACATAATAGGCAAACACAACATGTCTATGATATCAGAATGACAATGAGATGTTACAATGCTATGATGTCATTGTAGTTTTACATGTCAAAATGAGCTGAGGGTGTCATAATGGCAACATGATATCACAATTATGATAATGTCAGAAAGGATTTTTTAATGTTTAAATGGTATGTCTGATGTCAGTTGTCAGTTCCCCATGAGGATATGGATACAAAAATGTTCTGTGATGTCAAAGAGGCCATGTGTGTTTTCAAAGGTGGTAAGAGGTCATAACAGGTTTCAAAGGGAACAATGTGATCCATAATGTCACAATGAAAATGAGATGTCCCATTGGGTTTTTGATGTCACAATGGTGATGAGGTCAAAATGGTTTAGTAATGTCACAGTTTGTAATATCAGAATGATACATCCAATTTCAATTACTCATAATTCAATATGAGGATACCGGGTGATAGAAGGAGCTTCATAGTATGTGGTCATACTATGTGAAAACCCAATGGAACAGTGATTTCACAATGACAATGTGATGTCTCAACATCATGTTATAATAATGTTTTGATGTCACAATTGGTGATGCCATACTGATGAGGAGGTCACAATAGATTTGAGATGTCCCAAGGGGTTGATGTCACAATGGCATGTGGGATCTCAATTTTCATTAACTCACCATGAGTATATGAGTTTGGGAAGGGATTCTGATGTCACCAAAATAAATGCAGTCAAGAAAGTAAAGAACTAACAGGTCTGAGATGTCACAAAATGACACAATGTTTATGATGTCCAGGGGTGTGATATCATGATGTTACATTGGATTTTAGATATCTCATGTCATATTTGACATATGAAGTCGAACACAGATTTTCAACTCACAAAGGGCCTAAGATATCACAATGGCATTTCACAAAAGTTATGAGGACAGGAGAGGTATTTGATGTCACAGTGGATTAATGATATAACAAATGCAAAGTGCTGTGGCAAAGACATTTTGATGTCACAAAGGTTATGAGTTCACAATGATTTCCTGATATCAACCCACATGGCACATTTGAAATAGAATGAAATCAAAGAATAGGCATTCACAATGGGTCTATGACATTAAAGTGACAAGGTGATGTCAAGGCAGCAATGTTTGATAGGATATGTACTCATTACCTTACTCATGTAACTGTAATCCCTCTGTACAGTACACTTACAATAAAAAAACGTACAGAAGAAAAAAAGAGAAAAAATGGTATTGTGTCATTGCAGTTTTGTATTGTCACAATGAGATGATGGTGTCATGATGACAATGTGATTTCACAGTCATAATTATTGTACAAAGTATTTGTGATACTACAATGCTATGTGTGATCACAATTTTCATTAGTTCACTATGAGGATATGGGTACACAAAGGGTCTGTGATGACACAGAGGTCATGTGTATTTTAAAGGTGCAAAGAGTTCACAATTGCTTGGTGATGTCACAATGTGATTGTGAAGGCACAACAGTAATGTGATATCACAATGGGTTTGTGATGTCACAGTGATGATGAGGTCACAATGAGTTTGTGATGTCACTATGAGTTTGTAGTATTACAATGACATGTCCAATTTCAATTTCTACTAGTTCAAAATGAGGATACAATTTCAAAGAAAGAATCTGAAGCTCCAAAGACCATGAACTGTTAGTCACAACGTGTGATATGCTGCCATTAGGATATTTTAGGCATTTAGTAAGATTATATTCTGTTTTCAAACTCATAATTCAGGCATTACATCTGATATCAGAAATTGACTCTGACAATATGAACATTGTGACATCACATTGATAGACATCAAGACCATGGTGTCACATTGTAAACTCACAAATGTGTTAGGACCATCATATTTGCCTCAACACATGACTTTGGAGACAACACAGTCCTTTTGTGAACTCATATCTTCATTTTGAATTAAAGACATTTGAGAATCAGCATGTCATTGTGACATTTCCAACCAATTGTGACAGCACAAACCTATTATAGTAGAAACACATTGTGATATAATAGCCATTGTTGTAGCACAATCCCTTTGTGACCCCATATTTACATAGTGATATCACTAACCCACTGTGAAATTCCAATCCTCTCATACCCAATCCAGGTATGAAATGTGATACCTGAATCCAGTGTGACATCTAGATCATGGTGACATCACACTGATAGATGTTATGAGCATTTTGTCATATTCTGACAACACACACCTGTTAGGATTTCATCATTTTTGAGACAATGCATGACTTTGGAGACATTACAGTCCCTTTGTGAGCCCATATACTCATTGTGAGTTGACAATTGAGATCACATGTGTCATTTTGATGTCACCAACCCATTGTGACATCACACACCTCTTGTAAACTCATCACCAGTATGGCATCACCAATTTTGGTAACAAAACTTTATTAAGTCATCATATTGCAACATCCCATTGCCATAACGATATCACTGTTCCAATGTTTTTTCAAAAACCTAATATGTCTTCATAGCATTTTAGAAAATTCATGGCCTTTTATATTTCAGTCTTCTTCTGTGAACTTATATCCTCATTGTGAAATAGTAGCAACTGAAATTGGACATGTGAGTATGAGATGTGACTTCACAAAACGTTGATTTCATCACCAATATAACATTACAAACCCATTGTAAGCTTTCATTGCCATTTGATATCACTATCACATTGTGACATCCCAAACCTATTTGGACCTCTCAGCACATTTGAAAAAACACATGGCCTTTGTGAGATCACAGTCCCTTTGTGTAACTATACCCTGATTATGAACTGACAATTGATATAAGACATGCCATTGTAACATCATGAACTCTTTGAGACATCACCAGTGTCACATAACATTCTCATTATGACAGGATTAACTACCTTTGACATCACAAAACTATGACAAGATAGCATTATGAGATCACATTGTCATTGTGATGTTATAGAGAGATTGTGAATGCCTGATTTAATTTTTTTTGTTGGTTGTCGAGCTTGATCTCTGGGCTTGGGTTTTGTCTCTGCTCTTCAGCTCAAGGCAAACAATCTATCGCTTCAGTCACAGCACCACTTCTGGTTTTCTAATGGTTTTTATTGGAGATAGTCTCATGGACTTTCCTGCCTAAAGTGGCTTTGAAGTGCAATCCTTAGATCTCAGCCTCCTGAGTAGCTTGGATTAGTCATGAGCCACTGGCACCCGGCCTTTTCATTCTTTTTTCAAATTTGACATGTGTGTTGATATCAGAAACATAATGTGACCTCATAACCATTGTAACATCATAAATAAGCAGTGACATCAAATTGTCATTATGACACCTTCATCTCGTTGTGACATCACCAAACAACAATGGCATCATAGCATGATAAATCACATGACATTGTTACATCATAGTCGTAACAGTGTGAAGGCCTATTCTGTGAATTCATTCTATATCAGTAACCCATTTTGACCATATAACCATTGTGATATCACAATCTTTTGTGACATCATTAATCTGCTGTGTCATCACAAACCAATCCTTATAAGTTTTGTGACATGCTGCCATTGTCATATGTTAAGCCCTTTGTTAGCTCATAATCTGTTTTAATTCTCATATTTCTGGTATGACATGTGATATCAGAAATCCCCTGTGACATCATACTGCTATATATCATGAGTATTGTGTCACATTGTGACATCACAAACATGTTAGAACGGCATCACATTTGTGACAACACATGCCTTTGGAGACATTACAGTCCCTTTTTGAAATCATATATTCATTGCCAATTAATGACAATTGAGATCTGCCATGCCACTCTGACATCATGAACCCTTTCTGACATCACAAACTTATTGTGACCTCATCACAAGAATGGCATCAACAACTAATTGTGGTATCAAAGCATTATTTTGACATGATATTGTGGTATTGCCATTGTGATATCACTGTCCCATTGTGTTTTTACAAACTTATATGTCCACATCACATCTTAGAAAATTCATGGCCTTTGAGACTTCAAGCTCTTTCTGTGAACTCGTGTACTTATAACTTCTAAGGCAAATAGACAAACCAGCAAGTCACATTTAGTATAATAATCCAGTTTACACTAGAAAGCGGACTGTGATTACCTTATGCTGGAACGGATACCCAGGTCCAAGAGCAGCCTTGACCACCAAACCTCAGACCTTCAATGGGCAGCCCCACCCTTTCTTTATTGGTCCGCAAACCACCAGTCAAAAAATTATGATCTCCAAAACTCCAAACCTCAATGGGCAAGGCTTTTTACTTTTCCATTCCTCCCTCCTTCACTACAGACTTGTCCTTCCTTCCTGGTCTTTCCCTATTTCCCTTCCACCACTTCCTTCTGGCCTCTCCAGTCTCCACAGGCCTGCCCTACTCTGCCCCAGTGAACACTTGCCAACCTTCTGCTCTCCCTCAACTTCCTCTCCTCTCAAGTTTTCCCTTCCTGCTGTCTCACCACTTTCTTCCATCTGGGTAGCTTTCATTTTTATGTCCCCTTCCAATGTTCTGAAAATGCACTTCATATATAGGTTGTACCCCTCCTCACTCCAATGTGTCTTCTGCCTAACAGTTTTCAACTGTCACTTCCCAAACTGCCCAATGTTCAATTACTTCTTGACAAACCATGTGAGGCTTGACACCTCCACCTTTGGCGGTATTCCCCACACTCTCCGGTGGGCCAGGCCAAAATTTATAATGATTATCAGCTCCCACAGATAATTCTGGCCTCACTGGTTATTACAGTATCCTCATACTGAATTAGTGAAATTGAAATTGTATATGTCATTGTTATATTACTTGATGAGACATCACTAACCCATTGTGACCTCATCACCGTGGTGACATCACAAACTCATTGTGATATCACATTGCCATTGTGTCACCATGCTCACATTGTGACATCTCAATCCTATTATGACCTCAGAAGCTTTGAAAGAAAGCATGGCCATTGTGTCATCACAGGACCTTTGTTTACCCAAATCCTCATTTTGAGCTAATGACAATTGACATCAGACATGCCATTTTAACATCTCAAAAGCTTTGTGACATCATCACCACTGTAACATCACATTGTCATTAAGACAACATCATCCCATTGTGACATCATAAAACAACAATGACATCATAGAATTATGACATCACATGGTCATTGTGATGTCATAGATACATTGGAATGTCTATTCTGTGATTTCATTCTATTTCAAATGTGACAGGTGTGTTGATATCAGAAATAGATTGTGAACACATAACCATTATGGCATCACAATACCTCGATGACTCTACATTGCCAGTATGATATCACTAACCCGCGGTCTCTCCTATCTTCATAAATGTTTTGACATGCTGCCAGTGTGATCTCTGGCCTCTCTAAGCTCATAAATTGTTTAACTCATAATTCTTCACGTATGACATGTGATATCAGAAATCCACTGTGACATCACTACCACTGTGACATCACACTGACAGATGTCATGACCACTGAGTCACATTGTGACATCACAAACCTGTTAATACTCATTCCACTTGTGCCAACATATGCCTTTGGATACATTATGCCTTGTGAACTTATGTATTTATTGTTAGAGACCTGGGATGTGATTGTGACATCAACATCCCGTTGTGAAATCACAAATCTATGTGACCTCATCAGCTGTATGGCATTACCAACTATTTGTGACTTCAGAACAATACTATCCCATGTAATGGTAACACCACATTGCCAGTGGGATAGCTCTGTCCCATTGCATTTTCACCAATCTCTTATGTCCGCATAATATTTTACAAAATCCATGGCCTTTCTGACTTCTTGCTCCTTATGTAAATGTGTATCTTCATTGTGATCTAGTATAATGAAATTAGATATATAATGGTGATATTACAAATTCCTTGTGACATCACTATCCAAGTGTGACTTTATCACCACTGTGACATCACAAACCCATTGTGACATCACATTTCCACAGTGATATCACGATCACATTGTGATATCCCAAATCTGTTGTGACCTCTTAGCACCTCTTAGCAACTGACATCAGACATGCCATTGTATGATTACAAACGTTTTGTGACATCATCTCCAGAGTGAGATCACATTGTTGATAGCATACCATGAGCCCATTGTGATATCCCTAAATGACAATGACACCATAGCATTATGACATCACATATTCATTGTGAGGTCCTAGAGACAATGTGATTGCATATTCTGTGATTTCATTCTATCTCAAATGTGGCATATAGGTTGATTTCAAAAACCCATTGTGACCACATCACCATTGTGACATTACAATCCCTTTGTGACCTCATATTGACATTGTGATATCATTAATGCAATGTAACATCACAAATCTGTCTTGTCCTTATAAATTTTATAACAAGCGACTACCTTGACCTGGGCTGGGTGCCCAGAGCTAAATGCAGCCTCAACCGTGAACCCTCAGAACTCCACAGAGCAGCCCAGCCATTTGTTAACTGGTCTTCAAACAACCAACCCCAAAAATAATGATATCCAAAGCTCCACATTTCAAAAGACAAGGCTTTTTCTTATCTCCTCATCCTCCTTCACTACAGACCTGTCCGACATTTCAGGTCTTATTTTTTTCCTTCCACCATTCCCTTCTTCTCTCCAGGCTGTTCTACTCTTGACAGGCCTGCCGTGCCCTATCCAGGTATCCAGGTGCCATCCTTCAGCTCCTGCTCTCCCTCAATTTCCTTTCCTCCCAGCTCTTTATCCTCCTGCAGTCTCATCACTTCTTTCCTTCCAGGTCTTTCCCCTTTTTCTGTCCCTTTCTGTTGCTCTGAACATGCAGCCTATATTTAGGCCGTACCCTTTCCCTACTGCAATATGTTTCCTACATAACAGTTTTCAATCATCACTTCCCAAATGTCCATGCCCAATCACTTCTAGGCAGCTCACCATGTGGGGCTTGACATCCTATCTCCTTCAACAGCATCATACACCTCTCTCTCTGGTGGTCCAAACCAAGAGGCCATGATGACTATCTGTTCCCGTGGATTATACGGGCACTGATGGTTATTACACTGTCCTCATGGTGAACTAGGAGCAATTGAAATTGGACAAATAATTGTGATATTACAAACTCGTGACATAACTAACCCATTGTGACCTCATCACCACTGTGACATCACAAAACCATTGTGACAGCACATTGATATTTTTAATACCAGTATCACATTGTTTTATCCCAAATCTATTATGACCACTTATGCATTTTGAAAAAATACATAGCTTTGTGACATCACATTCCCTTTTTGTACTCAAATCCCCACTGTGAAATATTGACAATTAAGAATCAAACATGACATTTTAACATCAAAAACAGTTTGTGAGTTTATCACAATTGTGACATCACATTGTCATTTTGACACCATCTGTTCATTGTGAAATCACAAAACTAAAATGATATGATATATTTATAACTTCACCTTGTCATGTGACATCATAGACACATTATTAATGCCTTTCTCGTATTTCATTCTATTTAAAATGTGGCCTGTAGGTTGATATCATAAGCAAATCAAGAACTCCTAACCATTGTGACATTAAAATCCCTTTGTACATCACATTTCCATTGGGATATCTTTAACACACTGTGACATCACAAACCCATTCTGTCATCATAACTTTTGTGACATATTGCAATTCTAATACCTTTGGCTTTTTTGTCCTCATAATCTGTTGTCAACCTCATTAGATTTCACATATGACACTTGATATCACCTATTCCCAGTGACATCACACTGCCAGATTTCATAACCGTTGTGTCAAATTTTAACCTCACAAACTTTTTAGGATTTCAATATATTTGTGACAACACATATTTTTGGAGAAACCACAGTCCCTTTGTGAAATCCTATACTTATTGTAAGTTAAAGACAATTGGGAACCATCATGTCATTGTGACATGCCCAACACATTGTGACATCACCAATCTTTTGTGACCTCATCACAAATTGTGACAACAACAAAATATTTTGACATGATGTAGTGAGTTGATTTTGCCATGATGCTATCTGTCCCATTGTGTATTCACAAACCTAATATGACCTCATAACTTTAAAAAAATTCATGTCCATTAGGACTTCAAGATACTTCTGTGACTTGTATGCACATTGTGAAATACTAGCAATTGAAATTGGACCTGTGTTTGAGATATTACAAAATTATTATGTCATCAAAAACCCTTGGTGACCTCATCACAACAGTTTATCATAAAGCTATCATGACCGTTAAGTACCTTTGAAAACACACATGGCATTTGTGTCATCACAGTCCCTTTGTATGCCCATATCCTCATTGTGAACACGTGACAATTGAATTCATACATGCCATTGTAACATCACCATTTGTTACCCCATCACAAATGAGACAACAAATATTCATTATGACAACATTATGTCCTTGCAATGTCACCAATTTATAATAACCTCATAGCATTATGACATTATATTGTCATTGTGAGGTTATAGACACATTGTAAATGCCTATTCTCTTAGTTCATTCTATTTAAAATTTGGCATGTGGGTTGATATGAAAAAAACATTATTATCTCATAAATATATGGCATCACAACCACTTTGTGACATCACAGTGCTATGGTGATATCATTAACACCCTGTGACAACACAAACCTGCCCTGTCCTCATAAGTCTTGTGACATGCTGAAATTGTGATGACTTAGGCCCTTTATGAGCTTGTAATCTGTTTTCAACATTATAATATTTGTTATGATATGTGATATCAGAAATCCACTGTGACATCATGACAATTGTGACATCATACTGATAGATATCATGCACATTGTGTCACACTGTGATATCATATTCCTCCTAGGACTTCATCACACTTGTGAAAACACATGCCTTTGAAGATACCACAGTCCGTTTGTGAACTCATATTCTCTGTGATTTCATGACAAATGAGATCCTTTATGCCATTTGGATATCACTAACAAATTGTGACATCATAGACCTACTGTGATCCCTTACCTGTATGGCATCACCAACTAATTGTGACATCAAAACCTTTTGTGATGTCATGTGACACGGTGATCATGACATCTGTCAGTGTGATGTCACATGGTCATAATGTTAGTGGATTTCTGGTATCTCATGTCATACATGAAATATGAGGTTGAAAACAAATTTTGAGGGTAAAAGGTCTAAGATATCACAATGTTAGCATGTCACAAAAGTTATAAGGACAGGACAGTTTTGTGATGTCTCATTGTGTTAGTGATATCACAATGGCCCTGTGCTATCACAAAGTGATTATGATGTCAAAATGATTGTGTAGGCACAAACATGCGTTTCTGATATCAACTCTCATGCCACATTTGAAATACAATGAAATCACAGAACAGGCATTCACAATGTGTCTTTGATGTCACAATGAGAATTGTTGTCATAATGCGATTATGTCATTGAGTTTGGTGATGTTCTCATAATGAAAATGTGATGTCACACTGTTGAGGATGTCACAAACACTTTTTGATATTATAATGGCATGTCTGATCTCAATTGTCATTAGTTAACAACAAGGATATGGATACACAAAGGGACTATGATGTTGAAAAAGTCATGTGATTTTTCAAAGGAGCTAATTGATCATAATAGATTTGAGATGTCACAAAGGAATCATGATGTCACAATGACAACATTGTCACAATGGGTTTGTGATGTCGTGTTATGATGATGTCAAAATGGGTTTGTGATGTCATAATGAGTTTGTAATATCACAATCAAATTTCCAATTTCATTTGCAACTAATTTACAAGGAGGATACTGTAATAACCATCAGGGCCACGATAATCTATAGGGTCCGATAATCAGCCAGGCACCATCACCTGGACAGCTGGAGAGGACAAAGTATGCCACCAAAGAATGTGGGGCATTCTGTGGGAGGGGCTGGTGCATTAATCCCCGTCTATTGAGCTGTTAAGAAGTGATTGGGCTTTGGGCAGTTTCAGATGTGACAGTTGAAAACTGTTAGGCAGATGGAGTGTAGGATGGGTACAGATTGTTTACAGGCTAGTTGTTCAGAGCAATAGAAGGAAAGAGAAAAAGGGGAAAGTCCTGGAAGAAAGGAAGTGGTGTGATAGCAGAAGGGGAAAGACCTGGGAGAAGAGGAAGTTGAGAGGGGGTAGGAGGTGAAGGATGACTACTGACAACCCAGGCAAAGCAGTTCAGGCGTTTGGAGAATGGAGAGGCCTAAAGAGAAGAAGGAACTGTTAGAAGGGAAAAATGGAAAGACTTCGAAGGAAGTATAGTTCTGTAGCGAAGGAGAGACAAAGGGAAGGGGAAAAAAAAAGGCTTGCCCATTGATGTTTGGAGCTTTGGATATCATAATTTGGGGGGTTGGTGGTCTGGAGAACATTTATTATATGTGTCTCAATGGATTCTCTTCAACTATAGAGTTCCTAATTTTCAGAGACCTCATCGAGATCATCCATTTGGATGGCATCAGGCCCAGGGAAAAATCCCCATAGGTGAGAGTGTCAACCCTCAGGGTTGAGAGTCTACCTCGAGTTTTTGTCTCCGGAGGACCAACATGGATAAAAGTCATTTAGACTCCACTAGGGGTGAGTCTGTGAAAGCTTGCCAGCCGGTTTGGGGGACCCCTTCTGGAGGTCATTTATGGCATCCTTGGGAAGCAATCTGGGAACTCCTTGAGAGGTCATGTAGGGTTTCTTTGGGAAGCCATCTGGAACATTATCAAGAGTACATCTGCGAATTCCTTGAGAAGCCATCTGAGACCTAACCTGGAGGTCATTTGGGGCCTTCTCCAGAGGCCATATTGGGCTTTATCCAGAGGTCATCTGGTGCTTCCTCAGGAGGCCTCCTGAGACCTCTTCAAAAATAGTCATTGGGGCTTCCTTAAGAGGCAATCTAGGACCACCTCTTGAGGTCATCTGGAACTTCTTTGGGAGGTCATCTCGGGTTACCTGGATGAGAAATGTATGACCATCTTCGGACATCATGTGCGATTTCCTTGAGAAGACATATAGGGCCTTCTCTGTAGGTCATCTATGCCTTTCTCAAGAGAGATATCTGGAACCTCCTCTGGAGTTTTTATGTCTCCTACTTGAGTGGCCATCTGGGAGCTACTTGAGAGGTAATCTCAGCCTCCTTGAAAGGACACTATCTTCAGGAGCCATTTTGAACCTCCATGAGAGGTTATCTCGAGCCTCCTACAGAGAACATATGTGACATCCACCAGAGGTCATCTGTGGTCTTCTCAAGAGGCAATCTGGGACATTCTCTCTGTCATCTGGGACTTCCTGTAGAGTTCAACATTGAGTGGTGTGGGACATTTAATTTAAGTGTCTGTGACTATTGGTCTGTGTGTGTATGCCGATAGTTCTATCTGTGTCCTGTATGCACTTCTGCTTACTCTTTTTCTCAGGATGGGGGAACAAGACCTAAACTTGCCATATCCAAAAAATATTCTCCCCCAGGGTTATAGAGTCCCTCAGAGGAAGATTCATTGATGTACTCTCTCTCCTGTTCTTTGCCATCAGCACCCCTAATGTTAAGTCCTCACATACCAAAAGTGGTTACTTGTACCAGTCTGAGGTGGTACAATGTGGTAAGTTACCCTTATTACCCTTTAGATAGGAGCATGGAGGAGATGGTGGGCAGGCCCCCTTTTTAATATATGTTCCCTTTACAACTAGTGACCTGTATAACTGGAAACAGAAAACTGCATCATTTTCAGAAAAAAAGAGGGGCTCATTACTTCATTAGAGACAGTAATTTTCACACACAAGCACATGTTGGATGAGTGTCAGCAAATTTTACAGGTGCTTTTCACCTGGTAGAAAAAGGAGTGAATCCTTCTCGGTGACTTGAATGTGGTCCTTGGACCAGACATTATCCCGACTAATGAACCAGACCATTTGGAGCAAGTCTTTCCACATACTTACCCAAGCAGAGACTAACAGTGATTGCGGTATGGAAGTGCTTACCTATTATTGACAGGTTCGATTGGCAGGGATACCACAGTGGCTAGAAAGCCAAGTCATCAATCTATGGTGAGTGAGATAGTACAGTTCCTCAGTGAGTACCCAAATGTTCTTCTGAAATTTCTCTGAGAATTCTATAGGATTTATAAGCCTATAGATCTTGAAGCCCTGGAGAATCAATGAGCCTTAAATATGGCCTTTGTTACCCAGTCAGCCCCAGATATTAGAAGAAAGCTTCAAAAGTTAGAAGGTTTTGAAAGAAAGGTGTATTTTAAGTTAGAAGTGGTTGGCCAGGAGGTGTTTGATAACAGAGATCCCCTGGGAAAAAAAAGACTCTAAGAAGGGGTTTGAGTTTTGACAGGAGTACCAGAATAGGGATCAAGAAACCCTTGGCAAAGACAGTACAATTCATTTGCAAATGGCAGTAGGGAACCTCTAGGACTAGATCAGTGACCTTATTGCAAGCAAAATGTACATTGGGAAAAGCAATGTCCAAGGAGGAGAAAGATAGAAAATGACAGCTTATGTATCACATTAACCACCTGGAAAATGTGTTCATGTCTCTAGAGTAACATGAAAAGGAGCTTGAGGCTCTGAATTCCAATTGTGTTCAATTTAAAAATCAGCCCTCTGAACTTAAGAAATGAGGCAAAGAAAAATTCACACACTTCTATCTCAAAACACAGGCTTATAAAAGACTGAATCTCCAATATGTGCCAGTCCAAACCCACCAAGAGTTTAAAAGCACTGGACACTGGTGAAAACAGGGAGAATAATTTGACCTGAAGAAAAGATTTGAAGATATAAACTTGTGAGAGTCAAAATGAGAAGAAAATCCTCAAAAGGAACCTAGAAAACACTTAGAATAAAATGAAATTCAAGTACATTAGCCTGGGTGAGCATGAGGCAAATTAGGAGACCACAGGTCAGAGGTCGACAGAAGCACAAGACAGCAATGCTGCATTAAGAAATTGTGGCCATGAAAATGGAGGCAGACCTAATATAAGAATGTATTAGGGTGAAGTAAATGTCTATTATAAGCCTTGAAGAGTGTCACCAGAAATTCAAAGCAACAGAGAAAGAGGGAAAAAGTAGCTAGCAGAGAAGACGGGGAAGTGCTGTGTCATAGAAGATGAGGCCAAGAAAAGTGAACAGGCAAATTTCAGGCTCAAGAAAGAGATTGTTACTCTTCAGAAAGAGTTATAGGACCACATGTTCTGATAGACAATGCCAGGCAAAAGGAAAGAGCATTAGGAAGAAAAACAGAGAAGCTAAACAAACAGTTGAAAGATCTGTCGCAAAAATACACTGAAGTCGAAAACTAGAAAGGGAAACTAATAGAGTAAAAGGCCAAAAAGACTGCTGAGATCTTCACCATAAATGTAATGCAGAAACATCTTGTCCCAATGGAACAGGAAGAGATGGAAAAAATACCTCTCAATAGCATCTTTGTGAACTTAAGTGAGGAGCTGTAGAGCAAGCAAAGGTGTTGTGAGAAGGAGCAGCAGTTGGCCAGTCAAACGAACTCTCCTGTGACCCTGCGAAAACACTTGTAGGTTAAGGAGGTCATTGACAAGGAGAGTGGGATCATGAAAGCAAGTTTGAGAGAAAAGGAGAATAATATGGAAGAAGTCTCCAAGGTTCAGAGTACTATACAGGAGTAAAAGAACCTAGAGACCTTAAGATACAGGGAAACATCTGAGCTGATCAGGTAGCTTGGGAGACCGCTCTAAAACCAGTGTGGTCTCTAGAGTTACTAGTCGTTAAGATTAAGGGAAGAAACAAATACAGTGGTAATATTTGGGCAAATGTTGACCCTGGACTTGTGAAAAATGTAAACACTCTCAAGCTTTCTTTCAGTTTACGTGTAGATATTTGCACCCTGGTAAATTGCTCCAGGCAACTGCCTAAAACTGTTCGAAAACCAGTGGGGCCTCAGGCTGACAATCCTTTGTAATATGTGTATGTAATTTCCAAACAGGTAAATGCTGAAAAGCTGGAACATATGGAAAGAATTCTTATGTGAGGAACCTCAGATGGTGAATTTGGGAAAGTGGACTTCACAGAGGTTAAGCCTGGAAAGTATGGGTGTTCGTATCTGTTAGTAATAGTGCACAGTTTTTCAGGCTGAGGTGAGGCATGTAATAATTTCTTGATTTGGCTTACCCTTATTTGTGGTGTACAAAGATGGCCCTGCATTCATTGTCTAAGTTCTCAATTATTAACTAACGCTCTAGGAATAAATTGGAAGTTACAATCCATTTATAGAACTCAGAGTTCAAGGCATTTGAAAGAATTTAATTTAGTTAAATTAAATTAAATTAAATACAGAGACTAAATTAAATACAGAGACTGTCCATGGCTAGGTGAGCCTCCTCCACTTTGCTCTCCTTCGAGCAAGATGTAGCCCTTATGTTAAAGGATTTAATCCCTTTGAAATACTTTAGGGTAGACCAACCCCTTTGGTTCCTAAATTTGGGAAGGCTATATTAACAGAAATGTCTAACTACAATCTGCAGGCTTTACAACATATTCTTTTATGTACCTATCTTTTGTTAACTAAGGCCCACCATCCACCTAAGAAAAACTCCACCTGAAGGGGAGAGGCCAAGATGGTGATGGAACAGTAGGTAAACACCACAGCTCTCCCCAACCAAATACAGTTTGAATTTCAATGCTCAGTTTCTCCAAGTGACCCACAAAAAAAGGAGATTACTAGAGAGGTACAGTAAGTGAAAAAAGAAAAGGGAAAAACCTACACAGACAGTAAAGTGGAAATAACCTTCAGCCACCCCTTGTTGGTGATAGGGCTCCATGCTGAGCAGCTTAAGTGGTGGAGCTTCTTGCCAGGCTGCTTAAGTGGCCTGGCTCTGGACCCTCGGAGGACCACATACCCATAAGCATTTCAAGACTCCCAGAAGACACTCACTAGCTGGTGCCAACCCAGAGAATACAAACAAATCATAGAAGGCAGAGCTGGCATGAAGACTCCCCTCAACCTCCCTGGCATGGCGCCTCTTCCTGGCTGGTGCAAGCAGCACCACCCAGTCTGGAGCAGCAGCAGCTGTCTGTAGTGGCAAACGACCCTATGCACATAGCGTGGCACCTCTGTCCTGCTGGTATAAACAACCTAGCCTACCCTGGAGCAGCAGCAGCAGCTGGCAGTAGTGGCAAAGCACTCAGACTCTGGGCACAATGATTCTTGGCTCTAGCTCACAGGAACAGCCCAGACCAGCCCAGGGCTTCAGCGATAGTTGGACAGGGACAGTTGCAGTGAACAAATCTAGACCCATGTCGCTTTGTGCCTCTCCATACTGGCCCACATAAGCAGCCCAGCCCAGCCTGAGGCAACATCACTGGTTAACACCTGACTCCTGGTGGGGTGGAGGGCTTCTCCATACCGGCTTGCATAAGCAGCCCAGCCCAGCCCATGGTGGCAAAGTTGGTGAACAAACCCAGACATGAGGCAGGGTTTGGTGCTGAACAACCCCAGAAAAAGCCTCATGAACTTTCCTGCCTGTGGTGGCTTTGAACCTGAATACACAGATCTGAGCCACCTGAGTAGCTAGAATTACAGCCATTCACACCAGCAGGGTCTTACTCTTGTCAAACCCCTAACTTTTTCTACAATAAATCACAAGGAATTTAAGCAAATACAAGAGGATCGACATAATACCCTGTATTCAATCTGACCATAGTGGAATCAAACTAGTTCTCTATAACAAGGCATAAAATAGGAAAAACTTAAACACATGGAAATTAAACAGCACTCAGTTGAACAATACATGGGTTACAGAAGAAATTAAAGAATAAATTAAAAAGGTCCTACAATTCAATGAAAATGAAGAAACATCACAAAGAAACCTATGTGACCCAGCAAAAGCAGTTCTGAGGGGTAAATTTATTGTTCTCAGTGCACATATCAAGAAAACAGAGACCAAGTAAGCAATCTTATGAAGCAACCAAAACTGCTAGAGAAACAAGAAAAAATTGAACCTAAAGTTGCTCGGCAGAAAGAGATAATCGAAATAAAAGCTGAAATTAATGAGATAGAGACTGAGAAAATTATAAATAAAATTAATTTTAAAAAGCTGTTTTTAAGAAAAAAAATCAATAAACCTGATGGACCACTGGCATGAGTAACTAACAAAATAAGAGAGGAGACCCATATCAATAATATCAGTGATACCACAGGGAAAATTACAACAATCATCCAGGACATTCAAACAATCATAAAGAAATAACTCCAGACTCTACTCACAAAGAAAGGAAAACCTAGCAGAGATGGATATACAGAAATAGAAATTGCTATCCCCCCTTTCCTTTTCAGCCATGCCTCTCCACCATGTATGGTGGGGGCAGCAGTTCGGTAAATAAATGTCTTTTCCTACCTTAATAGTGTGTGGCATACTCTTCATAGGCTACCGAATGAAACCTAACTTTTTAATATATCTTACATATGGGGCCATGACTTGGATACGGTTTTTGATTTGGAAATGTTAGAATTTCCTAACCACCCCTTTTCTGTGAACCAAACTGCCTTGAGACACCACGTGAGACTTTTCCCCAATACCATTGCTGGCCTTCCCATCCATGTCCACACCACTTCTCTACTCTGGTGAGTGAAACTACTATCTATGGTTCTCAATCTCTGTTCAGATATGACACCACACCAGAGAACTCCTATGGCCTTTTAGCCAAAAGGCTGGTTACTTCCGAAGCCGAGGATACTTGGTTTTGGGGGCATCGCCATTAATCTCTAGTGGGCTATGGGAGAAGTCAGGACACTGCTTCTGCCTCTTCATCTCTCCCTCACTCATCAGACTGACTATCCTACACATTTAATGGGGTGTTGCGAGTCATGCCTGAACTATGAAACCCCTCTGAAATGCCTCTTGTGCTCCTTGGATAGCAGAACACCTAATATTTTTATGTTGTCTGATTTAGACAATTTTTGCCTCTGCAATGGTATATGGTCAGAAGTCTGCTTACTGTCAGGCTCTCTTTGCTCTCTGCTATTCATGTCCAACTTTCTATATCTCTCCCTTTATTTTCTACAATTATTTTTATTGTGCCCTGAAGAGTGTGACATAGGCTAGGTTCAAGGAATACCCTCTAGATTCCCTCTAAAAGGCTAGCCAAACTAGGCTTGATTTTTTTTTTTTTGGTCGGCCGTGGGGCTTGAACTCTGGGCCTGGACGCTGTCCCTCAGCTTTTCAGCTCAAGGCGAGCGCTCTACCACTTGAGCTACAGCGCCACTTCCGGTTTTCTGGTGGTTTATTGGAGATAGCAGTCTCACGGTCTCTCCTGCCCGGGCTGGCTTTGAACCTCGATCCTCAGATCTCAGCCTCCTGAGTAGCTAGGATTACAGACGTGAGCCACTAGCGCCCGGCTAGGCTTGATTTTTTGTTCAGGCTTTCTTTGCATTTTTTAAGAAATTTGCCATCTTGAGTTCGCCATCTTGGCCAAATGGTGGGTTAAGCATTTGGCCCCCTCCAATCCTGACCCTTCCACCAAGCTTATTTCTTCTCCATCCATCTATTCAAATTTGTCCTGCTCACAAGTTGCTCTTTTCACAGACTTTGGTAACTGAGCCCCAACCATCTGATGTGCTTTGTTACCAAAGATGTCTAAACATTGTTGTCAAAAATTTTAGGTTTTGAGTTTTGCCCTTTTGGTTTTGTGTTGTGTAATCTAGAACTGACTACATGACTCTTTTTTGGGGGGGTGTCTGGTTGTGGGGCCTGAACTCTGGGCCTGGGCGCTGTCCCTCAATTCTTAAGCTCAAGGCTAGTGCTCTACCACTTGAACCACAGGGCCACTTCTGGCTTTTTTTCTTTTTGCTTATGTGGTGCTGAGGAATCGAACCCAAGGCCTCATGCATGCAAAGCAAGCATATTAGTATATGTATGCTAAGATTCTCCCATCTAACAATTTTGTCATTGCAGAATATTTGTTGGTCAGTTCTTGATAAGGACCAGGTAAACTCTACTTATTCCATTTGATCTCCTTGTTGCTATAATGGGAAATACCAAAGGCCTTTTGTGGTAAAGATTGCAATTCAAAGCCAGCCTGGGCTGAAAAATCCCTAAAAATCCATCTCGCAACTAACCTGCAAAGAGCCAGTGTGGAAGCATGGCTCGAGCCTCTTATCTCTAACCAGAAAACACTGCAAGTGTTTCTATAACTCAAAATGGTAGAGTGCTAGCCTTCAGCAGAAGTGCTCAGGGACAGTGCTCAGGCCTTGAGTTCAAACCTCCTTGAATACCAACTGGGACAAACCATCCCAGCAATGAGCACCTAGACTCAGCCAGTCTGGCGAACAAGGGAACATGAAGAGGAGTAAGAGGAGATGATATCACATCAGCCATTTTGTGCCTCCCCTTTCAAGACAAACCAGAGCCAGGAGGTCAAGAGAAGAAAGAAGACTGCCTATCTAATGTCCATATCTCTCTACCTTTCAAATGGACAGGAATTTATCTTCTTGCCTTTGTCACTTGACTTCTTCCCTACCTAGTCGCCGGGTGTCAGAAGTAACTAGGGAAATTTCTACCAACATTTCCAGCCCCAAGTCCTTCCTCTTGCCATTTATTTTCTCTCTAGTATTTTTTTCAGTCCCTCAATGCCTCATGAAACGTCGCCATACTTCATCCAAGAAACTTGTCTCCTCCAGACTTCATCTAAGGACTCATTGCCCAAGTGACAGCTGTTGCCTTCTGCCTTCTCCCAGAGGGGATCACATCTCAGCCTTTTACACCTACTGTTGACACCCCTTGCAAAGAGGAAGTAGCTGGAGAGAATCTTCGACCTTTTTCATAATTATCAAAAGGCTGGAATGTAAGGTTTGAACAGGGACACCTCCCACTTCTTGGCTAAGTTTCCACCCAATATCTGTTACATAGGTAACTGGCAGACCTAGAAGCAGTTACCTTCCTCTCCTGCTAGGTCACATCCTGGGCCACCTCTGGTCACCAGAGTCCCATCTGACTTTAGGAGGGTCCCAGACCATGAAGTCACATTCAGAACCAGTGTGGCCACACCTTTTCCCCACCTGGCCACATCTCTTTCTGTCCCTGGCCTAGATAAGTCCTGGCCCAGAGGTGGGTCGCCCCCCTTCCTTTTCAGCCATGTGTCTCCACCATGCATGGTGTGGGCAGCAGTTCAGTAAATTAAATCATTTTCCTGCCTGAGAAACAAAGAAATACAAATTGCCTAAACAGAAGTAAGAAGAAATAAATCAATTAAACATTTCTATAACATACAATGAGATAGTAGAAATAATCAGAAATCTTCCAATAAGAAAAGCCCAGGATCTGATGGACTCACTACAGAATTGTAAAAGGCCTTTAAAAAGGAACTAATACCCACAACCCTCAAGCTCTTCAGAGAAATAGAAACAGAGGGAGTAATCCCAAACTCATTCTAAGAAGTCAGTATCACATTCATCCCCAAACCAGGCAAAGACCCAACAAAATAAGAACTACACACCAACCTCTTTGATTAAGACAGATGTTCAATAAAATTGTAGCCAACAGAATCCAGAAATATATCAAAAAAATCATACATTATGACCAAGTAGGCTTCATCCCAGAGAGGCAGGGATGGTTTAACATATGTAAGTCAATAAAAGTAATTCATCACATCAACAGATCCAAGGTCAAGAACCACATGATTATCTCCATTGATGCATAAAAGGCTTTTGATAAAATTCAACACTCATTCACGTTAAAAGCTCTAAAATTATGAATAGAAGGAACATTTCATAAGATAATAAAAGCCTTACATGGCTGATCAAAGACCAATATTATACTTAATTGGAAAACTACAACCAATTCCCCTAAAAACAAGAACAAGGCAAGGATGCCCACTCTCTCCACTTCTCTTCAATATAGTTCTGGAATTCTTAGCCAGAGCAATAAGGCAAGAAAAAGACATTAAAGGGATCCACATAGGACAGGAAGAAGATCAACTATCTCTTTTTGTAGATGGCAATATTTTATAAAATAACTATCTCTAAAGCTCCATCCCCAAAGTCTTAGAGCCTATAAACCAATTTGGAAAAGCAGCAGGATACAAAATTAACCCACAAAAATCAGTCCCCTTTCTGTATGTCAACAATGTACAAGTAGAAAGGGAAATCAAGGAAACAACTCCATTCGCAATAACCTAAAAAAAAAAAGTATCTAGGAATTAACCTAACCAAAGATGTAAAGGGTCTATTTCATGAAAACTATAAAAGCCTAAAAAAAGGAATCATAGTGATTACCAGGAAATGGGAAGAAATGGGAAAAAATATTTACCAGCAATATATCAGACAAGGGTCTAATAGCCATTACATATGGTGAACTCAAGAAACTAACCCTTCACAAACCTAACAAACCAATCTTGAAATGGTCAAGGGAGCTAAAGAGAAACTTCTCAGAAGAAGAGATAAAAACGGCAAAGAAGGCTGCAATGCTTGGTAAGAAATGTATGCATTATCCTGCCCATGTAATTGTAGCCCCTCTGTACAGTATGTTCTCAAATAAAATAAAATTAAATTTTAAAAAAAGAAATGTACTCATTACCTTGTCCCTCTAATTGTAACCCCTCTGTATGGTATTTTCACAATAAAAAAAAGAAAATTTTGTTAAAAAAAAAAAAAAGAAATGTAAAAAAAAAAAACAAAACAAAAAAACGGCAAAGAAGCCTTGAGGAAATGTTCATTATCCTTGTTTGTAAAGGAAATGCAAATAAAAACAACTCTGAGATAGCACCTCACCCCAGTCAGAATGGCCCACATCCTAAATTCAGCCAATGACAAATGCTGGAAGGTATACAAAGAAAGAAACATTACTGCATCGCTAGTGGGAATGTATACTAATACAACCACTTTGGAAAGCAGTCTGAAGGTACCTACGAAAGCTAAATATCTACTTCTCCTATGAAGTGACCGTACTACACTAAGCATCTACTCTGAACAACAGGAACCAGTATACAAAGACACACACACATCTATGATTATTGCAGCACTGTTCACAATAGCCCATATTTGGAAACAACCCAGATGAGCCGTAAGTGATAATCAGATCCAAAAATTGTGGGACCTATATACAATGCAATACCATGAAGTCATTAGAAAGGACAAAATGATGGTATTTGCTGGGAAATGGATAGAACTATACCAAATTATTTGAGTGAGGTAAGCCAAGAACAACGACACAAACGGCACAAGGTCTACCTGATACGTGTATGCCAAAATGCAAGAAGGTATGACAAAGTAAACAGGACTCGAGAAACAAAGGACAACCACTCATTTTTTTGTATCACCATTAATGACTCCATGTTCTTGACCATGTAGATGGTAGAAATATGCAGGCAATGGAGGGAAGCCAGGAGGAGGAACACAATTAGTGGGAAATGGAACAACATACAACAAAGGGGCCCATGAGCTGCACTGGACATAGAAGAAAAATAACTAAGCAACCCAAACACAGTGATGGGAAAGGAGGAATGAGAGGGAAACAGGGAAAGAGGGAATAGCCTACATTAAGCAAAAGGAAAAAAGTGTAAACATCACCTGAGGTGAGAAAAATAATTTTGATTGTCAAAGCTCATAGAATTAACAAACTTTAGACCATGATAACAATAATGTGCCTTGTCAAGGTTAAAATGCGTTTGTGACTTTAACTAAGTATCACAATTCCAAAATACTGCAAAATATATGTAATCACCTATCTCAATTTTTACAAAAACTGTGCGAGAAGGGAAAGGTTACAAGGGATGGGTGACAATGTTGTCAGACAACGTGTTCGTGTACTGTTTTGTAGAATGCGAACTTCTTTGTACAACTACTTAGCGATAATAATAATAAAATGTGTTTAAAAATTAAACAAGATGAAAATAAAAATTTCAAATATCAATTAAAAAATTAAATCCAGTTGGAAGGAAAATTTCTTTGGGGAGAGAAATTTAGTTTATTCTATAGCAAGTGTCACTTCAGAAATAAATTCAAAAACTAGACTCCAGGTAAGTGAAATAAACTAAGAAATGGAGTTGAAAAAAGAAAAAAAAAAGAAACTCCACCCACTCTTTCTTGCCTGAACTGCTGGTGTGGGTAAAAATGCATCTTTGTCCTAAATTGGAACCGAAGTGGCAAGGACCTTACTTGGTGGTGCTATCTTCACTGTCAGCTATTAAATTAGCAGATAAACAGCATTGGATCCATCAGTCTCAAGTGGAATAGGTAGTGGAGCAATATACAGAGAAGGCTGCAAGATGGACTGTTCAGAGACAGAGGATCCCTTAAGAATAAGACTTACTAAGTGTTAATTAGTGCTAATTAGTGTGTTTCTATAATTTACTTATTTTCTATTAAATTTACATTTTAAGCCTGTTCATTGGGAGGAGAGAAGGGAATTTTTAGGATTTGGTAAAAAGCAATCAAGGAATTGATTGGACATGAAAACTTGTGGTTGATGTATAAAGCAGCATGGTCCTAATAATGAGCAGGGCCCACTAATCAATGTGGCCCCATGACCTAGCCCACTGGAGTGCATGGGGCATGCCACCCAAGTGGGCAGGGCATGCTGTTGGAGGGGGTAGGATGTCATCCTCGCATGATGAGCTGTGAAGAAGTGATTGGGGAACAGCAATTTGTGAAGTGATGGTTCAAAACTGTTAGGCAGTTGAATCACTTGAGTGATGGAGGGGTTCAACCTATATTTAAGCTGCATGGTCAGAGCAATGGAATTGAAGAAAATCAAGGGAAGGAAGGAAGTGGTGAGACATCAGGAGGAAAAGAAGTGGGAGAAGAGTTATTTGAGGGAGAGCAGGAGGGGAAGGATGCCAATGGGCCACCAGGCCAGAGAATTGGAGGTCTGTGGATAGTGGAGAGGCCTAAAGAGAAGAAGGGAGTGATGGAAGGGAAAAAGTGAAATGAAGGAAAGATCTATAAAGAAGGAGGGGGAAAGGGAAAAGGAAAAAGGCTTACCTATTGAAGTTTGTAGCGTGGAGATGATAATTTGGGGGGTTGGTGGTTTGCAAACCAATTAACTATGTGCGGTGATGCCCATTGGACGTCTGAGATTTGGTGGTTGGGCTGGCCTGTCACAGAGTGTACAGCCTAGAACAAGGTAAATGCAAGCCCATTTCTAGTGTAAATAAAGTTATCTTCAATGTGCCTCAATAGATTGTCTTGTGTTTTATGCATCATAAGTATACAAGTTCACAAGTTAATAGTCTCAAAGGCCACGAGTTTTGAAAAATGTTATATAGTCATAATAGGTTTGAAAAACCCAAAGGGACAGTGATATTTCAATAGCAATATGACATCACAATATCAAGTTATAATAATATTTTGATGGTATAATTAGTTGGTGATGAGGTCACAATAGGTTTATGATGACACAATATGTCACAATAGGTCTATGATGTCAGCCAGAGGCTGTCACTCCCTACAGTGGCCTAGACAAACAATTGAAATTCAGCAAACATAAAACCCAAGAAAGGATCCAAGTTGGGCTCTGTGAGTGTCTCAGGAGCTAGCTCCTCAGGGAAATGCTACTGTTTGCTGAAAGGCCTCAACCCTACCCAGAACCTAGCCTCAACACTGCATCTCCATACTAGAGGAAACAGCCATCTCCCACTTTTGTGATAGTCAAAACTGATCTCCCTCCCACTGAACTAGCTTGGGAGGAGGATCACAAAATCATGCCTAACACAGAGCAGTTTCTGCCTGCCCAAACAGAAAAGAAACCAATCAAGCCATAGGAAAACCAAATATCACAAACAGACCAGAGACTCCACCAAGAAACTGGTTATGGACACAAGGGAGATACAGGTTTTCCCATTCACCCCCCCCCACACACACAAAAAAAAAAAAATCAAGGAACTCTTTTTTGAAACTTTTCTTAAACTTTTATTTTTAAAGTGCTTTCTGTTGATATTTTTTTCTCATAATTTTTATTTTTCTGTTGATCTTTTTTTCTCATAATTTTTATCTTTGGTGTATGTGTGTGTATGTATTTGTGTGGGTGTTTAATCTCTTTTGACCTTTTGGTCCTTTTTATTGTTTTCATTTTTTCTCTTTCTTTTTTTTTTCATGACTTAATTGCTGTTTTGCTCATCCCCAGACATATACCTGTCATCAATTATTAGACCTTATCACCCATTGTGTGCATACCTAATCCAGAAATTTATTACTCAATTCACAACTGCTTAGGCTTAACTTCTTTAAGAGCAGTATTATCACTTTACCTACATAATTATCAAATAACTAATTTAAATTTTTTTAATTTTCATGTTTCCTTTCTATCCCTTCTCTCCTCTCATCCTATCCTGTTCTTCTCTCGATATCATTTCTTTAAACTTACATAATTTTTAAGTGTTTCACTTCTTAAATATAATTTTTGTTTTTCCAATTTACTTGGTTTTTTTTTATTCTTTCCTATCAGTCTGTCTAATCCATTTCCCTCTCTGAGATTAGGATGTGGTTAAATTTACTCTCCTTTTACCTCTCCATATCCCTCTAGTCCTATTTGTCCCCACATTTCTTCCTAAAGCTAATAATTTCTGGTTTGCCAAATCCTTTTTTGCTGCTTGTAGCCCATTAATACATAGTTGTTTGATGTTGAATAGATTGTATCTGTTGAACTAGATTGTATCTGCAGCCATTTTGATTATGCAACTAGAGAACTCTGGTTGATGCTTGCCTTAAAATAGTGTTCTAGTACAAAATTTGTGTTTCTTTCATACCAAATGGGCAGAAAAAGCCGAAAAGCACAAGAAAAAGGCAAGTCCAGGTATCTGACCTCCCACTAATGATAATCAGGTGACAGAATAGTTAATGAATAATCCAGAGGAGTTCCCAAAAAGCTGTGCAAACTCTACTGGTAAACATGGTGAATGGAATGATTGAAAACTTGAAAAGAATTCAGTGTGAGCATGCTAAGGAGCGAGAGGAGTCAAACCAAGGATTAATACAGGAATCTTGTCAGCATTAGGAAGCTACTTAAATATTTTTTTCTTTTTTTTTAGACTTTTAATATTTTTTGTGAAAATACTGTACAGTGGGGTTACAATTACATGGGCAAGATAGTGAGTACATTTCTTATCAAGCATTGTAGCCTCCTCCTTTGTTTACCCTTCCCATCCCTTCCCATCCTCCCCTGCCCCCCCCCCCCCCGCACACAATCCTCCTCACCCAAGTTGTAATGTTCGTTTTTGACATGAAAACTTGTACTTCTCATTGTTGCAACAGGTCCGCCTGTATCCTTATTTAAATGATTTTTTCCCCTTCCCCTCCACAAATTATACCGACATCAAATAGAGTGCAATCAGGGGTTATTCTATGGGGGAGGGACATACAAAGCAACAAAGAAATAATCTTATAATTGTGTTAGAAACAAATGCATGAAAGAAAAAACATTTAAAATACATATGTTAGGGTTCATTTTCCTAACATCACCTTATCTGAACTTTTCTGCTTGACTCATACATGTAATAGATATTGCAAATAAGGGAAATCATGGGACCTATGTTACTTTGGGCTTGGCTTATTTCACTTAATATAATTTTTTCCAAGTCTTTTCATTTCCTGACAAATGGGGCAATGCCATTCTTTCTGATGGAGGCATAGAATTCCATTGTGTATATATACTACATTTTCTTGATCCATTCATCTGGGTTGGTTCCAGATCTTAGCTATGGTGAATAATGCTGCAATAAACATAGTTGTGCTGGTAGCTTTAGTGTGGTCTTGTTTGTAAACATTTGGGTAAATGCCCAAACCTGGGACTGCTGGGTCATAGGGGAGCTTTATGTGGAGTCTTTTGAGGAACCTCCATACTACTTTCCAAAGTGGTTGAACAAGTTTACATTCCCACCAACAATGCAGTCACGTTCCCTTCTGTCCACATTCCCTCCAGCATCTGTTGTTATTAGAGTTCTTGATTTTTGCCATTCTTACTAGGGTGAGGTGATATCTCAATGTTGTTTTGATTTGCATTTCTCTTATGGCTAGTGAGGTTGAGCATTTCTTCATGTGTCTATTGGCCATGCTTCTTTCTTTTTCAGAGAAGTTTCTCTTTAAGTCTTTAGCCCACTTATTAATTGGGCAGTTGTTTCTTTGAGGATTTGTTGTTGGGGGATTTAATTTAGGAAGCTACTTAAAGATTGATGCAGGAATTGCATAAGCATGTTGAGAAGAGTAAAAGAGAAATACAGGAAATGCGTGAGTAGGCTGAGCACCATCTAGAGAATTACAGGAATTGCATGAACGTGACGAAGATAATCAAAGAGTAATACAGGGATTGAGAGAGCGGGATGAGAATAGACAAAGATCAATAGAGGCATTCATGGAATCCATAAATAGACAGCTGAAACAATTCAGGTAGACCACAAATGGAATGCTGAATGTAGCCCGACAGAAAGAATGGGTGTCCAGGGAAACCATAACCAGTCAACTAAGTGATTTGAGAATAAACACTGGACATCAAATTAAGGAAGTAAAGTTCATACAAAATCTAAAACAAAGCTCCAACAAAGAATTTGAAGCCATCCAAGCTGACCAATTATGAGGAAAATAAATAAAAAAGTAGAAAGTCTTGACAGTAGGTTAGGCCATGCAGAAGATTGAATCTCGGGATTGCAGACAGCCTAGATATTATAGAGAAAGAATATACAAATATCCAAGACAAATCAAGAAATATGGTAGATCTATTCAACACTTGGAAGACAACGTCAGAAATCATAATCTGAGGATAATGGGTGTAGAGGAGCACCTAGAGAAAGAAGTTAATGGTCTAGGAAATTTATTTAACAGAATGCTAGCAGATAACTTCCCAAACATGCAAAAAGGTAGGCCTATTCATATATAAGAAGCTTATAGAACCCCACATCGACCAGACCGGAGCAGGATATCCCGCCAGTCACATTATAATCTGCACAGGATCAATTCAGACCAAGGAAAGGATCCTGAAATTTCTCAAGGAGAAAAGAACAATCACCTATAAACACAAACCAATTAGAATCACCCCAGATTTTTAGCAGAGACAATTAAAGCAAGAAGAGCCTGGAATGGGAGATGCAATGCGGTAAAGACAAACAATTATCAATCAAGAATACCGAACCCAGCTAAACTCTCCTTCATAACCGAAGGTCAAATAAAAACTGTCCATAGCAAAGAAAAATTAAAACAGTATATCTCCACCAATCCAGCGCTATAAAAGACATTAAAGTTATCCTCCACATTGAAAACCATCAAGAGCACAGTAAGAGCCAAGAAACAGCATCCAAGGGAATAAAATTAGAACTCAACACCGAAAGCCAACAAAGAAAGTCCTGTACAACATGGAGGCAGAACAACTGTTGAATCACCAGTGGGTCATGGAAGAGATTAGAAAGGAAATGCAAATGTTCATGATATTCAAAAATAATGAACACACAAATTACTAGCTTCTCTGGGACACAGCAAAGGCAGAACTCAGAGGCAAGTTTATAGCTCTGAGGTCCTACAACAACAAATTAGAGAGATCTGAAACCAACAATTTAATAAGACATCTGAACCTCCTTGAAAAAGAGCAGCAAGATAAACCCCAATCAAGTAAATGGAAAGAAATAATTAAAATTACATCAGAATTAAATGAATTAGAACCCAAAATCACCATAAAAAGAATCAACAAAACAAAGAGTTGGTTCTTCGAAAAAAAATAACAAAATTGACATTCTCTTAGCAAATCGTTTCAAAAAGAAGAGAACATACCAAATAAACAAACTCAGAGATGAGAATGGGAATGAGAAGCAACCAAGATTCAGAACATTATAAGGGAATACTTGTCAAACATTTATGCTAATAAGTTTAAGACCCTGGCAGAAATGGACCTTTTCCTAGCCGTTTCCATACCGTTGAGTTTCCATGACAAAACTCAACCAAGATGAGTTAAATCAACTTCACATGCCCGTATCAAGCATAGCAATAGAAACAGCAATAAGAGACCTCCCATCTAAGAAAAGCCCAGGACCAGATGGATTTACAGCAGAACTTCAAAGGCCTTCAAAGCAGAGCTCACACCAATACTCCTCCAACTCTTCAATGAAATTGAAAGGGAAAGTTCACTACCAAATTCATTCTATGAAGCCATCATCCCAAAAGCAAGCGGGGACTCAACAAAGAAAGAATTATAGACCCATTTCTTTGATGAAGATTGATGAAAAACTTCTCAACAAAATTTTGGCCAATCGCCTTTGACAATTCCTCCAAATAATCATACAGGATTTATTTCCAGGATGCCAATCTGGTTCTATATTTGCAAATCAATTAATATAATTCATCTCATCAACAAGAGCAAGAATAAGAACATGGTTATCTCAATAGATGCAGAAAAAGCCTTTGACAAGATCCAACATCCCTTTATGATGAAGGCTCTGGAAAACGTATGAATCCAGAGAACATTCCTCAATACAATAAAACCTGTATATGAAAAACCTACAGACATCATTATACTTAATGGTGAAAAAATAATGCCATTTCCTCTTAACTCAGGAACAAGACAAGGATGTCCAATCTCTCCACTTCTCTTCAATTTACTCTTAGAATGCCTAGCTACAGCAATAAGACAGGATGCAAACATAAAAGGGATCAAAATAGGGAAAGATGATATAAAACTCTCCCTATTTGCAGATGACATGATGTTATATTTAAATAATCCCACCGACTCAATTCTCAAATTATTCATGCTGATTCAGAACGTTGGCAAATAGCAGGGGAAAAATTAACTCTCAAAAATCAATAGCTTTTCTGTATGCCAACAATGAGAAAAGCATGGCTGAAATCAGGAAAGCAATTCCATTCATTATAGCCCCACAAAAAATAAAATACCTTGGAATTAATAAAAGAAGTGAATGATCTTTATGATGAAAACTTTAAAAGCCTGAAAAAGGAAATCAAAACGGAACTTACAAAGTGGAAAAACTTCCCATGCTCATGGATTGGAAGAAACAACATCGTGAAAATGACAATACTTCCCTAGGCTATCTAAAAATTCAATTCAATACTTATCAATCTTACAAACTCATTCCTCAAGAAAATAGAAGAGGCAATCTAATAATTCATATGGAACAATAAAAGACCCCAGATAGCAAAAATGATCCTTAACAGAAAGAACAGTGCTGCAGGAATATTAATACCAAATTTCAAACTGTACTACAAAGCCATATTAATCAAAAGAGCTAGGTATTGGCACAAGAACAGACCTCAGGAATAATGGAATAGAATTGAAAAGCCAGAAATGAACCAACAGACCTATAGCCACCTAATCTTCGATAAGGGAGCTAAAAAATAGAATGGAAGAAAGACAGCCTCTTCAGTATATGGTGTTGACAAAATTACTTAATCACTTGTAGAAAACTAAAGCTAGATCCATATATATGACACTGCACAAGAATCAACCCCAAATGGATGAAAGACCTCGGAGTCAAAGCAGACAGCCTGAAAACATTGCATGACAAACTAGGAGATAACCTATGTCTCCTTGGCACAGGCCAAAATTTTCTTAATAGATACCAGAAACACAACAAATCAAAGAAAGGTTGGACAAATGTAATTGTATGAAATTGAAGAGTTTCTGCATGGCAAAGGACAAAACTAGCAAAATCAATAGAAAGCCCATGGATTGGGAGAAGATCTTCACTAGCCATAAAACAGACAAGGGTCTCATATCTAAAATATACCTAGAACTCAAAAAAATTAAATCCCCCAACAACAAATCCTCAAAGAAACAAGTGCCCAATAAATAAGTGGGCTAAAGACTAAAAAGAAACCTCTCTGAAGAGCAAAGAAGGATGGCCAATAGACACATGAAGAAGTGCTCAAACTCCCTAGCAATAAAAGAAATGCAAATCTAAACTACACTGAAATACTACCTTACCCCAGTTAGAATGGCTATAATGTAATATAAGAGAAGCTGGACGGGATGTTGGTGGTACTATAATCTTGTATAACCACGTTGGAAAGTAGTGTGGAGCTTCCCCAAAAGACTCCACATAGAGTTCCCCTATGACACAGCAATCCCACTTTTGAGCTTTTATCCAAATAATCACAAAAAGGACCATACTAAATCTACCAGCATAACTATGTTTATTGCAGCATTATTTAACATAGTTCAGATATGGAACCAAGCCAGATGCCCCTCAGTAGATGAATGGATCAAAAAAATATGGTATATATACACAAAGGAATTCTATGCCTTCATCAGAAAAAAATGGCAGGCATTGTACCGTTTGTTAGGAAATGGAAAGCCATGGAAAAAATTATATTAAGTGAAGTAATCCATGCCCAAAGAAACATAGGTTCCATGGTTTCCTTTATTTGCAATAACTAGTATATGTCGGAGATAAACACAAACTGTCAGACAAGTTGATGTTAGGTGAAATGAACACCAAGATAAGTAATCAAATGGTTTTTCTTTCTTGCTATTGTTTCTAGCATATTTACAAGATGATTTCATTGTTGCTTTGTCTGTTCCTCCCCTATGCTTTAACCTCTATTTTCACTGTATTGATGTTGGTATAATTTGGTGAGGGGAACAGAAAAACAACTTGGGATACAGGTGGACTCATTGCAACAATGACATGTACATGGCGTGGGGGCGTGGTTTGTGGGGGGCATAAAGGGAGATGGGATGGGATGGAAAGGGGAAACAAGGGAGGAGGTAATAATGCTTGATCAAACAATGCACACTAAATCTACCATCACAACTATGTTTATTGCAGCATTATATACCATGGCTAAGATATGGAACCAATCCAGATGCCCTTCAGTAGATGAATGGATCCAAAAAATGTGGTATATACACACAATGGAATTCTATGCCTCCATCAGAAAGAATGACATTGCCCCATTTTTAGGTAATGGAAAAACTTGGAAAAAATCATATTAAGTGAAGTAAGCCAGGCCCAAAGAAACAGGTCCCATGGTTTCCCTTATTTGCAATATCTAGTATATGTATGAGTCAAGTGGAAAAGGTCAGATAATGTGATGTTAGGAAAATGAACTCTTAGATATGTATTTTAAGGTTTTTTTCTTTCATGCATTTGTTTCTAACGCATTTATAAGATTATTTCTTTGTTGCTTTGTATATCCCTCCCCCACAGTATAACTCCTGCTTTCACTATATTTGATGTCAGTATAACTTGTGGAGGAGATGGGGAAAACAAGTCGTTTAAGGATACAGGTGGACCTGCTGCAACAATGAGAAGTACAAGTTGTCATGTCGAAAATGAGCTTTACAACGTTGGTGGGAGGGGGGAAGGGGTAGTATTGGGTGTGGGGGGAGGCTGGGAAGGGATGTGAAGGGTAAACAAAGGAGGAGGTTGTAATGCTTGATAAGAAATGTACGCATTATCCTGCCCATGTAATTGTAACCCCTATGTACAGTATGTTCACAGAAATAAAATAAAATAAAATGAAATGAAAAAAAAGAAATGTACTCATTACTTTCTTCATGTAATTTTAGAACCCTCTGTATGTTCACATTAAAAAATCCTGTATCTCCCTTGTGTGAATGGCTCCACTTTCCCACTTCTCCCCCCAAAAAAAAATCAAAGAAATTTTTGGGTTTTCTTTGTTTTTTGTTTTTGTTGTTGTTGTTGTTTTTTGTTGTTTTTTTTCTTTTTTTTTAGTTTTTATTTTTGGTACCTTATACAAAAAAAATTTTTTTTCTTTTCTAAAAGTTTTTTCAATCTTTAATCTTTGCCTTTTTTGATAAAAAAATGTTTTCGAGAAAGTTTCTGTTCCTCTTATAATTTTTATTTTGGGTACTTTAGTGTGCGTTCTTGCTTTCTTCTTTGGTCTTCTCTTTCTTTTTTCTCTTTTTAAATTATCTTTTTGTTTTTTGTTTAGCTCTACTGAATTTCTCATCTTTTTCTTCTTCCTTCCTTATCTTTTTCACCTTCTCCTCTCTTTCGTTCTTCTTTACGTGACTTAATCCTTGTCCTGCACACCCTCAGATAAACTTGTAGTTGACTATTAGACCCTATCCCCCATTGTGTACACACTTAATCCACAAATTTATTACACAAGTTAAAACCTCTAAGACATAAATTCCCTAATAGCAGTACTACCTCTTTATACCTATATAATATTTTAAGCATTTTTATTTTTAAATTTTTCACATCTACTTTATATCCCTCCCCTTCTCTGAATAAATTCACGTTCTTATCTAAATAGATTGTTATCAAATCTACATAATTTTTTTTAATTTCTACCTTTCTATTTTTTCTGGTCTCTTTTCTTTACTGGTTCCCTTTCTTTTTTTTTTCCTGTTTTTTCTCTCTCTCTACTTTCATCCTACCCAACCTATTTCCTGCTTTGAGATTAAGACTTAGTTAACTCCCCCAGAGCCTCCCCACATCAATCTATTCCTATTTTTTTACCCACATCTCTCCCTAACCCTAATAATTTCTGGTCTTCGTAATTCTTCTTTGCAGTCCGTAGCCCATTAACGTATAGTTGTTTGATGTTGAATAGATGTATCTGTTGAACTAGATTGTATCTGTAGAATATTGACTGTGCAAATTCAGACTTGGGTTGATGCTTCGCTTAAGATAGTGTTCTAGCAAAAAACTGGTGCTATTTTCATCTCAAATGGGCAGAGTAAGCCAGAAAAACACAAGAAAAATGGAAAATCCTTGTATCTCAATTCCCAATCCCGATAATCAGGGGACAGAACAGATAATGAATAATCCAGAGGAGAATTCCCAAACAGCTTTACAAACACTGCTGGCAAACATGATAAATCAAAAGATTGAAAGCATACAAAGGTTTCTGTATGAGCGTGATAAGGAGAGAGAGGAGGCATTTCAAAAGTTTATACAGAAATATCATAAGCATAAGGAAGCTACTCAAAAGCTGATACAGGATTTGCATGAGCAGCTTGAGAATACTCAAAGAGAAAGACAGGAATGGCATGAACAGGCTGAGAACACTCAAAGAGAACTACAGTAATACCACAAACAGGAGGAAGCTTATCAAAGATTAATACAGGAATTGAGAGAGAAGGAAGAGAATACACAAAGATCACTAAAGGCATTAATGGAATCCAGTAACAAAGAGCTGAAGGAAGTCAGGGAGACCACAAAGGGAATGCTGAATGGAACCCAAGAGAAGGAATGGAAGTCCAAGGAAACCATAACCAATGAAGCAAGTGATCTGAGATTAAACACTGAACATCAATTTAAGGAAGTAAAGAATTTCATACAAGATCTAAAACAAAGCTTCAACAAATAACTTGAAGGCATCAAAGCTGACCAATTAGAAGGAAAAGAGATAAAAAACAAAGTAGAAAGTCTTGACAGCAGGTTAGAACATGCAGAAGATCGAATCTCAGGGATTGAAGACAGCCTAGATATTATAGAGAAAGAACACACAACCATCCAAGACAAGTCCAAGAAATATGATAGATCTATCCAACACCTGGAAGACACCATCATAAGGCCTAATCTAAGGATAATGGGTGTAGAGGAGCACCTAGAAACAAAAGTCAATGGCCTAGGAAATTTTTTTAACAGGCTCCTAGCAGAGAACTTCCCAAACACGCTAAAAGACAGGCCTATTCAGATAGAAGAAGCTTTTAGAACTCCAAACAGACGAGACAAGAATAGGATATCCCTGCATCACATTATAATCAACACAGGATCAACTCAGACCAAGGAAAAGATCCTTAAAGCTGTCAAGGAGAAAAGAATAATCACCTATAAAGGAAAACTGATTAGAATCTCCTCAGATTTCTCAGCAGAGACAATCAAAGCAAGAAGAGCCTGGAACGATATATGCCATTCCCTAAAAACAAACAACTATCAACCAAGAATACTGTACCCATCTAAACTCTCCTTCATAACTGAAGGCCAAATAAAAACCTTCCATAGCAAATAAAAATTGAAAAAATACATCTCCACCAAACCAGCCCTACAAAAGATTCTTAAAGATGTCCTACACATAGAAAACCTACAAGACCACAATAAATGTCAAGAAACTGCACCCAAACTGAATCCAAGAACCATAGGAAGAACCCAGTTTTCGCAACACCCAAGAAGGTGGATAACATGGCAGGAACTCCCAAATACCTCTCAGTCCTTTCTCTTAACGTTAACGGACTGAATTCTAAAATTAAGCGACATAGAATGTCTACTTGGAATAAAAAACAAGACCCTTCTATCTGCTGCCTTCAGGAGTCACATCTTGCCCATAAAAACAAACACATTTTCAATGTTAAAGGTTGGAACAAAATCTACCAAGCAAACGGCCCCCATAAACAGATGGGAGTTGCAATCCTAATATCAGATAAAATAGACTTCAAATTAAAACTCGTGAGAAGAGATAAAGAAGGTCGCTACATACTAATTAAGGGATCTCACTTTCAGGAGGATATTACAAATCTAAATATCTACTTGCCAAACAATGGAGCACCCAAATTTATTCAAGAAACACTACTTTCCCTTAAATCCCATATAACTCCAAAGACATTAATTGTTGGGGATTTTAACACACCACTCTCCCGACTAAATAGATCAACTTGGCAAAAACTCAACAGAGAAACTACAGTTCTAAACAGCTGCATAGATCAACTAGATTTAACAGATATCTACCGAACATTTCAACAAGCAGCATCAGAATACACGTTTTTCTCAGCAGCACATGGTACATTTTCTAAAATAGACCACATTTTAGACCACAAAGCAAACTTGTCCAAATTCAGAAACATTGAAATTATACCTTGCATTCTCTCTGACCACAAGGGAATAAAATTAGAACTCAACACCAAAAGCCACCTAAGAAAGTCTGGTATCACATGGAGGCTGAACAACACACTGCTGAATCATGAGTGGGTCATGGAAGAGATTAGAAAGGAAATTCAAATGTTCATGCTACTCAACAAAAATGAACACACAAATTACCAGCTCCTCTGGGAAACAGCAAAAGCTGTACTCAGAGGCAAGTTTATAGCTCTGAGCTTCTACATCAACAAATTGGAGAGATCTGAAACTAACAATCTAATGACACATCTAAACCTCCTAGAAAAAGAGCAGCAAGATAAACCCCAATCCAGTAGACGGAAAGAAATAATCAAAATTAAATCAGAATTAAAGGAATTACAATCCAAAAAAAACTATAGAAAAAATCAACAAAACAAAGAATTGGTTCTTCGAAAAAATTAACAAAATTGACAGACCCTTAGCAAATCTTATCAGAAAAAGAAGAGAACACATCCAAATAAATAAACTCAGAGACGAGAATGGAACCATCACCAAGGAAACAACCAAGATTCAAAACATTATAAGGGAATACTTCTAAAATTTTATGCTAATAAGTTTGAGAACTTGACAGAAATGGACCTTTAACTAGCAAATATTGACTTGCCAAAACTAAACTAAGATGAGTTAAACCAGCTTAACAGGCCCATATCAAACGTTGAAATAGAAACAACAATACGAGACCTTCCAGCTAAGAAAAGTCTAGGACCAGATGGTTTTACAGCGGAATTTTACAAGGCCTTCAAAGCAGAGCTCACACCAATACTCCTCCAACTCTTCAATCAAATTGAAAGAGGAAGTTCACTACCGAACACATTCTATGAAACCATCATAACCCTCATCCCAAACCCAGGCAGCGACTCATCAAAGAAAGAGAACTATAGACCCATTTCTTTGATGAACATTGATGCAAAACTTCTCAACAAAATATTGGCCAACCGACTTCAACAATAAATCCAAAAAAATCATACACCATGATCACACAGTATTCATTTCAGGGATGCAAAGCTGGTTTAATATACGCAAATCAAATCATATTATTCATCACATCAACAGCAGCAAGAATAAGAATCACATGGTTATCTCAATAGATAGAGAAAAAGCATTCGACAAGTTCCAACACCCCTTTATGATGAAGGTTTTGGAAAAATTAGGAATCCATGGAACATTCCTCAATACAATAAAGGCTGGATATGACAAACCTACAGCCAGCATTATACTTAATGGTAAAAAACTAAAGCCATTTCCTCTTAGCTCAGGAACAAGACAAGGATGTCCACTCTCTCCACTTCTCTTCAATCAATGTTAGAATGCCTAGCTACAGCAATAAGACAAGATGCAGACATAAAGGGGATCCAAATAGGGAAAGAAGAAATAAAACTCTCCCTCTTTGCAGACGACATGATCTTGTATTTAAAGAATCCCATAGACTCCACTCCCAAATTACTCAAGCTGATTCAAAACTTTGGCAAAGTAGCAGGGTATAAAATTAACCCCCCAAAATCAATGGCCTTTCTGTATACCATCAATGACAATAGTGTGACTGAAATTAGGAAAGCAACTCCATGTGTAATATCCCCACAAAAAATAAAAAACTAAGAATTAACTTAACGAAAGAAGTGAAGGACCTCTATGATGAAAACTTTAAAATCTTGAAAAAGGAAATCAACACAGAACTTAAAAAATGGCAAAACCTCTCATGCTCCTGGATTGGAAAGATTAACATCGTGAAAATGGCAATGCTTTCCATGGCTATCTACAAATTCAACCCGATATCTATCAAAATTCCAAGCTCATTCTTCAAGGAAATAGAAGAGGCATTCTAAAAATTCATATGGAACAATAAAAGACCCCGAATAGCAAAAACGCTCATCAATGGAATGAACACTGCTGGAGGAATATCAATACCAAATTTCAAATTCTACTACAAAGCCATAGTAATCAAAACAGCTTGGTAATGGCATAAGAACAGACCTCAGGACCAATGGAATAGAATTGAAAACCCAGAAATTAACCTACAGACCTATAGCCATCTAATTTTCGATAAGGGAACTAAAACTATAGAATGGAACAAAGACAGCCTCTTCAGTAAATGGTGCTGGCAAAATTGGTTAACTACTTTTACAGAACTAAAGGTAAATCCTTATATATCACCCTGCACCAGAATCAATGCAAATGGATCAACGACCTTGAAGTCAAAACAGACACTCTGAAAACATTACAGGATGGAATAGGAGTAACCCTAGTTGTCCTTGGCTCAGGCTGAAATTTTCTGCATAGAGACCCGGAAACACAACAAATCAAAAAAGGTTGGACAAATGGCATCGCATAAAGTTGCAGAGCTTCTGCATGGCAAAAGACATAGCTAGCAAGGTCAATAGAAAGCCCACGGATTGTGAAAAGATCTTTACTAGCCATACAACGGACAAGGGTCTCATATCTAAAATATACTTGGAACTCAAAAAATTAAACCCCCCAACAACAAATCCTCAAAGAAACAACGGCCCAATAAATAAGTGGGTGAAAGACTTAAAAAGAAACTTTTCTGAAGAAGAAAGAAGGATGGCAAATAGACACATGAAGAAATGCTCAACCTCCCTAGCCATAAAAGAAATGCAAATCAAAACAACATTGAGATACCACCTCACTCCAGTTAGAATGGCAAAAATCAAGAACTCTAACAACAACAGATGCTGGAGGGCATGTGGACAGAAGGGAAACTTACTTCATTGTTGTTGGGAATGTAAACTTGTTCAACCACTTTGGAAAGCAGTATGGAGGTTCCTCAAAAGACTCCACATAGAACTCCCCTATGACCCAGCAATCCCATTTTTGGGCATTTACCCAAATGTTTACAAACAAGACCACACTAAAGCTACCAGCACAACTATGTTTAGTGCAGCATTATTCACCATAGCTAATATCTGGAACCAACACAGATGCCCCTAAGTAGATGAATGGATCAAGAAAATGTGGTATATATACACAATGGAATTCTATGCCTCCATCAGAAAGAATGACATTGCCCCATTTTTTAGGAAATGGAAAAACTTGGAAAAAAATTATATTAAGCGAAGTAAGCCAGGCCTAAAGAAACAGAGGCCCCATGGTTTCCCTTATTTGCAATATGTAGTATATGTATGAGTCTATCGGAAAAGGTCAGATAATGTGATGTTAGGAAAATGAACCCTTAGATATGTATTTTAATGCTTTTTTCTTTCATGCATGTGTCTGTAACGCATTTATAAGATTATTTCTTTGTTGCTTTTTATATCCCTCCCCCACAGTATAACCCTTGCTTTCACTATATTTGATGTCAGTATAACTTGTGGAGGAGATGGGGGAAAACAAATCGTTTAAGGATACAGGTGGACCTGTTGCAACAATGTGAGAAGTACAAGTTGTCATGTCCAAAACGAGCTTTACAATGTCTGTGCGGGGGCGAGGGTGGGCTTGGGGTAGAGAAGGATTGGGACTGGGGGGGGAGGGGGGCGGCTGGGAAGGGATGTGAAGGATAAACAAAGGAGGAGTCTGCAATGCTTGGTAAGAAATGTACGCATTATCCTGCCCATGTAATTGTAACCCCTCTGTACAGTATGTTCACAAATAAAATAAAATAAATTTAAAAAAAAAGCAAACTCATGGAAACTTCCGGCTTTTTCTAATAAAGAATATTACATTTTCAGCATTAATTTATAAATATGTTATTTTTAGATGTAACTTGGAATTTTTAATAGAATCAAATAAGTTTTATTATTACTCAGTATCTCACAAAAATCCACTGTAATTTACTTTCCCCAAAGTCAATTGTTACATACTGTATTACTCATTATTATTATTACACTCTATATTACATATAATGTGAAATGAAAATAATTTGGACCATTTCGTATAAATTAGTAGTTGCTACTTTAGCTTTATAAATTCACATCTGTGATTTTAAATGAAGGAAAGAAGATTTTCGAGTTAAAATGAAATATGAATGTGTAATGTGTCCCAACTAAACCAAAAATTCTTAGTTTATGCAGACAAAAATACTTTCTTTCCACTAAAGACTTTGAAGTAATATAATACCATTTAAATAGTGAGGCAATAGGAGGAAGAATTAAAATCACATCAAACAAGTCTGTTTTTCTGCTACCACCTCCATTTTGAAGACCTGCCCATTCCCAGATGTCACAAAATTTCAAGTGTCTCTCTTAAAATTCTATTTGGAAAAGTTCTAAATCACTGATTCTTTTCGCAGTTTCTGTTATATGAAACAATCATTGACACAAAACAATTGAAATAAAATGCGCACATATGTTGAAGTCACTACAACTGGTAAAACAACCAACTTAGTAGCACCCCAGGAACAAAAACATGTTTTGCCCAATTTTTTAAGCACAAAAACCTCAAATACATATTAACTTGGAGTAGAGCCGTAAATATAACTGTGTCTCATAAATACAGTTGTGTTAATTTGTAATAAAATTCTTCTAGACTAACCTAACATAGCAAATCCCTTGAAGGGATCAAATTGTTTAAAACAAATGTGACTGTATGCGGAGTGAGATATGCACATATTTAAAAGAATAAAATAACAGAATCATAATGTACATTTAAAAAATCAGAAATTTAATGAATAAGTCCAATAGCATCTATACTGAGAACTAATGCCTACTGGTATAACAAGAAAAAATATGCAAATAATAGAATCTGAGCAGTGTACATGAGTGTCCATAATTTTAAACTACTCCAAATTACACTTTGTAGAAGACAGAATGTGGCTTATCTAAGGGAAAACATCAACACATGACATAAATGAAATTAAAAGTCTCATGAAAAGAGAGAAGGAGTTTCTGGAAAATAATAGTTTAACAAATGGAAGTTAAAATATTTCTAGTACTGACAAAATTGCATACCTATTCATTTAGATCCAAAAAAGGAACCAAGTTTTTTGAGCGGATTTGAAACTTTGGCAAAGTAGCAGGATACATCTGTAACATTATTATGGATGTTGACTCTGGCATGGAATTCATTTCCTCTTTGATCTGACAAATGAATATATGAAAGAACATAAATTCTCTAACTAAATATCAAGACCTAACTAAACATATCACCAGAAAAGTCATCATGTAAGCCATATTGCAACTGGGGTAAAAGAAAAATCTGTCATAGTGATTCTGTATTTATTGTACATGTTGATGTTTTTCATTAATTATTTCCTTTAGTTTGCATTTTCAAACCATTGTGTTACATGCTGTATATCTTGGTAAATAATTTTGGATGCCTCCTTAAATTTTGTTCTGAGTAAAATGTCTCACTTCAGTTCCTAACCCATGAAATTATGTTGATTCCAAAAACATTCAAATAACCACTGTATATAATACACAAAATCTCATAAGCATGATACCAGTAAGAATTGGTTATCATTTTGATATCAGGGTCCCATGACTTATAAGGCCTATCTGCATGAGTATCGTTGTACTGAGACTCCTAAGCCTAAATTTAGCCACTGTTAAAAAATGTTTATATCTTCATTTGTCACCCATCAGAGATTAAATCTGAGTATAAAGCCTAAGGAAAACGATAAAGTAAGAGTTTAGCTTTTCTGGATATAAAGTAAACAAATGCAGCATAGAGTAACTCACTGGTTTAAAGTCAACCTCTTTCACAAAAACATTCTAAGCATTACCTTACAATGTGTATTATTCTCATGAAGGGAATGGGGAATTTGAGAAGAGGACTAACCAAGCATTTTCTTCAAATATATATAATTTGATTTATCTCTAAATTTCTCTATAAACATTTCTGATAAAAACTGAATAATTGATTTTCTGGTCAGCTTTAATATATTTTACTTTCATATACCAAACTACATTCAGAAAATGCAATACAACAATTAACTAAAAAAATGTCTTGGCAGAAAAAATGGCATCTCTTTATTATGTGATGCCCAATTCTTAGGTATTATGTCTCCAGTTAATGAATGTGATTGTTTAAATGCTTCATAAAGTTTTAATTAAAATCCATCATTGTACTATAATTGTGGATAATTTTATCCTAGAATCATTCATGAACTGCCCATTCAATCAACACATACATCAAATTCATTTGGTATTCATATGCATAGTAATGAGTTTCTTAGGACCTCCTGCAATTTGGAGGTGGCAGGACCAGGATTTGAACTGTGGGCTTCAGCTCCCACAACTTCAAACCTAGGATTGGGAACTCACTTGTCTGTCCAAGAACATCAGCAAGACCAATGATTAGGCAGGCACCAGTGGCTCTCAGCAGTCCTCCTTGATACTTAAAAGACTGTGATAGGAGGATCATGGTTGAAGTCACCCTAGGGAGGAAAGTCCTTGAGAGCCCTGTCCAACTTCAAGGCCAACAACGCCAGAAGTATAGCCGTATGGCTCCAGAGTTAGAGAGCTATCCTTAAGTAAAAGCAGCTCACAGACTGTGCCCAGATCCTGAGTTCAAGGTCCAGGATTGGCAACAAACAGACATACACAACAATCTGTGCAGCCATCCACTTAAAGCAGGTCCCCCTCAACAGCCTTTATTTACATTTTATTTTGAGGCCAACGCAGGATGAATCACAAACCAGGCAGGGGAAGAGAAGATCAGGTTTCTTACACGTAACTGGTATTCTGAAAATTAAACTTGGGGACTTAAAATGGTAGCATAGTTATGTAAAAACTAATATTAAGAAAAAGATGAAGGTGCTGTGAATGTGGATTAGTGGGAGAATGCTTGCCTAGCTTGCAAGAAGCCCTGCATTCAATTCCTCAGTAGCACATCCAAGAAAAAACCAGAATTGGTGTTGTAGCTCTAGTGGTAGCTTGCTAGAGACAGTGCCAGGCCTTGCGTTCAACCCAAGAACTGGCAAAGAAATAGCTACTTAGGTAGGTAGGTAGGTAAGTAGATAGATTAGATAGATAGATAGATAGATAGATAGATAGATAGATAGATAGATAGATAGATAGATAGATAGATAGATAGATAGATAGATGATAGATAGATAGATAGATAGATAGATAGATAGATGATAGATAGATAGATAGATAGATAGATAGATAGATAGATAGATAGATAGATAGATAGATAGATAGATAGATAGATAGAAATATGATAGATGAATCTGGACTTGGATGTCAGGAGGAAAGTAAGAAAGACTTCCCAGTGATTAGGCCTTCTGCAGTGTGCCAGGACACCAACATGGCCTTCACACAACCAGAGAACAGGAAGACTGTCTCTTTCCACTTCTCAGGTAGGCAAGGGCCCCAGAGTCAAGAGGGCAGAGCCAAGTTCTAACTGAGGTGCTTGGAGACAGAAGAGAAAAGGCCTTGCCTCTCCTTGGATGGGGGATTTGCATTAATGTAGTGGAGAATGAAGGAAGGAGAATGGACTGGCAGAGGTAGAAAAAGTGCCTTCAAATCTGACAGATGGAGAGTCAAAGACCCACTCCCTAAGACTAAAGAGCAAGGCTTTCTACTCTGTTCCTGCCCTCTCTCCCAATAAAATGGCTCTCTATTGTCAACTTAAAGATAGCCTGAGGCTCCCTTCACCTGAGGGAGGAAGGTTAGTCATTGTTTGAAGAGGCTGAGAAAAGCCTGATCCTTGTGTAACTCTGACAAATGTTTCATGTTTCCCCTCATTGCTGGCCATGCCTGGAATGTTCAGTGTGTACATTCTGCCTCCTAACCCTGCATGCCTTTTTCTCTTCACCTAGCCTGGCTTTTGTAACTGATTTCTGCATTCAAATATTGTTACATTGGAGTACTTCCTGCAAACAGGACTAGTGCTTGGATGCTGAGAACTTCATTTGAACCCAGGATGGGTCAATGATGTTTCTTTCCTGCTTCTATAGCTCAAGAACTCTAAGAACCTTTAGCGTATGAGTAACGTCTCATCACCAATGGAAACACAGGAAGCTCTTGAACATCTGACCTTTCAGAATTGGAATTCAGAGTTTCAGACTTTCCTACCCTGACTGGCTTCACCCTGTGATCCTCAGACTTCAGCCTCCTGAGCTAGGGTGACAGGCGTTAGCTACTGGTCCTCTGCTAGGTTCAGAACTGTAATTACATTGGCTTTACAAGTAAACTGCTTATCACAATGGGCTTGGGCAGCATATTAAGCCTTTCAACAATGGACCTTTCAGAACCCTGTAGGACACAAGGTTATAATGCTAGAGTCTGAGAGGCTGTGTATATGGATGGGCTACACTTGAACCTTGAGCTCTGACTCCAATTCTGGTGTACATGAGCATTCATTTACCATAGAATGATATCCTAATTAGCAAATAAAAAAAAGTATTTCGCTTAACCCTCACTTTTTCCACTTTTGTGTCTCAAGCTCAAGGCTGGGCACTGTCCCTGAGGCCTTCAGCTCAAGGCAAACTCTCTACCATTTGCCCCAAAGCACCAAATGTGGTCTTTTTGTGGTTCATTGGAGATAAGAGCCTAACAGGTTTTCCTTGCCTAGGCTGTCTTTGAACTGTGGTCTTTAGATCTCAGTCTCCTAAGAAGTTATGGTTCCAGTTGTGAGCCACAGGCATCTGGCCTATTGTTTTTGACAGTCCAGGCGCTTGATCTTAGGCCCTGGGTACGGTTTCTGAGCTCCTTTTTCTCAAGCCTAAGGCTGTGCTACTTGAGCCACTCTGATTACGTTGCACTGAGGATTCAAACCCTAGCATTCATGCATCCTGAGCCAGCTCTCTACCACTAAGCCACATTTCTAGCCCCACTCTTACAATTTTATCCCTCAACTTGCCTATCCCCAAGAAAAGGCTTCTGAGTAAAAGTCATCTAAAAAAATTCCTATAGCAAGGTTCCAAAGATAAAGAACACAAAGCACATACTTGGGAGAGACTCTAAACATATGAAGACTGTGACAAATGCTTCCATTATTTATGTATCATGTTTCAGCACTTAAAATATTAATGAAAAACGAGTCAATGACCTAAATTGTTGTGTATAAATTTATAATAGATGCACAACATGTACTAAATATTATGTGTATAATAATACTAAATACAATGTATACAATAAATAAATGAATCAAGTAAAAATATAATAAATACAAAAATCAATAATAAAAATCATAATATGTAATACACATACATATGTATATATATATATATATATATATATATATATCATATATTACCCATATATAGAAATATTATTTTCCATTTCAGGGCCTTCATTCAGACCCTTGTAAGTCTAGCCTGAATTTCTTTTCCTCAAGGACAGTAAGCTATGTCTTCACCCATGGTGCAAAAGAGTTCCCTGGATGGTGAGATCAAATCCCAGCAATGATGGAAATACTGGCTCAACTTCCAAGATAGTGACAAATTTTGTAATGGAAGCAGTTATGTTTATTCAGTGACATACTGAACATTTTTTAAAAAGCAGTGTAACATTTTGTACATCTATTCAGACATCTTTCTCTTACCCCGAAAATGCTTCTTTTGAGCACTACTTTTCTTCATTGTTTTTGTTGTAAAAATGTTGTACAGACAGATTACAGTTAAATGAGCATGGTAATGAGTACGTTTCCTATTGAGCATTGTTGTCTCCTCCTTTGTTTTCCCCCTACCATCCCTTCCCTCCCATCTCACAACTACTCCCTCTGCCAACCTCAGTGACTTAATTTTTATTTTTGGATTTGTATGGGGTTTGAACTCAAGTAGTGGCAACTCTGCACTTTCCCTCACATTGCTACATATTTACCAAGACCCTGATTTCAAATCCCAGGCTAGGAAAGAAAACTGGTAGAAATTCCAAACCAGGGAGCTTTGTTTCTTTTTTAATTTAAATGATTATTTTTATTTATTTATTCTTTATTTTGCCGACATGGGGCTTGAGCTCAGGTACTGGCGACTCTGCCTCAGCTTCAATTGCCCTAGGGTGGGGTACACCCTTGGACCCATAGACAATCCAGGGATCCTAGGTCCAGAGGGCTTGCATAAAGAAAAATAAGTAACATAGCATTAAAAGTGGCGAGCTGCAGAGTGCTGGGTGTTTTACCTTTTTTTATTTGCAGGGTGACCATCCTGGGTCTGAATGACATGGCTACAAAGTGAACCTGACCTGCCATATCTGAATGCTGGCGTGCTATCAGGGAATCCATAGGCCAACTTGTCAACATAGGCCCTGGGTTCAAATCCCGGTCCTGACACCTACCAATGGCAGGGACCACAAAAGACTCATTCCTATGCATAGGAATACCAGTTGAGAGTAGTTCATGCTTTTGTCTAGTCTAAAATTGGAAGCAATAATCCTAGGATGCTGATTGATCTTAATTAATAGATTATTATTCATGGAAAGAATAATATTCCTTCAATGGTGGTATAATAAATGCCTAAGAGTTGGTAGGAACATAGTAAGTGTCCTTCAATCATAGATAGATGGCTGTGGTGCTGTTTACCAATACATATTTATTTGTATACCACCCTCTACCTATCCATGTATCACTGTTTTGGCCAAACCTGGGACTGGTTCTAAGCACCTGACAGCTTCATTGATTAGAGGCTGCCGTGCTCACACTCATCCATTCATGAATTGGGCTTGCTAATCCCTGAGATCATATCCCAGCATTGCCAAAAATTTAATCTTGGAGTAAGAATCCAAGTATGACACATGTTTTCCTTTTCTGGGAAAGTCCTCGGTGTCAGGCATGATGGAGAACGTATAGACAAATCTGGATGCTGTGATATAAGATGTAAACAATGTAATAAATGTTAGAGGGGTCATCAGAGTCAATAAAATAAATGGAAAATAAATGAATAAAACAAGAAATAAAATGAATAACCACACCCAACAAAATATGGAATATCTGTATGGAAGTATAAATCCTCTCTTTAAAATGGATATAAGGAGTATGTTTTCCAGGACTGAGGCTTGAATTCAGGCCTAGGGAACAGGCCTGCCTTTCTTGTCTTCAAGCATGGTCAGATTCCCTTCCCTCACGGTGTTGCATATTTATGCAGACCTTGAGTTCAAATCCCAGGCCTGGCAGAAAAAAAAATGGCATGAATTGCAAACTAGGGAGCTAAATATGTTTTTTTTTAATTGCAGGCCATTGGAGAAGCCATAGTCCCTCCCAGCAACATGGGCCTACATTTCGAATACTAGTCATGCCACTTCTGGATGGTGGGAGATACTAAGAGGCTCGTTCCTATCCACAGGAATAACGATGGAATATTATCAATGTCACAGTTGAATGAGATGCTCATGAATGATATTTGTATACAATTAGACATCATGATTTCAGTCGGTTGATTGATTTTATTTAATATCTTATGAAGCATTAAAAGAAAATTATTTCTCACAAGGATACAATAATTTCAGGACACTGATTTACTTAATAGTTTATTAAAGATGAAAATAATAACATAAATTACCTGGAGGCATAATAAATACCCAATAATTTGTAGGAATGTAGTCTATATAAATGAACAATGGATAGACATCTCTGGCACTCCATATATATATATTAACATACTACAATCTGCAAGTCAATCTGTACTTGTTTTGTCAACCCCTTGTTCTCGATCTCAGATCTTGGGAACTGCCTATCAGCTAAATTTGCCCCAGGATGGCATGCTGACACACACCCTTTCATGAATTTGTCCCTGTAGGCCATGAGTTCAGATGCCAGCACACCCAAACAATGAATCATGGAGTAAGAAACTGATGGTGACACGTTTTCCTTTTCTGTGAAAGTCCGGGGAGTCAGGTATAAGTGGAATACATATGCAGACCTATATCCTATTTAATCAATGTAATCAATGTTCTATGTGCCATATTAGTCAATTAAATAGTCAATACAGGTTGGATCTTTGTCCACCCTAATAAAGATGGATGGGGTCCAAGGAAACATAAGTGCACTTGCTAGCTGGTTACCCCCCCCCCCCTTAGCCCGGGAGACATTCAGACAAAGCTGGGAGTCAAGTCATGCAACAACTCATATATTACCACTCAGAAAGCATCTTTTAAAGGGAAAAACTGCGTGGCATGGAAGGGGAGGGAAAGGAACCAACCAATCACTGAAAAGGTCACACCCTATCATGTGCCTAAGCTTTATCCAATCAGATTTTAAGGTAAACAACTCGGGCTGTGACCACTCAACTTCCTCTCACCGCCATCTTTTCTGCCCATGTGCCCCACAAATACATGAATCAAACAAAAAATAAAATGAATAACTACACTGAACACAATATGGAGTCAACTTATGAATGTAAATATAAATTATATATTTAAAATGTACACAAATATGATGTATTCTAGTGCTGGGTATCTATTTCAGACCTAAGGAACAGACATGAATTTCTTGACTTCAAGAAGGCTAGCTTCCCCTTTCCACACAGTGCAACAAAGTTACCCAGACCATGAGTTCCGATCCCAGTCTTGGCAGAAAAAATGGCACCTTTATACTATGTGACACCCAATTCTTAGGTATTTCATTATGCCTCCAGTTAATGAATGTGATTGTTTAAATGCTTCATAAAATATTGATTAAAATCTATCAGTGTTCTCTAATATAATTGTGTATAAATTTATCCTAGAATTATTTAAGAACTGTCCATTCAGTCATAACGTACATCACATTCCACTGGTATTCATATAGATAGGAATGAGTTTCTAAGGATGTCTTTCCATTTGCAGGTGGCAGGACCAGGATTCCAACTGTGGGCTTTTGCTCCCACCATTTAATCCCAAGGATAGGGAACTCACTGGTCTGTCCAAGAACAGAATGACCAATGATTAGGCAGGCACCAGTGGCTCTCAGCAGTCCTCATTGATGCTAAGAAGGCTGTGATAGGAGGATCATGGTCAAAGTCACTTTAGGCAGGAAAGTCCTTGAGACCCCTGCCCAACTTCAGTGCCAACAAAGCCAGAAGTAGAGCCATGTGGCTCCAGTGGTAGAGGGCTAGCCTTGATCAAAAGCAGTTCACAGACTGCACAGATCCTGAGTTCAAGATCTGGGACTGGCAACAAACAGACATACACAACAATCTGTGCAGCCACCCTCTTGTCCCCAGATCACCCTCTTGTCCTCAGTTGAATTGGACAGATTTCCCTGGGAAAAGGGCTGGGGGAGCCTCTGTCATCTTGACTCCACCCATTTGCCTGCATCACAGATTCCCACCACACCCCCATGCTTTCATTGTTCTTTCTGAGCAAGGGGATACAACAATTGTGGCCACGCCCACATTCCATGATGTCTAGCACCAGGATTCCCTCTGTTGGTTGACACCACCACCAGCAGTTGAGGAAGGTAGAGGTGACTGAGTGGTGAACAAGAGCTCTAGTCCACTTTGGAGTAGAGTCGAAATTGACGTCCTAGTCAGTGAGTGGGAGAATAGAGGATTTCCCAGGCCCTGGGAACCTGGCCAGCCCATCTTTCCCATCCCAGAACTCAGATGTCTGAAACAACAAGACTTCGTGAGAGCTGTGGGCAAGAAACTACTGTCAGAACACCGGCAGAAGAATTCTCCCATCAGACCCGCAACATTCAAGAAAACAAAGAACAAAAAAAGGAGGGGTCTTCAAGACAAACACCAGTGGGGAAGGTGATTCACCAGAGGGTCCAGCCAAAGATGATGCTGACCTTGGGCCTCCCTTACCTTTGGACACGGTCACAGTCACCAGGGTCCAGAGTGTCAAGGGTCCCTATAGCACCAAGGATCTTTAGAGTTGCTACCGACACATGGTGCCTGCCCTGGACCACAGCAAAAGAAGAAACCAGGTACGCTGTGCCAAGATCCAACTGAAGCTGGAAAAGACAGACCTGCAGGATCGATGGGAGAAAGAGAGGGAGAAGATAGCCCAGGTGCACGAAGCACCAAAAACAGAGCTAGACATCCACAAGCCACCCATACAGAGGCTGGTTTCGGCAGAAAGCAATTTACAATTTGCACTGGGCTAGTGAAACAGGAGGCCAATGACAGAGAAATGGAGCAAGAAGCTCTCACCTGCCACCTCCAGGCCACAGGGTGTAACGTGTTGGAGCTGGAGATGGCAGTCGCTGCTGCACAGAAGGAGACCGAAATGTTCTTCGAACAGCTGAATGATGTGACACTTCAGCTCAAGGAAAAGACCAGAAGCTTCAATGACCTGGAGCAAGTGAACACAGAGTTGCAGGAGAAGCTAGAAGTGATCTGGTCAAAGAAGAGCAACAGGAAAAACAGAATCTGCAAGTTTCAACAAGTGCTGGTGGGGCATGAGGTAAAGAGACTACTGGAAAACCTGAGCTGGATAGTGACCTCAGCAATTCTGGAAAGAGACCCTTGATGGAGAGCCTGAGCATTGAGAGGTCCACATGGAAGAGGAGGCTCAGTGGCTGAACAAGCAGGTGAACCAACTGACAGAGGAGAAGGAGCAAAGGGCGAGGCAGGTCCTGGCCCTAGAGAATGAGCTGGAGGAAATGAGAAGGACGCTGGCAGAGCCTTGGCCCACCGCAGGACCATCTCAGGCCGAGTGGCAGTTGCAGGCCCAGGCGTACTGCATGCAGATGGAGTTGGAAAACCTGGAGGAACAACTTCACATCCAGGTCCAGGAAAACCTGAGGCTCGGTCTCCAGAATGTGGAGCAGTGGGAGCAACTATGGAGACTGGATGAGAAGGCCAAGGATTGGCAGTAGATCCCTGAGACCCCACAATGCGCATGTGTGTGTGACCCATAGATAGAGCTGGCCCTGCTGTGGGATGCTCTCCACAAGGTGAGCTATGAGAAGGAATTGCTCACCAGCATTCTGGAGCTCAGAGCCACCTGTGAGCAACACATTGCCTCCAATGAGCAGCTGAACTCTAAGAAGGAGGCCTTGCAGCAGCACTTGAAGAGGCAGGCCCAGCTGCTAGAGCAGCTGAAGCAAGTGCAGGGCCGACCAACTGGGGGGAGCAGGTGGTGCCCCCAAACTGGAAGGATACTCCAAAGTTCCTAGAAGTGACCAGACCACAGGAGGAGCACCTGCAGGCCCAGCTGAGCCTGGCTTTCACCTGGGAGGGGAAGTTGTGAGCCCTGGAGAAGCAAAAGTTGAGGAGGTGACTCCTCCACAAAGTGAGCATTGCAGAGGATGGATACCTGCCCCAGACCTACAAGGATGTGGCTCTTCAAGTGCTCTCAGAGGCTGAGATCCACAGGGGGAAACTCCTGCTGCAGTAGCAGTGACCCCAGTGCAGTTGCATGGCCAACCCGGCAGCTCAGTGTCAGACAGACCTGGAGGCACAGGCACCCCCGCCCCGTGAGCTGCCACCACAGCAGGCTTGGGGATGGTAATTGGGACACGTGGGTGTCCGAGAAGAAAATCTGCCTCATCCACGACTTGTATGATGAAGTGGACATCCATAGTCCAACGGATGAGCTCCACAATCGATGCAGCCACTTGTTGTAACACATCCACAAATGTCAAGGAGTCCTTTGTGGTATGTAAGGAGCAAATGTTTGTCCTGGATGAGCTGTGTCAAGAAAAAGCCAAGCATGTGTGAAGATGGAGAATAAGAGAGAGCTTCAGGAGCTGCTGTTACTCCTCGCAGGGGAAGGAGTGGACAGCGGGCTCCAGATCCCAGCACAGGCTGAGCCCTCCCTCCCACTGCTCCAGATGCCTCAGGCTCCAGGGTGGGCAAAATGAGTGAGCAGCACAAAGGTTTTGAAGAATTGCAACTTTAAGACAACTTGGACACTGCCAGAGTAGTGGTCGGGGTTCACTACCTCGTAGATGACTCCCCCACAGAGCACGTTCTACAACAGATAACCCACACCCAGAGCAGCCTAGAGCTTGTGGACTTGGTCTAGGAGCACTCCCTCCCATTCTTCTGTAGACTGATGTGGATGATGACTCTCTATGTGAAATACTGACTCTCAAAAACCAAGGCAGCCACCAGAAGTGGGTGGCCTGGTGGCCTTCTCTCAGGCCTCCATCTGCTGTGAGATGGGAAGGTTAAACTTCAGGTCAGGTAGGGCAGAGGCTACCGGGAAGCGGCCCAAATTCAAGGGACATCTAATGGCCCATTGGTGGCCAGGGAAGAGACCCATGTTATACTTATCCCAAACAATAAATTGTTTTCAAGCGGAAGAAAAGCCTACAACAAAGATTTGTTCTTCCAGTCCTGGGGCTGGAACTCAGGGCCTGGCTACTCTCCCTGAGCTCTTTTTGATCAAAGCTGGCACTCTACCCGTTGAGCCCCACCTCCCCTTCCAGCTTTTTCTGTGTGGAATTGAACCCAGGGTGTCAGGCATGCTAGGCGACCACTCTACCACTGAGCCACATTCTCAGCTAGGATGATTCTCTCCCCTCCCAAACCCATATGGCCATTCCTCAGATAAATAGGAAGTAGAGGCTAGGATGAATATGAAGCACAAGTATGGTTCACAGAGAAATACTCCCCTGCCCCCTCTTTGACCCCCTTAGTTGCTTCTACCATTTAGGGATGAGAGAGGGAGAGGGAGTCCCGAGAGAGGAGTACTAAGAAGAATAGGCCCCTGAGCCACAGAGCCTACCCCACACAAGTGGTCCTCTAGACTTCAATATTACCTGATTCAATGTGGAGTCTACACTGTCTCTCTATCACTTCAATGCTCAGGATGAAATAAAGGTCAGCTTTGTCCTTAGCCCACACACATGGAAGAAGCTCCTAGTCCCAGACCAACTTCCACCTCTGACTGCCCGGCCACAATGGTGGCGGTGATGACCTCATGCATAGATTCCAGGAAGAAGGTCTATGGCAAAGGGCAAAAGCAGCAGGGTGAGCAGGGGGAAGGAGCTGGGGCAATTGTTCTGAGATCTTCCTCCTTGGAGCCCTCCCATCAAGCCAAAGCCATGCTGACCCAAAGCAAAGCCAAGGCCAGAGTGTGAGAAAAGATGGAGGAGCATGGTACTAAAGGAGGTACTGCTTTGTCTTGGAGCACTTGAAAATTCCAATTATATTTGGACCATGCCAATTGGGATTGGCAACATGCAATGCCTCTCCTTGTTGTTGTTGTCCCTGAGTGCTGTCCCTGAGCTCTTTTTCTCAAGTTTGGCACTTTATCACTTGAGCCACAGGGACTCTTCTTGTTTTCTGATGATTCATCGAGGATAAGAGTCTCACACACTTTCCTTCCCAGGCTGTCTTGGCACCATGATCCTCTAGATCTCAGCTTCCTGAGTATCTCAGATGACAGGTAGGAGCCACCAGTGCCCAGCATGTGATGCCTTTTGAAGGCATCTTGGCAAGTCTGTAAAAGCAGCCAAAAAGGGCCTGAATAGACCATGACCCAATCAAGGAGCTGGGATGGGGGAAAACTGACCTTCTAGCCATCCTGTTCCCCAAAATTAAAGATGCCAGATGGTGTTGGATGCATCAAACACCTAGGCCAACAGCCATCAGGCTTAGTGGGGAAAAGGTAGAGAATATCCAAAGATAGCAGTGTCAAAATCTCTGATTTTGCATGCATGTGGTGTGTGTCTGTGTGTGTCTGTGTGTGTGTGTGTGAGAACTCAGGGCCTAGGCTCTATCCCTGAGTTTTCTTGCTGAAGGCAAGTGCTCTGCCACTTGAGCCACAGCCCCACTTGCTTTTTGAGAGTTAATTGTAGGTAAGAGTGTCAAGGACTTTCCTGTCTAGGGTGGCTTTGAAGTATGATGGTGGCCCCAGGGAAGCAAGAGTAAACAAAACTCGCAGGGAAAATCCCTATGGAGGGAGATTCCTGCTCCCTGGTGGCCAGATGGGGGACATGCGGGCCCTTACCATAATCCTCTAGAGTTCAATTGGGGGAAGTGACCATGGCTAAGCTGACTCTTGCTCACCCTGAGTGCTGATGCCAGAGCAGATCTGTTCCAATCTAGGCCAAGAGCAGGCATTACCTGGTGTGACATGTTGCAGCTCTTGCCCCTCCTGGCCCAGAACCATGGTCTGAGACGTTGATTTACTACTGCTCAGATCCATATTGTACCCATGACATGCCATTCTGATGTTCTCCATGCCCCAGACTCTACCCTTCTCTGGTAGTGTGGCCGTCTCTGTAAGCAATGGCCTCCAAACAGACTACAAGACTTGTACGACACCTAGACTTTGGGAGACCCTCAGGGGACCACTGGAAAGTACTCTGCCTAGAGCCACAGAGCGAGGTCCAAGCAGGCCAAGGGTTGGTCATGGGGCTTGAACTCTGGGCCTGGACGCTGTCCCCCAGCTCTTCAGCTTACCACTTGAACTACAGAGCCCTTCTGGTTTTCTGGAGGTTGCTTGGAGGTCAGAGGCTCCAAGACTTCCTCCCCAGGCTGGCTTGGAACCGCAATTCTCACATCTCAGCTTCCTGAGGAGCTAGGAAGACAGGCATAAGCCACCAGTGCCCAGCTGATCAGGCCTTTCACTACAGTGTAATAGGAGCTCCTGAAAGCTTTTCTTTATTTTTTCTTGCCAGTACTGGGGCTTGAACTCAGAGTCCAGGCTCTGGTCTCAACTTTTTCCCTCAAAGTTAGCACTCTGCCACTGACCCACAGCTCCACTTCTGGCTTTTGGTAGTTAATAAGTAAGAAGAGTTTCACTAACTTTCCTCCCCTGAGCTGGCTTGACCCATGATCTCTGATTTCAGTTTCCTGAGTAGCTAGGATTTACAGGGGATGAGCCACTGCTGGCATTGGGCTAGAAGCTTTGCTTAAGCAATGGTCCTTCCCTGTGTTTGCCCTGAATCCTCCATGCAAAGGAGGTCTAAGGGACAGGAGCTGTAAAAAATAGGCTTCCAGCCACAGGAAATGGCTAGGGTCCATGATGAAAAGTCAAGTTGATCTTTCCCCTGGGCCTAATTCTGGGACCCTACCCTCTGCCCTGTGACTCAAGTACAAACGTTGACCCAGTATTGAACTTCCTGCCAGATTTTTCAGTAGACACAGAACCTTCATTCCACGCATACCACCTGCTCTACAGCATACATCAGGACCTTTTCCCATGCTGTAACTTCTGCCTGAGGCTTTCTGTCCTGTATGCACATCTTAAAAGTCCTGTGGAATTTTGGCCCTGGTTATATCACCTCCTGGAGCAAGTCTTTCCTTCCCTTCTCCCTCTTTTTAAATATTGAGTTGCTAGAAATGGAAATGGAACTTGTGCAGGCTGACTGGCAAATGCTCTATCATGGTGTGTGTGTGTGTGTGTTTGTGTGTGTGTGTGTGTGTGTGTGTGTGTGTGTGTGTGTGTGTGTGTGTGTGTGTGAGTACCAGTCCTGGGGTTTGAATTCATGGCCTGGATGCTATCCTATCCCTGAGCTTTTATAATCAAGTCTAGTCTTCTACTACTTGAACCACAGCTCTATTTCTGGCTTCTTGGGTTTTTAATTGGAGAATAGTGTCTCATATAGACTTTCCTGCTTGCAATGGGGATCCTCAGATCTCAGCCTCCTGAGTAGCTTACAGGGGTGAGCCACCAGCACCAGCCCTCTACCCTACTGCTTACCTATATCCTCGGCCCTCCTCTGAGTCCCAGAAAAATATGTCTCACCAGGCTCATTTTTTTGACAGTCTTGGGGCTTGAACTCAGGTTCTGTGCATGTCCCTGAGCTTATTTACTCAAGGCTAGCACTCTATCAATTAAGCCACAGTGCCACTTTTGGCTTTTTCTCTTTCGGTGGTACTGAGGAATTGAACCCAGGACTTAGTGCATACTAGGTAAGCACTCTACCACTAAGCCACATTCGCAGCCCAAATCCCACTTCTATGAGAGTGGGATTTATTGGCATACCTCTTTTGGCATAGAAATAGCTTATTATTTCCTATCTTTGCCAAGATTTGGGACCAGCCTATGACTTAGCAATGAGGAATGATTAATTAGTGATAGCCACCAGGCCCCAGAGATCTAGGCTCACTTCCTACAGAGGGATAGAGAATATGGAGCCAGAACCTTCGACAACTACAATCTAGGAACTGTAGTCTCCTTGGAGGCAGTGACTGTCTGCTATGTGTCCCGATGGGACACCTCAGCCAGAACATAAGACTTCAGTTATTAAATGGCAGAGAAAGATGCTTTGTTCAAGTTGCTGGCTCAGACTTAGTTCTCTCTGAGGGCTTTTCCCTGCTTGCCCACTTTGGGGGGCTGGGCATGGGCAACCTGCTGAATATCCATCATCCATACATCATCATCCATACACAGAAACATGGAGTTATTGCCTCCTTTTGGGGGGAGAGGGGGCAGTTCTGGGTTTGTACTATGAGCTTAGGCCCTGTCCCTGAGCTCCTTTTTCTCAAGTGTAGTGCTCTGCCCTTGAGCCACAGCCCCATTCATGTTTTCCTTTCCTGTGATCTCTTAGAAATTAGAGTGTCACAGACTTTCCTGCCCTGGCTCAGTTCAAATTGGCATTCTCTACATCTCAGCCTCCTGAGGAGCTAGGATTACAGGCAAGAGTCCCTGGCTCCTGGGTTTCGTTTCTTCTTGTTGTTCTTTTTTGTAATTGTAACAATCTGAAATCTTCATGGTGCGATCCAATGGTTTGCATCCGAAGTAAACTACCCAGGCCTGGAGTTCGAATGCCAGGACTGCCACCCAAAAATGGAAGGAGATTCTGACAAACTCATTCCTATTCATGTGAATGCTAATGGAATGTTATACAAGTAATAAATAAATTTTCAGTTAATTCATGATTCTATTTTAGAATGTCACACAAAAATTATTGGATTTATATCTTCCATTCTAGCTCCATGGTATGATTCCCCTAATGGAAAGATATTGACTAATTTTTAATTAATGCTTTCCTAAGTATTATATGGAGGCATAATTTAGTAACTAATAATTGGTATATATATACAATTTAATATCTGCACGTTCCCTGTTTCTCTATGCATGTATATACTATTGGGAACACCTGTGGATTGATCACAGGTACTCAGAACTTTCTGGCAGCTCAGTTTGCCGGAGGTTGGTGTGCTAAGATTGTGACCCCATTTTTGGATTGGCAATTGTAGGCCATGAGTTGAAATCCCAGCATGGCCAAAAATTTATTCCTGGAGTCAGAAGCCAATCTTGACACATTTTTTTCCTTCTCTGTGAAAGTCCTGGGTCTCAATATGATGTATAATCCATATGCAAATATATCCTATGTGATATGATGTAATAAAAGAAACATATATATGTAATAATATTAAATATATAAGAGTAATAAACAACATATGCAGTATACCTATGTATGTAAATAGATCTGATATATGAATATTACTTTTTCCAGAGCTGGGGCTTCAATTCAAGCCCTGGGAACCGATCTTAATTTCTTGTAGTCAAGGACGGTGATCCTTTCCCCTTCACCCGCAGTGTCACAGAGTTATCCAGGCCCTGATTTCAAATACAAGGCTTCCAGAAAAATGGTGCACATTCCAAACCAGGGCCTTATTATTATTATTATTATTATTATTATTAGCCGAGCACAGGTCTTGCACTCAGGTCTTGGGATCTTTGCCACAGCCAACCCTTATATCCCAGGACCCGAGTTCAATTCTTGGGCCTGGGAAAAAAATAAAAAGTAGAAGCATAAAACTGAGAAGTTCAAGAAGGTGGTTTTACTTTTATTTTCCTTTGTATTGTGGCCTTCCTGAGTGCAAATGACAAGGCCCAGAAAGTGAATATAACCTAACATTGCTGATGTTTGGTGGGCTATTAAGGAAACCATAGCCAAAACTGGCAACTTAGGTATGGAGGTCGAATCCCGGGATTGCCTCTAATGAATGGCGAGATTCTAAGAAACTCATTCCCATATAAATCCATACAAATGGAATAGTATAATTGTAACAATTAAATTAGTAGTGCATGATTATATTATAAAATTATAGACAACAATTATACTACATTGACTAATTTTCAATTAGTACTTTATTATGTATTCAATCATGATACTTTGAAAAGGAAGGAATAATTTAATTGCCAATAATGGTGAGTAATATGGTATATGCAATTTCATAGTATACAGACATCTCTCTCTCTTGTTTTATGCAACTACATCTATCTATCTATCTATCTATCTATCTATCTATCTATCTATCTATCTATCTATCTATCTATCTATCTATCTATCTATCTATCTCTCTCTCTCTCTCTCTATCTATCTATCTATCTATCTATCTATCTATCTATCTATCTATCTATCTATCTTGTCTGTTTGTCTGTCTGTCTGTCTGTCTGATTATCTACGAATCTACACATTTATCTGTTTATACACTTGTCACTCCTGGGGCTCAGTTGTAGAGTGCTCGCCTAGTATGTACAAAGCCCTGGATTCCTCACTACCATGTGCACACAGAAATCCAGAAGTTGTGCTGTTGCTCAAGCAGCTGAGCACTAGCTTTGAGTATGAAAGCTTAGGTACTGTGTCTAGTCTCTTACTCAAGACCCAGGAATGGTATGAAAAAGAGATGGAATGTTCTGACTGCAACTATATAAGAATAGCACTCCAAATACCTCATCACAGAGCAAGCCTTGAGTCTGGTGCTGACAGCTGCCATCTAACCTGACTTAGCCAGAGGTAAACTGCTGCAACCCAGCTCCACAGAACCAGATGCTGCTGGCTTGCTCACCCCTGGCATCCAATATACTTGGAAGTTAAGATCTGACACTGGTGGGTTTAAAACCCGCTCTGGCAGGAAGTCTCTGAAACTCTGAGCTGTGGCTCAAAGTGGTAGAGCTCTAACCTTGAGCAAACTATCTTAGGACAGTACCCCCAACCTTTCAGTGCAATCCCCGTGTCTCACTCCACCGCCCCACAAAAAAGCCACCCCTCTAAATCATTAGATGTGAACTTTGTGTGGCTTGGGATGTGTTTCTGAAAGAATGATAATACTGATGAAAACACCCTAATTCTAATGACAGTGTGTGGAATACAGCTATGTGATGAGTCCTTCAGGAGGTGTTGTGTGCTGAGTCCTTCACAGGGTGCATTTTTTCATCTGTTTCTTATAAGAGCTCCACAAGTAAGATGATTGTGTAGATGAGAAACTTGGGGCTCAGATATGTCCCCATGTCAGGGTCAAAATTATGTATGTACCTAACTCTAGTGAGTTGTCTCCTGCAGATAATTGTTTTGGTTTATTTTTTCTCAGTCATTAACCTAGAACTTAGGGCTTAGCCACTGACCACTCCCTGTTGGGCTCATGGCTAGCACCTTACCACGTGGAGCCAAGAACTGCCTTGCAACAGAGTGTTACAGTCTAGGTATCTGTAGCTCAGGTTTGTCATCCTTCCTACTCAAGAAGCTTAGATATGATGACCTCCGTTCCAAACTCTCCCAGACACAAAGGTCCCATAAGTCTATTGTCTCCTATTCACCACTTCGAAATTTGAAGTAGAAGCTGGGCGCTGGTGACTTGCACCTGTCATCCTAGCCACTCAAGAGCCTGAGAGCTGAGGATCACAGTCCAAAGCCAGGCTGGGAGGAAATTCCTTGAGAGGCTTCTCTCCAGTGAACTACCAAAATCCTGCAGGGGTGCTGTAGCTCAAGTGGTAGGGTGCTTGGCTTTAACTGAAGAGCTCAAGGATAGCTCCCAGGCCTAGACTTCAATTCCTCCAACTTTCAAGAAAAGAAAGAAAGAAACTTGAAGTGCAGTGCTGGGACTGTGTCTTAGGGGTAGAGTGTTTTGCAGGTATGAATCCCTGGGTTTGATTCCTTAGTAAAACATCACTAGAAAAAAGCCTGAAGTAGTTGTGTGGCTCAAGTGGTAGAGTGCTATCCTTGCACAGGAGAAACTCAGGTACAGTGTTCAGGTCCTGAGTTCAAACTCCAGGACAAGTGTATGCACACACACACACAAACACACACACACACACACACACACACGCACACACACACACACACACACACACACACACACACACACACACACACACACACACACACAGATACCAGAATTGAAGCTGTGATACCAAATGGTAAAATTCTGAGCTCATGGTCAGCACCAAGGCCCCGTGTTCAACCCCAAAACCTAGCCACCCAGGGCCCATTTAGAAGAGGTAAAAGGTTTCAAAACCTGATGTTTCAACAGCCCTAAATAACAGGAAGCATTGTGATATTAGACATATGCTTGGATTTAGCAAGCTTCCAGAAATCTAGGAAGGCACTGTTGCCAATAATGAATCATTGTATTAGGTTCAGCTCCCTTATTGTCTGCCAGAAGGACCGTTGAATTAATTGTAGTAGGTTATTTCAACACTGGAACATCGTATAACAAAGACAGGATAAGTACAAGGAAGTTGGCCTGCCACGGGAGGTGGCACAAATGAAGGCTTCCTGTCAAAACAAAGCACTGGGGAGAGTGATAGCTTGGGGTACAAAGAGGAATTTTTCTCCTAGCCTTCAGAGCCTGCCCACACTCCTCCTCACTAATTGTCCTAGATGGAGTTTTTTGTTACACAGCTGTACAGGAGTGAGGCTTTTTGTCTGCCTGTTCCAACAATGAAGCAGTTTTTCTCCAGCAGCCTGGGGTGTGGAGAAAACCTTAGGCTCCTCTGAGAACAGTGAGGAGAGCCTCAGAACATGCACTGTCTTGTAAACACTCTCTGTGCTATGAAATCATTCTATTTAAAGCAAATTTCCTAGCTGGGTTCCTTTCATCATAGGGACTCTGGACATTCACAGATAGAAATGCATGCATACATACAAGGGGAGACATGGAGTTACTTGTGTTTTGTTTTGTTTTTTTTTTGGCAGGTCCGGGGGTTGTATTATGAGCCTAAGCACTGTCTTTGAGCTCATTTTGCTCAAGTGTAGCCCTCTGCCCTTTAGTCACAACCCCATTCATGGCGATCTTTTATTCCTGTGATCCCTCAGAAGTAAGAGTGCTGTAGACTTTCCTGTCCTGGCTGAATTCAAACTGGCATTCTCTACTGCTCAGACTCCTGAAGAACTAGGATTATAGGCAGGAACCTCTGACCCCTGGTTTTCTTTTCTTCTTGTTCTTTTTTGTTCATTGTGACAAAATGAAATCTTCACAGTGTCATTCTAATGGTTTGCATTTCGAAGTAAACTACCCAGGCCTTGAGTTCAAGTGCCAGGACTCCCACCTACACATGGAGGGAGATCTTGAGGAAAGCTTTCTTATTCATGTGAATGCTTAATGGAATGTTATAAAAATAACAATTAAATTTGCAGTTAGTTCATGTATATTATTTAATTATATATACACTACTATCAATTATTGATAAATTATCCCTTACTTTATTTAAGTATTATGGTTGAATACATAACAAATATTAATTGCAAATTAGTCATTGTACTATAATTATTGTGTAAAATTTTATAATGTAGTCATACATTACTAATGTAATTGTTACTTTACAACATTCCATTCATATTGATATATAAAAATGTAGTGGATTATGTCTTCCATTCTAGCACCATGGTATGATTATCCCAATTAAAGAATACTGACTACTTTTACATTAATGCTTTAATAAATATTCAACCATTATACTTCATTAAATGGAGGCATAATTTAATAATAATTCACAATATATATAATTTAATATCCTCACATTGTCTCTCTCTTATATATATTGCAAACTACACATCTATCTATTTATCTAACCATCTATATCTATACCTACATCTACATCTATATCTATATATATCAGTCACAATTATGGCTTGTTCCCAGGTTCTCAGAACTGGCTGGTAGCTCAGTTTGCCAAAGGCTTTTGTTCTACAACTGACCCATTCATAAGTTCGGCATTGTGGGCTGTGAGTTCAAATCCCAGCATGGCCAAAATTTTATATGTGGAGTCAGTAGCCAATTTTGACACATACTTTTTCCTTCTCTGTGAAAGTCCTGGGTCTTAGTATGATGTATAATCCACATGCAAATATATCCATGTGATAATATGTAATAAATATAATAAATGGTTTATATATAATAAACTAAAATAAAACATAAGGTTAATAAATGTCATATGGAGTAACCCCATGTATGTAAATAGATCTCATATATGAATATTATTTTTATCAGTGCTGGGGCTGAATTTGGTCCCTGGAAACTGGGCTGAAATTCTTGTCTTCAATGACGGTGAGCTTCCTCTGCCCCACAGTGCCACAGAGTTACCTAGACCCTGAATTCAAATCCCAGATCTGCCAGAAAAATGATCAAAATTCCAAGCAAGACCCTTAATTTCTTTTGGCCAGGATTAGGGCTTGAACTCAGTTCGTGGCAACTCTGCCTCAGCTTCGATCATCCTAGGCTGGGGTGCAGCATCTGGACCCACAGTCCATCCTGAGATCCTAGAACCCGAGTTCAAATCTTGGGACTGGCAAAAAAAAAAAAAAAGGAGAAGCACTGGGAAGGTGGCTCAGTTATAGAATGCTTGCCTTGCATGCATAAGACCCTGGGTTCCATTCCTCAGCACAACATAAGCAGAAAAAAGCAGGAAGTAGTGTTATGGCTCAAGTGATAGAGAGATAGCCTTGAGCTGAAGAGTTGGGGGACAGCACCCAGACCCTGACTTCTGGCCCCAATCCGAAAAAAAAGAAAGAAAAAAATATTGCCAGGAAAAAAACGGAGAAGGATAAAACTGGGAAGTTCCAGAAGGCAGTTTTACATTTTTTCCTTTACAACCATCCTGGGTCTAAATATCAGGGACCGTAAAGTGTACATGACCTTGCACTGTTGAACTTTGGTGGGTTATCAGGGAAGCCATACCCAAAACCAGCAACCTAGGCAGGGCATGAGAATCCCAGGACTGCCACCTATCAAGGGCGGGAGATCCAAAGAAAAGCATTCTGATATACATCCATATGAATGGAATGTTGTAAAGTAACAATTACATTAGTAGTGTATGATTACATTATAAAATTATACAAAATAATTATAGTACATTGACTAATTTACAATTAATACTTTGTTATGTATTCAACCATAATACTTAAATAAATTAAGGGATAATTTATCAATAATTGGTAGTAATATCGTATATATAATTAAATAATATACAGACATCTCTGTCTTGTTTTTATATACATACATACATACATACATACATACATATATACATACCTACATATATACTTTTATATATATATATATATATGTATGTAACAATCTATATCTATCTATCTATCTATATATATTTCTACACTTGTCATTCCTGGGGCTCAGTAGTAGAGTGCACGCCTAGTATGTATGAAGCCCCGAGTTCGATTCCACACTATCACATGCACAGAAAAAGCCAGAAGTAGTGCTGTTACTCAACCAGTTGGGCACTGGCTTTGAACATGAAAGCTTAGAGACTGTGTCTAGGCCCATACTCAAGCCCCAGGACTGGCACCAAAAACAAGTTAGAATGTTCTAATTGCAAGAATAGAAGGCCAAGATTTCAAATACCTCCTCACAGATCAAGCTGGTAGTCTGAAGTTGATGGCTGTCATCTGAATTGACTTAGCCAGAGGTCAACAGCTGAAACCCAGCATCATGGAACCAGACACTGCTGGCTCACCCCTAGCTGCTCAGAGGGTGAGATCAGACACTGGTGGGTTGAAAACTCAGCCCTGCCAGGGAATCTGCTAGACTCTGAGCTGTGCCTCAAAGTGGTAGAGCTATACCCTTGAGGAAAAGGTCTTAGGACAGTACGTCCAACCTATGAGCGAAATCTCCTAGGCTGATGGCCCTCCCTACAAAAAAAACACCCCTCTAAACTGTTAGATGTAAACTTGTGCAGTTTGTGACCTGTATCTGAAAGAATGGTGATAAACAACCTAATTCTAATGACAGTTTGTGGGATACAGCCATGTTATGAGTCTTTCCTGGGGTGTTGGGTGTTGAGTCCTTCACGGGGTACTGGGTTGTTCATGGGGTATTGTGTGCTGACTCATTCACAGGGTACTATGTGCTGAGTCCTTCACGAGTTGTATTCTTTCATCTGGTCCTTATAAGATCTACACAAGTAAGATGATTTTGCAGATGAGAAAGTCGAGGCTCAGATATGTCCCCAAGGCAGAGCCAAATTAATGTATATACTGAGCTCTAGTGACTTGTCTCCTGTAGACAATTGTTTTGGTTTAGTTTTCTATATCATGAAGCTTGAACTCAGAGCCTAGGTGTTGACTTTCTTCTTGGGTTCATGGCTAACGTTCTACTATGTGGAGCCAAGGACCCCCTTGCAGCAAAGTGTCACGGCTTAGGTCTCTTTAGCTGAGATCTATCATCCTGCCTGCTCAGGAAACTGAGGATCTTTGTACCTTTTCACTTTGGTGGTTGAGTGGCTCTGATGCTCCTTTAGTCTTGATGTAATGATGCCAGAGAGATGTTTGTATCTGGAAATGAGCACATCTCTATCCAAGGACTTTTAAAGTACCATTTAAAAATACTTTTGAAAGTGATTTTAAAATATTCTAATGAAATTTTCAAAAAGTTTGTTAATTTCTGCTCTTGAAATTAAAGTCACTAAATTATGGAGTTAAAAAAAATTATCCCAGATCACGGGCAAAAGTCAGCCTGGGCAGGAAATTCCTTGAGATGATTATATCCAATAAACTATTAGAAATCCTAAAGAGGTGCTGTAGCTCAAGTTGCAGTGCACTAGACTTGAGCTAAAGAGCTCAGAGACAACACCCAGGCCCCGATTTGAACTCCTCCAACTTACAAGAAAAGAAAGAAATCTGAAGTGGATTTAGGGTAGACTGCTTTACATGTGTGAAACACTGGGTTTGATCCACATCCCTAGAAAAAAAGGCTGAAGTGGCTGTGTTACTCAAGTGGTAGAGTGCTGTCCTTGGACAAGAGAAACTCAGGTACAGTGGTTAGGTCCTGAGTTCAAGCACACACACACACACACATACACACACACACACACACACACACACACACACACACACACACACACACACACACACACACACGGAGGCACCATTGCCAATAATGAATCATTTTATTACGTTCAGCTCCCTAATTATCTGCCAGAAGGACTCTTGAATTAATGTTAGCAGTTTGGTTCAACACTGAAACACAATCTTACAATGACAGGATGAGTGCAGGAACATGGCCTGCCATTGATTTTGCACAAATGAATGCTTCCTGTCAAAACAGAGCACTGGGCTTGGCGCTGGTGGCTCACACTTCTAATGCTAGCTACTCAGGAGGCTGAGATCTGAGGATCATGGTTCAAAGCCAGTTTGGGCAGGAAAGACTATGAGATTCCTATCTCCAATAAACCACTAGAAAACCGGAAGTGGCTCTGTAGCTCAAGTGGTAGAGCGCTCGCCTTGAGCTGAAGAGTGCAGGGACAGCGCCTAAGCCCAGAGTTCAAGCCCCATGACCAACCAAAAAACAAAAACAAAAACAAAAAAAACCAGAGCACTGGGGAGAGAGATAGTTTGGGGTACAAAGAAGCCTTTTTCTCCTGACCTTCAGAGCCTGCCTGCACACATCCTCAATAATTGGCCCGGATCAATTGTTTGTTACACAGCAATACAGGAGTGAGGCTTTTTGTCTGCCTGTTCCAACAATGAGTCAGACTTACTCAGAACCCTCAGGCTACACTGGGAACAATAAGGGGAGCCCCAGAACATGCACAGTCTTGAAAGCACTCGCTGTGCTATGAAATCATTCTATTCAAAGCAAATTTCCTAGCTGGGTACATTTCTTGATAGAGACTCTGATGTTCACTGATATAAATACATGCATACATACACCGGACACATGGAGTTACTGGCTCTTTTTTTGTGGCATGTTCTGAGACTTGAACTGTGAGCCTAGACATTTTCATTGAGCTCCTTTTGCTCAAGGAAGCATTTTATTGTGTCTTAAACCATGATTACCCTAGGCTGGGGTGCAGCTTTTACACCCACAGATAATCCAGGGATACTAATACCTGAGTTCAACTCCCAGCGCTGGCAAAAATACAACAAACCAACAAAAATGGAGGAGGAAAAATCAGGAAGTTTTACACAACAGTTTTACCTTTGTTTCCTTAGCACTGTGACCCTCCTGGGTCTCAATGACTCAGCTTGAAAATTGTACGTGAGCTTGCATTGATGAAGGCTTAGGGCTCTCAGTGAAGCCTGAGCCCAACCTAGACACCTAGGCCCTGAGTTCAATCCTGGGAGTTCAATCCTGGGACTGCCACCTACACATGGCTGAAGATCCTAGGAAACTTATTCCTATTTATAGGAACACTAATAGAATGTTTGAAATGTACTAACTGAATTACTAATTAGCTAGTCATTCCAGTTTAAGATTGTATTCAATAAATATAGGTCATTGATTAATACTTTATAAGTCTTCTTCTATAATTGATTAATGGAGGCATAATTTTATACTAAATAATTGGTAGTAATATATAGAAATAAGATATAGAGATCACCCTTTATATAGGGTTATACACTAGAGTCTACATAAATGTCTATCTGTCTCTCTCTGTATACATTTATAGATGCATACACATTTGTAAATACACACACACACACACACACACACACACACACACACACACTGCAATCTAAACATCTATCTGTTTTAATATTGGCCATTCCTAGGGCTTGATCTCAGGTCCTCAAATTTGCCCGCCAACCTCTCTTGCATCAGACTGGTGTGCTAACATTTACCCATTCATGAAGTGGGCCTGCTAGTCCCTGAGTTTAAGTCACAAAACTTCCAAAAACTTAATCCTGGTGGAGAGCCAATTGTCCCACTTGTTTTCCTTATCAGTGAAACTTCTGGGACTCAGGAATGATGTAGAATACATAGGCTCATCTACTTCTTATGTAATAGGATGCAAAAAATGTTATAAGTGTAGTCATACTCACGAAAGTGCATAAGAAACAAATAAAACACAAAATAAAATGAATACACTAACCGTAATATGCAGTAAACATGTGTAGGTAAATATAAATCATGTATTTAAAATATATATGAATACTAATTTTTCGAGTGCTAGGACTTGAATTCAGGCCCTAGGAACAGGCCTGAATTTCTTGTCTTCCAGAAAGGTGATCTTCCCCATCCCTCACAATGCTGCAGATTTACCCAGACCCTGAGTTCAATTCCCAGGCCTGGCAGAAAAAATTGTGTGAATTCCAAGCCAAGGAGCCTCATAATTTTTAAAATATTTTTAATGTATGTATGTATGTATTTTTATTTTGTCAAGCATAGGGCTTGAACTCATGTTGTGGCAATTCTGCCTCAGCTTTGATCACTCTAGGCTGGGGTGTAGCCACTGGACCCACAGCCGAACCTGGGTTCCTGGGCACTAAAGTCTGACAAGAAAAAAAAAAAAAAAAGTTAATGCGACACAGGAAAAAAAAAAAAACTGGCAACTTGCAGTTGGCTGCTGGTTTTACATTTGTTTTCTTTGCAAGGTGACCATTCTGTCTGAATGACACTGTTGAAAAATGTTGGTAACCTGGCATTGCTGAAGGCTGGCGGGCTACCAAGGAAGCCATAGGCCAACATGGCAACATAGGCCCTGTGTTTGAAGCCCGGTCGTGACCCCTACCAAAGGTGGGAAATCCTAAGAATCTCCTTCCTATTCATAGGAATACCGATGGAAGATTATGAATGGCAAGGTTGAATACGTTGTTTCTGAATACTACTATATAAATAGAGTGATTTTAGGAAGCAAATGGATTTTAATGAATATTTTTGACATATTCAAAGAATAGTATTAATTACATGGACGCAATAGTTTTGGAACAGTGGTTGATTTCATTAATAATTCATTAAGGATGAAAACAATAATATTAATTGCATGGAGAGGCAACAGCCCTAGGGGTCTATAGCTGAGGTCTCTCATCCTGCTTTCTCAGGAAGCTTAGATCTGAGGACATGGGTTCCAAACTATCCCAGACACAAAAGGTCTCATGAGCCTATTATCTCCAATTCACCACTAAGAAACCTGAAGTGGAAGCTAGGTGCTTGTCACTTATGTCTGTCATCCAAGCTATTCAGGAGGATGAGATCTGAGGATCATGGTTTAAAGCCAGTATGGACAGGAAAGTCCTTGAGACACTTAGCTCCAATGGACCACCAGAAAAGCTGAAGAGGCATTTGGCTCAAGTGGTAAAGCACAAGACTTGAGCTGAAGAGCTCAAGGACAGCACCCAGGCCCAGACATAATCTTCTACAACAATAAAAAAAAGACAGAAACAAACAAACAAACCTGAAGTAGAGGGCTGGGAATGTGTCTTAGGGTTAGAGTGCTTTGCAAATATGAAACCCTGAGTTTGATCTCTCAGGACCACAACCCTAAAAAAAGCCTGAAGTGGCTCTGTGGCTCAAGTAGGAGAGGGCTATACTTAAAAAGAGAAACTAGGTACAATGCTCAGGTCCTGAGTTCAACCTCCAAGAATCGTGTATGTGCCTATGCGCCCTCTCCCATGTGTGTGCGCACACACACACACACTCACACATACACAGACAAGAAGTAATGCTGTTACACAAAATGGTAAAGCACCAGGCTTCTGCACTGAGCTCATGGTCAGCACCCAGGCCCTGTGTTTAACCCCAAAACCTGGCCACCCAGGGCCCAACTAGGAGAGGTCAAATGTTTCAAAACCTGATGAGGTTCACCAGCCCTAGATGACAGGAAGCTTTGTGATACCAGATATATGCTTGGATTTCCCAAGCTTCCTGAAATCTAGGAGAGGCATCATAGGCCCATCATCACAGGCAATGAAACATTTCATTAGGTTCAATGCCCTACTTGTCCGCCAGAAGGACTCTTGAATTATATTGAGCACTGTATCTGAACACTGCAATATAGTCTCACAAAACCAGGATAAGTGCACAGGACATGGCCTGTCACAGAAGGTGGCATATATGAAGGTTTCCTGTCAAACAAGAGCACTGGGGAAATAGTTTGGGGTACAAAGAGACCTATTTCTCCTGAACTTCAGAGCCCACCCACACTCATCCTCACTATCTGACCCGGACGGAGTTGTTTGCTACACAGTTGTACAGGACTGAGGTCTTTTGTCTGCCTGTCCAGACAACGAGAGAGACTTCTTCCAGCAGACCTGGGATACAGAGAAACCCTCAGGTTACACTGGGAACAGTGAGGGGAGCCCCGGAACATGCACTATCATGAAAGCAGTCTCTGTTGTGAAATCATTTTATTGAATATACATTACCTAGTTTGGTGCCATTCATCATAGCTACTCTGGAGCTTCACCTATAGGAATATATCCATACATACCCAAAGACATGGAAGTACAGGCTTTTTTTGAAGGGGCAGGTCTTGCAGTGGAACTATGAGCCTAGAACTTGTCCCTGAGCTCATTTTGCTCAAGGGTAGTGCATTAAGCTTGAGTCACATCCCCACTTCTCGGTTATTCTGTGATCTCTTAGAAATAAGTGTTATGGACTTTCCTAATCTGGCTGGAATCAAATTCAGATTATCTACATCTCACCCTCTGAGGAGCTGGGATTACAGTGAAAAGCCACTAGCACCTTCTTTCTTTTCTTCTTCATTTTTAATCTGGACAATCTGACTTCTTAGCAGGGTCATTCCAATGGTTTGAATTTATAAATTAAGTACCCAATATTCTTTAGAACTGCTTTACCTGAGAAAGATTTTCTCTCCTCATCTTCTCCTCTGGGACACATGTTTGAAGCCAAAAGTGAGAAATGAGTGTCACAGGATTTGGGAGCAAATGTCCATGGGACTTGTCAATTCTGTCACTTAGCATTGAGCTGCAGTGAATTTGCTGTCTCAAGATGAGAAGACCAAAAGCTGGAGCGATCCTCATACTGTCTGCATGACTCCTTTTGTCTATAAAATGATCTAGTAATTATTAGTGTTGTGTGTCTACAACCTTAAGTATCTAGAACCCACTAGAAGCATCTTCATGTATCTCTTTTTCTCTAGTGCCTCTCGAGATTTAGACTAAGGGTTTGTGTGGAGGGACTACTTGGTGTATCCCTGAGGAAAGCCGCTTGAATCTTGTTTGGGAGATCGCTGTTCAAATTCAGCCTGAGCAAGAATTCTGTGAAACTCTTATCTCCAATAAACCACCAGAAAACCATAAGGGGAACAGTGGTCCAGAGGGCAGAGTTCCAGCTTTGAGAGAGAAAGCCAAGAGGAGACACAGGCCAGACCAGGCAGGAAAGCCTGGGAGGTGCTTATGTCCAATTAATGACCAGATGGCTGAAAGTGGAGCTGTGGCAGTGATAAAGCCTCAGCTTTGGGAAAAACAGCAGAGGAATGCATTGGGCCCTGAGGTTAAGCCCTGGGATGTTCACAAAAAAAATTTCAAAAAGAGAAGGCCAATTTTGTGTATCAGTGCCCTACCTACTTTTGTCTGTATATTACCTCCATGAATGCAAACAGACCTTATGCAGTGCTTCTCCTTTTATTTACTCATTTATATTTCAGATATGCTCCTTTCATATACTGCATCATTCTCTTCATTTCAGGCCCATGGCTTTTCTCTTCCAGGGTTCCAGGCCTGTGTCCTTATATGATACACTGATGCTCTCAGGAGCCTTTATTTACATTTTGTTATGAGGCCAATGCAGGAACCATAACAAACTAGGCAGGGGAAAAGTATACCAGGTTTCATAGAAGTATCCAGTATTCAGAAAATTAAACTTGGGGAGGTAAAATGGCAACATACTTTTCTAAAAAACTACCATTAAGGAAAAGATGAGGGAGTTGGGAATGTGGATTACTGAGAGAGTGCTTGTCTAGCATGCAAGAAGCCCTGGGTATGATTCCCCGGTAGCACATACATAGAATAATCCACAATTGGGGCTGTGGCTCAAGTAGTAGAGTGCTACAGACTGTGCCCAGGCCTTGAGTTCAACCCAAGAACTGGCAAAGAGATACCTAGGTAGAATGGTAGGTAGATAGATAGATAGATAGACAGACTTAGGATAGATAGAAAGATAGTTAGATAGATAGATAGATAGATAGATAGATAGATAGATAGATAGATAGATAGATAGATAGATAGATAGATAGATGATAGATAGATAGATAGATAGATAGATAGATAGATAGATAGATAGATAGATAGATAGATAGATAGATAGATAGATAGATAGGAAGATGATAGATGAATCTGGTCTTGGATTTCAGGAGGAAAGAAGGGAACAAATCCCAGTCATTAGGCCTTCTGCAGTGTGCCAGGACACCAGCATTGCCTTCACACAACCAGAGAGCAAGAAGACTCTCTCTTTCCCACTTCTCAGGCAGCCAAGGGCACCAGAGCCAATTGGGCAGAGCCAGGTTCTAACTCAGATGCTTGGAGAAAGAAGAGAAAGAACCCTGACTCTAGTTGGTCTGGGGATTTGAATTAATTATGTGGAGAATGAAGGAAGGAGAAAGGACTGGCAGAGGTAGAAGAAGGGCTTTCAAATCTGAAAGATGGAGAGTCAAAAACCCACTCCCTAAAACCAGAGGTCAGGGATTTTCTACTCTGTTCCTCCCCTTTCCCCGACTAAACTGGCTCTATTGGTAACCTAAGATAGCCTGATTCTCCCTTCACTTGTGGGAAGAATGTTAATTAGTCATTGTTTGAAGAGGCTGAGAAAAGCCTGACCCTGGTGTAACTCTAACGAGTGTTTTAGGTTTCCTCCCATTGCTGGAATGGCCTGGAATATATGAAGAGGTTTTACTGCTCACTTATCTGTTGAATGTGTACATTCTGCCTCCGAATCCTGTAGGCCTGGTCTCTGCACCTAGCCTGGTTTTGAAACTGTTTCCTGTCCTTCAAATACAGTGTTACACTGGAGTTCTTTCTGCTAACGGGGCTAGGGTTTGGAGCTAAGAACTTCATGTGAACCCAAGATGGGTCAATGTTTCTTTCCTTCTGCTATAGCTCAAGAATTCTAAGAACATTTAGAGTGCAAGTTCTTCTCATCACCAAGGGAAACAAAGGAAGCTCTTGAACATCTGACCTTTCAGAAGTGGAAGTCAGAGTCTCATAGACTTTCCTGCCCTGGCTGGCTTCATCTTGTAATCCTCAAACCTCAGTCTCCTGAGCTAGGGTGACAGGCCTGAACTACTGGTGCTCTGCTAGGCTCAGAGCTGTAATGACCTTGACAGTACAAATCAACTGCTATCACAATGGGCTTGGGGAGCATATTAAGCCTTTCAACATTGGACCTTTCAGAACCCTGTAGGACACAAGATTACAATGCTAGAGTCTGAGAGGATGGACATATGGATATATTACACTTGAACTTTAAGCTCTGACTCCAATTCTGGTATACATCAGTGTTCATTTTCCAAAGAATGTTCTCATAATTAACAAATAGGAAAAGTGCCTGGATTAACACTCACTTTTTTTCCCAATAGTGTTTCTTGAGCTCAAGACTGGGCACTGTCCCTTAGCCCCTCAGGTCAAGTCAAACACTCTACCACTTGAGTAATAGCACCACATGGGGTCTTTGGGTGGTTCACTGGAGATAAGAGTCTAACAGGCTTTCCTTGGCTAAGCTGTCTTTGAACTGTGGTCTTCAGCTCTCAGCCTCCTGAGAAGCTAGATTTCCATGTGTGAGACACTGGCATCTGGTCTATTGTTTTTGACAGTACTGGGGCTTGATCTTAGGGCCTAGGTACTGTCTCTGAGCTCCTTTATCTCAAGGCTAGCCACTTGAGCCACTCCACAGTTTCTACTGTTTTCTGAGTATGTGGCACTGAGGATTCAAACCCTGGCATTCATGCATGCTAAGCGAGCTCTTTACCAATAAGCCACATTTCTAGCTCCATCCTTTAAATTTTACCCCTCACTTGCCTATCCTCAGGAAAGGTTTCTGACTATAAATCATCTAAAGAAATCCCAATAGGAAGAAGTCCAACGATTGGACAAAGCTCATACTTGGAAGAAACTCTAAACATGTGAAAACTGTGACAAATGCATCCATTTAATTATGTATTATGTTTCAATACTTAATAAAATATTAATGAAAAATGAGTCAATGTCCTAAATTGTTGCATAGAATTTTATTATAGGTGTGCAAAATGTAATAAATATTATGTGTATAATACGTTAAATACAATAATCAATCAATTAATGAATCAAAGAAAAATAAAATACAAAATCAATAAAATCATAATATGAAATTAACATGTATAAGTGTATATCATATATTACACATGTATAGAAATATTTTTTCAATTGCAGGGCCTTCATTCAGGCCCTGGGAACTCTAGCCTGAATTTCTTCGCCTTCACCCATGGTGTAAGAGTTACCTGAATGGTGAGCTCAAATGCTAGCAATGGCAGAAATACTGGCCCAAGTTTTGATAGTGACTTACTTTTTTTAATGGAAGCAATCATGTTTACTCAGTTCCATACTGAACATTAAAAAAAAGCAGTGTAGAATTTTGTACAGCTATTCAGACATACTTTCCTTACCTCTAAAGTGCTTCTCTGAGAACTATATTGTTTCTCTTTTTTGTACTTTTTTATTGCAAAAATGTTTTACAGAGGGGTTACAGTTATAGGAGCAAAGTAATGAGTACGTTTCCAATTGAGCATTGTTGACTCCTCCTTTGTTTTCCCCCTACCATCCCTTGCCTCCCATCTCCCCAACTACTTCACCCTGCCGAGGTCAGTGATTTAGTTTTTCATTTTTGTGTGGTTTTGAACTCAAGCTGTAGCAACTCTTCCCTCACATTGTTACAAGTTTACCAAGACCCTGAGCTCAAATCCCAGGCTAGGAAAGAAAACTGGCAGAAATTCCAAACCAGGGAGCTTTATTTTGTTTAATTTACTTAAATAATGTTTTTTCTTTCTTTCTTTCTTTATTTTTTTTACAACCATAGGGCTTGAACTCAGTTCGTTTCAACTCTGCCTTAGCTTGGATCTCCCATAGCCGACCCTGAGATCCTAGACTCAGAGTTCTTGCAGGTAGAAAAAAAAAAACCTGGAAAGCACAAAAAGTGGCATGCTGTAGAGGGCTGGGTCTGAATGACATGGCTGCAAGGTGGACCTGACCTTCCCTTGCTGATGACTGGTGGGTTATCAGTGAAGCCATAGGCCAACCTGTCAACATATGTCCTGGGTTCAAATCCCAGTCCTGATACCAATGGCAGGAGATCACAAGAGACTCATTCCTATGCATAGGAATAGTGATTAAAAGAGTAGTTCATGCATCGGTCTTGTCTAAAATTGGAATCAATAATCCTAAAATGCTGATTGGTCTTAATGTTATTAAGCATGAAAAGGATAATATTCCTTCAATGGTGGGATAATAAATACCTAACAATTGGTAGGAACGTAGTAGTTGTCATTCAATCATAGATTGATGGCTCTGGCACTCTTTACCAATATATATATATATATATATATATATATATATATATATATATATATATATATATATATTTGTATACCACCGTCTGCCTATCCATGTATTGCTGTTTTGGCCAAACCTGGGGGTTGATCTCAGTGCTGGGCAAACACCTGACAACTTCATTGTCTAGAGGCTGCCATGCTGAAACTCACCCATTCATGAATTGGGTCTGCTAGACACCGAGCTCTCAGATCCTCACACTGCCAGACATGATGGAGAACATATCTAAAATCTAGATTTTCTGTGATAGGATGTAAGCAATGTAATAAATGGTAGAGGTGTCATCAGAGTCAATAAAATAAATGGTAAATAAATGAATAAAACTAGAAATAAAATGAATAACCACACCAAACACAATATGGACTGAACATCTGTATGGAATTATAAATCCCATCGATAAAATGTATATAAGGAGTATCTTTTCCAGGCATGAGGCTTGAATTCAGCCCTCCTATGAAGAGGGAATAGAGGGAGATCCTGAGATACTCATTTCTGGACCTAGGCAGAGTCATGGAATGCAATCGATCTCATCCTTTAATGAGTAATTCGTGCATGATGCAAGTAGGAAATGATAAGCAAGACTCATGGGGTATAGATTATTTGTAAAGGAGAGTTGATGAAGCGTGACAATAATAATCACAGTCATGAAATGGAGGCATCAGGAAAGATCCAAGAATCAGTAGTCACACAGATTGGATTCCATCACAGGTCACCATCAATCCTACTCTATACAAATATATACTTATTTGCATACTACCTTCAGCTTATGGATGGGTGACTATTGTGCTCACCACTCTCCCCCCACGGGGGCTCAAATTCAGGTACTGGGAAGGCCTAGATCCTTCGTTGCTAACAGGCTGGTCTGATCAGCTGTTACCATTCACCAATGGTGCCTGCTAGGCCTGAGTTCAGATCCCAGCCCTGCCAAAAGATTCATCTTGATGCCAGAAGCCAATCGTTGAACCTGGTTAATTTCCTGTGCAAGTACTGGGTCACAGCTAGGATGGCGAATGCATGGGTCACCCTGTGGTCATGGGAATAAGTTGTTATACATGTTAGCCCAGTTATACCTGTCATCATATACTCAAGAAATTACACAATACATTCATAAATGGCATACAAAATAAAGACAATAAGTACACTCAATGCATGATGCAGTCCACACACGGATGTGAATATACATCCCATGTTTCAATGATGCATTGAGGACTATTTTGGCCTCACTAGAGCTCGATCTCAGTTCCTGGGAACAACCCAGCTCCTTACTGGCTCACAGTCTGGTGTGATCACGTGGACCCACTGTGCAGTTGGGCCTCTTAAGCCCTGAGTTCGAGTCCCAGCACTGCCAAAAATTCACCCTGATGTGAGAAGACAGTTGTTGCACCTGTTTTCCTGTGCTGCACAAATTCTGGGTCTCTGCTAGATGGAGAATGTATAGGCAATTCTATACTCATGGGAACAGGGTGTCATCCAGTTCACCACAATTATATCTCTCAACCTATATTTAAGAACATACACAATACATCAATGAACAAGACACAAAATAAAGAGAATGACTATAACAAATGCAAGATGCCGCCCACCCATGTTTGGAAATATAGATCTGTAGAGAGCTGCGAGAGGCCGCACCTGGAAGATGGTGCCGGCTTCCGCCATCCGCCTTCCCGATAAGCGAGGGCTTTCTTGGTAAACAACTCCTTATATGGCTAAGGCAAAGAATCTGGCTTGCTTCTGCGCACCTGAACCTATTGGTGGTTCCCACGTGGCGTATCAGGGTTGGCTACCCAGCGGGTACTTAAGGCTGTGGGGAATTCTCCCTGGGGTTGGGGTCAGAAGATTTCTCAAAGGTCCTGAATAAACTGCAGAGAGAAGAGTCCGGTGTCGCGTCTTCCTTGCTGGTCGAGGCGGTAGCGACATGTGGTGGCCCGTACGGGGAACTCAGCCATAACCCCAATGAGGACTCAGAACTCTCTGCGGTCAGGGTGGTGCACCGGTAAGTTCCCAGGTAAAAGGGGAATCCGCGACAAAAGCGGGGGTAAGTCCCCAGGTAAAAGGGGAATCCGCGACAAAAGCGGGGGTAAGTCCCCAGGTAAAAGGGGAATCCGCGACAAAAGCGGGGGTAAGTCCCCAGGTAAAAGGGGAATCCGCGACAAGAGCGGGGAGTAAGTTCCCAGGTAAAAGGGGAATCCACGACAAGAGTGGGGGGGATTTTTGCTCTTCTTGGTAGATAAAGAGAGAGCGAGAACCCGGGGCTAGTCAATAGAGTAGCCAAAAGTGAAAGTAAAAGTTTGTTTACCAGCTTTAAATGTTTAAAACATGGGCGCTTCTTCTTCGCACCCAATTTTTTTGGCTCTCAATGAGCTACTGCACTCAAAAAAGTTAAAAATAAAAAAGAGTACTTTAGAGAGATTTTTGAATGAATGTGACATCGTTGCCCCGTGGTTCGCTGTCTCCGGAAGCCTCACAGTGGCCTCTTGGGAGAAACTAGGGAGGGACCTAGATTTTGCCTCTGAACAAGGAACGCTTAAGAGCAGAGTGAGACCAATATGGAAACTGATAAGAGGCTGTATCGAGGACCAGCGTTGCAGTGAGGCGGTAGAGAATGATGAGGCCCGCGCTAGAAATGCTGCAGGAAGAAAGATCGGAAAGGGCAGACAGCGAAAAGGAGGAGAGCAGGGGGGGTTATACCCCAATTTTGCCGAACTAGAGACCTCTGAGTCTACAGACTCAGAGGAACTACAATCACTCATAGAACAAATAGAAAAAACAAAGATAAGAAAGAGGAGGAAAGGGAAGGAGAGAGAGTACCCAGATAAAGACGAATGCACGCCCTCCGTGCACCGCCCCACACCTTCAGCCCCTCTGCTCTATGCGGAGGACCCCGGAAGTGGCAGCCCCGGTTGTTCTTTCAGCCCAGGTGTGTGGAAAGCGGTAAGAACCGAGTTACATCTAGCCTGTCCAATATTTCAGGATCCACAGGGACAGTGGTATCATGAACCCTTAGATTTTAAGGGTATAAAATCTTTAGCTGAGTCTGTGCGGACATACGGAATCACAGCCTCCTTTACTGTAGCCCAGGTGGAGGCCCTAAACAGACTCTGCATGACACCCGGTGATTGGAGTGGGCTCGCACGAGCTTGTTTGAGCCCAGGTCAGTATTTAGATTGGAAGGCCTTTTTGATTGAATTTGCTAGTGAAGAGGCTGCGGCCAATCAGGCTGGGGGAAACCCAGCTTGGGACAGAGATATGCTGCTTGGACAGGGGAGATTCGCCAATAAGCAGATAGGCTACCCGGTTCAAGTTTATGAACAAATCAATAAAATTGGCATAAAGGCATGGAAGGCCTTACCAAATAAAGGCGAGGTGAGTGGCAATCTCACCAAAATCCTGCAGGGCTCTATGGAGCCGTTTTCGGACTTTGTTGCCCGTATGGTCGAGGCCGCTGGCAGAATTTTTGATGACCCAGACGCAGCCATGCCATTAATTAAACAGCTTGTTTACGAGCAGTGCACTAAGGAATGCAGAGCCGCCATAACCCCATATAAGAATAGGGGACTAGAAGCATGGATGAAAGTTTGCAGAGAGCTGGGCGGACAACTAACTAATGCTGGATTAGCTGCTGCTGTGGTGCAATTAACCCAGAAGAAAGGGGGAGGCTCAGGTGCGTGCTTTAGATGCAGCAAGATGGGACACATAAAGCGTAATTGCCCTGAAAGAGGAAGTGTGATAGAAACAGGAAAGGGACAGCAGCCTAAGCAGCCTGGGCTGTGCCCTAGATGTAAAAGGGGGAAGCACTGGGCAGTTGAATGCCGATCTGTGAAAGACATCAACGGTCGAACCTTAACGCAGGCCCATTCAAAAAACGGGCAGCAGGTCCCTCGCCCTCAGGGCCCGCAAATATATGGGGCAGTCGAGAACCAGGACAGGAGCTACTACCCAGAACAGTGGCCGACCTTCCGGCACCCCAAAGACCGCGGAGAGCCACTGCGGGCTCAGCAGGTCTGGACCTCCGTGCCACCACCAGACTCGTATTAACTCCCCGAATGGGGGTCCAGTTAGTTGACACAGACTTCCAAGGACCCCTTGAGCCTGGCACGGTGGGATTGTTGATAGGGAGGTCATCCACAATTCTGCGGGGCCTTAAGGTGCATCCTGGTGTGATTGACCCAGACTATACTGGAATTGTAAAGATTATGGTTGAATCTCCTAAAGGAATTTTAGCCATCTCCCCAGGAGATAGAATTGCTCAGCTTTTGATTTTACCCAGTTTACATGACCATTTTGCGGCTCAGCCCAAGCTAAGAGGAAAAGGGGGTTTTGGATCCACGGGAACAGACTTAACATTCCTGTCTCTTGATTTGGACCAAAGACCAGTCCTTGAACTCAATGTTGATAATAAGAAAATTTTGGGCCTTTTGGATACTGGGGCAGACAGGAGCATTATTGCCAGAAAAGATTGGCCATCAGGATGGCCTGTACAAGCGTCCTCCCAAACCTTACAAGGTCTGGGATATGCTAAGGCCCCTGACATGAGTGCGAGACAGCTGCACTGGAGTGATGAAGAAGGACATTCCGGTATAATACAGCCATATGTGTTAGAGCTCCCGGTTTCCTTATGGGGCAGAGACCTTATGAAAGAAATGGGATTTAAATTAAGTAATAACTATTCCCCTGCATCACAGGACATGATGGTACGTATGGGTTATCACCCGAATTTTGGACTAGGTAAATTTCTATGAGGGAACAAGGAGCCTATTAAAGTGTACCAGAGAAACCACAGGCAGGGCTTGGGTTTTTCCTAGGGGCCACTGGGGGAGGGATCCCCATATCCTGGAAAACGGAGGAGCCGGTGTGGGTGCCTCAGTGGCCACTTTCCTCTGAAAAATTAACTGCTGCCAGGACATTAGTACAGGAACAGTTAACCCAAGGACACATTAAACCATCAGTATCCCTGTGGAATACACCCATTTTTGTTACTAAAAAGAAGTCTGGAAAATGGCGTTTGTTACACGATTTACGAGCCATCAATAACCAGATGCAAATTATGGGCCCCGTACAACGAGGCCTACCTTTGCTTTCTTCCCTGCCGGCCTTTTGGCCCATTATTGTGATTGATATAAAGGATTGTTTTTTTTTTTCCATTCCCCTACATGATCAAGACAGTGTGAGGTTTGCTTTTACTATTCCCTCCTGCAATCATGAGGAGCCAGATAAAAGATATGAGTGGGTAGTTTTGCCTCAGGGGATGGCCAATAGTCCTAGTATGTGCCAACTTTATGTGGACGAAACTCTTGCCCCTCTTAGACAAAAATATCCCAAATTAAGATGCATTCATTATATGGATGATATTTTACTAACAGCAAAGAGTAAACATGCTGGAAAAGGCGTATGTGGATTTGATTGAGATGCTAAAGTACAGAGGACTGTTTATAGCTCCTGAAAAGGTACAGCAGGACCAGGTTATAGATTACTTAGGAGCGAAAATATGTAAAAATTGCATTACTCCACAAAAGGTAGAGTTGAGAAAAGATAATCTAAAAACCTTAAATGATTTTCAAAAATTGTTAGGAGATATTAATTGGGTTAGAAGCTATTTAAAGCTACCTAATTATGATTTGAGACGCCTTTATGCTATATTACAAGGAGACTCTGCTTTGGATTCTCCTAGACAGTTAACCAAAGAGGCAAGAGAGACTTTACATAAGATAGAAGAGAGATTACAAAATGCCTGCTTACAGAGAATACAGGAAGACAAGAGTATTACCCTGTGGATACTCCCTACCTTGTCTCAACCTACTGGGTTGTTGTGGCAAGAAGGCCCGTTGTTTTGGATTCACCCAAAAATATCACCGGCCAAGTCCATTGAATATTACCCTACTGCTGTGGCTGGTGTTGCACTCTCTGGAATTCAACAATGCTTACAGTATTTTGGAATTGCCCCGTCTACCATTATAGTTCCTTACACCAGCCATCAAGTTCAAACTTTGTGTGCTACTATAGATGATTGGGCTATTTTACAATGTAGCTTTACTGGACAAATAGACAACCACTTTCCAAAACATCCCCTTTTGGGGTTTTTCAAGGAACACCCAATTATCTTTCCTAAGGTAACGACTTCTCAACCTATTGTAAGTGCCCCTAATGTATTTACTGATGGCTCAAAAACGGGATGTGGTGTATACATGGTTGAGGCACAACGACCGGTACAACACCAGTTTCAGCCCGGTGCTCCTCAGATGGTAGAGTTAAAAATTGTTATAAAAGTTTTTGAAGCATGCCCGTTTTCTTTTAATTTAATATCTGATTCTGCTTATGTTATTAATGCTCTCAAGGTTTTAGAGGTTGCCGGACCTATTAAGAGTTCCAGTCCGGTTGGTCCATTGTTTCAACAATTACAACAGTTGATTTGGCAGAGAAAATCATGCATATTCGGGCTCATACAGGCCTGCCAGGACCCCTGGGCAAAGGAAATGATGTAGTGGATCAATGGACCAGACAAGAATGGGTATTTATTAGCTCTGTCTTAGACAGAGCCAAAACCTTTCATAAAACATTTCATGTTAATGCAAAAGCACTACAACAAAAATTTCAAATTTCTCGAGCCGATCGAGACAGGTCCACCTAGTGTTGGGGTTAATCCCCGGGGTTTGCTCCCCCTAAAAGTTTGGCAGATGGATGTGACTCACATCTCTGAGTTTGGACACCAAAAATATGTACATGTGTCTGTGGACACCTGTTCAGGTGTTATACATGCCACGCCCTCGGCTGGAGAAAAGGCACGCAATGTTATTGCCCATTGTTTGCAGGCCTGGGCAGCCTGGGGAAAACCTTATCAACTTAAGACTGACAATGGACCTGCGTACACAGGACAACAGTTTGCCTCCTTTTGTCATCAAATGGAGGTGCAACTTATACATGGTTTGCCCTACAATCCCCAAGGCCAAGGCATTGTGGAACGTGCTCACCGCACGATAAAAGAGTGCCTACAAAAACAAAAGGGGGGAATTGGCCATGGCCGTACCCCAAAGGAAAGACTTTCTCTTGCTTTATTTACTATTAATTTTTTAAATTTGGATGCTCAGAGTCAATCCGCAGCAGATAGACATAATGAACCTCATGGCCCAGCAAAAGGGATGGTAAAATGGAAGGATGTCTTGACAGGGCTCTAGCGTGGGCCCGATCCCATACTGACATGGTCACGAGGCTCTGTTTGTGTTTTTCCTCAGGACCAACAAGATCCGGTGTGGGTGCCTGAACGCCTCACTAGAAAAGCCCAGTGTGAAGAGGCACGAGATGCGGGGGGTGATGGTCCTCCTGCTCATCCTTGCGATGGTGCAACCGGGAAGACGAGTACCGAGATGGGGAACCCTGTCTGTGTTCCTGAGACCGATGCCCGTACGACATGATGCATAACTGTTTCCTTGATTACAGCCTCTTCGGGTTCTGGTACCGTGACTGGTGTTGTGGCAACTGCTACGGGTTGCGGCGGCCAAAGTGTTAAACCTAAATCTTCTATTACTCACAGGCCTACCTCTGTGTGTTTATCCCCCATTTTTGTTCATTGTGAGTATGGAAGAATATACCTCGTGCAGTAACCCAATGCTGGAATGCCTCAAAGTTTAAATATGCTTTAATTACCCTCATGCCTCGTTGGGTGCCTGTGCCTGAGGATGCTCCTAATGCTATGACCCAATCATCTTAAGGAGAGGGGCTGGAAAGGTGGCTCAGTGGTAGAGCACTTCCTCTACATTCATGAGGCCCTGGGTTTGATTCCCCAGTACCATATAAGCAAAAAGAAGAGAAAAAAGCCGGAAGTGGTGCTGTAGCTCAAGTGGTAGAGCCCTAGTCTTGAGCTGAAGAGCAGAAGGACAGCGCCCAGGCCCAGAGTTCAGGCCCAGGAAAAAACCTATTTAAAAAATGCTGCAAATTTGTCTAAACAGTTGTCTAGTTATCTTTTAGGTAATTGAACTGGGGAGTTCGACAGCCTGATGGAACAGTTCAGGGTTGCCATCGTCATGGTGAACTCGACCCGAGTGGATGCCCGATTGGCGGAGGGGTTATCTTCATGGATCTCCGCTGCTATGAATCATCTTAAGGAATGGGCGGGTTTAGGAGCCCTGACAGGCCTTCTGGTGTTAGCCTCCTTGGTATGTCTGTGGTGCATTTGCCAAATTAGAGGTTCTCAGCGTCGCAGTGCAGCCAGGATTATCCAAGCCTTTACAGCCATTGGAGCAGGTCAGTCCCCCTAAGCGTGGCTTGCCACCCTAAAACAATGAACACAGATTGCAAAGCCAAAGTACTGCAGTCGAGAGGCATGAGTTTTGCCCTCAAGGAGAGCATGTTTGATTGCACACGGGTTCGATTCGCCTTTTCCCGTCCTTGTGAAAACGAATCAATGGACAGGCTGAGTCATCCCTAGAGAAGGTACCCTCTGGGAGAAGACTTGTATGCAGTCCTTGCATTGCACAACAGGGATCAGACCTCTGTTCTCATCTGTGTTCTTTAAACAAAAAAGGGGGAACTGTAGAGAGCTGCAAGAGGCCGCACCTGGAAGATGGCGCCGGCTTCCGCCCTCCGCCTTCCCGATGGCAAGTGCTCTCGTGGTAAACAACTCCTTATATGGCTAAGGCATATAAGAATCTGGCTTGCTTCCGCGCACCTGAACCTATTGGTGGTTCCCACGTGGCGTATCAGGGTTGGCTACCCAGCGGGTACTTAAGGCTGTGGGGAATTCTCCCCGGGGTTGGGGTCAGAAGATTACTCAAAGGTCCTGAATAAACTGCAGAGAGAAGAGTCCGGTGTCGCATCTTCCTTGCTGGTCGAGGCGGTAGCGACATAGATCCTCTGTTTAATTATGAATTTATGACTATATTGGCCCCCACCAGGGATCAATCTCAGGTCCCGGGAATGATCTAGCTCCTTAGAGGCTCACAGGGTGGTGTGCTTACCATGACCCATTCACCAATTGTGCCTGCTAGGCTTTGAGTTCAAATTCCAGCATTGCCAAAAGATTCATTCTGATGTGAAAAGCCTAGGGTTACACATGTTTTCATGTTCTGTGCATGTCCTGGATGTCATTGAGGATGGAGAATGCTATAGCCATGGGAATAGGTTGTCATCCATGTCAGCACAGTTATATCTGTCACCATACGCAATAAAATGCACAATTCATCAATGAATAAGACACAAAATAAAAAGAATAACTACACTGAATGCAAGATGCATACCACACCTGTAGGTAAAGAGAGGACCTATGTTTAAAAAAGGTGGGCTTGTTATTTTGTCCAGTGCTGGGCTTCAAATCAGGCCCTGGACTAGGTCTGACATTCTAGTCTTCAAGGATGATGAGCTTCCCCTTCCCCCACAGTGCAACAGAGCTACCCACACCTGAGTTCAAATCCTAGCACTGACAAAAGAGTCATCCTGATGTCAGAAGCCAGTTGTTGCACATGTTTTCTTCTCCTGTGAAAGTCCTGAGTATCAACTAAGAAGGGGAATTCATAGACAACCCTATAACCATGGGAACCTTTTGTCATTCATGTCAGCACAGTTATACCTGTCACCATACTTAGTAAAATACACAATACCTCCATGATGTAGATACAAAATAAGGAGAAGTTCACTAAACACAATATGCTGTTGACAGATGTATGTCAATATAGATTGTATGTTTAAATTATGAATTTATGACTATAGTCTACCACCTTGGGGATCAATGTCAGATCCTGGGACTGGTTTAGCTCCTAAGTTGCTCACAGGTTGGTGTGTTAACCTTGACTTATTGGCCAATTGGTCCTACTAGGCCCTGAGTTCAGATCCCACCACTACCAACAAGTGGATCATGGAGTAAGAAGACAAGCGTGAAACTTGTTTTCCTTTTTTCTGAATATCCTGTGTGATCCTGAGAATCCTGTCATGGTGGAGAACATTTCTACAAATCTAGATGCTCTGTGATAGGATGTCATCAATGAAATAAACAGAATGGGTTTCATCACAGTACAATCAATGGTAAATAAATGAATAAAACAAAAATTACAAAGAACAACCACACCAAACATCTATGGACTGAACATCTACAGGTAATTATAAATCCTATCTTTACAATGTATATAATTAGTATGTTTTCCAGAGCTTGGGCTTGAATTCAGGACTAGTGAACAGGCCTGAATTTCTCATCTTCAAGTACGGTGATCTTCCCCTTCATCCACATTGCTGCAGATTTACCCACATCCTGAGTTCAAATACAAAGCCTAGAAGAGTAAACGGCATGAATTGTAAGCCAAGGAGCTTTTTTTTAAATTTTACTTTTCTCAATATGGGGCTTGACCTCAGGTTGTAGCAACTCTGCTCAGCTTTGATCACCCTAGGCTGGGGTGCAGCCACTAGACCTATAGCTGCTCCTGGGATCCTAGACCCCCAGGCCTTGCAGGGAAAGCAATGCACAGAAAAAAATGTGGGTCTGAATGACACTGTTGCAAATGGTACTTCATCTTGCATTGGTGAAGGCTGCCAGACTATTGGGGAGGCCATAGGCCCATGTGGCAACATCGTCCCTGATTTCGAGTACCCGTCCTTACTCCAACCAATGGCAGGAGATACTAAGAAAATGGTCCCCCATCCATAGGAATAACAATGGAATGTTTTCAATGTCACGGTTGAATGAGTTGATCGTGAATGATGCTCCTATAAAAATAGACAGCACCATTTCAGGAGGCTGATAGACTTTATTTAATATTTATGAAGCATTAAAAGAATATTATTACTTACAGGAACACAATAATTTCAGGACACTCATTTCATTAAGGATGAAAACAATAATATTAATTACATGGATGCATAATTAAAACCCAAGAATTGGTAGGAATGTAATCTATATAACAATAATATATAGATATCTCTTACACTCGATAAAGATATATATATATTAATGTACTGCCATCTTCATATCAATGTTATTATTTTGTTAACCCCTGGGGCTTGATATCAGGTCCTGGGAAAAGCCTGTCAGCTCAATTTGCCCCAGGATGGAGTGCTGACACTCACCCATTCGTGAATTGGGCCTTGTAGGCTTGTAGGCCATGAGTTCAGATGCCAGCACTGCCAAAAAATGAATTGTGGAGTAAGAAGCTGATGGTGAAACATGTTGTCCCTTTCTGTGAAAGTCCTGGGTGTCAGGTATGAAGTGGAATACATATGCAGACATATATGCTATGTAATTAATGTAATAAATGCTTTTTATGTGTGGGGGGGTCTTGTCCTGGGGCTTGAATTCTGGGCCTGGGCGCTGTCCTTCAGCTCTTCAGCTCAAGGCTAGCACTCTACCACTTGAGCCAGAGTGCCACTTCTGCCTTTTTTCTTTTTGCTTATGAGGAATCGAACCCAGGGCCTCATGCATGCAAGGCAAAAGTTCTACCACTGAGCTACCTTCCCAGGGCCATGTAATCAATGTTTTATGTGACATAATAGTCAATAAAATAAATGTTCAATGCAATGCATGAATAAAACAAAAAATTAAATAACTGCACTGAATGAAATATAGTCAACATATGTTTATAAATATAAATCATATATATAAATTGTACATGAATAGGATGTTTTCTAGTGGTGGGGATCTATTTCATGCCTAAGGAACAGACTTGAATTTCTTGACTTCAAGGAAACCAGCTTTCCCTTCCCACAAAGTGCATCAGAGTTACCAAGACCATGAGTTCCAAAACCAGTCCTAGCAGAAAAATGGCTCCTTTATAGTATGTGAGACCCAATTCTTAGTTATTTCATTATGCCTCCATTTTATTAATGTGAATGTTTAAATGCTCAATAAAATATTAACTAACATAAATCAGTGTCCTATAATATAATTGTGTATAATTTTATATTGGAATCATTCAAGAACTGCTCATTCAATGATGACACACATCACATTCTGTTGTTAATCATATGGATAGGAGTAAGTTTTTTGGATCTTCTGCCATTTGGAGGTGGCAGGACCAGGATTCGAACTGTGGGCTACAGCTCCCAACACTTAATACCAAGGATAGGGAACTAACCTGTTTGTCCAAGAACATCAGCAATACCAGTGATTAAGCAGGCACCAGTGGCTCTCATAGTCCTTGATACTTACAAGGCTGTGATTGGAGGATCATGGTTGAAGTCATCCTAGGCAGGAAAGTCCTTGAGACCCCTTTCCAACTTCAGTGACAACAAAGCCAGAAGTGCTGTGGCTCTAGTTTGGAGGGCCAGGCTTGAGCAAAAGTAGCTCACAGACTGTGCCCAGATCCTGAGTTCAAGGTCCAGGACTGGCAACAAACAGACATCCGGTTAAAGCTGGTCACCTTCTGGTCTCCAACTGAATTGACATTGTTCCCTGGGAAAAGGGCTGGGGAGATGCTAACTTCTTGACTCTGCCCATGCTGCTTGCATCACAGGATTCCGGCCACACCCCCATTCTTTCATGGTTCTTTCTCACCAATGGGATACAAGAATGATAGCCACGCCCACATTCCATGTTGCCTAGTAGCACTGGGATTCCCACTGTTAGTTTACACCACTAACAGCAGTTGAGGAAGGTGAGGTTTTTGAGTAGTGAGGAAGAGACTCAAGGCGACAAGTAGGAAATTGAGAAGCCTGCATTCGCCCCAGCAGCTTTCCCCCTTTCCTAAGTTTCGAGATTTCAAATATCAGGCAATGTCGTGCTGCCAGCCCAATTAAAGCCCCAACCTGATCCCTGGACCTGGTTATCTACTTTGGGCCCATTTGTCCACAATACCACTGCCATCACTGCTGGACCCACCTGGAGCAGCCTCCAGCAGCTTCTCCCAGCAGCACAGGTGAGTGGCCACCCCCAAATCATCCCTACCGAGGTCAGACCTCCCCCCTGGGGGCACCATGACCCCTGCTTGTTTCCTCTCTCTGGCTCTGAGGAGCCAACTTTCTGTCTTGGGCATTTCTGAAACAGAGACTCAATATATGCTCTGGATGGGCTGGATCGAGGTCCTCCTAGATGTCACAGGTATGCTCCTCCAGGCCTGGTCCTCTGTAGTTGGGATGGTAGACATGTAGCAACAGGCACAGTCACCAATTTAGATGGCTTATTCCCAACTTTTAGTCCAATCACAATCCTTCTACTTCCCCCCCCCCCCCCCCCCGCAGAGACGTTGTAAAGCTAGTTTTGGACATGACAACTGGTACTTCTCATTGTTGAAACAGGTCCACCTGTATCCTTAAACAATTGGTTTTTCCCCATCTCCTCCACAAGTTATACTGACATCAAATATAGTGAAAGCAGGGGTTATACTGTGGGGGAGGGACATACAAAGCAACAAAGAGATAATCTTATAAATGCTTTAGCATGCATGAAAGAAAAAAAAATTAAAACACACATCTAAGGGTTCATTTTCCTGACATCACATTATCAGACCTTTTCCGCTTGACTCATATACTAGATATTACAAATAAGGGAAACCATGGGACCTATGTTTCTTTGGGCCTGGCTTACTTCACTTAATATAATTTTTTCCAAGTTTTTCCATTTCCTAACAAATGGGGCAATGTCATTCTTTCTGATGGAGGCATAGAATTCCATTGTGTATATATACCACATTTTCTTGATCCATTCATCTACTGAGGGGCATCTAGGTTGGTTCCATATCTTAGCTATGGTAAATAATGCTGCAATAAACATAGTTGTGCTGGTAGCTTTAGTGTGGTCTTGTTTGTAAACATTTGGGTAAATGCCCAAAAATGGGATTGCTGGGTCATAGGGCAGTTCTATGTGAAGTATTTTGAGGAACCTCCATACTGCTTTCCAAACTGGTTGAACAAGTTTACACTCCCACCAACAATGAAGAAAGGTTCCTTTCTGTCCACATCCCCTCCAGCATCTGTTGTCGTTAGAGTTCTTGATTTTTGCCGTTCTAACTGGAGTGAGGTGGTATCTCAATGTTGTTTTGATTTGCATTTATTTTATGGCTAGGGATGTTGAACATTTCTTCATGTGTGTATTGGCCATCCTTCTTTCTTCAGAGAAGTTTCTCTTTAAGTCTTTTGCCCACTTATTTATTGGGCAATTGTTTCTTTGAGGATTTGTTGTTGGGGGTTTAATTTTTTGAGTTCCAAGTATATTTTAAATATGAGACCCTTCTCAGTTGTATGGCTAGTAAAGATTTTCTCCCAATCCGTGGGCTTTCTATTGATCTTGCTAGCTATGTCATTTGCCCTGCAGAAGCTCTGCAACTTTTTGCAATTCCATTTGTCCAACCTTTCTTTGATTTGTTGTGTTTCCGGGTCTCTATTCAGAATATTTAGGCCTGAGCCAAGGAGAGCTAGGATTTCTCCTATTCCATCCTGTAATGTTTTCAGAGTGTCTGCTTTGAGTTCAAGGTCTTTGATACATTTGGAGTTGTTTCTGGTGCAGGGTGATATATAAGGATCTAGCTTTAGTTTTCTACATGTAGTTAACCAATTTTGCCAGCACCATTTACTAAAGAGGTTGTCTTTCTTCCATTCTATTGTTTTAGCACCCTTATCGAAGATTAGAGGGCTATAAGTCTGTAGGTTCATTTCTGGGTTTTCAATTCTATTCCATTGGTCTTGAGGTCTGTTCTTATGCCAATACCAAGCTGTTTTGATTACTATGGCTTTATAGTAGAGTTTGAAGATTGTTATTGATATTCCTCCAGCAGTGTTTTTTCCATTGAGGAACGTTTTTGCTATTCGGGGTCTTTTATTGTTCCATATGTATTTTTGGATTGCCTCTTCTATTTCCTTGAAGAATGAGGTTGGAATTTTGATAGGTATCGGGTTGAATTTGTAGATAGCCTTGGTAAGTATTGCCATTTTCACGATGTTAAACTTTCCAATCCAGGAGCATGGGAGGTTTTGCCATTTTTTAAGTTCTGTGTTGATTTCCTTTTTTAAGATTTTAAAGTTTTCATCATAGAGGTCCTTCACTTCTTTAGTTAAGTTAATTCCTAGGTATTTTATTTTTTGTGGGGCTATTACAAATGGAGTTGCTTTCCTAATTTCAGACACACTTTTCTCATTGTTGGCATACAGAAAAGCCATTGATATTTGGGGGTTAATTTTATCACCTGCTACTTTGCCAAAGTTTTGAATCAGCTTGAGTAATTTGGGAGTGGAGTCTATGGGATTCTTTAAATACGAGATCATGTCATCTGCAAAGAGGGAGAGTTTTATTTCTTCTTTCCCTATTTGGATCCCCTTTATGTCTGCATCTTGTCTTATTGCTGTATCTAGGCATTCTAATACTAGATTGAAGAGAAGTGGAGAGAGTGGGCATCCTTGTCTTGTTCCTGAGTTTAAGAGGAAATGGCTTTAGTTTTTCACCATAATGATGGCTGTATGTTTGTCATATACAGCCTATATTGTATTGAAGAATGTTCCATGGATTCCTAATTTTTCCAAAACCTTCATCATAAAGGGGTGTTGGATCTTGTCAAATGCTTTTTCTGCATCTATTGAGATAACCATGTGGTTCTCATTCTTGCTCCTGTTGATGTGATGAATAATATTAATTAATTTGCATATATTGAACCAACTTTGCATCCCTGAAATGCATCCTGTTTGATCATGGTGTATGATTTTTTGGATGAATTGTTGAAGTCGATTGGCCAAAATTTTGTTGAGAAGTTTTGCATCAATGTTCATAAAAGAAATGGGTCTATAGTTCTCTTTCTTTGATGAGTCCCTGCCTCTTTTGGGATGAGGGTTATGACGGCTTCATAGAATGTGTTCGGTAGTGAGCTTTCTCTTTCAATTTCATTGAAGAGTTGGAGGAGTATTGGTGTGAGCTCTGCTTTGAAGGCCTTGTAAAATTCCGATGTAAAACCATCTGGTCCTGGACTTTTCTTAGCTGGGAGGTCTCTTATTGCTGTTTCTATTTCAATGCTTGATATGGGCCTGTTAACCTGGTTTAACTCATCTTGGTTTAGTTTTGGCATGTCAATATTTGCTAGGAAAAGGTCCATTTCTGTCAAGTTCTCAAACTTATTAGCATAAAGTTTTTAGAAGTATTCCCTTATAATGTTTTGAATCTTGGTTATTTCCGTGGTGATGTTTCCATTCTCGTCTCTGAGTTTATTTATTTGGATGTGTTCTCTTCTTTTTCTGATAAGATTTGCTAAGGGTCTGTCAATTTTGTTAATTTTTTCGAAGAACCAACTCTTTGTTTTGTTGATTCTTTCTATAGTTTTTTTGGATTGTAATTCCTTTAATTCTGATATAATTTTGATTATTTCTTTCCATCTACTGGATTGGTGTTTATCTTGCTGCTCTTTTTCTAGGAGGTTTAGATGTGTCATTAGATTGTTGGTTTCAGATCTCTCCAATTTGTTGATGTAGGAGCTCAGAGCTATAAACTTGCCTCTGAGTACTGCCTTTGCTGTGTCCCAGAGGAGCTGGTAATTTGTGTGTTCATATTTGTTGAATAGCATGAACATTTGAATTTCCTTTCTAATCTCTTCCATGACCCACTCATGATTCAGCAGTGTGTTGTTCAGCCTCCATGTGATACCGGACTTTCTTTGGTGGCTTTTGCTGTTGAGTTCTAATTTTATTCCCTTGTGATCCGAGAGAATGCAAGGTATAACTTCTTCAATGTTTCTGAATTTAGAAAAGTTTGCTTTGTGGCATAAAATGTGGTCTATTTTAGAAAACGTTCCATGTGCTGCTGAGAAAAACGTGTATTCTGATGCTGCTGGGTGAAATGTTCTGTAAAAGTCTGTTAAGTCTAGTTGATCTATGCAGCTGTTTAGATCTGCGGTTTCTCTGTTGAGTTTTTGCCGAGTTGATCTATCTAGTGGGGAGAGTGGTGTGTTAAAATCCCCAACAATTAATGTCTTTGGATCTATATGGGATTTGAGGGAAAGTAGTGTTTCTTTGATAAATTTGGGTGCTCCATTGTTTGGCGAATAGATATTTAGAATTGTAATATCCTCCTGAAGGAGAGATCCTTTAATTAGTATGTAGCGACCTTCTTTATCTCTTCTCACGAATTTTAGTTTGAAGTCTATTTTATCTGATATTAGGATTGCAACTCCCGCCTGTTTATGAGGGCCGTTTGCTGGGTAGATTTTGTTCCAGCCTTTAACATTGAAAAAGTGTTTGTTTTTACGGGCAAGATGTGGCTCCTGCAGGCAGCAGATAGAAGGGTCTTGTTTTTTAATCCAAGTAGACAGTCTATGTCGTTTAATTGGAGAGTTCAGTCCGTTAACGTTAAGAGATAGGACTGAGAGGTACTTGGGAGTTCCTGCCATGTTATCCACCTTCTTGGGGGCTGCGAAAACTGGGTTTTTCCTAAGGTTCTTGGATTCTCAGTTTGCGTGCAGTTTCTTGGCCTTTGTTGCGGTCTTGTTGGTTTTCTATGTGTAGGACATCTTTAAGAATCTTTTGTAGGGCTGGTTTGGTGGAGATGTATTGTTTCAATTTTTCTTTGTTATGGAAGGTTTTTGTTTTGCCTTCAGTTATGAAGGAGAGTTTAGCTGGGTACAGTATTCTTGGTTGATAATTGTTTGTTTTTAGGGCATGGCATACGTCATTCCAGGCTCTTCTTGCTTTGATTGTCTCTGCTGAGAAATCTGAGGTAATTCTAATTGGTTTCCCTTTGTAGGTGATTACCCTTTTCTCCCTGACAGCTTTAAGGATCTTTTCCTTGGTCTGGGTTGATCCTGTGTGGATTATAATGTGATGGTGGGATGTCCTATTCTGGTCTGGTCTATTTGGGGTTCTAAAAGCTTCTTGTATCTGAATAGGCCTATCTTTTTGTATGTTTGGGAAGTTCTCTGCTAGGATCCAGTTAAACAATTTCCTAGACCATTAACTTCTGTTTCTAGGTGCTCCTCTACACACATTATCCTTAGATTGGGCCTTCTGATGGTGTCTTCCAGGTGTTGGATAGATTTATCATATTTCTTGGACTTGTCTTGGATGGTTGTATGTTCTTTCTCTATAATATCTAGGCTGTCTTCAATCCCTGAGGTTCGATCTTGTGCATGGTTTAACCTGCTGTCAAGACTCTCTACTTTGTTTTTTATCTCTTTTCCTTCTAATTGATCAGCTTTGATGGCTTCAAGTTCTTTGTTGAAGCTCTGTTTTAGGTCTTGTATGAATTTCTTTACTTCCTTAATTTGGTGTTCAGTGTTTGTTCTCAAATCACTTAGTTGATTGGTTATGGTTTCTTTGGACTCCCATTCCTTCTGTTGGGTTCCATTCAGCATTCCCTTTGTGGCATCCCTGACTTCCTTCAGCTCTTTGTTAATGGATTCCATGAATGCCTTTAGTGATCTTTGTGTATTTTCTACCTGGTCTCTGAATTCCTGAATTACTCTTTGATTAGCTTTCTCAAGTTTGTGGGATTCCTGCAGTTCTATTTCCTCCCGTTTGTGGGATTCCTGCAGTTCTCTTTGAGTGTTCTCAGCCTGCTCATGCCATTCCTCCCTTTCTCTTTGAGTATTCTCAAGTTGTTCTCGCAAATCCTGTATCAGTTTTTGACTGGCTTCTTCACGCTTATGATATTCCTGTATAAACTTTTGGGATGCCTCCTCTCTCTCCCTATCACGCTCTTACAGAGTCCTGTGTAAGTTGTCAAACTTCTCATTTATCATGTTTGCCACCAGTGTTTGTAGAGCTATTTGGGAACTCTCCTCTGGATTGTTCATTATCTGATCTGACCCCTGATTATCAAGATTGGGAATTGAGATACCCGGATTTGCCATTTTTCTTGTGTTTTTCCGGCATACTCTGCCCATTTGAGATGAAAATAGCACCAGTTTTGTGCTAGAACAGTATCTTAAGGCAACCATCGACCAACGTTTGCATTTATACAGTCAATAGTTTACAGATACAATCTCGTTCAACCGATACATCTATTCAACATCAAACAAATATATGTTAATTGGCTTCGAACCGCAGAGAAGAATTTGGAAAACCAGAAATTATTATGGTTAGGGAGAGATGTGGGTAAAAAATAGGAATAGATTGGTGTGGGGAGGCACAGGGAGAGTTAACTATATCCTAATCTCAATGCAGGACATAGGTGGGTTGGATGCAAGTAGAGAGAGAGAGAAAAAGAAGGAAGGGAAAGGGAAATGAAAAGAGACCAGAAAAAAATTAGAAATGTAAAAATTAATATAGTTATGGAGATTGAAAGACCATCTATTTAGAGAGGAATGTGAATATATTGAGAAAACAGGAGGGAGATAGAGGAGATGTGAAAAACTTAAAAAAATGCTTAAAATATTATATAGGTAAAAATAGGTAGTACTGCTATTAGGGAATTTAAGTCTCAGAGGTTTTGGATTGAGTAATAAATTTGTGGATTAAGTGTGTACACAATTAGGGATAGGGTCTACTAATTAACTAAGGGTTTATCTGAGGATGTGCAGGACAAGAGTTAAGTCACATACAGAAGAACAAAAGAGAGGAAAAGGTGAAAAAGATAAGAAAGGGAGAAAAAAAAAGATCAGAAGTTCATTAGAGCTAGACAAAAAACAAAAAGTTAATTAAGAAAGAAAGAAAAAGAGAAAGAAGACAAGAAAAGAAAGGAAAACGCACATTCACGTATTCCTAAAAAATTATAAGAGGGAAAAAATTGCTGGAAAACAATTATTTTTTCAAAAAAGGCAAAAATTAAAGATTAATGAAAGTTTTAGAAAAGGAAAAAAATTATATATATATATATATATATATATATATATATATATATGGTACCAAAAAAAAAAAAAAAAAGAAAAGAAGAAGAAGAAAAAAAAAGTTCTTTGATTTTTTTTTTGATTTTTTTGGGAAGGATGGGAAGAATCCTGTATCTCCCTTTTGTCTGTAACCAGCCTCTTGTTGGAGTCTCTGGTCAGCTTGAAGTCCTGTGGCTTGATTGGTTTCTTAAATCAGTTTGTTCAAACATTCAGAAAAATGCTCTGCTTTACCCAAGATTTTGAGATCCCCCTCCCAGGTTAGTTTAATGGGAGGGTGATCTGCTTTGAGAATCACAAAAGAGGTGTGATGAGGCTAGGTTCTGGTAGAGTTGAGGCCTTTCAACAAACAGTAGCTTTTCCCTGGGGCTATTTTGTGAAAAACTCACAGAGCCCAGCCTGGAGCCATTCTCAGGGTTTCTGTTTTTCAATTGATTGTGGAGGCTGCTAGAGGGAGGGGCAGCCTCTGTCTCTGATTACCCAGTGAGGAAAGACACTCCAATGGCTGGTGCCTAAGCTGGGTGACATTTCCCTGGGTGGAGTTGAGTCTGGCAGGTCACTTCACGTTAAGTTCTTGTGACCTGCTAAATGACTCGTTTTATTCCAAGGCCTGAGTTGGAGCTGGCAGCTCCTCCGAGCTTTGTCGGTATTGGAGATCACCGGTGCTAGGGGGGGGAGGGGTGGCATTCCCTCCTCTGCTCGCTGAGAAGGAGTGAGGATGTCGGGCTTGTACTCAGGCCGAGTCTTGGATCCTGGGTCGTCTCTGGTCTTCAAACTGCAGGATGAAGATGTCCGCTCCTTGTCGGTTCTTGCTGGTGTTGAGTAGAATCCGCTCGCCCGCTGTGTCTAGCTCCTTCGTCCTGAACTCTCGGTGTGAGGGCTCAGGTATGGCCGCAGTCGCCGCGGCGACCCTGCCACCGCCGCGGTGGCTACTGGCAGGCGCTCAGATGTGTCTCCTTGTCTTGGCTTCCCCTCTCTTGTCTAACTCTCTGTCCTGTAATGGCACACACTTGGTGTGATTCTCTGGCTTCGGACTGTTCACTGGAACTCTAAAACTGCTTTCTATGTGAGAGCTTGTTCAGATTCCATCTTCTCCTCTACCATCTTCTGTATCTTTATTTAAAGGACTATTTTTTCCCTTTCCCCTCCACAATTTATACCCACATCAAATACAGTGAAAGTAGGATTTATAATGTGGGGGAGGAACATAAAAAGCAACAGAGAAATAATCTTACAAATGCGTTAGGAACAAATGCATGAAAGAAAAAAAACTTTTAAATACATATCTTAGGGTTCATTTTCCTAACATCACCTTATCTGACCTGTTCTGCTTGACTCATACATATACTAGATATTGGAAATAAGGGAAACCATCGGACCTATGTTTCTTTGAGCTTGGCTTTTTTCACTTAATACAATTGTTTCCAAGTCTTTCCATTTCCTAACAAATGGGGCAATGTCATTCTTTCTGATGGAGGCATAGAATTCCACATATACCACATTTTCTTGATCCATTCATCTACTTAGGGGCATCTGGGTTGGTTCCATATCTTAGCTATGGTAAATAATGCTGCAATAAACATAGTTGTGCTAGTAGCTTTAGTGTGGTCTTGTTTGTAAACATTTGGGTACATGTCCAAAAGTGGGATTGCTAGGTCATAGGGGAGCTTTATGTGGAGTCTTTTGAGGAACCTCCATACTACTTTCCAAAGTGGTTGAACAAGTTTACACTCCCACCAACAATGAAGTACGGTTCCCATCTGTCCACATCTCCTCCAGCATCTGTTGTTATTATAGTTCTTGATTTTTGCCATTCTAACTGGGGTGAAGTAGTATCTTAATATTGTTTTGATTTGCATTTCTTTTATGGCTAGGGAGGTTGAGCATTTCTTCATGTGTCTATTGGCCATCCTTCTTTTTCTTCAGAGAAGTTTCTCTTTAAGTCATTAGCCCACTTATTTATAGGGTAGTTGTTTCTTTGAGGATTTGTTGTTGGCAGATTTAATTTTTTGAGTTCTAAGTATATTTTAGATATGAGACCCTTTTCCGTTTTATGGCTAGTGTAGATCTTTTCCCAATCCGTGGACTTTATATTGATCTAGCTAGCTATGACCTTTGCCATGCAGAAGCTCTGCAAGTTCATGCAATCCTATTTGTCCAACCTTTCTTTGATTTGTTGTGTATCCATGACTCTATTAAGAAAATTTGGGCCTGGGCCAAGGAGACCTAGGTTTTCTCCTATTCCATCCTGTAATGTTTTCAGAGTGTGTACTTTGACTCCGAGGTCTTTGATCCATTTGGTGTTGATTCTGGTGCAGGGTGATATATAAGGGTCTAGCTTTAGATTTCTACAAGTAGTTAACCACTTTTTCCAGCACCATTTACTGAAGAGGCTGCCTTTCTTCCATTCTATTTTTTTAAATCCCTTATCAAAGATTAGATGGCTATAGGTCTCTAGGTTCATTTCTGGGTTTTCAATTCTATTCCATTGGTCCTGAGGTCTGTTCTTGTGCCAGTACCAAGCTGTTTTGTTTACTATGGCTTTATAGTAGAGTCTCCAATTTGGTATTGATATTCCTCCAGCAGCGTTCTTTCTGTTGATGAGCGTTTTTGCTATTCGGGTCTTTTATTGTTCCATATGAATTTTTGGGTTGCCTCTTCTATTTCCTTGAAGAATGACGTTGGAATTTTGATAGGTATCTCATTGAATTTGTAGATAGCCTTGGGAAGTATTGCCATTTTCACAATGTTAATCTTGCCAATCCAGGAGCATGGGAGGTTTTGCCATTTTTTAAGTTCTGTGTTGATTTCCTTTTTCAAGATTTTAAAGTTTTCATCATAGAGGTCCTTCACTTCTTTGGTTAAGTTAATTCCTAGGTATTTTATTTTTTGTGGGGCTATTACAAATGGAGTTTCTTTCCTAATTTCAGCCACACTTTTCTCATTGTTGGCATATAGAAAAGCCATTGATTTTTGGGGGTTAATTTTATAACCTGCTACTCTGCCAAAGTTTTGAATCAGCTTGAGTAATTTGGGAGTGGAGTCTATGGGATTCTTTAAATACAAGATCATGTCATCTGCAAACAGGGAGAGTTTATTTCTTCTTTCCCTATTTGGATCCCCTTTATGTTTGCATCTTGTCTTATTGCCGTAGCTATGCATTCTTTTACTAGATTGAAGAGAAGTGTAAAGAATGGACATCCTTGTCTTGTTCCTGAGTTAACAGGAAATGGCTTCAGTTTTTCATCATTAAATATAATGTTGGCTGTAGGTTTGTCATATTCAGCCATTATTGTATTGAGGAATGTTCCATGGATTCCTAATGTTTCCAAAACCTTCGTCATAAAGGGGCGTTGGATGTTGTCGAATACTTTTTCTGCATCTATTGAGATAACCATGTGGTTCTTATCTTTGCTCCTGTTGATGTGATGAATAATATTAATTGATTTGCGTATATTGAAACAGCTATGCATCCCTGAAATGAATCCTGTTTTATCGTTGTGTTGATTGGCCAAAATTTTGTTGAGAAGTTTTGCATCAATGTTCATCAAAGAAATTGGTTCATAGTTTTCTTTCTTTGATGAGTCCCTGCCTGGTTTTGGGATGAGGTTTATGATGGCTTCATAAAATGTGTTCGCTAGTGAACTTTCTCTTTCAATTTCATTGAAGAGTTGGACGATTATTGGTGTGTGCTCTGCTATGAAGGAGTAAAAATAAATTTTTATAGAAGGTGCAAAAAAATGAAAAAAAGTTTTTTGATTTTTTTGGGAGGGGTGGGAAAAATCCTGTATCTCCCTCGTGTCCATAACCAGCCTCTTGTTGGATTCTCTGGTCTGCTTGTGGTGTTTGAATTTCCTGTGGCTTGGTTGGTTTCTTAAGTCAATATGTTTGCACAGGCAGATAAATGCTCTGCTTTACCCTGGATTTTTTGATCCTCTTCCCAGGCTAGTTCAATGAGAGGGAGATCTGCTTTTAGTGTCACAAAAGAGGGAGATGGCTTTTCCTGATGTTTGGAGATGCTGTGATGAGGCTAGGTTCTGGGTAGAGTTGAGGACTTTCAGCAAACAGTAGCTTTTCCCAGGGGTTAGTTTGTGAGAAACACACAGAGCCCAGCCAGGAGCCACTCCCTGGGTTTATGTCTACTAAATTTCAATAGATTGTCAAGGATGCTAAAGGGAGGGGCACCCTCTGTCTCTGATTACCCAGTGAAGAAAGCCATTCCTGGGGTTGGCGCTTGAGCTGAGTGACTTTTCCCTGGGTGGAGCTGAGTCTGGCAGGTCACTTTAGGTTCTTGTGACCTGCTAAATGACTCTAGTTTTCTTCCAATGCCTGAGTTGGAGCTAGCAGCTCCACCGAGCTTTGTCAGTATCCAAGATGGAGATCTCTGGTAATGGGTGTGGGGGGAATGGCCTTCCTTCCTCTGCTCCCTGAGAGGAAGTGAGGACGTTAGGCCTCTACTCACGCCGCATCTTGTTTCCTGGGTCATCTCTGGTCTGCGAACTACAGGATGAATATGTATGCTCCTTGTCAGTTCTTGCTGGCTCCTTCTCCTGGACCCTCTCTGTTTCAGGTATGGTTGGTATGGCCACCCCTGACACAGCTGCTGCAGCAGTGGCATCTCCTGGCAAGTGCTCCGATCTGTCCCCTTGCCTGGATTTTCCCTCTCTGGCCTAAATCTTTGTCCTGTGATGGCACACTTGGTGTGATTCTCTGGCTTAGGACTTTTCACTGGAACTTTAAATCTGCTTTCTAAGTGAGAGCTTGTTTAGCCTCTGGCTTCTCCTCCGCCATCTTACTGGAACTTCCCGGCAAATTATTTCTTTCTGTAATACTCTCAACTAGAAGTTTACAGAAAAGTTATGTATGAGTAAAAACACACTCAAAAAAGTGAGGGACAGAATTTTCTTCAAGCCTTTGGATTCTTTTCTTTTTTTTTGTATTTTTTATTGTAAAGATACTATACAGAGAGTTACAGTTACATGAGCAAGGTAATGAGTACACTTCCTATTGAGTTTTGTTACACCCTCCATTGTTTTCCCCCTACCATCCCTTCACTCCCTACCTTCCCTGAGGTTCTTTTTTTTAATGGTGGTTAAGTGATTACATAATGACAATTGTTCCCTTCTGATCCATAAAAATAAGGGATTCATTTATCACTATGTATACAGACAATACCTTAGTTAATAGTTGTAACCACAAGCTAGATTGATGCCTTAGTTTGTGGACCTACCTGTAGCCACTCACTCCCCTTCCCCTGTAGTAGAATGAATATAAAGCATGTTAAGTGGGATTTGGGGTTCTGGAACCTGGCAATGAGGCTTTGGGTCCTCTGGTGTCTTCTTTCCTATCACTTCCTGTGATTTCTCAGTTCTTTCGCCAGGTATCCCTTCATCTTTGCTGTTCCATGGTTGTGGTTAGTGACAGTACTGATATTTTGAACACCTCCAAACAAACTATGGAAAAACACTTCCTCAAAGAAAATTCACAAATGTATAGGAGCACCTGAAAAGATACCAAATATCAGCAGTCACTCTGTGATCCTCTAGAAGTATAATTCAGGAGTATCTTATCTTCTGATAATATAAGCGATGGACAATTGTCCCTTTTGTACATTTGGTATTTGGTATTGCATAAATTTTCAGAAACGCATATACATTGTGAAATAATGTTATTTATTTCATAGGTCACAAACCACGTCACTGGAGTGATGATCCTAATGTGTTATCTCAGTTGCCTGATTCAGACTTAGATGAGTGTGAATTGCATAATTATGAACATTTCTCCATGAAACTTCACCACACAGAATGAAGTGTGAGGGTCAGGGCACTCCATACCTATAAAGATTTTACATATATTACAGTAATACACACCTAAGCTGCTCAGCAATCACAGCACATTGGTTTGTTATAATTGTCTTCAGATCAGAAATACTCTAGAGTTTAAAGTAGAATGATGGGCTGTACATTTTCAACGCCAAAGTGATGATTACCCCCTGCAATTATTCTCAGTGGAAAATCCTTCCTATACGTTTTACTGGCTTAGCTTCTACTCTGTGCTTTACCATTATCAGGCAGGGTCACACTGTATTGAGCTACAATACAGCAGCAACCTTAGCTGCCTTTGAAATTTACCTCCAATCTTGATATCAAGGTCAACTCCGCATCTCTAATCACATAGTTAGTGGAGACCTGAACTTTCCAAACTTGGTTAAAAATTTAGCTATCATTGCTCATTGCGAGTGTAAAGATCTCACTCCATTAGATTTATTGTGTATAATCTTGTATTTCCACCATTGCCTTAGATGTTGGTTTTTGATATAGAGCTTTTAGTTTGCACTTGATTTATAGATGTGCTAGTGATGCCAGTTGAACTGCATATATTATAATGTAAGTAGTTTGATGTTTTGACATATGAATTTAATTTTGGCAATTGCGGAAGTCAACACACCACTCACAAAAGTTTCTTTATATGTACTGGTATTGCTTTATTGTGAACTTCCTAAGAGCCAGTCATAGGAGTACATGCCCTAATCCCATCACTTCTGTCAGTGAGACAAGGCTTGAAAGGTCCCGACCACTTGGGCACTTCATAGTGAGAAGGTTTCTACAATGAAGGGTGAGAGAATAGCAAAAAGAGCAAATGAATCTTCCAACTGTTTTGTTACATGTTCTTGACACTTAACCATTAAGACACAATAATAATGTTTTTATGACTTCTTACCTACTCTTTTCCTGTTCTGAGATGTTTTATTTATGGATCTCTAAGAAATCATATAAGAATCATATAACAAATCATATAAGAAACATAAAAATAATTTGTTTGGGATATATAACCTAAAAGGAATAATTTCAGGAAAGTATTAAGCATATAAATGTAATGCACACCTAAAATTGTCTCTTTATTTCAAACTTCAGCAGCTGTAGTTTATTTATTCTAATAACAAAGATTATAAACTAAGTTACAATAATATTCCAAATGGAACACAGAACTAGAATCATGAAGGGTAGCACTAAAGAATGCTACTGCTACCACTAATAGAGTAAGAATAAAATTTAGGCAAAACTCATTCAGAGTAAAAGCCACAGGACAGCCCAACATTACTTTAATTGTTTCATATGAAGAAAAGACCTTTTTTTGTAAAGACAAATTTTCACCCATATTAATATCAGTTGGGTATATATTTCTTAAGCCTTTCAGATAGGATGCTGTGCCTATGTTGATGGAAGCTGACTTCTTTAGGACCTACTACACAATGTGCAGACTCCATTCCAAGCACTGCACCTGCATTAGGGTAATTTGAGTGCTCATGATAGTTCTTCCCGTTAGGAAATCAATTAAGTGTTTTATTAAAAACAGAAGTAGGCAACAAGGCCAAAAAAATTTCCCAAGTACCTAATACTGATCAACTGAAGACCCATAATACAAATCCAGGTTTCCACCAGGCATATCTGAGGATATGCTGTAAGTTTCACATTCATTACCTTTCACAATGTATGGAACAGGTAAACCTACATTATCTTCCTAATTATGGTTATAATGGCAATAACATTGCTACAGAATGTACATATTTTTAAATGAAAAAGGTGTGGGTAATGACATTGTAGGTGATCTTTATACTAAATAAAGCCTGAGCAAAAAAGTAAAGTAAGGAGCGGGGAAGGTGGCTCAGTGGTAGAGCGATTGCCTTGAATGCATGAAGTCCTAGGTTCAATTCCTCAGCACCACATAAGCAAAAAGAAAAAAGTTGGAAGTGGATCTGTGGCTCAAGTGGTAGAGTACTAGTCTTGTGTTGAAGAGCTGAAGAACAGCACCCATGCCCAGAGTTCAGGCCCCACGACCAGACCCCCACCCATAAAAAGAAAAATAAAAGAACCTAGTTCCTAAATTTAAGTCATAGTACTAGCACTCATATTCCATATATATGGTTCCAAAAATACAGTGAGTTAATTTGTCCAAACCTGGTCATAGATTAAATATGAGGTGTCAAAAAGTATGTAAGTCTGAAATGACTCCAAGTTATTTTGACAAGAGAGCTGGAAGAGTTACCACTTAATCAAATAGTAATGAGGGATTGGTTTGTAGACAGAGATCAAAGCTCACTTTGGGATCTTTTGAGTTTACTAAAATCAGTAGCTAGGAGTTGTCAGTAGACAGGATGCTATTAACGACTTGAATTAAAGAAAACAGAACTGGAGAAAATACAGAAATAATTACTGTACTCAGTAGTAACAACCATGAGAAGGAATATTACAAATCTAAGCCCTGGGATACACAAATATGTAAAACATGACAAATGAAGAAAAACAGTTATAAGTATGTAATGCAGACTTATATGGGTAGGTATTTTTCATGTTTAAGGGCTATTAAGTGATTGTGTGATGACCTAAAATTTAAGAAATTGGTAAGTTCAACTGTCCCTTGGGCCAACCATAGCTAAAAGTTTAAGTAAAATGGGGCCACAGTAGTGTTTATAGTGTGTCTTGATTTACCAAAGTGAAAATAGGCCAATATTTGGAAAGCCACTTTTTGACATGTGGTTGGAGTGGCAATTACTGCAGTTTGTTCAACTGTTAGTAGAAAACTACAGGTTTAGCACAATGATAGAAATCTTTCAGGGATCTGGTAGATTTTCCCTCTGTCTTCAATTTCCCTGTTTTTCTGAGACCTAAAATATCATTACTGGAAGCCTGTTCAAATTGTGCCTTTGGCAAGTTAACAGAGACTCAGTCTATCACAGGCCCAAATAAAAGAGAATGGGAACAGGTCTACATTGAGCACTCACAGTAGACCGGTCTCTGGACTTTCTCAGGAAGAACCTTCTGCCATTGTTGGATGGATAGGGCTGGATAATATGTAAAATAGACACCATATATAGAAAGTATTCTGCTAAGTTGACACTTGAGATATAGGATGTTTTATCTGCATTGTATTGATTTCTATGAATCAGTTAATCAGAATCTTCATACCATATGATGTTACTAGATTAAAAATGCATGCTTATTGCATTTCCTTTGGATAACAGATAGTATGTTTTGAAATTTGGTATAAAACATTCGTCTTTTCATTTATTTATTTTTAATATGGATTACTCTAGTTCTCAAGAGTAGGGAAATGCCCTGGAACTTTGTAATTTGATGTCATATGTAAATTTTTTATTTTTATTTATTGTCTATTGCAGCACCCGGCTTTCTAATAAATATGTAATCTATTCAATTTTGAAAAGTCCTGCTGTACCTCCCACTTATTTGTGGCATTTCTGAAATCCAAGTTCCTCTGTGTGTCAGGGTGGATACTTTTGCCTGTAACAGTTTTGTTATTGAATACACATCATCTGGCTACATAGGGAACAAAGGATGTGAAGCTACAGTATCCCAAAAAAGAACTTCCAAGACAATTCAAGGGCAACTCATGTACTCTCTGTGTAGGTGATTAGGAGCATAGAAAAGAAATTCTTATACATGAAAGTGACTGAGATTGTGTGCACATAGGTGTTCACTTATTTATCTGTTGCTATAGTTTTACATATTCACTATTATTAAATGATATGTTATATATATATGATATTTATCATATATATATGACCACAGTTTCCAAATCCAGAGAACCACATCCATGGGCATCGCCTTCCTATGTTGCTCTTTGGGTAATTAGAATGAAACCTGGTATTGCCCTGTGGTAGAAAAATAACTCAGAGATTCAAACATTTTTCTTTCAATATGTTGCTTGCTCCTAACTCTAAAATTAGGAAGTCTGTTAATATATAATACATGTCATAACATATTTGATCTATTATATAATGTCTAATATATTCTATATTATAACATATATTATATATAATAACTGACAGTATTATATATTTATAAGGAAAAATACAACAAACGTATCGATATCCATACTTTCCTAGCCATGATTAGGTTCAGTAGAGTTAGGTGCATTACATCTCACAAAATAAGTCTGCTGAAGTTTTGATGACCTTGAGCTAGATAAGGAGAATTTCTGTAAAAGGAGCCTCTCTTCAATTATGAGAAACGATAAGTTTTTCTTTTGTTTTAATTTTTTGTTTTTATTTAGGCCAGACAGGGGGCCTGAACTCTGGGCCTGGGCACTGTCCCTCACCTCTTCAATTCAAGGCTAGTGCTCTACCACTCGAGCCATAGCAGCACTTCTGGCTTTTTCTGCTTATGTGGTGCTGAAGAATCGAACCCAAGGCCTCATGCATGCAAGGCAAGCACTCTACCACTGAATCACATTCCCAGGCCAAGTTTGGAAGTTTTTGAGAAGAGGTATTTGGCATTTACTTTCCATCCTTGATTAGTAAAGAATAGATATATTTTGCTCCAAATTTTGTCTCCTTTTATGTTCCCTAAAGAGTTACACATGATCATCATTACATAGCATATATTTAAGTCCTTCTTTTATTTTTTATCATTATTGTTTTCTTGTTGTTGTTTTGCTGATCCTAAAGCTTGCACTCAAGGCCTAGGCATTGTTCCTGAACTCAAAGCTCTTGCTCTACCACTTGAGCCACAGCACCACTTCTGGCTTTTTCTGCCTGGGCTTGCTTTGAATCATAAGACTCAGATCTCAGCCTCCTGGTTAGCTAGGATTACAGGTGTTAGACACCATTGGCCAGCAAGTCTTTTAGTTATTATTCTAAAAGCCTCCTATCAATGGTCACTCTAAAGATAGTAAATGACCCTATGCCAATAGTTTCTTCATACTCACATCTCCTGTTATGGCTATGGTGTCTTTTCCATCGTATCCTGAACCTACTTCACTGTTCTCTTCCTAATCCATGATTCTGGATGTATTTCTAATAATTACCTAAATCTTGTGGCTATAAACCCTAAATTACTCAACTATTAATTTCATTTAATTTTTTTTCAATATGATTGTTGTTCTGTGCAAATCTGAGCTTATATTCACCTCTTGCATCTACCTCTTGGCATGAGCAAAGCCTGGGCCAATTCTACCTTAAATGCAAGAGGGTAGCCAAAGAATAGCCTGCAGTATTCCTCCTGAGGAGTCAGGAAAAGTAGTTGAGTGCCTGAATGAAGCAATGCATTCCTGACATGAGAAGGGGTGAGAGAGACAACAGCCTAGAGAGTAAACTGGCAGTCACAACATTTAACAACTTCTCCTTTGGGGAAACTGACCTCCTGCAAAGTGGCAGTGAGATAACTTACCTAGTCAATTTTCTTATATGAAGGAAGTTGTCATGTCTCACTACACTACTCCCTTGTATTCAAAGAGAGGGTCATTCTTTTGTGTCCTCGTTAGGCCCAGGCTCAGTTTATCTCCATCTTAGACTTTGCTCAGACTCTATTCCTACCAGAAAATCCCTGATGAGGAGGAAAGTGTGATCTCTTGGCTTCTGACTGGTCCTTTCAGACCTGAGGCCACTTTTAGTTTTCAACCTGTTCCTTCTGACAATGGGAAAGCTCATTCTCTGAATTGCCCCTAGTATCAAATCTCTTCAGAGAAAGTCAAGGAATGACAGATTCTACCTGATGGAGTTAGTTTCTCCATCCAAAGAGGCCAATTGATATCTGATTCTGAGACCCAGGTGGAAGTCCTTCACCAGATCCTCCAAGCTGGAGTGGATGTTAGCTCAGACTCCAAGCCATCCTCATATTTCTCCAGCTCTTTCTCATGAACCAAAAGGTTCATGAGAGTTTAGTTCAGAACCAAGGAGAAATGAGAGTAGCAGAAAGACCATTGGCAGGGTGAGGAATTAGAAACTTTGGGTGAAAAAAAGGGCTCAGAAAATCTAGGATCACTCACATCATTTGGGAATCACATCATAAGATTTGGGAATAAAAGTAATAAATTACTACCTAAATTAGTAACTCCACTACTCTACATTACAAGTGTTCTGTCAAAATTTACCTGTCCTAGCTCTATTTTAATCAGAAAAATGGAGCACATTCTTTCCTCACTAAGTTCTACTGAGTATCTTTATTCATACCCCAGGTTGTTCTTACTCTCTACTTCTCTGTTACTTTTCTTTGTTGGATTCAGTCAATGACACTTGAAAGTGTTAGCATATTCAGACATGTAATTACACTTCCTTCTAATCCATTTGTTATAAAGTAAAACAAATTATGGGGAAACGTATGACTATGGTACATTTTCTTCCAAGGCATATTTATTTGATTTTATTAAATATAATTTTAATAGTTTCATTGTTAAAACTTGAGGAAAATGTTTTACTATTAGCAGTAATTAGTTGCACATTTTTTGTATTTTTCCATGTCTGTGTATTTGTTAAGCTTCTAACATCGACTTTTCCCCCAACTGTTGCCTTCTTAAAATTGCTTCAAATTATATACTATATATGATGGTATTCTATGTGTTCATTGATATATTTAAATTTTGATCTAATATCCACATATTATAGGATATCTTCAACCTATTGTAACTGGTCTGAAAATCAATATGGACGTTCCTCATTAAAGCAAATACACAATGCCACAAAATCCAGTGAAATTAGGATTAGTTATATATTCAAAATATTTAACAATGATACAGTAGAAACATTCAATTCTCATATACAAGAGCATGTTTATAGCTATGAATAGCACATTTTCTTCATTCCCTCTTTCTGGTGCATCTAGGTTGATTACACAGCTTGGTTGCTATAGAATATTGCTGCCATGAACATGGATGTTCATGTTGATTTATATTCCTTCAATGTATCCAATTGCGGTAAAGGTCATCAACATATCTGACTTTTTGGTATTGTGTAAACTTCCATTAAGATATTCCTATGTGTTGCACTAATTTACAATGCCACAAAACCAAATATAGTTCCTGATTTATTTCAACCTATCCAGCAGTTTATTTATTTGAGTGGTAATAGCTATTCTGGTGTGTAAGCTAGGATCTCATTGACTTTCCTCTTTATTTTACTTCGTCTTCGCTATGTGGATATGAATTTTTAACATTTCATTTATTTATAAAACACTTATGTTTGTACTTCATTCCTGATCAGTGTCTTTCTTTTTCTTTTGGTATTTCACCAATTTTTAAGATTTATAAGTTTTTAATTTTTTCCCATTACAAATACTCACTTTAGTTAGTAAAAAGGTTTTTTTTTTTTTATTACAGTGGCGCACAATTAACTAAAAACAACATATTATACTTTTATATCACTGATGTTTTTGTTTGTATTTACAACCAGGAAATTGTTTCAATAAAGATGCTGAACTTCTTTCACTGATATTCTGAAAGTATAGTATCTCATAAACTAATCTCTGAATTAACAGTCACAGCATTGACCACCACAGTCTGGGCTAAGTAAAAACACTAACACAGCAAAAATTGGATTTAAAGAGAGCAAAAAGCTTCAAAAAGTTAGAAGAAAGGCATCACCTTCATGAAGCAAATGTGGAAGTTCACAAGAAGACCTTAGGAATCTGAATATCAAGAAGATCAAAGGATAAAAAGTATTTAGAAGGACAACTTTAGAACTCCAGATTGGGGAGGTGGGACAAACCATATATACCCAAACTCAATGCTGAAGGGAAGGAGTGTTTTATTCCAAACCTCATCTGTGTCTGACTCTCTCACACAACACACACACACACACACACACACACACACACACACACACACACACACACACACACACACACACATCTAGTGAGAGGCCTTTGCCAAAGTACAGGCATTTTGGACTTAGACTCCGAATAATGAGAAAGTATCCCTTGTGAAGACATTTACTGAAAGTACCCATTGTAAGTAGACTTTTACTGAAAGTTAGAACTCAGGTTCCTGGAAAAACTGTGAAATGTCATAATAATGTTTTTCCCACAACTCCCCTAGCAATAGCCATCAGCGGATGAAGGGAAGTACCTAAAGTTACAGATTTTTTTTAATGTTTTACTTTTTTTAACTTTTTTATTGTGAAAATACTGTACAGAGGGGTTACAATTACATGGGCAAGATAATGAGTACATTTCCTATCAAACATTGTAGCCTCCTCCTTTGTTTCCCCCTCCCATCCCTTCCCATCATCCCCCCGCCCCCCATCGAATCCTCCTCCCCCTCCCCCCCACCAAAGTTGTAAAGTTCATTTTTCTCCATAAGAACTTGTACATCTCATTGTTGCAATGGGTCCACCTCTATCCTTATTTAAACGATTTCTTTTTTCCCTTCTCCTCCACAAATGATTGCTTATTGCTTAGCCTGCACTTGCTAGCCAATAAGATTGTTATAAGATTACCCATTTAACTGAAGGGTCGGGGCACTCAACTCTGACACACTGCAATGGTGACAGTTGTGATTCCAGGCTCAAGCTTGCAATAAATGACTCTAATGTGGTCGCATGATAACTGGCTCCGTGGTAGTCTTGGGGATCCTTATCTAAGCACAAGACTAGTGTACACAGAGAACCCCAGGGGCAGCTGTATCTTGGACAATGCAGCTTTTTTTCCTCTTCTTTTTAGATAATCAAACATGATGTTGCAGTTGGCTCCACAGCTGCTCCACACCTGAGCAAGAGGAAGGAAAGGGTGCCTTAGACTGCAGGACGGCCTTGTGTACCCCTAGTTTTCTGTGCAAGAATGTAATTCGTGGTCCCCTAGGCAGAGGTGGCAAAGCTGAAATGGGGGTATGTTTTGCCTAGAGGATGGCACCCTGTGAGCCCTGCATGCATGGTGAAGCAGCCTGGAAAGCCCTGTGAGCATCTCGGGATGGCCTCTCAGTGTCTTGGAGAAGTTGACTCCTGTAGTTGGACAAGGCAGGAGGCAGGAGGAGAGCAAGAATCCAGAAGATGGGAGAGGCACAGAAGCAAATGCACCTCTTCATTGAGCATCCTCGGCCATTCTAAGGAGGTTCACAACCCACACGTGGTGGACACTGCACAAGTCCCCAGAGGCCCTACTTGTTTAGGGAGCAATGCCTGGTCCTGATGGTCCTGATCCAGAGCTGGAACTTCCCAAGTGGCCCTGAGCTTGGCTGGGCTGGAGCAGAGCCTACCAAATATGCTTCCTCTGCCCTGCTGTGTATAGTCTCCTAGCAGCTGCCCAGGCTACAGCACCCACAACAGGCCACCTCCTTTGGGCAGGCTGAGGCTCTGCTGACAATTCCTAGTGCCTGCTTCAAGGCAAGAGCGAGGCCTACCCCACAGCAGAGTTAGCCCTCACTTCCAAGGGCATTGAGAAAGGCATGACAACCACAGGCCCAGCCTTGCTGTCCTCACTGCCCCTAGAGGTTACCTATAAGTCCCTGCCTTTGTTCTTGAAATTCTTCAGCCATTGGTTGCCTCATTTTTCACTATCTGTTTGGGTGGGACTCGAGACTTCTTCCTCTCCTCACCAAGCAAACAGGCCCTAGGAAATCCACCCCAAATTCCACACCTCACAGACACTCCCCAGAACCCAGCTGCCTTTAGGGTTGTTGCATGAGCTGTTGGCCAACTGCCTCTTCCTCCCTTCACAGCCTCCTTCAGGGCCTCCCCACCATCCTCTCCCCACCGCCCTCAGCCCCAACCAAAGCTTGGCTTCTCCTGTGGCCTCTTTCCGCTCCACACAGCCCCCATCCCCAACCCCAGAAGGGCCACTGCTGTAGGGAAAAGAACTCTGGGCCTGGCACAGCAGAATCAAAGGTGTCACAGTGTGCAGCCTGCTCGGAATTGGAGGCAGCATAGGTCTCTGATCATTGTCTTTCACTTCATCTACACATGTATTAATTGTATTAATTTGGTATTTAATATTAGATCTCATAATTTCTTATTAAGCCTTTGCAGAATAGCTGGTAGAAATATAGTCCCAAATTTGTATTGTCTCTTGTTTAATTCTTTCGAGATTGAGAGATATTTTAAGTAGACATAACCATTATAAATTCTCATTTACATAACAGAGTTTTATTCAGAAAATATTTGCTTATGCATCTGTTATCAATTATTTACAAGACTAGAAACATTTAAAGTTCCAAATATTATAAGAAGATCTTTGATTCATGTTGAATGAATGTGAGTAAGTTGAGCTATTGCATACATTCGTGTGTGTGTGTGTGTGTGTGTGTGTGTGTGTGTGTGCGTGCGTGTGTGCATGTGTGTGTGCGTGTGTGTGTGTGTGCAGGGGGGTTATATGTATCATTGAAATCAAGGACAAGGAATTTTTTCCTTTTTCTGAGATATGAATTATGGTGTTTCTTTGTTGGTGGTAGGCTCTGATATCTTGCTTTTGTTTGATGTGCACATTCCAGGTCAATTTTTCAATTAAACCTTTTTATTTAATATTGAGCATATAGTGCTCTGATATTGCTCTGTCTTTAGTTTGTCGTCTAGGATCTTCTTTTCCTCTAACTATTAACATTCAATATAAATTTTAGCTCCTGACTGTTTTTCCCCTTTAATTTGCATTTTGAAATAAGAATAATAAGACCTTTGATCTCTCTATTCATGAAGAAAAACTATTTTGAATTGTCTGTTTAATGTAATAATACCTGGACACATTTGTTAGCAACAAGATCTTAAAATTTCTTTTGTAGTTTTAGTTTAAAATACCCTCCTCCATGTTTTTAGTATGGGGAGACAAACACTTCCTAGTATCAATGATAACAGTTTTATTCATTAAAATATCAGTTAATTCATAATTTTGAATATGTCTAGTGGCAAATGTATACATATGCTCAATAGATTTGGTTGATAGACCCGTGCACAATCATACCACTCATAGGGGCTGAGAAGGTGTAACAGTTGTAGACACTCATAAGGGCTGAGAAGGTGCATCAGTTGTAGACAGCTTGCCTTAAATGCACGAGACCCTGGGTTTGATTCCTCAGAACCACCTAAGCAGAAAAAGATAGAAGTGGTACTGTGGATCAAGTGGTAGAGCACCAGTCTTGAGCTGAGGAGCTGAGGAATGGAATCAAGGCCCAGAGTTCACCACCGCCGACAAATTAAATCAATAAATAAAACTCATACTCAAGTACATTAATTTCAAAGATTAATTACCATTTTAGTTAAGGGGAGGGTGCCAAGATATAGCAAAGCTTTAAGAAGAATTCAACACCTGACAAGTACTAAAAACAAAAAGTAAAAATTTAGGTATTACAACAACATATATAATCACCACTCAAAGAGAAAGAGGCACTAAGAATGAAATACTTTTTATAACATTTCTTAAGAGACTCAGGCTCTACATTAATTATCATATAATGAGACCTTCAAAAACTCGAGGTGAGCCTGAGTCTTAAGGGCCTCTACAAAATTGGAAGAGAGAATAATCAGCCTGGATTTTTCAAATGGTTTTTGTTAAGGTAGTGTACATACAGATCACCATTTTATAAGTCGCTAACGAGTTCACTTCTTGGTTGACAATCTCATAACTTTGTTCTCTCTCTGATTTTCCCTCCTGTCCCTGTCCACAAGAGGTATAGCTCATTTTGAATATAATATCTACAGAGTACAACTGCTGCATTTATTTCCCTGTTCTCCTTGAATTTCTGTGGCTCCTTCAATGTCCATAAAAAGATAAACAAGAACAGAAAAATCCCTCTTGTTTCCAATTCCTGGAATTCATTTAAATATAAATACCAGTAGTTTTATGAGCGTGTCAGACTCTGTCCACACATCCTGAACACTTATACTTCCTGCACCCAGTCATAACTCCAACTGGATTCTTAGGTACACAAAGTAATTCTTTTCACTTTCCACACAGGAAGAACCTGAGTGTCAGAAAGATTAAGTAACTTACTGGAAATACTGGGCTGAGCATAGTGGCTCAGATCTGAAGATCATAGTTTGAAACTAACTCATGTTGACATATCCATTACATGTTTATCTCCAGTTTAAGGCCACCTGGACATCAAAGTAACCCATCTTAGCTACAAGAGTCTGGCTATTCTGAGCCACAGAGAGAAGTTGGAAGAGCATCAGCAAATGCTCTTGCCCAATTTCTAGGGAGTGGCTTGGTGCCAGCTTAGTAAGATATAGCTACACCAGTGAAGGGGAGTAAAACAGAAGTGTTTCTAAATAAAAGCACTGGTCTGAAGCCTCAAAATAAGGACCCCAGTCTGTGTGGATCAAAAAGTCTCTAGCATGAGGTTCTTTTAAAATTAACAAGCACGATTTTAGAATTTTTCAGAGTGGGATGGTGTATAGTTACAGGCAATATCTGCTATGTCAGGTAATCCAGTCTGCTCTTTCACATGTTACCCAATAGCCAGATTTCAACACAAATGACTTCAATGAGATTGTTCAAATTATACTGTGACTTTTACCTCTCATGAATCAAAATTCTGTCAAATGATTTCTGAATTCCAGATGTTCACACACGTTTCTCATGATCTTTTCTACTATTTTGTCTTTATTATTGATATTCATATCACTTTTTGTTGTTGTCTTTTATGTACTTGCCATTTTTAGGGCTTGAACTCAATGTTTAATAGTCTCTGTTGTATTCTTTGCTAATGGCTTATGACACGCTATTCCTTGAGCCACATCCTCAACTTCTGCTTCCTGCTAGATAATTGGAGATAAGTTTTCACATTTTTTCTGTTTGGACTGATATTGAATTAAAATATTCAGGTCTTAGCCTCCTAAGTTTCTATGATTCTACACATGAACAGCTAACACCAAACTTTCCTATACTGTTATTTTTATCATGTGTTAGAAGAAAGTGGAAGTATATTTGTATTAAGTGTACAATTTTTAAATACAAGTTTGAATCAACTAGATATGATGTAATTGCTATCAATTTTAAGTTAAATCAATGAATATTACACATTCCAAAGAAATATAATTGAAAAAATGCATTATCATTTTCTTTAAACAAGGAATGAAACTATGAATTTCTGTCATTTACAATTCATGTTTTATATAACTTTAATTAGCAGACTTCTGTGACTAAAAGTAAATATATTAATTTTATACTACAAGAGGCAAAGTGATTATAGTTAAGAATAGATATTTCATCAGCCAGAAGGTAAGTTTTTGAGCATTCTCACTATAAAGAAATGTTACACGCAGAAATTAATGGATATGATGTAGCTTGATCATTAAGCAACATATAAATGAATGGGATTGCCACTTCATACTTCATAAATGTGTAAAAAATAATTATGTAGCTAGGCGCCAATGGCTCATGCATGTAACCCTAACTACTAAGGAGGCTGACAGGTGAGAATCATATTTCAAATCCAGCATAGGCAGGAAAGTCCATGAGACATATCTAGACTATGACTTCTCATGTTGGACACGAGGAAAGGTATAAAAAAGTTCAAGATTGTTTGACTATTCCCCAAGATCATTCTTCTTTATCAGCTATAGCAATGCAAGTAGCCTTGGTTACTCTTAGTATCATGCTTGTTTATATATAGAAACATTATTTGTTGCTGGGTTATAAGCTGCAAACACTTGTGTATTAATAAAGACTCATTTCCTAGAGAGTAAAGTTGCTGTGTAAACAAACCTAAAATATAAAGACTTAGCATTGTAGAAACTATTTTCTAGCTATATCACAATGTGTAGGTGTAGATTTTGTTTCCCATTGTTCCAGGGGACCCATTCTTGTTACCTTTTTTTCACCATCTAGTGATCCTATAACATCCTATATCATCCTGCGATTGCTGTATCTTTACTGGATTCTCTAATGTCTGTTGGAATGTTAGGAAAGATATAAAATTGACTTACTGTTTCTGTTTTACCTTATTTTTCATTACCTTACAACTGTAAATCAAAGTGACATAAATCATCTTTATAACATTAGAAGACAGATTTCATTTCTATATTCTTACCTTAGCCTTCTACATAACTTTGGTACTTAATGATTCCCAAATGTGAAAATGAAGAAAAGGACCTTCTTATTTAAATATTATTTAGAATTTCAAGACTTCATTAATGCAAGGCCCTTAGTAGTATGTATATCATACATGTGTACAAACCTAGTGGCAACTTTTTTTTATTCTCAGAAACTAGGACATGTGGTAACCTTGCGGTTGCATCTGGAGAGGCTGTAGTTGAGTTAGTTTACTAAATCAAATCTTCTGTAAAATATTTCTACAAGTTAATTGGCTTGAACAATCCGTATTTATCATTTTACAGTTCTAATGGACAAACATCTAAAATAATTCTCACTAGATTAAAATTGAGCCCCCTAAAGAACTGAAATATTTTTCAGATGATTCTAGTGGAAAACGCATTTACTTCCTGTTCCGCTTTCCAGAAACTTCAGAATCTGGATTGTTGTCTTTTCCTTTATCTTCTAATGTAGCATATTTACATCTTTCTGATGGTTCTTACCTAATAATGTCCCTCTCGAACTACAGCTTGGACTTTTGAGTATACTTTCCCCATCTGATAATTATTCAAATTTGTGTTCCTTAGATAATGAAAGGTGATTATTTTACAAACATATATAAAATGTAAATCTACATTTGATGGATTAGATATTTCAGGACTATAGATATTTTGGAAAAGTATTTTACTGCCTACCACAATGAGTGTGTAAGCATTCTTTCTACTAAAACCTGCGATCTTTTCATTAATTATGAAAAGGTATTTCTTCAACGAAATATAACTAAAAAAATTAGTTCCTGAAAGCCTTTAATCCTGATTAAAACATTGTCATGTACTAGAAATCTTAAATGTCAGAGAGCAGTTCCTGAAGCAGTTCTGGCACTATCACTCTGTATATGCTGCTTACAATATCCTCTTTTCAAGAGCATTTGTTTGTTATTATTTTGGAATTATGGTTAATAGTTATTTGACTGAAATTTTTAAAGAATGCACCACCAATCCTGGTTCTTTTCTTCTAACTTTTTTATGTCTAATCTATTTCTGAAATATACACAGCTATTTGAATTACATGAACTGCTTATTGAACTGTGGAGAGGAAAAAAGAAAAAAATGTCCCTGTGTATATGTCATGTAGAAAATGTACCTAAACGCTATTTAACTTAACATCATATATTTTTCATTTTGTTTAGATTCAGATAAAATTTAGCCTTTCAACTCACACAATGTTAATGCAGTCTTATTTCATGCCTACCAAAAGCAAACAACAAATTACTATATATTTAATTTTTTTAATTTTGAAAATTATTTATTTTAAAACACTATATTTTTAAAAATTAGCCAAAGCAAATGGTTTATTAAATATTTAGAGTTGTGTTCAGACTCTATTGTTGAAACTAGTAAGGGGAAAAAATCATGTTTTCCTTCTTCCTTTAGCCATTCTGATTTACTTCATCTATTTCTGAAAGAATAAAATTCTGGCTTTGAAGCCTTTTGCTTGATATGCACAATGTCTCATTCTTCCTTTATTAATAGGAGAATTTGGAGAAAGGATGAGAATTCTCACTAAAAAAAGGAGAAGAGGAAAAGAGAAGTGAGAAATCTAGATATTTTTGTTCTTCCTCATCTCAATCACAAGGTCTGGATAATGATTGTAGGTGTTAGATACAGTGCTCTAGAGTGATTATACACATTTATAGAAAAAGTTAACACCTCAAGTGACCACATATAGAATGCTTATTTATTTAAAAAATAAATGTAATAAATGTAATAGTATCAAACAGGAAGTGTTATCTGTTTAATACTTGTTTAGTATTTCTAAAATGCTGAAGTGCTGTAGGAAACTATCATAAAGGTATACAAGAAGAGTAAGAAACTAATATCTTAGTATCATATTCTAATATTAGCTTAATTCTTCCTGTGTTTGAGTTTTGCCTCAATTTCACATGCTATATTCTTTCAGTATATAAGTTGAAAAAAGATTCCCTCTGGAAATATGCTATTTTTATAGCTAAGGGAAAAGAAGTTAACTCTTAGACCCAGACAATGGGATAGAAATCTTCCCCTAGAAATAGCCTTTCACCACTTCTGGTTCATTTTTGTAAGCTGAAGTAAGTCACATGCTCCATCTTGACATTGCAGAGTAGAGGTAAATCTCACCTACAGGGAGCTGATGCAGGACAGATTAATATGCCAAAATATGAAACATGAGATGAAGAGGAAAAAAAGATAATTACAATATGATCAGTCATACATGCCATCACATGCCTCTGCATGAAGGAAGCTACTATGTACCTTTGTTTCTAAAACTACTGAGATCTTCAAATCAGATCTTTTGTGCTTGTATATTACTGGAATTAGAGAACATCTTGATACTGAGACAGCATAAAATCTCAAAGAAAGCTGGACTAATCATTTCAATACTGCATTTTGTTCTGCTAGGACAAGAAACCATTTTATAGTCAATAGTTCATACTAGTAATATTTTTTGCAGAACTGGATTTTGTTAATATATGTGATGATCCACCAGAATAAATGTCTTCCTTTATCTGCATCTTGTGCAGACAACATAGTCAAGAAGATATAGGAGTTCATCAGTAATATTTTTTAAAAATGCAAAAAATGTGCACTAGGAGCCAATATAAATATTTTTCCAACATCACCTTCCACATCCTCATTCTTCCTTCCTAGGAAACACATCTAATCAATAAAAAGGCTTAAATTTTTGGCTCTTGAACTTGAAAGTGGAAGCAGAATGTTATGGATGTTGGAGATGACTGTTAATGTTTTTTTACATAATAATGCAAAATATTATATAATAATGTAAACTAATAATGTCACATGCAAGAGCCCTATGAGTCCTAAAGGTCTTAACACTGTACTTCCTTAATGATGTGACAGTAATGTCAGCCTTACTGGGCTTAATATTTTTTTTCACTTCCTTTTCTACCACCTAACCTAAATTATAATACATAGTAATGGAATGAAAAAGCAAAGTCATCTTAAGAAAGTCATTTAAGGCTCTGGGAATGTGGCTTCATGGTACAGTGATTGCTTAGCATGCATGAAACCCTGGGTGCAATTCCTCAGTACCACATAAACAGAAAAAGAAGTGGTGCTATGCCTCAAGTGGTAGAGTACTAGCCTTAAGCAAAACAAGAAAAATCTCAGGAAGCGTTCCCTGGCCCTGAGTTCAAGACCCAGGACAGGAAAAAAAATTCACCTAACTAGTAAATGCCAAATAAAGAAACTATACTTGGAATATATTATTGCTCCTTCCAACTATGACCTAACAATAGTTCTTAATTCATGTTCTTTACCTATATTAGAAGACTGCATTGAGGAAAAAAAACATTTTGTTAGCTGGTCATGGCAATTAATGTCAAGAATGTGCTTAGATATCAGGTGAGGATTAATCTAAGTCTAAGTGAGATTTGGAAAATTTTTGGTCAGTTTTGGCACCAAAAATGCACCAGCTAATTAATAGTTGTGATAGAAGTGAAGGAATAAATCCAGATGCAAGAAATAAATGATAATAATAACTAAATTATACCAGAAACTGTTCTAGGGAACCATATTTGGTTATGAAAGAACTAGTTATCAAGTAGGCTTATTCCTCATTCCTTTAGCATTCTAAATCACTTAGGGTAGTTCTTAATCTCTGTGAGATAAGTTTTATCCCATTCTATGTTGTTGTTTCATATCTGATCTCCTTTGCTTTCTAAAAATCTCAGTCTTTCTCTATTTATCTACTAAAAATTAATTATACTAAGTCCACCGATGCAGACCTCAGAGGATGCTAAATTAAGAGTCCAATGGCTCATGAGTCATTAATGTAACAACATGGAAAAGGATGACATATTTATTGCTACCTCAAATTTTCTGAAAAGATGCAAGGTCATCACTTGATTCAAATTTCCATTATTTGTCTACAGTGTCATTAAGTGCACATACATGCAAATATGAGACGGGTGCTGGTGGCTCACACTTGTCATCCTAGGTACTCAGGAGGTTCAGACCAGAGGACTGTGGTTCAAAGCTAGCCTGGTCAGGAAAGTCCATGAGACACATCTTCAATTAGCTACCAGAAACCCGGAAGTGGTGCTGTAACTAAAGTGGCAGAGTACCCAACTTGATCTGAAGAGCTGAGGCACATGCCCAGGATCAGAGTTCATGCCCCATGACCAATGATAATGTGAAATGTACTTGAAGTTTCCCCAAAAGAAACTACGCAGTCAATAGTAATCTTCCCAAGCAGAAAAAATTTTCCAATATAACTCAGTGCACCTACATTTGCTGAGTTATTTAAGCTATGGCTTCTTTGCTGCACATATTCTCTTCTTTTAAAAATTGTCAAATATTACCTTTATAAAAAACTTCATCTAGTATTTCTTGGTTCAAGAGAGAAGTCCATACAGTTGATGTGACTTGATTTTCTTACTGTCTTAGTTCAAAGCCAACTCAGGAAGGAGAGTCAAACTCTTATCTGTAATTAAACACCAAAAATCCAGAAGTGGAGTTTTGGCTCAAGCAGTAGAGTACTCTCTTTGGGGGCAGTTGTGCAGGAAAGACAACTGTTCAGGGACAGGTTCCAGCCTCTGAGTTCAAGCCCCAGAAGTGGCACAAACTAAACAAACAAACAAGAAACAAAAAAACCCACATATTTCTTTGGGACCATCCTTAAAACACTGCTTTGAAAAGAGGCTCCTTTTGCTGATCATCCTCACTGGATCCTGCTTTTTGGAATCCTTATTGATATGGCAAACTCAGGACCAGAATAAAGGAATGGATATCTGACTTTTGCAACAAGAGAATCATCTCAGGAGTTAAATATTCATGCATAAGACATTTTAAAACCTCAATGTCTTTGTTTCTTTGTAGTAGAACACTGTAAAACAATGTTATTTCCTTTTTTTCCATACTGGCCTTCAAATGGCATATTGTTTCCTTTTGTAATACTGTCAACTAGAAGTTTACAGACAAGTTTTATGGCTAAAGTGCACACTCGAAAAAGATAGGGACAGACTTCCCTTCAAGCCTTGGATTATATTCTTGTACAGTAAAACGAGAGCACAAATTAACTTGAACTTTGTCATTTCTCTATGTTCAATTTCTCTCCTGGATTCAGTTTCTACTTCCGGTAAAAGTTCGTTCCACTTACTTCCGGTAACAATCTATGGTATTGCTCCTGGAAAATGAATGTTTTCTGGCTTCATTGAGATAGCACAAAGGCATCTTTAGACACGAGGTAACACGTGTTTCAGAGACAACTTAGTAATGAGAAAATATGGAATTTACATGGCTTATAAAACATTATCCACGTACATATGGCTGTATAAGACGATCTTAAGTGAAATGAACCCCAAATACGGACACAACTTGTTTTTTCTTTCTTACTATTGTTTTTAATGTATCTACCATGTATTATGTGATTTTTTTGTTTCTCTTCTATTTTCTTCCTCCATGGTATAAACCGTTTCCACTGTATTTGAGGTCGGTGAGCTGCAACTTGCATATACATTTTTCTAATGTGGGGAGGGGAAGGGAAATAAAATGCTGAAAGAAGTATACAGTATGACCCGTTGTTACAATGAGATGAACAAGACACTATGTTGAAAATGAACTTTACTAGTTGGGGATGGGAGGGGAGAGTTGGGGCAGTGTGGAGAAAAGGGATGACAGGGGAAAAACAAAAGAGGAAGTAACAATGTTCCGTAGATAATGTACTCATTAACTTACTTATGTAACTCTAACCCCTCTGGCCACCATTTTCACCATAAAAAAAACATTATCCTGGAGTACATTAAGTTCAAATTTCCTAAGTGTTCTGCAAATTAAGACCAATTTTAAGTGGGAAGAAGGTTCTCAGAAACATTTTTTGTCAGTGTTTGTGTTGTGCATTATTACCAAAGTGTACATAAATTAACAGAAGGAGAAACAATAGGAATAGGAGAAAGAGAAGTTCTGTGTTTAAGTATAATGGTTCAATACTCTATAGAAGACTCTGCAAATAAGACAGAGTTGAAATAAAAAAGCCAAGGCCAGTATGTAGATCTGTGGGAGTGACATAGAGAAAGCATTACTACAAAGTGGGACATGAAGAATGAGACCACTCTCTTTCTCCTACTAGCTCTAAATCATGATAGGTAATCATGCAAATTTGTAAAAAGTAGAATGGAAGAATAATTCTGGTTCCAAGCCAGTCAGATATAAGACCATGGACTTAACTGGAAAAAAGTCCTTTTCGAGAGAACAGGAATTATACTAGCAATGAACTAGTGGCTAAGATCATATTTCTTTTTCTTTTACTTTTCTTTATATTCTAGACATTTCCTACTTATTACAAACGAGGAAACCACGGAATCTGTTTCTTTGTGTCTTGTTTATTTTACTTCGTAGGATTTTTCCAAGTCTATCCAGTTCCGTATGAATTTGAAGTATAGAATTCCACCGTGCATACATAAACCACATTTTGTCAATTCGTTCATCTACTGAGTGGCATATTGGTTTAAAACATGACTTCATATAAGTATCACTTAGTGTCATTCAAAAATGAGAGATGTCACCTCCCCAGACATTCTAAAAGCATGATTTCTAAGTAAGGTAGGATTTTATGGTGGTACGAGTTTTGAGATATCTGGATGAGTCTCATGTATATCTTGCACTGAATTAGGCAGGAAGATATCCAATATCGTACAGGATAAAAATGGTAGTGTCAAAAATATTTCCTTTGAGAAAGATATAGGAGCCTGCCAGAAGTATAAAATAGTTCAGATAATTTTGAAGAATTTAGAAATGCAAGGTCAAGTATGTCTCTTAAATAATAATTATGTAAGTGGAAGGGCAAAAGAAGGGGAAGAGAAAAAAATAAGTGACAGCAGATCATTGTCCCAATAGAATATAAAAAAACATAATCTATAACTTTCAAGTTAAAGAGAGACCAATAGAATAAAGGCAAAATATTTACTTGACTTTATCCTACTTTAATGCTCCAATGGCTTTCATAAAATGCAGATGCATGGTTTTGTGTCTTCTGTCATTTGCTAAACGTTTCGTCCAGAAAAGGTTATCAATTACTTATAAATGATGCATAATTCCTAGGTGTTCCAGTTATCACATACCCTCTTGATTGAAATATCTCTGTATGAACTCAAAATAACGGACAAAAAAACCCTTAAAATAAACAGAAATCACGTTTGTTTTAAACGCTGTATTTTACAGCGTTTTTAGCTAAAACCAAAAACGTCTATTTAGATATTCTGCATTTTGTGTGAAGGATTTTTTACAATAGTTTATTTGCTGACATGTAATTCACTTGCAATATACTATCTCCTTTTATTGTATACACTTTAGTGCTTTGGAAGTGAATTGTACCTTCATAGGTTTTCAAAGCCTAATTTTCACAAACTTGCATTTCTTCAAATAGAAATGCTAAAAAATTTAGAACAGACATTAAAATAGATAAAAAAAATTCTGTTACTAGAATTTGTCCAGCAAACATGCTCTGTAGTGTGTATTTTCAAAATTTTGGGTATTTTTTCCAGGGTCTCACACGTATTATTTAAGTGCACTGTCAATGAACTACAATTCCCTGTCCAAATACTTTTTATTACTTCTTTTTAATACATTCATAGAAGTATAATGAATTGATCCTATACAATTCTTTTTGACCTTTGAGACTTGAAAACTTGCTTGCTAAAATGATTGCAGTATTATACAAATGGATCACTATGAGTAGTTTATCAATTCCTCCACAATGCATTACTATATTTTGTGTCATCTTTTTATATTAGAGTCATACTAGTGATTTTTCTTTTTCTTTTTTCTAAGATACTAAAGAGGAACTTATTTCATATGCTCCTCTCATTGACTATTAATTTACACATGTTCTTTAAAGAAATATCCTATTCAGGAAAAATTATATAGAAATAGAAGATATAAAAATACTTAAGATTAAGAATCATTGTAGCATTCACATTTTAGCATTAACAAATATGTTACCTCTATCTGTTGGATATGTTTTCACTTCGGTTATAGTGTCCTTTGAATTATGAGTATAGTGTCCTTTGAATTATGAAAGGCTATCACTTGATATAATCCAGTATATTCTTGCTTTTCGTTAGCAACTAATGCTTTCCATTTAGAAACCTTAGTGATACAATGTCATGAATTTTTACGTTTATCTCTTATAGGTTTTTACATCTCACATTTAGTTTGATAATCATTTTTTATTTTAAATTTTTGTATAAGAATTGAGGTAGGCCAGGTGCCTGTAGGTCACCCCTGTAATCCTAGCTAGTCAGGAGTCTGAAATCTGAGGATCACGGTTTAAAGCCAGCCCGGGCAGGAAAGTCCATGAGACTCGTATTTCTAATAAACCATTAGAAAGCCAGAAGTGGTGCGGTGGCTCAAGTGGTAGGGTGCTCACATTGATCTGCAGAGCACATGGACAGCGCCTAATCCCAGAGTTCAAGCTCCATGAGTGACAAAAAACAAAACAAAAGAAACAAAAAAAGGGATTGAGGTAGTAGTCTAAGATCATTCTTTAAATCTCGAAAGAAAATAGTGCCAATACACCCATTTAAGATTCTATTTTTTATTTCATAAAGTCATAGGATAGTTTTCAAAATCAATTGACCATAAACTGAGAATTTATTTTTGACAAATCTGTTACATTCTTCTATGTGTCTGCTCTTATAGTAGAACTATGTTGTCTTTACTACTAAATATGGTAAAAAGATTCAAAGCTAGTATGAAGGCTGAAGCTACACCATTTTACAAGATTGTTCTAACTGACCTGTATTCCTTGAATTTACATACGAGTTTATTGAGCAGGTGGACCAATATTCTACAGCGATATCTATATGTTTGAAAGTGACTCATATTTTGTACCTTGTCAAAGCACAAGACCCCAGATATTATATATAGAAAAATGTCTTCAGAGAAGACATTTTGAAACAACTAAAATTAATTCAAGAATGAGTTGCGATTTAGATAACACTGTAACATAACAAAGCTGAGTGATAACAACTTGAGCTGTAAAACAGAGGAAAGTGAGAGGAGAAAGAATGATGGACCACATAGGAGCTATATGTGATTGCTATTGTGTTTCCAAAACCAGAAAGACTTAAGAGAAGAGAAGGAGAAAAATAAGGTTTCCTGAGACAAGTTTCTTTTTAATCCATCTAATAGTTTGTACTAAAAGTCAGTGAAAATGGGACAAATTAAAATAGAAATTAAAGCATTGTATATACCCGTTACAATGTAAAGAAATTGTAATAGGAATATGATAATTAATTTCCAAAGAAATAAGAGAAATAATAGTTAAACTCTAAAGGGAAAAATAATGAAGAGACAAAAGAAGCAAAGTAAAACCTTTATCAATAACAAATACAAGAGTTTGGAAGTGGAAAGGCAGTGGAAATATTCTAAATAACAATAAAAATTGCTAATGTGGATAGAATATGGATCACATGTTATCATATATAATTTTGAAAGGCCATACTAGGAATGAAAGTTTGAAAGTCATGGTTTAAAACACTATTTGGATTATAACTAGACAGAATAGCTCAGTGATAAACCATTGGCCTTGCATATGTGAAGCAATGGTGTGATCTCGCAAACATTACAAAGTACACACACACACACAAAAAAAAAACCACATAAACACACACACACACACACACACACACACACACACACCACATAACCACATACACACATTTGGAATATTGATTTTATTGTATTAAACGGAGGAAATTATCACAAACAGTAAAAGTATGTTAATATATGAAATCATAATATTGCTCGTACTATTTAAAAGTTTAGTAGAAATAAAATAGTCACAATATACTTGGATTTTAATAGATTAAGTAAATCGAAAATTAATAGAAGACATGAGAACCTTTGCAAATAAGTTTTAAATAATAATCATTTTGAAACAAGTGTCCTTTTATTTTGACAAAAGATTGATGTTACTGGTGTTTTAACTTAAGATTTAGAATGTGATAGCGAGGTGCTCTATATAATACTAGCGATCACTACATCTCTAATCAGTTCACTCTGAATAGTTTTATAATAAGGTCTCATAGTTTCCCAGTCTCTCCCAAATTACAAACCCTATTTACAATTCCCACTATAGCTAGAAAATGGATGCAACAAATCACCATGCCGAGCTCAAACTTTTTTTTTTAATTCAAGTACAAATATTTCCAAAAAGTGATCAGGTAATGAAGGCTTTCTTAATAAAGTAAGTGCTTCTTGAAAATACAGTAAATATTTGTTACCTGGACAAATATATGTTTATAAATATAAGAAAATAAATGTATTTAAATTCACTAACCATATAAAAATTAAGAAAATAATTTCAAATAGCCACATGTTACATATTTTAAAAACAAAATATATGTGACTGAATAATATACATGTGTAGAAATCATGCAAAATTATATTAACTGATCCTACAACTCGGGAAAAAGAATTACCCTAAAGAAACAAAAGGAAACATTTAAGCTCAAAATTTGAAAATTAGAAAATAAAATGAAGTAGGGGCTGGGACGGTAGCTCAGTGGTAGAGCGATTGCCTTCCATGCATGAAGCCCTGGGTTCGATTCCTCAGCACCAAATAAGCAAAAAGGAAAAAGCTGGAAGTGGTGCTGTGGTTCAAGTGGTAGAGCACTAGCCTTGAGCTGAAGAGCTGAGGGACGGGGACCAGGCACAGAGTTCAGGCTCCACAACCGAACATCCCCCCCCCAAAAAAAAGAAAAGAAAATGAAGTGTACACTTTAGTTGATTTAATTAAGTGGAAAAGCTCTGTGTATCAATTTTATAATAAAAATGCATTAAAAAAGTTAGCAAAAGTACCCATTGATCAATAGCAACAACAAAAGCATCAGTAGTTCTTGTTTTGAGTGTACAAAAATATCGATGGAAGATATAACAATGTTCCTTCCATAAGAAATGTATTCATTACCTCATTTATGTAACTTTAACCCCTGTGTACCTTACCATTACAATAAATTTAATTGAAATTAAAAATAAACCTATATATATATATATATATATATATATATATATATATATATATATATATATATATATATATATATATATACCAATTAAGAATTCTTAGAAGCCATTGGTTAAAATTTTTGTAAAAAACTTCCCTAAATACCCAAGGAATATACTTTGATGATATTATTTAAATACTTCAACCTCAGCAGAAAAGCAAAAATTTTAAAAAACTGATACAAAGTAAAGTAATAAATCAGAATATATTACTATTAATAATAATCATAAGGTGATTTTATAGTGGTAGTAAAATATGTAAGAAATGAGGCAATTTGCCATTCATCTGCACTTAATAAGTGAGAAAGAATTTTCTAGGTCTTTTTAACTTATCATAAGTTTAATGAAATTATACTGTCACATCATATGATAATCAGATAAAGCTGATATTAGAGCAAAGAACAGATTGTATTAAGTTTTTGAATGTTAATGTATATACTTATTTGGGTTGTGGGAAAATGTGGAGATTTCAACTTGGGGTATATTGTTCTTGCAGGCCGGGATTCCCTTTCCACAAGAACATGCATCTCATCTGTCCTTTTAGCCTTCCCATCATCAGTGGCATCAGAGTTGCACACCAACTTGTCTAGCTTGCTACCTTGACTGACCTGGATCCACAGTCCTTCCAATCTTAGTGTCTAGATAGTGCAGGTTGGTAGAAATGATCCAATTCACCCAGCTATAGATTGAGAAGTACGTCCACTAAACTTTTGGTTTGCGTTCTGTTCTCAAGCCTCCAAAATAGTTAAGAGTACACATGGGATCCCCTGTTGCCAAGCAATAAGAATATTTTAAAACAACGAGACATACATATGACTTAGGCTTGTGAATAACTCAGGAAAAGTATAAAAAGGCAGTGAAGCATAGAGGACAGCCAGAATTTTAACTACCTACTCAGAAGCTGAATAAGCAGAGCTAGCTACTCGGCAGTCTGAGATCTGAAGACCACTGTTCAATCATGAAAATACAAGCGATTATCTCAAAAAAAACAGAATTGTAGCATCTCAAAAAAAAAAAAAAACAGAATTGTAGCAGAGCCTGAAGTGGTAGACCACTATCCTTGGGCACAGAAGCTGAGGAATAGTTTCCATGGCACTATCAAGCCTCAAGAATGATGAATGCATGCATGAGCACATGCACATGTGCGTGTGTGTACTCACACATGCATGCACACATACACAAACACAAATGAGTATTTCAATGTGAAGTTTTTATTTTTTTATCTTGCTGTACTTTATTTCTCTGTATTAGTTCACAAATTAACAAAATCAGCTAAGGACCTATTTACATAAAATTCATCATGTTTCTCTAAAATCTACTATGATTTTGTGAAATCCTGCATCAAGTAATATATTTCTTTCACTAGAAGAGAAACCTCTGTCAAACAATTAATAATAGCTTATTCTCCTCCTGGCATTCATCTGTAGTTTTATTTTCTTCATATACTTCATGATCAGTCTGTGTATGCCAAAGACTGCCGTGAAAATAAAAACACCCTTCTCAGCGCTTAGCATGTGTATACCATTCATAGATACTGAAATTGCTTTGGAATAAATAATGTTCACCCTATCTTGAGAAAGAAGAATTGGTTTCTCAGCACTTTAGGTAAGAACTTGAGGGAAAGAAACAAAAGGAAAAGTGAGGAACAACTCAACACATAGATTCAAATGAAACAAACAACCTAAGAAAACACAAATTAATTCAGTACTCAAGAACCTGCAGGAAATGAAAGATTTAAAAAAATCAGCTATGACAAGCTTATGAAATTCGTGACTACATGGGAGTGCAATGTTGTGAGGATAGTGGCAAAAGCCCAGACTGAACAGAAAGGTCTGTACACAATGCCATGCACCTGGTGTTCTAAATTCCAGGAAGAATAACATCAAGTGGACTGAGGCCAAGTTCATACACAAGTAGGAAGCCAGTTTCTAGCTGAAAAATAATCAGGATAACTTGGGGCTCGGGGAATGACAAAGTGGTAAGAACACACATTTAAGGGGACAAAACACTCAATTCAAACTCTAATATTAGGAGTATGAAAGAAAAAAGCTATGATTTTAAATAATTAGAACAATTGTAACACTTGAGTATTTGAGTGGAGAAAAATCCATTAGAGAGATAGAATGAACCCACGTTCCAATGCTCCTTTAGTGATAATGTTTAGTCGTACTTCAGACAAAACAGAGTTACCTTGCAAATGAGCATGGATGTGCATTTGGGTGATGGAAATACTCTACTTATACAGGTGTAAATTAAATAGATTTTTGGGGGTAGATTGTAGTTCTTGAACTAAGAGCGTGGGTGCTGTCCATGAGCTTTTTCTCTCAAGGCTACCACTCTAATACTTGGAGCCACAGTTCCAATTCTGATTTTCTGTTGGTTGTTTGGAGATAAGAAGCTCATGGACTTTCCTGCCCAGGATGGCTTCAAACCAAGATCGTCAGATCTCAGCCTCCTGAGTAATCCTGATTCCAGGCATGAGCCGTCGATGTTTTTAATAATTTAGTTAAATGTATAGTTACAGAAGTTATAAATTATGATTGTAACCTGTGTAATATATGTGTGTATGTATAGATCAATGCATACAGTTAGAAATACATTAAAATATTTTTGCATCTAAAGTAGATTTATGAAATCATCCTTCATTAAAAGTATAATGGAAACAAAAGTTAATAAGGAGCAAAACAAAGGTAATTGTTACACGTTTCTTTTTGTTGAATGGAATATGAATTGTGAGAATCAGTTTGGGAAAACCATCTCTACTTTAACAAAATGGATAATTGCTATTAATTCCAATCCATCTCTTTGCCCATATTGTGCATCCTCACACATGAGTGTCAAAATCAAACCACACTTTTTGCCTTTGTATTTAACTCACCTGTTATAATTTAGGGGCTAGATGAAGTAATCAAATAAAGATTAAAATAATAGTAAGTGAGGTTATTAGAGCTGAAAAACATTTTAAATATGATAACTAATCAAATTACATATTTCTTAGTTTTACTCTGTTGTTATGTCCCTCATTCACACATTAGGAAAGTACATAGAAGGTTCTCACTAAATTATATGTAATTATTAAAAATTTATTGAAAGAATATGGGCACAGTGTGGTTTTAGCTTATTGAAAACTGTATAGGGTAGTGTGTTTTTGAGGACTTGCAATACGTTGTGATGGAGATGAAGGGAGGGATGTGCTTATTCTGGAAAACTGGCTAGAGGATTGCTCCCAGAAAGATAGTGATGAATTCTTCCAAAAGGACAGTAAAATCACTTTCACAACCATGTTCACTACTGCAGTCTTCACTGTAGCCAAGTTATGGAAACAGCCCAGATGCCCTTTGGCGAAGGGATGGTTGGCAAAAGTGTGTCATATATACATAAGTGGAATGTACTTATCCATTATGAAGACTGTTACGTTATTTGCAAAGAAATGGATAGATCTAAAAATATGTTAAATAAACAATGTCAAAGCTAGACACACAAAGGACCCATGTTCTGTCTCATATTTGGAAGCTAGAACTTTATACAATTTTACACAGCAATATTAACCAAATCATGCTATTTGTAGAGGAGTATTTAAAAGATGTAATTTTTTATAAAATTGAACTTTTAATCCAACAAAATAAATACCAGGAAACTATCACTTTGAAGATGTGAGAGGAAGTCAAAGGGAAAGAATAAAAAGAGTTATGGAGGAAGAAAGTGAAGACATGATATTCAATTCAGATAGTATGAAACTAGAAAAAATTAAAGTGTGGTGAGGTTTAGAAAGGCAGGGAAAAGTTATATAAGGATCCATTATACTTAAAAGCATTATTTATTGAATGTAAATTCCCTTGTGCAACTAGTTATGATAATAAAAATATAATTAAAAACAATGGAGCCATCTGATCTTAAACTGTGTTCTCTTAAACCATGAGTCAATATAATAGTTTCCTCCTCAGAAATTTTCTTTGCAGGTATTTTCCTTTTAGTGACAGAAAAATGATCAATGCAATGAATATCAATACATCACATTGCACATCATAAAGAGACACAATGAAAATCACAGTAAAAATGTTAGAATTAACAACATGATAAAATAACAGGTAGAATATGCCAAATGATCATTGATTGTTTTTCCAAGTACTATACCAATGGTATATAATTTAATCCTCACAATAATTCCATAAAGTGGAACTATTTACATTTTTAATTCTCAGATGATGATATTGAAGTCTTCAGAGTTGGAATTACTAGTACAACATTGCACACATGGTAAGTGTTAGCCTGAGGTTCATCTCCCACTGTATCAATTAACCTCATTCTATTTTATGACTAAAATACCAGCACTTAGTCTACAAATTCTAGGAAAATTTCCCAGAATTATTATGTACACTCATAATATTTCACTTTATCTTTGTTAGAAAATAGGGAACTGTAATATGAATACTCAAAGTTCATAATCAGTGCATAACTCCCTGGTGAAAGGAAGTGCTAAAGTATAACATTCTTGATTTCTAGGTCAAAATGGCAGAAATCATATTCTATCCCTTCACTGAACACTGCACTGCCTGGGGACCCTATATCTGTTTAACACTGTCTTACGGAAAGAATGACCTCCCAATTCCTGATGGAAACAGACTGCAGGTCTTATGGACCAATCATTTCCACATTGTAGCTCATCTAAGTTGTTTACCATTAGAAATATTTTGATTGCTTTTTATACCCAAGATTTTGAGAGAAAGGTACTACTTTAAAATGCTATTAAAGTAAGACATATAAAAATCACCTTTGACCCTAGATAAATATTTTACCTTTCATGTACCCAAAAATGGAGTCTGACATATCATTAATGAATTAAAGCCTCTCCAACTTGTGAGTACAATTGGTTTAAAAAGACATAAAGGGCTGGGAAGGTGGCTCAGTGGTAGAGCACTTGCCTTGCATGCGTGAAGCCCTGGATTTGATTCCTCAGCACCACATAAAAAAAAGAAAAGAAAAAAGCTGCAAGTGGCACTGTGGCTCAAGTTGAAGAGCGCTATCCTTGAGCTGAAGAGCTGAAGGACAGCGCCCAGGCCCAGAGTTCAGGCCCCACTACCAGACTCCCCCCCCCCCAAAAAAAAAAGACATCAATACTACTATATTTGTTCAAAATTTCTTATGATACTGAAGATTCAATTGTAAACTGTTAACACTTGAAAATAACTCTTTTTCTTGGGAGTAGGAAACAAAACACAAGATTAATCTTAATCATTTCCAAAGACATTTATTTATACTACAAATTCACTCTTAAAACTACAAAGATTCTAAAACTAACTGAAACATAGTGTCACAAAGGGCATAATTTAACTTCATCATGTACATTCAAAGGACTGTGCTAATAGAAAACAAAGTTATACTAAAAATTAGCTCACACAATTCACTTCCATTCTTGTATTCTATATATTTTAGTTTCATTAAAACTGTCTTTTGATAAAATGATGCATAAAAAGCCTATATACCCACTTACATTTTCAGATTTTAACAATGTTTATTTCAGAAATGTCTTTAGCTGTATAGTCAATGAACTGAAATAACACTAAAGTATTCAAAGGGTTTTCAGAAATTGCAAGACTCACTCTTGCATGTTATTTATATTGGAAAAGATATTCAAAAAGCCTTATTTGTTAAAGTTGTGATAGTTACTTCCACAAAAGTACTATTAATGAAGAAACCTTTGTATGTAAAATACAACTTAAAATGCATCCACAATCTGGAGGTGACACATGCTTTTTTTGTTTATTTGTTTTTGCAATGTATAGTTAACAAACATATCCACAATACTGTTTTTCAGTCAATATGATCGGATATTCAAACCTAAAAATACGGGATTTATTCTTAGTGTGAATAGATACTATCTTATAAAGAAAGTTATTTTCAACAGAAACCGGAAAGTGTTTATCCACCTTGAGTTTCACAGGAATAACCAGAGTGTAATACCTGTTTGGTCAAGTCAGTCAAACTCACTCGATGAGTATATCTTAAAAGTATAGCCAATTTAAGAGGTCAAATACATATTTTGTACTGACAGTCATCTTACAGCAATAACTTACTACTTAAATATATGTGTATCTTCTTGCCTAACATATACAAAGAGCTGAAAGTGATCTCTTTTATCTAACTTAATGTTGTAAATGCTTTAATTATGATGATGTTATTATTTGATGAATATAATGTACAGAAGGGTGGTTCCACTGAAATGACAGTACGGAACACTGATAAATGACAACATTGCAACACAGTACTTTTCAACCTTTCTCTGTCCTCATTGGCAAGCAACATGGCAACCGCACACACTTACACACACACACACACATATTTGTGCACATGTACACACACATTTACATGCAAGGCAAATTCAGGGTTTATTGTACAATAAAGTTCAAATAAAATATTAGTGATAAGGCTAAGGATAATGGGTGTAGAGGAACACCTAGAAACGGCAGTTATTGGTCTAGGAAATTTGTTTAACAGGATCCTAACAGAGAACTTCCCAAACATGCAAAAAGACAGGCCTATTCAGATACAAGAAGCTTTTAGAATTCCAAATAGACCAGAAAAGAATAGGACATCCCACCGTCACATTACAATCCACACAGGATCAACTCAGACCAAGAAAAGATCCTTAAAGCTGTGAAGGAGAAAAGATTAATCACCTATGAAGGAAAACCAATTAGAATCACATCAGATTTCTCAGCAGAGACAATCAAAGCAAGAAGAGCCTGGAATGATGTATCCCATGCCCTAAAAACAAACAACTATCAACCAAGAATACTGTACCCAGCTAAACTCTCCTTCATAACTGAAGGCCAAATAAAAACCTTCCATAGCAAAGAAAAATTGAAACAATACATCTCCACCAAACTAGCCCTGCAAAAGATTCTTAAAGATGTCCTACACATAGAAAACCAACAAGACCACAATAAAGGCCAAGAAACTGCACCCAAACTGAGAATCCAAGAACCATAGAATGAACCTAGTTTTCACAGCCCCCGAGAAGGTGGATACATGGCAGGAAGTGCCAAATACCCCTCAGTCCTTTTTATCAACATTAACGTTGTTAACTCTCCAATTAAGTGACATAGACTGCCTAGCTGGATTAAAAAAAAGTTCCTTCTTTCTGCTGCCTTCAGGAGTCACATCTTGCCCATAAAAAAAGCACATTTTCAATGCTAAAGGCTGGAACAAAATCTACCAAGCAAATGGCCCCCATAAACAGGCAGGAGTTGCAATCCTAATATCAGATAAAATAGACTTCATATTAAAATTTGTGACAAGCGATAAAGAAGGTTGCTACATACTAATTAAGGGTTCTCTCCTGCAGGAGGATATTACAATTCTAAATATCTATTCGCCAAAAAATGTAGCACCCAAATTTATCCAAGAAACACTACTTTCCCTCAAATCCCACATAGATGCAAATACATTAATAGTTGGGGATTTTAAAACACCACTCTCCCCACTAGATAGATCAACTCGGCAAAAACTAAACAGAGAAACCACAGATCTAAACAGCTGCAGAGATCAACAAGACTTAACAGACATCTACTGAATATTTCACCCAGCAGCATTAGAATACACGTTTTTCTCAGCAGCACATGTTACATTTTCTAAAATAGACCACATTTTAGGCTACAAAGCAAACTTGTCTAAATTCAGAAACAGAAGTTATACCTTTCATTCTCTCTGACCACAAGGGAATAAAAGTAGAACTCCAAACCAAAAGCCACCAAAGAAAGTCCGGTATAACATAGAGGCTGAACAACACACTGCTGAATCACGAGTGGGTCATGGAAGAGATTAGAAAGGAAATTCAAATGTTCATGCTATTCAACAAAACTGAGGACACAAATTACCAGCTCCTTTGGGAAACAGCAAAGGCAGTACTCAGAGGCAAGTTTATAGCTCTGAACTCCTACATCAACAAATTGGGGAGATCTGAAGCCAACAATTTAATGACATATCTAAACCTCCTTGAAAAGAGCATCAAGATAAACCCCAATCCAGTAGACAGAAAGAAATAATTAAAATTAAATCAGAATTAAATGAATTAGAATCCAAAAAAACTATTGAAAGAATGAACAAAACAGAGTTGGTTCTTCGAAAAAATTAACAAAATTGACAGACCCTTAGCAAATCTTATCAGAAAAAGAAGAGAATACACCCAAATTAATAAACTCAGAGATGAGAATGGAAACATCACCACAGAAACAACCAAGATTCAGAATATTATAAGGGAATATTTCTCAAAACTTTATGCTAATAAGTTTGAGAACTTGACAGAAAGGGACCTTTCCCTAGTAAATGTTGACATTCCAAAACTAAACCAAGATGAGTTAAACCATCTTAACAGATCCATATCAAGCATTGAAATAGAAACAGCAATATGAGACCTCCCAGCTAAGAAAAGTCCAGGACCAGGTGGTTTTACAGCGGAATTCTACAAGGCCTTCAAAGCAGAGCTCACACCAATACGCCTCCAACTCTTCAATGAAATTGAAAGAAAAAGTTCACTACCGAACACATTCTATGCAGACATCATAATCCTCATCCCAAAACCAGGCAGCGACTCATCAAAGAAAAAAAACTGTAGACCCATTTCTTTGATGAACATTGATGCAAAACTTCTCAACAAAATTTTGGCCAATCGACTTCAACAATTCATCCAAAAAATCATAAACCAATATCATACAGGATTCATTTCAGGAATGCAAAGCTGGTTCAATATACGTGAATCAATTAATATAATTCATCACATCAACAGGAGCAAGGATAAGAACCCCATGGTTATCTCAATAGATGCAGAAAAAGCATTCGACAAGATTAAACACCCTTTTATGATGAAGGTTTTGGAACAATTAGGAATCCATGGAACATTCCTCAATACAATAAAGGCTGGATATGACAAACCTACAGCCAGCATTATACTTAATGGTGAAAAACTAAAGCCATTTCCTCTTAACTCAGGAAAAAGACAAGGATGTCCACTCTCTCCACGTCTGTTCAATCTAGTATTAGAATGCCTAGCTACAGCAATAAGACAAGATGCAAACATAAATGGGATCCAAATAGGGAAAGAAGAAATAAAACTCTCCTTCTTCGCAGACGACATGATCTTGTATTTAAAGAATCCCATCGACACCACTCCCAAATTACTCAAGCTGATTCAAAACTTTAGCAAAGTAGACTGGTATAAAATTAAGGCCCCAAAATTAATGGCTCTTCTGTATCCCAACAATGAGAAAAGTGTGGCTGAAATTATGAAAGTAACTCCATTTTTAATATCCCCTCAAAAAATAAAATACCTAGGAATTAACTTAACCAAAGGAGTGAAGGACATTTACGATTAAAACTTTAAAATCTTGGAAAATGAAATCAAAACAGAACTTAGAAAATGGCAAAACATTTCATGCACCTGGATTGGAAAGATTAACATCGTGAAAATGGCAATACTTCCCAAGGCTATCTACAAATTCAATGAGATACCTATCAAAATTCCAACCTCGTTCTTCAAGAAAATAGAAGAGGCATTCTAAAAATTCATATGGAACAATAAAAGACCCCGAATAGCAAAAACGCTCCTCAACGGAAAGAACACTGCTGGAGGAATATCAATACCAAATTTCAAACTCTACTATAAAGCCATAGTAATCAAAACAGCTTGGTACTGGCATAAGAACAGACCTCAGTACCAATGGAATAGAATTGAAAACCCAGAAATGAACCTACAGACTTATAGCCATCTAATATTTGATAAGGGAGGTAAAAAAATAGAATGGAAGAAAGACAACCTCTTCAGTATATTGTGCTGTCAAAATTGGTTAACTACTTGTAGAAAACTAAAGCTAGATCCTTTTATATCACCCGGCACAAGAATCAATTCCAAATGGATCAAAGACCTCGGAGTCAAAACAGACACTCTGAAAACATTACAGGATGGAATAGGAGAAACATTAGGTCTCCTTGCTCAGGCCGAAATTTTCTTTATAGAGACCCGGAAACACAAGAAATCACAGAAAGGTTGGACAAATGGGATTGCATGAAGTTTCAGAGCTTCTGCATGGCAAAGGACATACCTAGCAAGATCAATAGAAAGGCCACAGATTGGGAGAAGGACTTCAATAGCCATACAATGGACAAGGGTCTCATATCTAAAATATACTTGGAACTTAAAGAATTAAATCCGCCACCAACAAATCCTCAAAGAAACATCTGCCCAATAAATAAGTGGGCTACAGACATAAAGAGAAAATTCTCTGAAGAAGAAAGAAGGATGTCCAATAGAAACATGAAGAAATGCTCAATCTCCCTAGCCATAAAAGAAATGCAAATCAAAACTAAATTGAGATACCACCTCACCCCAGTTAGAATGGCAAAAATCAAGAACTCTAACAACAACAGATGCTGGAGGGGATATGGACAGAAGGGAACCTTACTGAATTGTTGGTGTGAGTGTAAATTTGTTCAACCACTTTGGAAAGCATTATGGAGGTACTTCAAAAGAGTTCATATTGAGCTCCCCTATGACCCAGCAAAATACCACTTTTGGGTATTTACCCAAATGTTTACAAACAAGACCACACTAAAGCTACCAGCACAACTATGTTTATTGCAGCATTATTTACCATAGCTAAGATATGGAACCAACCCAGATGCCCCTCAGTAGACGAATGGATCAAGTAAAAGTTGTATATATACACAGTGGAATTCTATGCCTCCATCAGAAAAAATGATATTGCCCCATTTGTTAGGAAATGGAAAGACTTGGAAAAATTTATATTAAGTTAAGTAAGCCAAGTCCAAAGAAACATAGGTCCCATGGTTTCCCTTATTTCCAATATCTAGTATATTTATGTGTCAAGAAGAAAAGGTCAGATAATGTGATATTAGGAAAATGAACCTTTAGATATGTATTTTAATGTTTTTTTTCTTTCATGCATTTGTTTCTAACGCATTTATAAGATTATTTTTTTGTTGCTTTGTATCTCCCTCCCCCACAGTATAACCCCTGCTTTCACTATATTTGATGTTGGTACAATTTGTAGAGGAGAGGTGGAAAAACAAGTCGTTTAAGGATACAGTTGGACCCGTTGCAACAATGAGAAATACATGTTGTCATGTCGAAAACGAACTTTACAACTTTGGTGCGGGGGGGGGGGGGGAAGGGAGGACGGGGGCGGAGGATTGGGTGGGGGGGCGGGGGGGAATCTGGGAAGGGATGTGAAGGGCAAAGAAAGGAGGAATATGCAATGCTTGATAAGAAATGTACTCATTATCTTGCCCATGTAATTGTAATCCCTCTGTGCAGTATGTTCACAAAAAAATAAAAAAGAAAAGAAAAGAAAAGAACCTAAGGGATATGAGGACCAAATTATTATGATATTTCACTAGCTATCCTATGAGAAAGCAAAACAAAATGCACCAGAAGAAAGCTCAGAAAATCTGAATATAATACAGGCTTATTTGTCCTCACTAAGAGTCATAAATGTATATGTTAATTCTAAGGAGACTTAAGTTCTAATAACATTCGAACTACTGGAAGACACTCATGATTTACCGATACAAATTATGTCCATACAGGTAGACCCATGGCAACAGTGAAATGTACGAGTGGTTATGTTGAAAACGAACTTTACAACTTTCGTGCAGGGGGTGGGGAGGAGAGGGGAGAAGGGAAGGTGGGGAGGATTGGGTGGGGAGGATGGAAAGGGACAGGAAGGGGAAACAACGGAGGAGGCTACAATGCTTGATAAGAAATGTACTCACTATCTTGCCCATGTAATTGTAACTCCTCTGTACAGTATTTTCACAATAAAAAAACAAAGTATGTCCAAAAAAATATTAGTGGTTAGGAAAAATGATAATTTGCCTTATTACAAAATAATTCATAATCCACTCACCACGGTGGTTACATTTTCCCTGTCTCTGCACATGTGACCATTTAATTTATTTTTAGTTCATTCATTCATTCATTAGTTTGGTGCTAATACTAGAGCTTGAACTCAAGGCCTGGCTCGGTCTCAGAATTTGTTATTTATTTTGATTTAGTTTTCTCAAGGCTAGCATCTTACTGCTTGTAAGACAGCTCCATTTCTAGCTTTTGCTGGTTACTTTCAAACCAGAATCTAATGGGCTATTTTTCTTTGTCTGGTTTCAAACCACAATCATCAGATTTTGTCTTTCTGATTAGCTAGGAATAAAGACATGAGCCACCAGTGTGGCTCCTACTTTTTCCTATACTTATCTATTGCACATACTTATATAGCAATTTAATATTGAGAGTATAGAAGGAAGATGTACAGTGATTATATTGTTCTGTCAGAAATTCGTTAGTAATGTAAATTTCTTCTTAAGACCATACACAAAAAATACTTAAGAAGAAATCTGATGATTTGTGCATGTGTGTGTGTGTGTGTGTGTGTGTGTGTGTGTGTGTGTGTGTGTGTGTATGCTGTTGCAATATGTTCCACATATAAGCACTGTGCAGGTGTGTCCAGCCATTCACAGTTATTGGATAAATATCTGCCTTGAGATACCAACTCATGGACAATGTCTAAATGTCCACTCTAGGCTTCCCGATGAAGAGGATTATACTTATGCTCATACATAGTATTCATATGAGTGGCCTTTTTGGAAAGTAGTGTCTGCACTGTAGTAAGCTGCAAGTCAAGCACTCTACACTGAGCCACCTTCCCAGGCCAAGGATTAAGATTCTTATCTGTAATTTGGTCAAAGCTATGTCTCTTTATGTAGGCGACTAACAATGTATTTACTAATTTCAAGTAAATACATGAATTCTATTTCCATCTTTTTAAAAAAAATAAAAAAAAACTTGTTTGCTCTGTAAATTGAGTAGAAGCATGGATTTTGTGGCTAGCTAGGTCGTTGCACATCTGTATCTCTTTTCCTCTCTCTGTTTTATGGTTCTCATAGACAATATGATTGCTCCATAATTATCCTAATTTATTTTGGTTTTCTATTTTTGGTTGCATCATTTCACTTTCTGCTTTGCCATTTCCCAAAACAGCACCACATGAATAGAAAAATATAGAAGTGGTGCTGTGGCTCAAGTGGTAGAGCACTTGCCTTGATTTGAAGAGCTCAAGGACAGTGCCCAGGCATAGAGGTCAGGCCCCACAACTAATTTAAAAAAAAAAAAAAAGAATCTCAATACTTGATAATTCTACTAACAGATCTGACTGAAATCAGTTGATTCACAGTTTTCCTATAAAATGAAAGAATAGATCCAGGCTAGGAAAGCAGCTAGAGAAGGCAGGCAGATTGTATCTGTAACAAAACTTTGTGGAAAATGGAATCGAGGATTACTTACTGGTGATTCACTTGTACTTGACGCATGATTCTGAATTATTGCTTGCTGATTCTGAACTATTGCTTTGATCATTATATTCTCCAAGAAGAAAAAGTGAAATTTAATTGATAGCAAAGGACTACTAATACATTTTGACTTCTCATTAAGCATCTTCAATCATCAAAATCACCTGAAGACAATAGATAGGCCTATTTTTAGATGAAAACAAGTGTCTTTAAAAAAAAATAAGAATTTAGGTAGTCATACAAAGGACTTCTATTTTATTACTGCATTATACATTTTTTCTAATGTTGGATACCAACATTAGAAAGCTATTAGAAAGCTCTTAAATCCCATATTTTGAATAGTGAGTTCTCGTACACTATAACATGGTATTTCCCAAATCATTTACATAGAAGGCATTGTTTCCTATTTTCTCTTTCCTAGAATAAGCTGCACATGAAGACACCACTGGTCCTGATTTTCAGTCTGTACCATTGAATACTGAGGAAAATCTTTCCTCTGCTCCCTATAATTCACTACTCTCCAGTTAGAATAATTTAGAATAGTAAAAATGGAAAAAGATAAAATATATCATGGTGAAAAAACATATGCAGAACATTCACCAGTTTTTTCTGACCAGTTCAACCAATGTGAACTATTGGGGAAATACATGGACACCTCATTCCCACTGGTACTCAAAATCTCTGGTTAGGCAATTCTGACGAAGACAAGGAACAAGATGAAAAAATTAGGAATGGTATCAATTGCAAGAAAAAAATGGAGTAGGATCCAAGCAAATTTCTTCTTTGGAATGTTGAAATGTATCGGCTTACTGTGTTGTGAACACTGCTTTCCAAAATGGCCACCCAGATGAATTCTAGGGATGAGGATGAGTATACCCTCTTCATTGGGAAGCCTAGAGTGGACACTTAGACATTGTCCATTAGTTGGTAGCTCAAGGCAGATATTCATGCAATAACTCTGAATGGCTGGACACCCCTGCACAGTACTTATATGTGGAATAATATCAGAATGGCTTCTTTATTACTTCATCATGATGCAGATACCAATCCCCAAACTAAAGGCCTCTTGACCTCCTTGCATCTTGCTGCTGGGAATAGAAATAGCAAAGATACTCTGTATCTCCTTCTGTTGAACCATTATATCAAACCAGGTCTGAAGAACAATTTTGAAGAAACTGCATTTGCTATTTCCAAAAGGATAAGTATGTATCACTACCTCTTTGAAGTTGTCGAAGGCTGTACAAATTGTTCTCCTAAGTCGTAATGGTTTGGTTTCTTAAATTTCAAAAATGCCAGTCCATCTTTGGTGTCCCTACAAATTTTTTTCACAATGCAAAGCAGCAGCAATATCTTACAATAAATATTTATGTATTCCATGGTATTCTTCTAAGTGAATTGCATGACTTTGATATCAAAATGTATTCAAGAGTTGTTTGTATACATCTATAATGATTTCTGCAGAGTTTGTGATTCTTTAAATCAGAAATAATTTTAACTTATCTGTTGAAATGAATAGTATAGAAACTAAAGATGTTCCGGGTGCTTTTCTGAAAAAAGAATATCTATGTTTGTGTAATGTTCATAATCTATTTCATTCTCTCCTAGATATAATACTTTGAATTCTACATTGCTATATAATGTATAGATTCATTGATAAATGTGACCTTTCAGATTGCATTCCACATAGAAGAATTTTAAGACTCCTTTTTTTCGTAGTTTCTTATTTTATTTCTTTGGGATAAATTGGCAATATTATCTAATTTCAAGTTTTGTAAAGGTTATACTATGTAAAGGCCTTTCTAAGGTGAAAATTTAATACACTGATGTCAAACTAACCTTTAAATCTATGAATTACATGTATTGTTACACTTGTATTTTTGTAATCAACTTTTTAATAACTGTTTTTCATATCTTGCATCAGAAGAATGAAAAATATGGAATACTTCACAAATTTTCATATCATCCTTGTGCAAGTGCCATGTTAATCTCTGTATTGTTGTAATTTGGGTAGACCTGTTGCTGAAGCATGTAGTATCCTCTAAATTTAAGTAAGTAATGATACAATCTTTATACAGGCATTTATCCATGGTTGCCTATTTGTAACAAGGAACCCTTATTGTTCCTAAAAATGCTATGGATCTTATTTACTCTAAGTACAGTGGAAAAAACTTATATAGTTTGGTCGATTGCTCACATTTACAATTTTTTGTCAATGACTATTTTGTCATTTTCATTTTAAATTTGATCATACTTTGAAGCCTTTACAGCTAAGTCCAAAGGTGGTGGCTTTTCAAGTACTTATTTATCAACTGAGTTAGCTTTGTGGAGCTAATGGATTCAATGTAAGCCTTGCTTAAGAGCTACTTCTAACTTTCTGCAGCTTAAAATTTCCCAAATGAGCTCTTGCTGGGACAAATGTCTACCTGAACTGTGAAGACTCAGGGTCTATGTTGAGGGGGCAGAATGATGCAGGCTCCAGCCTCGGGATTATCTGAGGACTGTGTTTGGGATTAGGAAAGCTCTTGGAACGCCAGGGTACAGAGGGAAAATGTTCCCTCTCCCTTTCTCAAAACATGTCACAGACTCCTGGGAGCTGAGGAAGTGGCTCTTCTGCTTGCTTAAGCATAGATGAACAGCTGGTCAAGCATTTTCCTGAGATTGGAGAAGTGGTTTGAGCTTGCTCTAAAATAGTTTAGATAATAATATACCTAGACATTCTCTCATAGGTTAAGTAAAAATGTATCTGTCGAAATCTTTTGTGTGAATGTTTTCTGACCAAATCTTGGAAAATATTATGCTTGCTAGTCTTTAAATACCCACTAACAATAAAGCACAGCATGCAGTGGCAATTGCTCTTTGCACTCTGCATCCCCTGTGTCCTGGTGATTTTGTGACCCTTACCCAGGGACCCCAACGCACTAGACATTGACACTGAACCTTTACCTTTCTTCCATGTAGGAACAGACCAACCAGAATATCTTACCTTGACAGCATGGATTGTCTTACTGGAACAAAAATAATCTTAGTTACAAGGGATCATAGAGAGATGAACAGTTCAGACAGAATTGTTCAGAATGGAAGGTATTTTATCAAAACATAATTGTTTATTATACGTATCATTTCAAAAGTAGCTAAAGCCAAGAAAGTGAAAAAATTGTTCATAGGCATGATTACCTACTGTCCTGACCTATCATCCAACCAAGCAGGAACTTACACTACTGACATTCTATCACCAAATATTGCAATAGCTCCTGGAGAAGTCCATATGTTTCTCCTCGATATTAGACCTTAAATTTGTAATGTTTTAATCACAGTGTTTCCTCTTGCCTCTAGGCTGCCTGTCTACAAATGGTAAAGCTTTAAGTCTAACTCTACCAAAAACTGAGGTAGAGATAATGGAATAATACTTTAAAACAGAGTTGCCTTTGATTCCCTAAACACAACACAACAATGCAAAACAATTTTTATATTATATGTACTTATATATTTTATATTTATATGTGCTGATTTTAAATTTCATACAGTGAATCTTACTAGAATTGATAATTTGACAAATATATTTACATTTATTCCCATAAATAGATTTGAATATAAATAATTAGGTTTAGAATATATATTAGAATATAAAAAGTATCAATGCAATATCTTCAGTATAAGCTTGTGATACCTTCTAAGTGTCGTGGTCTTCTGAATACACATGGTAAAATAACAGTATTGTTTTCTGCTAATCTATAAGGGATTTTATTCTGATGCTCTGTGTATTGTTTTAACTTGCTGGTCCCAAAGTGTTTTTCTCCATATTTCTGAAGCATTCTTTCTGATTATACCCAGGTTTTGCTGATATGATGTCTAAAAGCTATTATTCTTCTGCAGGACCCACGGGTCCTAGGATAACAGATCCCAGTTATCTGCATCATCAGATAACAAGGGCATGACTTCTCACATAGGCCCAGGCAACATGCCAACAGAAAATAATTAAAGACACATCTCAATTTCCCATTTCCTATAATATTTCAGGGCCACAATTGCTTACAAGAATTAGCAGTAATCAATTGTGAAATGCAAGGCAAGTTAAAATGAAAGATGAGATCACAAAATCTGAGAGAAAGTACTGTAATTCAAACATTCAATTGACAGATGACCAGCCCATATGAGTGAACAAAATCACAAATGAACAAGGTTATTTTTAATACCTTTCTCCTAATGATGAATGAAAGATTTCAGTGCAGCCAAAAAAATAGTTTCTGGAATGATAGATCGTAATTGGTCTACCAAGACTAGGAAAACTTGATTTAGAGGTCAAATATAATTTAGAAAAACATTAATTGAGAATACCCTTAGTGCTTCAAAACACTGGTACTTCAGTAAAACTTGGTTCTGTAGTATAAAAATGTCATTCTCAAACCAATGTAACCTACATTTAATCTCCTGAAAGTATATTCCTTTTCAAATAAACTTTTAAAAATCATATTCACCAAAATAACACTTGACAAGTAGATGATAGTGACATTACAAGGTTTTCAAGTGTAGGGAGCTAGTTAGAATAGAGTTGATTTACGTACCCAGCACTAATACCAAACAAGTTCAACCATTCATTAAAGTGCAGAAATTCTACCCCCCACCATTTGTGTTGTTCAGTAGGTGCCTTCCAGAAATGTGTTAAATAGATCAGCCTCCCATAATTCAAACACAAATATTACCTAATAAAGTAAATTTCATCACATAAGAAGGTACATTTTAAAGTCACTAATTGTTGCCTTATCATGTGTTGCCTTATCATATATTTTCCCTATCTGTCTAACATAGTAAGAAATATGACTTTAAGTCTTGAATATGGGTACTGATGAGAGATTTGACAAACATAAAATCTGTCTTCTATTTCTATCATATTCCTCTAAGTAGTAAATTTTAGTTTTCTTCTTTTTCCAAAACTTATAGGTAGTAGAAAAAATCATCCTATGTAAAATAAAATAATCACATACCATTGTACAAAGCCATTTATAAAAACTGGTCGGAATAAATTCTAAGCCATTTTTAAACGTTCCTTTTGACTAAAGATTAATCTTCCAAATGAACGAGAATAAAATCATGTCTAAGTGCTTCACATCTCCAGTCTTGCAAATTGTTATTGCAGATGAATGAATTATGGAAATATAAGCTGACTTCACTTGCCTATATATACTCCATACTGGCTGAGACTCAGAATTTGCACAGCACAGGAAAACAGGTGCAATGACTGGCTTCTCACATCAGGGTGAATTTTTGGCATTGCTGGGCTTCGAACTCAGGTCCTAGGAGGCCCAACTGCCCAATTGGTCCACGTGATCACACCAGACTTTGAACCACTAAGAAGATGGGCTCTTCCGAGGAACTGAGATCGAGCCACATGGAGGCCAAAATAGTGCTTAATGCATCATTTAAACATGGGATGTATATTCACATTCGTGTGGGGACTGCATCGTGCATTGAGTGTACATATTGTGTTTATTTTGTATTCTATTCATGGATTATTGTGTATTTTCTCATGTATATGATGACACGTATAACTGGGCTGACATGGATAACAACTTATTCCCATGACCACAGGGTGGCCCATGCATTCTCCATCCTAGCTGAGACCCAAGACTTGCACAGGAAAGGAAAACATATGCAACCATTGGCGTCTTACATCAAGATGAATCTTTTGGCAAGGCTGGGATCTGAACTCGGGGCCTAGCAGGCCAAATTGGTGAATGGGTCCATATGAGCACAACAGCCTGTGAGCGACAAAGGAGCTAGGCCTTCCCAGTACCTGAATTTGAGCCCCCCTGGGGGGAGAGTGGGGAGCACAATAGTCATCCATTCATAAGTAGAAGGTAGAATGCAAATAAGTACATATTTGTATAGAGTAGGATTGATGGTGACTTGTGATGGAATCCAATCTGTGTGTACCTATATTTGGGTATTTTCTGATGCATTCATTTCATGTCTGTGATGATTATTGTCATGCTTCATTAACTCTTCTTTACAAATAATCTATACCACATGAGTCTTGCGTATCATTTCCTACTCGCATCATGCACAAACTACTCATTCAAGGATGAGATAGATCGCAAGCCATGACTCTTCCTAAGTCCAGAAAAAAGTATCTCAGTATCTCCCGCCATTCCCTCCTCCTAGGGGGACTGAATTCAAGCCTCAGTCCTGGAAAAGTTACTCCTTATATACATCTCAACAATAGGATTTATACTTCTTTTCAGATGTTCAGTCCATATTGTGTTTGGCGTGTTTATTCATTTTATTTCTTGTTTTATTAATTTATTTACCACTTATTTTATTGACTCTGATGACACATACCATTTATTACATTGTTTACATCCTATCACATAGAATCTAGATTTTAGATGTATGTGTTCTCCATCATGCCTGGCAGTGCTAGGATCTGATCTCAGGGCCTAGCAGGCCCAATTCATGAATGGGTGAGCTTGAGCATGGGAGCCTCTAGCCAATGAAGCTGTCAAGTGGTTCCCACGCGCTGAGATTGACCCCCAGTTTTGGCCAAAACAGCGATACATGGATAGGCAGACGGTGATATACAAAGAAATATATATTGTTAAAGAGTGCCAGAGCCGTCTATCTATGATTGAATGACACCTACTACGTTCCTACCAACTCTTAGGTTTTTATTATACCACCATTGAAGGAATATTATTCTTTTAATGCCTAATAAACTATACATTACAATCAATCAGCATTTTAGGACTATTGCATCCAATTTTAGACTAGACGGATGCATGAACTACTCTTTCAATGGATATTCCCATGCATAGGAATGAGTCTCTTGTGATCTCCTGCCATTGGTGTCAGGACTGGATTTGAACCCAGGGCCTATGTTCACAGGTTGTCCTATGGCTTCACTGATAGCCCACAAGCCATCAGCAATGGCAGGTCATATCTACTTTGCAGCCATGTCATTCAAACCCAGGATGGTCATTGTGCAAAGAAAAAAATAATAAAACCCCAGCCCCCTGAAGGTTGCCACTTTTTCTACTTTCCAGGTTTTTTTTTTTTTCTAGAAATTCCCCTGGGCCTAGGATCTTAGGATCAGCTATGGTTCTGGAGGCTGCACCCAAGCCGAGAGAGATCTAAGCTGAGGCAGAGTTTCCATGACCTGAAATCAAGCCCCATGGTTGGCCAAAAGAAAAAAAGGAAAAAGAATAAAGAAAATATAATTATTTAACTAAATTAAAAAAATAAAGCTACCTAGTTTGGAATTTCTGCTAGTTTTCTTTCCTAGCCTGGGATTTGAACTCAGGGTCTTGGTAAATCTGTAGCAATGTGAGGGAAGATTTGCTACTACTTGAGTTCAAACTTTGTGCCAACCAAAAATGAAACCTAATCACTAACCTAAGCAGGGGGAGGTAGTTGTGTTGATGGGAGGGAAAGTATAGTAGGGGGAAAACAAAGGAGAAGGTAACAATGCTCAATATGAAATTTACTCATTACCTTGCTCCTGTAAAATATTTTTGCAATAAAAAACGAACAAAGACAAACAATGTAGTTCTCAGAGAAGCATTTTGGAGGTAAGGGAAGGATCTCTGAGTGAATAGCTGTACAAAATTCTACACTTTTTAAAATGTTCAGTATGGAACTGAATAAACATAACTGCTTCCATTAAAAAATTATATCAGTGTCTTGGAACTGGGGCCAGTATTTCTGCCATTGCTAGGATTTGAGCTCACCGTCCAGATAACTATTTTGCATCATGGGTGAAGGCAAAGCTCACTGTCCATGAGGAAAGAAATTCAGGCTAGAGTTCCCAGGGCCTGAATGAAGGCCCTGAAATGGAAAAAATATATCTCTATACATGTGTAATATATGATATATATATACTTACATATGTATGTTAATTTCATATTATGATTCAGGTGGATCAGTGGTAGAGCACTTGCCTTGCATGCCTGAGTCCCTGGGTTCGATTCCTCAGCACCACATAAGCAAAAAGAAAAAATCCCGAAGTGGCGCTGTGGCTCAAGTGGTAGAGTGCTAGCCTTGATCTGAAGAGCTGAGGAAGAGCACCCAGGCCCAGAGTTCAAGCCACACAACCGGACCCCCACAGAAAAAGAATGATTTTGTATTTTATTTTCCTTTGATTCATTTATATATTGATTACTGTATTTAGTATTTTATACACATAATATTTATTACATTTTGCACATCTATTATAAAATTATACCCAATAATTGAGGACATTGATTCATTTTCATTAATATTTGATTAAGTGTTGAAACATAATACATAATTAAATGGAAGCATTTTTCACAGTATTCACATGATTAGAGTCTCTCACAAGTATGAGCTTTGTCTTATTTATCTTTGGAAACTTCCTATCGGGTTTTCTTTAGATGATTTATACTCAGAAGCCTTTTCTTGAAGATAGGCAAGTGAGGTATAACATTGTGAGGGTGGGGCTAGAAATGTGGCTTAGTGGTAAAGTGCTTGCTCAGCATGCATGAATGCCAGGGTTTGAATCTTCAGTGCCACATACTCAGAAAAAGCCAGAAGCTATGGAGTAGCTCAAGTGGCTAGCCTTGAGAAAAAGAAGCTCAGAGAGAGTACCCAGGCCCTAAAATCAAGCCCAGGACTGTCTAAAACCATAGGCCAGATGCCAGTGGCTCATAAGTGGAACCGTAGCTTCTCGGGAGGCTGAGAGCTGAAGACCACAGTCCAAAGGAAAGCCTGTTAGATTCTTATCTCCAGTGAACCACCAAAAGAACCCATCTGGCATTTTGGATTAAGTGCTAGAATGTTCACCTTGAGCTGAAGGGCTCAGGGTCAGTGCCCAGGCTAGAGTTCGAGACACACAACTGGAAAAAGAGTGAGGGTTAATTAAAATACTTTTCCTATTTGCTAATTACGAGAACATTCTTTGGAAGATGAACACTGATATACACCAGAATTGGACTCAGAGCTCAAGGTTCAAGTGTAGCACATATATATGTCCAACCTCTCAGACTGTAGCATTGTAATATTGTGTCCTACAGGGTTCTTAAAGGTCCAAGGTTAAAAGGCTTAATATGCTCCACAAGCCTTTTTTGATAAGCAGTTGACTTGTATTGTCAATGTCATTACAGTTCTGAACCTAGCAGAGCACAAGTAGCTCATGCCCATCACCCTAGCTCAGGAGGCTGAGGTCTCAGGATCACAGGGTGAAGCCAGCCAGGGCAGGAAATCTATGACAAAATGACTTCCACTTCTGAAAGGTCAGATATTCAATAGCTTCTTGTGTCTCCCTTGGTGATGAGAATTTACTTGCACATTAAATGTTCTTATAGTACTCGAGTTATAGAAGAAGGAAAGAACCATTATTGACCTATCCTGGATTCAGATGAAGTTCTCAGGATCCAAGCCCTAGCTCTGTTAGCAGGAAGAACTCCAGTGTAACTCTGTAATTGAAGGACAGAAAACAGTTTCAAAATCCAGGCTAGGTGCAGAGACCAAGCCTACATGATTAGGAGGCAGAACGTACACACTCAACAGGGAAGTGAGCTGCAAAACCTCTTCATTTATTCCAGGCACAACCAGCAATGGGGAAAACCTGTAACATTTGTTAAAGTTACACCCGGGTCAGGCTTTACTCGGCCTCTTCAAACAATGACTAATTAACCTTCCTCCCTCATGTGAAGGGAGCCTCAGGCTACCTTTAGGTTACCAATAGAGAGCCAGTTTAGTGGGGGAGAGGGGAGGAACAGATTAGAGAACCCCTACTTTCTGGTCTTAGGGAGTGGGTTTTTGACTCTCCATCTGTCAGATTTGAAGACCCTTCTACCTCTGCCAGTCCATTCTCCTTCCTTCATTCTCCACATAATTAATACAAATCCCCAGACTAACTAGAGGCAGGACTGTTTCTATTTTGTCTCCAAGCACATGATTTAGAACCTAGCTCTGCCCTCTTGACTCTGGGGCCCTTGGTTGCCTGAGAAGTGGGAAAGAGACAGTCTTCCTGCTCTGTGGTTATGTGAAGGCACACTGCAAAAGGCCTCCTGACTGGGAAGTGTTCCCTTCTTTCCTCCTGACGTCCAAAGATTAAACTATCATATTTCTTTCTTTCTTTCTTTCTTTCCTTCTTTCTTTCCTTCTTTCTTTCTTTCTTTTTTTTTTTCTTTCTTTCTTTCTTTCTTTCTTTCTTTCTTTCTTTCTTTCTTTCTTTCTTTCTTTCTTTCTTTCTTTCTTTCTTTCGTTCTTTCGTTCTTTCGTTCTTTCTTTCTTTCTTTCTTCCTATCTATCTACCTACCTACCTAGGTACCTCTTTGCCAGGTCTTGGGTTGAACTTAAGGCCTGGGAACTGTCTGTAGCACTCTGCTACTTGAACCACAACACCAATTATGGCCTTTTCTGTGTATGTGCTCCCGAGGAATCGTACCCAGGGCTTCTTGCATGCTATGCAAGCACTCTCTCACTAATCCACTTTCCCAGCCTCCTCATATTTTTCTTAATGGTAGTTTTTACATAAGTATGCTACCATTTTACTTCCTCAAGTTTAATTTTCTGAAGACTGGTTACTTCTAAGAAACCCTATCTTGTGTACCCCTGCCTGATTTGTGACTGTTCCTGCATTGTCCTCATAATAAAATGTAAATAAAGACTGCTGAGATCTTCAGTGTGCATCATATAAGGACACAGGCCTGGAACCCTGGAAGAGAAAGCAATGGGTCTGACATGAAGAGGATGATGCAGTAGGCGCAAGGATCATATCTGAAAAATAAATAAATAAATAAATAAATAAATAAATAAATAAATAAATAAATAAATAAATAAATTAGAGAAGCATCATTGCATACAGTATGTTTGAACTCAGGGAGGTAATATACACACATAAGTAAGTAGGGCACTGATTCATAAACGTGGCCTTCTCTTTTTGAAAACGTTTTTGAGGCTAACCCATGGCTTAAACTCAGGGCCTGATGCGTTCCTCAGCTGTTTTTCCCAAGGCTGAGGCTTTACCACCGCCACAGCTCCACTTCCAGCCATCTGGTCGTTAATCGGACATAAGTGCCTCCCAGGCTTTCCAGCCTGGTCTAGCCTGTTTCTTCTGCTTGGCTTTCTCTCTCAAAGCTCCATTTGTACCTTCTGGTCCACTGCTCCACTTCTGGTTTTCTGGTGGTTTATTGGACATAAGAGTCTCACAGACTTCCTGCTCAGGCTGACTTTGAAGGGCTATCTCTCAAAAAGGTTTTAAGCGGCTTTCCTCAGGGATTCACCAAGGAGCATCTCCACACAAACCTGGAGTCTAAATCTCAAGAGACACTAGAAAAGTGATGCATGAAGATGCTTCTAGTATATTCTAGATACTTAAGGTTGGAGACACACAACACTCCTAATTATTAGATCATTTTATAGGCAAAAGAAGCAACGCAGACAATATAAGGATCGCTCTAGCTTTTGGTCCTCCCATCTTGAGACAGTAAATTGCTGTAGCTCAATGCTAACTGACAGAGTTGGCATGTCCTGTGGACATTTGCACAGAAATTCTCTGACACTCATTTCTCACTTTTGGTTTCAAACCTATGAACAGATGGTAAGATGAGGAAGGAAAATCCTTCTTAGAGAAAGCAACTATAAAGGACATTGGGTAGTTAACTTATAAATTCATAACACTGGTATGACCATGTTAACAAGTCAGGTTTCCAGATTAAAAAATGAAGAAGAAAAGAAAGAAGGTGCCAGTGGCTTCTCATTGTAATCTGAGCTCCTCAGGAGTCTGAGATGTAGACAATCTGAGTTTGAATCCAGCCAGCGTAGGAAAGTCTATGACAATGTTATTTCTAAGAGATCACAGAAAAACCCAGAAGTGGGGTTTTGACTCAAGATTAATGCACTACCCTTTAGCACAAGGATCTCAGGAACAATGCCTAGGCTCATAGTTCAACACCAGGACCTGCCCCCTCAAAAATAACCTGTACCTCCATATCATTGTATATGTATGTATGTATTCCTATAGGTGAAGCTCCAGAGTAGTTACTATGAATGGCACCAAGCTAGAAAATTTGTATCCAATAAAATGATTTCATAACAGAGACTGATTTCATGAAAGTGCATGTTCTGCGGCTCCCCTCACTGTTCCCAGTATAGCCTGAGGGTTTCTCTGCATCCCAGGCCTGCTGGAAGAAGTCTCCCTCATTGTCTGGACAGGCAGACAAAAGGCCTCACTTCTGTACAGCTATGTAACAAACAGCTCCATCTGTGTCAGATTGTGAGAATGAGTGTGAGTGGGCTCCAAAGGTCAGGATAAAGGTCTAATTTTAGCCCAATCTATTTCTTTCCCCAGTGCTCTGGTTTGACAGGAAGCCATTTGTGCCATCTCCCGTGGCAGGCCAAGTCCTGTGCACTTATCCTGCCATTGTGAGACTACATTCCGGTGTTCAGATATAGTGCTCAATATAATTCAGCAGTCCTTCTGGCAGACAACTGGGGCACTGAAACCCATGAAATGTTTCATTGAGGACGATGATGGGCCTATGATGTCTCTCCTAGGTTTCTGGAAGCTTGGGAAATCCAAGCACATATCTGATATCACAAAGCTTCCTGTCATCTAGGACTGTTAAGCTCTTCAGGTTTTGAAACATTTGACCTCTCCAAGTTGGGCCCTGGCTGGCTATGTTTGGGGGTTGAAAGCAGGGCTGGGGTGCTGACCATGAGCTCAGTGTAGAAGCCCGGTACTTTACCATTTTGTCTAACAGCATCACTTCTAGTCTGTGAGTGTGTGTGTGTGTGTGTGTGTGTGTGTGTGTGTGTGTGTGTGTGTGTGTGTGTGTGTGTGTGAGTGTGAGCCCGCGTGTGCACAGGAGGTTGAACTCAGGTCCTGAGCACTGCACATACTTTCTCTTGTACAAGGATACCCCTCTTCCACTTGAGCAACAGAGACACTTCAGGCTTCTTTTTAGTGATATGGCCCTGAGAAATCAAACCCAGGGTTTCATATATTCATATATGCAAAGCAATCTACACTCTACACATTCCCAGCCCTCTACTTTAGGTTTGTTAGTTTGTTTCTCTCTTCTCTTTATTGTTGTAGGAGTTGAAATCTGGGCCTGGGTACTGTCCTTGAACTCTTCTCCTCAAGTCTGGTGCTCTACCACTTGAGCCAAACACCACTTCACCTTTTTGAGGGGTCCATCGGAGCTAAGTGTCTCAAGGACTTTCCTGCCCAGGCTAGCTTTGAACCATGATCCTCAGATCTCATCCTCCTGGGTAGCTAGGATGACAGACATGAGCAACAAGCACCCAGATTCCACTTCGGGTTTCTTAGTGGTGAATTGGAAATAATAGGCTCATGGAGATAATTGGAGATAATAGGCTTTTGTGTCTGGGATAGTTTGGAACCCAGATCTCAGCTTTCTGAGAAGGCAGGATGACAGACCTTAGCTATAGACCCCTAGGCTGTGGCCTCTGCTATAAGGGGATCCATGTCTCCACGTGGTAGAGCGCTAGTCATAAGCCCAAGAGGTAAGGGCCAGCACCTAGACCATGAGTTCAAGGTTCATGAATGAGAAAAAACAAAACAAAACAATTGTCTGCAGGAGACAACTTACTAGTCTTCAGTAATACATCTTTGTCCCTGCCATGGGGACATAAATGAGCCTCAATATTCTTGTCTGCATAAGCATCTCAGTTGTGGAGATCTTATAAGGACCCGAAGAAAGAATGCACCCTGTGAAGGACACAGCACATTGCACTCTTTGCATGACTCAGCACACAGCATCCTTTGAAAGACTCAGCACACAGCACCCAATGCAGGATGCAGCCAACTGCACCCTGTGAAGGACTCAGCAACTAGCTCTATTCCACAAGCTTTCATTAGAATTAGGGTGCTTTTTATCAGTATCACCATTCTTTGAGGAACAGTTCACAAACCACACAAGTTCACATCTAATGGTTTAGTGTGGTGTTTTTTGGGGGGAGAGTGGGGTTAGCCATGGGGCTTGAACTCAAAACATGAGGATACTATTCTAATAACATTTGATCAAGACTAGAGCTCTACCACTTCAAGCCATATTTCAAAGATTCTAGCAGACTTCCTGCCAAGTTTTAAAGGCCCTGAGCACCCAGGATATGGGGATAAGCCAGGGTAACTAGGATGATGGGGATAACCCATGGATCTGGGTTGCAGCAGTTTACATCTGGCTAAGTCAGGTTAGGTGGAAGCTGTCAGCTCCAGACTCCTAGATTGCCCTGTGATGAAGTGTTTGAAGTCCTGTCCTTCTTGCCCTTCTATAGTTGCAGTTAAGACATTCTACTTTTTTTTTGGCGGCAGTCCTGGGGCTTGAGTATGCGCTTTGACCCTGTTCCTAAGCATTTGTGCTCAAGGCTAGCACACAATTGAATGAAAGACAGCAGAACGTCTGGGTTTTCTGTTTATGTGCACTGAGGAATCGAACCCAGGGCTTCATGCTTCCTCGGTGAACATTCAACCACTGAGCCCCAGGAGTGAATGAGATATAAATAGATAGAGATTGTTGTATAAAAATATTATATACACAAAAAGAGAGATGTCTGCATATTATTAAATTATAGATTGTATTACTACCAATTATTAGGCATTAAATTATGTCTCCATTTAATGATGTGTCCCAGTTAACAATTAGTAAAGCATTAATTAAAATTACTCAATATCCTGTTATTGTTTATCACATATGTACATACATTCCTACTATAATTATGTATTTTATAGAATGAGACATATTCCTATATATTATTAAATTATGCATCGTGTGTTACTACCAATTATTAGGTATTTGTGTTTCCATGAAATTTTTATTGTGTTAATGCTTAATAAAATATTAAACTTAATCCACGTCCTATAATTTTTGTGTCTAATTTTATCCTAGAATGATTCCCTACTAATTCAATCTGTTTTTCATTTGTTGTAATGACAATTCTTCCACCTACGACATTTTTTACATTTATTACATCCTATTACATAGCATATAGATTTGCATCTGAATTATACATCCTACCTGTCACCGAGCACTTTCAAAGAAAAAGAAAACATGTTTCACGCTCGGCTTCTCACATCTGAACTCACAGACTACAAAGCCCAATTCATTAATGGGTAAGTGTCAGCATGCCAGCCTGGAGCATATTAAGCTGACTAGCATTTCCAGCACCTGAGATTGAGCCCTAAGAGTTGACAAAATAAGAACACATTGATATGCAGATTGTAGTACACAAATAAATATAGATCATTATAGAGTGCCGGTGATGTCTATACATTATTCAGCTATATAGGCTACATTCCTGCCAATTCTTGGGTGTTTATTATGCCTTCATGTAATTAATATTATTGTTTTCAGCCTTAATGAAATATTAATTAAATCAACCACTGTCCTGAAACTATAGCATACATGTAATTAATAGTATTCTTTGAATGTGTCAAAAAGCATTCATTAAAATCAATTGGCCTCCTAAAATTACTCTAATTGTATAGTAGTATTCAGAAATAACTAATTCAACCTTGCTATTCATAATCTTCCATCGGTATGCCTATGACTAGGAATGAGACTCTTAGATCTCTTAGGGGTCAGGACCAGGCTTCAAACACAGGGCCTATGTTGCTGTGTTGGCCTATGGCTTCCCTGGTAGCCTGCCAGCTTTCAGCAATGCCAAGTTACCAACATTTTTCAACCGTGTCATTCAGACCCAGTATGGTCACCTAGCAAAGAAAAAAATGTAAAATTGGCAGCCATCTGCAAATTGCCAGTGTTTTTTCTGTTTTGCATTAAATTTTTTTTCCTGTCAGCCATTGGGACCCAGGAACCCAGATTCGGCTATGGGTCCAGTGGCTGCACCCCAGCCTAGAGTGATCAAACCGGAGGCAGAACTGCCACTACTTGAGTTCAAGCTCAGTGCTTGACAAAATAAAAATACATACGGGCGTTCCAGGAAGATGGCAGAGGAGAAGCTGGAGGCTAAACAAGCTCTCGCATAGAAAGCAGTTTTAGTGCTCCAGTGAACAGTCCTAAGCCAGAGAATCACACCAAGTGTGCCATCACAGTACACAGAGTTAGGCCAGAGAGAGAAAATCCAGGCAAGGAAACAGATCTGTCCACTTGTCAGCAGCCACCGCTGTGGCAGCGGTGGCTGCGGTGGCTGCTGTGGCCGCCATACCTGCAACACAGAGCGTTCAGGACAACAATTCCAGATGCAGCAGGTGAGTTGATTCTACTCAACACCAGGAAGAACTGACAAGGAACAGACACCTTCATCCTGCAGATTGCATACTAGAGACGACCCAAGAACCAAGACTCTGGCATGAGTAGAAGCCTGACATCCTCACTCCTTCTCAGGGAGCAGAGGAGGTAAGAACATCCCTCCCCTCCCCACTACCAGAGATCTCAATCTTTGATATTGACAAAGGCCTGGCTGAGCAGCTAGCTCCAACTCAGGCCTTGAAATAAAACAAAAGTAATTTACCAGGTCACAGGAACTTATTCTGACATTCCAGGCTCAGCTATACCCAGCGGAAAGTGACCCAGCACAGCTGAGAAAGCTCCACCAGCCCCAGGAGTGGCTTTCTTCACTGGGGAAACAGAGCCAGAGGCTGCCCCTCCCTATAATAGCCTTGACAATCAATTGACATTCAGTAAACATAAACCCTGAGAATGGCTCCAGGCTGGGCTCTCTCAGTGTCTCAGAAGCTAGCCCTCCAGGGAAAAGCTACTGTTTGCTAAAAGGCCTCCACCCTACCAGAAACTAGCCTCATCACAGCATCTCCAAACTAGAAGAAACAGCCATCTCCCTCTTTTGTGAAACTCAAAGCAGATCTCCTTCTCATTGAACTAGCCTGGGAGGAGGATCACAAAATTCTGGGTAAACAGAGCATTTTTCTGCCTGCTCAAACAAACTGACTTAAGAGACCAACCAAGCCACAGGAAAATCAAACACCACAAGCAGACCAGAGACTCCAACAAGAGACAGTTACAGACACAAGTGAGATACAGGATCTACCCATCCCCACCAAACAATATCAAAGAATTCTTTTTTTGTACATTACATAATTTTTTAAACTTTTTAAAATGTTAATTTTTATCTTTAAAAATATTTTTTATTAACTCTTTTTTTCTTGCTCTTATCCTTTTTATTTTAAGGGTATATGTGTGTGCATGTGATTTTTTTTTCTTTTTATTCATTTTTTTGTTTAGCTCTACAGACTTTTGATCCTTTTCTTTCTACTTTCTTTCTTCTTTTCTTCCTTCCTTTCTTTCTTTGTTTCTCATGCTTTTCACTTTTCCTCTCTTTCATTCAACTTTGTGTGACTTAATTGCTGTTCTGCTCATCCTCAGATATACCTGTAGTCGATTATTAGACATTATCCCCCATTTTGAACACACTTAATCCAGAAATTTATTACTCAGTTCAAAACCTCTTAGACTTAAATTCCTTAATAGCAGTATTACTTCTATGTACCTATATGATATTTTAAACATTTTTATTTTTAAGTTTTTCACATCTCATTCTATCCCTCCTTTTCTCTTATCCTATCCTCGTTCTTCTCTGAATATTACTTTGTTAATTTGCATAATTTATGTGTTTCACTTTTAATTTTTAATTTTTGTTTCTATTTTTTCTTGCTCTTTTTTCTTTCTTTCTTTTTTTCTCTCTCTCTACTATCATTCTATCCAACCTATTTCCCACTTAGATATTAGTATTTAGTCAAGTTAACTCTTCCTCTACATTTCCACATCCCTCTATTCCTATTTTTACCCACATATCTCCCTTAACCTAATAATGTCTGCTTTGCCAAAATCTTCTTTGCAGTTCACAGCACACTAATACATAGTTGTTTGATGTTGAATAGATATATCTGTTGAACTAGATTCTATCTGCAGACTTTTTACTTTGCAACTACAGACTTTGGTTGATGCTTGCCTTAAGATAGTGTTCTAGCACAAAACTGGTGTTTCATTCATCCCAAATGGGCAGAACAAACCTGAAAAACACAAGAAAAAATGGTAAATCCGGGTATCTCAATTCCCACTCTTGGTAATCAGGAGACAGAACAGAAAATGGATAATCCAGACGAGAGCTCCCAAAAAGCTCTGCAAACACTACTGGTAAACATGGTAAATGAAAAGATTGAAAACCTGCAAAGACTTCATGTGAGAGTGATAGTGAGAGAGAAGACAAACGAAAGATCAATACAGGAATATCATGAGCCTGAGGAAGCTACTCAAAGATTGATACAGGAATTGTATGAGCAGTTTGAGAACACTCAAAGAGAAATAAAAGAATGGTGTGAGCAGGCTGAGATCAGTCAAAGAGATAGACAGGAATTGCAGGAGTTGGCGTAGAAGAGACAAAGAGAAAGTCAGGAATGGTGTTAGGAGGCTGAGAACACTCAAAGAGAACTACAGGGATTGAGTGAACATAAGGAAGCTAATCAAAGAGTGATACAGGAATTGAGAGAGCAGCATGAGAATACACAAAGATCACTAAAGGCATCCATGGAATCTATAAACAGAGAGCTGAAAGAAGTCAGGAAGTCCACAAAGGGAACACTGACTGGAACCCAACAGAAGGAATGGGAGTCCAAGGAAAGCATAACCAATCAACTAAGTGACTTGAGAATAAACAATGAACATTAAATTAAGGAAGTAAAGAAGTTCATACAAGATCTAAAACAAAGCTCTAACAAAGAATTGGAAGCCATTAAAGCCAACCAACTAGAAGGAAAAGAAATAAATAACAAAGTAGAACGTCTTGACAGTAGGTTAGACCATGCCTAAGATCGAATCTAGGGGGTTGAAGACAGCCTAGATATTATATAGAAAGAACATACAACCATTCAAGAAAAATCCAGAAAATACGATAGATCTATTCAACACATGGAAGACACCATCAGAAAGCCTAATCTGAGGATAATGGGTGTAGAGGAGCACCTAAAAACAGAAGTTAATTGTCTAGGAAATTTGTTTAACAGGATCCTAGCAGAGAACTTCCCAAACATGCAAAAAGATAGGCCTATTAAGATACAAGAAGCTTTTAGAAATACAAATAGACATGGCCAAAACAGGACATCCCACTCTCACAGTATAATCCTTGCAGGATCAACTCAGACCAAGGAAAAGATCCTTAAAGCTGTCAAGGAGAAAATATCAATCACCTATAAAGGGAAACCAATTAGAATCACCTCAGATTTCTCAGCAGAGACAATTCAAGCAGGAAGACCTTGGAATGATGTATGCCATGCCCTAATGACAAACAAATATCAACCAAGAATACTATACCCAGCTAAACTCTCATTCATAACCCAAGGTCAATGAAAAATTTAAACAATTTATCTCCACCAAACCAGCCCTACAAAATATTCTTAAAGATGTCCTATACGTAGAAAACCAACAAGACCACAATAAAGGCCAAGAAACTAAACCCAAACTGAGAATCCAAGAAGCATAGGAAGAACTCAGTTGCCTCAGCCGCCAAGAAGGTGGATAAAGTGGCAGGAACTCCCTAATACCTCTCAGTCCTATCTCTCAACATTGATGAACTTAACTCTCCAATTAAGCTGCATAGACTGTCTAGTTCAATTAAAAAGCAAGATCCTTCCATCTGCTGCCTTCAGGATTCACGTCTTGCTCATAAAAACAAAAATATTTTCAATATGAAAGTCTGGAACAAAATCTACCAAGCAAACGGCCCCCATTATCAAGTGGGAGTTGCAATACTAATATCAGATAAAATACACTTCAAATTAAAACTAGTGAGAAGAAATAAAGAAGGTCACTACACACTAATTAAGGGATATCTCCTTCTAAATATCTTTTCACCAAACAACGGCGCACCCAAATTTATCCAAGAAACACTACTTTCCCTCAAATCCCAAATAGATCCAAGGACATTAATTGTTGGGGACGTTAGCACACCACTTTCCCCACTAGATAGATCAACTCGGCAAAAACTCAAAAGAGAAACTGCGGACCTAAACAACTGCATAGGTAAATTAGATTTAACAGACACCTACCGAATATTTCAACCAGCAGCATCAGAATACATGGTTTTTTCAGCAGCACATGGAACATTTTCCAAAATAGACCACATTTTAGTCCACAAAGCAAACTTGTCCAAATCCAGATACATTGAATTTATACCTTGCTTTCTCTCCGAACACAAGGGAATAAAATTAGAACTCAACACTAAAAACCACCAAAGAGGGTCCTGTAACAACGCAAGGACCCAGAACAACACACTGCTGAATCACGATTGGTTCATGGAAGAGATTAGAAAGGAAATTCAAGTGCTCATGTTATTCAACAAAAATGAGCATACAAACTACCAGCTCCTCTGTGAAACAGCAATGGCAGTACTCAGAGGCAAGTTTATAGCTCTCAGTTCTTACATCAACAAATTGGAGAGATCTGAAACCAAAAATTTAATGAGACATCTGGGCCTCCTTGCAAAAGAGCAGTAAAATAAACCCCAATGCAGTAGACGAAAACAAATAATTAAAATTAAATCAGCATTAAATGAATTAGAATAAAAAAAACACAGAAAGAATCAACACAACAAACATTTGATTCTTTGAAAAAATCAAAGTGATTGACAGACGCTTAGCAAATCTTATCAGAAAAAGAAGAGAACACACCCATAATATGTATTATAACTTAGGTCAGGTGGTAGGAAAGGAAGTGGAAAACAATACTACATCCAGTAAAGTTGACATTCCTATTACATCACTAAGGAAGTAGTGTTAAGACCTGCAGGACTCATAGGTTTGTTGCATGTGACATTACTATGTAAAACACCATTAACTATCATCTCAGACATCCATAACATTCTGCTTTCATTTTCAAGATCAAGAGCCAAATATCTATGACTTTTTATTAATTGGGTGTGTTTCTTAGGAAGGAAGAAGGAGGATTTGGTAGTTGATGATGGAGAAAATATATGTATTATCTCCTTGTCCAAATTTTTTGCAGTTTTATTTATTTATTTTTCTTCTTTATATTATTTTTTTTGTGAAAATACTGTACAGAGGGGTTACAATTACATGGGCAAAATAATGAGTACATTTCTTAGCAAGCATTGTAGCCTCCTCTTTTGATTCCCCTTCCCATCCTTTCCCATCCTCCCCCTGTCCCTCCACCCAATCCTCCCCGCTACCCTCCCCCACCAAAGTTGTAAAGTTCATTTTTCGACATAACGTCTTGTACATCTCATTGTTACAATGGGTCCACCTGTATCTCTATTTAAACGAAGTTTTGCAGTTTGAAAAAGTGCTACTGATGAACTCACACTTACATCTAATTGACTTGCTGTCTGCACAAGATGCATATAAATGAAGATATTTATTCTGTTGGATAGTCACATATATTAACAAAATCTATTTCTGGAAAATAAAAGATACTAGGTAAGAAATTATAAAGTATTGTCTTTAAAATGATTTATTTTCTTGGAGAACAAAAAGTAGTATTGAAATGATTAGTCCAGCTTTCTTCGAGATTTTATGCTGTCTCAGTATCAAAATGTTCTCTAATTCCTGTAACATCGAAGCATATAAAACATGATTTGAAGATCTCAGTAGTTTTAGAAACAAAGGTACATAATACCTTCCTTCCTGCAGAGACCTGTGAGCACAAGTATTATTGCTTGTATTATAGTTCTCTTTTTTTTCTCTTTATCTCAAGTGTTGCATATCTTGGTATATTACTCTATGTGTTGCATCAGCTTCTGTAGGTGAGATTTACCTCTACCTGCAATGTCAAAATGGGTTATGTGAGTTATTTCAGCTTACAAAAGTGAACCAGAATTGGAGAAAATTTATTTCTAGGGGAAGATTTCTATCTCATTGTCTGTGTCTAAAAGCTAACTTGTTTTCCCTTAGCCATAAAAATAGCATATTTCAGAGGGAGTCCTCCTTCAATTTATATACTGGAAGAATATAGCATGTGAAATTGAAGCAAAACTCAAATACAGCCTCATACATATAACACAGGCAGAATTATGCTAATATTACAATGTGATATTAAGATGTTAATTTCTTACCATCCTTGTATACCATTATGATAGTTGACTATAGCACACCAGAATTAAACAAATCCTAACCAAGAACTTAACAAATAGATAACATTTTCTGTAGGAAATTATTACAATATTTTATAAATAAGCATTGTCCATGTGATCACTTGTAGGGTTATCTTTTCTATAGATGGGTTTAATCACTCTAGAGCATTGTATCTAATATCCATTATCATTATCCAGACCTTGTGATTGTGATGAGGAAGAATAAAATATCTAGATTTCTTTTTCTCTTTCCCTCTTCTCCTATTTCTACTGTGAATTCTCATCCTTTCTCCAAATTCGATTAATAATGGAAGAATGACACATTGTGGATATCAAGCAAAAGGCTTCAAATCAAGAATTTCATTCTTTCAGAAACAGATGAAGTAAATCAGAGTGGCTCAAGGAAGAATAAAATCAGGATTATTTCCCCTCTCTGACTTTCACCTTAGAGTCTGAACATGACTCTAAATATCTAATAAACCATTTCCCTCAACTAATTTTTTTAAAATATATGTTTTTAAAAAGTGATAATTTAAAAATAATTAGTAATTTGGTGTTTGTTTTGGGGAGGCATGAAATAAGACTGAATTAACAATGTGTGAGTTGAGAGACTAATTTATATCAGAATCTTATATAATGAAAAATAGACAATTTTAAGATAAATAGCTTGTAGATACATTTTTAATGTGATATACCCACAAGGTCATCAATTTTCTTCCTTTCCTCTCCATGCTGATTCAACTTCAATAAACACTTCATGTAATTCAAATTTTCTTCCTTTCCTCTCCATGCTGATTCAACTTCAATAAACAGTTCATGTAATTCAAATGGCTGCCTTTCTTTCAAAAATAGATTAGACCCAAAAAAGTTAGGAAAAGAGAACCAGTATTGGGTGATGCATTCTTTAAAAATAGCAGTCAAATAAATAATAACCATAATTCCAAAATAATAACAATCAAATGCTCTTGAAAAGAGAAGATTGTATGCAGAATATATAAAATGTGATAGTGCCAGAACTGCTTCAGGCATTCATGATTTCTAGTACATGACAATGTTTTAATCAGGATTAATTGCTTTCAGGGACTAAATTTTTTCTAGTTATATTTCATTGAAGAAATATCTTGTTCAGGTTAATGAAAGGATAACAGGTTAGAATAGAAAGAATGCTACACACTCATTGTACATAGCAAAATACCTTCACAGAATATCTGTCTTTCCCACATACCTAATCCTTCAAATGTAGATTTGTATTATATATATGTTTGTAAAATAATAACCTCTCATTACCCAAGGAGAACAAATTTGAATAATTATCATATGGGGGAAGTATACTCAAAGGTAGTTAAAAGTCCCAGGTATAGTTCAAAAGGGACATGATTAGGTAAGAACCATCAGAAAGATATAAAGATGCCACATTAGAAGATAAAGGAAAAAATAACAACCCAGATTCTGAATTTCTGGGAAGCAGAACAGGAGATAAATGTCTTTTCCATTAGAATCATTTGAAAAATATTTTAGCTCTGTGGGTGTCTCTATTTTAATCTAGTGAGACTTCTTTTAGATTTCTGTCCTTTAGAACTGTAAAATGGTAAATACGGATTATTTAAGCCAAATAACTTGTAGAAATACTTTACAGCAGATTTGGCTTAGTAAATTAATTCAACAACAGCCTTTTCCTAATGAAACTACAGGGACACCATATTTCCTAGTTTCTGAGAATAAGAAAAAGTTGCCACCAGCTTAGTACACATGTATGATGTACATACTACTAAGGGCCTTGAATTAATAAAGTCTCGAAATACTAAATAATATCTAAATAAGAAGCTCCCTATCTTTATTTTCACATTTGAGGATCACTAAGTACCAATATTATGTAGAAGGCTAAGGTAAGAATATGGAAATGAAATCTGTATGCTAATATTATAAAGATAATTTATGTCATGTTGAGTTAGAGTTTCTAAAGTAATTAAAAAAGGTAAAACAGAAACAGAGAAATTAGAGAATCCACTAAAGTTATAGTCATCAAAGGATGGTATAGAATATTATAGGAACATTAAATGGTGAAAAAGAAGATAACAAAAATGAGTCCCCTGGAACAATGTGAAACAAAATCTACACCACAGATTGTCATATAGCTAGAAAATAGTTTCCACTATGCTGTCTTTAATATTTTAGGTTTGCTTACACAGCAACTTTCACCTCTTAGGAAATGACCTTTATTAATACTCAAGGCTTTGCGGCTTATAACCCAGAAACAAATAATTCTTCTAAATTTAAACAAGCATGATACTAAGTGTAACCCAGGCTATAGCTGATAAATAAGAATGATCTTCGGGAATAGTGAAACAGTCTTGAAATTTTTCATACCTTTCCTCTTCTCCAACATGAGAAGTTCTATTCAAGATATGTAAAACATTAATAAAGGATTTTTATATTTTTTATTGTTCACTCCAAAGCAAATACACTTTCCTCTTTGCAAGCCTGACTTTGGAAGAGTCACACCCTCACGATTATTTTATAGACAAAATTTTACTGCTTTGGCTTAGGTGTTTTCCTGCCTTTGAGTGTTGGTCTCTATTATTTTGGCAACTCCATAGAAAAACAAGATAAATCCATTGCGCTTATATTGAATTGTTCAAAGTCAAGATGTCTTCAAACACAGTTTTCTGTTATCTTCTTCATTGCTAATTAAAGTTTAATTATTGCTCTTTAAATGCAACCAAAACGTGATACTTTAATGTATATTCTCATTGAAACTGGTGATTAGAGGAGTATCTGTGATTGCTTTTTAAATTGTTTTCAAGTATTTTCCATGTTGCCTTTGTTGCGGTCTTCTATCAGGAACAGAGGGTTACCCAAAAAGATCTTCCTAAGATATAAGATGTTAGTCAGAAAAAACTAGATGTATAATTAAAGATTTTCATCTCTTAAGAGACTGCAAAGCTCAGAAGACATTTTGCTATTATTCACATGGTTAAGATTACTTGAATGTTTTGGATCTTAAACTAAGTGAAATTCATGTAAAATGTTACAGTTGTTCCAAACAATGATTATAGCTTATACTTTTTTGCTCCAATGAGATGAAATCTCTGATAAGGTTGGAGGGTATATCGATTTTAGGGTACAAGGGTTAATGTTAAAAAGCCAAGTGAAATTCCTAAAACAGCACTGCCTATCACATATCATTTAATTATACTTACGGTATATAAGTATTTAAACATACAAATATGAATTGAGTGACAAATATGTGATTTACAAAATTCAATGACAACTAAATCCAGAAAAAAGTCTATATTTATATAAACTTGTATATCTAGTGAGGATTTAAAATTTTTAGAATAGATATTTTAACATTTATGTCAAAATATTTATTTTAATTGTTTATTTTTAGTCAGTTGTGGGGCTTGAAATCTGGGCCTGGACACTGTCCCTCAGCTCTTTAGCTCAAGACTAGTGCTCTACCCCTTGAGCCACTGTCAGTTTTTTGGTGGCTCATTGGAGATAAGAGGGTCGTCGACTTTCCTGCCTAGGCTGGCTTTGAACCATGATTCTAAGCTTTCAGCCTCCTTAGTAGCTAGAGTTACAAGCATGAGCTACTGGCTCCTAGATACATAATTATTTTTTACATATTTCTAAAGTATTGAGTGGTAATCCCATTTATTTATATATTGTGTAATGATAAACTCCATCATACCCATTAATTTCTGCATGTAACGTTTCTTTTTAGTGAGAATATACTAAAACGTATCTTCTGGGTGTGATGAAATATTTATTCTTAACTATAATAACTTTGTTTCTTGTGGTATACAATTAATATATTTACTTTTACTCAAAGAAGTCTGCTAATTTAAGTCAAACGTGATTTGTAAAGTGAAAGTAATTTATGGTTTCATTGATTGTTTTAAGAAAACAATTATGCCTTTTGCTTTCAATTATATTTCTGTGGGAATGTGTGACACTCATTGATTTAACTTTAAAATTAATAACAGTTATATTATATCAAGTTGATTCTAACTTGTATTTGAAAATTGCACACTTAATACAAGTATACTTCCACTTTCCTCTTCCACATAATTAAAATAACAGTAAAGCAAAGATTGGTGTTAGCCATTCATGTGTATAATCCTAGAACTCAGGAGGCTGAGACCTGAATATTTTAGTTCAATGTCATTCCAAACAGATAAAATGTGAAAACTTATCTCCAATTATCCAGCAAGAAACATAAGGTGAGCATGTGACTCAAGGATAGAGTGTCATCAGCCATGAGCAAAAAATACAAGGGAGACCATTAAACATCTAGTTCAAGCCCTAAAAATGACATATACACACAACAACAACAAAATGTACTATGATTATCAATAATGAAGACAAAATAGTAAAAAGATCCTGAGAAATGTGTAAACATCTGGAAGACAGAAATCATTTGACAGAATTTTGATTCATGAGAGGGAAAAGTCACAGCCTCATTAGTACAATCTCATTGTAGTCATTTGTGTTGAAACCTGGATACTGGGTAACATGTGAAATAGTAGACTGGATTACCTGACATAGGCGAAATTACCTGTGACTATGTACCATCCCACTCGGCAAAATTTAAAATAGTGCTTGTTAATTTAAATAAAACTTATTGTTAGAGACTGTTTGGTCCACACAGACTGAGGTCCTTATTTTGAGGCTTCAGACCAGTGCTTTTGTTTATAACCACTCCTGTTTTACCCCTCTTCCCTTGTGCAGCTATACCTTACTTAGCTGGCACCAAGCCAAGTCTTTGAACTAGACACTCCTGCCTTAATGCCACCATTTCTCCAGCTACAACTCATTTCACATACTATCTCTGTCTTAGCATTAGTTGTTTGCTGACTAATCCCCATCAGAAAACACTTATATTCATGTAAACCCACTATAAATAACCTAGTTAGAAAAGGGAGAAAGGGTTTACCATTGGCTGAGGCTCTTATCTGTAGGTTTGCTCCCTAATAAATCTGTGCTACACTATCTCTTTTTTTCATGGCTTTTGAGTCTGACAAATGATTGATTTGGTTTGATGTAATCCCATTAATCCAGATTTACTTTGGAAATTTTGACCTATTCCAAGGAGCCCTCATGTTTCCCCTAACTCTGCCTGTAAGATTCCTAAGGCATCTGGACTTACATTGAGCTCTTCAATCCATTTGGAATTGATTCTGGTGCAGGAGGATATAAAATGATCTAATTTCAGTTTTCTTTGTACAGCCAGTTAAACCAATTTTTTGAAGAGGCTGTTTTTCTTCCATCCTGTGTTTCTGGCTTCCTTATTAAAGATTATGTGCCTATAGGAGTGGATTCATTTCTGGATCTTGAATTCTGTTGCATTGATGGAATTCTGTGCTTCCATGGGAAAGAATGGTATTTTTTACCCCATTCTGAAAAAATGGAAAGACTGGGGGGGCGGAAAACGTTATTAAGTGAAATAAACCAGATCCAATTAAATATATGCTGCATGGTTTTCCTCATTTCTAATAACTAGATATGCCCATAAATCTACAAGTTAATCCAATAGATAGGAAAAGACAAATAATTAAACTTGGATATGATGAACAGCATTCTAAGCATTCACATTGCAAGAACAAGGGAAGCTATTCTTAGGAGAGGATCACAATGGCTTAATAGCTATGTGCATATGAACAGATAAATGTTGTTTATTGCAATGAACTCTAAGAATCAATCATATATATGAAATACTTATATCTATATATAATTTTAAAATATGTCACAAATAACTGACTTCTCTGTAAACTCAAAAGCAAATTTCTAAGTTTAGAAGATAAAATTGAGTTTTCAACACATAAAATAAAATACATAGGGGAAAAGGTGGGAGAGAAAATATAAGATGAAAAGTATAATAGCTAACTATTGAAGAATTCATAAACAATTTTCAAAACTATACAAGACAGCTCGGGTACAGCTAAGTTGTAGAACGAGACTAATATATACAAAGCCATGATTTCAATCTCCAAACCTAAAGGTCTAATGATAAGTTAATAAATAGTAATAATACAATATTTACTTGAAATAAATGCTTTTATATTAGAGAGGCCTGAATCCTGAAACAGTAAACAAAATATTGTCAATTCTTCTATCCAATGAAATGAAACCAAGAATGAAGAGAAAATATTTTCTTTTTATCCATTCCTTTCATTTTCTGTTTTCTTCTTTTCTTTTTCCTTTGGCACTACTGGTGCTTGAAATTGCTAAGGCTCTCACCACTTTAGATTATTTTTCAGGCAAAGCCTCACTTGAGCAATGATCTCTTACCTATGGCTTCCACATCGTGAGATTACAGGAAAATTACACTATATCTAGCTTTCTTTGTTTTTGTAGTTGTTTTACGAATTTTTTTGTCAAAACTGTACATTATATCAGTCTTCTAAATCTCTGCCTCCTAATTAGCAAGGAATATTTCATCTCAAGTTTGGGAGCAAACTTGTTTTTAATGTAAACATTCAATATTGACATCTGTTTCCTAGATATCATTAAATTATATTGAGGTTAGTATGGATCTTTATGATGTTGTAAGAACACACATAATTCCCTTGAAATTTTTTTCCAATTTATTTAAGTATTTCTATTATACATCACAAATACGGCATTAATATTTCACAAGTACCTTATGGAGACTTCAGTTACTTTATTTTGTGACATATTAACCTCAATATAATTTTATCAAGTCTATATGAATATACAATATTTACAGATACATTATTTAGAGAATTAATTCATAATGTTTACTTTTAATATTTTTTGGTAAGTACTTGGGTTCAAATTCAGAGCCTTGCATTTGCCAGGCAGGCACCTTACCACTTGAATCATGCCACATCCAGTAATTTTTGCTTTGATTGTTTTTGATATAGAATCTTGCATTTGTTTATTCCTAGGCTACCTAGATACTGAACTTCCTAGTTGTATGTCCAGTAATAGGTAGGATGACATCCACACATTGGCACATCCAGATTTTATTGATTGAGATGGAGGTCTCTTGTATGTTTTTCAGTTTGACCTTGAACTGCGACTATCCACGTTTCTATTTTTAGAGTAGTTGGATTATAGGTATAAATCACCTCATTTGGCTTCTATTATTTATGTTTATGAAAAGTCTGAAAATATGAGAAATTCATCTAGAGGTTACTGCCATACAAGATTCTAGGTTATTCATTTGTTTGTTCTTTCACAAACTGTTATGTGACAAACTATTTTATATAGCGATATGGCACATCAATAATACAAATATATATTGCTAATGCCATTTTAAACAACTGTGATGATCTAATTTCTACTTGTGGATTTGTTTCCTGGGAAAACATCCTGAGTACATAGGTCAAAAATTTGATATTCCTAACAAACAAAAATTTGCTTCCATTATGATCAGCAGTTTGCAAAGAGGGGTTCCATGACTGTAGAGGAGACTGGTCACAGGGGAATTCCCTGCTGTAACTCTAAAATATATCTTATCTTTTCAAACTAGCAGAATGGTAAAAATTTGTCAAAATTATTATATGGGAACATTCTTGATCTGATAAAGAGTACTGCATTAGAATGAAAGTATTCCCAGTTGCTCTGAAATCAGGCAAAGATGTCATTAATTTTTATTCAAACACATAGGGGTTCCAGGAAGATGGCGGAGGAGAAGCTGGAGTCTAAACAAGCTCTCGCATACAAAGCAGTTTTAGAGTTCCAGTGAAGAGTCCTAAGCCAGAGATCACACCAAGTATGCCATCACAGTACAGACAGTCAGGCCAGAGAGGGAAAATCCAGTCAAGGAGACACATCTGAGCTCTTGCCAGCTGCCGCTGCAGCAGTGGCAGCAGTGGCAGCAGCGATCGCAGGCACCATACCTGAACCACAGAGAGTCCAGGAAGAAGGAGCCAGAAGCAGCAGGCGAGCAGATTCTACTCAACACCAGCAAGAACCGACAAGGAGCAGACATCTTCATCCTGCAGTTCACAGACCAGAGATGACCCAGGAACCAAGAGTCAGCATGAGTATAAGCCTAACATCCTCACTCCTTCTCAGGGAGCAGAGGAGGGAAGGCCACCCCTCCACCTCCCAGTACCGGAGATCTCCATCTTGGATACCAACAAAGCTCGTCAGAGCTGCTAGCTCCAACTCAAGCCTTGGAATAAAACGAGTCATTTAGCAGATCACAAGAACTTAACAGCGGCGTGACTTGCCAGACTCAGCTCCACCCAGGGAAAAGTCACCCAGCTCGGGCTCCAGCCCAAGGAGTGGCTTTCTTCACTGGGTAATCAGAGCCAGAGGCTGACCCTCCCTCTAGCAGCCACGACAATCAATTGAAATTCAGTAAACAGAAACCCTGAGAATGGTTCCAGGCTGGGCTCTGTGAGTTTTTCACAAACCAGCCCCCGGGAAAAGCCACTGTTTGTTGAAAGGCCTCAATTCTACCCAGAACCTAGCCTCATCACTGCATCCCCCTCTTTGGTGATATTCAAAGTAGATCTGCCTCCCATTGAACTAGCCTGGTAGGAGGATCGCAAAATCATGGGTAAAGCAGAGCATTTTTCTGCCTGTTTGAACAAAATGACTTAAGAAACCAACCAAGCAGCAGAACCACAAGCAGACCAGAGACTCCAACAAGAGGCTGGTTATGGACACAAGGGAGATACAGGATTTTTCCCACCCCTCCCAAAAAAATCAAAGAAGTTTTTTCTTCTTCTTTTTTTTTGGTACCTTATATAAAATTTTTTTTCTCTTTTCTAAAACTATTTTTAATCTTTAATTTTTGCCTTTTTTGAAAAAAAAAATTGTTTTCCAGTAACTTTTTTTCCTCTTATAATTTTTATTTTAGGGATATGTGTGTGTGTTTCTTTGTTTGTTTGTTTTCTTTCTCTTTAAATTATCTTTTTGTTTTTTGTTTAGTTCTACTGAACTTCTGTTCTTTTTTCTTCCTTTCTTATCCTTTTCACCTTTTTCTCTCTTTCGTTCTTCTTTAAGTGACTTAATTCTTGTCCTGCACATCCTCAGATAAACCCGTAGTCTATTCAAATACAAAGCAATGAAGAAAAATATAAAATTCTTGTCAAATAGCTTTTATTCATAATATATAAAGAACTCTTAATACATGAATCATACAATAAATAACCCAATTAAGCAGATACAGAGAGAAGGCAAATAAGCACATCAAAAACCCATACATTACAATACTATTGTAGAAATTCTTCCAAATGGGTTCAAATAATGCTTTCTGGAATGTAAGGAATGTTAATAATTTCACTATCTTGAGTCTTAAAAATGATAATTTAAAGGGAAATACATAAAGAACTTCAGAATTCAGGGAATTCTTGTTTCATGTTCTGTCCATAATACTTCACAAAACGTATATTCTTTTTTTTTGGGGGGGTCCATTTGTGGGGCCTGAACTCGGATTGGGAGCTGTCCCTCAGCTCTTCAGCTCAAGGCTAGTGCTCTACCACTTGAGCCACATGCCACTTGCAGCTTTTTTTCTTTTTGCATATTTGGTGCTGAGGAATCGAACCCAGGGCCTCAGGCATGTAAGTCAAGTGCTCAACCACTGAACCACCTACCAAGGTATATTCTTTAATTCTCAAAAACAGATGACTACTCTAAGAAACATGTAAAATGTCACCCAGCTAACACAAGAGTTTTAGATATTAGTATAGTCACGGGGTTTCCAAATCATGAATTAAATCTGAGCCATGGATCCTGGTTCTGCTCAAACTCAATTGTCATTTACACATCAGCCTTCAGAAACACACCAACTCTCCTCGTGCCTCCATTTCTGCATTTTTAAAATGAAGATAACATTCTTCCAACCATAGAAGATGAGATAGGTAACACCATCAGATGACACAGAACACATTTTTGCATTACTGTGATTTATCCAACAATTGTTGAATAGCTTCTATAAAAATCTATGAAAAAATTATCTTACAGCTTTTATAAAAATCTCAACCATAATTTTATTGGTTTAACACCTGGCTTGAAATTGTATACCAAATAGCAACAGAATTTACCGTAATTTTTCAAGTTGATAAATCAACTTAATCCTCCTCTTCTCTTAAGAAATAAATCCTCTTTATGAGCTCCTCACATTCTGACACATAGCTATGAAGTGCAATTTCATGAGCCCACTATCTCTCATTTTCAGCTTATTGAAATCTGCTTGACAAAATTGCTCTGTTACAAAGCTGGTTGCAAAGAATTCCTTGTGATTTCCCCAAATGATGGTAGTCATTTTTGTAAGTGACTTTGTAAACATTTTAAGGCAATTGAAGAAGGAAATTATAGCAGAAAGTTGCAAAGGAAATATCTTGAAAATTGTGTTATAATCTTTCTTCCTTTTTCTTGTCTCTTTTTCTCAGGAGAAGGGATTGAACTCAGGGCCTCAAACTTGCTGGATAATTGTTCTTGATCCATACACCTAGCACTTTGTTTAGCTTTAGATTGATTTTCAGATAGTTTCTTATTAACTGCCTAGGCTGGCCTCAAACCATGACCCTCCTACTTCTGCCTCTCTTATCACCATGTGTCACCAGTGTGTTTTAAATATTGAAGTCTCAGTATTATACTTTTACCATACCAACTGCAAACCTCCTATACCTTCCAGAGTCTAGCTCATAAGTACTTAGAATTATTGACATGTACCACTATATTAAGCTGAATTTTCTTAAAGAGAAATCTTCAGTAGCTCTTCTAACAAAGAACTATTCACTCACTTCTCTTTAGTCTCCAATTCTCTGCCTCTGTAACTTCTTTCTCATTTTTCTCCTCACTGAAGCAGGCAAGTTTGTGATAACTTCAGTTTTGCTAATGTTTTCAAAATATTCCTTGTTAGTCTAAATTCTTGATTCCTCATGTTCTATATCATAGTGATTTTCCATACCAAAAATATTTGATGCCTGCAATCCTATGTACTCTGGAGGCTGAGATGTAAAGATTTTCGTTGGAAGCCAGATAAATATTTTCTATCGAAAAGGAAACTGGGTTTCTCCTATAAAAATAAAAAAAAAATATTTCATATTTTTTATAATAACAGCTTACAAATGTAAAGTTATTCAGTTGATAAGCTTAATAGAAACAAGGAATCAAACATGAATTTCTCTCAGGAAATCCAAGTCATTCATTACAACCCTTACTTGATTTGTGAAAGAAATGAAATCTCATTCAGAAAACATAATTAGGTTCCATTGTTACATTCTCATTTCTGTCTTTATCAAAGATGATTCAGAGGAAACAGACGTAAACAGATATGAGTCCTGGAACATATTGTAAATGCCAGCATTGAATGATCTCTCCATGGTTAGAAAGACAATCTTCACAAATTTTCACGCAACTGAACAACTCTTAATGATGTTTCGCTCTGAGCCTGGATGAGTTTTCCCGTTTGTCCTTCTGTGGCACTGCTTCTGTGTCAGGTGTGTGTCTTTCATTTTATTCGGCCTAAGTGGACTCTTATTTCTGCTTGCAAACATTCTGAGAAGATTTTGCCAGGCCACAAGAAGTACAAATAAAATTTTCATCCCATATTCTCCTCTCACAGTTCTCCTGTCCTGAAAAGTTGTTTACTGAACAAAATGGAGCAGTGATTGCACAGTGATATAAACCTGAGCAAGCATTATCACACTAGTAATAACAACAGAAAGGAACAAGTAGAGGAATCATTATCTGAGTGTCACCAGTATCAAATGACCTATTGCTCCACATGTTTAATTGGGACAACTAAGAGATGTTTTGCTAGCTGCCAGTGACTCACACCAGCAATCATAGCTACTCAGGAGACTGAGGTCTGAAGATTGTGGTTTAAAATGAGCCCAAGATAGAAAGTCCATGAGATTCCCACCTCCAATTTACTACCATAAAGCTGGAAGTGGTACTGTGGCTCAAATGGTAGAGTACTAACCTTTAGCAAAGCAGCTCAGGAACAGCACTCAGGCCCCAAAACCAGCACACACACAAAGATAGATGCTTCTAGTTCCTGGCCATGCTCTTTTTTATAATGCTTCTTTTGGTGAAGATTTTGTAAGTCAAATAATCTCGATGCAAAGTAATAGCTATGCTGTCTTGGGCTTGTAGTCCTCTTCATCTTCTTTATAAGTACAATGAAGAAATTTCTTTGCCAAACTGGTTCAGTGGGAGAATCCAGTCATAATATTCAATGTACATTTGTGAAAATGTGACCACGTAAATGGAGGGGGTGAGATTGAGAAGACAAGATCAAAAAAGAGAAGAGAAGAATGATCAAAAAGATGACATCGATCAAGATGGACTCACAAACCGACATATTAAATTAAAACTCCTTTGTACACTACTTATGTATCATTTTGTAAGTAGAAAAAAATGAAACAAGTGCTTCAGTGCAATCCACACATCTTAGGTATAGATTGCTGAAAGCTATTTCTTTTAAAGAATACAGGACAGAGAAGAGTGGAACAAATCATTTCCAGAATAAAACTGATCAGCTCTACCCCAAAGTTAACATCAATAGTGATGTTGACCATACACCCTTGATTTCATGCACTGAGAACACATTTTCTCTCATCCCCCAATCCTGGGTTTAAATTCAGGACCAAGATTCTGTCCCCCCCCCCCACTCATAGCTAATGCTCTAACATTTGAGCCACAAATCCAATTCTGGCTCTTTTTCTTTAATTGGAGATGAGTCTCATGTATTTTCCTGCCCAGACTGACTTCAAATCAAAATCCTCAGATCTCAGGCTCGGAATACAGTTGTCAGCCATCAGTACCCAGCTTGAGAACTCACTTTTCCATTGTAATTCTCCTTTCTGAAACTTCATAGCCACAGTCTTGGGAGAAAAGATTCAGAGAGCTGCCATGCCTACTCCAGTGGAGTCTGCTTAGCATGGGAAACCAGCTTTCAGACCTGAGAATGGGGTTTCAGAGACCCATCTCTGAGTATTGGGACTTCACTGATGTCTACCTCAGAGAACGGGGCTTTACAGAGACCTATCTCTGAGTATTGGGACTTCACCGAAGTCTACCTCAGAGAATAGGGCTTCAAAGAGGCCTACTCCTGGAAAGGCTGGCAAACCCCTGGGAAAGATGTGGTTCTGCTTTTCTTTTCTTTTCTTCACTGTATAAGAGTGCCTATTAATCTTTTACTGTTTCTGCTGCTCATTGTACTTACTCATGTTCAACGTTCCTTTATTCAAAGCTCTTTCTTAAGAGTGTTGACGACTCCAACATCTGATGAATGTCTTAAAAATATGACTAACTCACCAGAGTTAAGTGCTACCCTGAAACCCCTCTTAAGGAGGATAGTAGACAAGTCATAAGTAAATGGGTTTCATGAAGTCACTTTAGCAGAAGGAATTGTCTGTAAGAGATTTACAAGAAGCTGTAGGTGTGGCTAGAACAGAAAGAATGTATGGCAATTGCTGAGATAACTACTTAGGAGAAAGAACTTCCTGTTACTCTCTTTTATTTACTAAGAGACTTGCTAGATCTAGGCCTCCGTAACCTTACTATTAAAGAAGGAACAGCAAAGATCTTATGGGACAATTAAGGCCTCTATAGAAATAAGGTAATGGTTAGATGGTGACAAACATCGAAAACCATTATAGTTCTTAGAGATAAGCCGGAAACAAGTGCCTTTCAGGCGACCAGCTGGTGACCACCCAAGAATGAAGTCCTGCAGCAAGACTGTGTAACCTTTTGCCTTTTCAGGCGTCCAGCTGGTGACCACCCAAGAATGAAGCCCTGCAGCAAGATTGTGTAATCTTTTGCCATTTCTTATGGAGACTTTTGCTATAAAAGTTTGTTATCCTCTGCATTAAATCGCACTCAGCATCCACTCCTAATATGTGTGAGTTGTCTGTTTGCCATCTCCCCCCCCCATTCCAGGTTCCTCCCCTAAGTATCATCCATCGCCCTGACAGAGCCGGTCCGCGGCAGAGAGCCCCCAATTGAAGAAGATTCTATAGAATGCCCTGTCCCATACTCCTAAAAAGGGAGAAATGCTATCTCTCTCCCTTTGATGAAATAATAGATGTTAGATTATTATATGATAATAATAGTAGATATTATTTTAATGCTCTCAATATCTACTCCCATTCCCATTGATACCAGGCTTGGTTGTAGAACTTACTTTGACAAATGACATGTGAGAAGTGATGACATGTGTCTTTTCTGAGCTTTAGCCCTTTGGTTTTCACTCTTTGCATCCCCTGGGAACCTCCAGCAATCAGTCTGGATCCCAGAATGGACACCATGCTGAGTGGAAGATCTGGAATAGGCTTTGTAGCATGAGAGAGAGTAATCAAAATTGTAAGGTATTGTGTCCTTGGGTCTGGTTTCCCATATTAAAATTAAGCTCACATTGAGGTCCCAGCTCTAGGTAGTCTAGGTCTCTTTCTCTCTATTCCCTCCCATTCTTCCTGAATATTTCCTTCTCATTCTTCCTGAATATTTCCTCTTTCTCCTCAGGTGACACCAGTTCTTGAGTCTCCTTATCCTAGAAACTGGTTTTAGGGTTGAACATTGTGGCTTTCTGTTTTACATTTTCTCTTAAGTGTTTCTTCACTTTTGTCTTTCTGGAGTTTTCAGCCAGAAGCTTCCAAGTGTGATGGATCTTCAGATAAAAACCCTCTGCCAGGGCTGAGAATGTGGCACAGTGGTAGAGTGCTTGCTTTACATGCATGAGGCCCCAGGTTTGATTCCTCAGCCCCACATAAGCTGAAAGCGACACTGTAAAAGCTGGAAGTGACATCGTGGCTCAAGTGGGATAGTGCTAGCCTTGAGCTGAAGAGTTGAGGGGCAGTGCGCAGGCCCAGAGTTCAAACCCCAAAACCGACCAAAAAAATGTTTAAACGAAGTAAGCCAGGCCCAAAGAAGAATAGGTCCCATGGTTTCTCTTATTTTCAATAATTAGTACATGTCTGAGACAAGCAGAAACTTTCAGATAAGTTGATGTTAGGCTAAATGAACCCCAAGATAAGAACTCAAATTTTTTTTTCTTTCTTGTGATTGTTTCTATCATATTTATAAGATGATTTCTTTGTTGCTTTGTATGTCCCTCCGCCACGGTATGCCCCCTGTGTTCACTGCACTTGATGTTGGCATACCTTGTGCAGGAGAAGTGAAAAAAAACAAATTATTTAAATTGGGATACAGGTGGATCCATTGCAGCAATGAGAGTGCAAGATGTTATGTTGAAAAACGAACTTTACAACTTTGGCTGGAGGGAGGTCTGAGGAGGGACCGCTGGGTGGGGGCGGGGAGTTGGGAAGGGATGGGAAGGGGAATCAAAGGAGGCCGCCACAATGCTTGATAAGATATGTACTCATTACCTTGCCCATGTAATTGTAACCCATCTGTATGGTATTTACACAATTTTAAAAAATAAATTCCTCTGCCACATCTGCCTTGCTTGCTTTCACTCCCCTCATGTTGGCATTCTAGGAGGCAAGAATAACATGAAGCTCCAGAAACATTTCGGATAGAAAAAGAAACCGCTGCATGGGACGTGAACAGTGTATTACAAGAGATTGGGGGCTGAACACAGGTAGAAGGGATCACAGCTTCAGCCTCAGCTGTGTTCTGAATCATTGCCCTGTTACCAGCTGTAACCCTTTGCTCCAAAATCTATGTGGCGAATTCTGCAATTCTTACTGAATCATCCACACACACAGACTTATTTAGGCATCCAGTATGACATAAAATATACAATTCTTAAATCAGATAAATCTGTACCGGAGAAAATGTGCAGAAAGAACTTCATTTTATCAGGTTCACTTCATTTTTACATGCTTATAATTTGACTGAGAGAACAATATCAAATTCTCTTAGCCTTCACAAAATCAAAATATCCAAACAATACACCACTGTAATGAAAAAAATCTTTTTACTAAAGTGAGTATTTGGAATGGGAAAAATCAAATATTATAAAACTTAAAAATTGATCAAATACCAAAAGAAAAAGAAAGACATTGATCAATAATGAACTACCAATGTGTTTAGTAAATAAATGAAATGTTTGAGATTCTTATCCACATAGGAAATACATAGGAAAATAAAAAGGAAAGTCACTGTGATCCCATCTTACACACCAGAATAGCTATCACCACGCAAATAAACTAACTCCTGGAGAGGTTGAAATAAATAAGGAACTGTGTTTGGTGGTGTGGCATTGTAAACTAGTGCAACACATATGGAGACCATGATGGAAGTTTACTCGATACAAAAAAGACACATATCTTGAAGACCATTATTGCAAATTGTATCTATACTGAGAGAATATAAATCAATATGAACAAACATGTTCATGGCAGCAATATTCATAGGAACCAAACTGTGTAATCAACCTGGATGGTCCATAAAGAGAGAGTAAAGAAAATGCACCTTTCATAGCTATAAACATGTTTGGGTATATAAGAGTAGTGGATGTTTCTACTATATCATTGCTAAATATTTTTGGATACATACCTAATCCTAATTTCACTGAGTTTTGTGGTATTGTGTTTTTTCTTTAATGAAGGACTTCCTTATTGATTTCAGAGCAGTTACAATACGATGAAAATATCATATAAAATGTGCATATTAGATAAAAATTTAAATATGTCAATGAACACATACAGATCATCATATAGAGTTTATAATGTGAGGCAATTTTAAGCAGGCAACAGTAGGGGGAAAATATAATGTTAGAAGCTTAATAACAAATATACAGATATGGAACAATACCAAAAAAGGTGCAACTAATTAGTGCTAACAGTAACAAAACATTTTCCTCAAGTTTTAAAAATGAAACTATTAAAATAATACTTAATAACATCAAATAACTATGGCATGGAAGAAAATATAGCATAGACATATTTCCCCAAAATTTGTTTTATTTTATAACAAATAGATTAAAACAAAATGTAATTACATGTCTGAAGATGATAACACTTTCAAGTGTCATTGATTGAATCCAGCAAAGGAAAGTAACCGACAAGTATAGGGTAAGAACTACCTGGTTTATGGAAGAAGACACTTAGTAGAACTTTGTGAGGAAAGAATGTTCTCCTTTTTCCTCATTAAAATAGGACAGCTACCTTTTGAGAGAACACTTGTAATGTAGTCAGAGCAGTGGAGTTACTAATTTAGGTAGCAATTTATTACTTTTATTCCCTAATCTTGTGATGTGCTTCCCAAATGATGTGTGATCTTAGATTTTCTGAGCCCTTTTTTCACCCAGAGTTTCTAATTCCTCCCCATGACAATGATTCTGCTACTCTCATTTCTTCTTGATTGTCAACTCAACTCCTGTGGCATTTAGTTGCATGAGAAAGAGCTGAAGAAATATGAGGATAGCCTGGTGTCTGAGGTAACATCCACTCCTGTTCGGAGGATCTGGGGAAGGATCACCATGTGGGCCTCATAATCAGATATTAATTGACCTCTTTGGAAATGGAGAAACTCACTCCCTCAGGCAGAATCTGTCATTCCTTGACTTTCTCTGAAGAGATTTGGTAATAGGGAACAATTCAGAGAATGAGCTTTCTCACCACCCACCACAGCCTTGTCAAAATGAACAGGATCAAAATTAAAAGTGGCCTCAGTTCCCATAGGGCTAATCAAAAGTCAAGAGATCATACATTCCTCCTCATCAGGGACCTTCTGGAAGAATAGAGTCTGGGCAAAGTCTAAGATGGAGATAAAATGAGACTGGGCCTAAGGAGGACACAAAAGAATGACCCTCTCTTTGACTACAAGTGAGTTGTGTAGTGAGACATGACAACTTCCTTCATTTATGAAAATTCACTAGATGAGTTATCTCACTGCCACTTTGCAGGAGATCAGTTTCCCAAAAGGAGAAGTTGTTAAATATTGTGACTGTCAGGTTGCTCTGTAGGCTGTTGTCTCTCCCACCCCTTCCCATGCCAGGAATGCATTGCTTCTTTTAGGCACTTAACTACTTGTCCTGACTCTTAGGCAGGAATACCGTAGGCTATTCTTTTGCCAACCTCTTGCATTTGAGGTAGAATAGGCCCAGGCACTGCTCATGCCAAGGGGTAAATTCAAGAAGGTGAGTATAAGCTCATATTTGTATTGAAAAATAATCATATTCAAAGAATTAAAGAAATTAATAATTGAGAGATTTAGGGTTTATAGCCGTTAAATTTAAGTAATTATTACTAACACATCTAGAATCATGGATTAGGAAGAGAACAGTGAAGTAGTTTCAATATAATTTGCAAAAGATACACCATAGCCATAACAGGAGATGAGAGTGTGAAGGAACTATTGGCATAGGTCCATTTACTATCTTAGGAGTGACATTGGATAGGAGGCTTTTAGAATAACTAAAACAGAGGAACTTGCTTGGCACTGGTGGCTCACAGCTGTGATCCTAGCTACCCTGGAGGCTGACATCTGAGTATTATGATTCAAAGCATGTCCAGACAGAAAAAGCCAGAAGTGGTACATGGCTCAAGTGGTAGAGCACTAGCATTGAGCTCCGGGACACTGCCTAGGCCATGAGTTCAAGCTTCAGCATCAGAAATGCAACAACAACAAAACAATAATGATAAAAAGAAATAAAAGAAGGACTTAAAGATATGTGATGAAATGAGGCTGATGTGTAACTGTTTATGGAACCTACAAGGAGACAAAATTTGGAGCAAAATGATATCTATTCATGACTAATCAAGGATGCAAAGCAAATGCCAAATTCCTCTTCTCAAAAACTTGCAAATGTGGGCTGGGTTGGTGGCTCAGTGGTAGAATGCTTGCCTGGCATGCATGAGGCCTTGGGTTCTATTTCTCAGCACCACATAAGCTGAAAAAGCCAGAAGTGGAGCTATGGCTCAAGTGGTAGAGCAATAACCTTGAGCTGAAGAGGTGAGGGACAGCGCCCAGGCCCAGAGTTCAGGCCCCATGAATGGCCATAAAAACAAAACAAAAAAAACTAAACTAAACTTCCAAACATATCTTTTCTTTTACAGGAATTCTTATCTAGCTCAAGGTGATCAGAACTTCTGTAGAATTTTCCTGTTGAGATGTAATGTGCCTAACTGTACTGAAGCTAATCATGGCTAGGAAAGTATGGACTGATACGTTTGTTGTATTTTTCCTCATAAATATATAATATTATCAGGTATTATATGAAATATATTTCATAATAAACAATATATTATACATTATATATAATATATTAAATATACAATAATATAACATATATATTAACAGACATCCTTATTTTAGAGTTAGGAACAAGCAACATATTAAAAGAAAAATGCTTTAATCTCCGAGTAATTTCTCTACCACAGGACAATTCCAAGTTTCATTCTTATTACCCAAAGAGCAACCTAGGAAAGCGATGCCCATGGAGGTGGTTCCCTGGATTTTGGAAACTGTTATTGCATATATATATATATATATATATATATATATATATATATATATATATATATATGAAATATTGTTTTATACTAGTGAATATATCTAAAACTATAATAACAGATAAATAAGTGAACACCTATGTGCACACACACTCAATCACTTTCAAATATAAGAATTTCTTTTCTATGCTGCCTATTCACCTACAGAGAGAGTACATGAGTTGCCATTGAATTGTCCTGGAAGTTCTTTATCTGGCTACTCTAGCTTCACATCCTTTGTTCTCTAAGTAGCCAGATGTTATGTGTTCAACATACTTATTACAGGCAAAAGTATCCACCCTGACACACAGAGAAAGTTGGATTTCCGAAATGCCACAAATAAGTGGGAGGTACACAGTACTTTTCAAAATTGAATAGATTACATATTTGTTATTAAGCTCGAAGAAAAAATATTCAATGTAGGATGAAACACTTCAGAAACTACAGTTTAAATTACGTATAACCACGTGGAGGTAGCTCATGCCTGTAATATTTGCTAATCTGGAGGCTGGAATATAAGGATCACAGTTCAAAGCCAGGTTGAGAAAAGTCCCCGCGGGACACATATCACCAATTAATCATTGAAATCTAAAATTGATTCTGTGCCTCGAAGTTGTAGAGAGCTAACCTTGAGCAAAAGTCATCAGAAGCAGTGCCCAGGCTCTGAGTTCAAATTCTGTAATAGATAAGAAATAAAATAAAAAATAAATTACATATAATTTTTTACCAACTCTGTAAAAGGAAAATAGGATATGATACATGGCAACATAAGACTTCAAGTTACAAAGTTCCAGGGCATTTCCTCACTATTGACAACTAGGAGTAATCCATATCCAAAAAAAAAAAAAGATGAATGATTTATAACAAATTTCAAAATACGTTATACAAAGTAAATGCAATAAACATGCATTCCACAGTCTAGTAACATCATATTGTGTAAACAAACTGATTAACTGATTCATGAAAACCAATACTACGCAGTTAAAAAATCCAATATCTCAGGTGTCAACTTAGCACAATACTTTCAATCTATGATGTCTGTTTTGTATATTATCCACTCCAATCCATCCCACAATGGCAGAAAGCTCTTCCTGAGAAAGTCCAGAGACCTGTCTACTGTGAGTGCTCAATGTAGACCTGTTCCCATTCTCTATTATTTGGGCATGTGATGGACTGAATATCTGATAACTTGGAAAAGGCACAATTTGGGACTGGCTTCCAGTAATGATATTTTAGTTCTCAGAAAAAAAGGAAATTGAAGACAGAGGGAAAATTTACCAGATCCCTGAACGATTTCTATCATTGTGCTAAAACTGTACCCTTCTACTGACACTTGAACAAACGTCAGCAATTGTCACACCAACCACATGTCCAAAAAATAACTTTCCAAATATTGACCTGTTTTACTTTGGTAAATCAAGTCACAATATTGTGGCCATGTTTTACTTAAACTATTAGCTATATTTGGCCCAAGGGATAATTGACCTTACCAATTTCTTAAATTTTAGGTCATCACATACTCACTTCGTAGCCCTTAAACATTAAAAATACCTATCCATATAAGACTGCATTACATACTTATTACTGTTTTTCTTCATTTGTCATGTTTTACATATTTGTGTATCCCAGGGCTTAGTTCTGTAATGTTCATTCTCATGGTTGTTATCACTGAATACATGTAATTATTTCTGTTTTTTTCTCTCCAGCTCTGTTTTTTTCTTTAATTTAAAAGTCCTTAATAGAATCCTGTTTACTGACAACTAGCTACTGATTTTAACAAACTAAAAAGATCCTATTCCACGTTACTATTTAATTAAGTGTTAACTCTTCTAGTTGTCTTGTCAAAATAGCTGGCAGTCATTTCAAACTTACATACTTTTCACACCTCATATTTAATCTATGACCAGGTTTCAACAAATTAACTCACAGAATATTTTAGGAACCATACATACATAAAATATGTTTGCTAGTATATGAGTTAAATTCAGAGCCTAGGTTCTTTTACTTTTCCTTTTTGCTCAGGCTGGCAGGCTTCCATTTGAATAACAGCTCAACTTTTAGCTTTTTTGGTTTTTAGTTGAAGATAAGTGTGTCGTGGTCCATTTAACTAGTCTAGCTTGAAACTATGATCCTCTGTTTTCAGCCTTCTAAATAGCTAGATTTAAAGGCATGCACCACGAAAATCACCCCTATTATGTTTGAATGAAAAATAAATTTAAAGAATTAATATTTCATGGGACCTATGTTTCTTTGGGCTTGGGTTACTTCACTTAATACAATTTTTCCAAGTCTTTCCATTTCCTAACAAATGAGGCAATGTCATTCTTTCTGATGGAGGCATAGATTTCCATTGTGTATATATACCACAATTTCTTGATCCATTCATCTACTGAGGGGCATCCCATGGTTTCCTTGATTTGCAATATCTAGTATATGTAGGAGTCAAGCAGAAAAGGTCAGAAAAAAAGTGGATTCAGGTGGACCTGTTGCAACAATGAGAAGTACAAATTGTCATGTCAAAAAGGAGCTTTACAATGTCGGTGGGGGGAGAGCGGGGTGGGGAAGGATTGGGTGGGGGGGTGGGGGGAGGCTGGGAAGGGAGGTGAAGGGTAAACAAAGGAGGAGGCTGCAATGCTTGGTAAGAAATGTATGCATTATCTTGCCCATGTAATTGTAACCCCTCCGTACAGTATGCTCACAAATAAAATTAAATTAAAAAAAAAGTGATGTTAGGAAAATGAACCCTAAGATATGTATTCAAATGTTTTTTTTCTTTCATGCATTTGTTTCTAAACCATTTATAAGATTATTTCTTTGTTGCTTTGTATGTCCCTCCCCCACAGTATAACCCCTGCTTTCACTGTATTTGATGTCGGTATAATTTGTGGAGGGGAAGGAGAAAAACAAGTCGTTTCAATAAGGATAAATGTGGACCCGTTGCAACAATGAGAAGTACAAGTTGTCATGTCAAAAACGAACTTTACATCTTTTATGGGGGAGGAGGATTAGGTAGGGGGCGGGGGGAGGCTTGGAAGGATGGGAAGGGGAAACAAAGGAGGAGTCTACAATGCTTCATAAGAAATGTACTCATTATCTTGCCCTTGTAATTGTAACCCCTCTGTACAGTATTTTCACAATAAAAAAGAACGAATATTTCTAATATTTTCAAATCAGTATGTTTTCATTTACACTAAAACACATTGCCTTAAATGTTTTTTGTTATTCCAGCTCTCTCACCAAGAAAGGAAAGGAAAAAATTCACAACCAAAGAAGCTCTGAATGTACAAATGGTCAAGCCTGCAAGCCACAATTTCTTTGCTGGGAAATAACAAAGGATGATATCGTCTAAGGCAAAGCAGGAGAAAATGCTCTTCACTGAAGTTACTGGAAGTTGATGAAGATGAGGAGGAGCAACTTTATTCAGAAAGTATAACAGTGTTTGCTGTTGTAGGATGATTCTATTGGATAAGTGTAGCCAATCTTAGAGGATGTTTATAGTGATGAGGAGAATATTTGAAGGTGCATATGTGATTACAAAGGTGAGCTTTCTTGAAGATATATGTTTGTAGCATAGTTTGTATACTTTTGAAAAAGAGGCAAGATAGGGATGTTGACATTCCTTGTATCTTTCACAGTATTAAATTAAAACCAGTTTTATACAAATATTATTCATAGTAATTATAGAATATCACTAATTATGCAAATATTACAAATATATCATTTATGTTATGTAATATACCAATACATATATTATGAACACATAATTTAATTTTTCTACTTGTCTGTCCAGGAATTAAACTAGGAATATCTTTGAAAATTGATAGCAAAGTATGGTCCTTAGAATTTTATGTAACATATAGTTTTATCTAATAATTAGTTATTTGTCCTGAATTGGTTTAGAAATGAAATTTTGTAATATAATTGAACATTCAAAAATAATTATGTAAGAACATGCCATGGATGGAATTAAAAATGTAACATGACTCATGTCTGTAATCCCAGCTACTTAGGTGCCAAGATCTGAGGAGAGATATATGAAGCCACTCTGAGTGAAATGGCTCAGGGACAACATCCAGAGCATAGTTCAAGCCTCAGTACTGGCACAAAAATAAATTATGTGACTAAAACATACAAATACATGTATTTAAATACAGATGTCATTCCTTGTATCCTTCACAGTATAATACTAAAACCAGTTTATACATATATTATTTATAGTAGTTATAAAATATCAGTAATTATTCATATATTATATATATATCATTCTTATGTTATGTAATATATTGCATATATTATGCACACCAATTTTATACTGATAACACTAATATCCATTAAATTGATATATGTTTTAGAATAGGGAATAAATTTTCTTTGGTAAAACAAGGAAGAAACTAGTCACAAAAATTATTCATTTTGTATTATATATCCATAGCAAACTATTCCTTGTGTATTCAAGGTACTTAATGATAAAAGCCTGTGTTCATCATCAATACAGCTGTCTTTGACATGGATTTGTTCTCCTTAAGCAATTACTCCTGGAACAATAAACAGTGGAAACTGAATGATGTTCATTCTGTTATTACATTTGGAATAAAAATCACTTCCAATGTCATTACCCAGACCCTTTCATTTAAAATACTTATATTCTGTAGCAATGTTATTGCCATTATAACCATAATTAGGAAGAAAATGTGAGATCATCTACTCAATAGCTCTTGAAAGGTCAGAATATGCCTGGTAAAAAACCTGGATTTGAATTATGGGTCTACATCTGGACAGTCTTAGGTACTTGGAAAATTTGTTTGGCCTTGTTGCCTACTTCTAATTTTAATAAAATACTTAGGGCTGGGAAGGTGGCTCAGGGGTAGTGTGCTTGCCTTGCATGCATGAGGCTGTGGGTTCGATTCCTCAGCACCACATAAACAGAAAAAGCCGGAAGTGGTGCTGTAGCTCAAGTGGTAGAGTGCTAGCATTAAGCTGAAGAGCTGAGGGACAGCACCCAGAGTTTAGGTCCCATGACTGACTAAAAGATAATAATAAAAAAATAAAAAATAATTAATTTCCTAACTTGAAGAACTGTCATAAGCATAAAATTACACTAATGCATGTGCAGTGCTTGGAATGGTGTCTGCACATTTTGTACTAGGTCCCATAGAAGTCAACTTCCATCAACATGGTCACAGCATCCTTCCTGCAGGCCTTAAGAAATATATACCCAATTGATATTAATATCTGTGAAAATTTGTCTTTATTAAAAAAAAGTCTTGTCTTCATATGAAACGAAGAAATAATGTTAGGGCTGTCCTATGGCTTTTACTCTGAAGTAGTTTTGCCTAAATTTCATTCTTACTCTATTAGTGGTAGCAGTAGCATTCTTTAATACTACCCTTCATATTTCTAGTTGTGTGTTCCTTTTGGAATACTATTGTAACTTAGTTTATAATCTTTGTTATCAGAATAAATAAACCTAAACTGCTGATGTTTTCAACAAAGAGAAAATATTAGGTGTGCATTATATTTTATGTTCTTAATAGTTTCCTGAAATTATTCCTTTTGGATTATATATCCCTATCAATCTACTTTTTATGATTTCTTATATGATATATATAGATTTCTTATATGATTCTTACATGATTTCTTAGATATCCATAAATAAAACAGCTCAGAACAGGAAAAGAGTAGGTAAGAAGTCATAAAAAATAGTATTATGGTGGTCTTAATGGCTACGTGTAAAGCACATATAACAAAACTGTTGGAAGATTCAATTTCTCTTTTTGCTATTATCTCACCTTCTTTGTAGCAAGGTTCTCACTATGAAGTGCCAAGTGGTCTGGACATTTCAAGCCTTATCTCAGTGACAGAAGTGATGGGATTATGGAAATGTTCTCTCATGACTGGCTTTTAGGAAGCTCACAATAAAGCAATACCAATACACATAAATAAACTTTTGTGAGTGATGTGTATTCACTTCCTCAACTGCCAAAATTAAATTCATATACCAAAACAGCAAGTTACTTACTTTATAATATATGCAGTTCAACTGGCATCACTAACACCTCCATAAATCAAATGCAAACTAAAAGCTCTACTTCAAAAACCAACTTCAAAGGCAGTGTTGGAAATACAAGAAGATAAACAACAAATCTAAAGTAGTGAGATCTTTAACCCTGGCAATGAGCAATGATAGCTGAAATTTTAACCAGGCTTGAAAAGTTCGAGTGACCACTAATTATGTGATTAGAGTTGCAGAGTTGACCTTGGGATCAAGATTGGAGGCAAAATTCAAAGGCAGTAAGGTTGCCACAGTATTGTAGCTCGATACAGTGTGACCCTCCCTGATAATGATAAAGCATAGAGTAGAAGCTAAGTCAGTAAAATGTATAGGAAGGATTCTCCACTGAGAATAATTGCAGGGGGTGATCATCACTCTTGCTTTGAAAATGTACAGCCCATTATTCTACTTTAAGCTCTAGCGTAATTCTGATATAAAGACAATTATGACACAACAATGTGCCATTAGTGCTGAGCAGTGTGGGTGTATATTACGCTAACATATGTAAAATCCTTAGAGGTATGGAATGGCCTGACCCTCACACTTCGTTCTATGTTGTTGAGTTTCATGGAGAAATGTTCATAATTAGGCAATTCACACTCATCTAAATCTGATTCAGTCAACTGAGTTAAGACATTAGGATCATTACTCCAGTGACGTGGTTTTGTAACCTATGAATAAATTAACATTATTTCACAATGTATATATTTTCTGAAAATTTATGCAATATCAAGTACAAAATATACAAAAAGACAATTATCCATCTCTTTATATTATTAAAAATAAAGATACATCTGAATTGTACTTTCTTGCTAGAAAATCACAGGATGACTGCTGATGTTTGCTATCTTTCGAGGTGCTCCTATACACTTCTGAATCTTGTTCAAGGAGGTGTTTTTCCATAGTTTGTTTTGAGGTGATCAGAATATCAATACTGTAACTAACAACAACCATGGAACAGCAAAGATGATGGGATACCTGGCCAAAAATCTGAGAAATCACAGGAAGTGATAGGAAAGAAGACACCAGAGGACCCACAGCCTCATTGCCAGCTTCTGGATCCCAAAATCCTGCTTAACATGCTTTATATTCATTCTACTACAGGGGTGGGAGGTGGTCAGTGCCTACAGGTATGTCCACAAACTGAGGCATCAATCTAGCTTGTGGTTACAACTATTAACATGAGGTATTGTTTGTATACATAATGATAAATCCCTTTTTGTTAGAGAGCCGAAGGGAGCAATAGTCATTACAACCATAGCAGACATCCATCCTGTCTCCAAATTCTTAATCTTTTAGTGTCCAACAGCTCTAACTTAAATACTCGAGGTAATAACTCATACCCTTTTCTTCCCTTGACTGTTTGACCTTCCCAGAGCACAGTTCTCAGCTTTTTGATTGCTGTTTGAGATGGCTTCCCAATCTATCCTTTCCAGGTCTAACAGTTTGACTGTAGATTCCGTCACAAGTACTGTTGCAGTCAATAGTCAGGAACCTGAAACATGAGAATTAGGAGTTGAAGAAAGCCTGGTCTAAACTGCAGAATCTTGTCTCCAAAGAAAAAAAATTCTATAAATTTATATAATGGAACAAATAGATCATTGTTAATGGAAATAAAATTTTGGCAGAAGTTTTAAACACGTACATATGTATGTATATTTAAACTTGGAGAAATAAAATTTCAAGTGGTATTATATGCAAGTTTCAGTCTACCTGCCACCTACCTATTTACCGACACGCTTATTTCTGGTTAGTCTTCACAAAACACTGTTTTCTTACATAAGTACCAAAAAATTGCAAAACAAAAAGTACAAAAATTGCAGTATCATAATACAAGTGTAGTTTAATCCCTACCAAAATAATTTAGAGAAAACATGCATTAAGTTAATGGCATTGAGTACTGCTCAAGAAGGAGAGTCTAGAAGAATGTGTATATTTTGTAAATTGTGTGTGTGTGTGTGTGTGTGTGTGTGTGAGTGTGTGTGAGTGTTCCATAAGAAAATAATCGAGTCAGAAGTAGACATATTATTCTTGCTTAGTCTTTTTGCTCAAAACTGCCACTCTATTACTTGAGCCACATCTCCACTTCTGGATTTTTTTTTTTTGCCGGTTGTGGACCTGAACTCTGGGCCTAGGCTCTGTCCCTCAGCTCTTCGGCTCAAGGCAAGCGCTCGACTGCTTGAGCCCACAACACCACTTCTGGCTTTTTCTGTTTATGTGGTGTGAGGAATCGAATCCAGGGCCTCATGCATGCAAGGCAAGCACTCTACCACTGAGCCACCTTCCCAGCCCTGGATTTTGGTTTCTTTTTTTTTAATTTAATTTTATTTTATTTGTGAACATACTGTACAGAGGAGTTACAAAATATTGCAGCATTATTTACCATAGCTAAGATATGGAACCAACCCAGATGCCCCTCAGTAGATGAATGGATCAAGAAAATGTGGTATATATACACAATGGAATTCTATGCCTCCATCAGAAAGAATGACATTGCCCCATTTGTTAGGAAATGGAAAAACTTGGAAAAAATTATATTAAGTGAAGTAAGCCAGGCCCAAAGAAACATAGGTCCCATGGTTTCCCTTATTTGTAATATCTAGTATATGTATGAGTCAAGCGGAAAAGGTCAGATAATGTGATGTCAGGAAAATGAACCCTTAGATGTGTATTTTAATGTTTTTTTCTTTCATGCATGTGTTTCTAATGCATTTATAAGATTATCTCTTTGTTGCTTTGTATATCCCTCCCCCACAGTATAACCCCTGCTTTCACTATATTTGATGTCAGTATAACTTGTGGATTTTGGTTTCTTAATGGGAGAAATATCTCACAATTTTCTGCATGGGCTGTTTTAAACCAGAATTCGCAGTTTTTGACCTCTAAAGTAGCTAGGTTTTAAAACATGAGTCACTGGTGGACAGCACTATGATAACTTTTTGCATGTTTGAATACATTTTAAAGTAAGACATATATGTTACTTGTGAGAATGACGAAATAGTAATTAATGTTTAACAGAATTTAAAGCATACAAAACTGAGAATGGCAAGTAGTTGAGAATTGTATGGAATAAATCAAAATTACCTGTGACAGTTTTCATCCAGTGCACAGTAATGATCGCATTGTTGGACCCTAAGGCCATTAGATAGCTGAGCTCCAGCTGGCTGCTATGCTCATTAGGCCAGCTAGTGCTTTTCACAAAAATGTGATGATGGATGGCAAGGACCATTTTCAAGATCAGAACCTGAAATATTTCTATTGATCTAGAAGGGGCAACATACCAGGACAAGAAATGTGATTAACAGTGATTAACAGCAAAAACCATCCAATCCAAGGAAGACAGAATAACTCTTTCTATATCTGAAAAGAGTATGACAAAGAATCATGGGCTGAATGTGATGGTCAATGTCAATAATCTCTGAATTTGGGAGGCTGATTTAGGAGTAGGCTTGGGACTAGTCTAAATTTTAGGCCAACAGAAGGACACATAGTAAAATGCTATCTTAAAACAACAACAACAAAAGACTCAATGACTGGGAATGTAGTAGAGTGCTAGGGTAGCATGCATAAAGCACTTGATTTGATTCCTCAGTATGACATAAGCAGAAAAACTTGAAGTGGTGCTATGGCTCAATTGGTAATGTGCTAGCCTTGAGCAAAAGATGCTCAGAGAGAGTGCCTACGCCCTGATTTCAAGCACCAGGGCTAAAGAATTCTTTATACTCCATAGAAAATTGTGCTGTTGTACATTCATAATAAACTTTGTTAGGAAAAAGTAAAATAAATTAATGTAATATTATCTGGCATTGGACAGGACATAGTGAGATCTGAAAATGATTGCTGCCGATGGTTCCTTGATACAACTTACGTTACAGATACACTTGCCATATTGTGAATTTTTAAGGATACAATCGTGGGTTTTTTTCTTTTTCAAAATAATTGTACTGCCAGGTGCTAGTGGCTCACACCTGTAATCCTAGCTACTAAGGAGGCTGAGATTGAAGGTCTCTTTTCAAAGCTAGCACTGGTAGGAAAGTCTGTGAGACCCTTATCTCCAACTTAAGGGTCAGAAAATGTGAACTGGCACTTTTGCAAGCCTTGAGCTGAAGAACTGAGGGAAAATGCCCAGGCCTAGCGTTCAAGTCCCACAACTGACAAAAAAATACTAGTAATAATAGTAATTATATAATTACTATTAAGGTGTTATATATAAGGGCTACCAATTCATAATTTTTTTCTTTGCTAAAAGAAACACATATCCATATACATTACCAACAGTCAGGATTTGGCCATCTACTTTACTGCTGATCTCTGGGTGTAGAGGCAATGTGTAATACAAAACAATACAAACCAGTTCTGACTATAAATAATTTTTCTCTACACATCTTAAAAATCAATGCTGACAACATGAAATAAAAAATCCCTAAGTTTAAAACATTCTTCTAAACAAGTTAGAGAAATCCTGATAAGAATAATTTCAGAGAGCTTGAACTCAGGGCCTGGGTTCTCTCTCTGAGGTTTATTACTCAAGGCTATTGCTGCCACTTTGAGCCACAGTGCCACTTCTAGTTTTCTTGTGGTTAATTGAAAAGAAACGACTCACCAGCTTTCCTCTCCAAATTGGCCTTGAACTAGGATCTAGAGATCTCAGCCCTCCGTGTAGCTAGGAATATAGGCATGAGTTCCTGGCACCTGGTTAGAATAATAGCTTACCTGAGACAGAGGCCAGTTAATATTAAATGTCAATCATGTTTTACTTTGTAAAATAAAGTTAACTGAAATGACTTTCACTAAAAATAAGGAATCAAGTGTATAGGTGGGTTACAAAGTTCTTACCAGAAGCTACATATTTTCCTTTTTCTTTCTTCCAAAATTGTGTGGTTTCCAGAATCATACCTTATCTTTCCTTGTTATTTCTTTAGTTTATTTCATACATGCCCACAGCTTATTCAACTATAATTTATTTATGTGAAGAGCTTTCAAATATCTATTTTCAGTACAAACTCCTTGTATGCATCTTTCATTCATATACTCAACTGTCATAAAAACTTGAGAAACAGTATTCATCTCTTTTCATTACTGGATATTATTAATGAGTAAGTAAAATTTAGGAAAATAAAGAATAACATCAATAAATATAACATGATTTTAATACTACTGTTAAACATAAATATAATGTTGCTATTTTCTGAGCAATTTAATAAAAACCTCAAAGAAAGAAATAAACTTATTTGAGTGTTGATATTGTGGTTCAAACTCTGATATTGTGGTTAAACCTTACCTTCTCACTTAAGCTTTTCCCCTAACTGGTGGTGCTCTATACTTGAACCACAACTCCCTTTCAAATTTATGTGGGGGATTATATAAAGATAAGAAGCTTGTGGAATAAAAATCATTTGTATCCCTATCTTGGGGTTCATTTCACTTAACAGCATCTTATATGATTATATGGTACCCTGTATTAGTTACTTCAAGTAAGGGAAACCATGGGACCTATGGATATTTGGGCCTGGCTTATTTCACTTACTATATTTTTTTCACATCTTTCCAATTCCTAACAAATGGGATGATGTCATTCTTTCTGATGCAGGAATAGAATTCATATATATATATATATATGTATGTATGTATACATACATACATACATGTGTATGTATATATCTGTATGTATATACATACACATATATGTATGTATGTATATACATACAGATATATACATATATATATGTGTACATATATATGTATATGCATATATATACAAGAAAGTGTGGCACATATATATGTATATATATACACATAGGTATATATGTATATATTCCATACATATGTATATAAGTATATATCCATTCATTTACTGAGGTGCGTCTGAGTCCGTTTGATATCTTAGCTATTGTAAATAATGCTGCATTATACATACTTGTGCTGGTAGCTTAGTATGTTCTTGTTTTTGATCATTTGGTAAATGCCCAAAAGTGGGATATCTGGGTGAGCTCTAAGTGGAGTCTTGGAAAAAATTATATTAACTGAAATAAGTCAGACCCAAAAAATCATAGGTCCTATACTTTCCCTTATTTGCAATAAGTAATATATATCTGGGACAAGAATAAAAGTTCAAATAGTATGTACATATGACCAGATAAGATATTCTTAAGCAAATTGAACTACAAGATAAGGATTTATAATATAACATCTGATTTTTTTGTTTCTTTGTATGTTCCTCCACCATGGTATAACCCCTGTTTTCTCTGTATTCAGTGTCAGTGCCCTGTATCTTGTATACACAATTCTCTAGCTTTGGGCGGGGAAGGGAAAAAACAAGTTGTTAAAATTGGGATACAGGCTGACCCATTGTAGCAATGAGATACACAATACATGATGTTGAAAAAGGAACTTTGCAATTTAGGCAGGAAAGAGGGGAAGGTGGGAGTGGAGGAGTAGTTGTGCAGGTGGGAAGGAAGGAAGGGTAGGGGAAAACAAAGGAGGAGGTAGCAAGGCTTAATAGAAAATTACTCATTACCTTGCTCATGTAACTATAACCCCTCTATACATTATTTTTCAATAAAAAACCTCTTTTAAAAAAAGGTGTCATGTACACCTAATAGAGTAGCCTACATCTGTAAACCCAGCTGATCAGGAAGGAGAAATGAGGCTAGGCCAGAGAAAAAACTGCCAAGACATCCATCTCAACAAATGAGCTGGCCATAGTGGTTCACATCTGCAATCCTAGCTAATTGTGTGGGAGACATAAGAAGCAATCTAAGATCATTCAGTCAATCTAAGATCAGACCGGGCAAAAAGTTCAAAACTTCAAGTAAATAAAATGGAGTAGAAGTATGGCAAAAGTAATTGAGCTGCTTGTTGCTATAAAAATAAAGTCCTATCTAGCAAGCAGAGAACACCTGAATAGAACCCTAGTAATACTCCTCTCTTCCACCAAAAAGCCTAAATAACTTTTTCTCATTTGAACATCTAATTTCAAGGCCACTGAAAGATTAGAGATGGTGATATTCTCTTTAAAATTATGTATTCAAAGGAGACAAAGTTATTTAGGCTTTGAAAGAATTGACTAAGAAGTAAAATGCATGTGATTTTTGTTAGCTCCATAATTCTCAAAAATATAAATTATATTCAAGTATTGAATATATACCTATATGTGTACAAATATCCATGTATGTATGTATATACATGTATATGCATATATGTATATATATATATACACGTGGTTCATCTCTTTTCTGTGTAGCAAATGGTACAAATGAAACTGTGCAATCACTACTCAAACGCATGAATAAACAAAGAGAATGAGCATAGAACTCATATTTAGGAATCTATGGCTAGGCGATAACACTGACAATCTTTTACATCACTTTGCATGTGTCACTTACTGCAGTACAGGGACAGTACAACAACAATGGGATACCAGGCAGAAGAAAGGAGAAATGAGAGATACAAATAGTACAATACTCTTTCTGATGGGTAAGTAGGATTTCCTCTGTGTGTGTGTGTGTGTGTGTGTGTGTGTGTGTGTGTGTGTGTGTGTGTATTACATTTTCTTGAATCATTTCTTTCTTGAGGGGTATCTGGGTTGATTCAGTAAGCATGGTTGTGCTGAAATATTTACTATATCCTGGTTTGTATTCTTTCAGGTAAATGCCTAGGAGTAGAGTTGCTGGATCATATGTAAGTGGCTAGTCAAAACAGGGGTGAAGGGGGAAAAGCTACAAGAATGACCAGGAGAAAATGGAGGAAGTGCTCAGAGTAATCTAGTAAATATCCTACAAAATTAAGAAGAGTGAAGGAAGAGGTACATAGAGGAAGGATGTGAATGTTGAAAGGGTTGGCATTGATCAAGGTATATTGTACGCAGAAACTGCCTTGTTTACTAACTCCTTTGCTACTTGAAATAATAATTTAAAAATCATGTCCCCAAAATATTATGCAATTAGAAGCCAACCATAAGAATCTGCTCAGATCACCTCTAGGGTCTACAAATCTGTTTTGGTTAGGATAATTTTTAGAACAACACTAATGATACATATCATCTGAAGAAAATTTAATGATTTCCAGCTATTTAAGATAATCATTTTTGGAGATATGGCTCAAGGGGCAACTTGTTACCTAGTGAGCAATGCTTTCAGATATTGAATTCAATGTTGATCTTGAACAAAAGTAAAAACAATCAATAAAAGTCAGGCACTTTCCATGGCACTTGTAGCTCATGAGTTTAATCCTACCTTTAATCATAAGGCAGAGATCTGGGAATCTCAGTTCAATGTCAGTTTGGATAGGAAAATCTGTGAGACTCTCATCTCCAATTCACTGCCAAAGAAAGATGGAAGTGGAATCATGGCTCAAGTGGTAGAATGCTAGCCTACAGCATAATGCTCAGGGATAGAACCCAAACCTTGACTTCTAGCCTTAGAAAAGTGCATATACATACACACAGGAAGTAAGTCACTCAAGTTCTCAACCTTCCATTTCCATAATCCTAACTCTAATCCTGGTGAGAACCCTGAGAGTAACCTTGATGATAATAGTAACCCAATCCTAAAATTAATGGAATATGTATCCTAACAGATACTCGTGGTCTTTGAAATGATTTATTTGCACTTTGCACCAAATCCTACAGATTCCCTGAATTGGACTCTGAAATCGTTCCCTATTATGAATATTAACCTCAAATCTTCAAATCATGAAAACTATCATAGTTTCCACTGATCTTAACTTTTACTGAACTCCTATATCTCTAAAAAGAAGTTGCAGGTTTACTTAAATTATACTCTATTTCCTAACCCTAACTATATATCTAAACCTTACTAGAAACATAACTCTAAATTTAACCCTATTGAACCCTGAACAGGAAAACTCTGTAGTTTTTGTTAAATTTCACACTTATTTTACTTGAAAATGTTAGCAGAAAACTCTCAGTTTTACGTTAAAGCTTACCCTTCCCTACCCCTAAGTCTAACCTGAACTAGAACAGTAACCATAACCATAATACTAATAGCCTTTGGATTCTAAAATCCATACAAATACATTAGATTTATTCATCCTAACTTTGATTCAACTAATCTCTCTAAAAATAGTTTGTAGTTTTACTCATTATGTTGCCATTTTTGTAACCCTAACCTTAACTGGAATATTGAGGCTAACCCTCACACTAACCATATCCTAATCTTAATATAATTAGCAGGTTCATATTTCACATTCGTCCTAATTCTCACATGACTTGTTATTCAAAGATAGTTTCAGTTTTACACTAAACTTATCATTGCCCTAATGCTAACACTAACCACAGCTGCAACTGAAACCTCACTTTCACCCTAATGATAGTCCAATTCTAATGTTTAAGAAAAATAGTCTAGTTTTAATCAGTTTGCACTCTGGAAATGAGTTTCAGATTGCCCTGATTCCCACAAATTTTCTGACTCTTCCTCTGAAGTTATCTTGTTCCCTAACATGAACCATTATAAAATAACTTGCCCTCAAATTCTATTATCAGAAAAAATACTGTAGTATCCATTGATCCTACATTTTCCTGAACCCCTGTAGCCTAAAACATTTTCGGATTTACTTACCATCTAGTCCATTACTTAACGATCTTAACCTAAACTGGATGGAAAAGTCTCATTTATTCATTAAAAAATGATCACTAAGAAATAAATATAATGAAAATACTTTAGTTGCATCTCAATCTACTTAAAATAGATTGGTTACTATTATCATCAAGGTTACTACAGTCTCAATTTGTTACCAAAATATTAGTGTTCAGGAATATCACTCATTTTAAGAAAATGACTAGTCAAACAAAGCTTATATTATATTTGAAATTTAAAAAATGAAAAGGATACCCAGATTAATGACCTTACTCAGACATTCAGAGATTCGAAAAATGTAGAAATATCCTCATTTATGTAGGTCAAACATGGAAGAGAGGATATGGCAAGCCCAAAGTCACATACCAATGGCAAACAAAATCCCATGAAGTTTAAATCAGTCTTAAAAGGGAGATTTGGGCATAAAGGGAGTAGGGCAGAAGAATGGAGATGGAAATGGTGGAATAATACAGTCATATAACTCAATATACATAACTGAAAATATAAGTAGGAAACTTGAAGGGATATGTGGGGTTGGGGTAAAGGAAGAAAGAAAAATAGAAAGGTTGACAATTATCCAGATGCATTGTACATTGAAATGCACATATTCTCTATTCAACACTGACATGATGAAGCAAAACCCCTTTGGACAATTAGCTAAAAATTAATTTTTTTGAAATTTTAATGTTAATGGACCAGATGCATAAAACTTTAGAGATAAATAAGAGGATAGCACTTACATATTTTTGAGGCTTGTACTCCTTTCAATATACAAAAATTAGTGTGACAAGTCTACTCTGAATGTTAATTGTGTTTTGCCAGTTCTTCTTGCAAGTTGCTTAAAATATAGAGAACCAATTTCCAATATCCCTACACTTCCAATAAAAAAAATCATATAGACCTTTGGGTTTTTCACTTGTTTCTAAATATCTTAATGTAATGTATTGGAACTAATTTCATTCCACATTTAAATTTAAATTTTAGGTCACTAAATTCTTTTCAAATCCTCTCACTCCATCACAGGTATGGATAGATAACTGATGTGGGCAGAATCAGAACTATTCAGAAGGTTGTAAATAGATGCTTACCTAGTTTTCTCTCTTCTGGAGCATAGAATATAGATTGTCTTAACTGGAAAAAGTTTGCCTTCCCAGGTTTTCTGCATATGAACATTCCATCAACATTTGGTTATTAGAGGATTATTCAAGATTAGCTAAATGTTGATTGATAATGACTGAGCTTGACAGAAAGGTGAGGGAAAACAATCTGCACTTCAATGAGGTTCTGACTTGTGTTTCACAAAGGGTTATGAAAGCTCTCCATTAGAAATCTAGCAGCTGTGCTTTTAAAAATCCTTGCATGGTTAAACTTTCTGATAATGTCTCAATTCAAGTACTTCTCCTTGGAGTTCCATACTATTCAAGATGCTGTATTAGATCCTTTTACATTTTGCAGACAGCTCTTGGTGATGAAATTTGAGCTTTTCAAAATTGCTCTCCCAATTCCATCCACAAAATAAAGACAAAAAAGACAAAAAAAATTGAAAAAAATGTGTATCTGTGATAGTGCATATACTTTTATTTTCCATTACAAACATAAAATGTAGTAAAATGTTTCATAGCAATTACTCTGAACTAGGTTGTGGACACATTCTAATGTAAATAATATACTGTGTTCAAGTAAAAAGTTTGAGGATCCAACATTTTAATATGCCTGTGGTCCTAAAACCAATATCTTACTGATATTGACTGATAAATACAACTTCCCATAAGTACAGAAGTTTTCCTTGTATCTTTTTAATATATATTTTTATTGTAAAGACACTGTACACAGGGGTTACAGTTACATAAGGAAGGAAGTGAGCACATTTCTTATTGAGCATTGTTACCAAATCCTTTGTTTTTCCCCTACCATCCCTTCCCTTCACATCACCCAAATCCTCCCTACAACCCCCCCCCATAGTATATACTCTGATAGGATACTCTCCTGCTACTTTGGTTGGAGTCTACAAGAGCAAGCATTCCATGGGGAGCAGGGTGACACCATACGACCTTTACTTACTGAGATTTCCGAATGACTTCCTATCACTTGTACTGCATTTTGTAAGTCGAATCTCATGTCTTAAAACGTACCAGTTTTAAGAGATAAGAGGAGTGGTAAAAGAACTCTTAGAGACAAATACATCTTCAACATATTTCGTTCCAAGAATTCCATCTAAGGCATATTCAACAACTAGTGAAACTTATGTTGACTGTAACTATGTGTCTTTCTCCATGTGTGCATGTATACATGGGTATATGTATGTGTGTATTTGTGAGTAGAGTAACATACATGTGTACATATATAAGGGCACATACATATATGCATATATAAACAAATGTAAATATATAAATATATTTGCATATATATATCAAGTGTTCAGTGATTTAATGTATAGTTCCTAACACATTGTCATTCTCACAAAGTGTACATGATAAACTGCTCTGAGGATCTGTGCTCTATGACGGGTATCCTTTGTACTCACGTCCCCATTATTTTGTTTTTCAGTCTACTTTCCATAGGATAGCTTTGTTTTCATTACATGTAGTTACTCACTGATACTCAAAGGAAAAGGTTGTTTGTAAAAGGAAACGTACTTTTAGGTCACAGGTTAAAAGTATCTTATCCATCCCAATTATTCTTATGAGATAAAATTTATAATAGTAATAAAATTGAAAAGGAATTCCTAGATCTGTTGTTTTACCATTTAGAATGGCAAATAATAATATCACATCACAGTTGTAACTCTTCAATAAGGCAAAGGTAACTGATTGTCCATATCATGTTCCCACAAATCAGTGGATCCTGAAGGATAATAGTAGACCACCAGAAATTCTAAGCAGCAGACATGAAGCATGAAAGAGAAAGTGAGGAAATGATAGAGAGTATAAGAGAGAGAGAAATATCATAATAGTGAAAGTGCATAACAGATAAATAAGAGCTGTATGAGAATATTCATATGCCTATCTTTTGACACTACATGTACATTTGAAGGTATTTGTTGCATAATAACCAATTAACATAAAATATAAAGCATTTCATGGAGGTCGGAGGAAGATGGTAGAGGAGAACCTGGAGGCTAAACAAGCTCTCACATACAAAGCAGTTTTAGTATTCCAGTGAACAGTACTAGCCTAGATAATCACACCAAGTGTGCCAACACTGTACACAGAGTTTGACTAGAGAGGGAAGATCCAGGCAAGAAGACAGATCTGAGCACTTGCCAGTAGCCACGGTTGTGGCAGCATCTGTGGCTCCCATAGCCACCATATCTACAACAGAGTGTCCAGGACAAAGGCGCCATATGCAGTGGGTGAGCGGATTCTACTCAACACCAACAAGAACTGAAAAGGAGCAGATAAATTCATCCTGCAGATCACAGACCAGAGATAACCAGGAACAAAGACTCCTGCCTGAGTAGAATCCTGACATCCTCACTCCTTCTCATGGAGCAGAGGAGGGAAGGCTGCCCCTCCCTCTCCCACCAGACATCATCTTTGATACTGAGAAAGGCCAGGTTGAGCAACTAGCTCCACCTCAGGTCTTGGAAGAAAACAAAGGAGTCATTTAGCAGGTCATAGTTATCTGACCTGACCTTCCAGGCTCAGATCCACCCAGGAGAAAGTCACCTAGCCCAAGCAGAGAGAGTTCTGCCCCCCAGAGAAGTGACTATCTTCACTGGGTTAACAAAACCAGAGGCTGCCCCTACCTACAGCAGCCTAGACAATCAATTGAAATTCAATAAACATAAACCTTGAGAATGGCTCCAGGCTGGGGTCTGGGAGTGTCTCAGGAGCTAGCCCCTCAGGGAAAAGCTACTGTTTGCTGAAACGCCTCAACCCTACCCAGAACGTAGCCTCATCACAGCATATCCAAACTAGAGGAAACAGCCATCTTTCTCTTTTTCTTGATACTCAAAACAGATCTCCCTCCCACTGAACAAGCCTGAAGGAGGATCACAAAATCCTGGATAAAGCGGAGCATTTTATTGACTGCTCAAACAAACTGATGTAAGAAATCAATCAGGCCACAGGAAAACCAAACACCACAAGCAGACCAAAGACTCCACGAAGAGACTGGTTACAGACACCGGGGAGATACAGGATCTTCCCATTCCTCACACACACACACCCCCGAAAATTAAACAACTCTTTTTGGTACCATTTTTTTAAATTTTTTAATTGTTTTCTATTAATCATTTTTTTCTTCTTCTCCTAATTTTTATTTTAGGTGTGTGTGTGTGTGTGTGTGTGTGTGTGTGTGTGTGTGTGTGTGTGTGTGTGTGTGTGTGTGTGTGTGTGTGTGCTTTTTAAAAAAATCGATATTGACATTTTGGTCCTTTTAAAATTGTTTTTATTTTTTTGATTCTTTTCATTTTTTTGTCTTTCTTTTTTTTTTTTTGCGTGACTTAATTGCTGTTTTGCCTCATCCCCAGATAAATACCCTTCATCGATTATTAGAACTTATCCCCCATTGTGTACATAATTAATCCAGAAATGTATTACTTAATTCACAAACTTTTAGGCTTAACTGTTTAATAGCAGTATTATATCTTTATACCATATAATTTTTAAGTAAATATTTTAAGAATTTTTATTTTTTAGTTTTTCATGTCTCCTTTCTGTCATCCCCTCCTGTCATCCTATCCTTTTCTTCTTTCAATATCACTTCTTTAAAGTTACATAATTTTTAAATGTTTCACTTTTTAAATTTAAATTTTTGTTTTTCCATTTTTGATTATCTTCTCTTTAATTTCTCTCCTATCATTCTGTCCAATCCCTTTCCCTCTCTGAGATTAGGACTTGATTAAATTTACTTTAATTTCTCCACATATTTCTAATCCTATTTTTCCCCACATTTCTCCTTAAACATAATAATTTCTGATTTGAAAAATTCATCTTTGCTGTTCTTAGCCCATTAATGCATAGTTTTTTGATGTTGAATAGATTGTATCTGTTATACTAGGTTCTATCTGCAGCCATTTTGACTATGCAACTACAGTACTTTGGTTGATGCTTGCCTTAAAATAGTGTTTTAGCAAAAAATTGGTGTCACTTTCATATCAACTGTGCAGAACAAGCCGGAAAACACGAGAAAAATGGCAAGTCTGGGTATCTCAACTCCCATTCATGATAATCCAGTGACAGAACAGTTAATGAATAATCCGGAGGAGAGTTCCTGCAAAGCACTATAAACACTACTGGTAAACGTGGTGAATGAAAAGAATGAAAGCTTGCAAAGGACTCAGTTTGAACGTGAGAGGGAGAGAGAGAGGAAGCAAACCAAACGTTAGTACAGGAATTTTGTGACTGTGAGGAAACTACTCAAAGACTGATACAGTAATTGCGTGAACAGGTTGAGAACAGTCAAAGAGAAAGAAAGGAATTGCGTGAGCAGGCAGAGAACAGATGAAGAGAGACACAGGAATTGCGTGAGTAGGCTGAGAACAGTCAAAGGTAACTACAGGAATTGCATGAACGTGAGGAAGCTAATTAAAGCATAACACAGGAATTGTGACATTGGGATGAGAATAGACAAAGATCAATAGAGGCATTCATGGAATCCATAAACAGACAGCTGAAAGAATTCAGGGCGATCACACAGGGAATGCTGAATGGAGCCCGACAGCAGGAATGGGAGTCCAAGTAATCCATAACCAATCAACTAAGTGATTTGAGAACACCAAATTAAGGAAGTAAAGAAGTTCATAGAAGATCGAAAACAAGGCTTCAACAAAGAATTGGAAGCCATCAAGGCCAACAAATTAGAAGGAAAAGAAATAAACCAAGTAGAAAGACAACAGTAGATTAGAGCATGCAGAAGATCAAATCTTGGGGATTGAAGACAGCCTAGGTATTATAGAGAAAGAACATACAACTATCCAAGACAAATCCAAGAAATATGATAGATCTATTCAACATTTGGAATACACAATCAGAAGGCCTACTCTGAGGACAAATGGTGTAGAGGAGCAAGTAGAGACAGAAGTTAATTGTTGAGGAAATCTGTTTAACAGGATCCTAGCAGAGAACTTCCAAAACATACAAAAAGATAGGCCTATTCAGATACAAGATGCTTGTAGAATCCCAAATAGACCAGAACAGAACAGCACTTCCCATTGTCACATTATAATCCACACAGGACCAATTCAGATCAAGAATAAGTTCTTAAAAATGTCAAGGAGAAAAAATCAATCATCTAGAAAGGAAAACCAATTAGAATCACCTCATATTTTTCAGCAGAGATAAGTAAAGCAAGAAGAGCCTGGCAGGCTGTATGCCATGCCCTGAAGACAAACAATTTTCAACCAAGAATACTGTACCCAACTAAACTCTCCTTCATAACTGAAGGTCAAATAAAAACCTTCCATAGCAAAGAAAAACTGAAAAATATATCTCCACCAAACCAGCCCTATAAAAAATACTTAAAGATGACCTACACACAGAAAACCAACAAGACCACAATAATGGCTAAGAAACCACACCCAAACTGAGAATCCAAAAACCATAGGAAAAACCAAGTTTCTACAGCCCCCAAGGAGGTGGATAGCATGGCAGGAGTTACCAAACACCTCTCAGTCCTACCTCTCAACATTTACTTAAAGCTCGAATTTAGCGAAATAGACTGTCTAGTTGGATTAAAAAGCCAGATAATTCTATCTCCTGCCTTCAGGAGGCACACTTTACCTATAAAAGCAAACACATTTTGTTAATGAAAGGATGGAATAAAATCTACGAAGCAAACGGCTGCCATAAACAGGAAGGAGTTGCAATAATAATATCAGATAAAATATGCCTCGAATTAAAATTACTGTAAAGAGATAAAGAAGGTCGCTACATATGACTTATGGGTTCTCTACTTCAGGAGGATATTACAATTCTAAATATGGAATTGCCAAACAATAGAGCACCAAAATTTATCCAAGAGACACTATTTTCCCTCAGATCTCACATAGGTCCAACGACATTAATTGTTGAGGATTTTAACACACCACTATCCCCACTATATAGATCAAATCAGCAAAAAAAAAATCAACAGGGAAACCGCAGATTTAAACAACTGCATAGAGCAAATAGATTTAACAGACATCTACTGAATATTTCACCCAGTAGCATCAGAATACTCGTTTTACTCTGCAGTTCATGGAACATTTTCCAAAAGAGATCACATTTTAGGTCACAAAACAAACTTGTTCAAATTCAGAAACATTGAAGTTACACCTTGCATCCTCTCAGACCACAAGGGAATAAAATTAGAACTCAGCACCAAAAAAGTCTTGTAACACATGGAGGCTGGACGACACACTGTGAATAACCAGGGGGTCATGGAAGAGATTAGAAAGGAAATTCAAATGTCCATGATATTCCACAAAAATGAACACACAAATTACCAGCTCCTCTGGGACACTGCAAAGGCAGTACTCAGAGGTAAGTTTATAGCTCTGAGTTCCTACACCAACAAATTAGAGAGATCTGAAACCAACCACTTAATGAGACATCTGAACCACCTTGACAAAGAGCACCAAGATAAACCCCAATTCAATAGATGGAAAGAAATAATTAACATTAAATCCGAGTTAAACGAATTAGAAATTAAAAAAAAACAGAATGAATCAACAAAACAAAGAGTTGGTTCTATGAAAAAATTAACAAAATTGACAAACCCTTAGCAAATCTTATCAGAAAAAGAAGGAACACACCCAAATAAATAAACTGAGATGTGAGAATGGAAACATCACCACAGAAAACAACCAAGATTCTGAATATTATAGGGGAGTATTTTCAAATGTTAATAACTTTGAAAACTTGGCAGAAATGGACCTTTTGCTAGCAATTATCAACATGCAAATACTAAACCAAAATGAGTTAAAGCATATTAAGGGGCCCACATCAAGCATTGAAATAGACACAGCAAAAAGAGACCTCCCATGTAAGAAAATCCCAGGACCTGTACAAGAGCTTCAAAATAGAGCTCACACCAATACTACTCCAACTCTTCGATGAAATTGAAAGAGATAGTTCACTACCGAACACATTCTATGAAGCCATCATAACCCTCATCCCAAAACCAGACACGGACTCATCAAAGAAAGAGAAGTATAGACACATTTCTTTGATGGACATTGATGCAAAACTTCTCAACAAAATTTTGGCCAATCGACTTCAACAATTCATCCAAAAATCATACACCAATATACAGGATTTATTTCAGGGATGCAAACCTGTTTCAATATACACAAATCAATTAATATAATTTATCACATCAACAAGAGCAAGGATTAAAACCATATGGTTATCTCAACAGATGCAGAAAAAGCATTGGACCAGATCCAACACCCCTTTATGATGAAGGTTCTGGAAAAATTAGGAATCCATGGAACATTCCTCAATACAATAAAAACTATATGGAAAACCTACAACCAGCATTATAATTCATGGTGAAAAACTAAAGCCATTTCCGCTTAACTCGGGAATGAGACAAGGATGTCCACTCTCTCAACTTCACTTCAACCTAGTATTAGAATGCCTAGCTACAGAAATAAGACAATATGCCAAAATAAAAGGGATCCAAATAAGGAAAGAAGAATTAAAATTCTCCCTCTTTGCAGATGACATGATCTTGTACTTAAAGAATCCCACGGACACCACTCCCAAATTACTCATGCTGATTCAAACCTGGAAAAATAGCAGGGTATAAAATTAACCCTCAAAAATTAATGGCTTTTCTGTACGACAACAATGAGAAAAGTGTGGCTCAAATCAAGAAATTGTTTCCATTTGTAATAGCGCCACAAAAAATGAAATACCTAGGAATTAACTTAACCAAAGAAGTGAAGGACTTCTATGATGAAAACTTTAAAATCTGAAAAAGGAAATCAAAACAGAACTTAGAAAGTGGCAAAAACCTCCCATGTTCCTCGATAGGAAGGATGAACCTTGTGAAAATGGCAATATTTCCCAAGGCTGTCTACAAGTTCAATGTCATACCTATCAATATTCCAACCGCATTCTTCAAGGAAATAGAAGAGGCAATCCAAAAATTCATATTGAACAACAAAAGACCCGCAATTGAAAAAAGCGATCCTTAACAGAAAGAACAGTGTTGGAGGAATATCAATACCAAATTTCAAACTCTCCTACAAAGCCATAGTAATTAAAACAGTTTTGTACTGGCACAAGAAAAGATCTCAGGAACAATGGAATAGAATTGAAAACCCAGAAATGAACCTACAGACCCATAATCATCTAATATTCAATAAAGTATCTAAAAAGATAAAATCGAAGAAAGGCTGTTCAGTAAATGGTACTGGCAAAATTGGTTAATCACTTGTAGAAAATTAAGGCTAGATCCTTACATATCACCCTGTACCAGAATCAAGTCCAAATGGATCAAAGACCTCGGAGTCAAAGCAGATATTTTGAAAACATTACAGGATGGAATAGGAGAAACCTTAGGTCTCCTTGACAAAGGCTGGAATTTTCTGAAAAGAAATGCAAAAGCACAACAAATGAAAGTAAGGTTGGACAAATGGGATTGCATGTAATTGCAGAGCTTCTGCATGGCAAAGGACGTAACTAGCAGTATCAGTGAAAAGCCCACGGAATCGGAGAGGATCTTCACTAGCCATACAACCGACAAGGGTTTCATATCTAAAACAGACCTGGAAATCAAAAAATTAAATCCCCCAACAACAAATACTCAAAGAAAATACTGCCCAATAAATAAGTGGGCTAAAGACATAAAGAGAAACTTATCTGAAGAGGAAAGGAGGGTGACCAATAAAGACATGCAGAAATGCTCAACCTCCCTAGCCATAAAAGAAATGCAAATCAATCAACACTGAGATATCACCTCACCCAAGTTAGAACTCTAATAACAACAGATGCTGGAGGGAATGTGGACAGAAGGGAACCTTACTTCATTGTTAGTGAGAGTGTAATCTTTTTCAACCACTTTGGAAAGTAGTATGGAGGTTCCTCCAAAGACTTCACATAGAGCTCCCCTATGACCCAGCAATCCGACTTTTGGGCATTTACCCAAATGATCACAAACAAGACCATACTAAATCTACCACACAGATATATTTATTGCAGCATTACCATAGCTAAGATATGGAACCAACCCAGATGTCCCTCAGTAGATGAATGGATCAAGAAAATGTTGTATATATACACAATGGAATTCTATGTCTCTATCTGAAAGAATGATATTGCCCCATTTGTTAGGAAATGGAAAACTTGGAAAAAATTATATTAAGTGAAGTAAGCCAGGCTCAAAGAAACATAGGTCCCATGGTTTCCCTTATTAGCAATTACTAGTGTATGTCTGAGACATGCAGGAATTGTTAGATAAGTTGATGTTAGGTGAAGTGAACCCCAAGATAAGAATTCAATTTTTTTTCTTTTCTGTAATTATTTCTAACATATTTATAAGAAGACTTCTTTGTTACTTTTTATGTCCGTCCCGCATGGTATAACCCCTGTTTTCGCTATATTTGATGTTGGTATAATTTGTGGAGGGGAAGGGGAAAATTTTTTTAAATAGGGATACAGGTGGATCCATTGCAACAATGAGATATACAAAACATTATGTCGAAAAACAAATTTTACAACTTTGGTTGGGGAAAGGGGAGGGGAAAATGGGACGTAAGGGGGGGTGAGATGGGAAGGGATAGTAAGGAGAAAAAAAGGAGTATGCAACAATGCTTGATAAGAAATGTACTCATTACCTTGCCCATTTAATTGTAACCCCTCTGTCTGGTATTTTCACACTTAAAAAAACACAAAACACCATAAAATATAAAGTGATTTTGATAAAAACTAAAAATGATTCAGAATAAATTATCAATGCAAAAACAATCCTTACAGAAGCAAACTCTGAGATATTACATGACTTTGAAAAGGATAAAGTGACTGAATTTAATATAAATTTAGAAGTATGACCATTCAAAAATACAAAAAGATATTCTTTATTTCATTATATAACACAAAACAGAAAGTAAATGTTGTTTAGATGATTTTTTAAAACACAGTCTCTCAGGTGTTGGGAGGGTGGTTCAGTGTAGAGTGCTTGCCTTGCATGCATGAGGTCCTGGGTTTGATTCCTCAGCACCACATAAGCAGAAAAAGATGGAAGAGCTGCTGTGACTCAAGTAGTACCACTAGCCTTGAGCTGAAGAGCTGAGAGACAGCACCCAGGACCCAGAGTTCAAGCCCCAAAACCAACAAAAACAAAACAAAACACAGTCTCTCACTTTTGTGTGCTCAACATTGTAACACTAGTGCTTCATTCTAGGGCTAAGATTTTAGGTGTGGACATTTATCAACACTCCTGATTCAGATTCTAATTGATAAAATTTTAATCAATATTTTGTTCTTATTAATTTTGCTCTTTGTAAATTCACATACACCTATAAAAAAAATTGTGGCCATCCCAATAACATTCTCAAAGTACTTCCTAATGATGACTTACATAAAGTTGTTTTATATTACAACATGGAAAACAATGCTACAAATAAGGAAAACCAATACATAAATATTAATGATTAATAAAATAAAAAAAACAATTACCACTGTTTCCAGTATTTGAAATGTACTACATATTCGATTTATTATTTTTTCATATTGCTGTACATTTAAAACTGCCTAAGTCTATGATGTTCAACAAGAATTTTATAGGCTATGAGTAGCCTTTAAAGATTACTATTATTATTATTATTATTATTATTATTATTATTATTAAGATTATTATTTATGGTTCATCTCATCATTTGTGTATGGCTTATACCATCATTTGTTCCTCACTAACATATAAAGTAAAGAAGCCTTTAAATTTTAACAGAAACTGTGCAGTTAATGTCTTAAATCTGCTTCTTTACACAAACACTTTGCAACTTCTCATTAGTAAAGTTTCTATAAACTCTGAAATGTACATATTTAGTAGTATGTACCTTGAATCTTAAATGCTTTATGAAAAAGTTTTATAACCTGCTAAATAGTCTTAATTTTGGCATATATGAGCAAATTCCCAAAATTAAACATATTTAAAACATTAAAACTTTTAACAAACCTTAACACTTTCTATAGTGTTCATTATGGCAGGTTCCTTGTACAGAATAATTGAATTCCTTCTCCTACACATCTGTTGAACAACAAATATCTGGTATTATTTTGTTTTTGACATGTCAAACTTGACTTTATTCTTAAATGTGTTCTTATGTAAGAAATACATGGTTCTAAAATTTCATGACAATTCTTTTGAATTAAATTTTTGTGGAATTGTCTAGTTTAAGAAAATCAATTACACTTTATGTATAAAAAATGTTCTGTGCTCAATTCAGTAGCACATACACTAACATTGGAACAATAAAGAGAAGAATAGCCCCTGACTGAGGATGACACTCAACTTCGTGAAGCATTCTAGATTTTTAAAAGAACAGATGGAGGGAATGTGGACAGAAGGGAACCTTAATGCATTGTTGTTGGGAGTTTAAACTTGTTCGAAGAGTTTGGAAAGTAGTATGGCGGTTCCTCAAAAGACTACAATAGAGCGCCCCTAAGTCCCAGCAATCCCATTTTGGGCATTCACCCAAATGATCACAAACAAGACCATACTAAAACTACCAGCAAAACTATGTTCATTGCAGCATTATTTACCAAAGCTAAGATACAGAACCAAACCAGAGGCCCCAAAGTAAACTAATGGATCAAGAAAATGTGTGTGTGTGTGTCTGTCTGTGTGTGTGTGTGTGTGTGTGTGTGTGTGTGTGTGTGTGTGTGTGTGTGCGCGCATGTGTACTGGAATTCTATGCCTCCATCAGAAAGAATGACATCACCCAGTTAGGAAATGGAAAGACATGGAAAAATTTATATTAAGTGAATTAAGCCAGGCCCAAAGAAGTGAAGTAAGCCAGGCCCAAAGAAAGATAGGTCCCATGGATTCCTTAATTGCAATAACTAGTATGTGTCTGCTACAAGAAGAAAACATCATATAAGTTGATGTTAGGCAAAATGAACCCCAAGATAAGGATTCAAATAGTTTTTATTTCTTGTGATTGTTTCTAAGATATTTATAAGATGAATTCTTTGTTGCTTTGTATGTTCCTCCTGCAAGCTAAAGCCCCTGTTTTCACTGTATTTGATGTTGGTATACTTTGTGCAGTGGAAGGGAAACACAAATCGTTGAAAAAGGGATGCAGGTGGACCGATTGCAACAATGAGATGAACAAGTCGTTATGTCAAAAAATGATTTTGGCCAGGTGTTGAGGGATGTGGACAGTGGGGAGGGATGGGGGGAGGGGTTGGTGGGTGTAGGGGGTGGGAGATGGGCAGGGATGGGAAGAGGAAACAAAGGAGGAGCAAGTGGACCCATTGCAACAATGAGATGTACAAGTTATTATGTCAAAAATGAACTTTACAACTTTGGGGGGAGGAGGACAGGGTGGGGAAAGTGGGGGAGTGTGGGAAGGGATGGGAAGGGGAAACAAAGGGGAGGCAACAATGTTTGATAAGAAATGTACTCATTATCTTGCCCATGTAATTGTAACTCCTCTGTCAGTATTCTCACAATAAAAAAAAAATGTACTCAATAACTCACGCATGTAATTGTAACACCTCTGTATGGCATTTTCACAATAAAAAAAAGAATCAAAGGTCCTGTGGTATCCCTTATTTGCAATAACTAATGCATATCTGGGATAAGCAAAGAAGGTATGGTAAGGCGAAAAAAAGGAGTAGGCAACAATGCTTGATAAGAAATGTACTCATTACATTTTCCACGTAATTGTAACTCCTCTGTATGGTATTTTCACAATTAAAAAAAAAAAGGTCAAAAGCATGTGCATATGAATAGATAAGATGATGTTAAGGTAAATGAACCCCATGATAAGGACACAAGTGGTTTTTTATTTCTTCCTGTGTTTTCTAATATATTTATAATGTATGATGTGATTTTTATATGTGCATCCCACACAGTTAAACCCCTGTTTTCACTGAATCTGATGTTGGTGCACCTCCATCTTGTATATACACTTCTCTAATTTGGGGATGGAAAGGGAAAAAACAAAATGGTAAAATAAGGATACAGTATGACCCATTGCAACAATGTGACGCACAAGACAGTATGTTGAAAAACGAATTTTACAATTTAGGAGGGTGGGGGAGGGGAGTGTACTTGTGGAGCTGGGAGGGAAGGGATGGTGGGGGGAAAACAAAGGAGGAGGTAACAATGTTTGATAGGAAATGAACTATTCATGTAACTGTAACCACTCTGTATAGTACTTTTACAATAAAAATATAAAAATGTTATGGGATGGAAGAGAATATTTCCCCTATTTTACCCATATAATATCGTTAACAAAGAAATTAATACAAAACACTGATATGCAGATATTTTGAATAAATGTGTGTTTGTGTATGTGTGTGTGTGTGTGCATGCCTGCACATTTTTGTTCTCAGAGTTTGAATTCAGTGCATCAAGGTCCCGCTAGGCCATTCCTCTCTAGATTGATGAGCTACTATATAAGCTACATCTCCATTCTTGGCTCTTTGCTAGTTCATTAATTTTTTTTAATATTTTTATTATTTTTTATTGTGAACATACTGTACAGAGGGGTTACAATTACATGGGCAAGATAATGAGTACATTTCTTATCAAGCATTGCAGCCTCCTCCTTTTTTTACCCTTCACTTCCCTTCCCAGCCTCCCCCCAACCCCCCACCCCATACTCCCCCCCACACCAAAGTTGTAAAGTTCGTTTTTGACAGGACAACTTGTACTTCTCATTGTTGCAACGTGTCCACCTGTATCCTTAAACGACTTGTTTTTCCCCTTCTCCTCCACAAATTATAACGACATCAAATATAGTGAAAGCAGGGGTTATACTGTGGGGGAGGGATATACAAAGCAAGAAAGAAATAATTTTATAAATGCGTTAGAAAAAAATTCATGAAAGAAAAAAACATTTAAATACATATGTAAGGGTTCATTTTCCTAACATCACATTATCTGACCTTTGCTGCTTGACTCATACATATACTAGATATTGCAAATAAGGGAAACCATGGAACCTATGTTTCTTTGGGCCTGGCTTACTTCACTTAATATAATTTTTTCCAAGCCTTTCCATTTCCTAACAAATGGGCAATGTCATTCTTTCTGATGGAGGCATAGAATTCCATTGTAATTTTTTTAAAATATTCTCATGAATATTTTTTGTCCTGATTGGCTTCGAACGGTTATCCACAGATCTCAGGTTCCTGAGCAGACACCCGAGTAGACAGGATTACAGGTGTGACCAACCAGCACAAGGCTTTCAGAATAATTTAAAAAGTAGAAGAAAATTTACTTCATGGAGGCTTATTTATCATCTCCCACTTTTAAAGCGTTTTGGAGTGATTATATATGAATTTATTTCATTTTTGGATTCTTAAAAGACAGTAAGTGATGATATTTAAACGTTTTAATCTTTTTTTTTTTTTAATTTGGTCATGTGGCATGAACTCTGGGCTTGGGCGCTCTCCCTGCGCCTTTCAGCTAACGATTAGTGCTCTACCCCTTGAGCCACAGTGCCAGTTCTGCTTTCCTAGTAGTTTATTGTAGATAAGAGTCTCACAGATTTTCCAGCCTGGACTTGCTTTGTAGCGCATTCCTCAGATCTCAGCTTCCTCTGTAGCCAGGATTATAAGTGTGAGCCACCAGCTACCAGCTAGTTTTAGTACTTTTTTTTGGGGGGGGGTCCAGTCATGGGGCCTGAACTCTGGGCCTGGGCACTGTCCCTCAGCTCTTCAGCTCAAGGCTAGTGCTCTACCACGTGAGCCACAGCGCCACTTCCGCCTTTTTTCTTTTTTGCTTATGTGGTGCTGAGGAATCGAACCCAGGGCCTCATGCATGCAAGGCAGTCGCTCTACCACTGAGCCACCTTCCCAGCCCTTTAGTACTTTTTAAAATGTATACTGGAACTGTGGAACAGAAGAAATTTGTCTCTCTTTAGACTTCAATTTATGAGCTCAGCTCTGAGCATGATAACCCAATGTTACCAACACTGTGTTGAAGACAAAATGTGACAGAAAACAATTACCGTGGGCTCTGAAGGAGAGGACAGCAATTCAGAACAAGATTCATATAGCCATTCTTGGGTTTATCATAATGAATTAAATGTGTCCCATCAGTTTAGTCATTTTAATGTTCTTACTCATCAGACATTTTTGGGGATACCATATGCCCTTTCATCAATTCAGTCTCAAGAAAATGAAAAATTTTATCTTCTTTCAAAAAGCTTCACTAGAAGGAAATCTCCATTAAGTTAAGGGGGAAAAATGATTGTTTTTTTTTTAATAGGTTATTGTGAACTTTGTTTCTTAAAAGTCAATGAACAATTTATATTTCAGTCTTTAAACAAAAGGTTCTTATCCTTTCTAAAATGTTTTTCCCTCATATTTAAATCATGATGGCCTGTAACATCTGAAGCATCTAAAAACTGAAATAAATATATATTTTTTAACAAAAAAAAACAATTACCGTGGGCAATAATTGCTATGATATTATTTCTTGGACAGCATGAATATTGAGTTGAGAGAGTAAGGGAATGGAGAGGATTTTACCTACTTTTTTATTGTTTACTTTTTGAAATTTTGAATCATTTCCTTCCCCACTGTGTGTCTTTGGGCCATGCACTTAGTGCCTTTAATTACAATATTTCCTAACACTAAAATGGTAATAATATTAAAATTATAGCAAATGTTTTCTTAAGAATTAAGAGAAAAAAAACTTGTGAAATACTTAACATAAATTTCTAGGAATAACAATTACAATTACATGGACAAGATAATGAGTATATTTCTTATCAAGCATTGTTGCCTCCTTTGCTTCTTGTTCCCATCCCTTCGCATCTCCCCCCACACTCCCCATCCCACCAAGGATGTAAAGTTCATTTTTCGAAATAAGGATTTGTACATTTCATTATTACAATGAGTCCACCTGCATCCCTATTTAAATGATTTGCTTTTTTCCCTTCCCCTCCACAAGTTATACCAACAACAAATACAGTGAAAGCATGGGTTATACCATGGGGGATGGACATGCAAATCAACAAAGAAATCATCTTATAAATGTTTGAAACAATTGCAATAAAGAAAAAAAAATTGAATCCTTATCTTGGGGTTCATTTCATCTAACATCAACTTATCTGCCCTTTTCTGCTTGTCTCAGACATATACTAGTTTTTGCAAATAAGGGAAACCATGTGACCTATTACCTATGTTTTTTGGGCCTGGCTTTATTCACTTAATATATTTTTTGTAAGTCTTTCCATTTCCTAACAAATGGGGCATTGTTATTCTTTCTGATGGAGGCATAGAATTCCATTGTATATATATATATATATATATATATATATATATATATATATATATATATATATATATATATATATATATATATATATATATGTATGTATATATATGTATATATCACATTTTCTTCATCCTTTCATCTAGTGAGGGACATCTGGGTTTGTTTCATAATTTAGCCATGATAAATAATGCTTCAATAAACATAGTTGTGCTGGTAATTGACAAGGGTCTCATATCTAAAATATACTTGGAACCAAAAAAAAGTAAATCCCCCAACGACAAATCCTCAAAGAAACAATAAATAAGTGAGCTAAAGACTTAAAGAGAAACTTTTCTGAAGAGGAAAATAGTATGGCCAATAGACACATGAAGAAATGCTCAACCTCTCTAGCCATAAAAGAAATGCAAATCAAAACAACATTGAGATGCCATATCACCCCAGTTAGAGTGGCTATAATCATGAACTCTAAAAACAACAGATGCTGGTGGGGATGTGGACAGAATGGAACCTTAATGCATTATTGTTCGGAGTGTAAACTTGTTCAACAGCTTTAGAAATTAGTATGGAGTTTCCTCCAAAGACTGCACATAGAGCTCCTCTATGATCCAACAATACCACTTTGGGGCATTTACCCAAATGGTCACAAACTAGCCAGCAGTTTTTTTTAAAATACTAAATAGAATGCAATCATTACAAAAGCCATTACATGTAATGAGAAACCAGAAGGCATGTTCTCTATTGACCATGCTCTGCTTCAAAGTCAGCCAGGTGGATAACTTCTCATGCTGTAAATCAAACTGGTTTTATTATGTCTTGACAGTATAAAAACATCAGGGACAGAATAATGAAGGAATGTTGTAGACTGAGGTGAAGTCCATATGAAAATGTTTGGGATGAGGGTTATGATGGTTTCATAGAATGTGTTCAGTAGTGATTTTCTCTTTCAATTTCATTGAAGAGGTGGAGGAGTATTGGTGTGAGTTCTGCTTTGATGGCTTGAAGAATTCTGCTGTCAAACAATCTGGTCCTGGACTTTTCTTAGCTGACCAATTAGAAGGAAAAGAAATAAAAAACAAAGTAGAAAGTCTTGACAGCAGGGTAAACCATGCAGAAGATCAAATCTCGGGGATTGAAGACAGCCTAGATATTATAGAGAAACACCATACAAGCATCCAAGACAAGTCCAAGAAATACGATAGATCTATCCAACACTTGGAAGAGACACCATCAGAAGGCTTAATCTAAGGAAAATGGGTGTAGAGGTGCACCTAGAAACAGAAGGTAATGGTCTAGGAATTTTTTTTAACAGGATCCTAACAGAGAACTTCCCAAACATGCAAAAAGATAAGCCTATTCAGATACAAGAAGCTTTTAGAACTCCAAATAAACTAGATCATAATAGGACATCCGACCATCACATTATAATCCACACAGGATCAACTCAGACCAAGGAAAAGATCCTTAAAGCTGTCAAGGAGAAAAGATTAATCATCTATAAAGCGAAACCAATTAGAATCACCTCAGATTTCTCAGCAGAGACAATCAAAGCAAGAAGAGCCTGGAATGATGTATGCCAAGCCGTAAAAATCAAACAACTATCAACCAAGAATACTGTACCCAGCTAAACTCTCCTTCATAACTAAAGGCCAAATAAAAACCTTCCATAGCAAAGAAAAATTGAAACAGTACATCTCCACCAAGCCAGCCCTACAAAAGATTCTTAAAGATGCCCTACAAAGAGAAAGTCAACAAGACCACAATAAAGGCCAAGAAACTGCACCCAAACTGAGAATCTAAGAACCATAGGAAGAACCCAGTTTTTGCAGCCACCAAGAAGGTGGATAAAATGGCAGGAACTCCCAAATACCTCTCAGTCCTATCTCTTATCATTAACGGACTGAACTCTCCAATTAAGCGACATAGACTGTCTACTTGGATTAAAAAACAAGATCCTTCTATCTGCTGCCTTCGGGAGGCACATCTTGCCTGTAAAAACAAACACATTTTCGATATTAAAGGCTGGAGCAAAATCTACCAAGCAAACGGGCCCCCAAAACAGACGGGAGTTGCAATCCTAATATCAGATAAAATAGACTTCAAATTAAAATTGGTGAGAAGAGATAACGCTACTTAAAGGATCTCTCCTTCAGGAGGATATTACAATTCTAAATATCTATTCGCCAAACAATGGAGCACCCAAATTTATCCAAGAAACACTACTTTCCCTCAAATCCCACATAGATCCAAAGACATTAATTGTTGGGGATTTTAACACACCACTCTCCCCACTAGATAGATCAACTCGGCAAAAACTCAACAGAGAAACTGCAGATCTAAACAGCTGCATAGATCAACTAGATTTAAGAGACATCTACCGAATATTTCACCCAGCAGCATAAGAATACACGTTTTTCTCAGTAGCACATGACTACATTTTCTCAAACAATGACTAACTGATTTATATTTTTATCATGGAATTTTATTTGATATGTATTTATTGATTAAGTTAAATAATTGGCCAATGGCAATATGAATTATGCATGAACAAAGTTTATTTAACACAAATATTTTATTCACAAGACATATTATGGCTCTCTTAAAGAACACTAGATGGTAGTGTGTTATTTATTTATTAATTTTTAGTTATTTTGTTAATGGTTATTAATTATCAGAAGTGGCAATTTCTTTATGCTCTTTCCAAAATATATTTAAAGCATTTGATTATACTCCCTCTATTTCCTTTTCATTACTATTTCCTCCAAAGATTTCTGTTTTTCACATAAAATTACATCTTTAAATACACACATATAATCTAATTTGGAAGATTTAAGGTGAACTGCAGCTTAATTCAATATGTACAGTGAATCAACAGAATGAATAAAAACTTTAATATTTTTTCTTATCTTTTGAATTGGGCTATTGTTATTATTATGGTTAGGGTTAGGATCCCAGACAGAATTAGAATTAGGGTTAGAGAAAAAGAAAATTTAGGTTCAACACAAGATGACCCATTGCAACAATGATACTCACAACACACTATATTGAAAATGAACTTTACACCATTGGGAAAGAGGAGTGAGAGAGGTGGGAGAGGGAAGTTATAGTGGGAGAACAACAAAGAAGAGGGTAACAATGTTCATCAAGAAGTGTACTCATTACTTTACACATATAACCATAATCCCTCTGTCAGCCTATTTTACAATAACTAAAATTTTAAAAAATGCAAAATAAAACCTGACAGGAAATAGGAAAACACTTTAAAAACTTTAGGTTCAAAATGCAAGTAAAATTTACAATGGAATTCTATGCCTCCATCAGAAAGAATGACATTTCCCCATTTGTTAGGAAATGGAAAGGTTTGGAAAAAATTATATTAAGTGAAGTAAGCCAGGCCCAAAGAAGCATAGGTCCCATGGTTTCCCTTATTTGCAATATCTAGTATAGGTATGAGTCAAGCGGAAAAGGTCAGATAATGTGATGTTAGGAAAATGAACCCTTAAATATGTATTTTAATGTTTTCGTTTCTTTCATGCATGTGTTTCTAACGCATTTATAAGATTATTTCTTTGTTGCTTTGTATGTCCCTCCCCCACAGTGTAATCCCCGCTTTCACTATATTTGATGTCAGTATAACATGTGGAGGAGATGGGGACAAACAAGTCGTTTAAGGATTCAGGTGGATCTGTTGCAACAATGAGAAGTACAAAATGTCATGTCAAAACCAGCTTTACAATGTCAATGTGGGGGGGGAGGGGGGTATAATTGGGTGGGGGGAGGGGGGTAAAATTGGGTGGGGGGAGGGGGGAGGCGGGCAAGGGAAGTGAAGGGTAAACAAAGGAGGAGGCTGCAATGCTTGGTAAGAAATGTATGCATTATCCTGCCCATGTAATTGTAGCCCCTCTGTACAGTATGTTCTCAAATAAAATAAAATACAATTTAAAAAATGCAAGTAAAATTTAGACCTACATACCTAGCAAGAGTTGGGATAAATGTGAAATAGAGGCTTACTATTAACATTTTGATTCAGTTATCTGTAGGTTTAGGATTCAACAAGGTGTTCCAGGTAGAGCTGGGGTTTGGATGAGAAAAAGATGTAAGGTATTGTGTAAAACTGCAATATGTTTTAAGAAGAATGAATGATATCAAAGTTAGAATGAATGAAAACCAACGTCTGTGTTACTTTTAACATTCAGATATTACTTGGTTTAAATTGTGAATTGCTGTTTTAGTTCTTGTTAGGGTTAGCAAAGGATAGGATTAGGGTAAAATTTAGTTTTTCACTAAGAAGCAGAAGCAATAAAATGTGTGATTGAATAGAATCCAGACAATTTTCCTTACAATAACCATTTGGTGTTAATTTAGATTGTGATTAAGATTAGGTTTCTGGTTAAAGGGGGTTGAGGAAAGAGTAAAGAACTTGGTTAAACTGGTGGCTTGCACCTATTATCACAGCTGCTCAGGAATCTGATTTCTGAGGAATGCAGTTCAAAGCCAGCCCTGGCAGGAAAGTCTGTGAGACTCTTATGTCCAATTAACCACCAGAAAACCTGAAAGTGGTGCTGTGGCTGAAGTGGTAAAGTGCACACCTTGAGCTAAAGAACTCGGGGATCTTGCCCATGCCTAGTGCTCAGGGATCTTGCCCAGGCCCAGAGACCAATCTGCACGCCCAACAAAAAGAAAAAAAAAAAGGAATGGGTTAAATGTTAAGTAAATCTGAACTTATTTAAGTCCTAGGAATTCAGGAATAGCTGGGATAATGGAAGTACAATGTATTTCATAATATTAGGATTTGAGATCAATGGGTATAATGATTCCTCTTATGGAACAAGATAGGTTCAAAGTTAAGAATGAGAAAATCTATAGGGTTTAGGAAAACCTGCAATTTATTTTAAGAATTACAAGTGGAATTTCAGTTAGAATGACACAAACAAGCATTTTTCATAAATTTTAGATTTGAGATACCATTAGTGTCAAGGTTATGGTTAGGATTCTAGCCATGGTTAGGGTTAGAATGTAAGAGAAAAAAATGAGGGTCAAATTGAAGGTAAATTTCTTTTTTTTTTTTTTTTTTTGGGTACGGTCATGGGGCCTGAACTCTGGGCCTGGGTGCTGTCCCTCAGCTCTTCAGCTCAAGGCTAGCACTCTACCACTTGAGCCACAGCACCACTTCCGGCTTTTTTCTTTTTACTTATGTAGTGCTGAGGAATCGAACCCAGGGCCTCGAGCATGCAAGGAAAGCGCTCTACCAGTGAGCCACATTCCCAGCCCCTGATGGTAAATTTCATATTAAGCCAGGTAAGAATTAGGATGAATGTGAACTAGAGTATTGCTATTAATTTTAGAATCTACTTACACTTAGGCTTATAGTTATTCTCAATGTTCCAGTTAAGATTAAATAATGGTTAGTAACCAGTGTGGTCAAAAACATTTCCTGAATTCTAAATTTTAAATCTACTCAGTTTTAGCCTTTGATTATATCATTTGTTGTCTCTTCAGAGAAATTAAGCTAAACTAAATACTACTTTTTAATCATTTTGCTTACATTGTAAATAATATCAACACAGGTCACAAAGAGACTGATTATTTCAGACTCATCATATTTGGTAAAGTTAGTGTGAAGAATGTAGAGACAGAAGGTTCTTATACTCAATAAATATTTTTGGCTATTTTGAATTAAATATCTGGATTTCTAATTTGGAGGTTAATCACATGGAAACGGGAAAAAAATTTAAAAAATAATTACTTTGAGACGATTTTTCTTCTTAAAATATGAAGCAAAATATCTCTAAGAAATATATATTTTTCCATAAAATGTTTCAACCCTTAGTAAAGTGCTTTATATTTTAATATAAAGTCTGTCTCAAAATAGAAATTCTGCAACTAATCTAATGTATTTTTTCATGCACAAAATTCTGTGACTTCTAGTCTTATGTGATTTTAATTATATTTTATAGTTGTGACATGATCCCTACTTATATTTATTACAAACTTCGGTAATTATACAAATCATGCCAGTACACACTAACTTACATAAGATAATATTCAAACAAAATTATATTTTTTTCCTGTCTCCAACAGGGAAGGATGATGTTCTAAAGTATATTAAATGAAAGCATTCTAACAAAGACTCTTTATGGAATTGAAATTTGCTACATGAGGATGGGAACATAAGCACTTTCTACTTGGCTGAACAGGAATTTTGTTTCTATAGTACTTTCTTGCCATTTATTCACACAGGGAAAGCCATGAAATTTGAAATTCATATGAAGAAACTGCATTCCTAAAAGATGTGGCAACCCTGCTCAAAAGTTCGAACTTATCTCTAGTTTTTTGTGCTTGCTGGCTGATCTATTTCTCTATCATGTGTTTCATATTATTAAACATACTAATAATTCAGCAGTAAGTACATTACAGGAGATTCCTGAAAATCACAGCTATTGTGTTTTAATAATCAGAAGAGAGGAAAAAGATTATATTAATCTCCAATTTCTCCCTTTGGCCTTCAATATTCCAATTAATTTTCAAAACAATCATCTAAGATGTTAGTTTATTTTTCCCTTTTTAATTAGAGATTAAGCAAGTGGTTTTTTTGCAGTAAAAAGTGATGACAGTGGTATCGGAGCTCTGGTAAAGGCATCTTCTCCTTAGCAAGTAATGCTCTATGGACTGTAAATATAGAAGCCACACTAAAATTCTCTACACACGCACACACACACACACACACACACACACACACACACACACACACACACACACACACACACATACACACAAACACGCACACAAACAACTGCCAACCAGACACATCAGAGATAAGTTCCATTCCCTTGTAATGATAGTTGATTGATGTTTGCTGCATTGCTTTATCTCAGCTTCAAGATCTTGCCTGGACCTTTATCTTTCCCCGAGATCAAGTCCCTAATTCTTAGTATCCCGTGTGTCTGTGTATTCACAATAAGTTCCTGGCTGCTACAGGCCAATTAATACCCTGAATACAGTATCCTCAAACTTCACATCCAAGTCAAACTCCATGACTTTAGACACCGTTGCAAAATACTAAAATTTATTGGATGTGGAAACCAAGAGAACACCCACCTTTTTACTTTAGTAGCAATTGACATCATGAAAGTAGAATAATATTGATCAAGAACTTAGGGAAGACAATGGGAGTATGTCTAAAATACTGGATGTGTGTTACAGATACAAAATCATCATCTATAGGCTTATTTATTGAAAACGTCATCATATATTGAAAGTACTATTTATCAATACAGTTTTCCAGTTACTTTGCTTACTTATCACTTCTTATCACAAATCTGCTCATGAATTTCTATAGTATCTTTGAATAAATGACACTATTTTCATGTATGTATCATCTTAAGGAAAGACATTATGCTTTACATCTTTCTTTCTATATGACAAACCCTTATATTTTTGTTTCCCTGTTTGCTGAATAAATGTATTCCTGGAAACAGGATATTCACATCAAATCTGGGTGTAATTTTTGTTTTTTAAATTTGAAATATAAACTTTGTTGTGACTAGTCATTTTCTAAAAATGAGTGATATTCATGAACAATGTGCCTTTAAGTAAATTGAGACTTGATGTGGTATGATAGTTCTTGTGTCTAATTGACTTAACCATTAGATGATTCATGTATAAACATGTGCATTGCACTTAGTTATTTTTATATATAAAATAGTCCCCAAGGATATACTTTAAAGTGATAAGGGGGGGTTGTCTCCATGTGACATACTTTATATTTATTTCAGTAAAAGTACTAGAAATAAGTGATGTTTACTGGAACAATATAAAAGAACATATTTTCTTTAGAATATATTTTTAAAGATAATAGATTTATTGTTTAAAGAACAGAAAAGAGTAAAATAGGTTTCTTGCTTGAAACTGCGTAAATTACATATGAATGTAGCTCAAGATGAGACTCAGAGATAAATTCATATTAATATTACTGAGATTTATATCACAATATAAGCAATATAGGTATTTTAAGGAACGGGTCATACCAAGTCCTAGATACCTAATGGATGAAGAATGGTATTGAAAATAGCAGAGGAAAACAATTCAACATGCAGATGTTATAATTTTATGATACTAATATGAAAAAAATGGAGCATTTGCCTTTCTGAAGAAGAATGTTTAGCCAGTAATTTCTGTGAAAGGCATCAATTGTAATCAGTCTTCAGTCTTTTCCTCCAAGTTATCCAAGAGTACTATACTCAACCTCTGAAGAGTAAATAAGAGTTAATTAGCTTTGTTTAACATTAATTTACTTGTAGCAAATAGGTTAAAATATCTGCTCTCTTTCTTTCAATGTAATAACTTACATTTGTCTTACCTAGACTCAAGACCACCCGAAGACCACCAGAGACCTCGACCAATGCAAATAACAAAGGAGTCTTTTATTTGCAAGCTCCAGGCTGGTACTCTGTGCAATCGGTAACCCATGACACTAAGAGACCCAAAACATAGAATCAGCACAGTTTTTAGAGTATTGAACAAACTACTTTGAGGAAGATTTACATGAGAAATTACTTGGTTGATTAACATTTTAAGCAAAATAAGTTATACATATGTGATTGGCTAATATTATTGAGGTGGGATTGACCGGAAGTGTCTGGCCACTGGGTCACCGTGTCCTGCATGGCTAACCAATTTTTGGTAAATGCATTTGGACAAAATTCCTGTGGCTTTACCAAGGATTGTTTATGTCTCAGTTGTCCAGGAATTGATTTCCTTTTTGTGTCATTTCTGGGTCCAACCCATGGTTATTTTCACAATTCATACCTCACATGATGGTTGTTAGCCTGTAATGAAGTTACTTAGGCCTTCATTGTGCCTCTTTAAGCTTTAAGCTCTTCACATTTCATATTATTACTGTCTCTTCATAGAAGCCTGAAATCACTATTTCAAAGTAACACAAACAGAAAAACAAAAATAACTTGATACAACCATCACAAATCCTAAATTATGTCACAAAAATCCACAATATCATAAATAAACCAGAGGAAGAGGATAAACAGTGGCAGAATAACAACAGAAAATTACCCTAGATTTCTCTAATGAAACAGAGATTTAGAATCCTAGAAGGTACTCCATTTCTAGAGTGTCACACTGTTAGGTATAATTATATATAGATACACAATTCAAAAGAATATTTTATACTGTCTTCACAAGAAAACAGAAATCTATGAAAAGTTACCCAGCCAGGAAGGTGACTGCTGTGACTGTATTGACCAACATATTCAAAAACACAACTGCAGTGTGGAACTGAAAGGGCCACATGAGAAAAAAATTCATGAACAGAGACACTCACATATAAACACATAATTCACCTTACCAATGGATAGTCGGAACTTTCGTTGGAAGCATTAGTATTCATTTGACAACATCTCTCACTACTGATCTCTTCTCCTACACTTAATGGTCTACACAAAAACCTAATTCCAGAAAAGCAAATCACAACAGAAGAACAAAGCAACACTTGGCATATCAACCAAGAACATAGATAGTCACCTATTAAGATCATAGATCCCCCAAATTGAAGCCAAGAAATACTTCAAATGGACAGAACAAATCAGAAAAATATGACAAAAGTCATGCCAAGGTAACAAAATTCACACAGTAAATAAACAGGCATTAGAACAATCAATTACCTAGAAGATAGTTTTCAAAATACATTAAAAATACTGCTGGAAATTGTGATTAATGAAAAGATACAAAACCTCTACAAGGAAATTTGTGAGCAAGATGAGACCAAGCAAAGATCAGCAAAATAATTCATGGAGACTCCAAACACAAAGAAAAATAAATTCTGAGAAGGCAAGAGAGTCCAAGGGAAAAATGGATGCCTAGTTAAAAGATATGAGAGAAGACATCGCTAAAACACATACCTCCCAAGTCCCCACCCAATAAAAAGTTGTAAAGAAAATCCATACAAGACCTAAAATAAAGCTTTAATAAAGAGATAGAAGCCCTAAAACAATAACCAATTGTAAGACAGAGAAATCAAAGAGATAGGCTCATTCAGATAAGAGAAGCCTTTAGAACACCAGAGTGTACCAGAACAGAACAAACCACCATCACATCATAATCCATTAGAGGATCATTAGGATATAGGATAAAGGATATAGGATATAGGATAAAGGATATACAGTCAGAATAAATACAAATTTCTTAGCTGATATGGTAAAAAGGGGAGCCTCGCATGATATATGACAAACATTAAAGGCAAACAATACCAACCGTGAATATGGTCCCAAACCAAACTCTCCTTTACATTAAAAGGATATATAAAAATATTTCATGACAAAGAAAACTTTAAACAATGTATCTCCACCAAATCAGCAGGATAGAAGTTAATCAAATATATCCTACATAGAGAAGATCATGAAGAACAGAAAATGGTTATATAAAAGTCTCCCTACCAGTGAACAAGGTAAATGTATTAAGAGTAGATTAGACACAGAGCCTAAGAACAGGTGAATAACATGGCAGGATTTATGAGATATTTCACAGTCTTAACTCTCAATATCAATGGAATTAACTTTCCAAATAAAAAACAGACTAAATAGTAGTATAATAAAACAAGACGCATGCATGTAGTATCTACAAGAGACACATTTTATTAACAAAATCAAACACTTACTCAAACTGAAAGGCTGGAAGGAAAATTTTCAAGCAAATGAACACCATAAACAGGCCATAGTACAAACATAAGATGAAATAGAATTCAAAATAAAATTACTAGGCAGAGACATTATATATTGATAAAGGCACATCTCCATTAGGTGGATATATCATGTCTAAGTATCAATGTCCTGAATCCTGGAGCACCCCATTTCATCAACCAAATACTGCTTAACCTAAAAACACATCGCAACACATCATTGAAATGCATGGATAGGTTATCCAGGAAAAACACAACCAATAAACTGAAGACCTAAATAACTACATTGAACGCTTCTCCTTAACAGACATAGACAGAATATACATTCAGCATCAGTATACAAATTCTTCCCAGCAGCTCATGGAAGAATCTCCAAAATAGAACATATCCTATGTCACATAGAAATTCTATCTGAATTGAAAGAAAAATTATTTGAATTCCCATATCTTGTCAGACCACAACAGAATAAACTTAGAATTAAAAAGCTAAAGCAAAAAAAAAAAGAAAAAACCCTAACCCATGAAGAGTGAACAACACATTGCTGAATTACCAGTGAGGCACTGAATACATTAGAATGAAAATCTGAAAGTTTCTGAAAATTAATAAATTGAACACACAAAATACCAACTCCTCTTCAAAACAGTAAGTGCAGTACTTAGAGGAAAATTTATAGCTCTAAGTGCCTACATCAAGCAATTGGGGAAATCTGAAGTCTGTATTTTAATTATATAACTCAAAATTCTTGAAAACAGGAACAAGCCCAAACCCAAAACAGAATACAGAAACAAATAAAAAAAATCAGAAATAACTAAATAAAGATGAACTAAAACATAAAAAGATCAACAAAACAGAATTGGTTGTTTCAATAAATTAACAGACTTGACGGACACCAAATCTAAGAAGATTTAGATAAAAAGATAAATAGAAAGCCCACAGATTGGGAGAAGTTCGTTACTTGCTCTGCAACAGGCAATGGCCTTACATCTCAAATATATTTAGAGCCCCAAATGTTAACTCCCCCCAAAAAACAAATCTTCAAAGGAGCAACCCTCTTAATAAGTTGACTAAAGATTTAAAGAGAGACCTCTCTGTAGAAGAAATATGAATGGTGAATTGAAACATGAAGAAATATGCCACATTTCTGGCCATAGAAATACAAATAAAAGCAACATTGAAATTCCACCTTCCCCCAGTTTGATGACCATTATGAAGAAAACTAATAATAACAGATGCTGGTCTGGTGGGAAGATAGCCAAAAGGGAATGTTACTGCACTATTGGTTGAAAAGTATACTTGTTCAAATACTCCATAAAGAAGTATAAATGTTCCTCAGAAGATCTCCCCTATGACCCAGCAATCCCACTCCTGGGCATTTACCCAAATGACCACAAACAAGGCCACACTAAAGTTACTATCACAACTATGTCAATTGTAGCATTATTTTCCATAGCTAAGATATGGAACCAACACGGATGCCCCTCAGTAGATGAATCAATCAAGAAAATGTCATATATATTCACAACAAAATTCTATGCTTCCATCAGAAGAATGACATTGCCCCATTTGTAAGGAAATGGAAAGACTTGGAAAACATAATGCGTCAAACTAGCCACACCTAAAGAATCATAGGCTACATGTTTTCACTCATTTATAAAAACTAGAATATGTCTAGGATATTCTTATAAAAGATCACAACAGCTCTATAGCTATATGCATGTCACCATAGAAAATGATGCTTATTGAAATGAGCTCCAAGAAATGGATACAAGATTATTGTATAGTGAACTGCTTTTATGTATTTCTATTTACTGTTTCCATTTTGGTTTATTCCCTGTAGTCACTGTTTTTTAATTGCTATACCCTTTGTCTTATTTACAAGTTTATCTGATTTGGGGAAGGGAAGGGAAATCACAGAAATGTTCGGACAAAGATTAACCAAAGCAATAGTGATATACACTAAACACTATGTTAGAAATGAACTTTACAACTTTCAGGAAATGGGATATCAGGGTTGGGGGAAGCAGGAAAAAATGAGGAAGTGGTAACACTGTAAAAAAAAGTACTTATTACTTATGTAACTGTGACCCACCCCTTGGAATATCACCTTCATAATAAAATAAAAAGAGAGAGCTGACAGGAAGCTCGGCCTGACTTCTCTGCCATGCTCCCTAGGACAATGGGTGCTATTCAGTCCACTTCTTGTGGTGGGAAGTCCACTTCTTGTCAGTCGTGGGGCTTGAACTCTGGGCCTGTGCACTGTCCCCGAGCTCCTCAGCTCAAGGCTAGTGCTCTACTAATTGAGTCATAGCACCACTTCCGGTTTTCTGGTGGTTCTTTGGAGATAAGAGTCTCACAGATGTTCCTGCCCAGGTTGTCTATAAACCCTGGTCTCATATCTCAGTCCCCTGTGTACTTAGGATTATAGGCCTGTGCCCCCATCACCTGACTTAAGTGTAATTCTGATGCTCTCTCTCTCTCTCTCTCTCTCTCTCTCTCTCTCTCTCTCTCTCTCTCTCTCTCTCTCTCTCTCTCTCTCTCTCTCTCTCTCTCTCAAGAACTTATTGAATGGGTGCTGGAAGAGGTGGCCCAGCATCCCCATGTGGCTGGAACCAATGTGGCCCTCTCATTCTGGTGGTGGGCTGTGGGTCAGGAGTTGTCTCACTCAGTCTGTTGTTCCAGCTCCATGAGGTAAGCCCCTCTGTGCTCTGGCTAGACCGTGACGGTTATTCATTGTCCATCTAGCCTTACTGGACTCAGTATTGTGTTCAATGACCTTTCCTAGCAAAAATTTCTGGCTAAAATTTTGATACATAGTTAGGGAATGAAAAAGTAATGCCATCTTAAGAAAGTCATTTAGGGCTCTGGGAATGTGGCTTCACAGTATGGTGATTGATTAGCATGCATGAAAACTTCGGTTCAATTCATCAGTACTACATAAAGAGAAAAAGAATCACTGGAAATGGTGCTGTGTCTCAAGTGGTAGAGGCTTAGCCTTGAACAACAACAACAACAAAAAAAGCTGAGGAATAATTCCCTATCACTGAGTTTAAGCCCCAGGACTGGCAAAACAACAACAACAACAACAAACATTTAGTTAGTAAATGCAAAATAAACAACTCATACTTGGAATATACCATTGCTCCTTCCATACTGATACCTGACATTAGTCCCTAATTCATATACTTTACCTATATTAGTATACAATTTTGAAAAAAAAAACCTAAAAACTTTTGTTCATTAAATCACGGCAATTAATGCCAGGAATGTGCTTAGATGTCAGGTGAAGATTAATTCTGGAAATTCAAAGATTCCAGGCTTTTGGGTGGTCATTGCTAATCACAATCAGAAGCGTAGTATAAGTGAGATTTGGAAATCTTTTTGGTAAGTCATGGCACCAAAAAGGCAGAGGCTAATTAATAGTTTTTACAGAAGAGAAGGAATAACTCCAGATGGAAGGAATAAATGATAATAACTAAGTTATACCACAAAGTGTTCTAGTGAACCATTTTTGGTTATTAAAGAACTAGTCATCAACTAGGATTATTCCTCATTGCCTTTAGCATAACAGTAATTGGCTAATTCTTAATCTCTGTGTGATAGGTTGTATATCCTTCTATGCTGTACTTTCATACCTGAACTCCTTTGCTTTCTAAAAATCTCAGTCTTTTATATTTCTCTATGAACAATTTCTGATACTAAGTTGACAAATGCAGACAGCAGAGGATGCTAATGTAAGAGTCCCATGACATATGAATCATTAATGTAACAACATGGAAAAGGAGGATGAATTTATTGCTCCCTCAATTTTTCTGAAAACTTGCAATGTCATCATTTGATTCAAATTTCCATTCTTTGCCTACATAGTGTCAATAAGTGCACATAAATGCAAATATAAGATGGATGCTCATGGCTCACACCTGTAATCCTAGCTACTCAGAAATTTGAGACCAACGGATTGTGGTTCAAAACCAGCCTGGTCAGGAAAGTCCATGAGACTCTTATCTTTAATTAACCAAATGAAAACCAGAAGTGGTGCTGTACCAAAAGTGGCAGAGTGTTCAACTTGAGCTGAAGAACTGAGCGACAGGGTCCAGTATCAGAGTTAAAGACCCACGACCAAAAAAAAAAGTGCAAATTTGACTTTAAGTTTCCCCAAAAGGAACCACAAAGTCAATAGTAATCTTTCCAAGTAGAAAAAATAATTCCAAAATGACTCAGTGCACCTATTTTTGTTGAGTTATTTAAGTTATGGTTTCTTTGCTGGACATATTCTCTTCTTTTAAAAATTGTCAAATATTAGCTTTATAATAAACTTCACCTAATATTTCTTGGTTCAAAAGAGAAGTCCATACAGTTGGAATCAATTGGATTTATTACTATTTCAGTTCAAAGCCAACCCAGGCAGGAGAGTCTGTCTAACTCTTATGTGTAATTAAATACTAAAAAAGCCAGAAGTGGATTTTAGGCTCAAGCAATACAGTACTAGCTTTGGGGGCAGGTGGACAGGAAAGGCAACTGTACAGGGACAGGGTCCACCCTCTGGGTTCAAGCCCCCATACCAGCACAAACTAAACAAACAAACAAGCAAATGAAAAAAACCACATATTTCTTTGAGACTATCCTTAAAGCACTGGTTTGAGAAGAGGCTCCTTTTGCTGATCATACTCACTGGATCCTGCTTTTTGGAATCCTTATTGCTATGGAGAAATCAGGACCAGACTAAAGAATTGGATAACTGACTCATGCAACAGGAGAATCATCTCAGGAATGAAATATCCGTGCATAAGTCTCTTTAAAACCCCCAAATCTTTGTTTCTTTGCAGGAGAACACTTTTAAAACAAATTTATTTCCTTTTATTCTATGCTGGCCTTCAAATGGCATATTGTTTCCTTTTGTTACACTCTCAACTAGAAGTTTACAGACAAGTTTTATGTAAGTAAATACACACTTGACAAACTCAGAGACAGAGTTTCCTTCAGGCCTTGGATTCTTTTCTTGTACCATAAAAGGACAGCACAAATTACCTTGAAATTTGTCATTTCTTTATGGTCAATTCCTCTCTTGGGATCAATTTCCACTTGCAATAACAGTTCCTTCCACTTAGTTCCAGTAACAATCTATGGTGCTGCTCCAGGTAAAATGAATATTTTCTGGCTTCATTGAAATAGCACAAGTTATATCTTTGGACATGAGGTAACATGTGTTTCAGAGATAACTTCATAACGAGAAAATATGGAATTTGCATGGCTTATAAAACCTTATTCATGTACATATGGCCATATAAGATGATGTTAAATGAAATGGAACCCAAGATATGGACACAACTTGCTTGTTCTTGCTTGTCATTTTTTTAATGTATCTAACAAGTAGTATGTGATTTTTTTTGTTTCTCTTCTATTTTCTTCCTCCATGGTATAACCCCTGTTTTCACTATATTTATTGTCAGAAACCTGCATCTTTCATATACATTTTTCTACTGTGGGGAGGGAAAGGGAAATAACAAAATGCTTAAAGAAGTATACAGTATGACCTATTGTAACAATGAGTTGTACATGGCACTATGTAGAAAATTAGCTTTACAACTTGAGGAGGGGAGAAGGGAGTTAGTTTGGTGGGGAGGGAAAGGATTGTAGGAGAAAAACAAAAGGGGAGGTAACAATGCTTGATAGATAATGTACTCATTAACTTTCTTATGTAACTCTAGCCCCTCTTTAAACCATTTTTACAAAAATAAACATGAAAAAAACATCCTGGACTACTTTAAGTTCAAATTTTCTAAGTGCTCTGTAATTAAGACCAATTTTAATTGGGAAGAATGTTCTCAGAAACATTTTTGTGAGTGTGTTTTGTGCATTATTTCCCAAGTGTACATAAGTTAGAAGTAGGAGAAACAATAGGAATAATAGGAGAAAAAGAAGTTTTGTGCTTAAGTATAATGGTTCAATACACTATAGAAAACTCCTCAAGTAAGACAACTTTGAAACAATAAATCCAAGGCCAGTATGTAGATCTATGGGAGTGATATAGGGAAAGCATTACTACTAAGTGGAACATGAAGGATGAGGCCACTCTTGTTTTCTACTAGATCTAAATCATGGTAGCTAAGCATGCAAATTTGTAAAAAGTAGAACAGAAGAGTAATTCTGGTTCCAAAACGAGTCAGATATAAGAGCATGGACTTAACTGGACAAAAAGGCAATGTTGAGAGAGCAGGAAATATAGTAGCAATGAGCTAGTGGATAAGATCACATTTGTTTTTCTTTTTCAGTTTATTTTTATGGTTGTGGGTCTTGAACTCTGGGCCTGGGCGATGTCCCTCCCCTCTTCAGCTCAAGGCTAGAACTCTACCACTTGAGCCACAGTGCCAATTCCAGTTTCCTAGTGGTTAATTGGAGTTAAGTGCCTCAGAACACTTTCGTACTGGTGTTTGATCTGAACTGCAATCCTCAGATCTCAACCTCCTGAGTAACTAGGATTAAAATTTTGAGACACCAGTACCAGGATTAAGATCACATTTGTAGCAGTGTACACTCAGGATGTTTAATATGTATGTTCATCTATCTTTGAATGAATTCTTGAGTTAAAAATCTAGGCTACAGGTTAGACTTTACATTCACAAAAATGTTTGTAGTTTAAAACCATACTTCTGGAAAAAGTAAAAACTAAGAATATAAAAGAGTCTGGAAAGTTCAGTTTGCATCCAGCCTCGGCAGAATAGTCTTTGCAACACTACCTATAATTAACCAGCCAAAAGCTGCATTGGATGAATGGCTCAAGTGATGGGATACTAGTTATGAACAAGAGTGCTGAATAATAGCCTGAGGATTTTGCATACATACATACTAACATTTACATGCACACAGAAGCACTTATATGTGCAAACACACATATGAAACAATTCTCAAAATGTGTAGAAAAGTTAGAAAACAATAGAAAATATGTCCTGAGTAAGACTAGAATCAAGTGATAATTTTTAATATTAGAAAGTCGACAAGTGAACTTTCCCCCCAAAAGCATGAGACTATTACATAAGTAGTGACCAGAGATAGTAAAAGAGCCAAGTAATAATTATTAAAGGGATCGGATCCATGGAAGAATGAATCAGAGACCCCTGCAGGTGCATCTGAAAATGTTCATATTCTGTGTCAAATGTTAGAACATCTTTGAAAATTGTACAGAAACAGTTTGAACAGTCAGTTGTGGATAAGATCATCAGAGAAGTTCAGAATTACTAGTAGGTTTCTCGATCAAATAAACCAACAAACTATGGCAGGGCAATGCTATACAAGTCTGGAATTCTAGCACTCAGACTAATACAGGAGATTAGAGAGTGGATTAAATAGTAATACGTTCCCAGGACTAGGTAGTATAATTTTGCCTCAATAAAACAAACCAAAGTACAAGAAAGGAATTCATAGTTGGAATTTTGGGCAAATTTTTTCATGTTTTGAGAAGTCAAGTTTCCTATTGAAATACAACTCATATATCATCCTCAGTCATGTTTTAAATGCTCTCTTCATTACAGAATACTTCTAGATGCAAAATCGGTCATGATTCCGAACCAAAAATTTGAAAAATTTAGCATCATTCTGTTGGATTCCAAAGAAATAATGAAGGAATACAAAAGCTTAAGCCAGGAGAAACAGCAAAGTTATCTAATGTAGGACTTTGTAGACCTTACTAAATTAGAATTTAGATTTAAAATAAATATATTTTGCTTGTAATTTCATATTCTATAGGATACTACAAAATACTTTTTAAGTAGAAGTTTTAATTTACCAATTCACAAATGATTCTGGCATTCTATTTGTCTAGAATATTCTTTCAAGAGAGTTGTAATTAGGACTTAGTTTATAGATAATTCCAACAGTAGATGTATAACATGATAATGTGAATAATCTAGAAAAAGTTGACAATAAATGGATGCTATTAATTTATAAATTTAGAAAAAGAGCCATGTTTTGTGACTTTTGTGTAACATGGTATGAAGATAATAATTATTTGAAATCTTTTTTCTTAGACCTGTACATAACATAGGAAGAAATTTCCTTAATTATATACCTCTGTATACAATGAGAAAAATCCTAGGTTTGGAGTTCGTCTTCATTTTGTTTTTGTTGTTTTGTTTGCCCTAGGGTTTGACGTCTGGGCACTGGGCACGGTCCCTGAGCCTGTTTTTTGCTCAAGGATACTGCTCTACCACTAGAACCTCAGTACTAATTGTGTCTGGCTTTTCCTGAACAATTTATTGGAGATAAGAAACTAAGGAACCTTCCTGGCTGGGTGGCCTTTGAACCATTATATACAGATCTTTCCCTCTTGAATATTTATGGTAGACGAAAAGATAAGTATAAATAATATTTTCAAGTTTTCTGATCTCAAGAATACCACTTGAGAGTTCCGGGAAGATGGCGGAGGAGAAGCAGGAATCTGAACAAGCTCTCGCATAGAAAGCAGTTTTAGAGTTCCAGTGAACAGTCCTAAGACAAAGAATCACACCAAGTGTGCCATCACAGGACAGAGAGTTAGAAAAGAGAGGGGAAGCCAAGAAAACACATCAGCTGCCGCTGCGGCGGCAGGGTCGCGGCTGCGACCACTGCCATGGGTGATACCTGAGACACAGAGAGTCCGGGACGAAGGAGCCAGACGCAGCAGGCGAGCGGATTCTACTCAACACCAACAAGAACCGACAAGGAGCGGATATCTTCATCCTGCTGTTTGCAGACCAGAGATGACCCAGGATCCAATACTCGGCGTGAGTACAAGCCCGACATCCTCACTCCTTCTCAGGGAGCAGAGGATGGAAGGCCACCCCTCCCCCACCAGCACCAGTGATCTCCATCTTGGATACCGACAAAGCTCGGAGGAGCTGCTAGCTCCAGCTCAGGCCTTGGAATAAAAAGAGTCATTTAGCAGGTCACAAGAACTTAATGGCGAAGTGACCTGCCAGACTCAGCTCCATCCAGGGAAAAGTCACCCAGCTCAGGCGCCAGCCATTGGAGTGCCTTGCCTCACTGGGTAAACAGAGCCAGAGGCTGCCCCTCCCTCTAGCAGCCACCACAATTAATTGAAAAACAGAAACCCTGAGAATGGCTCCAGGCTGGGCGCTGTGAGCTTTATCACAAAATAGCCCCAGGGAAAAGCTACTGTTTGTTGAAAGGCCTCAACTCTACCCAGAACCTAGCCTCATCACCACATCCCCCTCTTTTGTGATTCTCAAAGCAGATCACCCTCCCAGAAAACTAACCTGGGAGGGGGATCTCAAAATCTTGGGTAAAGCAGAGAATTTTTCTGCCTCTTCCAACCAACCTAGTTAAGAAACCAATCAAGCCACACGACCTCAAGCTGACCAGAGACTCCAACAAGAGGCTGGTTACAGACGAAAGGGAGATACAGGATTCTTCCCACTCCTCCCCCCCCCCCAAAAAAATCAAAAGACTTTTTTTCTTTTTTTTTTCTTCTTCTTCTTTTCTTTTTTTGCTTGTTTTTTGTTTTTTGTTACCTTATATACATATATATATATATATATATATAAATTTTTTTCCCTTCTAAAACATTTATTAATCTTTAATTTTTGCCTCTTCTGAAAAAAAAATTGTTTTCCAGTAACTTTTTTTTCTCATCTTATAATTTTTATTTTAGGAATATGTGAATGAGCGTTTTCCTTTCTTTTCTTGTCTTCTTTCTCTTTTTCTTTCTTTCTTAATTATATTTTTGTTTTTTGTCTAGCTCTACTGAACTTCTGATCTTTTCTTCTCCCTTTCCCATCCTTAAAGTTTTTCACATCTCCTCTATGTCCCTCCCCTTCTCTGAACATATTCACATTCCTCTCTAAATAGACGGTCTTTTAACCTCTATAATAACATTAAATTTTACGTTTCTATTTTTTTCTGGTCTCTCTTCATTCCCCTTTCCGTCTCTTCTTTTTCTCTCTCTCTCTACTTGCATCCTACCCAACCCATTTTCTGCATTGTGATTAGGACATAGTTAACTCTCCCTGTTCCTCCCCACACCAATCTATTCCTATTTTTTACCCACATCTCTCCCTAATCCTAATAATTTCTGGTTTTCCAAATTCTTTTCTGCGGTTCGAAGTCCTTTAACATATAGTTGTTTGATGTTGAATAGATGTATCTGTTGAACTAGATTGTATCTGTAGAAGATTGACTGTACAAATGCAAACTTTGGTTGATGGTTCCCTTAAGATAGTGTTCTAGCACAAAACTGGTGCAATCTTCATCTCAAATGGGCCGAGTAAGCCGGAAAAACACAAGAAAAATGGCAAATTCGGGTATCTCAATTCCCAATCTTGATAATCAGGGATTAAAACAGATAAAGAATAATCCAGAGGAGAGTTCCCAAATAGCTCTACAAACACTAATAGCAAACATGATAAATGAGAAGTTTGACAATGTACAAAGGACTTTGTATGAGCGTGATAGGGAGAGAGAGGAGGCATCCCAGAAGTTTATACAGGAATATCATAAGCGTGAGGAAGCTACTCAAAAACTGATACAGGATTTGCGTGAACAACTTGAGAATACTCAAAGAGAAAGGGAGGAATGGCGTGAGCAGGCAGAGAACACTCAAAGAGAACTGCAGGATTCCCACGAACGGGAAGAAAGAGAACTGCAGTAATCCCACAGACGGGAAGAAGCTAATCAAAGAGTAATTCAGGAATTGAGAGACCAGGTAGAAAATACACAAAGATCACTAGAGGCATTCATGGAATCCATTAACAAAGAGCTGAAAGAAGTCAGGGAGACCACAAAGGGAATGCTGAATGGAACCCAACAGAAGGAATGGGAGTCCAAAGATACCATAACCAATCAACTAAGTGATTTGAGAACAAACACTGAACGCTAAATCAAGGAAGTAAAGAAATTCATACAAGACCTAAAACAGAGCTTCAACAAAGACCTTGAAGCCATCAAAGCTGACCAATTAGAAGGAAAAGAGATAAAAAACAAAGTAGAGAGTCTTGACAGCAGGTTAGACCATGCAGAAGATCGAATCTCAGGGATTGAAGACAGCCTAGATATTATAGAGAAAGAACATACAACCATCCAAGACAAGTCCAAGAAATATGATAGGTCTATCCAACACCTGGAAGACACCATCAGAAGGCCCAATCGAAGGATAATGGGTGTAGAGGAGCACCTAGAAACAGAAGTTAATGATCTAGGAAATTTGTTTAACAGGATCCTAGCAGAGAACTTCCCAAACATACAAAAAGATAGGCCTATTCAGATACAAGAAGCTTTTAGAACCCCAAATAGACCAGACCAGAATAGGACATCCCACCATCACATTATAATCCACACAGGATCAACCCAGACCAAGGAAAAGATCCTTAAAGCTGTCAAGTAGAAAAGGGTAATCACCTATAAAGGGAAACCAATTAGAATTACCTCAGATTTCTCAGCAGAGACAATCAAAGCAAGAAGAGCTGGAATGATGTATGCCATGCCCTAAAAACAAACAACTATCAACCAAGAATACTGTACCCAGCTAAACTCTCCTTCATAACTGAAGGCCAAATAAAAACCTTCCATAGCAAAGAAAAATTCAAACAATACATCTCCACAAAACCAGCCCTACAAAAGTTTCTTAAAGATGTCCTACACATAGAAAACCAACAAGACCGCAACAAAGGCCAAGAAACTGCACCCAAACTGAGAATCCAAGAACCTTAGGAAGAACCCAGTTTTCGCAACCCCCTAGAAGGTGGATAACATGGCAGGAACTCCCAAATACCTCTCAGTCCTATCTCTTAACGTTAACTGACTGAACTCTCCAATTAAGCGACATAGACTGTCTACTTGGATTAAATAACAAGACCCGTCTATCTGCTGCCTGCACGAGTCACATCTTGCCCGTAAAAACAAACACATTTTCAATGTTAAAGGCTAGAACAAAATCTACCAAGCAAACGGCCCTCATAAACAGGCGGGAGTTGCAATCCTAATATCAGATAAAATAGACTTCAAACTAAAATTCGTGAGAAGAGATAAAGAAGGTCGCTACATACTAATTAAAGGATCTCTCCTTCAGGAGGATATTACAATTCTAAATATCTATTCGCCAAACAATGAAGCACCCAAATTTATCAAAGAAAAACTACTTTCCCTCAAATCCCATATAGATCCAAAGACATTAATTGTTGGGGATTTTAACACACCACTCTCCCCACTAGATAGATCAACTCGGCAAAAACTCAACAGAGAAACCGCAGATCTAAACAGCTGCATAGATCAACTAGACTTAACAGACATTTACCGAACATTTCACCCAGCAGCATCAGAATACACGTTCTTCTCAGCAGCACATGGAACCTTTTCTAAAATAGACCACATTTTAGGCCACAAAGCAAACTTTTCTTAATTCAGAAACATTGAAGTTATACCTTGCATTCTCTCGGATCACAAGGGAATAAAATTAGAACTAAAAACCAAAAGCCACCAAAGAAAGTCCGGTATCACATGGAGGCTGAACAACACACTGCTGAATCATGAGTGGGTCATGGAAGAGATTAGAAAGGAAATTCAAATGTTCATACTATTCAACACAAATGAACACACAAATTACCAGCTCCTCTGGGACACAGCAAAGGCAGTACTCAGAGGCAAGTTTATAGCTCTGAGCTCCTACATCAACAAATTGGAGAGATCTGAAACTAACAATTTAATGACACATCTAAACCTCCTTGAAAAAGAGCAGCAAGATGAACCACAATCCAGTAGACGTAAAGAAATAATCAAAATTAAATCAGAATTAAATGAATTAGAATCCAAAAAAACTATAGAAAGAATCAACAAAACAAAGAGTTGGTTCTTCGAAAAACTTAACAAAATTGACAGACCCTTAGCAAACCTTATCAGAAAAAGGAGAGAACACACCCAAATTAATAAACTCAGAGATGAGAATGGAAACATCACCACGGAAACAGCCAAGATTCAGAACATTATAAGGGAATACTTCTAAAAACTTTATGCTAATAAGTTTGAGAACTTGACAGAAATGGACCTTTTCCTAGCAAATATTGACATGCCAAAACTAAACCAAGATGAGTTAAACCAGCTTAACAGGCCCATATCAAGCATTGAAATAGAAACAGCAATAAGAGACCTCCCAGCTAAAAAAAGTCCAGGACCAGATGGTTTTACAGCGGAATTTTACAAGGCCTTCAAAGCAGAGCTCACACCAATACTCCTCCAACTCTTCAATGAAATTGAAAGGGAAAGCTTACTACCGAACACATTCTATGAAGCCATCATAACCCTCATCCCAAAACCAGGCAGGGACTCATCAAAGAAAGAGAACTATAGACCCATTTCTTTGATGAACATTGATGCAAAACTTCTCAACAAAATTTTGGCCAATCGACTTCAACAATTCATCCAAAAAATCATACACCATGATCAAACAGGATTCATTTCAGGGATGCAAAGCTGGTTCAATATACGCAAATCAATTAATATTATTCATCACATCAACAGGAGCAAGAATAAGAACCACATGGTTATCTCAATAGATGCAGAAAAAGCATTTGACAAGATCCAACACCCCTTTATAATGAAGGTTCTGGAAAAATTAGCAATCCATGGATCATTCCTCAATACAATAAAGGCTGTATATGACAAACCTACAGCCAGCATTATACTCAATGTTGAAAAACTAAAGCCATTTCCTCTTAACTCAGGAACAAGACAAGGATGCCCACTCTCTCCACTTCTCTTCAATGTAGTATTAGAATGCCTAGCTACAGCAATAAAACAACATGCAGACATAAAGGGGATCCAAATAGGGAAAGAAGAAATAAAACTCTCCCTCTTTGCAGATGACATGATCTTGTATTTAAAGAATCCCATAGACTCCACTCCCAAATTACTCAAGCTGATTCAAAACTTTGGCAAAGTAGCAGGTTATAAAATTAACCCCCAAAAATCAATGTCTTTTCTATATGCCAACAATGAGAAAAGTCTGGCTGAAATTAGAAAAGCAACTCCATTTGTAATAGCCCCACAAAAAATAAAATACCTAGGAATTAACTTAACCAAAGAAGTGAAGGACTTCTATGATGAAAACTTTAAAATCTTGAAAAAGGAAATCAACACAGAACTTAAAAATGGCAAAACCTCCCATGCTCCTGGATTGGCAAGATTAACATCGTGGAAATGGCAATACTTCCCAAGACTATCTACAAATTCAACGTGATACCTATCAAAATTCCACCCTCATTCTTCAAGGAAATAGTAGAGGCAATCCAAAAATTCATATGGAACAATAAAAGACCCCGAATAGCAAAAACGCTCCACAATGGAAAGCACACTGGTGGAGGAATATCAATACCAAATTTCAAACTCTACTATAAAGCCATAGTAATCAAAACAGTTTGGTATTGGCATAAGAACAGACCTCAGAACCAATGGAATAGAATTGAAAACCCAGAAATGAACCTACAGACCTATAACCATCTAATCTTTGATAAGGGATGTAAAAAAATAGAATGGAAGAAAGGCAGCCTCTTCAGTAAATGGTGCTGGCAAAATTGGTTAACTACATGTAGAAAACTAAAGCTAGATCCTTATATATCACCCTGCACTAGAATCAACTCCAAATGGATCAAAGACCTTGAAATCAATGCAGACACTCTGAAAACATTACAGGATGGAATACGAGAAACCCTAGGTCTCCTTGGCTCAGGCCGAAATTTTCTGAATAGAGACCCGGAAGCACAACAAATCAAAGAAAGGTTGGACAAATGGGATTGCAGAAAGTTTCAGAGCTTCTGCATGGCAAATGACATAGCTAGCAAGCTCAATAGAACGCCCACCGATTGGGAGAAGAACTTTACTAGCCATAGAACGGACAAGGGTCTCATATCTAAAATATACTTGGAACTCAAAAAATTAAACCACCCAACAACAAATCCTCAAAGAAACAACTGCCCAAAAAATGAGTGGGCGAAAGACTTAAAGAGAAGCTTCTCTGAAGAAGAAAGAAGGATGGCCAATAGACACATGAAGAAAAGTTCAACATCCCTAGCCATAAAAGAAATGCAAATCAAAACAACATTGAGATATCACCTCACTCCAGTTAGAACAGCAAAAATCAAGAACTCTAACAACAACAGATGCTGGAGGGGATGTGGAGAGAAAGGAACCTTACTTCATTGTTGGTGGGAATGTAAACTTGTTCAACCACTTTGGAAAGCAGTATGGAGGTTCCTCAAAAGACATCACATAGATCTCCCCTATGATCCAGCAATCACACTTTTGGGCATTTACCCAAATGTTTACAAACAAGACCACACTAAAGCTACCAGCACAACTATGTTTATTGCAGCATTATTTACCATAGCTAAGATATGGAACCAACCCAGATGCCCCTCAGTAGATGAATGGATCAAGAAAATGTGGTATATATACACAATGGAATTCTATGCCTCCATCAGAAAGAATGACATTTCCCCATTTGTTAGGAAATGGAAAGGTTTGGAAAAAATTATATTAAGTGAAGTAAGCCAGGCCCAAAGAAGCATAGTTCCCATGGTTTCCCTTATTTGCAATATCTAGTATAGGTATGAGTCAAGCGGAAAAGGTTAGATAATGTGATGTTAGGAAAATGAACCCTTAAATATATATTTTAATGTTTTCGTTTCTTTCATGCATGTGTTTCTAACTCATTTATAAGATTATTTCTTTGTTGCTTTGTATGTCCCTCCCCCACAGTGTAACCCCTGCTTTCATTACATTTGATGTCAGTATAACATGTGGAGGAGATGGGGACAAACAAGTCGTTTAAGGATTCAGGTGGACCTGTTGCAACAATGAGAAGTACAAAATGTCATGTCAAAACCAACTTTACAATGCCGGTGTCGGGGGGGAGGGGGGCATAATTGGTTGGGGGGAGGGGGGAGGCTGGGAAGGGAGGTGAAGGGTAAACAAAGGAGGAGGCTGCAATGCTTGGTAAGAAATGTATGCATTATCCTGCCCATGTAATTGTAGCCCCTCTGTACAGTATGTTCTCAAATAAAATAAAATAAAAATTAAAAAAAAAAAAGAATACCACTTGTGGGAAAACGATGCAGCAATGTTTAGTGTAGTGTTCTTTCAACAATAAAAAGGGCATAACATTAGCAGAATTGTAGAATTTTTTCACAATAGTGATAAGCTAGTCATGCTGTGAATTTAGGGAATTTTAAGGTGCAGCTTACAAGATGGAAACTCTTGGACTAGAATGACTTTACTGCATAAAATTTTGGTAGTGATTTTCATTGAAATAATAGCTTACTATGATGAACAAATGTTTACTCTAGAGGAATTAATTAATATAGATACTTCATAGTTTTATCTTCTACCAGAATGTGGCTAGTTTCTCTGTTGACATATAAATATGTAATGTCTCATTGGAAACTGCATCTCTTGCAGAATTACATAAAATGCATACAGGCACTGTTTTAAATGTCTCTGGTATGGCATACTCAGAATTTAAAAATGAGTAGTTAGTAGAACACATATATTCTGTCCTCTTAACAAATATTCAGTTTTAATAATTAGGAGTTTTCAGGGAATTGAACTATTTTCTATTTAGTATGAGACAATATTAAAATAATGTTTTCAAAAAAAATAATGGCAAGTATATTTTGAAAAGTTTGTATAGTTTGAGAGCATTCAAGTTGATGACCATCTGAAAAAGAAAGGGGCAATTAATTCAAATTAGAAGCCAAATATTGTTCATTTTTTAAAAAAATGTAATACACATAGAATATCATTTACTATAGAAATATAGTGAAATTATATTTTATGTAGCTTATTTTTAAATTTAATTTTATTGTCAAGGTGGTATATAGAAGGTGTTGCAGTAATGGTAAGGTAGTGAATATCTAAAAGTTGAACTTTTTATGCCCTCCCTCATTTTTCTCACACTTTTACTTCACCCCAATATCCCTCACAAGTTGTAATGTGAATATCCTACATGTTGTCTTGTGAGTATTGCTATTGCATTGGTTTGCCCTTTGTCCTAAAAGAAATCACATAGTACTGTAAAAACAATAACCACAAAGAAAAACCTCTGTTTCCATGTCTAGGAGTTCATTTTGCTCAGCATCCTCTTATATGGTTATATATACATAGTCATTCTGCTCATCCGCTAGGACTATCTTAGCCATTACCTAATTATTACACATGAGGAACACCATGGAATCTGTTTCTTTGTGTCTTGCTTATTTTTCTTAGTAGGATTTTTCCAAGTCTTTCCATTTCCTTATTAATTGGAAGCATAGAATTCCACGGTGTGTGTGTTTAATGGATTTGTTCATCTTCTGAGTGGCATATTGGTTTAAATCATGATTGCATGTAAGTATCATTAGGGTCATACAAAAATGACAGATGCCACCTCCCAAGATATACTAAAATCACGATTTCTAAGTAAGATAGTTTTTGATGGTGGGACAAGTATTGAGATACCTGAATAAGTCTAATATATTTCTTGCACTGAGTTAGGCAGGAAGACATCATATAGGATAGAAATGGTACTGACAAAATATTCCCTTGAGAAAGATTTAGGAGGCTTCCAGAACTATGAAGAAATTCAGATAATTTTGAAGAATTTAGAAATGCAAGTTCAAGTATGTCTCTTTAAATAAAAATTATGTAAGTGTAAGGGCAAAAGAAGAGGAAGAGAAGAAATAACCGACAGCAGATCATTGGTCCAAGTTAGAGTATAAAAAGAAATAATCTATAACTTCCCAGTTAAAAGGAGACCAATATAATACGTCCCACTTAATTTAGGTACATGCAAAATATTTACTTGGCTTTTTCGTACTTTAATGCTCCAAAATAGAGACTTATAAGAAAATTTATGTGATTGCCATTACTTCAACCAGAACACTAATTGTGATGAGCCCTCTTTTTCTCACATTGCACTTGGAAAATAGTCCATAAGTTGAAGATGTTTTGGCTGATTAGAATCAGAGTTAGGGGCTTCTACTTGTACAAGTATCCCAAAATAGTTTAAAGCAGTCTTTCCCCCAAGATATCCAACTGCATTGTCTGAAGCTGTACTTTGAACACACCCTCAAACGTGAGTACGTAATTTGAAATTATACTTCAGCATTTCCTTGGCACATTCTACTTTGTGCCTTTATCTTTTTTGCACATTCCTTTTGAGTTCATAGTTGCTCTATTTCAATTTCATCTTTATATACTACTAAGAACATTGTTCAACTACCACTTCTTGTTTGCACACACCCAGTGTATGTATCAAGGTACTTTGTCTATGATTAACAATAGGGTAGTACTCACTCTCTGAGGAAAAAATTGCACAGTATAACCCTATGCCCACATTAGAGGGTGTAGAATTTAAAGCAGTTTGAGACAAACAGTGATATTAGAAGTGAAAGCCTCCCTAGGGACATTTGCTTGGAGCTCATTAGTTTTCCCAGGAGAAATATAAATATCCACAAAATTTGGAGCTAATTAGTAAGTAATCAATTTAATACTAGATCCTAGAAGTTGTGTTAATTCAAGTCACCATTGTATTATTGTTATATCAGAATTTTTCCCTATTTGCCAATGTGTATGAGAAAATGAAAGATTTGGATTAAATGGTGAGGCTAATGTCTGAACTCTTCCATTCAATAAAAGTTTGAAGTTTATTATAGCACTTCCTACATATAAGAATTTGTGGCAGGGGCTGGGAATGTGGCTCAGTGGTAGAGTGCTTGCCTTGCATGCATGAGGCCCTGTGTTTGATTCCTCAGCACCACATAAGCAAAAAGAAAAAAGCCAGAAGTGGTGCTGTGGCTCAAGTGACAGCGCTAGCCTTGAGCTGAAGAGCTGAGGGACGGCGCCCAGGCCCAGAGTTCAGGCCCCACGACCGGACCCCCCCCCCAAAAAAAAAAGAAAAAAGAATTTGTGGCAGGTTGATTGACAGGGTTACTTAAGCATGGAGATATCCCTAACAAGAATTAGATTTCAATAAGGTATATGGCAGTTATGATTTGTTAATATTTTTTGAGGCATTTTCTGTTATAAAGAAGAATCAATTCAAGGAGTCTTCAGTCACATCAGTAAAGCTGTATGTTTAACCTAATACTTGGTGTTACTTTCCTACATTTGTGATGACTAGGCTGATAAAATATCCAACAATATTTCAATAAAATCCCAAACTGATGTGGATACATGAATCATTCATTGGAACTGTAGGACAAATTAGGCTTGTCTGTGCTGTAGTTCAATCTCTAATCTCCTGTCTAAACAGTCTTGAAACATATTCACAAAATACCTCTAAGGAACGTTCATGAGAGTTATAACTGTATAATTCTTCTAAGGTCAGGATAAAAGCATTTGTTCCCAGCATTTAAAATCAACAGGATCTGTTGAATTCATGGATCCAGAATTTTATAGCTTCACATTCATATCACAAAATTTTATCAATATGACTTTCACCAAAACACTGTTCTTATTGAACTTATCTATGTCCTTTTACTTTTCAAATCCAAATAGAATATTTCCTTCAAAATATTCCTGCAAATTCTTTCCTTCCTTTACTTCTATAAATCTGTGCTTATTGCTTGTTTTCTTTTTTATCTCTTTCATCTAATCTTGTCCACACTGGTGCTCACATTGCTCACACTTGTGTCAGAATTTTCCTTTTTCTCCTCACTTTAATAATGCCCCCGATTTTATTATTCTTTTGCATATTCAAGGTCGTGGATATTTTGATGATGTCTAAACAGACATATATTTGCATCTCTTTAACATAAACCTTAGAACTGAGAGTTTTTTTCTCTAAGTCCATATTTTCCATCTGTAGTACTTTTCACCAAGAATATAAGTAACAGTTGCCAGTCAGAGATGTGGATGCATTTTAGATTTCTTCTTACCTTTCTTTTTACCTTTCTTACCCTCCCCTTAGATAAGATGAACGATTAAGATTTTCTCAGTTTCTGTCACTAATACAATTTCTAAGTACTCTTTTTTATGCCCATGACACCAGCCTATTACAAGTATTCATCACTGGTAACCTAGTCCTAAAACAACCGCTTACAAATTATGCTTTTTTTCCCCAGAGTCTTTTCATATTGATCCTCTCCATCACCAAATTACTCTCTTTGTAAGCACACAGAGTGAAGAGCCCAGACAATAATTCTAGTATCATTATTTACTCACTACATTGACTGTTTGCCTTACATTTCTCATCTATAAATGGATGTAATCTACCAGAAATATTGAAGAATATTTGTTGACTTCTAGAACAAGAAAAAAAAGTGAAGAGTCCTTACATTTTCCACTTTAGCTTACAAATAAGGAAAGAGTCAAATTCAGTTTGTTGCTATGAAGTCAAAAGTTGTTTTATGCAGAAATAAAAATAAATTGTAAGTCCTGGCACTACGGCCTATGTCATTTTGTGGTAACTTCAGATATGTAAGTGGTATTATGTAAATTGTGTCACGTGTTTACAGCTGTACTGAAGGACATACTCTTATACTCTTAATAAATTATTGGAAACATTCATTATTGAATATTACCTATAAGAGAATGTTATTTGAATTAATCACACTGAGTTCGAACACTATATCTTAGTCCATCAAAATGTGGAAGTAAATGATTTTATTTATAAGAACACAATACCAGCAAGGAAAGTGAGTATACATTAGAGAGACTGCAGGAATAACACTAGGGTTTTTACTGTCTCCACCTATTAATGTAATTTTATTTCTTCGTATAGAAACTCTCCTCTTGTTATTATTGAATGTAATCCAATTCAGTTTATAACTATGTATTCAATGTGGGAACACTAGCTATAAAGAAGTGTAAAGTTTTTTTCCTTTTCAATCACCTTATCATTGTCAGGCTACACTGTGGTCATCATCATCATCTTCATCAAAATTATTATTAGCATCATAAGTACTAATTAATGAAAATCTTATATGTGCCTATGACTTTGCTATTATTTGTCTTTTGATTAATATTTTTAATGTTAACACTGCATGCATCCATATTAAAATTTTGAACAAATAAAGAAACAAAAAAAACTAAACCATATCAGGTAGCTTGACTATGTGTTTATAACAAATTATGGAATAGATTTTTGAAGCATTGCTAATTCCTAATCAGTATGAATTAACTTCCTCTCTTCCCCTCACTACACACAAATATTTAAGAGTTTGGACAGAAATTTTTCAAGTAATATACTGTAGATATTACTACAAAGTCATATGTGTATCTAAAATTCCCTTGAAAGTAAAAGCTCTACTTTCTACTGAAATATTAGTTATTTTTTTTAAATTTAATTTAATTTTATTTGTGAACATACTGTACAGAGGAGTTATGCAAATCAAAACAACATTGAGATATCACCTCACTCCAGTTTGTATGGCAAAAATCAAGAACTCTAACAACAACAGATGCTGGAGGGGATGTGGACAGAAAGGAACCTTACTTCATTGTTGGTGGGAATATTTGTTATTTTATTCTAGGAAACTTTTAGAAAAATAGACTGTATATCTTTGAAATGTAAAAGGTCAAAAATAGTAGCAAAAATAGAGTGAGTCCGTCTTCAGAAATACATGTGTATATATATATATATATATATATATATATATATATATATATATATTAATGTTATGTATAGAATGACATTTTTAGAGATTGTCATCAGAAATATATACATATCTAAATTTATGGGTAGAATGATGTACACTATGGTGAAACAAAAATCTTAAAACATAATTAAAATAAAAACTACATCAAAAAGTGCCAGTGACTCACTGTTATAATTCGACCTATTCTGGGTAATGAGATCTTAGAAATGTGTTTGAAAATTGCCCACACAGAAAAGTACTTGTTAGATTCTTATCTCCATTTAACCACTAAAAACATGAATTAGCTCTCTGCCTCAAGTTGTAGATTGCTCTCCTTGAAGATAAAAAGGCTTAGGGATAATTCCCAGGCCTTTCAAAACAACAACAACAACAACAAAATGTATCACATTAATTTCACAAAAGCATCTTTTAACTGCTGTGAACCTTTCTTAGAAACATGAATACAAGTCCCTGGAAAATGTTAAGTAAAAAGTATAGAATATTTACATTTATATTAAAGACGTGACTATTTAGATTGTTTAAGATATTTAGGTAATGATTAGGAATTAAGAATAATGATGGGTAGGTAATATATTGGGACTGGTTTGTTATTCTATTTTATGATAGTAATAGAATGACATTTATAATGATTATGTTAAATTACTCCTGCTTTATATTTGAATTATAATAAATGATAAACATTTTTAAATGTTTCCAATGGAAAGGAATATCAATTCTATGTAATTTCAAAGCAATTGAGAAAATTATTCCATAGCTGGTTTGCTTTAAGACTATATTTCTTTCCTTTTTCTAGTTTTCATATGTACATAGAAATTAAAATTCCAAAAATTCAATGGATGTTGGCATTCAGGAACATCTTCATAGATACTAATATTGGAGTCCCTTAAGTGGAATTGTTTTATTTCATTTGTTACTTTCACAAATAAATCAAGATGATAGTGTATTTTGTTTCTTTTCACTGCCATTGGCTCTTATCTTGAGAATATTTTTTCCCTATCAAAGTAGAGAAAAACAATTGGATTGACCAAGTAACATATGGCTTTCATAAGATGCAGATGCATAGATTTGTGTCTTCTGTCATTTGCCAAAAATTTCTTCCAGAAAAGGTTATCAATTATTTATAAGTGTTGCTTAATTCCTAGGTATTCCAGTTATCACATACACTTTTTGATTTAGTTATCTCTGAATAAACTTAAAATAAACAATTAAAAATACTTAAAATGAACAGAAATCATATTATTGTTTCAAATGTTGCAGTTTACAAAGTTTATAAGCAAACACAGAAAATATCTTTTTACGTATTCTACATTTTGTGTGAAGTATTTTAACAATAACTTTTTTTTTTGCTGACATGTAATTCACCTGAAATATATTATTTCCTTTTATTGTATGCATTTTAGTGATTTGGAAATGAATTGTACAATCATAGGTTTTCCAAGCCTAAAATTTTCACAAATTTGCTTTTCTTCAAATAGAAATGCTGTAAATTTTTGAACAGACATTAAAGTAGATATAAGATTCATTTACAGGAATTTGTCCAGCATATATCCTCGATAGTGATCCTTTTCAAAATTTGGTTTTGGGGATTATTTCCAGGGTCTCACACAAAGTATTCAAGTGCAATCTCAAGGAACTACATTCCTTGTCCAAACAAGTTTTTTACTTCTCTTTAATACATACATAGACGTGTAATGGATAGAACCTATTCAATTCTCTTTGACCTTTTGAAAACTATACTACTGCATTTTAAAAATTTTCTTATCAAGATTCAATTATAAACTATTAACAGTTGAAAATAACTCATTTTCTTGGGAGTAGGACACAAAGCACAAGATTAATCCTAATCATTTTAAAGGACCTTTATTTATACTACAAATTCACTCCCATAACTACAATGATATGAAAAATAACTGAAGTACAAAAACACAAAGGAAGTAATTTAACTGCATCATCTACATTCAATGGACTGTGTTAATAGAAAACAAAGTTAAACTAATAATTAGCTTACCAAATTCACTTACATTCTTTTATTCTATTTCATTTAGTTTCATAAAAACTGGATTTTCATAAGATGATGCATAAAAAGCCTATATACCCACATACATTTCTAGATCTTAACAATATTTATTTCAGAAATGTCTTTAGCTCCATAGTCAATGAACTGAATTAATACTAAAATATTCAAAGGGTTTTCAGAAATTGCAAGACTCGCACTGGGATGTTATTCATATTGGAAAAGATATTTGAAAAGCCTTATTTGTTAAGTTGCGATAGTTACTCCCACAGAAGAGCCATTAGCCCTTTGCATGTACAAAACAACTTCAGATACATCCACTATCTAAAGATGACACGTGCTTTTGGTTTGTTTGTTTTTGAAAGGAATAGCTAACAAGCATATCAACAATACTGATTTTCAGTCAATATGATGGGATATTCAAACTTGATAAATATTGGGTTGATTACCTCTTAGTGTGAATAGATATGATCTTACAAAGAAAGTTATTTTCAACAGAAAGCCAGAAAGAGTTTATCCACTTTGTGTTTCACGGGAATAACCAGAGAGCAATACCTATTTGGTCCAGTTGGTCAAACTTACTCCAGGAGCATATGTTAATAGTATAACAAATTTAAGAAGTCAAATACATATTTTGTACCGACAGTCATTCTTCCAGCACTAATTTACTTCCTAAATATGTCTGAATCTTCTCATCTAACATATAATAAGAGCTGAAAGTGTTCTCTTTCATCTAACTTAATATTGTAAATCCTTTGATTCTGATGATATTATTTGACAAATAAAATGTACAAAAGGGTGGTCCAACTGAAATGACATGACAGAATACTGATACATAAAAACATTGCAACAAATTCAGCTCTTTTCAGCCTCACCCTGTCCACATTGGCAAGCAACATTGCAACAGCACATGCACACATATACACATACACACATATGCACACATGTACACACACCTATACATGCATGCTAAATTCAAAAAAAGTTCAAATAAAAAATTAATGATTAGTACAAATAATAATTTGCCTTACTACAAAAAAATACACAATCCAGTCACCACAGATGTTACATTTTACCTGCCTATCCACATGTGATCACTTAATTTATATTTAATTACTTAATTAACTAATTAATTCAATCATTTGTTTGGTGCTAATACTAAGGCTTGAACTCAGGGCCTGTCTCTGTCCCAGAATTTGTTATTTTTTGTTTTAGTTTTCTCAAGGATATCATTTTACTGCTTGTACCACAGCTCCAGTTCTAGGTTTGTTGGTTTATTTCAAATCAGAATCTAATGGACTTTTTTTTTGTTGTTTGGTCTGGTTACAAACCACAATCCTCAGACTTCATCTTTCTGATTAGCTAGGATTAATGACATGAGCCAACAGTGTGGCTTCTATTTTTCCTCTATAGTTATCTAATGCAAAAATGAGAGTATAGAAGCAAGATGTACAGTGATGATACTGTTCTGTCAGAAATTCAAGTTAGTAATGTAAATTTCTTCTTAAGAACACACGCAAAAAATACCATGATATAGTATAAGAGAACTCACAATTGGACATATGAGCTTTAAGAGATTTCTAATACATCCATTATTTATTGGTACCCAACATTAGAAAAAAATATATAATGTAGTACTAAAAAAGAAGTCCTTTACATGACTATTTACATTCCTTGTTTTTTTTAAGACACTTGTTTTCATCTAAAAAAGTAGGCCTGTCTATTGTCTTCATGTGGTTTCAATGATTGAAGGTGCTTAATGAGAAATCAAAATGTATTAGTAGTACTTTGCTATCAATTAAATCTCACTTTTTCTTTTTGGAAAATATAATGATCAAAGAAATAGTTGAGAATCAGCAAGCAATTGTTCAGAATCATGCTTCCAGTGCAAGTGGATCAACAGTAAGTAATCCTCAATACCATTTTCCACAAAGTTTTGTCGCAGATACAATCGGCCTGCTTTCTCTTGCTGCTTTCATAGCCTGGACCTATTCCTTCATTGTACATGAAAAGTGTGATTCAACTGATTTCATTCAGATCTGTTCCTAGAATTATCAAGGATTTAGATTCTTGTCTGCAATATGATTAAACCTATGTTTCTTCATGTAGGCTGCTAAAAATGTATTTACCAAATTCAAGTAAATACATAAATTCTATTTCCATCTTTTTAAAACATAAATTTCTGCTTGCTCTATATATTGATCAGAGGCATGCATTTGTGGCTATCTAGGTCATTGCACATCTGTCTCTCTTCCTCTCTCTTTAATGTTTCTCATAGATAATAGGATTGCTCTATAATTATTGTAATTTACTTTGCTTTTATATTTTTGGTTGCATCATTTTACTTTCTGCTCTGCCATTTCCCAAATCATTTATATAGAAGGCATTATTTTATCTTTTCTCATTCCTAGAATAAGCTGCACATGAAGACACCACTGGTCCTTATTTTCAGTCTGTATCTTTGAATACGGAGGAAAATCTTTCCTCTGCTTCCATCAATTCCCTACTCTCCAGTTAGAATAATTTCGAATAATAAAAATGTAAAAAGGGAAAATAAATCATGGTGAAAAAACAGATGCAGAAAATTCACCGGATTTTTCTGAACAGTTCAACTAACTTGAACTATTAGGGAAATACTTGGACACCTCATTCCCACTGTCACTCAAAGTCTTTGGTTAGGCAATTCTGATGAAGACGAGGAACATGATGAAAAAGTGAGGAATGGTATCAATTGCAAGAAAAAATGGAGAAAGATCCATGCAACTTTCTTCTTTTGGCTGTTGAAAATAATCAGGTTATTACAGTGCAGAGACTACTTTCCATTAAGGCCACTCATGTGAATACTAGGGATGACGATGAGTATACCCATATTCATCAAGAAGCCTACAGTGGACACTTAGACACTGTCTGTGAGTTGGTGGCTGAAGCGGCAGATATTCATGCAATAACTGTAGATGGCTGGACAACCCTGTGCAGTGCTTATATGTGGAATAATAATAGAGTGGCTTTTTTCTTACTTCATCATGATGGAGATACCAATGGTCCCCTTGCATCTTGCTGATGGAAATAGAGTTAGCAAAGACATGTTGGATCTGCTTCTGTTGAACCATTATGTCAAATCAGCTCTGAGGAACAACTTGGAAGAAACAGTATTTGATATTGCCAAAAGGATAAGTATGTATCACTACCTCTTTGAAGTTTTGGAAGGCTGTACAAATTTCTCTCCTAAGTCATAATGGTTCGGTTAAGTTTCTTAAATTTCAAAAATGCCATTTCATTCTGTTTCCATACAAAATATTTTCACAATCCAACTAACAACAATAGCTTACTGCAACAATTCATGGATTCCATGGAAGTCTTCCAAGTCAATTGCCTGACTTTGATGTCAAAATGTATTCAAGAGTTAGTTGTATATATCTATAATGATTTCTGGAGAGTTTTTGCTTTTTTATTGTAATTAAGTGGTTACATAATTTCCCTAATTTCACAGTATTGTGGGATAGTGACACTCAGTTAAAATCACAAACACATTCTAACATTTCTGGAGAAAATTGTCTATCACAGTCTATAACATTTATGAGTTCCATGAGCTTTGCGATACTGTTATTTCTTCCACATTGGTTGCTATGTACATTTCTTTTGTTTTGCATAACATCAGCTGTTCCCTTTTCCCACTTGTTCCCTCCCTTCTATCCCTGCCATTAACTTGCTTAGTTCATTTTGGTCAATGTCCAGTGCAACTAATGAATTTTTCCCTAATTTCCTCTATTTCTATGTCGTCTTCCTGGTTCCCCTTCATTGTACACATATATACCATACATGTGATCAGCAGCATGGGGTTATTTAGTAGAGATTTGACCAGATGAGTGAAAGTCCTTTGTTTCCTAAGTCCTGTTAAATATGTCGTATTACCTAACATTTTGGTTTTAACATCAACTTATCAGGTAGACCATGTACTGTTGGTCTCAATGCTCTTGTCTTCTTTGCTCAACATGATCACCTTCTAGCTCCATCCATTTCCTGCAAATGCCATTATTTTGTCATTTCTAATGGCTGAATAATATTCCATTGTGTATAGATACCACAATTTTGAGATCCATTCATCTGTGATGGGACATCTGGGTTGTTTCCATATCCTGGTTATTACGAACAGTGTGGCAATAAACATGGAGGTGCATGTGTCCTTGTATACTGGTTCATGTTGTTCAGGATGGATGCCTAGAAGTGGTATGACTGGGTCATAAGGGAGGTCAATATTTAGCTTTCTTAGGACTCTCCAGACTGTTTTCCAAAGTGGTTGTATAAGTGTACATTCCCACCAGCAGTGTAGTAGGGTTCCTCTTTCTCCGCATCCCCTCCAGCATTTGTCATTGGCTGACTTGAGGATGTGGGACATTCTGACTGGGGTAAGGTGGTATCTCATGGTTGTCTTTATTTACATTTCCTTTACAACCAGAGATGGTGAACACTTCCTAATGTGTTTCTTTGCCATTTTTATCTCTTCTTCTGAGAAGTCTCTCTTTAGTTCCCTTTCCCATTAAGTAATTGGTTTGTTAGGTTTGGGAGGGCCTGGTTTCTTGAGATCCCTGTATATACTGGATATTAACACCTTGTAGGATATATTGCTGGTAAGTATTTTTTCACAATTAATTGGTTGTCTTTCTAGCTTGGTTGCGATCGCTATAGCTTTACAGCTATAGCTTTGTCATGTCTCACTCCAATTTGTTGTGACCCTGAGGCTCTGTACAGGAAATTCTTTCCTGTGCCTATAAGTGCCTATAAGTTCAAGTGTCTCTCCTACTCTGCTTGCAGTGGTTTCAAAGATTCAGGTTTAATGCTAAGGTCTTTAATCGATTTTGAGCTGATATTGGTGTATGGTGATATGCTGGGGTCCACTTTTATTCTTCATGTGGCCACCCAGTTTTCCTAGCACCAGTGGTTGAAGAGGCTGTGTTTCTTCCATTTTATGTCTTTGGTTCCTTTGTCAAATATCAGCTGACTGTAGGCATGTGGATTTATTTCTGGATCTTCTATTCTATTCTATTGGTCTTCGGGTCGGTTTTTGTGCCAGTACCATGCTGTCTTTGTTATTATGGCTCTATAGCAGAGTTTGAAGTGCTGCATGGATATCCCTCCCATGTTGTCTTTATTCTCTAGAATTGTTTTGGCTATTCTAGGTCTTTTGTGGTTCCATACAAATTTTTGGACTGTTTTCTGTATTTCAAAGATGTACATCTTTGGGATTTTAATAGGAATTGCATTGAATTTTTATATTAATTGAGGCAGTATTGCCATTTTCCTATATTGTTTGCCTATCCAACAGCATGGGAGGTCTTTCCATTTCCTAGTGTCTTCTGTAATTTTTTTCTTTAACTTTTTATAGTTTTCATTAAATAGTTCTTTTACAGCTTTGGTTAGGTTAATTCCGAAATATTTTATTTTAGGGGAGATTATTGTGAATGGGGTTTCTTCCTTTATTTCCCTTTCTGCTTCTACATTGTCAGTGTACAGGAAGGCAACAGATTTTATTGGATGGATTTTTGTATCCTGCTACATTGCCGAAGTGATTTTTGATTTCTAAGAGTTTGGGGATGGAGTTTTTGGGATTGTGAAGGTATAGTATCATGTCATATGCAAAAAGCTATAGTTTAATTTCTTCTTTCCCTATGTGGATCCTTTTAATGTCTTTTTCTTGCCTTATTGACCTGGCTAAGGTTTCCAGGGCTATATTGAACAGGAGTAGACACAGTGGGCATCCTTGCCTTGTTCCTGATTTTAAGAGAATTGGTTGTAGCTTTTCCCAATTAAGTATAGTATTAGCTATTGGTCTGTCATAAATGGCCTTTTTAAAAATTTAATTTAATTTTATTTGTGAACATACTGTACAGAGGAGTTACAATTACATGGGCAGGATAATGCGTACATTTCTTACCAAGCATTGCAGGCTCCTCATTTGTTTTCCCTTCACATCCCTTCCCAGCCTCCCCCCACCCCCCCAATCCTAATCCTTCTCCTTCCCCCTTTCCCCCCCCCACACCGACGTTGTAAAGCTCGTTTTGGACATGACAACTTGTACTTCTCATTGTTGCAACAGGTCCACCTGTATCCTTAAACAACTGGTTTTTCCCCATCTCCTCCGCAAGTTATACTGACATCAAATATAGTGAAAGCAGCCATTATACTGTGGGGAGGGACATACAAAGCAACAAAGAGATAATCTTATAAATGCATTGGAAACACATGCATGAAAGAAAAAAACATTAAAATACACATCTAAGTGTTAATTTTCCTGACATCACATTATTTGACCTTTTCCGCTTGACTCATACATATACTAGATATTACAAATAAGGGAAACCATGGGACCTATGTTTCTTTGGGCCTGGCTTACTTCAGTTAATATAATTTTTTCCAAGTTTTTCCATTTCCTAACAAATGGGGCCATGTCATTATTTCTGATGGAGGCATAGAATTCCATTGTGTATATATACCACATTTTCTTGATCCATTCATCTACTGAGGGGCATCTGGGTTGGTTCCATATCTTAGCTTTGGTAAATAATGCTGCAATAAACATAGTTGTGCTGGTAGCTTTAGTGTGGTCTTGTTTGTAAACATTTGGGTAAATGTCCAAAAGTGTGATTGCCGGGTCATAGGGGAGATCTATGTGATGTCTTTTGAGGAACCTCCATACTGCTTTCCAAAGTGGTTGAACAAGTTTACATTCCCACCAACAATGAAGTAAGGTTCTTTTCTGTCCACATCCCCTCCAGCATCTGTTGTTGTTAGAGTTCTTGATTTTTGAAATGGCTTTTAATCTTTTAAGAAATGTTCCTTCTATTCCTATTGTCTCCAGAACGTTTAGCATGAATGCATTTTGAATTTTATCAAAACCATTTTCTGCATCTGTGGAGATAATCATATGATTCTTGACCTTGGCTCTGTTGATGTGTTGGATTATATTTATTGACTTATGTATGATAAACCATCCCTGTATCTCTGTGATGAAGCCTACTTGGTTTTAGTGGTTTTTTTTTATGTTTCTTGATTCTGTTAGCTAGAATTTTGTTAAGGAACTTTGCATCTGTGTTCATCAAGGAAATTAACCTGTAGTTCTTTTTTTTTTTGGGTCTTTGCCTGGTTTGGGGATGAGTGTGTTATTGGCATCATTGAATGAGTTTGGGATAGCTCCCTCCTTTTCTGTTTCTCTGAAGAGCTTGAGGAGTATAGGTGTTATTTCTTCTTTAAAGGTCTTGTACAATTCTGTTGTGAATCCATATGGTCCTAGGCTTTTATTTCTTTCTTTTTAATTTTTAATTATTTTTTACGGTGAAAATGCTGTACAGAGGGGTTGCAATTACATGGGCAAGATAATGAGTATATTTCTTATTAAGCATTGTAGCCTCCTCCTTTGTTTCCCCTTCCCATCTCTTCCCATCCTCCCACCGCCCACCCACCCAATCCTCCCCCCACCACCAAAGTTGTAAAGTTCATTTTCGGCATGACAACTTGTACTTATTGTTGCAATGGGTTGACCTGTATCCTTATTTAAACGACTTGTTTTTCCCCTTCCCCTCTACAAATTATAACGACATGAAAACAGTGAAAGCATGGGTTATACTGTGGGGGAGGGACATACAAAGTAACAAAGAAATGATCTTATTAATGCGTTAGAAACAATCACGTGAAAGAAATAAACATTTGAATACAAAACTTAGGGTTCATTTTACTAACATCACCTTATCTGGCATTTTCTGCTTGACTCATACATATACTAGATATTGCAAATAAGGGAAACCATGGGACCTAAGATTCCTTGGGCTTGGCTTACTTCACTTAATATATTTTTTCCAAGTCTTTCCATTTCCTAACAAATGGGGCAATGTCATTCTTTCTGATGGAGGCATAGAATTCCTTTGTGTATATATACCACATTTTCTTGATCCATTCATCTACTGAGGGGCATCAGGGTGGGTTCCATATCTTAGCTATAGTAAATAATACTGCAATAAACATGGATGTGATGGTGGCTTTAGTGTGGTCTTGTTTGTAAACATTTGGGTAAATGCCCCAAAGTGGGATTGCTGGGTCATAGGGGATCTCTATGTGGAGTCTTTTGAGGAACCTCCATAATACTTTCCAAACTGGTTGAACAAGTTTACACTCCCACCAACAATGAAGTAAGGTTCCCTTCTGTCCACATCCCCTCCAGCATTTGTTGTTATTAGAGTTCTTGATTTTTGCCATTCTAACTTGGGTGAGCTGGTATCTTAATGTTGTTTTGATTTTCATTTCCTTTGTAGCTAGGGAGGTTGAGCATTTCTTCATGTGTCTATTGGCCAGCCTTCTTTCTTCTTCAGAGAAGTTTCTCTTAAAGTCTTTAGCTCACTTATTTATTGGGCAGTTGTTTCTTTGAGGATTTGTTGTTGGGGGATTTAGTTCTTTGACTTCCAAGAATATTTTAGATATGGGACCCTTGTCCGTTGTATGGCTAGTGAAGATCTTCTCCCAATCCATGGACTGTCTATTGATCTTTCTAGGTATGTCCTTTGCCATGCAGAAGCTCTGCAACTTCATGCAATCCCATTTGTCCAACCTTTCTTTGATTTGTTGTGTTTCTGGATCTCTATTAAGAAAATTTCGGCCTGTGCCAAGGAGACCTAGGGTTTCTCCTATTCCATCCTGTAATGTTTTCAGAGTGTCTGCTTAGACTCCGAGGTCTTTGATCCATTTAGAGTCGATTGTGGTACAGGGTGATATATAAGGATCTAGCTTTAGTTTTCTAAAAGTCCTTAACCAATTTTGCCAGTACCATTTACTGAAGAGGCTCTCTTTCTTCCATTCTATATTTTTTAATTCCCTTTTCAAAGATTACATGGCTCTAGGTCTGTAGCTTCATTTCTGGGTTTTCAATTCTATTCCATTGGTCCTGAGGTCTGTTCTTGTGCCAGTACCAAGCTGTTTTGATTACTATGGCTTTATACTTTGAAATTTGGTTTTGATATTCCTCCAGCCGTGGTCTTTCCGTTGAGGAGTGTTTTTTGCTATTCGGGTCTTTTCTTGTACCATATGAATTTTTGGATTGTCTCTTCTATTTCCTTGAAGAATGAGGTTGGAATTTTGAAAGGAATCACATTAAAGTTGTAGATAGCTTGGGAAGTATTGCCATTTTCACAACGTTAATCTTTCCAATCCAGGAGCATGGGAGTTTTTCCCATTTTCTAAGTTCTGTTTTGATTTCCTTTTTCAAGTTTTTAAAGTTCATCATAGAGGCTTTTCACTTCTTTGGATAAGTTAATTCATAGGTATTTTATTTTCGGCTATTACAAATGGAGTCGCTTTCCTAATTTCAGCCCCACTTTTCTCATTGTTGGCATATAAAAAAGCCATTGATTTTTGAGGGTTAATTTTATACCCTGCTACTTTGCCAAAGTTTTGAATGAGCTTGAGTAATTTGGGAGTGGAGTCGATGGGATTCCTTAAGTACAAGATCATGTCATCTGCAAAGAGGGAGAGTTTTATTTCTTCTTTCCCTATTTGGATCCCCTTTATGTCTGCATCTTGTCTTATTGCTGTAGCTAGGCATTCTAATACTAGGTTGAAGAGAAGTGGAGAGACTGGACATCCTTGTCTTTTTCCTGAGTTAAGAGGAAATGGCTTTAATTTTTCACCATTGAGTATAATGCTGGCTGTAGGTTTGTCATATGCAGCCTTTATTGTATTGAGGAATGTTCCATGGATTCCTAATTTTTCCAAACCCTTCATCATAAAGGGCTGGTTTGGTGGAGATGTATTGTTTCAATTTTTCTTTACTATGGAAGGGTTTTTTTGGCCTTCAGTTATGAAGGAGAGTTTACCTGGGTACAGTATTCTTGGTTGATAGTTGTTTGTTTTTAGGGCATGGCATACATCATTCCAGGCTCTTCTTTTTTTGATTGTCTCTGCTGAGAAATCTGAGGTGATTCTAATTGGTTTCCCATTATAGGTAATTAATCTTTTCTCCTTGACAGCTTTAAGGATCTTTTCCTTGGTCTGAATTGATCCTGTGCAGATTATAATGTGATGGTGGGATGTCCTATTCTGGTCTGGTCGATTTGGAGTTCTAAAAGCTTCTTGTATTTGAATAGGCCTATCTTTTTGCATGTTTGGGAAGTTCTCTTCTAGGATCCTGTTAAAGAAATTTCCTACACCATTAACTTCTGTTTCTAGGTGCTCCTCTACAACCATTATCCTTAGATTATGCCCTGTGATGGTGTCTTCCAAGTGTTGGATAGATCTATCATATTTCTTGGATTTGCCTTGGATGGTTGTATGTTCTTTCTCTATAATGTCTTGGCTCTCTTCAATCTCCAAGATTCGATCTTCTGCATGGTCTAACCTGCTGTTGAGACTTTCTACTTTGTTTTTTATTTTTTTTTCTTTCTAGTTGGTCAGCTCTGATGGCTTCAAATTCTTTGTTGAAGCTTTGTTTTAGATCTTGTATGAACTTCTTTACTTCCTTAATTTGGTGTTCTGTGTTTATTCTCAAATCACTTAGTTGATTATTTGTGATTTCCTTGGACTCCCATTCCTTCTGTTGGGTTCCATTCAGCATTCCCTTTGTGATCTCCTTGACTTCCTTCAGATCTTTGTTAATGGATTCCATGAATGCCTTTAGTGATCTTTGTGTATTCTCATCCTGCTCTTTCAATTCCTGTATTACTCTTTGATTAGCTTCCTCCCATTCGTGAGATTCCTGTAGTGCTCTTTGAATGTTCTCAGCCTGCTCACGCCATTCCTGCCTTTCTCTTTGAGTATTCTCAAGCTACTCACGCAAATCCTGTATCAGTTTTTGCGTAGCTTCCTCACGGTTATGGTATTCTTGTATAAAGTTTTAGATTGCCTCCTCTCTCTCCCTATCATGCTCATACAGAGTCCTTTCTATGTTTTCAATCTTTTCATTTATCATGTTTGCCAGCAGTGTTTGTAGAGCTATTTGGGAACTCTCCTCTGGATTATTCATTATCTGTTCTGTCCCCTGGTTATCATGAGTGGGAGTTGAGATACCCGGACTTGCCATTTTTCTTGTGTTTTTCCACCTTACTGAGCTCATTTAGGATGAAATTAACACCAGTTTTGTGCTAGAACACTATGTTAAGGCAAGCATCAACCAAAGTCTATATTTGTACAGTTAATAGTCTGCAGATACAATGTAGTTCAACAGATACATCTATTCAACATCAAACAACTATATATTTATGGGCTATGAACTGCAAACAAGAATTTGGTAAACGAGAAATTATTAGGTTTAGGAAGAGATGTGGGTAAAAAAATAGGAATAGAGTGATGTGGGAAGGTACAGGGAGTGTTAGCTAAGTCCTAACCTTAAAGCAGGCAATAGGTTGGATAGGATGAAAGAAGACAGAGAGAAAAAAAAGAAGAAAGAGAAAGGGAACAAAAAGAGACCAGAAAAAATAGAAAGGTAAAAATTAAAAATATTATACAGAAAGAAAAAAACTATTCAGAGAAGAACATGAATATAATGAAAGAAGGGGAGGGATATAAAGGAGATGTGAAAAACTTAAAAATAAAGATACTTAAAATATTATATAGGTATAAAAATGTAGTACTGCTATTAAGGAATTTACGTGTAAGAGGTTTTGAATTGAGTAATAAATTTGTGGATTAAGTGTGTACACACTGGGGGAAAAGGTCTAATAATCGACTACGGGTTTATCTGAGGATATGCAGAACAGCAATTAAGTCACATAAAGAACGAAAGAGAAGAACAGGTGAAAAGGATAAGAAAGAAAGAAAAAAAGATCAGAAGTTCAGTAGAGCTAAACAAAAAGCAAAACAAAACAAAACAAAATAACAAAAACAAAAACAGAAAAGGGAAGAAAAATGCACACACACTTATAGCCCTAAAATAAAATTCTAAGAGAAAAAAATTTACTAGAAAACAATTTTTTTTCAAAAAAAGTTAAAATTAAAGATTACAAAAATTTTTTAAGAAAAAAAATTTTTTTATGGTGGTACAACAAAAAAAAAAGTTCTTTGATTTTTTTTGGGAGCGGTGGGAAAAGTCCTGTGTCTCCCTTGTGTCCATAACCAGCCTTTTGTTGGAGTCTCTGGTCTTGTGTTCCTGTGTATTAGTTGGTTACTCAAGTCAGTTTCTTTGAACAGGCAGAAAAATGCTCTGCGATCCTCCTCCCAGGTTCGTTCAATGGGAGGAGATGGCTTTTTCTTCGAGTTTGGAGCTGCTGTGATGAGGCTAGGTTCTGGGTAGAGTTGAGGCCTTTCAGCAAACAGTAGCTTTTCCCGGGGGCTGGTTTGTGAGAAACTCACAGAGCCCAGCCTGTAGCCACTCTCAGGGTTTCTGTTTACTGAATTTCAGTTGATTGTTGAGGCTGCTAAAGGGAGGGGCAGCCTCTGGGTCTGATTACCCAGTGAAGACAGCCACTCCTGGAGCTGGCAACAAAGCTGGGTGACTTTTCCCTGGGTGGAGCTGAGTCTGGCAGGTCAGGTTAGGCTCTTGTGATCTGCTAGATGACTCTAGATTTATTCCAGGACCTGTGTTGGAGCTAGCAGCTCCACCGGGCTTTGTCAGTATCCAAGATGGAGATCTCCGGTACTGGGTGGGGGAGGGGTGGCCTTCCCTCCTCTGTTCCCTGAGAAGGAGTGAGAACATCAGGCTTCTACTCATGCCGAGTCTTGCTTCCTGGGTCATCTCTGGTCTGCGAACTGCAGGATGAAGATGTCTGCTCCTTGTCAGTTCTTGGTGGTGTTGAGTCGAATCCGCTCTCAGGCTGTGTCTGGCACCTTCGTCCCGGACTCTCTGTGATTCAGGTATGGCGGTGGCAGTTGCCGCTCCCACCACGGCCGCCACCGTGGTGGCTGCTGGAAAGTGCTCAGGACTGTCTCCCTGCCTGTATTTTCTCTCTCTGGCCTAACTCTCTGTCCTGTGAAGGCACACTTGGTGTGGTTCTCTGGCTTAGGACTGTTCACTGGAACTCTAAAACTGCTTTCTATGCAAGAGCTTGTTTAGCTTCCAGCTTCTCCTCCACCATCTTCCTGGAACCTCCCTCAATTTCTCATTCCTTATAATATTTCAGGGCCCCAAATCCTTGAGATACAAGAATTAGCAGCAAGCAATTGTTTAATGCAAGGCAACTTAAAATGAAAGATGAGGTCACAAAATCGATAGAAAGTACTGTATTTCAAACTCAATTTACAGATGACCAGCCCATATGAATGAACAAGATCAGAAAGTATTACAAGATTATTTTTAATACCCCTCCCCTAATGATTAATGTAATATTTCAGTCTAGCTTAAGTGGTCCCAAAAATAGTTCCTGGAAGGATAGATCCGTGATTGATCTATCAAGCCCAGGAAAACTTGACTTAGAGGTCAAATGTAATTCAGCACAACATTAATTGAGAAGATTGTTTGTGCTTCAATACACTGGTCCTTTAGTACAACTTGGTTCTGTGTTATAAAACTGTCATTCTCAAACCAATGATAACCTACATTTAATCTCCTGAAAGTGTATTCCTTTTCAAATAAACTTTTTGAAATTACACTTGCCAAAATAACATTTGCAAAGTAGATGACACTTAGTGACATTACGAGTTTTTCAAGTGTAGGGAGCAAGTTACAATAGAGTTGATTTCTTTACCCAGCACTAATGCGAAACAGGTTCAACCATTCATTAAAGTGCAGAAATGGTACCATGCACCATTTGTGTTGTTCAGTAGGTGTCTTCCAGAAATTTGTTAAATAGATCAGACTCCCATATTTCAACCCCAAACGTTAGCTAATAAAGTAAATTTCATCACTTAATAAGGGACATTTTAAGAAGTCACAAATACTTGCCTTATCATATGTTGTTTTGTTTTCCCTCTGTCTAACATAGTTAGAAATATGTCTTTAAGTCTTGAATATGGGTACTCATCTGAGATGTGACAAAATCTATCTTCTATTTCTATCATATTCCTTTATAGTAGTAAATGTTAGTTTTCTTTTTTCTCCAAAACTTATAGGTAGTATAAATTCTTATCCCATGTAAAATATAATAATCACACACCATTGTACAAAGCCATTTATAAAAATTGGTAGTTAAGAATACATTCAAAGCCATTTTTAAACTTTCTTGTTGACTAAAGATTAATCTGCAAATGGATGAGAATATAATCATGTCTAGGTGTTCCAAGTCTCCAGTCTTGCAAATTGTTATTGCAGATGAATGAATTATGGAAATATAACCTGACATCAGTTCAAGTATATGCAGGACAGAAACTCCATGGAATGTATATAAACCTTTCAAAGTACTAACAGACAGTTCAGCAGAATGACTATCAGGAACTTGAAACCAAAGAGGAATAATAGTAAATACATAGAAGGAATGAACAATGGAACAAGGGGCAAGTACAGCTAGAATACTCCATGTACACATTTGAGAAAGGAAGTGGTAAACCAGAAATAAATCTTGTAGAAGGGGTGGTTGAGAATGATAGAAGGAGTCACTGTGATCCAGGAGCAGTGGATAATTAGGTGGACATATTTAGTTTTAAGACACTTGCACAACCTTTGGAAATTCAGTTAAAAAACACAAAAACAAACAAAAACACACAAAAATCACCAAACAGCAATGTCTAGAGAGTATGAATATGACCTCTCAAAAATTTTAAGCAGTTAATGAAGGGAAGTCTTGGTAAAAGCAAACAAAACTGTTCAAAGCGGGCAGTTTAGCGTAGGGGAGGATTCTGAACAGATTTAAATAGATTATCTAAGGTTATAAATCACCTATATCTGCTGCAAATATTAACTTTCTCCTGAGTTCTCTTTGTCTGAACTGGATTCTCCAGTCCTGAGCCACAATTGTTAGCTTGTGAAGATGGAATGTAAGAAACAAGATGAAGAACCCATTACTCCACTGTAGAGAAAACAATCCTCTATTTTTTCTCTCATCTCTCTTGACTACTTTTTATTCATACTTTTAGGTCAGTTCATTTTGAATTACATTTTCCTTCTTTACTCTGGCAAAGTAATTGGTCAAATAATTCACTAAATATTATTTGCCATATTTTTGATTATGCTGTTTAATTGACTAAGCGAGTCCATTAAACTTTCCTCTTGCATTTGGTTGCCATGAAACAAAATCTATGTTAATGTGGACAAATCTAATGTAAAATTTGTCTCCAGAAAACCAGTCCAAGAAGCTGTGATCACAAATACTTGGCTATATTTTTTTCTTTTTTCTTTTACCTTGAAAGTCTTCTTGTGTCTAAATTGCCCAGACAAATAAGTACTCCATCACTTTTTGTTTCAATCAATTCTAACCTCAAGGATATATTTTGCTAACGAGATGCTTAGAGGAAACCAAAAAAATACTCCATTTTTGTCTTCTCTCTTAAGACTCTCCTTAGATACCATATCAGGAGCAGTGAAGTTATTCTTTACAAAATTATTTCAATAGATTATTTTTCTCATGGTCTTGCATTTGATCACCAAGATGTATGGAGAAGAATAGAGTTAAATCACCCATACCTTTGAAGACAGATCTGTTACAAAAGGACAACGCTTCTGTGTCCTACTTCTATGTCCTCCTCTTAGCTCTTCCCTGATTTTCTTGGCTTCAAGTCTAGTGAAGCCTCAGCCACTGCTACATCTTCATGTTTTCTCTTTTAACACTCTTTTAAGTTGCCTCATTTGGATGTGGAATTTATTTTCATGTCTTCATTCAATCAGTTCTGCATTGTAGTGAGCCAAATAGGCTCTGTAAAATCACTTTAGATAGCAAAAATATTAAGACAATCTATATCAAAAAGTTTTGGCTTCCCTCTACTGCTGAATCCAATACACTTAGCTAGGGCTTCTAAGAACACTATTTTCTAAACTTTCCCATTTGCTAAATTCTTTTCTGAACCCAGAACTATTTTTTGGGGGTGGGTCCGGTGATGGGGCCTGAAACTCTGGGCTTGGGCACTGACGAATCGAACCCAGGGCCTCATGCATGCAAGGCAAGCGTTCTATCACTGAGCCACCTTCCCAGTCCCTGAACCCAAAACTTTTTGGCTTATGAAATTAGAGAATTCTTCACTATCTCTTGTTAATAAGGATATTATATTTTGTGAGCCACTTAGAAGTATGAAATCATTGGTTTGAAGTACCCAATCAGATTTTTTTCTGTATTTCACTGCTTCACGTGCAAAGACATTGAGGAAAGTATTACAAACAGAAAAGTGTAAACCCAATAATCTCTTTCATTGTAGAGGGCATTTTCTCCCTAAATATTTTGACCCAAATTATTTTTGTTTTTTTTTTTTTGTTTTTTTGTTTTTTTTCGGGGTCGGGGGTCCAGTCATGGGACCTGAACTCTGGGTCTGGGCGCTGTCCCTCAGCTCTTCAGCTCAAGGCTAACACTCTACCACTTAAGTCACAGCAACACTTCTGGCTTTTTTCTTTTTGCTTATGTGGTGCTGACGAATCGAACCCAGGGCCTCAGGCATACAAGGCAAGAGCTCTATCACTGAGTCACCTTCCCAGACTGACCCAAATTATCTGTTTGATAATTAAAGTTTAATTCACAAATTTTGATGTCTTATTTTTTAAGTATTTGAATTTAAATTCCACTATAACCTTGTTTCACACAGTGAGTAGATTTTCTGTGTAATGACAATTCTCAAGGGAACCTACTGGATTTATAGCAAGTTTTCTGAGGTTTGTTTGTTTAGTGTGAAAAAGAGCCATCTTTACCGACATTGCTTCCTCTCTACAAAGTCTCCATGGATTACTTTGCATGAAAGCCTATTTTCCCAGGCAATTTTAAATTTTCTTAATAGGCTAAGGTGTTAAAAATTTTGAACAATTAAAATTTACCTGTCATAACTTTAAAACTCTTTTGAAATTCCTTTATCAGAATCGCGAATTCACCCAACCTAATACTACCTTTACCATCAAAAAGATAACATGTTGTTTTCATGATTTAGTGTTCATGCAACTATTATTTTCCAGTGTCATTGTTATGTGTGTATATAACCATATAAGCTGATGCTGAGAAAAACGAACTCCAAGATATGGAAACAGATTTTTATTTGTGGTTTTTGTTTTTGATGTACTATGTAATAGCTATTTTCTTTAGGATTTTCCCTATGGTTTCTCCCTGCTGTATTTGATTTTGGTACCCTGTGTATTGTGTACACATTTATCTTAACTAGGGAAGGGAAGAGGAACAACAAAATGGTGAGAGAAAGCAGAAAGGCAAACCAATGCAATAGCAATATTCACAAGACAATATTTTGGAAATGGACATTACAACTTGTGAGGCGTGAAGGGGGAAAGGAAAACTGTGAGAAAAATGAGGAAGAGGTAACAAGTTTGGAAAATTATGCCTTCACTACCTTACAATTACTGTAACCACACTGTACATCACTTTGATAATAAAATTTTAAACATAAGCTGCATAAAATATAATTTCACTGTATTGGTATAGTAAATATTATTCTTTATGTAGTAACTTTTTAAAAATCAAAACTATTTGGCTTCTAATTTGAATTAATTACCCTTTCTTTATCAGGGGGTCATCAATTTGAATGTTATCCATCTAGACAATATTTTCACAATAAACTTGCCAATATTTTGAAAAAAGAATAAATTTAGTACTTTCTCATACTAAAACTGAAAAGAGATTAATTACATGGAAACCCATAACATTTAAAAGTAAATAAGTTGTTAAAAGGACAGAATATATGTGTTATTAAAAATTCCTATGACTAATTATTCATTTTTAAATTATCAACATTCCATACCTGAGAGATTCAAAACAGTACCTGTTTGCATGTTATGAAATTCTTCAGTAAGTACAGCTTCCAATGGGCTGTTCAACTTGAGAAGTCAACAGAAAAATAGCCACATTATTATAGAGGATAAGACTATGAAGCATCTGTAATAATTAATTCTTCAAGAGTAAGCAATTGTTTATCAGAGTAAGCTTTATTTGTATGAACATCAATCCCAAGATTTAAGCCATAAAGTCATCCTAGACCAACAGTTTCCATCTTGTAAAAAATGCACCTTAAAATTCCTTAATTCACATCATGAATAGCTTAACTCTATTGTGAAAAAATACTACACCTCTGCTAATGTGATGCCCTCCTTGTACAGGAAAGAATGCCACAATAAACTGAGCTGCATCATTTTTCCCCCAGTGGCATTCTTGAGATCAGAACACTTGCAAATATTATTTATATTTCACTTTTTAGCTATCATAGATATTCAGGATGCTAAGATCGGAAAATTATGGTTCAAAGCCAACTCAGGCAGGAAGGTTTCTTAGATTCTTATCTCCAATAAACTTCTCAGAAAAAGCCAGACACAAGTGTCACTGAGGTTGAAGTGTTAGGGCACGAGCATTGAGAATGAACAGGCTTAGTGACAGTGTCCAGGCCCAGAGTTCAAGCTTTAGTACAAGCCAATAAAACAAAAACAAAAATGAAAACAAACCCCATACCTAGAATTTTTCTCAATGTATAACGAGGCACGTAATTAAGGAAATGGCTTTCTGTATTACATATAGGAAGAAGAAAGAAGATGTCACACAATTACTCTCTTCACACCATATTATACCACACCCTCAAAAAAATTTGCTCTTTTCCCAAATTTATAAATTACTGTCATCCATTTGTTGGCAGCTCTGTCTAGATTACTCACATTATCATGTTATACATGAACTGTTGGTATTATTTATTAACTAAGTTCTAATTATAACTCTCTTGAAAGTATATTCTAGGAAAATAGAATGCCAGTATAATTTGTGAATTTGTCAATTAAACCTTCTAGTTAAAAAGACTTCTGTTGTATCCTATAAAATATGAAATTACAAAGAAAACCAAAATATTCATTTTAAATCTGAATTCTAGTTTAGCAAGGTCTAAAAAGTTCTACGTTAGACATACTTTGCTATTTCTCCAGGCTTAAGCTTTTGTAATCCTTCATCAGTTCTTTGGAATCTAACAGAATGATACTTACTTTCGCAATTTTGGGGGAGGGAATCATGAGCCATTTTGCATCTAGGTATGTTCTGTAATGAAGAGAGCATTTAAAACAAGTGAGGATTGTATATGTGTTGCATTTCAATAGGAAACTTGATTCTCAAAACATGGTAATGAAATTAGCCCGAACTTCCAACTGTGTATTCCTTTATTGTTGTTTGGTTTGCTTTTTTGAGACAAAAGTATACTACCTGGTCCAGGGAAGGTATCACTATGTAATTCCACTCCTTAATCTCCTGTCTTAGTCTCCAGGATTGTACCACATTACCCTGCCATAGGTTGTTGGTTTATTTAATCTAGATAAAGACTAGCAATTCTGAACTTCTCCTATGATCTTATCCACTAGACTGACTGCTCAGACTGTTTATGTACTATTTTCAAAGATGTTCTAACATTTGACACAGGATATGAACATTTTCAGATGTACTTGCAGGGGTCTCTGATTCATTCCTCCATGGATATGATCCCATTAATAATGATTACTTGAATCTCTTACTGTCTCTGGTCCCTAGCTATGTAATATTCTCAACTTTTTTAAAGAAAGTTCACTTGAGGGCTTTCTAATACTAAAAATTATCACTTGATTGTAATCTTATTCAGGACATATTTTCTATTGTTTTCTACCTTTTCTACATATTCTGAGAATTGTTTCATTGTGTATTTGTGTGTGCACATATAAGTGCTTCTCTGTGTATGTGTATGTTTGTATGTATTTATGCAAAAGTCTCAAGCTCTTATTCAGCAATCTTGCTCATGTCTGGGATTCCAGGTTTGCCTGATTAATTATAGGTAGTGTCTCAAAGCCTGTTCTGCCAATGCTGCATACAAACTAAACTTCCCAGAATCTTTTACATCCTTAGGTTTTATTTTTCTAGGAGTATCAACTTTTAAGCAACAAACATTTTTGTGAGTGTAAAGTGTAAGCTGTAGCCCAGATTTTTAACTCAAGAATTCATATAAAGATAGATTAACATACACATTACATATCCTGAGTGTACACTGTTAGAAAGGTGATCGCAAGCCTAGTGGTGGTTGGTTATGAGGATTGGGGTTCAAAGCCAGCCTGGGTAGGAAAGTCCTGAAGAATCTTTTCTCCAACAACTACCAGAAAACTGGAAGTGGCACTGTGGCTCAAGTGGTAGAGCAGTAGCCTTGAGCTGAATAGCAGAGGGACAGCTCACAGTCCCAGAGGTGAATTGCCATGACCAACAACAGCAAAAAAGAATATAAGAAAATGAAAGAAAATTAATGTGATCTTAGCCACCAGTTTCATTGCTAGTATAATCCCTGTTCTCTCAATATGGACTCTTTTTTTTCCAGTTAAGTCCATGATCATATATCTCACTTGCATTGGAAACAGGATTATTCTTGCATTCTACTTTTTACAAATGTACGTGGTTAGCAAGCATGATTTAGAAAGGGAGTGGCCTCATGCTTCATGTTCCACTTAGGAGTAATGTTTTCTTTATATCACTCCCATAACTCTACATGCTGGACTTGACTTTATTGTTTCAATGCTGTCTTATTTGTAGAGTCTTCTCTATTGTATTGAACCCTTATACATAAACACAGAACTTCTCTTTCTCCTATTATTGCTATTATGTCTCCTACTGTTAAATCATGTATACTTGGGAAATTAATGCACAGCACAGACACTCAAAAAAAAGATCTGAAACCCTTCTTCCCATTTAAAATTCGCCTTAATTTACAGAGCAATTAAGAAGTTTGAACTCAATATACTCACGGATAATGTATTTATAAGCACTTTAAATTTCACATTTTCTCTTTACTAAGTCTCTGAAACACATGTTACCACATGCCCAAAGGTGTCCTTGTAGTATTTCAATGAAGCCAGAAAACTTTCATTTTATCCGGAGCAGCACCATAGATTGTTACTGGAAGTGAGTGGAAGTAACTGTTACTGAAAGTGTAAACTGATCCCAGGAGAGGAATTGAACATAGAGGAATGACAAAATTCAAGTTAAGTTTTGTTTTCCTTTTTACAATACAAGAATAGAATCCAAGGCTTGAAAGAAACTCTGTTCCTGACTTTTTTTAGTGTGTCCTTTACTCATATAGAACTTTTCTATAAACTTCTAGTCTAGTTGAGAGTATTACAAAAGGAAACAATATGCCATTTGAAGGCCAACATAGGACAAAGGAAATAGCTTCATTTTAAAAGTGGTCTCCTGCAAAGAAGCAAAGGCATGGAGGTTTTAAAGTGTCTTATGGATGGATGTTTCACTCCTGAGATGATTCTCTTGTTGCAGGAGTTATCAATTCCTTTAGTGTGGACCTGAGTTTTCCATAGCAATAAGGATTTCAAAAGAGCAGGATCCAGTGAGTATGATCAGTAAAAGGAGCCTCTTCTCAGACCAGTACTCCTATAAGAGGGTCCCAAAGAAATACCTGAGATTTCTTTTGTTTGCTTGTTTTTTTTTTTTTTTTTAGTTTGTGCTGGTTCTGGGGCTTGAACTCATAGGTTGGACTCTGTCCCTGTACAGTTGTCTTTCCTGCCTACCTGCCCCCTACTGACTGACTGACTCTACTGACTGAACCAATACTCCACTTTTGCATTTTATGGTGTTTAATTACAGATAAGAGTTTGACCAACTCTGCTGCTTGGGTTGGCTTTGAACTGAGATAGTAATAAATCAAAGTGACATCAACTTATGGACTTCTCTTTTGAACCGAGAAATATTAGATTAAGTTTATACTAAAGCTAATATTTGACAATTTTTATAAGAAGAAAATATGTTCAGAAAAGAATCCATAACTTAAGTAACTCAGCAAAAGTAGGTGCACTGAATCATTTTGGAATTATTTTCTCTGCTTGGGAAGATTACTATTGACTTTGTCGTTCCTTTCGGGGAAACTTAAAGTCATTTTTGCACTTTTTCTGTTGGTCATGGGGCTTGAACTCTGATCCTGGGCAATGTCCCTCAGCTCTTCATCTCAAGTCCAGTGCTCTACCACTTTAGCTACAGCACCACTTCCTGATTTCTAGTGGTTAATTGAAGATAAGTGTTTCATGGACTTCCCTGACCAGGCTGGCTTTGAACCACAATCCTGACGTCTCAACCTCTTGACTAGCTAGGATTACAGGCATGAGCCACCAGTACCCGGCTCCTATTTGTATTTAGTGCAGTTAATGACACTAAGTAGACAAGAATGGAAATCTTAATCAAATGATTTGACATTGCAGTTTTTAGAATAATTGAGGTAGCAATAAATATGTCTTCCTTTGCCATTTTGTTACATTAATGACTCAGGAGCTATGGGACCCTTACATTAGTAGCCTCTTCCATATGTGTAGGTATGTTTATTATCAGGAAATGTTCATAGAGAAATTGAGAAAGACATATTTTTAGAAAGCACTGTATTTTTACAATAAAAATAATAAAAAGAAGAAAGCAAAGGAGACCAGGTATGCAAGAACAGCATAGAAAGGGATATATTTATCACACAGAGATTAAGAACTAGCCTAAGAGATTTAGAATGCTAAAGGCAATGAGGAATATACCTAGTTGACAACTACTTCTTCAATAACCAAAAATGGTTCCCTAGAATGTTTTCTGCTATACCTTAGTTACTATCACTTATTCCTTCCATCTGGAGTCATTTCTTCTCTTCTGTCACAACTGTTAATTAGCCTCTGCCATTTTGGTGACATGACTGGCCAAAAAGGTTTCCAAATCTCACTTAGACTACCCTTCTCATTGAGATTAGCAGTGAATTCTCAAAAGCCTGGAATCTTTGAATTTCCTGAATTAATTTTCACCTGACATCTAAGCACATTCCTGGCATTAATTGCCGTGACCTTATGAACAAAACTTTTTTTCAACAAAGTATCCTAATATAGTTAAAGTGCATGAATTAGGACTATTGTCAGGTATCAGTTTGGAACCAGCAATTATATATTCCATGTATGGGTTCTTTATTTTCATTTACTAAATGTTTGTTTTTTGTTGTTGTTGTTGTTTTGCCAGTCCTGGGACATAAACTCAGGGATAGAGAATTATTCCTCAGCTTTTTTTCCCTTCAAGGCCAACCCTCTACCACTTGAGGCACAGCACCATTTCCAGTGTTTCTTTTTCTGTTTATGTGGTTCTGAGATATTGAACCCAGAGTTTCATGCATGCTAGGCAATCACCATACCATGAAGCCACTTTCCCACAGCCCTAAATGACTTTCTTAAGATGGCATTACATTTTTATTCTTTAACTATGTATCAATTTTGGCCAGAATTTTTTTTGCTAGAAAAGGACATTGAACACAATACTGAGTACAGTAAGGCTAGATGGACAATGAATAACCGTCTTGGTCTAGCCAGGCACAGCAGGGCTTACCTCATGGAGCTGGTACAACAGACTGAGCAAGATATCTCCTGACCCACAGTACACCTCCAGGATGAGAGGGCCACCTTGGTTCCAGCCACATGGGGACGCTGGGCCACCTCCTCTAGCACCCATTCAACAAGATCCTGTGAAAGAGAGAGAGAGAGAGAGAGAGAGAGAGAGAGAGAGAGAGAGACAGAGAGAGAGAGAGAGAGAGAGAGAGAGAGAGAGAGATTGAAAGAATGTCAGAATTACACTTAATCCTGGTGCAGGTGGCTCATACCTATAATCTTAAGTACACAGGAGGATGAAATATGAGATCATGGTTCATACCAAACCCGGGCAGGAATGACTGTGAGACTGTTATCTCCAAAAACCACTACAAAACCAGAAGTGGTGCTGTGACTCACGTGGTAGAGCCTTAGCCTTGAGCTGAGGAGCTCTGGGACAGGGTCCAGGCCGTTCAAGCCCCAAGACTGACAAGAAGTGGACTTCCCACCACAAGAATTGGACTGAATAGCACCCATTGTCCTAGGAAGCATGGCTGAGAAGTCAGGCCGTGCTTCCTCTCAGCTGGGAGTCATGAATAGGTCACTCGGCTACTCTGTGCCTCAGTTTCCCCAGCAAAAGTGAACAAAGTAAAGGATCCCCTTCCTCATGGGGATAGGGTAATAATGAAAGAAAGCCATGTTTTGTTTCATAATCCCATGTCTGTCACACCATTAATAACAGATACCATCTTATCTCTTTCTGGGTATCTTACTGTCATATGCTCACAGGATTTCTGAGAACTGTATCTGAAGGCCCCTCCCTTTGCCTGGCCCTGCTCCAGAGACCCTCTGTATTAATCCCTTGTTTCCTAACAACTGTCACATGAGGAGATTGAAGTCCAATGGTCGAGGCGCAAGCCAGAGCTTCACCTGTGGTCAAGAATTGGCTGTCATGGACTGAGTTTGGGACAATCCCTCTAAACCAATGACAGATTATGGCACCACATGTCTACAATACCAATTACAGAGGACAAGACCTGGTGGCGCATGCCTATCACAGATAGTAAGACCATGATCCAGCCCAGCCTGAGCATATATTAAGTCACCATCTCAGAAATCCCCAAGACATAAAAGCTTGGCTTGAATGTTAGAAGACCTGACTGGCAAGCCTAAGGCCTTGAGGTCAAACCCTAATATACAAAAAATAACCAGAGGCCCAGTGCCGGAGGCTCTTGCCTATAATCCTAGCTACTCAGCAGGCTGAAATCTGAAGATCACAGCTTAAGATTTAAAGTAGGTTGGCTTCACCCTTCAGACATCATGATGAGAAGACCTGGAGCCTGAGCTATGCTGTTGTACTCCATACTAGCAGGGCTCATATCCTTACTAAGTGTTGGCCATACTCTCTTTCCCCCTGGGAAGCCACCCACTTCAAGCCACACTCCCAGGTCCTCCCAAGCTCCCACTGCCACCAACCAGGCCCAAGAGAGTACACAGCTCCAGGGAACAGAGATCCCTTGTTCTTGTAATTTAACAATGCTGAGTCCCCTTCAAGCCTCTCACCCTTCCAGGCCCCCAGAAATCAGCTGTGAAGCCCATGCACCCCCCAAAGATAGCAGGTAGAAGTTACCAAAAGCATCCAGCCTCCTTGTTACAACCCAATTCTACACACACACACACACACACACACACACACACACACACACAAACATATTCAGACGGGTGACAGAACAGAACACTCTTCCTTGCAGCACCTGCAATTTGCCAACAGATCACTCACCTTAGTACAGTCATGCTGTACAAAGAGAAACATGACCTCTCTTTCTCTGTCTCTCTCTGTCTCTCTATGTATGTCTCTCTGTCTCTCTGATCTCTCTGTCTCTCTTTGTCTCTTCCCTGCCTCTGTCTCTGTTTCTGTCTCTGACTCTCTCTGTCCCTGACTCTCTGTCTGTCTGTCTCTCTCTCTCTCTTTCACACACACACACACACACACACACACACACACACACACACACACACACACACACACACAGAGCTGTGCATCTCCTGAGTTTGTTGGAGACCAGATGGACCGGGAGCACCAGCAGAAGCTGGTAGACATGGGAAATGTGATCAACTTGTGAGAACTTTAGACAGTTGGGGGCGGGGGATAGGCCGATTGTATGTGTGTGTGGCGGGGAGGGGGTCTTCCCAGATATTCACCTTCTGTTCTGACCCCAGCATCCTTACCTCCCTGCTGGGTTTTCTGGGACCCTCTTCAGTTGAAAAAGTTTACCAAGCACAGAAGACAAGGTCTCACACAGCAAGGGGGGGGTCTATCTTCTGCATCCAACACCCTCACCCCCAGGAAAAAGGAAAAGACCCCAGAAGGCAGGTGTGGGCATGTAGCTCCCCACCTCTGGCTAAAGCCTCAGGTTCTCACCAGGGAGAAGGGTGCAGATGTGTCGCTGTGTGGCTCCCACTGCTCCAGGCCAGGGGCTCTTTGGTGCCCACTCCTCATCCAAGCCTGCATCTTCCTTTTTCCAGGGACCCTGGCCAGTAGGGATGGGGGTGGGATCCTCAGGTCAACACCCACTGGGGCACATTTGCGACAAGGCCTGGCCCAGAGTGTGGGGCACGGTAGAGGTATGGGTCTGGGCCAGGAGGGGGGAAGGGGGAATATGGGGTGTGGCTTCCATTCTTGTATCCCTTTGGTCAGAAAGAACCATGAAAGAATGGGGGTGTGGCTGGAATCCTGTGATGCAGAATGAATGGGCAGAGTCAAATAATAGCAGAACCTTTCCCAGGAAACTCTGTCCAATCCAGTTGGGAACAAGAGGGTGACCTGCTTTAGCCAGATGGTTGCACAGATTATTGTATATGGCTGTTTATTGCCAGTCCTGGACCTAGAACTCAGGATCTAGGCACAGTCCGTGAGCTGCTTTTGCTCAAGGCTGCTCCACTACCACTGGAGCCACACGCCTCTACTTCTGGATTTGTTGGCACAAGTTGGACAGGAGTTTCAAGGACTTTCCTGCCAAGGGTGACTGAGCATGATCCTCCTATCACAGCCTGGTAAGTATCAAGGAGGACTGGTGAGAGCCACTGGTGCCGGGCTAATCATGGGTCTTGCTGATGTTCTTGGACAGACCAATGAGTTCCCTATCCTCAGGTTAAAGTAGTAGGAGCTGGAGCCCACAATTCAAATCCTGGTCCTGCCACCTCCAAATGGCAGGAGATCCTAAGAATCTCATTTCTATCCATATAATGGAATGTGATGTGTGTTATGATTGAATAGTTCTGGAATGATTCTAGGACAAAATTATATGCAATTATATTATGGTACACTGATCAATTTTAATTAATACTTTATGAAGCATTTAAACAATCACATTCATTTAAATGGGGGCATAATGCAATACCTAAGAATTGGGCATCACATAGTGTAAAGGTGCCAGGACTAGGATTTGAACTCATGGTCTGGATAACGCTGTTTCACTGTGTGGGAAGGTGAAGCTTGCCTCCATGACGTCAAGAAATTCAAGTCTGTTCCTTAGGCCTGAAATCGTTGCCCACCACTAGAAAACATCCTATTTGTATAAATTTTAAATATATGATTTATATTTATATACATATTTTGACTCCATATTACGTTCAGTGTAGTTATTCACTTTATTTTTTTGTTTTATTCATGTATTGACTGTTCATTTTATTGACTATTATGACACATAGAATAGTGATCACATTGATTACATAGGGATATAGGTCTGCATATGTATTCCACTTCATACCTGACACACAGGACTTTCACAGAAAAGGAAAACATGTGTCACCATCTGCTTCATACTCCACGATTCATTTTTTGGGAGTGCTGGCATCTGAACTCATGGCCTACAAGGCCCAATTAATGAATGGGTTAGTGTCAGCACGCCATCCTTGGGAAAACTGAGTTGACAGGCAGTTCCCAGGACCTGAGATTGAGCCCCATCAGTTGACAAAATAAGAACAGATTGACACCCAGATATGCTCATAAATATACATCTTTATAGAGTGCCAGAGATGTCTATACATTATTCAGTTATATAGACTATATTCCTACCAATTCTTGGGTATTTATTATGCCTCCATGTAATTAATGTTATTGTTTTCATCATTAACAAACTATTAAGTAAATTAATCAGTGTCCTGAAATTATTGTATTCCTGTAATATTATTCTTTTAATGATTTATAAATATTAAATGAAACCAGTCTCCTGAAATGATGCTGTCTAATTTTATAAGAGCATCATTCATAATCAACTCATTCAACCATGACATTGATAAGATTCCATTGTTATTCCTATAGATGGGAACTAGTCTCTTAGTATCTCCTGCCTTTGGTTGGTGCCAGGATGGGGATTCGAAATCAGGACCTACCTTGCCATGTGGGCCTATGGCTTCCCCAATAGTCCGCCAACCTTCAGAATTGCAAGATGAAGTACTCTTTGCAACAGTGTCATTCAGACCCAAGGGGGTCACCGGGCTATGAAACAAAACGTAAAAATGCCATCGTGCCATATTTTTTCGGTGCATTTTTTTCCACAAAAGGCCTGGGGGTCTAGGATCCGGGGATCAGCTGTGGGTCCAGTGGCTGCACCCCAGCATAGGGTGATTGAAGCTTTTGCCACGACCTGAGTTCAAGCCCCCTGCTTAGGAAAAGAAATTAAAAGAAATTAGCTCCCTGAGTTGCAATTCACCCTGTTTATTTTGCCAGGCTTTGGATTTGATCTCAGGGTCTGGGTAAATCTGCAGCACTGTGGAAGAAGGGGAAGCTCATCATATTTAAAGATAAGGAAGTCAGACCTGTACTCTAGGCCTGAATTCAAGCCGCAGCCCTGGAAAACATACTATTTGTATACATTGCAAAGATAGGATTTGTACTTACCTATGGATGTTCAGTCCATACACATTTGGTGTGGTTGTTCCTTGTACTTTTTGTTTTATTCATTTATTTACTGTTGATTTTACTATGATGACACCCATTCCGTTTATTACATTGATGACATCCTATAACATGGCATCTAGATTTGTAGACATGTACTCCAGCATGCCTGACAACCTGGACTCTCAGAGAAAATAAAAAAAGTTGCACACTTGGCTTCGTACTCCATGATCCAATTGTTGGTAATGTTGGGATCTGAACTCAGGGCTTAGCAGGACCAATTGGTGAATAGTTTACGGTGAACACATGAGCCTGTGAGCAACTAAGGAGTGAGGCCATTCCCAAGATCTGACATTGATCCCCAGGATGGGCCACAGTAGTCATAAATTCATTATTTAAACATAGGATCTATATTTACATATGTGGACAGCATCTTGTATTTGGTGTACTTCTTCTCCTTATTTTCTGTCTTATCCATGGAAGTACTATGTATTTTCCTGAGCATGGTTACAGATATAATAGTGTTTACATGGATGACAATCTATTGCTATAGGATTATAGGATTTCCTATGCATTCTCCATCCTAGCTGAGACCCAGGACTTTCACAGGACAGGAAAACAGGTGAATTGATTGGCTTCACACATCAGGATTCATCTTTTGACAGTGTTGGGATTTGAACTCAGAGCCTAGCAGGCCCAATTGGCAAAAGGGTCAAGGTGAGGACACCACCCTGTGAGCAACGAAGGAGATAGGCCATTCCCAGAACCTGACATCGAATCCCAGGGAGGGCCAGGATAGGCATAAATTCATAATTTAAACATAGGATCTATATTTACATACCAGTGAGGACAGCATCTTGCATTTGGTGCACTTCTCCTTATTTTGTGTCTAATTCATGAAGGTATTGTGCATTTTATAGTGACAGGTATAACTGTGCTGACATGGATGACAACCTGTTCCCCTGGTTATAGGGTTGCCTATGCATTCTCTATTGTAGTTGAGATCCGGGACTTGCACAAGAGAGGAAAACATGTGCAAAGACTGGCTTCTGACAACAGAATGAATTTTTTGTCAGTACTGGGATGTGAACTGAGGAATGGGTAGCTCTGTTGCACTTTGGGGTAAGGAGAATCTCACAATCATTGAAGACTAGAATGTCAGGCCTGACCCAGAGCCTGATTTGAATCCCCAACACTGGAAAAAATAACAAGCCCACCTTTTTTAAACATAGGGTTTCTCTTTACCTGCAGGTGTAGTATGCTTCAGTGTAGTTATTCTTTTAATTGTGTCTTATTCATGGATGTATTGTGTATTTTATTGAGTATGGTGATAGATATAACTGTGCTGACATGGATGACAACCTATTCCCATGGCTATGGAGTTGCCTATATATCATTTCCCATCCTTGCTGAGACCCAGGACTTTCACAGGACAGGAAAACAGGTGGATCTATTGGCTTCTCACATCTAGATGAATCTTTTGGCAGTGCTGGGATTTGAACTCAAGGCCTAGCAGGCCCAACTGGTGAATGAGTCATAATGAATACAACAGCCTGTGAGGCACTAAGGAGCTAGGCCATTCCCAGGACCTGAGATGGAGCCCAGGTGGGGCCAATATAGTCATAAATTCATCATTTAAACAGAGGATCTACATTTCCATAGCTGGAAAGGCAGCATCTTGCATTCAGTGTAGTCATTGTCTTGGTTTTGTGTCTTATTCATTGATGTATTATGTATTTCCGTGAGTATAGGATGAAAGATATAACTGTGGTGACCTGGATGACAAACTATTCCCATGAGCATAGAGTTGCCTATGCATTCTCCATCCTAGCTGAGTACTTGCACAGCACAGGAAACCTTGTGTAATGACTGGCTTCTCACATCAGAGTGAATTTTTGGCAGTGCTGGGATTTGAACTTTGGGCCTAGGAGGTCCAACTGCCCAATAGGTCCATGTGATCACACTAGACTGTGAGCCAATAAGTTGCTGGGCTGTTCCCAGAAACAGAGATCGAGCAATAGGGAGGCCACAATTGTCCTGAATGCATCATTTCAACATGGGATGTATATTCAAATCCGTGTGGACTGCATTGTGCATTTAGTGTAGTTATTCTATTTTGTATGCTATTCATGAATGTATTGTGTATTTTCTTCAGTAAATGATGACAGGTATAACTGGGCTCATATGATAACAACCTATTCCCATGGCCCCAGGGTGGCCCATGCATTTTCCATCCTACCTGAGACCCAGGACTTGCATAGGAAAGGAACACAGGTGCAAAATTGGCTTTTGACATCAGGATGAATCTTTTTGCACTGCTGGGATCTGAATTCGGGGACCAGCAGACCCAATTGACGAATGGGTCCATGTGAGCACACCAGTCTGTGAGCCACTAAGGAGTAAGGCCGTTCCCAGAACCTGAGATTGACCCCCAGGTGTGGGTATGGGGGGAGGGCACACAGCAGTCATCCATTCATAAGTTGAAGGTAGTATGCAAATAAGTACACATTTGTATAGAGTAGGAGAGACAATAACCTGTGATGGAATCCAATCTACCATGTGTCTACTGATTCTTGGATCTTTCCAGATGCCTTCATTTCATGACTGTGATGATTATTGTCACGCTTCATCTACACTGCTTTACAAATAAGCAATATCTCATGAGTCTTGCCCATCATTTCCTAGTCACATCATGCATGAAGTACTCATTCAAGGATAAGTTCGATCGCATTCCATGACTTTTCCTGGTCCAGAAACCAGTATCTCAGGATTTCCCGTCATTCAGACCCAGGATGGTTACCGTGCAAAGAAAAAGTTATAAAACCCTGAGCCCTCTACAGCTCCCTACTTTTTGTGCTGTTCTGTTTTTTTTTTTTTTCATCCTGCAAGCCATCTGGGTCTAGGGTCCCAGGATAGGTTGTGGGTCCCGAGGCTGCCCCCCATCCTAGGGAGAGTGAAGCTGAGTCAGAGTTGCCATGACCTGAGTTCAAGACCCGTAGTTGGCAAAATTAATGAACTAACTAACTAACTAATTTGGAATAATAAAGCTCCCTGGTTTGGAATTTCTACCAGTTTTCTTTCCTAGCCTGGGATTTGAACTCAGAGACTTGATGAATGTGTAGCAATGTGACAGAAGGCACAGAGTTGCCACTACTTGAGTTCAAACCCCATGCCAAGCCAAAATAAATAATTAAGTCTCTGACCTCGACAGCGAAAGTTAGTTGTGAAGACTGGCGGGAAGGTAAGGTAGGGTGAAAACAAACAACGAGGCAACAATGCTCAATAGGAAATGTACTCATTATTTTGCTCATATAACTGTGACCCCTCTGTACAATATTTTTACAGTAAAAAACGTACAAAAATATGTAGTGCTCAAGAACCACTTTGGGGGTAAGTGAAGGATATCTGAGTAGCTGTACAAAATTCTACACTGATATTCTTAAATGTTCATTATGGAACTGAATAAACATAACTGCTTCTGTTACAAATATTAAGTCACTGTCTTGGAACTGGGGCCAGTATTTCTGCCATTGCTGGGATTTGAGCTCACTGTCCATGTAACTCTTTTGCACCATGGGTGAAGGCTAAGAACACTGTTCTTGTGGAAAAGATTTTCAAGCTAAAGTTCACAGGGCCTGAATTAAGACCCTGCAATAGAAAAAAATATTTGTATACATGTGTAATATGTGATATATAGGTACATATGTATGTTTATTTCATATTATGATTATTTTTATTGATTTTGTATTTAATTTTAATTTATTCATTATATTGTTAATTTTATTAAGTATTATTATACACATAATATTAATTATGTTTTGTACATCTATTATAAAATTATACACAATAATTTAGTACATTGACTCATGCTCATTTTTCATTAATACTTTATTAAGTATTGAAACATGATACATAATTAAATGGAGGCATTTTTCAAGTCATCACATGGTTAGATTCTGTCCCCAGTATGAGCTTTGTCTTATTTATCTTTGGACAAATTCCTATAGTGATTTGTTTAGATGATTTATACTCAGAAGCCTTTTCTTGTGGATAGGCAAGTCGAGGGATGAAATCATAAGGTTGGGGCTGGGAATGTGGCTTAGTGGTAGAGAGCTTGTTCAGCATGCATGATTGCCAGGGTTTGAATCCTCACTGCCACATACTCAGAAAAAGCCAGAAGCTGTGGTGTGGCTCAAGTGGTAGAGGGCTAGCCTTGAGAAAAAGAAGCTCAGAGACAGTACCCAGGCCCTAATTTCAAGCCCCAGGTCTGGCAAAAACAATACGCCAGATTCCAGTGGCTCTGGAAACCTACTTTCTCAGAAGGCTGAGATCTGAAGATCACAGTTTGAAGACAGCCTCGGGAAGGAAAGCCTGTTAGACTCTTGCCTCCAATGAACCATCAAAAAACCCCATGTGTCACTGTGGGTCAATTGGTACAGTGTTTGCCTTGAGCTGAATGGCTCAGGGACAGCGCCCAGGCTTCAGTTTGAGACACACACTGGAAAAAGAGTGAGGGATAATCAAAGTACTTTTCCTATTTGCTAATTATGAGAATATTTTTTGGAAAATGAATGCTGTTGTACACCAGATTTGGAGTCAGACCTCAAGGTTCAAGTGTAGAACATACATAAGCCCAGCCTGTCAGACTCTAGCATTATAAACTTGTGTCCTGCAGGGTTCTGAAAGGCCCATTGTTGAAAGGGTTAATATGCTCCTCAAGTTCTTTGTGATAAGCAGTTGACTTGTATTGTCAATGTCATTATAGTTCTGAACCTAGCAGAGAACCAATAGCTCACGCCCATCACACTATCTCAGGAGGCCTAGGTCTCAGTATCACAGGGTGAAAACAGCCAAGGCAGGGAAGTCTAGGACACTCTGACTTCCAGTTCTGAAAGGTCAGATGCTCAAGAGATTCCTGTGTTTCCCTTCGTGATGAGAAGTTACTTACACTCTAAATGTTCTTGGAGTTCTTGAGCTATAGAAGGAAAGAAATATTATTGACCCAACCTGGGTTCAAATGAAGTTCTCAGGATCCAAGCCCTAGCCCTGTTAGCAGGAAGAACTACAGTGTAACATTATTTGAAGGAAAGAAAAAAGTTCAAAAGGCAGGCTAGTTGGAGAGACCTAGACCTGCGGGATTAAGAGGCATAATGTACACAGTCAACAGGGAAGTGAGCTGCAAAACCACTTCATTCATTCCAGGCACAACCAGTAATGAGGGAAACCTGAAACATTTGTTAGAGTGACAGCAAGGTCAGGCTTTTCTCAGCCTCTTCAAATGATGACTAATTAACCTTCCTCCTTCAGGTGAAAGGAGCCTCAGGCTATCTTTAGCTTACCAATAGAGAGCCAGTTTAGTGGGGGAGAGGGGCGGAACAGAGTAGAAAAATCCTGCTTCCTGTTCTTAGGGAGTGGATTTTTGACTCTCCATCTGTCCGGTTTGAAGACCCTTCTATCTCTGCCAGTCCATTCTCCTTACTTCATGCTCCAAATCATTAATGCAAATCCCCAGTCCAAGGAGAGGTAGGGCCATTTCTCTTCTGTCTCCAAGCAGCTGAGTTAGAACGTGGCTCTCCCCTCTTGACTCTGGGGTGCTTGGCTGCCTGAGAAGTGGGACAGAGACAGTCATCGGACTCTGCAGTTGTGTGAAAGTGATGCTGGTGTTCTGGCACACTGCAGAAAGCCTCATGACTAGAAAATGTTCCCTTCTTTCCTTCTGATGTAAAAAACAGCTTCATCTATCTACTGTCTTTCTTTCTTTTTTCTTTCTTTCTTTCTTTCCTTCCTTCTTTCTTTCTTTCTTTCTTTCTTTCTTTCTTTCTTTCTTTCTTTCTTTCTTTCTTTCTTTCTTTCTTTCTTTCTTTCTTTCTGTCTTTCTGTCTGTCTTTCTGTCTTTCTTTCTGTCTTTCTTTCTGTCTTTCTTTCTGTCTTTCTTTCTGTCTTTCTGTCTTTCTTTCCGTCTTTCTTTCTTTCCGTCTTTCTTTCTGTCTTTCTATCTTTCTTTCTTTCTTTCTTTCTTTCTTTCTTTCTTTCTTTCTTTCTTTCTTTCTCTTTCTCTCTTTCTCTCTTTCTTTCTTTCTTTCTTTCTTTCTTTCTTTCTTTCTTTCTTTCTTTCTTTCTTTCTTTCTGTCTTTCTTTCTTTCTTTCTTTCTGTCTTTCTTTCTTTCTTTCTTTCTTTCTTTCTTTCTTTCTTTCTTTCTTTCTTTCTTTCTTTCTTTCTTTCTTTCTGTCTGTCTGTCTGTCTGTCTTTCTTTTTTTCTGTCTTTCTTTCTTTCTGTCTTTCTTTCTTTCTTTCTTCCATCCTTCCTTTCTTTTTTTCTTTCTGTCTTTCTGTCTTTCTCTCTCTCTCTCTCTGTTTCTTTCTTTATACCTACTTACCTACCTAGGTAGCTATCTCTTTGACAGTTGTTGGGTTGAACTCAAGGAATCAAACCCAGGGCTTCTTGCATGCTAGGCAAGCACTTTTTCATTAATCCATATTCCCAGCCCCTTCATTTTTTTCTTAATGGTGGTTTTTACATAAGTATGCTACCATTTTATGTTCTCAAGTTTAATTTTCTGAATACCGGTTACTTCTAAAAAACCTGATCTTCTCTTCCCCTGCCTGATTTGTGACTGTTCCTGCATTGGCCTCATAATAAAATGTAAATAAAGGCTGCTGCGAGCTTCAGTGTGCATCATATAAAGACACAGGCCTAGAACCCTGGAAGAGAAAAGCAATGGGCCTGAAATAAAGAGAATGATGCAGTATGCGCAACTAGCATATCTGAAAAATAAACCAGTAAATAAAAGCAGAAGCATTGCATAGGTCTGTTTGCACTATGGGAGGTAATATACATACACACATAAGTAGGTAGGACACTGATACATAAACTTGGCTTTCTCTTTTTGAATTTTTTTGTGGCCATCCCGGGGCTTAAACTCAGCGCCTGATGTGTTCCTGAGATGCTTTGCTCAAGGCTGAGGCACTACCACCACAACAGCTCCACTTACCACCATCTCGTAGTTAACTGGACATAAGCAATTCCCAGGCTTTCCTGCCTGGTCAGGATTGTATCTCCTGCTCAGTTTTCTCTCTCAAAGCAGGAGCTCTACCCTCTGGGCCACTGTTCCCCTTCTGGTTCTCTGGTGCTTTATTGGATAAAATAGTCTCAGAGAATCTCCTGCTTGGCTGGCTTGAATGGCAATCTCCTGAGGACGCTTCAAGTGGTTTCCTCAAGAATTCACCGAGGAACCGCTCCACACAAGCCCTTAGTATAAATCTCGAGGGGTACTAGAGAAAAATGGAAACATTGTTATACCCAAGTCGCAGGACCCCCACCAAAAAGACCACCGAGAGTCAGACTTTACAGCTGTTTTAAGGTTTTACTTAAATGAGCTGCAGCTCGGGCCTCATCCCACACTCTGACACAGAGGAGCCTAGGTGGAGAGCATCAAGCTGAAGATTTGCAGAGTTCATAAAGGCACACAACCAACCTGGTGTTTGGATTACCACCATGTGTTGCTCTGCTAGAAACAAGCAACAAGTGGTCACTGCCTAAAAACATTAACCCTGCATTTCCACCCTTTGACTTATAGTCCCAAGACACCATCTTATGGCTCTGGCCCAAAACTAAACTCCAACAGCTCTTGATTTTGAATGGATTATGGTCCCTCTCTGACCTTAGCCATTCTATTAAACAACAATACCAATAACAAGGAGTTCATTTTTCTTTACTTGAGGCATATGCGGAGTGGTTGGGTAGGATGCTTGGAGACTTCCCTAAGTTTCCCCACAGTCGTCTAGGGCAAAGTGGTCAGCCGGTCTGGAGTGGGAGCTGTGGATCCAAGCAGCAATGCCATCCACCTTAAGGGCAGTAGGTGTACCCAGTAGCACTATGTAAGGTCCCTTCTACCAAGGTTCCAGAGACCTCAAGTTGTCCCTTCAAACAAACACCTAGTCCCCTGGTTTAAACAAATTGGGGGCAGGAATAGAAGCAGAATCATATAATGCTCTAAGCTGGGGCCACATCCTCTTATGCACCAGCTCTAAATAGTCAAGCTTACACAGAAATTCAGTATCATCCAAATCAGCAAGCAATTCAGTCTGGAGGCTAGGTTGGGAGTTGTCCATACATTATTTCAAAAGGAGTAAAGCCAAGCTGATAGGGTGAATTTCTTACTCTAAACGGGTCAAAAGGAAGCAGAGATACCCAGTCTGCACCAGTCTCCAAGGCCAATTTAGTTAAGGTCTCTTTTAGAGTCTGATTCATTCTTTCTACCTGCCCTGAACTCTGGGGTTTATAAACACAGTGCAATTTCCAATCTGTCTCCAATGCTGCGGCAATTCCCTGACTTACTTTTGAGACGAAGGCCCAATGGTGGATGGGAAGCCATACCTGGGTAGGATTTTTTTCAGGATGTTCTTAGCCACGACGTTCCTGGTCTCATGCTTTGTTGGGTAAGCTTCAACCCATCCTGAAAAAGTGTCTACAAAAACTAGCAAATATTTATATCCAAATTTTCCAGTTTTAATTTCTGTGAAGTCTACTTTCTGATACACACCTGGTTTATCTCCACGGAGGCGAGCTCCTTTTGTAACCGGTTGATTGGGGGCATTGGTGAGCTAACAGGCTTTAAAATTTTTAACAATGTCTTCAATGAGTTGATTTCCTTGCCTGATTTTTACTTCTGAGTGTCAGCAAGTGCTGCATTCTTCGGGTTCCCATGTGTGAGACCCAATGGATTCTCATAAGAATTCCCTTGCCCAATCTTTGTGGCAAGATAAATTTTCCCTCACCAGTTTTCCATCAGTCTTCATTTCTTTCTCTGTTCAGGGGTTAGGCCATGGAAATTTTCTTTATTCACTGCAAATCTTCTTGGGAGTATTGCGGCTCAAGAGGCATAACTTGTGGCCCTGGGTCTACTTCCACTCTGGGCTGGAGGGCCGCCTTCTTAGCTGCCTGATGGACCAAGTTATTTCCTTTGGTTATTGAATCAGTTACCTTTTGATGGCCAGGACAGTGCATAATGGCAATATTTGCTGGTTCCCATAAGGCCTGGATGAGGCTTAAAATTTCTTGTTTGTTTTTAATTGCCTTTCCCTCAGGTGTCAACAGCCCCTCTCTTGGTAAATGGTTCTATGAACATGCACAGTGGCAAAAGCATACTGACTATCCATGTAAATGTTTAATCTCTTCCCTTTTCCCATGTGTAGGGCTTTTGTTAGTGTCACTAGTTCTGCTCTTTGTGTAGACGTTCCCTGGGGGAGTGCTTCTGCCCACACTATCTCAGTGTCCATGGTGACTGCTGCACCTGCGTACCTTTTTCCATCTCAAATGAAACTGCTGCCTTCTGTGAACCAGGTATGCTCGGCATGCGATAGTGTCGTGTTCAACAAGTCTGGACTCTTTTCCTTGGCCTGGTTGCTCTTTTTACACTCAATTTCACATTCTCCGTCCTTCCTTTCCTGTCTTTGCTCCTCTGTCTCTCTCTTATTGTAAACCTTTTCCACCACAGCTAGTAGATCCCTAATAGACTTTTCACCAAGTCTGTCTAGAGTCTGCAACTTTTGCTTTATGTCTGGTTCAGCTTGACTTATATAGGCAAACATAATCATCTGAGCCGACTCCTGGGTCTCAAGATATTATGGGGTATATTGACTAAAAGCTTCTATGAGCCACTCAAGATATGTTGATGGACTTTCACGTCCTCCCTGTCTAACATCAAAAACTTTGGCCATATTAGGAGGTTGGCAAGCTGCCGCCTTGAAACCTGCCAACAGAGACTGGTGATAGATGAGGAGTCACTCCTTACCTTCAACCATATTGTAGTCCCATGTTGGTCGGATCTCAGGAAAATAGGCAGTGATCAGGGCAGGATCCATGATAGGTGCTCCTGTGGGGCCAGGGATGTTTCCGTGCCACCTCTTGGATACAGTCTCTTTCTTCGGTGGTAAAAAAGACCTGTAAAAGCTGACTAAAATCATCCCAATGGGCTGATGAATAAAGTGAATAGTTTAAGCAAACTAATTAAATCCTGGTGTTTCTCAGAAAAGGGGGCATTTTGGGTGTATAGGTATTTTTGTATAGGTCACTGGTAGAAAATGACCAATATTGGAGTTGCTGTTGACCATCCACATACACAGGACCTATGGTGCGTAAGAGAAAAACAGCTGTATTAGAAGAGGGGTTGATCCCATGGCATCGTTGAGTGACTGGTCCCTCAGAAACTTTAAGGGCAGGTGCCGAGGATTCATAGCTCCCTCCTCCTCTTGATCATTCTCAGATTCTGCTAAAAGAACCTGGAAAGGAGAGTATGGGGGAGGAAATATTTCTTCTTCCAAGTTATCTCCCTGAAAAACCAGGGGGTACCTCTTCTTTACCTCTTCCTCAGTTTCTTTTTGTAAGTCTAGGGGGCTAGATGGAGTGGTGCCCATGTTTTCCAATCTCGTCAGTTGTAGAGTCCAAAAACCAATAAACAGTACAAACAAAACACATGCAGGCCTGACAGTTACAAAAAAAAAAAAAAAAAGCTTACAAAGAGGAGATTTCCCAAATTGGTTCACTGACTCCTGACATGGCGAGGTTCCCCACCCATGCCCCACAGCAGAAGGAAGAGAGCCACAGTGGGCAAGTTAGGCCTCAGTTAGGAGGCCCTCTTGGTCAGTTCCGGCACAACACCGAAACGACCCCCGTCCCAAAATTCACAAGGCGGTGTTCTAAGAACCCCCCCAGCCCACCCTACACAGTGGGGTTCCAACTCCCTCCCCACACGGCGAGGTTCCAGAGACCCCCTCCCCACAAAAGGATGTGGGACGTCTCCCAGTTCCTCCAGAATTGTTGTACAAGTGCTTCAGCTTCGACAACCCTTTGTACATGGTAGCAGCCATCCTCACAAAGGAAAATGAAAGTAAAACAGACAACGACAGGACATGACAAATTAACAAAGACAGCGCTGTTTTACCTTTGGAGTCTGAGATCTCATATGTCTTTCGGGGGATCCCTGAAGGCCTCCACTAATGTTATACCCACCAAAAAGACCATTGAGTGTCAGACTTTACAGTTGTTTTAAAGTTTTATTTAAACGGGCTGCAGCTCGAGTCTCATCCTACACTCCACACAGCAGAGCCAAGGAGGAAAACCCCGAGCTAAGATTTGCATGATTTATAAAGGCACAAAACCGTTGAAGAGCCTTTTTGCTACTCGGGGAATTTTATTGTTCCACATGAATTTTTGGATTGCCTCTTCTATTTCCTTGAAGAATGTGGTTGGAATTTTGATAGGTATCGCATTAAATATATAGATAGCCTTGAGAAGTATTGTCATTTTCACGATGTTAATCTTTCCAATCCAGGAGCATGGGAGGTTTTCCCATTTTCTAAGTTCTGTTTTGATTTCCTTTTTCAAGTTATTAATGTTTTCATCATTGAGGTCCTTCACTTCTTTGGTTAAGTTAATTTATAGGTATATTACTTTTCGTGGGGCTATTACAAATGGAGTTGTTTTCTTAATTTCAGCCCCTCTTTTCTCAATGTTGGCATACAGAATACCAATACCAAATTTCAAACTCTACTATAAAGCCATAGTAATCAAAACAGCTTGGTAATGGCACAAGAACAGACCTCAAGACCAATGGAATAGAATTGAAAACCCAGAAATGAACCTACAGACCTAGAGCCATCTAATCTTTGATAAGGGAACTAAAAAATAGAATGGAAGAAAGACAGCCTCTTCAGTAAATGGTGCTGGCAAAATTGGTTAACTACTTGTAGAAAACTAAAGCTAGATCCTTATATATCACCCTGCACCAGAATCAACTCCAAATGGATCAAAGACCTTGAACTCAAAGTAGACACTCTGAAAACATTACAGGATGGAATAGGAGAAACCCTAGGTCTCCTTGGCACAGGCCAAAATTTTCTTAATAGAGACCCGGAGAAACAACAAATCAAGGAAAGGTTGGACAAATGGGATTGCATGAAGTTGCAGAGCTTCTGCATGGCAAAGGACAGAGCTAGCAAGATCAATAGAAAGCCCAAGGATTGGGAGAAGATCTTCACTAGCCATACAATGGACAAGGGTCTCATATCTAAAATATACTTAGAACTCAAAAAATTAAATCCCCCAACAACAAATCCTCAAAGAAACAACTGCCCAATAAGTAAGTGGACTATTGACTTAAAGAGAAACTTCTCTGAATAAGAAAGATGGATGGCCAATAGACACATGAAGAAATGCTCAACCTCCCTAGCCATAAAAGAAATGCAAATCAAAACAATATTGAGATACCACCTCACCCCAGTTAGAATGTCAAAAATCAAGAACTCTAATAACAACAAATGCTGGAGGGGATGTGGACAGAAGGGAACCTTACTTCATTGTTGGTGGGAGTATAAACTTGTTCAACCAGTTTGGAAAGTATTATGGAGGTTCCTCAAAAGACTCCACATAGAGATCCCCTATGACCCAGCAATCCCACTTTTGGGCATCTACCCAAATGTTTACAAACAAGACCACACTAAAGCTACCAGCACAACTATGTTTATTGCAGCATTATTTACCATAGCTAAGATATGGAACCAACCCAGATGCTCCTCAGTAGATGAATGGATCAAGAAAATGTGGTATATATACACAATGGAATTCTATGCCTCCATCAGAAAGAATGACATTGCCCCATTTGTCAGGAAATGGAAAGACTTGGAAAAATTTATATTAAGTGAAGTAAGCCAAGCCCAAAGAATCATAGGTCACATGATTTCCCTTATTTGCAATATCTAGTATGTGTGTGTGTGTGTGTGTGTGTGTGTGTGTGTGTGTGTGTGTGTGAGCACATGACGTTGTGTGTGTGCGCGGGTGTGTGTGTGCGTGCACACATACATGAGTCCTGAAGCTTGACCTCAGGACCTTAGCACCATACCTAGTTTCTCTTGTATAATGATATCCCTCTCTCACTTGAGCCACAGAGCCTCTTCAGGCTTTGTCCTAGTGATGTGCTCCTGAGAAATGAAGCCCAGGATTTCATATATGGAAAGCACTCTACCACTAAAGCACATTCCCAGCCCTCTACTTTAGCTTTGTTAGTTTAGTTCTGTCTTTTTTTATTGTTGTTGTTGTCGGTTGAATGAGATGAAGTCTTGGCCTGGGTGCTGTCCCTGACCTCTTTAGTTCAAATCTTGTGCTCTACCACTTGAGCCACAGAGCTTCTTTCGGTTTTCTGGTTGTTCATTGGAGCTATGTTGCTCAAGGGCTTTCCTGCCTAGGCTAGCTTTGAACCATGATCCTCAGATCTCATCCTCCTGAGTAGCAAAGATGAGAGACATCAGCCAAAAGCACCCAGCTTCCCCTTCAGGTTCTTAGTAGTGAATTGGAGATAATAGTCTTATGGACTTTAGAACTCAGCTTCCTGAGAAGGCAGGATGAGAGACTTCAGCTACTGACCCCTTGGCTGTGGCCTCTGTTGCAAGGGAGTCCGTGGCTCCACATGGTAGAGTGCTAGCCATGAGCCCAAGACGTAAGGGTCAGCGCTTAAGCCCTGAGTTCAAGGTTCATGACCGAGAAAAAACAAAACAAAACCATTGTCTGCTGTAGACAACTCACTAATCTTTGGTAACACATAACTTTATCCCTGACATGGGGACCTATCTGAGCCTCAATTTTCTTGTCTGTATAATCATCTAAGTTGTGGAGCTCTTACATAGACAAGATGTAAGAATGCACCCGGTTATGGACACAGCACATGGCACTCGTTGTACCACTCAGCACACAACATCCTGTTAAAGACTCAGCACCCAGCACCCAATGCAGGACTCAGCACACTGCATCCTATGAAAGACTCAGCACAAAGCACCCTGTGCGGGACTCAGAATAGAGCAGCCTATGGAGGACTCAGCACATAGCTCCATTCCACAAGCTGTCATTAGAATTAGGGTGCTTTCATCAGTATCACCATTCTTTGAGGAAAATTTTACAAACCATACAAGTTCACATCTAATGGTTTAGTGGGGTGTTTTTTGGGGGGAGGGGTTGTTAGCCATGGGGCTTGAACTCAAAGCATGGGGTACTGTTCCAATAACATTTGCTCAAGGCTAGAGCTCTACCTCTTGGAGCCACATTTTGAGTTGTCTCAGACTTCCTGCAAAGACTGGGTTTTAAAGCTCCTGAGCAGCCAGGATGATGGGCATAAGCCAGGATGATATAGGTAACCCGTGGAGCTGGGTTGCAGCGATTTACATGTGGTTAAGTCAGGTTAGGTGGCTGCTGTCAGCACTAGTCTCCTAGCTTGATCTGTAATGAGGTATTTGAAGTTCTGTCCTTCTATAATTGCAGTTAGACCATTCTACCTTTTTTGTTATCAGACCTGGGGCATGAGTAAGAGCTTAGACACTGTCCCTAAACCTTTGTGCTCAAGGCTAGCACTCAATTGATTGAAAGACAGCAGAACTTCTGGGTTTTCTGTTTTGTGGCACTGAGGAATCGAACCCAGAGCTTCGTGCTTATTAGGGGAGCACTCAACCACTGAGCCCCAGGAGTGAATGAGGTACAAATAGATAGAGATTGCTGTATATAAATAGAATATATATAAAATGAGATTTCTGCATATTATTAAATTATAGATAATATTGCTACCAATTATTTGGAATTCAATTATGTCTCCATTTAATGATGTGTCCCAGTTAACAATTAATAAAGCATTAATTAATAATTACTCAATATCCCATTATTGTTTATCATATATGTACATATATCCATATATATAATTAGATATTTCATAGAATGAGAACAATGTCTATACATTATTAAATTATGCATCATGTGTTACTACCAATTATTAGTTATTTAATTATGTCTCCATGTAATTTTTATTCTGTTAATGCTTAATAAAATAGAAATTAAACATCCTACACTTATTGCATCTAATTTTATCCTAGAATGATTCACTACTAATTCAATCTGTTTATTATTTACTGTAGTGGCAATTCTTCAACCTATGATGTTTTTTTACCTTTATTACATCCTATTACATAGAATATAGATTTGCATCCAAATTATACACCCTACCTGACACAGAGCACATTCACAGAAAAGGAAAACATGTGTCATGCTCAGCTTCTCACTCCAAAATTACATTTTGGCAGTGCTGGGATCTAAACTCAGGCAAAGAAGGCTCAGTTCATGAATGGGTTAATGCCAGCACAGCAGCCACTAGTCAATTCAGCTGCCAGGCAGTTCCCAGGCCCTGAGATAGAGCCCTGTATGTTGACTCCAAATTGTGCTTAATGAAATTATTCAATTTTTATTCATTTATCATTTATTTTATTGACTGCTACAACACATGGAATATTTACTACATTTATTAAATAAGATATAGAATTGCCTATTCATGAAACTTCACACCTGACACCCAGGACTTTCACAGAAAAAGAAAACATGTGTCACCCTGTGTCTTCCTGCACGATTCAATTTTTGTGAGTACTGGCATCTGAACTCACAGGCTACAAGGCCCAATTCATGAATGGGTGAGTGTCAGCATGCCAGCCTGGGGCATATTGAACTGACAAGCAGTTCCCAGCACCTGAGATTGAGCCCCATGGGTTGACAAAACAAGAACAGATTGACATGCAGATGGTAGTACACAAATAAATACAGATCTTTATAGAGTGCCAGAGATGTCTGTACATTATTCAGTTATATAGGCTACATTCCTATTAATTCTTGGGTATTTATTATGCCTCCATGTAATTAATATTAGTTTTCATCCTTAATGAATTATTAATTAAATCGACCACTGTCCCAAAACTATTGTGTCCACATAATTAATAGTATTCTTTTAATGTGCCAAAAAATATTCATTAAAATCCTTCAGACTCCTAAAATCACTCTCTAATTTTATACTAGTATCATTCAGGAACAACCAATTAAACCTTGACATTCATAATCTTTCATCGGTATTCCTATGAATAAGAACGAGACTCTTAGTATCTCCCTTCACTGGTAGGGGTCAGGACCCAGCTTCGAACACAGGGCCTATGTTGTGGTGTTGGCCCATTACTTCCCTGAAAGCCCAACAGCATTCAGCAATGGCAGGTTACCAACACTTTTCAGCCCTGTCTTTTAGATCCAGGATGGTCACCTTGAAAAGAGAACAAATGTAAAACCGGCAGACATCTGAAAGTTACTGGGTTTTTTTCTGTGTCTTTTTATTTATTTATTTTTTCTGTCAGACTTTTAGGCCCAGGAACCTAGGTTCGGATGTGGGTCCAGTGGATACAACCCAGCCTAGAGTGATCAAAGCTGAGGCAGAGCTGCCATTGAGCTTGACAAAATAAAAATACATAATACATACATGCATACATACATATATACATAGATACATTAAAATATTTAAATAATTATGAGGCTACTTGGCGTATTCGAGCCATTTTTTCTGCCGAGCCTGGGATTTGAACTCAGGGTCTGGGTAAATCTGCAATACTGTGGAGGAAGGGAAAGCTCACAATGCTGGAAGACAAAAAAGACAGGCCTGTTCCCAGGGTCTGAATTCAAGCCCTAGCACTGGCAAAAATAATATTCGTATACATTTTAAAAACATGATTTATATTTACATATGCATGTTTATGACATATTGCATTTAGGGTAGGTATTAATTTTATTTTGTTTTTTATTTATTTATTATATATTTTAGAGAGTATGATTACATGTATAACATTATTTACACCTTATTAAATAGAACACAGATTTGCCTATGTATTATACAACATTCCTAAGACCCAGGACTTTCACTGATAAGGAAAACAAGTGGGACAATTGGCTTCTTCTACCACAATTAAGTTCTTGGCAGTTCTGTGATTTAAACTCTGGCCCTAGAAGGCCCACTTCATGAATGTGTCAATGTTAGCACACCAGTCTGATGCAAGTGAAGTTGTCAGGCAAATTTGAGGACCTGAGATAAAGCCCTAGGAGTGGCCAATATATAAACAGATATGTATATTGCAGGGTGTGTATTTACATATGTATATGAATCTATAAATAAAGTTATAGAGAGAGACAGATAGACATTTATATAGATTCTACTGTATAATGATGTCTATATCTTATTTTTATATACTCTATTATTATGAATTATTTGGTCTAAAATTATGCCTCCATTAATTAATCACAGTGGGAGACAATAAAATATTAAATTAATCAATGACCTATATTTATTGCATACAATCTTATACTACAATGACTAGCTAATTAGTAGTTCAATTGGTACATTACAAAGATTCTATTATTGTTCCTATAGATAGGAACGAGTAGGTGGAAGTCCCAGCATCAAACTCAGGGCCTAGGTGTCTTGGTTGGGCTCAGGCTTCACTGACAGCTTGCCAGCCTTCGGCCATGCAAGGACATGTGCAATTTTCAAGCCGAGTCATTGAGAGCCAGGATGGTCACAGTGCAAAGGAAACAAAGGTAAAACTGTTGTCTAAAATTTCCTCGTTTTTCCTCCTCAATCTTGGTTGCTTTACTTTTTTGACAGAGCTGGGAGTTGAACACAGGTCCTAGGATCCCTGGATCATCTGTGGGTTTAAAAGCTGCACCCCAGCCTAGGGTAATCAGGGCTGAGTCAGAGTTGTGGCGACCTGAGTTCAACCCCCGTGCCTGCCCCCCCAAAAAAGTTAAGGTCCTGGCTAGGAGTTTGGGCCACTTTATCTGCCATACCTTTAATTTGAACTCAGAGACTAGGTAACACTATTGTGCTCTGGGTAAAGTGAAAGCTAACCTAGAAGAAAAAAATAACCGGAGCATTTCCCAGTGTGTGAATTCCAGCCCTAGAACTGGCAAAAATAATATTTATATACATGTATAATATATATCATACATATGTATTTGCATAGATATTACATATTGTACCTAGGGCACAATATTTCCACGGAAAGGAAATTAGGTCAACATTGGCTTCTTACTCCACCAATTGACTTCAGCACTCCTGAGATTTGAACTAAGGGCCTGGAATGTCCAATTCATCAAGGGGTCAGTTTAAGCACAGCAGCCTCAAACAAATTCAATGCCAGGCAGTTCCCAAGACCTGAGTTCTAGCCCCAGGAGTGGTCAATATATAAATAGATAGATGTGTAAATTGCTGCAAATACATGTATATATATATAGAGAGAGAGAGAGAGAGAGAGATATGTATATTCCACTGTACATTTAAATATAAATATATTATAGAATGTGAGATGTCTGTATATTATTAAATGACATTTAACATAATACTAATAATTATTAGGTATTAAATTATTCCTCCATTTAATGAAGTATCATTGATTAAGGCACAATAAAGTATTGCCTTGTGTAAATGGACCTCAGAGATAATTTCTAGGGTCATAGTTCAAACCTCAGGATCTGCACTAAAAAGAAAGAGCCAGTAATTCCATGTGTCTGTGTATATATGCATGTATTTCTATCAGTGAACATCCATAGTCATTAGGAAAAATAGCACCCAGCTAAGAAATTTGCTTTGAATAGAATGATATCATAGCACAGAGAGTGCTTTCAAGATAGTGCATGTCCCTGGTCAAAAAATTAAGACACTGGCTTGGAATTTGCACCATTTTTCTGGCAGGCCTGGGATTTCAACTCAGGGTCTGATTAACTCTTTGGCACTGTAGGGGAGGAGAAACTCACCATCATTGAAGACAAGAATTTCAGACCAGTTTCCAGGGCCTGAATTCAAGCACTAGCCCTGGAAAAAATAATATTCATACATGAGATGTATTTACATACATGTGTTTACTCCCTATGACATTTAATACCCTTATTTATTTTTTATTTATTTTATTTTGTATTATTACATATATCACATTTATTTCATTTATTACGTCTTATCACATGGATTTATTTGCATATGGATTATACATCATCCTGAGACCCACAACTTTCACAGAGAAGGACAAAAATGGGTCAAAATTGGCTTCTGACTCCACATATAAACTTTTGGCCATGCTGGGATTTGAACTCACAGCCCACAATGCACAAATCATGAATGGGTCAGTTGTAAAACAAAAGCCTTTGGCAAACTGAACTGCCAGCCAGTTCTGAATACCTGTGATCAAGCAATAGTAGTGGTGGATAGATAGATAGATAGATAGATAGATAGATAGATAGATAGATAGATAGATAGATAGATAGATAGATAGATAGATAGATAGACTGTAGTTTGCTATATATATGAGAGAGAATGTGAGAATATTGAATTATATATATTATGAATTATTAATTATTAAATTATGCCTCCTTTTAATGAAGTATCATGGTTGAGTACTTATTAATCTATTAATGTAAAAGTAGTCAGTATTCCATAATTGGGAGAATCAAACCATGTTGCTAGAATGGAAGACATTATCCAATACTTTTTGTGTGGCATTCTATAAGAGAATTATTAACTAATTGCAAATTTAATTGCTACTTTTATAACATTTCATTAGGCATTCCCACGGATAGGAATGATTTTCTCAAGATCTCCCTCCATTTGTAGGTGGCAGTACTGTCACTTTAACTCCAGGCCTGGATATTTTACTTTGAAATGCAAACCATTGGAATGACACTGTGAAGATTTCAGATTGTCAGGGTGAAAGAAAAGAATGAGAAGGAAAGAAAGCCAAGTGTCAGTGGATCCTACCTGTAATCCTAGCTCTTCAGGAGGCTGAGAGAGGTAGAGAATGCCAGTTTGAATTCAGCCAGGACAGGAAAATCCACCACACTCTTATTTCTGAGGGATTACAGGAATAAAAAATCCCCATGAATGGGGCTATGGCTCAAGGGCAGAGCATTAACCTTAAGCACAAGAACTCAGGGACAGTGCCTAGGCTCATAGTAAAACTCCCGAGCCTGGCAATTAAAAGAAAAGCCAGTAACAACATGTCTCCCCATGTATGTACACATGTATTTCTATTGGTGAAGGTCCAGAATCCCTATAATGAAAGGCATCCAGCTAGGATATTTGCTTTGAATAAAATGATTTCATAGCACAGAGAGATTTTCAAGACAGTGCATCTTCCGGAGCTCCTCTCACTGTTCCCATTGTAGCCTGGGACTGCTGGAAGAACACTTCCTCATTATTGGAACAGGCAGACAAAAGGCCTCACTCTTGTAGAGCTGAGTGACAAAAAACTCTTTCTAGGCCAATTAGTGAGGAGTGTGGGTGGGCTCTGAAGGCCAGGAGAAAAAGGCCTCTTTGTATCTCAAGCTATCTCTCTGCTGAGAGCTCTGTTGTGACAGGAAGACTTCATTTGTGCCACCTCCCGTGGCAGGCCAAGTTCCCTGCACTTATCCTGTATTTGTTAGACTATGTTCCAGTGTTCAAAAAACCTGCTACAATTAATTCAAGGGTCCTTTTGGCAGACAACTAAGGAGCTGAACCTAATAAAATGATCCATTATTGGCAATGATGCTTCCCTGGGTTTCCAGAAGCTTGCTAAATCAAAGTACATGTGTAATATTACTATGCTTCATGTCATCTATGGCTGGTGAAACTCAGCAGCTTTTGAAACTTTGACCTCTTCTAGTTGGGCCCTGGGTGGCTGTGTTTCAGGGTTGAACACAGGACCTGGATACTGACCATGAGCTCAGAGCAGAAGCTCAGTGTTTTATCATTTCTTGTCACAGCTTCACTTCTGTTATCTGTGTGTGTGTGTGTGTGTGTGTGTGTGTGTTGTGTGTGTGTGTGTGTGTGTGTGTGCATGTATGTGTGTTCATACACTTGTCCTGGAGCTTCAACTCAGGACCTGAACACTGTACCTGAGTTTCTCCTGTACAAGGATAGCACTCTACCACTTGAGGCACACAGCCACTTCAGGATTGTTTCTAGTGTAGTACTAAGGAATCAAACCCAGGGATTCATACATGCAAAGCACTCTACTCCTAAGACACATTCCCAGCACTCTACTTCACATTTCTTTCTTTCTTTTGTTGGAAGTTGGAGGAATTTAAGTCTAGGCCTGGGTGCTGTCCTTGAGCTCTTTAGCTAAAGCCAATCACTCTACCACTTGAGCAACAGCACCCCTTGAGGTTTTTGGTGTGTCACTAGAGAAAAGCATCTCAAGGAATTTCCTGCCCAGGCTGGCTTTGGACCGTGATCCTCAGCTCTCAGCATCCGGAGTACCTAGGATGACAGGCACAAGTCAGCAGCAACTTGCTTCCACTTCAAGTTCCTAAGTAGTGAATAGGAGATAAAAGTCTCATGGGACCTTTTGTGTCTGGGATAGTTTTGAACCCAGACCATCAGATCTTAGCTTCCTGAGTAGACAGGATGACACACCTCATCTACTGCACGCCTAGACTGTAACACTCTGTTGCAAGGGGGTCCTTGCCTCTTTGTGGTAGGGTGCTACCCATGATCCCCAAATGTAAAAGTCAGTGGCTAGGCCCTGAGTTCAAGGTTCATGATCAAGAAATATAATACAAAACAATTGTCTGCAGGAGACAACTCACTACAGTTAGGTACATACATAATTTTGGCCATGAAATAGTGCCACAAGTTTCTCATCTGCACAATCATCTTACTTGTGGAGCTCTTACAAGAACCAGATGAAAAAATGCACTCCAAGAAGTACTCAGCACACAACACCTCATGAAATTCTCATCACATAGCTGAAGCCCACATAATATCATTAGAATTAGGGTGCTTTCATCAGTATCATCATTCTTTCAGAAATACACTACAAACAGTCCAAATTTAGATTTTGGAGGGGTGAGGGTTTTGGGGGGAGGAGTCAGCCACGAGGATTGCACTGAAATTTTGGGGGTACTGTCCTAAGGTCTTTTGATCAGGCTAGAACTCTGCGACTTTAAGCCACAGCTCAGAGTTTCACAGACTTCCTGCCAAGCCTAGGTTTTAATCCCACCAGTGTAGGATCTCAGCCCCCTAGTATCTTGGATGACAGGGTGAGCAAGCCAGCAGCATCTAGTCCATGGAACTGGGTTCCAGCAGTTTACCTCTGCCTAATTCAGGTTAGATGGCAAATGTCAGCACTAGATTCCCAGCTTGCTCTGTGATGAGGTATTTGCAGCCCTATCCATATGTAGTTGCAGTCAGAACATTCTAACTTTTCCTTTTTTATTTTTTGTTTTGGTGCCAGTCCTGGCTCTTGAGTAAGGGTCTAGACACAGTCCCTAAGCCTTTATGCTCAAAGCTAGTGCTGGAGTGTTTGAGCTACAGCAAAACTTCTGGATTTTTCTATGCAAATGGTAGTGAGGAATTGAACCCATGGCTTCGTACTTACTAGGCGAGCACTCTAACATGGAGCCCCAGTAGTCACAAGTGTATAAACAGATAAATGTGTAGATTGGTAGACAGACAGACAGACAGATAGATAGATAGATAGATAGATAGATAGATAGATAGATAGATAGATAGATAGATAGATAGATAGATAGATAGATAGATAGATAGATGTAGATATATTTAATGAGAGATATCTGTAAATTATGAACTTGCATATATGATATTTCTATCAAATATTGCCAATTAAATTAAATATTGCCAATTAAATTATTCCTTCCTTTTTTAGGTATCATGATTGACTACATAATAAAGTATTAATTGAAAATTAGTCAATGTAGTATACCTGTTGTGTATAATTTTCTAATATAATTGTACACTAACTACTAATGTAATTGTTACTTTTACAACATTCCACTTGTACAGATGTCTATTGGAAAGCGTTTCTTAGAATCTCCCGACAGCTATTCATTAGTAGGAGTCCCGGGATTCAAGCTCCAGGCCTAAGTTGCCGATTTCAGCTTGGCTTCGCTAATAGCCTGCCAAACATCAGCAATTTAAGGTCATGTACATTGTCTGGGCATTGTTATTTAGACCCAGGATGGTACAATATAAAGGAAAAAACGTGTAATCACCTCATTGAACTTCTCAGTTTTATTTTTTCCTTTTTATTTTTATTTTTTTGCCAGCCCTGAGATTTGAACTCGGGACCTAGGATCCCAGGATTGGCTTTGGCAGAGATGCCAAGACCTGAGTTCAAGCTCGGTACTTGGCCTAAAACCAAATAATAATAATAATGATAACAACAACAACAATAACAATAATAATATGGCCCTGGCTTGGTATTTGCACCATTATACTGGCAGGCCTGGCATTTAAACTCATAGTCTGGGTAACTCTGTGGCACTGTGGGTGAAGGGGAAGATTGCCTTCCTTGAAGACTAGTTCAGAAAAGTTCCAAGAGCCTGAATTGAAGCCCCAGTACTGGAAAAAATGATACTCACATATGAGATCTATTTACATACATGGGTTTACTCCATATGACAGTTATTACCCTTATTTATTTAGTATTATTGCACATAAATCATTTATTTTATTACATCATATCACATATACTGAGACCCAGAACTTTCACAGAGAAGGAAAAAAATGTGTCAAAATTGGCTTCTTACTCCATGCATACATTATTGGCCATGCTGGGATTTCAACGCATGGCCTAAAATGCCCAATCCATAAATGGGGTCACAGATTTAGCACACCAGCCTCCAGAAAACTGAGCTGCCAGGAAGTTCTGAGGACCTGTGATCAAGCCACAGTAACGCCAAATATATATATATATATATACATACATACATACATATATATAGAGAGAGAGAGACAGAGGGAATGTGAGGATATTATTAAATTATATATTATTACAAATTATTAGTTATTAAATTATGCTTCCATTTAATGAAGTATTGAAGAGTTGAAGTAACTCCATTTTGAGGCAGCAGCCATTCTGTCCTTTATGTTAAATGATGAGTGACCCAGAGCAAACATAAATTCCAGGAACTGACTTGTCCATGTTGAAGTTAACCAGAGCTCACATAAATCCCAAGGACAGAGTTATCTGTGGCCACAAACTTCCCTTGCTTCACAGATAACCCCCTGCCCTTTATTGCCCTAGCCCAAATGGTATGATAACCCCCTGCCCTTTATTGCCCTAGCCCAAATGGTCTGATAACCCCCTGCCCTTTATTGCCCTAGCCCAAATGGTCTGATAACACCCTGCCCTTTAATGCCCTAGCCCAAATGGTCTGATCACCCCCTATCACCCTTTATCAAACTAGGATGTCCTGTTAACACATCTGGTTACTGAAACTTTGTAGTTTTTGCCTTTATAAGCCCTATGAAATTTCAGGTTGGGGCTTCCTCCTAAGCTCCACTGTGTCGGTGTGTAGGACGAGGCCTGAGCTGCAGCCTGACTGAATAAAGCCTTGCTTTTGTATTTCAGAATATCCGACTCTCGGTGGTCTTCTTGGTGGGGGTCCTGCGACGGGGGCACTTCAGTATCATCATCTAATACTTATAAAATCATTAATAAAAATCAGTCAATATCCTTAATCATACCATGGTGCTAGAATGGAAGATATAAATTCAATAATTTTTGTGTGGCATTCTAAAGTAGAATCATGAATTAACTGCAAATTTAATTATTACTTTCATAACATTCCATTAGCATTCGCATGAATAGGAATGAGTTTGTTAGGATCTCCCTCCATTTGTGGGTGGTAGTCCTAGCATTCGAATTCCAGGCCTGGGAAGTTTACTTCTAATACAAACCATTGGAATGACACCTTGAAGATTTCAGATTGTCACGAAAAAAAAAGAACAACAAGATGAAAAGGAAGCCAAGTGTCAGTGTCTCTTGCCTGTAATCCTAGCTCCTCAGGAGGCTGAGATGCCAAGTTGAATTCAGCCTGGGTAGGACAGACTGCGACACTCATATTTCTTAAGAGATCACAGGAAATCAAAATAAAATAACAACAAAAACACCCTGAGTGGCCCTGTGGCTTAAGTTGCAGAGCACTACCCTTGAGCAAAAGTCTCAGGGACAGGGCCAGGATGATGGGCATTCAGCAGGTTGGCCATGCCCAGCCCCCCAAACTGGGCAAGCTGGAACAGGCCCTCAGAGAGTACTAAGTCTGAGCAGGCAGCTTGAATAAGCATCCTTCACTGGAATTTAAGAACTGAAGCCATGAAGGCTTTGCCTGGGCTGGTGTGTGCAACTGGTGTGTACAACGGGTGCATTATGTCCTGGCACTTGTCAAGGGAAACCACAATTCTTAGGCTGTAGAAGTTGTTGAAGGTTGTGGCTCTAAATCCTCTATCCCTCATTAAGATGTGAGCCTAGGTCTCTGGGGCCTGGTGTCCATCACTCATTCATCATTCTTCATTGTTGAGTCTCAGGCTGGTCCCAAATCCTGGGAAAGATAGGAAATAGCCAGCAATTTCTGTGCCAAAAGGGGTAATCCAATAAATCCCACCATCATAACTCCCATTAGAAGTAAGCTTTGGGCTTCGAATGTGGCTTACTGGTAGAGTGCTTACTTAGCACACATGAAGCCCTGAGTTCGATTCCTTCCTACCACAGAAACAGAAAAAGCCAAAAGTGAAACTGTGGCTTAAGCAATAAAAGTGCTAACCTTGAGCAAAAAAAGGTTAGGAACATGCCCAGACCCTGAGTTCAAGCCCTAAGATTAGCAAAAACAACAACAACAACAACAGCAACAAAAAACGTGAGCATAGTGAGACATATTCTTCTGGGACTTAGAGGAGGGCCGAGGTTATGGGTAATAGGTAGAGGGTAGATGCTGTTTGCTCACTCCTGTAACCTTAGCTACTCAGGAGGCTGAGATCTGAGGATACCAAATGCAAGCAGGAAAGTCTATATGAGATTCTTTTCTCCAATTAAACACCCACAAAGCCAGAAGTAGAGCTGTGGTTGAAGTAGTAGAGTGCTAGTCTTGAGCACAAAAGATCAGGGATAGCATCCAGGCCCTGAATTCAAACCCTAGGAGTGGCACAGGCACAGGCACACACACACACATACACTCACACACACACACACACACACACACACACACACACACACACACCCCAAGATAGAGAACTTGACAGTCAACCTGCACAAATTCCACCTCTAGAAATTCAGTATTTTTTTTTAAAAAAAGATGGAGAAGGAAAGGAAAGACTTGCTCCAGGAAGTGATATAACCAGTGCCAAAATTCCATAGGAGTTCTAAGTTGTGGAACAGGACAGAGAGCCTCAGGCACAAGGTACAGCATGGGCAAAGGTCCTGAGGTGTGGTGTAGAGCAGGTTGTGTGGATGGAATGATGGTTCTGTGGCTTCAGACAAGTCTGGCAGAACACTGAAGGCTGGGTCAAGATTTGTACTTGAGTCACAAGTAGGGCAGAGGGTGGGGTCCCAGAATGAGGCCCAGGGAAATATTAGCTTGACATTTCACCAAAGACCCCAGCCAATTTCTGTGGCTGGAAGCCTATTTTTCACAGCTCCTGACCCTCAGGCCCTCTTTGCATGGAGGACTCAGGGCAAATGCAGGGAAGAACTCTTCTTAAGAAAAGCTTCTAGCCCAATGCCACCAGTGGCTCAACCCCCATAAATCCTAGCTACTCAGGAGACTGAGATCAGAGATTGTGGGTCAAAGCCATCTCAAGGGAGGAAAGTTAGTGAGACTTTCTTGCCCATGAACTAACAAAAGCCAGAAATGGAGCTTTGGCTCAAGTGGTAGCATGTCCTCATTGAGAGAAAATGTTAAGAGACTACAGGCCAGACCGTGAGTTCAGGCCCCAGTACTGGCACCTAAAAAATAAAGAAAAGTTTTCAGGAGCTCCTAGTCCACTGTGGTGAATGGACAGATAGGCCAGGCATGGGTGGCTTATGCTGGTCCTCCTAGCACATCAGGAGGCTGAGATGTGAGAATTGCCATTCAAAGCCATCCTGGGCAGGAATGTCCGGGAGACTCTGATCTCCAAAGATCCACCAGAAAACGAGAAGCGGCTGAAGTGCTAAGCTGAAGAGCTGAGAGACGGTTCCCAGGCCCAGACTTAGAGCCCCATGACCAATACCTGGCCTGCTTTGACCTCATGTTATGGCTCTAGCAAGTACTTTCCAGTGGGCTCCTGATGGTCTTCCAATGTCTATGTGTCCTACAAGTCTTGAGAGCAGCCTCCTTGAAGGCCTTTGCCTACAGAGCAGGACACAGTACGAGAAAAGTTCATGCCTTGTGGCATGCAGGTCATCCGCCGTTCATCAGAAGGGCATCTGTCATGAGTGCAGTGTGGATCTAAGCACTAAATCAACATCTCAGACCACGGTTCTGGGCCAGAAGGGTTAGACCAGTTAAGGCCAGCTCACAAGGGAATCACAAGAATGTGAATTTGTCAGGCACACCTTGGGCAGGTTTTGAGTTGGGCTCATGAAAGACTTGTAGGCTGAGGAACAAAAGCAGGTTGGCTGCTGCTTGTAGCAATCACTATATTCCAGGAGTCCCAGGACTCGGAGCCCTGCTTAACTCACCAGTGTTCAGGGCAGATGAATGTCTGCAATCATGGTACAACTACAAAGGAGCATCCATAGTGGCCTTCCCTTGGTTCTATGTCCCCTTGCTGGGATGGAGGGGCTGGTTCCATGCAATTTACTGCCATAGCCCAGACCCCTCAGCCCAAGAAGCACTTAAGGAGAAACAACTGATGTGGCTTGAGAGTTTATTATGATTATGCCTCAGGACTGCCCCCAGTTCTAGCTCAGCTTATCATTACTACCTTCCTCTGTGTGTGTGTGTGTGTGTGTGTGTGTGTGTGTGTGTGTGTGTGTGTGTATGTGTGCGCATGAATGCATCTTAGTAGTAGGGCTTGAATCCAGGGCCCATGCTCTGTCCCTCAGTTTTTTCATTCAAGGATACCACTCTACCACTTAAGCCAGAGCTTTTCTTCCAGCTTTCAGGTGGTTCTTGGGAGAGGAGAGTCTCACAGACAATTCTTGCTGGGCTGCATCTGAACGTTAATCCTCCAATCTCAGCCTGCTGAACGAGCTAGGATTATGAGAGCATGAGCCATTAGCATCTGGGCACGCATTCCTTTTTGGATAAAACAGAGTACCTATTTCCTAGCCGAGCACCCATCTACAGCTATCCCTCGTACCCCTTCCCTTACCCCTCCGGTCTTCAGAGGAGACATACCCTCCCCTGAGGACAAAGAAATAGGATGCACTGACAATTTTTGAACATTATGGTCTCCACACAGTCAGGTGCTGCTGGGAGCTGATGTAGAGGTCAGCGATCTAGGCCAAGGCAAGTAGACAGCTGTTAGAACAGAAAGTATGAAAAGACATCCATGCAGCTGGATGTCAGTGGCACATGCCTATAATCCTAGCTACTCAAGGCTCACACTGGAAGATCAATCAAGATTCAAACCTAGCCTGGGCATACTCTTATCTCCAAAGAATCACCAAAAAAAACTGGGAAGAAGTAATATTATAGTTCAAGTGTTAGAGCACCAAACTTGTGCAAACAAGCTAAAGGTTACCACCTAAGCTCTTCAACCCTTGGTAAACACACACATACACACACACACACACACACACAAACACACACACACACACATACACACACACACACACACACACACACACACACACACACACACACACACACACACACACCCATATGCATGCAAAATCAGAGATTTCTACACTGTAACCTTTGGGTATTCTATACCTTTTTCCCACTAAGTCTGGTGGTTGTTGGCCTAGTAGTTCGATGCATCCAACACCACCTGACATCTATAATTTTGGGGAACAGAATGGCTAGAATGTCAGCCTTCCCCAGTCCCAGCTCCTTGATTGGGTCTTGGTCTATCCAGGCCCTTTAGGGTTCCATTTACAGACTTGCTAAGATCCTTTAAAAAGGCAGCATATGCTGGGCAGTTGTGGCTCACGCCTAACATCCTTGCTACTCAGGAAGGTAAGATCTGGCTTCCAAGCCAGCTTGGGCAGGAAAGTGTGTGAGACTCTTATCCTCTATGAACCATCAGAAAACAAGAAGTGTCCCTTGGCTAAAGTGGTAGAGTGCAAGCCTTGAGAAAAAGAGCTCAGGGACAACACTCATGGACAATAACAAGGAGAGGCATTGCATGTTGGCTTTGGGATTGGCATGGGCCAAATATTGGAAATTTCAAGTGCATCAAGAAAAAGCAGTACCTCCTCTAGTCCCGTGCTCCTCTATCTTCTCCACCCCCTGCCCTTGGCTGGGTTTTGGGTCAGGATGGCTCTGGCTTGACAGGAGGACTCCAAGGAGGAAGATCCCAGACCAATTGCCCTGGGTCCTTCCTCCCTGCTTACCCTGCTGCATCTGCTCTTTTCCATAGACCTTCTTCCTGAAATCCATCCATGAGATCATTGACACCAACACAGTGGTGAGTGGTGGGTCCAGCCTAACTCCGGGAAGTCAGAGGTGGAAGTCAGTTTGGGACTAGGAGCTTCTACCCTGGGTGTGGGATGAGGCTTGGGCTGACATTTATTTCATTCTGAGCTTTGCAGGAGTAGGGAGACAGTGTAGACACAACATTGAGTCAGGTAAGATGGGAATCTGTAGGACGACTTGTGTGGGGGAAGCTGTGGGGCTCAGGGGGCCACTGTTCTTGGTACTCCTCACTCAGATGTCCCTCTCCCTCTCTCATCCTTCAATAGTAAAAGAGAAACTTTAAATAAGGGTGTCGAAGAGGGGGCATTGGATTGTTTCTGTGTGAACCAGACTTGTGCTTCATATTCATCCTAGCCCCTACTTCCTATTTATCTGAGTAATGGCCATATGTGTTTGGGGGCAGGAGATCATCCTAGCTGAGAATGTGGCTCAGTGATAGAATGGTTGCCTAGCAAGCCTGAAGCCCTGGGTTCGATTCCACAAAGAAAAAGCTGGAAGGGGAGATGGTGCTCAACTTGTAGACCACCAGTCTTGATCAAATAGAGCTCAAGGACAGTGGACAGGCCCTGAGTTCAAGCCCCATAACTGGAAGAACAAATCTTTGTGGAGGCATTATTTTCCCCTTTGGAAACAATTTATTCTTTTTGATAAGCATAACACGGGCCTCTTCCCTGGCCACCAATGAGCCATTAGATGTTCCTGGAATTTGGGCCTCCTCCCAGCAGCCTCTGCTCTATCAGGCCCATAGTTTGTTTACCCTTCCTATCACCAGGCAGATGGAGGCCTAGAGAAGCCCACCTGGCCAAATAGTTCTGGTGGCTGCTGAGGATTTTGGGACTCAGTCAGTCACATAGGGAGTCATCATCCCCATCTGTCTACAGAAAAAAGGTACAGAGCAATGCAAGCCTGAGCACACCAGCTGTGGGCAGTTCTGCATTTCGGGATCTGCAGTAGGACATGCTCTGTGGGGGAGTCCTGTACGGGGCAGCGAAACTTGACCTCTCCTCTTGCAGTTTCCACACTATCCTGAAGTTGCAATTCTTCGAAACCTTTCTGCTTCTCCCTGATTTTGACTCCCCAGGACGCTGAGGCCTCTGAAGCAGCTGCACTGGTGGGGAGCTCAGCCTGTGTCAGCATCTGGAGCCCCGTGTAGGAGCGACAGAAGCTCTGGCAGCTATCTACTCTTCATATTCTCCTGGGATAGCTGGCACATGCACTCGGCTTTCTCCTGACACAGCTGATCCAGAATGAACATCTGTCCTTTACATGTCAGGAGGGACTCCTGGATGGTGCAGATATGTGCCGACAGCTGGTTGTATCGATGGTGGAGCTCATCTGCAGGACTCTGGATGTCCACCTCATCAAGCAGGTTGTGGATGAAGAAGATTTTCTTCTTGGACACCCATGTGTCCCACTTCCCATCCTCACACATGCTGTGGTGGCAGCTCATTGGGCGGGGGACCTGTGGCTCCAGCTCTATCTGGCACTGAGCTGTCGGTGGGAGGGGGAGTGCCTGCAGCAGTCTCGCTGCTCCTGTGGCAGGAGTATCCCCCTGTGGATCTCAGCCTCCGAGAGTGCTAACAGCTCCAGGTCCCTCTGAGTTTGGGGGACATCTCCATCCTCTGCCATGGGCACATCGAGGAGAGTCGCTTCCTCAGCTATTGCTTCTCCAGGGTTCACAGCTTCTCCTTCCCCAGGGAAAGCCAGGAAGCTCAGCTGGGCTTGCATGTGCTCCTCCTCTGGACTGGTCACATCCAGGCACTTGAAACTGTCCTGCCACTTTGGGGGCACCATCTTGTCCCCCCAGTTGGTTGGACCCTGCACTTGTTTCAGGTGCTCCAACAGCTGGGTCTGCCTCTGCAGGTGCTACTGTAGGACCTACTACTTGGAGCACAGCTGCTCATTGGAGGTGATGTGCTGCTCACAGGTGACTCTGAGCTCCTGAAGCTGGGCCAGAGACTGCTCCTGCTGCTCCCGGAGATCCTGAGTCACTTGGCTTTCTCTCTCAGCTACCTCTTTCCCTTTCTATATCTTCTCCTCTCAGCAGTACAGCTATTCCTGTAGATGTTTCTTCACCTGCTGCTCTGAGTCCACGATGCTGGTGAGCTCCTCCTTCTCACTGCTCACCCTGTAGAGAGCGTCCTGCAGCAAGGCCAGCTGTTCCTCCAGCTGTGGGTTTCATACACATGCACATCGTGGGGTCTCGGGATCTCCTGTGGATCCTTGGTTTTCTCCTCCAATCCTCCCACTTGCTCCCGCTGCTCTGCATAATGGAGACGGAGTTTCTAGTTTTCCTGTACCTGGATGTGAAGTTGTTTCTCCAGGTTTTTCAACCCCATCTGCGTGCTGTAGGTGTGGGCCCGCATGTGCTGCTCCTCCTGAGATGGACCCGCAGAGGGCCATGGCTTTGCCAACTTCCTTCTCAGTTCCCCCAGCTCATTCTCTAGGTGCAGCACCTAGCTTCATCCTCACTCCTTTTCCTCTGTCAGTTGGTTCACCTGCTCGGTCTGCCACCAGGGCTCCTCCTTCTGCGTGGACCTCTCAATGCTCAGGTTCTGCAAGAAGGTGTCTGTCTCCAGATTTGCTGCAGACACCATTCAACTCAGGTTGTCCTGAAGTCTCCTTAGTACCTCACACCCCTCCAGCACTTGTTGGAACTTGCAGATTCTGTTCTTCCTGTTGCTCCTCTATGTCCAGAATGCTTACACCTTCTCCTAAAATTCTGTGTTCACTTGCTGCAGGTCATAGAAGCTTCTCTTCTTTTTCTTGAGCTGAAGTGTTACATCATTTAGCTGTTTGAACATTTTGGTCACCCTCTGTAAGTAGTAACCACAGAAGCCACCATCTCCAGCTCTGCCATGCGCTGCTCTGCGGCCTGTAGGCAGCTGGTGAGAACTTCATGCTCGATTTCGCTGTCATCGGCCATGAGCTGCATGTGGGCTGGTGCTGATTGTAAATCACTTTCTGCAGAAACCAACCTCTATATGGGTGGCTTGTGGATGTCTAGCTCTGTTTTTGGTGCTTTGTGTACTTTGGCTACCTTCTCCTTCTCTTTCTCTCGTCAATCCTGCAGGTCTGTGTTTTCCTGTTTCAGTGGTTGGATCTTGGCATAGAGCACCTGGTTTCTCCTTTTGCTGTGGTCCAGGGCAGGCACCACATGTTGCTAGCACCTCTGCATATTCTTGGTGGTATTGGGAACCTTGACAATCTGGACCCTGGTGGCTGTGACTGTGTCCAAAGGCAGGGGAGGCCAGTGGTCAGCATCACCCATGGCCAGAACCTTGGTTGAATCACCCTTCCCAGAGGTATTTGTCTTTGGGATCCTTCCCTTTTATGTATTCTTTGTTTTCTTGAATGCTGAAGGTCTGATGGGAGGATTTCTTCTGCTGGTGTTCTGGCAGTAGTTTATTGCCCCCAGCTCTCTCACGGAGTCTTGTTTTTTCAGATAACTGAGCACTGGGATGGGAAAGATGGGCTGGCCACATTCCCAGGCTCTGGTAAATCCTCTATTCTCCCACTCTCTTACTAGGTTGTCAATTTCCTATTGTACTCCAAATTCGCCTCGAGACTCTTGTTTATCACTCAGTTACCTCTACCTTCCTCAACTGCTGGTAGTGGTGTCAACCAACAGAGGGAATCTTGGTGCTACAGGGCAGCATGGAATGTGGGTGGCCACGATTCTTGTATCCCATTGGTCAGAAAGAACCATAAGAGAATGGGGGTATGGCTGGTATCCTGTGATGCAGGCAGAATGGGCGGAGTCAAGATGACAGCAGCCCCTTTCCCAGGGAACTCTGTGCAATCCAGTTGGGAACAAGAGGGAGACCTGCTTTAGCCATATAGCTGCACAGATTTTTGTGTGTATGCCTGTTTGTTGCCTGTCCCGGACATTGAACTCAGGACCTAGGCACAGTTGGTGAGCTGCTTTTGTTCAATGATACCCTTCTACCACTGGAGCCACACGGCTCTACTTCTGGCTTTGTTGACACTGAAGTTGGACAGGCGTCTCAAGTACTTTCCACCCAAGGGTGACTTTGACCATGAATCTCCTTTCACAGCCTTGTAAGTATCATGGAGGACTGCTGATAGCCACTGGTGCCTGCTTAATCATTGGTCTTGCTGATGTTCTTGGACAGACCGGTGAATTCCCTATCTTCGGGTTTAAGTAGTGGGAGCTGGAGCCCACAATTCAAATCCTGGTCCTGCCACCTCCAAATGGCAGAAGATCCTAAAAACTCATTTCTATCCATATGAATACCAATGGAATGTGATGTATATCATGATTGAATGGACAGTTTTTGAATGATTCTAGGATAAAATTATACACAATTATATTCTAGGACACTGATTGATTTTAATCAATACTTTATGAAGCATTTAAAAAATTACATTCATTAAATGGAGAAATAATGAAATACCTAAGAATTAGGCATCACATAGCACAGAGATGCCATTTTTTTCTGCCAGGACTGAGATTGGAACTCATGGTCTGGGTAAATCTGTTGCACTGTGTAGCAAGGGGAGGCTTGCTTTTTTGAAGTCAAGAAATTCAAGTCTGTTCCTTTTTTTTTTTAAATTTTATTTTATTTTATTTGAGAACATACTGTACAGAGGGGCTACAATTACATGGGCAGGATAATGCATACATTTCTTACCAAGCATTGCAGCCTCCTCCTTTGTTTACCTTTCACCTCCCTTCCCAGCCTCCCCCCTCCCCCCACCCAATTATACCCCTCTCCCCCCCCCCCACACCGACATTGTAAAGTTGGTTTTGACATGACATTTTGTACTTCTCATTAAAGCCTGAAATTGATCCCCACCCCTAGAATACATCATATTTGTGTACATTTTAAGTATATGATTTATATTTACATACATATATTGACTCCATATTGCATTTAATGTAGTTATTCATTTTATTTTTTGTTTTGTTCATGTAGTGACCATTTATTTTATTGACTATTATGGCACATATAATATTGATTACATAGGATATAGGTCTGCATATGTATTTCACTTCATAACTGACACACAGAACTTTCACAGAAAAGGAAAACATGTGTCACCATCTACTTCTTACTCCATGATTTCTTGTTTGGGAATGCTGGCATTTGAACTCATGGCCTACAGGGCCAAATTCATGAATGATTGTCAGCATGCCATACTGACAGGCATTTCCCAGGACCTGAGATTGAGCCCCAGGGGTTGACAAAATAAAAACAGATTGACACACAGTTGTTAGTATGCTAAAAAATATATATCTTTATAGTGTGCCAGAGATGTCTATCCATTATTCAGTTATATACACTACATTCTTAAAATTCTTGGGTATTTATTATGTCTCCATATAATTAATATTATTGTTTTCATCCTTAATAAACTATTAAGTAAATCAGTGTTCTGAAATTAATGTGTCCCTGTAAGAAATAGTAGTCTTTTCAAAAACATAAACTCTGGGCTTGGCGCTGTCCCTGCACTATTCAGCTCAAAGCGAGCACTCTATCACTTGAGCCACAGAGCCACTTCCAAAAATAGTAGTCTTTTAATGCTTCATATTAAATAAAATTAGTCAGCCTACTGAAATCATAATGTCTAATTTTATACGAGTATCACTCATGAGCAACTCATTCAACCGTGACACTTACAACATTCAATCATTACTCCTATAAATGGGAATGGGTCTCTTAGGATCTCCCACCATCTGGAAGTGACATGACTTAGATTCGACTCTAGGCTTATAATGCCGTGCAGGACTATGTCTTCCCCAGTACCCTGCCAGCCTTCAGCAATACAAAGTGAAGTACCCTTTGGAGCCGTATCATTCAGACCCAAATGGTCATGGTGCAAAATGTTAAAACTTCATCCCACCACTTATTCTCTGTGCATTTTCCCCTCCAGAAGGCCTGGAGGTCTAGGATCCCAGGATTGCCTGTGGTTCCAGTGGCTGCACCCCAGACTAGAGTGATGGAAGATGAGGCAGAGTTGCCATGACCTGAGTTCAAGACCTTGCTTCGCACAAAATAAATAAATAAATAGATAGATAGATAGATAAATAAATAAATAATCTCCCGGCTTGCAATTGGTGCCGTTTTTTTTTGCCAGGCTTTGGATTTGAACTCAGGGTCTGGGTAACTTTGCAGCACTGTGGACAAAGGAGAAGCTCACCGTGCTTGAAGTCAAGAAAGTCAGGCATGCTCTCTAGGCTTGAATTCAAGCCCCAGCTCTGGGAAACATACTATTTATATATATTGTAATGATAAGATTTATACTTACTTATAGATGTTCAGTACATATCCTGTTTATTGTGGTTATTTATTGTATTTCTGTTTTATTCATTAACCATTTATTTTATTGACTGTGATAACACTCATTCCATTTATTATTTTGATGACATCCTATCACATAGTATTTAGATTTGTAGAAGTGTTCTCAATCATGTCTGACATCCAGAACGCTCAGAGAAAAGGAAAACAGGTGTCACGCTTGGCTTCTTACTCCACGATCCAATTGTTGGCAGTGCTGGAATCTGAACTCAGGGCCTAGCAGAACCAATTCATGAATGGGTGTGTCCAAACGACAACCTTTAGCCCAGGAAACTGCCAGGCAGTTCCCAGACTCTGACATCAAGCCACAGGGGTGGACAAAATAGCCATACATGGTTAGGCAGGTGGTAGTATACCAATAAATATATATTTGTATAGAGTGCCAGAGACATCTACCTAGGATTCGATGACATCAACTACGTTCCTACCAAATCTTAGGTAGTTATTATGTGCCATTGAAGGAATAGGATTCTTTTCATGCTTAATAAACTATTCAATAAGATCAATGTGTCTAATTTTAGACTAGACCTATGCATGCAGAAATTCTCAATCATACTTTGTTAATATTCCATCGGTATTCCGATGCATAGGAATAAGTCTCGGGAAATCCCCCGATTGGTAGGTGTCAGGACCAACAGTTAAACTCAGGGCCTACATTGCTGCATGGGACTATGGCTTCCCTGATAGCCCACTAGCCTTCGCCAATGCACGGTGAAGTACCCTTTGTAAACATGTCATTCAGACCCAGGATGGTCACCATAGAAAGGGAAAAATGTAAAAAATCCATCCCGCGGCTTCTCTCTCTCTCTCTCTCTCTCTCTCTCTCTCTCTCTCTCTCTCTCTCTCTCTGTCTCTCTCTCTCTCTCTCTCTCTCTCTCTCTCTGTGTTTGTGTGTGTGTGTGTGTGTGTGTGTGTGTGTGTGTGTGTGTGTGTGTGTGTGTGTTTTCCTGCAAGACTTCAAAGCCTAGCATCCCAGGATTGGCTATGGGCCCATGGCAGCCTGTCACCCTGAGGTGATTGAAGCTAAGGCAGAGTTACCACGAACTGAGTTCAAATCCCTTCCTTGGCAAATAATAATAATAATAATAATAATAATAATAATAATAATAATAATAATAATAATAATAATAATAAGAAGAAGAAGAAGAAGAAGAAGAAGAAGAAGAAGAAGAAGAGGAAGAAGAAGAAGAAGAAACACCCTGGCTCAGAACTCGCACCATTTTTCTACCACTGCTGCGTTTCCAACTCAGGTCTGGGTAAATCTATAGCACTGTGGAGGAAAGGGAAGCTCACCATCCTTGAAGACTACAATATCAGGCTAAGTCACAGGGCCTGAATTGAAGCCGCAGTATTGGCAAAAATAATATACCCACCTATTTTACATATAGTATCTCTATTTACATAGATGTGTGGAATGCCTCATGCATTCAGTATTGTTACTCTTTTTATTGTGTGTCTTAGTCATGTATGCATTTTGTGTTTTATTGAGCATGATGACAGACATAACTGTGCCGAAACGGATGACCACCTATTCCCATGGCTATCGAGTTGCCTATATAGCATTCTCCATCCTCCCTGAGAACCTGGACTTTCATAGGAAAACAGGTGGATCGATGTGTTTCTCACATGAGAGTTCATCTATTGGCAGTATTGGGATTTTAACTCAGAGCCCAGCAGGGCAAATTGGCGAAAAGGTCTAGGTGAGGATACCAGCCTGTGAGCAACTAAGGAGCTAGACCTTTCCCAGGACCTGACATCGAACCCCAGGGAGGGTCAGGATAGTCCTAAATTCATAATTTAAACACAGGATCTATATTGACATACATGTGCGGTCATCATTTTGCATTCAGTGCACTTCTCCTTAATTTGTGTCTAATTCATGGAGGTATGGTGTATTTTACTGAGTATGGTGACAGCTATAACTGTGCTGACATGGATGACAAAGTTTTCCCATGGTTACAGGGTTGCCTATGCATTCATTCTCCAGCCTAGCTGAGACCCAGGACTTTCACAGGAGAGGAAAACAGGTACAACGACTGTCTTCTGACATCAGGATGAATCTTTTGTCAGTGCTGGGATTTGAACTCAGGTATGGGTAACTCTGTTGCACTGTGGGGGAAGGGGAGGCTCACCATCCTTGAAGAATAGAATGTCAGGCCTAGTCCGGGGCCTGATCTGAAGTCACAGCACTGGACAAAATAAGAAGCCCAGCTCTTTTAAACATAGGATCTCTATTTACGTACAGGTGTGGTATGCATCTTGCATTCAGTGTAGTTATTCTTTTTATTTTGTGTCTTTTTCAAGGATGTATTGTGTATTTTATTGAGCATAGAATGACATATAAAACTGTGCTGACATGGATGACAACCTATTATCATGGGTGTAGAGTTGCCAATGTTTCTTGATTCTTGCTGAGACCCAGCACTTGCACAGTACAGGAAAACAGGTGCAAGAATTGGCTTCTCACATCAAGATAAACCTTTTGGTAGTGCTGGGATTTGAACTTGGGGTCTAGGAAGCCCAACAGCCAAATAGGTCCACATGAGCCCATCAGCTTGTGAGCTAAGACATACCCAGACCTGAGATCGAGCCCCAGTGTGGGGATGGGGCACAATATTCATCCATTCATAAGCTGAAGCTAGTATGCTAATTACCTATTTGGATAGAGTAGGAGATATAGCCAGCTGTGTTCAAATCCTATCTACCATTTAAGTACCGATTCTTGGATCTTTCCCAATGCCTCCATTTCCTGAATGTGATTCTTATTGTCACACTTCATGAACTCTTAATTAAAAATAATTGTTGTGCCATACATCTTGCCTATCATTTCCAATGAGAATCATGCATGAACTAAACTCTTCCCTAGGCCTGAATTCAAGCATCTCATAACATTTATAGACATGTTAAATATATGATTTCTACTTACATCAATATATTCAGTCTATATCATGTTTTTTGAGTGATACATTATATTTTATCATTTATTTATTTATTTAGCATTTATTTTATGGACCGTGAGTGCACCTATAACATTTATTACATTTATTCCCATCTATTCCATAGCGTGTAACTTTGCAGACATATTATGAACTTGTATAGAAAAGGAAAACAGGAGTCACCCTTGAAATATTACACCAGGAAGAAATTTTTGGCAATAATGGGACCTGATGTGAATGCCTGAGAGGCCGAATTCATGAATGGGTGAGTGTCAGCACCGCAGCCTCTAGCCCATTCAGCTGCCAAGTGGATCTCAGGACCTGGGATCAAGCCCCAGGTTTGGCCAAAATAGCAGTAACTTTCTATGACGATGGAGATATATAAATAAATAAAATGTATGTATTTATTTTGGTGTCTGGTCATGGGGCCTGAACTTTGGGCCTGGTTGCTTGACCTCAGCTCAAGGCTAGCACTCTACCACTTGAGCCACAGCACCACTTCTGGCTTTTTCTTTTTGCTTATGTGGTGCTGAAGAATCAAATGCAGGACCTCAGGCATGCAAGGTAAGAGCTCTACAACGGAGCCACTTTTCCAGCCCAAATATAAATTTAGATATTTAGGTACTGCCAGAGGTGTCTATCTAGTATTCAATGACATATACTACATTCCTACCGATTCTCATGTATTTAGTGAGAACTCCATTTAATCAATAGTATTCTTTTAATACATAATATACTATGAATTAAAGTCAATCCCTGTCCAGTGATTATTGGGTCTAATTTTAAGCAAGACAGATTGACGGACTACTCATCCAACCATGACATTAACCACATTCTTCTAGTGTTCCTATGGACAAGAATATTTTCTTAGGCTCTTCAGCCCCTTGTAAGTGGCATGGCCGGGATTCGAACTCAGGGCCTAGTGTCCACGTTGGCCTATGGCTTCGCTGATAGAGCCAGCCTTCAGAAATGCCAGATGACCTACAGGTTGCAGCCATGTCATTCACATCCAGGATGGTCAACGTGCAAGGAAGGAAAACAGAAACTGCTGACCGTCCTTGGTTTGTGGCTTTTTTTCTATGCTGTTTTCATTTTCTTTTCCTGTGAGCCCCTGAGGTCTAGGACCACAGGATGGGCTGTGGGTCCAGAGGCTACACTATCCCAGCCTAGTGTGATGGAAAATGACGAGGAGTTGCCAAAACCTGAGTGCAAACCCTGTGCTTGGCAAAAATTAATTAATTAATTAACAACACTATTGAAACTCCCTGTCTTGGATTTCGTGCCATTTTATTGTCTGCCATGCCAGGGATGTCACCTTGGGATCTAGGTAACTCTGATGCACTTGGGTTAGCCGGAGGAAAGGAAGATCTCCTCCCTTGAATGCAAGCAATTCAGGCCTGTTCCCTAGGCCTGAATTCAAGCCCCCCCTGGAGAACATAACATTTATAACCATTTTTATTTTATCATTTATACTTACATCCATACATTCAGTCTATATCTTGTTTGTTGGAATGATTAATTATATTTTATTAAATATTTATTTGTTTACAATTTATTTTATGGACTGTGAGTACACCTATTACATTTATTACATTCATTCAAATCTATTCCATAGCAGGTAGCTTTGCAGACATATTATAAATATCATACCTGACACCCAGCACTTGCACAGAAAAGGAAAACAGGTATCATACTTGCAATCTGACTCCAGGAAGACATTTTTAGCGATGCTGGAAACTGAACTGAGGGCCTAGAGGCCCCATTCACAAATGGGTGAGTGTCAGCACAGCAGCCTCTAGCACATTCAGGTGCCAGGTGGATCCCAGGACCTAGGATGGAGACACAGGTTTGGCCAAAATAGCAATACCTTTCTATGCAGACAGTGGTATACAAATATATATTTAGATATGTAGATATTGCCAGTGATGTCTATCTGTTATTCAATGACATATACTACCTTCCTAGAGATTCTCAGGTATTTAGTGAGGACTCCATTTAATCAATAGTATTCTTTTAGGGGATGGGAAGGTGGCTCATTGGGAGAGTGTTACCTTGCATGCATGAGTCCCGGTTTCGATTCTTCAGCAACACATGATCAGAAAAAGCTGGGAATGGCACTGTGTCTCACATGGTACCGCCCTAACCCTAAGCTGAAAAGCTGAGGGATAACGCCCAGGTCCGAGTTCAGTCCACACTACTGACAAAACACACACACACACACACACACACACACACACACACACACCCATACACAATGTATTCTATTAATGTATAATAAACTATAAATTAAAATCAATCCACATCTTGTGAATACTGGATTTAGTTTTTGCTAGACTAATTGACAAACTACTCATCCAACCATAACATTGATCACATTCCTATGGTGTTCCTATGGACAGGCAATAGTTTCTTACACTCTCCAGCCCTTTGTAAGTGGCATGACCGGGATTCAAACTCAGGGCCTAGGTGTGCAGATGGGCCTATGGCTTTGCTGACAGCCCACTGACAGCAGTGCCAGGTGACTTACAGGTTGCAGTCGTGTCATTTGGACCCGGGATGGTCACCATGCATGGAAGGAAAACTGAGAAACCTCTAACTGTTTGCAATTCGTGGCTATTTTTCCTTGTATTTTCTTTTTTTTTTCCTGTCAGCCATGAGGCCTACGCTCCCAGGATGGGCTGTGGGTCCAAAGGCTGCACAAACCCAGCCTAAGCTGATGGAAGCTAAGGCAGAGTTGCCACGACCTAAGTTCAAATCCCGTGCTAGGCAAAATACATACATACATACATACATACATACATACATACATACATACATACATACATACATAGAAAATAAAATAAAATGAATTTTAAAAATTTAAAAATACTAATGGTGCTCTCTGGCTTGGATTTCATGCTCGTTTTTTTCTGCTCTGCCTGGGATTTGCACTTGGAGTCTGGGAAAATCTAATGCACTCTGGGGGATGGAGAAACTCACCCTCTTTGAATACAAGTAATTCAGGCATGTTCCCTAGACCTGAATTCAATCCCAACCCTATTAATTAATATTCATCCACATTTGAAATGATTAATATCTACATATTTATGTTTACTGCATATTGCTTTGAGTGTGTTTATTTTTTGTATTATTAATTCATTATATTTGTTGACTATTAATACACTTATAACACGTATTAAATTTATTACATCTTATGAAAATTATACAGATTTGCATATGTATTATATATCTTACTTCAGACCCAGGTCATTCACAGAAATTTTATAGTAAATGATCCCATGCCAAGAAAAACACAAAGAATACACTAACCAAAGTCTAAATTATCCCTAGGCACCCCAGTGGCTCACATATTTAATCCTAGCTACTCAGGAGGCTGAGAACTCGAAGATGAAATTTCAAAGCCAATGAAGGCAGAAAAGCCTGAGAGACATCATCTCCAATTAAGTGGCAAAATGCCAGGCTAAGGTATAGCTGAAGTGGTAGAAAATCAGGTATGAACAACGAAGCCAAGGAAGAGCAAGCTGTGTTCAAATGTGAGGAGAGGGGGTTGGGAGAACACAGAACAAAACAATACACAAATCCCACCTAATTTATGGTACCAACCAAACTGAAAAGAAAAATGAATCTTTTTCATTTGTATAAATTTACATGAGCACATATGCTCTTAGGTACACTTCAAAGCTATGTTTTTAATAATATATGTATATATATACATATATAATTTAATAATGAATATATATATATATATATATTTTTAAATAAACTAAGAAACCAGCCAATGAATAAATACTTCTGAATTAGTGCCTTAACCATGGCACTGTAAATTATTTATACTAAAAGTGTTTTCCAAGTTTCTTTTCTCAGAATCCATCTTTAAGTTTTTTCATGTGCCTGGCACCAGTGACTCATGCCTATAATCCTAACTACTCAGGAGGCTGTGATTTGAGTTTGGCGGTTCAAAGTCAGCCCAGGCACAAAAGTCTGTGAGACTCTTATATCCAATAAACCACTAGAAAACCGAAGTGGCACGGTGACTCAAGCAGTAGATCGCTTGCCTTGAGCTGAAGAGCACAGGGATAATCCCTGAGTTCAAACCACAGGACCCCCCAAGAAATGTTTGTTCCTGCAGATCATAAAATTCTAACATTCTGAGCTTTAGGAAACTTTTCTGCCAGGTTCTTATGCTCTTTAGCAAAGCACTCCACTACTGAGATACATCACAGTCCCATTGTTTTCGTTTTTCATTTTACAATCCAGTTTATTCCCCAAATGCTTAGAAGTACCTACTGTCCTCACAGAAGTGAGGTTTTATTCAGAAATCCTACCTTTTGTGCTATGAGGACTCCCCTAGTGTATTTCATGGTAGGCACTGAGGAAAACTCATACGACACAAATGCAGAGAGTTTATAATTGTAGAAAAAACTCTAAATAGAAATAAATTCAACTGTCCTGATCTTCTAGGGAGAAATGTCCTTATTTTCATTCTCACTCTTCAGGGCAGATGGTCAAAATAGAAACACCAATGTGCTATGCTGAAATCTAAAAGTTTAGACCCCTTTTTTGAAAAATTCTCATATGATAAAATCAATATGTATCAAATAAAGGTGAAGTAAACTTAAAAAATATTAAAAATGCTAATGAAACTCCCTGGCTTGGAATGTGTGCCATATTTTGTCTGCAAGTCCTGGAATTTGAACCCTGGGTCTGGGTAACTCTATTGCACTGTCAGGAAAGGGGAAGCTCGCCCTGCTTGAAGAACAGTAAGTCATGCCTATTCCCTAGGCCTGAATTCAAGCCCCAGACCTGGAAAAACATACTCCTTATATACATTTTAAAGATAGGATTGAACTTCCATACAGATGTTCAGTCTATATTATATTTGGTGTGGTTATACATTATATATTTTATTTTTTTCATTTATTTACCGTTTATTTTACTGACACTTATGCATCCTAACTATGTATTACGTTGTTTACATGCTATCATATACCATCTAGATTTGTAGATGTGTTCTCCATCATGCCTGACACGCAGAACTCTTCCAGAAAAGGAAAACAGGTGTCGCATTTGGCTTCTTACTCCAAGATTAAATTTTTGGCAGTGCTGGGATCTGAACTCAGGGTCTAGCAGGTCCAATTCATGAATGGGTGAGTGTGAGCACAACAGCCTCTAGCCAATGAAGCTGTGAGGTGGTTCCTAGGTGCTGAGATCATGATCCAGGATTGGCCAAAACAGCGATACAAGGATAGGCAGAGAGTAGTATACAAATAAATATATATTGGTAAAAAGCACCATAGCCTCCTATCTATGATTGAATGACATATACTACATTCTTCCCAACTCTTAGGTATTTATTATAACACAATTAAAGGAATGCTATTCTTTTCATGCTTAATAAAGCATGAAATTAAGATCAATAAGTGTCCTAGGATTATTGCATCCAATTTTAGGCTTGACCAATGCACAAACTTCTCTTTCAATTGATATTCCTATGCATAGGAATGAGCGTCTTGTGATCTCCTGCCATTGGTAGTTGTCAGGACCTGGATTTGAACCCAGGGCCTATGGTGACAGGTTGGCCTATGGCTTCCCTGCTAATCTGCCAGCCCTCAGGAATGGCAAGTCAGGTGTACTTTGCACCCATGGCATTCAGACCCAGGATGGTCACCGTGCAAAGATTAAAAAAAAAATTAAAACCCTATCCCTCTGCAGCTTGCCACTTTTTGTGCTATCCCACTTTTTTTTTCTTTCCACAAGCCCTCTGGGCCTAGGATTCCAGGATTGGGTATGGGTCCCGAGGCTGCACCTAGCCTAGGGTGATCAAAGCTGAGGCAGAGTTGCCACGACCTGAGTTCAAGCCCTAAAAAAGCCACAAAAAAGAAAAAAAGAAAAAAATGATTACTTAACTAAATTTTTAAAAAATAGAGCTCTCTGGTTTTGAATTTCTGCCAGTTTTCTTTCCTAGACTGGGATTTGAACTCAGGAACTTGTAGCAATGTGAGGGAAAGTGGAGATTTGTTACTATTTGAGTTCAAACACCTTGCCAAGCCAAAACTAAAAAATAAGTCACTGAGCTTGGTAAGGGGAGTAGTTGTGGAGATGGGAGGTAAAGGATGGTAGGGGGAAAACAAAGGAGAAGCTAACAATGCTCAATAGGAAATATACTGATGACCTTGCTCATGTAACTGTGACCATTCTGTACAACATTTTTACAATAAAAAAACATACAAGAAAGAAACCATGTAGTATTTCGAGAAGCACTTTGGGGGTAAGGGTAGGATGTCTGAATAGATGTACAAAATTCTACACTGCTTTTTATTTAATGTTCAGTATGGAATTGAATAAACATAACTGCTTCCATTAAAAGATTAAGTCACTGTCTTGGAACTGGGGCCAGTATTTCTACCATTGTTGGGATTTGATCTCACCGTCCAGGTAACTCTTTTGTACCATGAGTAAAGGAAAAATTTAGTCCTTGAGGAAAAGAAATTCAGGCTAGAGTTCCCATGGCGTGAATGAAGGCCCTGCAATGGAAAAGATATTTCTATACATGTGTAATAGATGATATATATGTACATATGTATGTTTATTACATGTTATGATTTTCATTATTGATTTTGTATTTATTTTATTTTTTATTTCATTCATTTTTATTGTTTATTTTATTTATATTATTCCTATTTACATTTTGCACATCTATTATAAAATTATACACAATAATTTAGGACATTGACTCATTTATCATTAAAACTTTTTGTGTTGAAACATGATACATAATTAAATGGAGGCATTTGTCACAGTCTTCTCACGTTTAGAGTCTCTCCCAAGAATGAGCTTTGTCTTATTTATCTTTGGACACCTTACTATAGGGGTGTTTTTAGATGATTTATACTGAGAAGGCTTTCTTGAGGACAGGAAACTTGTGGGATAAAATTGTAAGGGGGAAGCTAGAAATGTGGCTTAGTGCTAAAGAGCTCACTCAACATGCATGCATACCAGGGTTTGAATCCTCAATGCCACATATTCAAAAAATAACAGACGCAGTGGAGTGGCTCAAGTGGTAGAGTGCTAGCCTTGAGAAAAACAATCCCCAGGACTGTCAAAAACAATAGGCCAGATGCTGGTGGCTCACACCTGGAAAACTACCTTCTCATGAGGCTGAGATTTGAAGACCACAGTTCAAAGACAGCCTAGGCAAGAAAAGCCTGTTAGACTCTTATCTCCAATGAACCACTAAAAAATCCCATGTAGAGCTGTGGCTCAAGTGGTAGAGGGTTAGACATGACTGAATTGCTCAGAGACAGTGCCCAGGGTTGATACAAAACACACAACTGGAAAAAAATTGAGCGTTAATCAAAGTACTTTTCCTATTTGCTAATTATGAGAATATTCTCTGGAAAATCAACACTAATATACACCAGAATTGGAGTCAGACCTCCAGGCTTAAGTGTAGCAGATCCACATGCCCAGCCTCACTGGCTCTAGCATTGTAACCTTGTGTCCACAGGGTTCTGAAAGGTCCAATGTTGAAAGGCTTAATATGCTCCCCAAACCCTTTTGTGATAAGCAGTTGACTTGTATTGTTAATGTCATTACTCATCTGAACCTAGCAGAGCACCAGTAGCTCTTGCCCATCACCCTAGCTCAGGAGGCTGAGGTCTCAGGATCACACTGAAGCCAGCCAGGGCAGAAAATTCTATGACACTCTGACTTCCACATCTGCAAAGTCAGATGTTCAAGAGCTTCTTGTTTTTCCCTTGGTGATGAGAAGTTACTCTACATGTTCTTAGTGTTCTTGACCCATTGCCCCATCCTGGGTTCAAATGAAGTTCTCAGGATCCAAGTCCTGGCACAGTCAGCAGGAAGAACTCCAGTATAACACTATATTTGAAGGACAGAAAACAATTTCAAAAGCCAGAACAAGGAGGCAGAATATACACACTCAACAGGGAAGTGAGCTGCAACACCACTTCATTCATTCCAGGGACAGCCAGCAATGGGGGAAACCTGAAATCTTTGTTACAGTTACACCAGGATCAGGCTTTTCTCAGCTTCCTCAAACAATGACTAACCTTCCTCACTCAGGTGAAGAGAGCTTCAGGCTATCTTTAGGTTACCCCAATAGAGAGCCAGTTTAGTGAGGGAGAGGGGAGGAACAGAGTAGAAAAGCCCTGCTCTCTGGTCTTAGGGAGTGGGTGTTTTACTCTCCATCTATCAGATTTGAAGGACCTTCTTCTACCTCTGCCAGTCTTTTCTCCTTCCATCATTCTCCACATCATTAATGCTAATCCCCAGTCCAAGGTGAGGCAGGGTAATTTCTCTTTTGTCCCCAAGCAGCTGAGTTAGAACCTGGCTCTGCCCTCTTGGCTCTGCGGCATTGGGCTGCCTGAGAAGTGGTAAAGAGATATTTTTCCTGCTTTGTGGTTGTGTGAAGGTGATGCTGGTGTCCTGGAACACTGCAGAAGCTTCATGACTGGGAATAGTTCCCTTCTTTCCTACTGAAGTCCAAGAGCAGATTCATCTATCATTTTTCTATCTATCTATCTATCTATCTATCTATCTATCTATCTATCTATCTATCTATCTATCTATCTATCTATCTATCTATCTATCTATCTATCTATCTATCTATCTATCTATCATCTATTGACCTTTCTTATTTTCCTTCCTTCTTTCTTTCTTTCTTTCTTTCTTTCTTTCTTTCTTTCTTTCTTTCTTTCTTTCTTTCTTTCTTTCTTTCTTTCTTTGTTTCTTTCTTTGTTTCTTTCTTTGTTTTTTCTTTGTTTGTTTGTTTGTTTCTTTCTTTCTTTCTTTGTTTCTTTGTTTCTTTGTTTCTTTGTTTCTTTCTTTCTTTCTTTCTTTCTTTCTTTCTTTCTTTCTTTCTTTCTTTCTTTCTTTCTTTCTTTCTTTCTATGTATCTATCTATGTACCAACTTACCTACCTGCCTACCTACCTACCTAACTAACTACCTAACTACCTACTTAGTTATCTCTTTGACATTCCTTGGGCTGAACTCAAGGCCTGGGCATTGTCTCTAGCACTCTGCTACTTGAGCCACAGCACCAATTCTGGATTTTTCTGTGTATGTGTTACTGAGGAATCGAACCCAGGGCCTCTTGAATGCTAGGCAAGCACTGTCCCACTAATCCACATTCCCAGCCCCCTCATCTTTTTTTCTTAATGGTAGTTTTTACATATATATGCTACCATTTTGTGTCCCCAAGTATAATTTTCTGAATACTGCTTATTTCTATGAACTCTGATCTTCTTTTCCCCTGACTGATTTGTGACTGCTCCTGCATTGGCCTCATAATAAAATGTAAATAAAGGCTGCTGAGAGCTTCAGTGTGCATCATCTAAGGAAATAGGCTTAGAATCCTGGAAGAGAAAATCAATGGGGCTGAAATGAAGAAAATGATGCTGTATGTACAATGAGCGTATCTAAAACATAAATCTGTAAATAAAACAGAAGTTTTGCATACAGCCTCTTTGCACTTATGGAAGTAATATACACACGTAAGTAAGTAGGACACTGATACATAAACTTGGCCTTCTCTTTTTGAATTTTCTTTTGTGGCCATCCTATGGCTTAAACTGACGAAGTGATGCATTCCTCAGCTGTTTTTCACAAGGCAGAGGTTCTACCACTGGCACAGCTCCACTTCCAGCCATCTGGTTCTTCAATGGACATAAGCACCTCTCAGGCTTTCCTGCCTGGTCTGGCCTGTATCACCTGCTTGGCTTTCTCTCTCAAAGCTGGAGCTCTACCCTCTAGGCCACTGCTCCACTTCTGGTTTTCTGGTGGTTTATTGGAGACAATAAATCTTTCCTGCTAGGGCTGGCTTTGAATGGAGATCTTCTGAGGAGGCTTCAAGTGTATTTCCTCAGGGATTCATCTAGGAGCTGCTCCACCCAAACCTTTAGTCTAAATCTCGAGAGGTACTAGTGAAAAACGGAAACAGGAACATGCTTCTAGTGTGTCCTAGATACTTAAGGTTGGAGATACAAAACAATCATAATTATTAAATCATTTTATAGGCAAAAGGAGCAATGCAGATAGTATAATGATCGCTCCAGCTTTCAGTCCTTATATCCTGAGACAGTAAATTCACTGCAGCTCAATGCTAAGTGAAAGAACTGGCATGTCCTGTGGATATTTGCTCCTAAATCCTGTTACACTCATTTCTCACTTTTGGCTTCAACCCTGTGACCAGAGGGTAAGATGAAGAGAGAAAATACTCTCAGAGAAAGCAGGTATAAAGAACGTTGGGTAGTTTACTTATAAGTCTCAACCATAGGAATGACCTTATTAAGAAGTAAGTCCAGATTATAAAACAAAGAAGAAAAAAAAGAAGGTGAAAGTGCCTGCTGACTATAATCCCAGCTCCTCAGGAGGCTGAGATGTAGAGAATTTGAGTTTGAAAACCAGCCAGTGGAAGAAAGTCCTTGACAATGTTATTTCTAAGAGATCACAGAAAAACCCAGAAGTGGGGTTGTGACTCAAGCTTAATGCAGTACCCTTGAGCAAAAGGAGCTCTTGGACCAGGCCTAGGCTCATAGTTCAATCCCAGGACTGCCCCCTCAAAAAAAATTGTACCTCAATTTCTTTGTGTATGTATGGATGTATTACTCTAGGTGAAACTCCTGAGTAGGTATGATGAGTGGCACCAAGCAGGGAAAATTGTATTCAATGCAATGAGTTCATAACACAGAGACTGCTTTTATGATATTGCATGTTCCAGGGCTCCCCTCACTGCTCCCAATGTAACCTGAGGAGTTCTCTTCATCCCAGGCCTGCTGGAAGAAGTCTCCCTCATTGTCTGGACAGGCACACAAAAGCCCTCACTCCTGTACAGCTGTTTACCAAATAACTCCATCTGGGCCCAATTAGTGAAGCTGTGTGGGCGGGCTCTGAAGGTCAGGAGAAAAAGCCGTTTTTACCCTTAGCTATCTCTCTTCCCAGTGCTCTGTTTTAACAGGAGACCTTCATTTTTGCCACCTCCCATTGCAGGCCAAGTTCTGTGTTCTTACCCTGGCTTTATGAGACTATATTCCAGTGTACAGATACAGTGCTCAATATAATTCAGGAATCCTTCAGGCAGACAACTAGGGCACTGAACTTAATGAAACGTTTCATCGTCGGCAATGATGGGCCTATAATGCTTCTCCTAGGTTTCCAGAACCTTGGGAAATCCAAGCACATGTTGGATATCACAAAGCTTCCTGTCATCTAGGACTGATGAAGCTCATCAGGTTTTGAAACCTTTGCCCTCTCCTAGTTGGGCCTTGGGTGGCTAGGTTTTGAGGTTAAACATAGGGCCTGGGTGCTGACCATGAGATCAGAGCTGAACTCTAGTGCTTTACCACTTTGTCACAGCTTCACTTCTGCTTTCTCTCTGTGTGTGAGTGTGTGTATGTGCATGTGTGTGTGCATACACTAGTCCTGGAGCTTGAACTCAAGACATGAGCACTGTACTTAGTTTCTCTTGTACAATGGTTGCTCTCTCCCACTTGAACCACAGAGCCCCTTCAAGCTTTTTCCTAGTGATGTGGTTCTGAGAAATCAAGCCCAGGGTTTCGTATATGCTAAGCACTCTACCTCTAAGGCACATTCCCAGACCTCTACTTCAAGTGTGTTAGTTTGTTTCTGTCTTTTTTGTTGTTGTTGTCATTGTATAAGTTGAAATCTGAGCCTGGAAGCTGTCCCTGAGCTCTTCAGCTCAAATCTTGTGCTCTACCACTTGAGCCACAGAGCCACTTCCAGTTTTTGGGTGGTTCATTGGAGCTAAGTGTCTCAAGGACGTTCCTGGCTAAGCTAACTTTGAACCATGATCCTCAGATCTCATCCTCCTGAGTAGCTAGGATGATCGGCATGAGCCACAAGCACCTAGCTTCCACTTCAGGTTTCTTAGTGGTGAATAAGGTATAATAGTCTCATGGTACCTTTTGTGTCAGGGATAGTTTGGAACCCAGACCTCAGCTTCTTGAGAAGGCAGGATGACAGACCTCGGTTATAGAACCCTAAGCTGTGACACTCTGCTGCAAGGGGGTCCTTGGCTCTGTGTGGTGAGTGCTAGCCATGAGCCCAAGAGGTATGGGTCAGTGCGTTATCCCTGAGTTCAAGGTTCATGACTTAGAAAAAACAAGACAAAACAATTGTCTCCTGTAGACAACTCACTAGTCTTCAGTAATACATAATTTTGTCCCTGCCCTGGGGACAGATCTGAGTCTCAATATTCTTTTCTGCATAGTCATGTCAGTTGGAGTTCTTACAAGGACAAGATGAAAGTATGCACCCTTTGAAGAACAAAATACATAACACTTTTTTTTGTCAATCATGGGCCTTGAAATCTGGGCCTGAACACAGTCCTTCAGCTCTTCAGCTCAAGGCTAGTGCTCTACCACTTGAGCTACAGCGACACTTCCAGTTGTCTGGTGGTTTATTGGAGATCAGACTTTCAGCGACTTTCCTGCCAGGGCTGGCTTTGAACCACTATCCTCAAATATCAGCCTCCAGAGTAGTTAGGAGTAGAGGCGTGAGCCACTGGTGCCCGGCTCCAAATAACCCTCTTTACAGGACTCAGCACACAGCATCCTGTGAAAGACTCATCACCCAGCACCCAATGCAAGACTCAGCACACTACATCCTGTGAAGGACTCAGCACATAGCATCCTGTGCAGGACTCAGCACACAGCACCCCGTGAGGGCCCAAGCATTCCAGGAAGGACTCATCACATAGATGCATCCCACAAGCTGTCATTAGTATTAGGGTGCTTTTATCAGTATCATCATTCTTTCAGAAACACATCACAAACTGCACAAAGTTCCCATCTAATGAGTCAGAGGAGCATTTTTGGGGGGGAGTCAGCCACAGGGATTGCACTGAAATGTTGGGGGTACTGTCCTAAGATCTTTTGCTCAAGGCTAGAGATCTATCACTTTGATCCACAGCTCAGAGTTTCACAGACATCCTGCCAGGACTGGGTTTTAAATACACCAGTGTCAGATCTCAGCTCCCGAGTAGCTTGGATGACAGGGGTGAGCAAGCCAGCAGCATCTGGTTCTATGGGGCTGAGTTGCAGTCGTATACCTCTGACTAAGTCAGGTTAGATGGCAGCTGTCAGCACCAGACTCCCGGCTTGCTCTGTGATGAGGTATTTGAAGTCCTATCCTTATAGAGTTGCAGTCACAACATTCAATCTTTTTTCATGCCCATTCTGGACCTTGAGTAAGAGTCTAGACACAGTCCCTAGGCTTTATGCTCAAAGCTAATGCTCGACTGCTTGAGCAAGAGCACAACTTCTGGATTTTTATGAGCTTGTGGTAGTGAGGAATCGAATCCAGGGCTTTGTATGTACTAGCTATCATTATATCACTGAGCCCCAGGAGTGACAAGTGTATGAACAGATAAATGTGTAGATTGGCATATATGTATATGTATATACATATATATATATATACACATATATGTATGTATAAGGCAAGAGAAATGTGTCTGTATATTATGAAATTACATATATTATATTACTATCCATTATTGACATTCAAATTATTCCTTCCACTTTTAAGTATCATGGTTGAATACATAGTAAAGTATTAATTTAAAATTAATCAATGTAATAAAATTGTCATGTATAATTTTATAGTATACTCATACACTAACTACTAATTTGTTACTTTTATAAAATTCCATTCGAAAGGATGTATATGGAAATGGGTTTCTTGGAATCTCCCGCCAATATTTAGTGGCAGCCCTGGGATTCAACCTCCAGGCCTAAGTTATAGTTTTGGTTATGGCGTCCCTAATAGCCAGCCAAACATCAGCATGCAATGTCATGTACACTTTCAGTGCTTTGTCATTTACACGCAGGATGGTCACAATGCAAAGGGAAAAAAAGTAAAACCACCTTCTTGAATTTCTCCATTTTATCCTTTTCCTATTTATTTTATTGCTTGCCAACCCCAATATTTGAACTTGGGTCCTAGAATCCTAGGGCCAGCTGTGGCAGAGAAGCCAAGACCTGAGTTCAAGTCCCGTGCTTGGCAAAAAAATAATAAAATAAAATAAGGCCATGACTTGGAATTTGCACCATTTTTCTGGCAGGCCTGGGATTTGAACTCAGCATCTGGGTATCTCTGTGTCACTGTGGGTGAAGGGGAAGCTCACCCTCCTTGAAGACAAGAAATTCAAACCAGTTCCCAGGGCCTGAATTGAAGCTCCAGCACTGGAAAAAAATACACACATGAGTTTAGCGAATATGATGTTTATTACCCTTATTCATTTATTATTATTACACATACAACATTTCATTTATTACATCTTATCATACATGATATATTTGCATACGAATTATACATCATACTGAGACCCAGGACTTTTTTTTAGGAAAAAAATGTGTCAAAAGTACCTTCTTACTACATGAATAAATTTTTGGCAATGCTGGGATTTCAACTCACGGCCTACAATGTCCAATACATAAATGGGATCAAAGTCTTAACACACCAACCTCTGGAAAACTGAGATGCCAGGAAGTTCTAAGGACCTTTTAACTGTTATCAAGCCACAGTAGTTCCCAATATATATATATAAATATACATATATATATATGTGTGTGGATTGCTGTATACATATATATATATATATATGTAGAGAGAGAGAATGTGAGGATATTATTAAATGTTATATATATAGTTACCAATAATTAGTTATTAAGTTATGTCTCCATTTAATGATATATAGTTACCAATAATTAGTTATTAAATTATGTCTCCGTTTAATGAAGTATCATGGTTGAATACTTATGAAAGCATTAATTAAAAATTAATCAATATCCTTCCATTAGGGAAATCATAACATGGAACTAGAATGGAAGATATAAATCCAATTATTTATGTGTTGCTTTCTAAAATAGAATCATGAATTAACTGCAAATTTAATTACTTTTATAACATTCCATTATCCTTCACATAAATAGGAATTAGTTTGTCAGGATCTCCCTCCATTTCTGTGTGGCAGTCCTGGGGTTCAAACTCCAGGCCTGGGAAGTTTACTTCGAATGCAAACCATTGGAATGACACTGAAGATTTCAGATTGTCATGATTAAAAAAAGAACAAGAAGAAGCAAAGAAAGCCAGGTGTCAGTGGCGCCTGTTTGTAATCCTAGCTCCTCAGGAGCCTTAGATGTAGAGAATGCCAATTTGAATTCAGGCAGGGCAGGAAAGTCTGCAAAACTTATTTCTAAGAGATCACAGGAAAATATCCCCATGTGTTGGGGCTGTGGCTCAAGGGCAGAGTGTTACTTTTGAGAAAGAGTAGATTAAGGATAAGGCCTAGGTTCATATTTCAACCTGAGACCTGCCAAAGAAAAAAAGAAGGCAGTAACTTCATGTCTCTGTGTATGTATGGATGATGTATGGATGATATGCATTCAGCAGGTTGCCCATGAACAGACCCCCAACATGTGAATGCTGGGACAAGCCCTCAGAGAGTACTAAGCCAGTAGTTTGAACAAAGCATCCTTCTCTGCCATTTAATAACTGAAGCCCAGAAGGCTTGCCTTGGCTGGTGTATTCAACGGGTTCATTATGTTCTGGCTGAGGTGTCCCATTGGGACATCTAGCAGCCAGCCACTGCCTCCAGGGAGACCACTGTTCCTAGGCTATAGGTATTGTGGAAGTTTCTGGCTCCATATTCCCTATCCCTCTGTAGGACGTGAGCCTAGATCTCTGGGGCCTGGTGACTATCACTCATTCATCATTCCTCATTGCCGAGTCCACTCTGGTCCCAAATCCTGGCAAAGATTTGAAATGCCCATCGATTTCTGTGCTGAAAAGAGTATGCCAATTAATCCCACCCTCATAGTTCCTGTTAGAAATAATCCTTGAGCTGTGAATGTGGCTAAGTGGTAGAGTGCTTACCAAGCAAGCATGAAGCCCTTGGTTGGATTCCTCAGTATCACATAAACAGAAACAGCCAAAAGTGTCACTTTGGCTTCAGTGATAGAATATAGCCTTGAGCAAAAGCAGCTCAGGAACATGCCTAGACCCTGAGATCAAGCCACAACACTGGCAAAAAAAATGTGAGCTTGGTGAGACATACACTTCTGGAACTCAGAGGAGAGCCGAGGTAGGTAAGAGGTAGAGGGCAGGTGGTGGTGGCTCAGCCCTGTAATAATAGCACTCAGGAAGTTGAGATCTGAAGATTATAACTGCAAGCCTGTGCAGGCAGGAAAGTCTATATGAGACTCTTTTCTCCAATTAAGCACCAAAAAAACCAGAGCTGTGTTACAAGTAACAGAATGCTATCCTTGAGCATAAAAACTCAGGGATAACATCAAGGCCATGAATTCTAACCCCAGGACTGGCACCCCCCCACACGCACACACCAACATAGAGAATTTGACAGTCAGCCTGCACTTGTTCGATCTCTAGCAACTCAGTATTAAAAAAAAGTGAGAGAAAGGAAGGAAAGACTTGCTCCAGGAGGTGATATGACCAGTGCCAAAATTCCACAGGAGTTCTAAGATGTGGAACAGGACAGAGGGCCTAGGGAAGAAGGTGCAGAGCATGTGCAAAGGACCTGAGGGGTGGTGTAAAGCAGGTGGTGTGGGTGGAATGAAGGTTCTATGGCCTCAGACAAGTCTGGCAGAACACTGAAGGCTGGGTCAAGGATTGTACTTGAGTCACAGGTAGGGCAGAGGGGGGCGTCCCAGAATGGGGTTCAGGGGAAGATTAACTTGACTATTTACCAAAGACCCCAGCCAATTTCTGTGGCTGGAAGCCTATTTTACACAGCCCCTGACCTTAAGGCCACCTTTGCATGGAGGAGTCAAGGCAAATGAAGGGAAGAACTCTTGCTCAAGAGAAGCTTCTACCCAATGCCTCCAGTGGCTCAACCCCTGTAAATCCTAGCTATTCAGAAGTCTGATATCAGAGATCGTTGGTCAAAGCCAGCTCAGTGGAGGAAAATTAGTGACACTCTTCTATCCAATGAACTACCAAAATCCAGAAATCAAGCTGTGGCTAAAGTGGTAGAGTAAGAGACTTGAGGGAAAAAGTTAAGAGACCAGAGCCCAGACCCTGAGTTCAAGCCCCGGTACTGGCACAGAAAAAATAAAGGAAGTTTACAGGAGATCCCAGTCCACTGTGGTGAAAGGCCATTATCAGCTGGGCGCCTGTGGCTCATGCCTGTCATCCTAGGTATTCAAGCCTGAGACCTGATGATCAATCAAAATTAAAAGCTAGCTTGGGCACTCTTATGTCCAATGAATCACCAAAAAGCTGGGAAGAAGCGCTACTGTAGTTCAAGTGGTACAGCACCAACCTTGTGAAAACAAGATAAAGGATAGCACCTAGGCTCTGAGTTCAAGTCCCGGTAAACACACACACACACACACACACACACACACACACACACACACACACACACACACACACACACACACACTAATATCCTTAATAGGTGCCAGTGGCTTATCCCAGCAATCCTACCTACTCAATAGGCTGAGATCTTAGGATGGCAGCTTGAAGTCAGAACAGGCAGGAAAGTCCATGAGATTCTTATCTCCACTAAACTACTAAAAAAAAGATGATAGGTGAGTTCTGGTTTAAGTGGTAGAATGTTAGCTTTGAGCAAAAGAAGCTCGGGGACACTGCCTAGGCCCTGAGCCTCAGCTCTAAGATTTTTTTGGAAAGTCATCCTTTGCCACCCCCAAAGGTCATAAATCTTGATTTTGGTCATCCTAGACCTCACATCCACTCCTGCCACTTCCACAGTACTGCCACAATTGGCCGGTGTGTGGACAACACTGGGTTAAGAAGTGAAAGTACACAAGGGGGTGTATAGCCAGGTCAACGCTAATACCCCAAAACAATGAGGTATTGGCCATACCAGTCTCTCATCCCCCAGTTCCCTGGTCCTGGAATCTAAAGTTTGTGCCTCTGTATTCTGAGCATCTGCAATTTTTTAGAAGGACCTGTGAGGCCCAGTTGGGACCGGAAGATAGACTGTCCTGTGATAAAGTACATTTACATTTCCTAGACACTGAGCTATACTTCCAAGCCTCCTTGGCCTCACCTCCCATGTAGCCTTAGATCCGCCTTGCTTGGGCAGCCTTCAGTCAGCTGTCAATTTCGAGTTGGCCAGAGCCACCAGCAATCCCTGATTCCCCACTCCACTGCCAGCCTGATGAGAGGGATGTGCAGTCAGAGGCCTAGCTGAGGAAAAGGATAGGACATCGCATGACTGAGGCTATCCCTCTCAGGCAGAGGAGACCCTATGCCAGCTGGCATCACTAACCCAGAATCCCCTGTAGGCGGCCAAATATTGCGACAGCAAGACTTGTGCCCTAGAGAAAAGTTGGAACACAGGCCTGTGGCAATTTAGGACTCATTGTAGACCTGATAGGGGGCTAAAAGGAAGGTCGGTGTGAAGGAAGGGCACCATCTGAGGTCAGAAAGAGGCAGACCAGCAACCAGGAAGGGGACAGAAAAAGACGAGGGAAAATTACACACACACACACACACACACACACAGACACACACACACATACACACACACACACACACACACACACACACACACACACACACACACACACACACACACACACACACACACACGGATATTCCAAGCCCTTAGCAGTTCCTGACAACAATACCATGAATTCCCTCTATTAGGATCACATCCAACCCCTGAGAAGATGGTACTATCATACTCAGACTAACTGTAGACACAGCATTGAGCCTCTCATAGCTGGAATGCTCATAACCCAGCATGGAATTTCCTACCATACACATTGCAATGTGGAAAACTCAGCCAACCTCTTTGTTTATTGTTGGTCATGGGGTTTGAACTCTGGGTCAGGGAGCTGTCCTTCAGCTCTTCAGATGAAGATGAGCACTCTACAATTTGAGCCATAGTGCCGTTTCCTGTTTTCTGGTGGCTCATTGTATATCAAGAACCACAGACTTTCCTGCCCAAGCTGGCTTTGAACCTTGGTCTTTACATCTTAGATTTATGAATAGCTAGGATGACAATTGTGAGCCAGAGCAGGAGCCAGATTCATCCATCTTCATATACCCAGAGGAAACCAAATTCATCAGGCCACAAACTTCTTGCAACTCTTTACTTCAGGCTTTGACACCCAGCATCCAAATCCATCCTTCATTAGGGAGAATACAGAAACAACAATCCCACCCCTGCACCCATTTGCCCACTCCCTGCCTGCCATAGGCTTCGACCACTTGAGTTCTTGGCAAGGCCCCATCCATTCTACTGTGGCTTCAAAGTGGTGCAAACTTGGGGAGTTCTTAGAAATGTCTGTAAAGTGAGGCCAGCACCTGGTCTCTCAATCACAATACCCTCCCACACACACCTCTACATTTTTGCAGCGAAGATCCTTTACTTTCTTTCTTTTTTTCGATTGTGGGCTTGAACGCTGGGCCTGGGTTCTGCCCCTGAGCTCTACAGCTCAAGGCAAGCACTCTACTACTTGAGCCACAGCACCCCTTTCAGGTTTCTGGTTGTTTGTTGGAGATAAGAGTCTCAGGGTCCTTCTTGCCCAGTCTGGCTTTGAGCCGTGATCCTCAGATCTCAACTCCTGAGTACTTAGGATGACAGCCATGAGCAACTGGCACCCAGCAAAACATACTTTTCAATGCCTGTCATACTATCCTCTCAGGAGACTGAGATCTGAGGACTGCAGTTGGATGCCACCCTTGGAAGCATAGTGCATGAGAACTCTTTATCTCCAATTAAACACCCAAAAAACCTGGAAGTGGTGCTGTGGCTCAAGCAGTAGAGGGCTCGCCTTGAGCTGAAGAGCTGAGGGATAGTGCCCAAGCCCAGAGTTCAAGCCCCATGCCTGACCAAAAAAGTATTCAGTTTTCACTAACAAGTAGGAACAAATATGAGAGATTGAAAAGTAACTAGAGCATTATCATTATATTTATTTCTCAGTGATCGTTCTTGTAATGATTAATGAGTGTTTTCCAGCCAGGTTAACCTTGAGAGTTAGTGAGGTAATGGATTAGATGGTAAGTAAATCTGAAATTGTTTTAGGGTACAGGGGTTCAGAAAAATGTAGGATCATTGGAAACTACAGTATTTTTCCTGATAAGAGAATTTGAGGACAAATAATATAATACTTCATGTTAGGGAACAAGATAACTTGAGAGGTAGAGTCAGAAAATTTGTGGGAATTAGGGCAAATTGAAACGCATTTCCAGAGTGCTAACTGGAGTATCCATTAGAATGATTAAAAACTAGAGGTTTTTTCTTAAACATTAGAATTGGACTATCATTAGAGTGAAAGTTAGGTTTCAGTTCCAGCTGGAGTTAGAGTTAGCCTTAGGGAAATGGAAAGTTTAGGGTCAAACTGAAAGTAAATCTTCGAATAACAAATCTAGTTAGAATTAGGATGAATGTGAAATAAAAAACTGATAATAATATTAAGATTAGGGTATGATTAATGCGAGGGTTATCCTCAATATTCCAGTTAGGGTTCGGGTTAAAAAAATGGGAAGAGGAGTTCCGGGAAGATGGCAGAGGAGAAGCTGGAATCTGAACAAGCTCTCACATAGAAAGCAGTTTTAGAGTTCCAGTGAACAGTACTAAGCCAGAGAATCACACCAAGTGTGCCATCACAGGACAGAGAGTTAGACAAGAGAGGGGAAGCCAAGGCAAGGAGACACATCTGACACACTTGTCAGCAGCTGCCGCGGTGGCGGCAGGGTCGCGGCGCTGACCTCAGCCATACCTAAGCCACAGAGTCCAGGACTAAGGAGCCAGACGCAGTGAGCGAGCGGATTCTACTCAACACCAGCAAGAACCGACAAGGAGCGTAAATCTTCATCCTACAGTTTGCAGACCAGAGACAACCCAGGATACAAGACTCGGCGTGAGTAGAAGCCCGATGTCCTCACTCCTTCTCAGGGAGCAGAGGAGGGAAGGCCACCCCTCCCCCCCCCCAGCACCGGTGATCTCCATCTTGGATATCGACAAAGATCAGAGGAGCTGCCAGCACCAACTCAGGCCTAGGAATAAAACGAGTCATTTAGCAGGTCACAAGAATTTAACGGTGAAGTAAAGTGACCTGCCAGACTCAGCTCCATCCAGGCAAAAGTCACCCAGCTCAGGCGCCAGCCATTGGAGTGGCTTTCCTCACTGGGTAACCAAAGCCAGAGGCTGCCCCTCCCTTTAGCAGCCTCAACAATCAATTGAAAAACAGAAACCCTGAGAATGGCTCCAGGCTGGGCTCTGTGAGTTTTTCACAAAATAGCCCCAGGGAAAAGCTACTGTTTGTTGAAAGGCCTCAACTCTACCCAGAACATAGCCTCATCACTGCATCCGCTCTTTTGTAATTCTCAAAGCAGATCACCCTCCCATTAAACTAACCTGGGAGCAGGAATCTCAAAATCTTGGGTAAAGAAGACCATTTTTCTGCCTGTTCGAACAAACCAACATAAGAAACCAATCAAGCCACAGGACCTCAAGCTGACCAGAAACTCCAATAAGAGGCAGTTTATAGACAAAAGGGAGATACAGGATTCTTCCCACCCCTCCCAAAAAAATAAAAAAAAAAATCAAAGAACTTTTTTTTTTCTTTTTTCTTCTTCTCCTTTTCTTTCTTCTTTTCTTTTTTTTTTTTTTTTGGTACCTTATATATGTAAATTTTTTTTTCCTTTTCTAAAACTTTTATTAATCTTTAATTTTTGCCTTTTTTGAAAAAAATTGTTTTCCAGTAACTTTCTTTCCTCTTATAATTTTTATTTTAGGAATACGTGAATGTGTGTTTTCCTTTCTTTTCTTGTCTTCTCTCTCTATTTCTTTCTTTCTTAATTATCTTTTTGTCTTTTGTCTAGCTCTACTGAACTTCTGATCTTTTTTTCTCCCATTCTTATCCTTTTTCACCTTTTCCTCTCTTTTGTTCTTCCTTATGTGACTTAACTCTTGTCCTGCACATCCTCAGATAAACCCGTAGTTAACTAGTAGACCCTATCCCTAATTGTGTACACACTTAATCCACAAATTTATTACTCAATTCAAAACCTCTGAGACTTAAATTCCTTAATAGCAGTACTACCTCTTTATACCTATAAAATATTTTAAGCATTTTCTTAAGTTTTTCACTTCTCCTCTATGTCCCTACATTTCTATTAATATACTCACATTCCTCTCTAAATAGATGGTCTTTTAATCTCCATAATAATATTAATTTTTACGTTTCTATTTTTTTCTGGTCTCTTTTCATTTCCCATTCCCTTTCTTCTTTTTCTCTCTCTCTCTACATGCATCCTACCCAACCTATTTCCTGCATTGAGATTAGGACATAGTTAACTCTCCCTGTGCCTCCCCACACCAATCTGTTCCTATTTTTTACCCACATCTCTCCCTAACCCTAAAAATTTCTGGTTTTCCAAATTCTTCTCTGTGGTTCGAAGCCCATTAACATATAGTTGTTTGATGTTGAATATATGTATCTGTTGAACTAGATTGTATCTGTAGACTATTGACTGTATAAATGCAAACGTTGGTTGATGATTGCCTTAAAATAGAGTTCTAGCACAAAACTGGTGCTATTTTCATCTCAAATGGGCAGAGTAAGCCGGAAAAACACAGAAAAAAGGCAAATCTGGGTATCTCAATTCCCAATCTCGATAATCAGGGGTCAGAACAGATAATGAATAATCCAGAGGAGAGTTCCCAAATAGCTCTACAAACACTGATGGAAAACATTATAAATGAGAAGTTTGACAACTTAAAAAGGACTCTGTATGAGCGTGATAGGGAGAGACAGGACGCATCCCAAAAATTTATACAGGAATATCATAAGCGTGAGGAAGCTACTCAAAAACTGATACAGGATTTGCGTGAACAACTTGAGAATATTCAAAGAGAAAGGGAGGAATGGCATGAGCAGGCTGAGAACACTCAAAGAGAACTGCAGGAATCCCACGAATGGGAAGAAAGAGAACTGCAGGAATCCCACGAACGGGAGGAAGCTAATCAAAGAGTAATACAGGAATTGAGAGACCAAGGAGAGAATACACAAAGATCACTAAAGGCATTCATGGAATCCATTAACAAAGAGCTGAAGGAAGTGAGGGAGACCACAAAGGGAATGCTGAATGGAACCCAACAGAAGGAATGGGAGTCCAAAGAAACCATAACCAATCAACTAAGTGATTTGAGAACAAACACTGAACACCAAATTAAGGAAGTAATGAAATTCATACAAGACCTAACAGAGCTTCAACAAAGAACTTGAAGCCATCAAGGCTGACCAATTAGAAGGAAAAGAGATAAAAAACAAAGTAGAGAGTCTTGACAGCAGGTTAGACCATGCAGAAGATCGAATCTCAGGGATTGAAGACAGCCTAGATTTTATAGAGAAAGAACATACAACCATCCAAGACAAGTCCAAGAAATATGATAGATCTATCCAACACCTGGAAGACACCATCAGAAGGCCTACTCTAAGAATAATAGGTGTAGAGGAGCACCTAGAAACAGAAGTTAATGGTCTAGGAAATTTGTTTAACAGGATCCTAGCAGAGAACTTCCCAAACATACAAAAAGATAGGCCTATTCAGATACAAGAATCTTTTAGAATCCCAAATAGACAAGACCAGAATAGTACATCCCACCGTCACATTATAATCCACACAGGATCAACTCAGACCTAGGCAAAGATACTTAAAGCTGACAAGGAGAAAAGTTTAATCACCTATAAAGGGAAACCAATTAGAATCACCTCAGATTTCTCAGCAGAGACAATCAAAGCACGAAGAGCCTGCAATGATGTATGCCATGCCCTAAAAACAAACAACTATTAACCAAGAATACTGTACCCAGATAAACTAGTAAGGTTTATATATAGTTAGTGTTACATATTGAAGTATATTTTAAATAAACCTTTAACTCCTTTTTGGAGATATAGGAGTTCAGTAAACGTTAAGATCAGTGGAAACTGAGATAGTTTTCATGATATGAAGATATGAGGTTAATGATTCATAATAGATACCTATTTCAGGGTCCAAGTCAGGGATTTTGTAGGATTTGGAACAAACTGCAAATCATTTCAAAGACAATGAGTATCTGTTAGAATGTGTCTAAAATCGAGTGTTTTCCATTAATTTTAGGATTAGGTTACTATTATCATCAAGGTTACTCTTAGTGTTCTGTCCAAGATTAGAGTTAGGATTAGGGAAATGGAAGGTTGAGAAATTGAGTGACTTACTTTCTTTGTGTATATATATGCACTATTCTAAAGCTTGAACTCAAGGCTTGGTTTCTGCCCCTGAGCTTTTTGCTGTAGGCTAGCATTCTACCACTTAACTCATGATTCCACTTCCAGCTTTCTTTGACAGTGAATTGGAGATGAGAGTCTCACAGACGTTCCAATCTAAGCTGATATTGAACTGAGATCCCCAGATCTCTGCCTTCTGATATAAGGTACTACTAATGCCCAGGAAAGTGCCCAAATTGTACTTATTGTTTTACTTGTGTTCGAGATTGAGACTTGAATTCATTATCTGACAGCTTTGCTTACTAAGTAGCACTCTGCCACTTGAGCCATATCTTCAAAAGTGATTATTTTAAATAGCTGGAAATCATTAAATTTTCTTCAGATGATAAGTATCATTAGTGTTGTTCTAAAACTTATCCTAATCAAAAAGATTTATTGACCCTAGAGATTATCTGAGCAGATTCTCCTGCTTTGCTTCTAATTGCATAACATTGTAGGGACATGATTTTTTAATTATTAAGTAGCAAAGCAGTTATCATTAAACAAAACAGTTTATGCGTAAAATATACCTTGATCAATGTCAACCCTTTCAACATTCTCATCCATCCCTCCCCTATACACCTCTTCCTTCACTCTTCTTAATTTTGTAGGATATTTACTGGATTCCTCTCTGCATTTTACCCCTTTTCTCCTATTCAATCTTCTACCTTTTCCCACTTCACTCCTCTATTGACTACCCACTTCCATATGATCCAGCAATTCTACTCCTGGGCATTTACACAAAAGATTACAAACCAGGATATAGTAACGTTTTCAGCACAACCATGCTTACAGAATCAGCCCAAATACTCCTCAAGAGAGAAATGAACCAAGTAAATGTAATACACCCACCCCCCCACACACACTCATACACACACACACACACACACACACACACACACACACACACACACACACATACACACACACACACACACACTCATAAACACACTGGAAATTCTACTTACCCATCAGAAGAATATTGTACCATTTGTATCTCTCATTTCTCATTTCATCTGCCTGGTATCTCATTGCCATCGTATTGTTCCTGTACTGCAGTAACTGACACATGCAAACTGATGTAAAAGATTTTCAGGTTATGGGCTAACCATTGATTCCTGAGTATGAGTTCTCTGCTCATTCTCTTTGTCTATTCATGCCTTTGAGTAGTGATTGTACAGATTCATTTGAACCATTTGCTACACAGAAAAGAGATGAACCATACATATATATGTATGTATATATATATGTGATTATATATATACACATATATATACATACATGAATATATGCACACATATGGATATATATTAAATACTTGAGTGTATTTTATGTTTTCAAGAATTATGGAGTTAACAAACATCACATGCATTTTCCTACCTTTTCAACTTTTTCAAAACCTAAAGAACTTTGTCTCTTTTGAATACCCAATTTTTAAGATATCACCATCTCTGATCTGTCAGTGGCCTTGAAATTAGATGTTCAAATAGGACAAAGTTATTTAGGCTTTTTGGTGGAAGAGAGGAGTATTACTAGGGTTCTATTCAGGTGTTCTCTGCTTGCTAGATAGGACTTTAGTTGTATAGCAACAAGCAGTTCAATTACTTTTGCCATACTTCTGGTCCATTTTATTTACTTGAGGTCTTGAACTTTTTTCCCGGGTTTGATCTCAGATTGACTGAATGATCTTAGATTGCTTCTTTTGTCTCCCACACAATTAGCTAGGATTAAAGATGTGAACTACTATGGCCAGCTCATTTGTTGAGATGGCTGTCTTGGCAGTTATTTCTTTGGCCTGGCCTGAGAAAAAGATCCTTGTCATTTCTGCTTCCCAATCAGCTGGGATTACAGATGGGGCTACAATACTTGGTGTACATGACACCTTCTGTTTTGTGTGTGTGTGTGTGTCGGTCGCGGGGCTTGAACTCTGGGCACAAGCATTGTCCCTGCACTCTTCAGCTCAATGAGAGTGCTCTACCGCTTGAGCCACAGCACCAGCATCGGTTTTATAGTGGTTTTATTGGAGATAAGAGTCTCACGGACTTTTTCTCGAACTGTCTTTGAACCGTGATCCTCAGATCTCAGCATCCTGAGTAGCTAGGATTGCAGGCATGAGCCAACGATGCCTGACACACCTTCTATCTTTTAAAAGAGGTTTTCATTGTAAAAATTCTGTGTAGAGGGGTTATAGTTACATGAGCAAGTTAATGAGTACATTTTCTATCAAGCATTTTTACCTCCTCCTTTTTTTCCCCTCCCTTTCCCTCCCACCTCCACAAATACACTCCCCTCTACTCCCTTCCCCTCTTCCCCACCTATATTGTAAATATACTTTTTCAACATAGTGTCTTGTGCATCTCATTGTTACAATGCGTCAGCCTGTATCACTATTTATCTATTTTGTTTTGTCCCTTCCCCTCCCGAAGCTAGAGAACGGTGTATACAAGATGCAGGGCACCGACACTAAATACAGTGAAAACAAAGGTTAAACCATGGGGGAGGAACATTAAAAAAAACACATGGTAGATTATAAATCCTATCTTGGGGTTCATTTTGCTTAACAGCATCTTATCTGGTCATATGGACAGAGCTTTTGAACTTTTATGCTTGTCCCAGACATATAATAGTTATTGCAAATAAGGGAAACCATAGGACCAATGTTTCTTTGGTTTTGGCTTACTTCACTTGATATAAAGTTTTCTAAGACCTCACTTAGAGCCACCCTATGATCCAGCAGTCCCCATTTTTGGGCATTTACCCAAATGATCACAAACAAGACCATACTAAGCTACCGGTACAACTATGTTTATTGCAGCATTATTTACCATAGCTAAGATAAGGAACAAACCCAGATACCCCTCAGTAGATGAATGGATCAAGAAAATGTGATACACACACACACACACACACACACACACACACACACACACACACACACACACACACACACACACACACACACACACACACACACACACTGGAATTCTATGCGTCCAATCAGAGAGAATGACATCTCCCCATTTGCTAGGAAATGGAAAGATGCAGAAACAATTATATTAAGTGATTAAGGTCCCATGGTTAATCTTACTTGGAGTAATTTGTACATGGTACTGAATAAGAGGATGTTATGTAAAAGGAACCCCACGATAGGGACACAAATGTTTTTATTACATGAGATTCTTATCTCTATATAATCCCCCAAATAAAGTTGGAAGGGGAGCTGTCATTCAAATACAGAGCACCACCTTTGAGGGAAAAAGCCTAAGTGACAAGGTAAGGTCCAAAGTTTAAACCATAATATCAGCCCTCAAAAAAGTTGATTTCTTTTCCTTGAGGTTTTTATTAAATTGCTCCAGAAAATAATCGATGTTGCATTTATGTTTAGCATTACTATTAAAATCATGTTATATTTATTTATGTTATTCTTTATTTTCTTAAATTTTACTTACACTTTAATATCCAGTAATGATAAGAGATGATTACTGTTTCACAAGTTTTTTATGTCAGTTGAATATATGGATGAGAGGTGCACACAAGGAGTTTGGACTGAAAATAGATATTTGCAAGGTCTTCACATAAGAATTGATAGTTGAAGGAGCTGTGGTCATGTATGAAATAAACTAAAGAAACCATCAAGGAAAGATAAGATATGATTCTGGAAAGCAAACAATTTTGGAGGAAAAACAAAGCAAGGAAAATATGTATCTTTTGGTAAGAACTTTGTAATCCACCTACACATTTACTTCCTTATTTCTAGTGGAAGGCATTTCAGTTAACTTTATTTTACAAAGTTAAACATGAATGGCATTTAATACAAACAGGCCTCTGTCTCAGGTAAGCAATTATTCTAGCCAGGTGCAAGGGCTCATGCCTATAATCCTAGTTATGCAGAGAGCTGAAACATCTAGATCATAGTTCAAAGCCAGTATGGAGAGGAAAATTGGTGAGACTTTACTGTGGCACTGTGGCTCAAAGTGGCAGCACTAGTCTTTAGTAATAAATATCAGAGACAGAACCCAGGCCCTGAGTTCAAGCTCTCTGAAATTATTCTTAAAATACATGTTCTCAGTATTTCTTCAATTTGTCTAGAAGAATGCTTTAAACTTAGGGATTTTTTATTGCATGTTGTCAGAATTGATTTTTAAGATGTTCAGAGAAAAATTATTTATAGTAAGAACTGGTTTGTATTGCTTTGTATTATGTTTTGCTTCTACACCTATAGAACAGCTGGAAAGTAGATGGCCAAACCCCTCCTCCCTCCACCAAAGTTGTAAAGTTCATTTTTCAACATAATGACTTGTATATCTCATTGTTGCAATGTGTCCACCTGTACCCGTAGTTAAACGATTTGTTTATGCCCTTCCCCTACACAAATTGTACCAACATCAAATACAGTGAAAGCAGGGAGAGAGACATAAAAAGCAATATAGAAATCATCTTAAAATATGTTAGAAACAACTGCATTAAATAAAAAAATTGAATACTTATCTTGGGGTTCATTTCCCTAGCATCCATTTATCTGAATTTTTTGCTTGCCTCAGACATATACTAGTTATTGCAAATAAGGGAAGCCATGGGACCTATGTTTCTTTGGGTCTGGCTTACTTCACTTAATATAATTTTTCCAAGTCTTTCCATTTCCTAACAAATGGGGCAATGTCATTATTTCTGATGGAGGCATAGAATTCCATTGTGTATATATACCACATTTTCTTGATCCATTCATCTACTGAGGGGCATCTTGGTTGGTTCCATATCATAGCTATGGTAAATAATTCTACAATAAGCATAGGTGTGCTGATAGGTTTACTATGATGTTGTTTGTGATCATGTGGGTAAATACCCAACAGTGAGATTGCTGGGTCATAGGGGAGCTCTATGTGGAGTCTTTTGATGAACCTACATACTGCTTTACAAAGTGTTTGAACAAGTTTACACTCCCACCAACAATGCAGTAAGGTTCCCTTCTGACTACATCCCCTCCAGCATCTGTTGTTATTAGAGTACTTGAGTATAGCCATTCTGATTGGGTGAGGTGGTACCTCAATGTTGTTTTTATTTGTAATTCTTTTATGGCTAGAGAGGTTGAGTATTACTTCATGTGTTTATTGGCCATCCTTCTTTCCCCTTCAGAGAAGTTTCTCGTTAAGTCTTTAGCCCACTTATTAAATGGGCAGTTGTTTCTCTCAAGATTTGTTGTTGAGGGATTTAATTTTTTGAGTTCCAGGTATATTTTAGATATGAGACCCTTATCCTTTGAATGACTAGTGCATATCTTCTCCCAATCCATAAGCTTTCTAGTGATCTTGCTAGCTATGTCCTTTGCCATGCAGAAGCTCTGCAATTTCATGAAATCCAATTTGTCCCATTTGTCTTTGATTTTTTGTATTTCTGGGTTTCTGTTAAGAAAATTTCGGCCTGTGCCAAGGAGACCTAGGGTTTCTCCTATTCCTTCCTGTAATGTTTTCAGAGTAAGACTTCAAAGTTTAAACTTTCAAGTATTACAAGAAGATCTTTGATTCATGTTGAATGGATGTGAGTAGCTTGAGCTGTTGCATAATTTGTGTGTGTGTGTGTGTGTGTGTGTGTGTGTGTGTGTGTGTGTGTGTGTGTGTGTGTGTGTGTTTGTAAGGGGGGTTATGTGTATCATTGACATCAAGGATAAGGAACTTGGTTCCTTTTTCTGAGATATACATTATGATGTTTCTTTGTTGGTGGTAGACTCTGATTGCTTGCCTTTTCCTGATGTGAACATTCTAGCTCAATTTTTCAATTAAAGTTTCTTAATTATTATTGAACATATAATGCTCTAATATTGCTTTGTCTTTAGTCCGACATCTAGGATCTTCTTTTCTTCTTAAATATTAACATTCAATATGAATTTTATCTCCTGACTAATTTTCCCCTTTAATTTGCATTTTGAAAAAAGAATTATAATATCTTTGATCTCTGTATTCATGAAGAAAAACCATTTTGAATTCTCTATTTAATGTAATAACACCTGGACAGATTTGTTAGCACCAAGAACTTAAATTTTCTTTTGTAGTTTTAGTTTAAAATACCCTCTTCTATGTTTTTAGAATGGGTAGACAAAGAATTCCCACAATGCCTCACAACTTTTATCTTTCATTTTGTCTGTGCTTCCTTGTCACTGCTAAATTTTTCTGGATACATGTATTAGCTGCCCCAACCCCTGCAAAGCTGTTGCTGCTACCCAATTTACTGACAATACAACTCAGCAATTACAGTCACAATTATCCTTTCCCTGGTATCCTATTCTCTGCTACTCATTTTGCTACCCATAATTCTTAACACCATGGTTCCAGCCACCTGATCTCTGACACCCCTGTCTCTGCTTCCACATTCACAAACAAAGCAAAGCAAGAGTAGGCACAGACAGTCGACTTGGGTACTTCTCTTGCAGGCACAATGGGACGTTATTCCTCAGGTATTTAACATGAGGGACTAACTAGTGGTGGAAAGAAAAGACGTTACTCAGAGGGGACTAAAATCTAAGGATATCAACTTATAACTTGTTGCTAGGAAAAGCAGGTCCTAAGGTGAATGTTAATGAGAAAAGAAAATTTCACAAAATATTGGGGATGATATAAATAAAAATTTTAGCTTAATCTCTTCTACCAGTGATCTGAATTATTTTATGACATATATATGTAACTACTTTGCATTTTTAAAAGTATATGAAGATGCACATTTATGTGGTACTTATATTAATTTATGGAATATTTGCATATGACCATGCTAATGATTCTCAATAGTTTATGCTTTATGAACTGCTCATGAGTCTGCCTTTGGAAATATGAATTGAGCTCTCTAACAATTAATGGGATTTCATTGTTAAATCCTACAAGGATATTACTGAAGCAAATACCAAAATAAATGCTGGAACAAGAAAACTGAACAAAGCTACAAGTTTGAAGGGAAGGGATCAGTGGTAAGGACTATGATAAAAGAGAAATTCTTCACCAAGTAATCTTTGTTGAATTACTAGCTTATTAAACATTCTTAGAAAGCAGAACATGATTTTTGAATCTAGCCTTTTGGAACCTCTTTAATGAGTGGTTAAACAAAAAATTATCAAAATGACTGAAAATCCACTGTTAGATTAACATTATACTCAAAGTTCCCTTGAGATGCAGGTAGGCTGGACTCCTTTTCTATTAAATTAATCGAATAATCTTCCTTTTGCTTGGTTGGACAGTCCATGACACTTGTTCCAAAACAAGAAAAGATACTGGAGAGAAAAAAAGAGGAAAGAGAGCCAAGGCTGCTGAAATTAGCATATTTCCCATTTGGACTTTAATGCGTTGTGACTACAAAGAATTAGAATTTCATCTTAAGATAATAATTTCAAAATGGATGTGCTAAAGGATAGCGTCGAAATGTAATATTTAATACTTTTGGATTACTTGAAGACAAAGGTTTACAGCAAACTTTAAATTCCAGAAAACTGTAATGTTCCAATAAACACCTAGGAGAAATATAATTTAAAAATTCATCTGTTCAAAGCAAATCCTGGCGTGAAAGTCTGTGAGTCAGTTATCTCCAAACAGGAAGTGGCACTGTAGCTCAATTGGGAGTGGGCTCCCCTTGAGCTAAAGATCTCTGGGATATGTTAATACCCAAGCCCTGAGTTCAAGGCCCATAATTGACAAAAATAAATTTTAAAGAATTAAATCATTAGGGCTGGAAGAAGACTCAGTGGTAGAGTCAGTGTATTGCATACATGAGGTCTTAGGTTCAATTATTCAGCACCATATAAGCAGAAAAAACTAGAAGTGGCACTGTGGCTAAAGTGGTAGTGAGCTAGCCTTGAGCTGAACAGCTCAGGGACAGCACCCAGACCGAGTTCAGGCACCCCTACCAACAACATCAACAACAACAACAACAAATTAAGGCATCAAACAACCTGAAGATGTTGTCCAGAATAATGAATGCAGCATTATCCGTTGACATGACTCAGTGACTTGAAACCAAGTTTACCAGGGGAGATGGTGGGTATTTTGTGTGTGTGTCAAAACCTGCAAAATTATTTTCTACTTTCCCAGGGAAGGAGAAAGGAGGAAATGGGGGGGGGGGAAGAGTGAGGTGTTTGGTGGACTTGCCTTTTGGTTCACTAATAGATTTCTGGAGTCAAATTCAGAGAAATTCTGCTTGCAATCCTAGTTGCCTGCGTAATGACGAAGGCATGTCCTGGAAGTGGTTTTGTCCTGTCCTTGGCCTGGTTCCAACCACCACTGGATAATCCAAGTCCCACTGGAAGACCAAGATGCCTTGAAGACTACTGATCCATTGGGCAGGTGGACCTAACCACAACCAGAATAGGCAGAAAATGCAATTCCGAGGGCAGCACTGGAAATCTACAGCAGGCAGAGGTTTTTTTTATATATTTTTATTGTAAAAATACTGTACAGAGGGCTCAGAGTTACAGGACTAGGTAATTGAGTACATTTCGTATACAGCATTGTTACCTCCTCCTTTGTTTTTCTCCTACCATCCTTTCCTTCCCCACATCTCCAACTCCTCCCTCCTCGACACCTGCCTGAGATTGTCAATTCATTTTCTGCACAGTGTCCTGTACATCTCATTGTCACAATGGTCAACCTGAATCACCATTTAAGCATTCTGCTATTTCCTTTCCTCTCTCCAAATTACAGATATATATATATACTTCTTCTTTTTTATTTCGTCTTCAAAGAAGTCTCTCTTTAAATCTTCAGCCAATTTAGATATTGGACAGTTTTTCCTTTGAGGATGTGTTGTTGGGGTATTTATGATGTTGAGTCCTAAGTATATTTTATATATAAGACTTTGTCTGTTTTATGACTCATGAAGAACTTCTCCCAGTAAGTGGGCTTTTTATTGATCTTGCTGTCTATGAACTTTACCTTGCGGAAGCTCTGCTGTTTCATGCAATCCCATTTGTCCAACCTCTCTTTGATTTGTTTTGTTTGTGGTTCTCTATTAAGATACATATATATATATATATATATATATATATGTATGTATATATATATATCACCCTGCATGATATATATGATATATAAATATGTATATGGATCTAGCTTTAGTTTTCTACAGGTGTATAACCAATTTTACCAGCACCATTTACTGAAAAGGCTGTCTTTCTTCAGTTCTATTTTTTCAGCTCCCTTGTCAAAGATTAGGTGGCAATATGTCAGTGTGTTTATTTTTGAGTCTTCAGTCCTATTCATTGGTCCTCAGAACTGTTCTTGTGCCAGTACCAAGCTCTTCTTATTATTGTGGCTTTTTAGTATAGTTTGAAATTTGGAACTGATATTGCTCCAGTGCTCTTCTTTCTTCTAAGAATTGATGAACCTACAGCCAGCATTATACTTAATGGTGAAAAGTTAAAGCCATTTCTTATTAATTCAGGAAAGAGATAAGGATGTCTGCTTTCTCCACTCCTCTTCAACTACTTAGTATTAGAATGCTAGCTGGGACAATAAGACAAGATGCAAATTTAAAGGGAATCCAAATAGTGAAAGATGAAGTAAAACATAAAAGGTGACCAACAGAATAGAATTGAAAACACAGAAACGAACCTACAGTCCCATAGCCATCTAATTTTCGATAAGGGAGCTAAAAAATAGAATGGAAGAAAGACAGCCTCTTCAGTAAATGGTGCTGGCAAAATTCATCAACTACTTGTAGAAAACTAAAGCTAGATCCTTATTTATCACCCTGCACCAGAATCAACTCCAAATGGATTAAATACCTCAGAGTCAAAGTAGACACTCTGAAAATATTACAGGATGGAATAGGAGAAACCCTAGGTGTCCTTGACACAGGCCGAAATTTTCTTAATAGAGACCCAAAAACACAAAAAATAAAAATATAAAAAAGGTTGGACAAATGGGATTGCATGCAATTGCAGAGCTTCTGCCTGGCCAAGGACATAGCTAGCCAGATCACTAGAAAGCCCACGGATTGGGAGAAGGTCTTCACTAGCCATACAATTTACAAGGGTCTCATATCTAAAATATACTTGGAACTCAAAATATTAAATCCCCCAACAACAAATCCTCAAAGAAACAACTGCCCAATAAATAAGTGGGCTAATGACTTAAAGAGAAACTTCTGTGAAGAAGAAAGAAGGATGGCCAATAGACACATGAAGAAATGCTCAACATCCCTAGCCATAAAAGAAATGCAAATCAAAGCAACATTGAGATACCACCTCACTCGAGTTAGAATGGCAAAAATCAAGAACTCTAACAACAGATGATGGAGGGGATATGGACAGAAGGGAACCTTACTTCACTGTTGGTGGGAATGTAAACTTGCTCAACCACTTTGGAAAGAAGTATGGAGGTTCCTCAAAAGACTTCACATAGAGCTCCCCTATGACCCAGCAATCCCACTTTTGGGCATTTACCCAAATGTTTACAAAGACCACACTAAAGCTACCAGCACAACTATGTATATTGCAACATTATTTACCATAGCTAAGATATGGAACCAACCCAGATGCCCTTCAGTAAATGAATGGATCAAGAAAATATGTTATATATACACAATGGAATGGTATGCCTCCATCAGAAAGAATGTCATTGCGCCATTTGTTAGGAAATGGAAAAAATTGGAAAAAATTATAGTAAGTGAAGTAAGCCAGGCACAAAGTAACACAGGTCCCATGGTTTCTCTTATTTGCAATATCTAGTATATGTATGAGTCAGGCGGAAAAAGTCAGATAATGTGATGTTAGGAAAATGAATCCTTAGATAGGTATTTTAATGTATTTTTTTGTTTCATGCATGTGTTTCTAATGCATTTATAAGATTATTTCTTTGTTGCTTTGTATGTCCCTCCCCCACAGTATAACCCCCACTTTCAATATATTTGATGTCAGTATAACTTGTGGAGGAGATGGGGAAAAACATGTCGTTTAAGGATTCAGTTGGACCTGTTGCAACAATGAGAAGTACAAATTGTCATGTCAAAAATGAGCTTTACAATGTCGGTGGGGGGGGATGGGAGGAAGGATTGGGTGGGGGGTGAGTGGGAGGCTGTGAAGGGAGGTAAAGCGTAAACAAAGGAGGAGGCTGCAATGCTTGGTAAGAAATGTATGCATTATCTTGCCCATGTAATTGTAACCCCTCTGTACAGTATGTTCACAAATAAAATAAAAATTTTAAAAAAACATGGGTACTCCACCACTTTTTGGTTCAATCACTTCTAACCTCAAAGATATACTTTGCTAACAAAATGCTTAGAGGAAACCGAAGAATACTTCACTTTTATCTTCTCTCTTAAGACTCTCTTTACATACCATATCAGGATCAGTGAAGTTATTCTTTCAAAAATTATTTTAATAGATTATCTTTCTCTTGGTCTTGCATTTGCTCAGAAGGATGTATGGAAAAGAATAGAGTTAAATCATCCATACCTTTTATGACAGTGTTTGTTACAAAATGACAATGCTCCTATGTCCTATGTCTCTGTCCTTCTCTTAGCTCTTGCTTGATTTCCAATTAATCACAGATTCTTGGCTTCAAGTCTAGTGAAGGTGAAGGACTATAAGTCCTTCCCCACTGCTACATCTTCATGGTTTCTCTTTTAAAACTCTTTTATTTGGATGTGGAATTTATTTTCATGTCTTCATTCAATCCATTCTAAATTGTAGTGAGCTAAATAGGCTCTGTAAAATCACTTTAGGTAGCAAAAATATTAAGACAATATATCAAAAAGTTTGGCCTCCCTCCACTGCTGAAGCCAATATGCTTAGCTAGGGCTTCTAAGAACGCGTTTTCTTGATTTTTCAATTTGCTCAATTCTTTTCTGATCCCAAAACTTGTTGGCTTATGTAATAAGAGAAGTCTTCACTATCTCAAGTTAATAAGGATATTATATTTTTGAGCTACTAAGAAATGTGAAATCATTGGTTTCAAGTATCCAATCAGGATTTTTTCTGTAGTTCAGTGCTTCACATGCAAAGACATTGTAGAACGTATTACAAACATTTTTGAGTGCACTTTTTCCCTAAATATTTTGACCCAAATTATCTTTTTCAGAGAATTACTGTTTGGTAATTAAAGGCAATACACAAATTTTGATTTTTTTTTAAGAACGTTGAATTTAAATTCCACTACAACCTTGTTTCACACAGTGAGTAGATTTCCTGGGTAAGGACAATTCTCAAGGGAACCTACAGGACTTATAACAAGGGTTCTGAGGTTTGTTTGTTTAGTATGAACATGAGCCATCTTCACCGACTTTGCTCCCTCTCAGTTAAGTCTCCATTGATTATTTTGCATGAAAGCCTATTTTCCCAAGAAATTTTAAATTTTCATAATAGGCTAAGTTGTTAAAAAGTTTGAACAAATTAAAATTTACCTGTCAGTTTTGGGGGATGTGCAGTCGTGGGGCCTGAACTCTGGGCCTGGGCGCTGTAGCTCAGCTCTTCAGCTCAAGGCTAGCGCTCTACCACCTGAGCCACAGCACCACTTCCGGCTTTTTTTTCTTTTTGCTTATGTGGTGCTGAGGAATCGAACCCAGGGCCTCAGGCATGCAAGGGAAGCGCTCTTACCACTGAGCCACCTTCCCAGCCAAACCTGTCATAATTTTAAAACTCTTTTGAAATTCCTTTATTAGAACCACAAGTTCATCAATCCTAACTCCACCTTTAATATCAAAAACAGTTAACATGTTGTTTTCATGATATAGTGTCCATGAAACTACTATTTTCCAGTAGCTTTGTTATGCATATATATAACCTTATAATCTGATGATAAGCAAAATGAACTCCAAGATATGGAAACAGAGAGTATTATTTGCGATTGTTGTTTTTAATGTACTATGTGATTTCCATTTTCTTTTGGGGTTTTCCCCTATGCTTTTTTCCCTGCTGTATTTGATTTTGGTAGCCTGTGTATTGTGTATATATTTACCTTAATTAGGGAAGGGAAGAGGAACAACAAAATGGTGAGACAAAGGACAAAGGCAAACCAATGCAATAGCAATACTCACAAGACAATATGTTGGAAATGTACATTACAACTTGTGAGGGGTACTGGAGTGAAGGAAAACTGTGAAGAAAATGAGGGAAGGGGTAACAAGTTTGAAAAGTTATGTATTCACTACCTTAAAATTACTGTAACCACACTGTACATCACTTTGACAATAAAATTAAATTTAAAAAATAAGCTGCATGAAATAAAATTTCACTGTATTGGTAAAGTACATAGTACTCTTTATGTAATAACTTTTTAAAATTCCATACTTTTGGTGTCTAATTTGAATTAATTACCCCTTTTTAATCAGAGGACCATCAACTTGAATGCTATCCGACTAGACAATATTTTCACAATATACTTACCAATATTTTGAAAAAAGAATAAATATAGTACTTTCTCATACTAAAAGCGAAAACAGTTTAATTCTATGGAAACAAATAACTTGTAAAAGTAAATAAGTTGTTAAGAAGACAGAATATATGTGTTCGTCAACAATCCAATGACTAGTAATTACTCATTTTCAAATTCTGAAGATTCCATACCTGAGAGATTCAAAACAATACCGGCTTGCATGTTATGTAATTTTGCAATAGATGCATTTTCCAATGGGGTGTTACAGATTGAGGGACAACAGAAAAATAACCATGTTCTGGTAGAGGATAAAACTATGTAGCATCGGTAATAATTAATTCTTCAAGAGTAAGCAATTGTTTATCACAATAAGCTATTATTTTTATGACCACCAATACCAATATTTATGATATAGAGTCATCCTAGCCCAAAATTCTCCAACTTTTAGGGTGCATCTCAAACTTCCCTTAATTCATATGATGAATAGCTTATCTCTATTGTGAAAAAATACAACTCTGCTAATGTGATGCGATTCATGTTCTGGTAAGAACACCACAATAAACTGGGTTGCATCATTTTCCCCCCACTGGTATTTTTGAGATCAGAACATTTGCAAATATTACTTATATTTATAATTTTTAGCTATCATATAAATTCTGGATGCTAAGATTGGAAGATTACAGTTGAAAGCCCACCCAGGCAGAAAGATTCCCTAGATTCTTATCTCCAATAAACTTCTCAGCAAAACCCAGATGCAAGTGGCACTGAGGTTGAAGTGGTAGGGCACGAGCCTTGAGCATAAACAGGCTCAGAGACAGTGTCCAGGCCCAGAGTAAAAGCCCTTGGACAAACCAATAAAACAAAAAAAAAATAAAATCAAACCCCAAACGTAACATTTTTCTCAGTGTATACAGTAGCAAATAATTAAGGAAATTGCTTCCTGTGTTACATACAGGTAGAAGAAAGAAGATGTCACACGATTATGCTCTTCATACCATGTTATACTAAAGACTCCAAAAATTTCTCTTATTCTAAATTTATAAATTAATGTCATCAATTTGTTGGCAACTCTGTCTACAACATTCACATTATCATTTAATACATGAACTGTTGGAATTATCTATTTACTAAGTTTTTGAAAGAATATTCTAGGCACATAGAATGCAAAATCATTTGTGAATGTCAATTAAACCCTCTACTTAAAAACAATTTTGTAGAATCCTATAGAATATAAAATTACAAACAAAACCAAAATATTTTAAATCTAAATTCTAATTTAGCAAGATCTTCAAAATCCTTCATTAGACGAACTTTGCTATTTTTCCAAGCTTAAGCTTGTGTAATTCTTCATCATTTCTTTGGGTTACAACAGAATGATGATAACTTATTTTTTCAAAATTGGATGGGAATCATGAGTCATTTTGCATCTAGGAATGTTCTGTAATGAAGAGAGAATTTAAAATACAAGTGAGGATTAAGTATGAGTTGCATTTCAACAGGAAATTTGACTTCTCAAAACATAATGACAAAATCAGCCCAAATGTCCAACTATGTATTCCTTTCTTGTTTGTTTTGTTTTATTAAGACAAAATTATACACCTTGGTCCAGGGAAGGTATCACTATGAAATTCCATTCTCTAATCTCCTGTCTTAATCTCAGTGCTAGAATTCTAAGCTTGTATCACATTGCCCTGCCATAGTTTCTTGGTTTATTTAATCTAGATATAGACTACCAATTCTGAACTTCTCCAGTGATATTATACACCAGAGTGACTGCTTAGACTTTATCTACTATTTTCAAAGATGTTCTAACATTTGATACAGGATATGAACATTTTCAAATGCACATGCCAGATCTCTGATTCATTCCTCCATGGATCTGATCCCTTTAATAATGATTATTGATTCTTACTATCTCTGATCCCTACCAATGTAATATTCTCAAACTTATTTGAAGGAAGTTCATTTGAGGACTTTCAAATATTAAAAATTATCACTTAATTCTAGTGTTTTTTTTTTAATTGTATTTTATTTTATTTGAGAACATACTGTACAGAGGGGCTACAATTACATGGGCAGGATAATGCATACATTTCTTACCAAGCATTGCAGCCTCCTCCTTTGTTTACACTTCACTTCCCTTCCCCGCCTCCCCCCTCCCCCCACCCAATTTTACCCCCCTCCCCCCACCCAATTATACCCCCCTCCCCCCCCACACCGACATTGTAAAGCTGGTTTTGACATGACATTTTGTACTTCTCATTGTTGCACCAGGTCCACCTGAATCCTTAAACGACTTGTTTGTCCCCATCTCCTCCACATGTTATACTGACATCAAATATAGTGAAAGCGGGGGTTACACTGTGGGGGAGGGACATACAAAACAACAAAGAAATAATCTTATAAATGCGTTAGAAACACATGCATGAAAGAAACGAAAACATTAAAATACATATTTAAGGGTTCATTTTCCTAACATCACATTATCTGACCTTTTCCGCTTGACTCATACCTATACTAGATATTGCAAATAAGGGAAACCATGGGACCTATGCTTCTTTGGGCCTGGCTTACTTCACTTACAATTCTTTTTTTTTGTTGTTGTTTTGGTTGGGTGTCTGGTCATGGTGCCTGAACTCTTGTCCTGGGCTCTGTCCCTCAGCAATTCAGCTCACGGCTAGCCCTCTACAACTTGAATCACAGCGCCAATTTTGGCTTTTTTCTTTTTTGCTTAACTGGTACTGAGGAATCGAACCAAGGGCCTCATGCATGCGAGGCAAGCTCTGTACCTCTGAGACACCTTTCAGCCCTAACTAAAGAATTCTTATAAAGATAGATGAACAGACACATTACACATCTTGAGTGTACACTGTTAGGAATGTGATCGTAAGCTGGGTCATGGTGAGATATGAGGATTGAGGTTCAAAGCCAGCCCCGGTAGGAAAGTCCCAGAGACTCTTGTCTCAAATTAAGTAAAAGAAAACTGGAATTGGCACTGTGGATCAAGTGGTAGAGCATTAGCTTGAGCTGAATAGCAGAGAGACAGCTCGCAGGCCCAGAGTTCAAGTCCCAAGATCACCGCCAACAAATATATATATATATATATATATATATATATAAATGTGTGTGTGTGTGTATGTGTGTGTGTTTGTGTCTGTGTGTCTGTGTGTCTGTGTGTGTGTGTAAAGAAAAAAAAGAAATGAGATCTTAGGCACCAGTTTATTGCTAGCATAATCCCTGCTCTCACAAGATGGACATTTTTCCAGTTAAATCCATGCTTTTATATCTGACTTGCATTGAAAACAGAATTATTCTTCCATTGTACTTTCTACAAAGTTGCATGATTAGCAAGCATGATTTAGAATGGGAGTGGCCTCATACTTCATGTTCTACATAGGAGTCTTGCTTTCTGTATATCACTCTCATAAATCTACATACTGGACTTGGCTTTATTGTTTCAATGTTGCTTATTTGTAGTCTTCTATACTGTATGGAACCCTTATACTTAAACCCAGAACTTCTCTTTCTCCTATTATTGCTATTGTTTCCTTACTGTTAGCTCATGCATACTTGGGAAATAATGAACAGCACGTACAGTCACAAAAAGAATGTTCTGAAAACCTTCTTCCTATTTAAAATTCGCCTTAACTTACAGAGAACTTACAAAGTTTGAACTCAATGTACTCATGTATAATATATTTATAAGCAATATAAATTTCATATTTTCTCTTTACTAAATTTTCTCTGAAATACATTTTACCTCAGGTCCATAGGTGTTCTAGTCTTCTTGCAGTGAAGCCAGAAAACATTAACTATACCTCAAGCAGCACCATCGATTGTTACTGGAAGTAACTGTTACTGGATGTGGAAACTGACCCCAGGAGAGGAATGGAACATAGAGGAAAAATAAAGTTCAAGTTACCTTGTGCTTTCCTTTTTACTGTACAAGAAAAGTATCCCAAGGCTTGAAGGAAACTCTGTCCCTGGCTTTTTGAGTGTGTTCTTTACTCATATAATTTTTTTCTGTAAACTTCTAGTTCATAGTGTTACAAAAAGAAATAATGTACCATTTGAAGGCCAGTATAAAACAAAAGGAAATAACATTGTTTTAAAAGTGTTCTCCTGCAAAGTAACAAAGACATAGAGGTTTTAAAGTGTCTTATAGATGGATATTTCACCCCTGAGATGATTCTCGATGCAGGAGTCAGTTATCAATTCCTTTGGTCTGGTTCTGAGTTCTCCAGAGCAACAAGGATTCCAAAACAGCAGGATCCAGTCAATATGATCAGCAAAAGAAGCCTCTACTCTGACCAGTTCACCGTTAAGGAGGGCCCCAAAGATAAATCTGGGATTTTTATTTGCTTGTTTGTTTAGTTTGTGCTAGTCCTGGGGCTTGAACCCAGAGGCTGGATCCTGTCCCTGAACAGTTGTCTTTCCTGCCCACCTGCCCCCAAAGCTAGTAATCTACTGTTTGAGCCAAAACTCCACTTCTGGTTTTTTGGTGTTCAATTTGCGATAAGAGTTTGACATACTCTCCTGCCTGGTTTGGCTTTGAATTAAGATAGTAAGAAAGCTAAGTGACATCAACTGTATAGACATCTCTTTTGAAACAAAAAATATTAGATGAAGTTTATTGTAAAGCTAGTATTTGACAATTTTTAAAGGAAGAGAATATGTCTAGCAAAGAAGCCATAACTTAAATAACTCAGCAAAAGTAGGTGCACTGAATCATTTTGAAATTATTTTTTCTGCTTGGGAAGATTATTGATCTTGTCCTTCCTTTTGGGGAAACTTAAGGTAATATTTGCACTTTTTGTTTGTTGTGGGGCTTGAACTCTGATCCTGGGCGCACTCCCACAGCTCTTCAGCTCAAATTGAGTGCTCTAGCGCTCAAGCTACAGCACCACTTCCGGGTTTCAGGTGGTTAATTGAAGATAAGTGTCTCATGGACATTCCTGACCAGGCTGTCTTTGAACCGCAATCCTCAGGATTCCTGAATAGCTAGGATTCCAGGCGTGATCCACCAGCACCCAGCTCATATTTGCATTTATGTGCACTGAATGACACTATGTAGACAAATAATGGAAATTTGAATCAAATGATCGCATTGCAGCTTTTCAGAAAATTTGAGGTAACAATAAATATGTCCTCCTTTCCATGTTGTTTCATTAATGACTCATGAGCTATGGGACCCTTAGTTAGCATTCTCTGCAGTCTGTGTAGGTGTATTTAGTATCAGGAAATGTTCATAGAGAAATATAGAAAGACTGAGATTTTTAGAAAGCAAAGAATTTAAGGTAAGAAAAAACAGCACAGAAGGAGATACATGTATTACACAGAGATTAAGAAGTAGCCTAAGAGATTTAGAATGCTAAAGGTAATGCAGAATAAGACTAGTTGATAACTATTTGTTCAATAACCAAAAATGGTTCTCTATAACGTTTCTGGTATACGTTAGTAACTATCATTTATTCATTAACTCTGGAGTTATTCCTTCTCTTCTGTCACAACTGTTAATTTGCCTCTGCCGTTGTGGTGCCATGAATAACCAAAAAGATTTCCAAATCTCACTTAGACTACCCTTCTCATTGTGATTAGCAGAGACCATTCAAAAACCTGGAATCTTTGAATTTCGAGAATTAATCTTCACTTGACATCTAAGCACATTCAAGACATTAATTGCTCTGACCTAATGAACAAAACTTTTTTTCAACAGAATATCCTAATATAAGAAAAAGTACATGAATTATGGACTATTGTCAGGTGTCAGTATGGCAGGAGCAATTACATATTCCAAGTATGGGTTCTTTATTTTGCATTTACTAATTAAATGTTTTTTGCTTTGGGTTTTTTTTTTTTTTGCTTTTTTGCTCAAGGCAATCACTGTACCACTTGAGGCACAGCACCATTTCCAGTGTTTTTCTGTTTATGTGGTACTGAGGAATTGAATTCAGGGTTTCATGCATGCTAGGCAATCATCATATCATGAAGCCACATTCCCAGATCCCTAAATGACTTTCTTAAGTTAACATTACATTTTCATTCAGTAACTATGTACCATAATATTGGCCAGGTGCTAGAAAATAATGTAGAAAAGAATACAATATAATAAATCCAGTAAGGCTAGATGGAAAATGAATAACCCTGACAGTCTTGCAAGGGCTCAGAGGGCTGATCTCATGGAGAAGTATCAACATGCTGAACGAGACAGCTCCCTACCCACAGCCCAACTCCAGAATGAGTGGGCCATCTTGGGTTCCAGCTACCTGGGGACATTGGCCCACCTCCTACAGCACCCATTCTACCCGTTCCTGAGAGCTACAGTGAGAGAGAAAAGAGAGAGAGAGAGAGAGAGAGAGAGAGAGAGAGAGAGAGAGAGAGAGAGAGAGAGAGAGAGAGAGAGAGAGAGAGAGAGAGAGAGAGAGAGAGAGGGAGGGAGGGAGGGAGGGAGGGAGGGAGAGTGGGAGATAGGGAGAGAGGGAGAAAGGGAGAGAGGGAGAGAGGGAGAGAAAATCAGAATTACACTTAAATCAGGTGCCAGTGGCATAAAACTCTAATCGTAACTACACTGGAGGCTGAGATATGAGGATCATGGTTCATAGACAGCCCTGGAGGAACGTGTTTGAGAATCTTATCTCCAAAGAACCACCAGAAAACTGGAAGTGGCACTGTGGTATCAAGTGATATAGCCCTAGCCTTGAGCTGAAGAGCTCGGGAACAATGCCCAATCCTAGAGTTCAAGAACCAAGATTGAAAGAAGTGGACTTCCCACCACAAGAAGTGGACTGAATAGCACCCATTGTCCTAGGGAGCATGGTAGAGAAGTCAGGCCGAGCTTCCTGTGAACTTGAGGTCATAAGTAGGTCATCTGGCTTCTCTTTGCCTCGGATTCCCCAGCTGCAAAACTGAACAAAGTGAAGGATCCCCTTCCTCATTGGGATAGGGTAGTAATGAAAGAGAGCCATGTTTCGGTTCATAATCCCACACCTGTTGCATGATTAATAACAGGCCCCACCTGAGCCCTTTCTGGTATCTTCCTGTCATATGCTCACAGAATTGCCAAAACCTTATCTGAAGGCCATTCCCTCTCTTTTCCAGAGATCGCTCTGTATAAATCCCTTGTTTCCTCACAACTGTCCTGTGAGGAGACTGAGGTCCAATGGTTGAGGCCCTACCAAGAGCTTCGCGTGTGGTCAAGAATCCGCTGCTATGGACTGAGTTTAGGATAATCCATGTTAACCGATGACTGAGCATGACACCACATGTCTACAATCCCAATTACAGAGGACCAGGCCTGGTGGAGCATACCTTTCACAGGAGGACCGTGATCCAGCCCAGCCTGAGCATATTTGTAGTTTCTATCTCAGAAATCCTCAAGACAGAAAGGTGGCTCATCAGCGCCATGGAGAGGAAACAAGCAGGGGGGTCATGGTGCCCCCAGAGGGGTGTTTGACCCAGCGTAGGTTGTTGTTGGGACAGAAACTCACCTGTGCTGCAGGGAGAAGCTGTTGGCAGCTGCTCCAATTGGGGCAGCAGCGATGGCGCCAGCATTGTGGACACATGGGCCCAGAGCAGAAGACTAGGGGCAGGGACCAGGTCTGGGATTTAGGCCGGCTGGCAGCTAGACATTGATTGAGGTTTGAAACCTGGCACTGCGTGAAGGGAGGGGAGGGGTCAGGTGGGGTGGGAGCATCAATTTTCTACTATACTCCAAAGTCACCTCAAGTCTCTTCCTCAGGACTCAGCCCCTTCTACCTTCCTGAACTGCTGGTAGTGGTGTAAACTAACAGAGAGAATCCCAGTGCTACCTGGCAGCATGGAATGTGGGCATGGCCACCATTCTTGTATCCCATTGGTCAGAAAGAAGCATGAAAGAATGGGGGTGTGGCCAGAATCCTGTGAAGCAAGCAGCATGGGCAGAGTCAAGATGACAGTGGTTCTCCCAGCCTTTTTCCCAGGAAATTCTGTCCAATTCAGTTGGAGAGAATAGGGTGACCTGCTTTAACTGGATGGCTACACAGATTGCTGTATAGTTCTGTTTTTTGCCAGTCCCAGACTTTGTACTTAGGATCTGGGCACAGTAGTTCATGAGCTGCTTTTGCTCAAGGCTGGTCCTCTACACTAGAGCCACAAGGTTTCTGGCTTTGTTGGCACTGAAGTTGGACAGGGGTCTCAAGGATTTTCCTGCTTAGGGTGACTTTGACCATGATCCTCTATTCACAGCCTTGTAAGTATCAAGAAGGACTGCTGAGAGCCACTGGTGCCTGCCTAATCATTGGCCTTGTTGATGTTCTTGGACAGACTGGTGAGTTCCCGATGCTCGGGTTGAAGTGGTGGGAGCTGGAGCCCACAATTCAAATCCTGGTCGTGCCACCTCCAAATGGTAGGAGATCCTAAGAAACTTGTTCCTATCCATATGATTACCAATGTAATGTGATGTAAGTCATGATTGAACGAACAGTTCTTGAATGATTCTAGGATAAAATTATACACAATTATATTACATGACACTGATTGATTTTAGTTAATATTTTATTAAGCATTTAAGCAATCACATTCATCAAATGGAGGCATAATGAAATACCTAAGAATTGAGCCTCAAATACTATAAAGGTGAGTTTTTTCTACAAGGACTGGGATTGGAACTCATAGTCTGGGTACCTCTGTTGCACTGTGTGGGAAGAGGAAGCTTGCTTCCTTAAAGTCAAAAAATTCAAATTTGTTCCTTAGGCTTGAAAACGATCACCAGCACTAGAAAACACCCTATTCATGTACAATTTACATATATGTTTTATATTCTTATACATATGTTGACTCCGTATTGCATTCAGAGTAGTTATTTTATTTTTTGTTTTATTCATGTATTGACCATTTATTGTATTGACTATTATAGCACATAAAACATTGACTACATAGGATATAGGTCTACAGATGTATTGCACTTCATACCTGACACAAAGAAGATGCACAGTAAAGGAATCCATGTGTCACCATCATCCTCTTACTCCACAACTCATTGTTTGGGAGTACTGACATCTGAACTCATGGCCTACAAGGCCAAATTCATGAATGGGTGAGTGCAAACATGCCATCCTGGGGGAAATTGAGGTGCAGGTTGTTCCCAGGATCTGAGAACCCCTGGGGTTAACCAAAGAAGAACAGATTGACATGTAGATGTCATGTGTGTGTGTGTGTGTTTATAGAGTGCCAGAGATGTTTATACATTATTCAGTTATATAGACTATATTCCTACCAATTCCTGGGTATTTATTATGCATCCATGTAATTAATGTTATTGTTTTCATCCTTAAAATATTAATGAAAGCACTGAGTGTCCTGAAATTATTGTGTTCCTGTAAGTAATAATATTCTTTTAATGCTTCATAAATATTAAATAAAATCAATCAGCCTTCTGAAATGATGCTGTTTAATTTTATAGGATCATCATTCACGATCAACTCATTCAACTGTGACATTGACAAAATTCCAGTGTTATGCCTTTGGATGGGAACCAGTTTCTTAATACTTCCTGCCATTGGTTGGTGTCAGTATGGGGATTTGAAATGAGGGCCTATGTTGCCACGTGAGCCTATGGTTTCCTTGATTGTCTGCCAGCCTTCAGAAATGCAAGGTGAAGTACCCTTTGCAACAGTGTCATTCAGACCCAGAAGGGTCACTGTGCAAAGGAAGAAAACATAAAAAGCCACATTTTTTCTGTGCATTGTTTTCCTTGCAACACGTGGGGGTGTAGAATCCCAGAATCACCTGTGTGTCCAGTGGCTGCAACCCATCCTACTGTGATCAAAGCTGAGGCAGTGTTGCCACGACCTGAGTTCAAGACCCATGCTGAGGAAAAAATTAACTCCCTGGCTTGCAATTCACACAGTTTATTCTTACAGGCTTTGGATTGTAACTCAGGCTCTGGGTAAATCTCCAGCAATGTGCATAAAGGGGAAGATCACCTTACATGAAAATAAAAAAGTCAGGTCTGTTTACTAGTCCTGAATTCAAGACCCAGACCTGGAAATCATACTATTTCTATATATTGTAAAAATAGGATTTATACTTACCTATATATATTCAGTCCATACATGTTTGGTGGGGTTGTTCCTTGTATCTTCTGTTTTATTCATTTATGTACTCAATGTGTTTATTACATTGATGACAACCTGTCACAGAACATCTAGATTTGTAGAAATGTTCTCTCTCATGCCTTACCCCCAGGATTCTCAGAGAAAAGGAAAAAAAGGTTCACACTCTCCTTCTTACTCCACGAACCACTTGTTGATAGTGCTGGTGTCTGAACTCAGGGCAGAGCAAAACAAATTGGCCAATCAGTCAAGGTAATCATATGAACCTGTGAGCAACTAAGGAGTGTGGCCAATCCCAAAATATGACATTGATCCCAAGGGTGGTCCACTATAGTCAGAAATTCATAATTTAAACAAAGGATCTATATTGACATATATGTTTGGTTAGCATCTTGGGTTCAGTGCAATTATTCTCCTTATTTTGTCTCTAATTCATGGAGGTATTGTGTATTTTAATAAGTATGGTGACTGCTATGACAGTGCTGACATGGATGAGAACCGATTACCAAGGTTACAGTGTTGTCCATGCATTCTCCATCATATTTGTGACCCAGGACTTTCACAGGAGAGGATAAAAGTCACAATGACTGGCTTCTGACATCAGTATGAATCTTTTGTCAGTGCTGGGATTTTTAGTTTCTGACATCAATATGAATCTTTTGTCAGTGCTGGGATTTTTAGCTCAGGTCTGGGTAATTCTGTTGCACTGTGGAAGAAGGGGAAGCTCACCATCTTTGAAGAGTAGAATGTCAGGCCTGGTGCAGGGCCTGATTTGAAGCCCCAGCACTGGACAAAATAACAAGCCCACCTTTTTAAAACATAAGATTTTTCTTTACTTACAGGTGTGGTATGCATCTTGCATTCAGTGTAGTTATTCTTTCTATTTTGTGTCTTTTTCATGGATGTATTGTGTATTTTATTGCGTATGGGGTGACAGATATAACTGTGCTGACATGGATGACAACCTATTCCCATGGCTAAGAGTTACCAATATAGCATTCTCCATCCTCAATGAGACCCAGGACATTCACAGGACAGGAAAACCTGTGCCACCTTAGGCTTCTCACATCAGAATAAATAGTTTGGTAGTGCAGGAATTTGAACGCAAACCTAGCAGGCCCAATTGGTGAATGGGTCATGGTGAGCACACCAGGCTTTGAGCCACTAAGGAACTAGGCCATTCCTGGGACCTGAGATGGAGCTCTGGTGGGGGCCAATATAGTCATAAATTCATAATTAAATAGAGGATCTATATTTCCAAACATGGGTGGGCGGCATCTTGCGTTTGGTGTAGTCATTCTCTTTGTTTTGTGTCTTATTCATTGATGTATTGTGTATTTCCTTGATGACAACCTATTCCCATGAGTATAGAGTTGCATATACATTCTCCTTCCTAGCTGAGCCCCAGAACTTGCACAGTACAGGAAAACAAGTGCAACGACTGGTTTCTTACATCAGGGTGAATTTTTGGCAGTGCTGGGACTCAAACTTTGGGCCTAGGAGGCCAAACTGCCCAATGGGTCCACGTGATCACACCAGACTGTGAGCCACTAAGGAGCTGGGCCATTCCCAGTAACTGTGATCGAGCCCCAGGGAGGCCAAAATAGTCCTCAATGATCATTGAAACATGGGATGTATATTCACATCCGTATGTGGACTGCATCGTTCATTGAGTGTAGTTATTCTCTTTATTTTGTATGCTATTCATGGGTGTATTGTGTATTTTCTTGAGTATATGATGACAGGAATAACTGGGCTGACATGGATAACAACTTATTCCCATGGCCACAGGGTGGCTCAAGCATTGTCCATCCTAGCTGAGATCCAGGACTTGCACAGAAAGAAAACAGGTGCAATGATTGACTTCTGACATCAAGATAAATATTTTGGCAGGGCAGGGAATCTGAACTCGGTGCCTAGCAGGACCAAGTGGTGAATTTGTCCACATGAGCACACCAGCCTTTGGAACCTGCGATTGAGCCCCCCTCCCAGGGGAGAGTGGTGAGCATAGCAGTCATCCATTCATAAGCTGAAGGTAGTATGCATGTATAGAGTAGGAGAGATGGTAACCTGTGGTGGAATCAAATCTGTGTGAATACAGATTCTTGGATCTTTACTGATGCCTCCATTTCATGACTGTGATGATTATTGTCATGCTTCATCAACTTCTTTACAAATAATCGATACTCCATGAGTCTTGCCTATCATTTCCTACTTGCATCATGCACAAACTACTCATTCAAGGATGAGATCAATCACATTCCATGACTCTTCCCAGGCCAGAAACTAGTACCTCAAGATCTCCCGCCATTCCCTCCGCATAGGGGGACTGAATTCAAGCCTCAGGCATAGAAAAGATTCTCCGTATATAATTTTTTGGGGGGCCACTTTTGGGCCTAAACTCTGGGCCTGGGCGCTGTCCCTCAGTTCATCATCTCAAGGTTAGTGCTCTACCACTTGAGCCACAGCGCCACTGCCGGCGTTTTTTTCTGCTTATGTGGTGCTGAGGAATTGAGCCCAGGGCCTCATGCATGCAAGGCAGGAGCTCTACCACTGAGCCACCTTCCCAGCCCTCCTTATATATATTTCAAATATAGTATTTATACTTCCTTACAGATGTTCAGTCCATATTGTGTTCGGTGTGGTTATTTTATTTCTTGTGTCATTCATTTATTTAGAATTTATTTTATTGACTCTGATGACACCTATAGCATTTATTACATTGTTTACATCCTGTCACATAAGATCTAGATGTTAGATGTGTTCTCAATTATGCCTGGCAGTGCCAGGATCTGAACTTACTGCCTAGCAGGCCCAATTCAGGATTGGGTGAGTTTGAGCATGGCAGCCTCTAGCCAATGAAGATGTCAAGTGGTTCCTAGGATCTGAGATCGACCCCCAGGTTTGGCCAAAACAGGGATACATGGATAGGCAGACGGAGGTATACAAATAAATATACATATTTGTAAAGAGTTCCATAGCCGTCTATGTATGATAGAATGACACCCACTATGTTCCTACCAACTCTTAGGTATTTATTAAACCGCAATTGAAGGAATATTGCTCTTTTCATGCTTAATAAACTATTAATTAAGCTCAATCAGCATTCTAGGATTACTGCATCCAACTTTAGAGTAGACCGATGAATAAACTTCTCTTTCAATCAGTATTCCTATGCATAAGAATGAGTCTCTTGTGATCTCCTGTGATTGATGTCAGAACTATGATTTCACCCAGGGACTATGTTGACAGGTTGGCCTATGGCTTCATTGATAGCCTGCCAGCCACCAGCAATGGCAGGTCAGGTCCACTTTGCAGCTTTGTCATTCAGACCCAGGATGGTCACTGTTCAAAGAAAAAAAATCGTAAAACCCCAGCTCTCTGCAGCTCACCACTTTTTGTGCTTTCCAACGATTTTTTCTTCCTGAAAGCCCTCTTGGCCCAGGATCGGCTATGGGTCCAGAGACTGTACCCCAGCTAAGGCATATCCAAGCTGAAGTAGAATTTCCACGACCTGTGTTCAAGCCCCATGCTTGGCCAAAATCAACATATATATATATATATATATATATATATATATATATATATATATATACATATGTATATATATGTATAATTATTTAACTAAATTTAAAAAATAAAGCTCCCTAGTTTGGAATTTCTGCAAGTTTTAATTTAAAGCGTGGGATTTGAACTCAGGGTCTTGGTAAATCTGTAGCAATGTGAGCGAAAAGTTGCCATTACTTGAGTTCAAGCTTTGTGCCAACCAAAAATGAAAAACTAAGTCACTGAATTCAGCAGGGGGATGTAGTTGTGGAGATGGGAGGGAAGGGATGATAGGGGAAAAACACAGGAGGAGTAAACAATGCTCAATAGGAAATGTACTCATTACCTTGCTCCTGGAACTGTAACCCCTCTGTAGAACATTTTTACAATAAAAAACATACAAAAAAGGAGAAACAATGTAGTTCTCAGAGAAGCACTTTGGAAGTAAGGGCAGGATGTTTGAATAGCTGTACAAAACTCTACACTATTTTTTTAATGCTCAGTATGGAACTGAATAATCATAACTGCTTCCATTAAAAAAATTAAGTCACTGTCTTGGAACTAGGGCCAGTATTTCTGTCATTGCTAGTTTTTGAGCTCACCATCCAGGTAACTCTTTTGTACCATGGGTGAATGTGAAGCTCATTTTCCTTGAGGAAAACAAATTCAGGATAGAGTTCCCAGGGCCTGAATGATGGCCCTGCAATGGAATAAATATTTCTATACATGTGTAATACATGATATATACTTATATATGTATGTTAATTTCAGATTATAATTTTATTATTGATTTTGTATTGTATTTTTCTTTGATTCATTTATTGATTGTTGTATTTAGTATTATTATACACATTATATTTTGCACATCTATTATAAAATTATACACAAAAATTTAGGACATTGACTCATTTTTCATTAACATTATATTAAGTGTTGAAACATGATACGTAATTAAATGGAAACATTTGTCACAGTCTTCACATGTTTAGAGTCTCTCCCATGTATGAGCTTTGAGTTCACGCACCAAGAGTGGGCAAAAAAAATTGAGCCTGGTGAGACATATTCTTCTCGGACTCAGAGGAGGGCCGAGGTTATAGGTAAGAGGTAGGGTAGAGGGCAGTGCTGGTGGCTCACCCCTGTAAGCTACTCAGGAGGAAGGATCCTAATCGCAAGCGGAAAAGTCAATTTAAGAAACTTTTCTCCAATTAAACACCTAAAAAGCCAGAAGAAGAGCTGTTGTTCAAGTAGTACAGTGGTAGCCTGGAGCACAAAACCTCAGGGATAGGATAGCATCCAGGCCCTGAATTCAAACCCCAGGATTGGCACACACACACACACACACACACACACACACACACACACACACACACACACACACACTCACACACACACATACACCAATATAGAGCATTTGCCAGTCAGCCTGCACAAATTCCATGTCTAGCAACTCAATATTAAAAAAAAAAGATGGAGAAGGGAAGGAAAGACTTTCTCCAGGATGTGATATACCCAGTGCCAAAATTTCACAGTAGTTCTAATATGTGGGTACAGGACAGAGAGCCTCAGGCAGAAAGTATAGCATGGGCAAAGGTCCTGAGGTGTGCTGTAGTGCAGGTGGTGTGAATGGTATGAAGGTGTTATGGCTTCAGAAAAGTCTGGCAGGATATTCAAGTCTGGGTCAAAGTTGACTTGAGTCATAGGGCAGAGGGTGGGGTCCCAGAATAGCGCACTGGGGGACGATTAGCTTTTCTTTTCACCAAGGACCCAAAGCCATTTCCTGTGGCTGGAAACCTGTTTTCACAACTCCTGACCCTCAGGCCTCCTTTGAATGGAGGAGTCAGGGCAAACGCAGGGAAAAACTCCTGCTTTAGAAAAGCTTCTAGCCCAATTCCACCAGTTGCTCAACCCCTGTAAATCCTAGCTAATCAGGAGACTGAGATATAGATAGAGGGTCAAGCGAGCTCAGGAGAGGACGTTAATGAGACACTTCTTGGCAATTAACTACCAAAATCTAGAAATGGAGCTGTGGCACAAATGGTAAAGTGGTAACCTTGAAGGAAAAATTTTAGAGACCAGATCCCAGACCCTGAGTTCAAGCCCCAAAACTAGCACAGGAAAATTAAAGAAAAGATTTCAGGTGCTCCTAGTCCACTGTGGTGTAAGGCCAGATCATCCAGGCACAGGTGGCTCACACCTGTCCTCCTAGCTCCTCAGGAAGCTGAGATGTGAGGATCACGTTTCAAATCCAGCCCAGGCAGGAAAGTCTGGGAGATTCCACTATGCTCAGATAGAATACAGAGTATTATGTTGATCCTCTTGTATTTGCTTAAATTCCATGTTTGAACTAAGAAATTATCTATTTTAGAAAAAGTTAGGGGGGTTGCAAGAGGAAGACCCTACTGGTGTGAATACCTTTAATTCTAGCTACTCAGGAGGCTCAGATCTGTGTATTCAAGTTCAAAGCCAGCCCAGGGATTCTCTTCTGGGGTTGCTCAGCACCACACCCTGCTTCAGGTCTAGGTTTGTTCACCACCTTTGCCACCATGGGCTGCTTATGCAAACCAGTATGGAGAGGTGCCACACCCACTACGGGTCCAGAGTTGTTTGCTGCCACTCTTGATCCCACTGCTGTTGCCACAGCTGTTTCCACTACCCCAGCTGCTGCCACTGCCCCAGGATCAGTTGGGCCACTTATGCAAGCCAGGCACCCCACTACAAGTCAGGTGTTAACCACTGCTGTTGTCTCAGGTTAGGCTGGGCCACTTATGCAGGCCAGTATGGAGAGGCACAAACCACCACAGGTCTGGACTTGTTCACTGTAGCTGTCCCCACCTCAGCCACCGCTGTCGCCCCAGGCTGGTCTGGGCAAGTGCCAAGAGGCATTGTGCCCCAATTCTGGGTGGTTTGCCAGCACTGCCAGCTGCTGCTGCTGTTCCAGGTTAGGCTAGGCTATTTACACCAGCAGGACAGAGGTGCCACCCTGAGAGACTAGGGTCATTTGCCACTGTTGACAGCTGCTACTGCTCCTGACTGGGATGGGCTACTTGTACCAGCCAGGCAGAGGCGCTGTACCAGGGAGGGTGAGGGGAGTCTTTGTTCCAGCTCTTCCTTCTGAGATTTCTGTTTGTATATTCTGGGTTGGCCCAGCTCTTGGGAGTCTCCTGGGAGACTTGGGATGCTTGTGGGTGTGTGGTCCTCATAGGGTCCAGTCCTGGGGCACTTAAGCAGCTTGGCACAAAACCCCATCACTTAAGCTGCGCAACATGGAGCGCCATCACCAACAAAGGGTGGGGGAAGGGTCTTCCCACTTTACTGTTTCTGTAGGTTTTTCCCTTTTTTTTTTGTACTTCCTTTATCTCTCTGAGTAATTGCCTTTTTTGTGGGTCACTTGGAGAAACAGAGCATTGAAATACAAACTCAGTATTTGGTTGGAGAGAGCTGTGGTGTTTCCCTGCTGTTCCATCACTTTCTTGGTCCCTCCCCTTCAGTTGGACTTTTTCTTATCCAGCCGTTGGGCCTTAGTTACTAAAGGAAGGTACATAAAAGAATATGTTGTAAAACATGCAGATTGTATTTAGACATTTCTGTTAATATAGCCTTCCTAATTTTAGGAACCCAAGGGGGTGTTCTACACTAAAGTATTTCAAGGGATTGAATCCATTAACATAAGGGCTACATCTTGCTTAAAGGAGAGTGAAGTGGAGGAGGCTTACCTAGACATTGCCAGTTTCTGTACTTTAATTTAGTTAAAGTTTTCTTTAAGGTCATATTCATTCTTTTTAGTGCTTGAACTCTGAGGCTTATAAATGGAATGTAACTTACAATTTATTCCTAGGGCATTAGTTAATAATTGAGAACTTGGGCCTGATATTTTCCTTTTCACTTTTCTTGGCCTCATCTTCTATGACACAGCACTTCCCCATCTTCTCTGCTAACTACCCTTTCCTTCTTTCTCTTTTGCTTTGAATTTCTGGTGACACACTTCAAAGCTAATAATTGACATGTACTTCAGCCAAATACATTCTTATATGAGGTTCAGCTCCTTTTGCATGGCAATGATTTCTTAATGCGGTATCAGGATCTCTTCTTGGCCTCACTTGTGGTTAGCAAGGATGGCAAAATTGCTGTCCTGTGCTTCTGTTTGCCTCTGACCTGTGGTCCCCTAATTTGCCTCATGCTCACCCAGGCTAATGTACTTGAATTTCATTTGATTTTGAGTGTTTTCTAGGTTCCTTTTGAGGATTTTCTTCTCATTTTTGACTCTCACAAGTTCCTAATTTATATCTTCAAATCTTTTCTTCATGTCAAATAATTCTCTCTGTTTTCTTCAATGTGCTTTTCTATGTGCTTTTAATCTCTTGGTGGGTTTTGACTGGCACATATTGGAGACACAGTCTTTTATAAGACTATGTTTTGAGATAGAAGGGTGGAATTTTTTCTTTGCCATATTTCTGAAGTTCAGAGGGCTGCTTTTTATTTATTTATTTATTTTGTCGGTCATGGGGCTTGAACTCTGGGCCTGGGCGCTGTCCCTTAGCTCTTCAGCTCAAGGCGAGCGCTCTACCACTTGAGCTACAGCACCACTTCTGGTTTTCTGGTGGTTTATTGGAGATAGGAGTCTCACGGTCTCTCCTGCCCGGGCTGGCTTTGAACCGTGATCCTCAGATCTCAGCCTCCTGAGTAGCTCGGATTACAGGCGTGAGCCACCAGTGCCTGGCGAGGGCTGCTTTTTAAATTGAACATAGTTGGAATTCAGAGCCCCAAGCTCCTTTGCATGTTTCTCCAGAGATATGAAGACATTTTCCAGGGGGTTAATGTGATTAATTAACCTGTCATTTTCTATCTTTCTCCTCCTTGGACATTCCTTTTCCCAATGTCCATTTTGTTTGCAATAAGCACACTGATGTATTCTTAGAGGTTCCCTATTGCCATTTGGAAATGAATTGTACTGTCTTTGCCAAGAGTTTCTTGATCCCTATTCTGGTGCTCCTACCAAAACTCAAACCCTCTTTTTAGACTCTTTTTCCCGGGTATCTCTGTTAACAAACACCCTCTGGGCGACTACTTCCAAATTAGAATAAACTTTTTCCCTCAAAACCTTCTGACTTTTGAAGTTTTATTCTAATATTTGGGGCTGTCTGGGTAACTAATGCCATATTTAGGGCTTTTTCATTCTCCAGGGCTTCAAGATCTATAGGCCTATATGTCCTATAGGCTTCTGGGAGAAGTTTCAGAAAAGCATTAGGGTACTCACTGGGGAACTGTACCATTTCACCCACCTTAGATTGATGATTTGGCTTTTTAGCCACTGCAGTATCCCTGCTAACAGAACCTGGTAATAATAGGTAAGCACCTCCATACCTCAATTGCTGTTAGTCTCAGCTTGGGTAAGTCTATAGAAAGACTTTCTGGATCAATAGTGGGGCTACTCTCTGGTCGAAGGACCACCTTCAAGTCACCAAGAAGGATTCACTCCCTTTTCCACCAGGTGAAAAGTGCATGTAAAATTTGCTGACACTCATCCCAGATGTGCTTGTGTGTGAAAATTACAGTCTCTAATGAAGTAATGAACCCCTTTTTTCTGAAAGGGATGGATTTTGCTGTTTCTAGTTATATAGGTCACTAGTTGTAAAGGGAACATATACTAGAAATAGGGCTTGCCCACCATCTCCTCCATGTTCCTTTCTCAAAGGTAATAAGGGTAACATACCACATTGTACCACCTCAGACTAGTACAAGTAACCACTTTTGGTATGGGAAGACTTAACATTAGAGGTGCTGATGGCAAAGAATAGGAGAGAGAGTACATCAGTGCATCTTCCTCTGAGGAATTCTGTAAACCTGGGGGAGAATATTTTTTTGGATATGACAACCTAAGGCCTTGTTCTCCCATTCTGAGAAAAGAAGTAAACAGGTGTATGCAGGACACAGATAGAACTATCAGCATACATACAAAGACCAAGAGCCACAGACACTTAACCAATATGTGTCATACCTCTCAATGTTGACCTCTACAAGAGGTCCCAGATGACAGAGAGAATGTCCCAGATTGTGTCTTGAGGAGGCCACAGATGACCTCTGGATGATTTCACATATGTCCTCCCTAGTAGGCCCTAGATGACCTCTCATGGAGGTTCCAAATTGATTCCCAAGGAAGTGTCAGATAATCTCCAAAGGAGTTTACAGATGTCTTTTCAATGAGGCTGACATTACCTCTCAAGTAGCTCCCAGATGGCCACTCAAGGAGGCCACATATGAACTCCAGAGGAAGTTCCAAATAACCCTCTTGAGAAAGCAACAGATGACCTCCAGGGAAGGTCCTATATAGCTTCTCAAGGAAGTCCCAGATGATGTCCAAAGACGGTCATAGATTTCTCATCATGGTAGCCTGAGATGACCTCCCAAAGAAGCTCCAGATGACCTCAGGAGGTGGTCCTAGATTGCCTCTTAAGAAAGCCCCAATGCTACTTTTGAAGAGGTCTCAGGTGGCCTCCTGAGGAAGCTCCAGATGACTTCTGGAGAATTCCAAGATGGCCCCTGGAGAAGGCCCCAGATGACCTCCAGCATAGGTCTCAGATGGCTTCTCAAGAAAGTTGCAGATGTACTATTGATGAGGTTCCAGATGGCTTCCCATGGAAGCCCTACATTATCTCTCAAGTAAGTTCCAGATGGCGTCCCAAGGAAGCCACAAATTGCTTCCAGAGGGGTCCTAAACAAGCTGGCAATCTTGCCAACATGCACCTCTAGAGGTACATAAATGACTTTTGTCCATGTTGGACCTCCGGAGACAAACACTCGAGGTAGACTCTCAACCCTGAAGGCTTACACTCACACCTATGGGGATTTTTCCCTGGGTCCAAGGCCTGATGCAATCCAAATGGATTATCTCCATGGAGTCTTCAAAATTAAAACCTCTGTAGTTCAAGAAAATCCATCGAGACACGTTTTATATAATAAATGTTCTCCAAACCAGCAACCCCCAAAATTATGATATCCAAAGTTCCAAACATTAAAGGGACAGCCTCTTTTCCTCTTCTCTTTATCTCTCCTTTGCTACAGACCTATACTTCCTTCGAGGTCTTTTCCTTTTTCCCTTCTACCAGTTCCTTCTTCTCTTTAGAGCTCTCCACTCTCCACAGACCTGAACTGCTTTGCAGGGCTCGTCAGTTGCCATCCTTCACCTTCTACCCTCTCTCAACTTCCTCTCCACCCAGGTCTTTCCCCTTATGCTATCACACCAGTTCTTTCCTTCCAAGACTTTTTCCTTTTTCTCTCACCTATTGCTCTGAACAAGCAGCCTTTGTAAAGTCTGTACCCCTTCTCCACTCCAACTGCCTGTTTTCGACTATCACAACCCAAACTGCCCACAACCCAATCACTTCTTAACAGCTCAACACATGGTGATTAATGCATCAGTCCCTCCCACAGGATGCCTCACCTTCTTTGGTGGCATTCTTTGTCCTCCCCAGCTGGCCAGGAGATGGGCCCATGCTGATTATCAGACCCTATAGATTATCGGGCACTGCTAATTATTACAGTATCCTCCTTGTGAACTAGTAGCAATTGAAATTGGAAATTTGATTGTGGTATTACAAACTCGTTGTGACATCACAAATCCATTTTGACATCATCACCGCCACGACATCACAAAGCCATTGTGACAACATTGTCATTGTTACATGATGATTCCATTGTTACATCTCAAATCTATTATGACCTCTTAGCTCCTTTGAAAATCACATGCCCTTTTCAACATCACAGTCCCTTTGTGTATCCATATCCTTGTTGTTAAGTAATGACAATTGAGATCAGACATGCCATTATAACATCAAAAATTTTTAGTGACATCCTCAACAGTGTGACATCACATTTTCATTATGAGAGCATCAGCTCATTGTGACATCACCAAACTCAATGACAGAATCGCATTATGACAACAATTCTCATTGTGACATCATAGATACATTGTGAATGCCTATTCTGTGATTTCATTGTATTTCAAATGTGGCATGAGAGTTGATATCAGAAACGCAATTTTGTGCCTACAAACCATTTTGACATCATAATCACTTTGTGACATCACAGTACCATTGTGATATCACTAACACAATGTGACATCACAAAGCTCTCCTGTCCTCATAACTTTTGTGACATGCTGACATTGTGATATCTTAGACCTTTTTGCCCTCATAATTTGTTATCAACCTCATATTTCATGTATGACTTGAGATAACAGAAATCAACTGTGACATCATGACCATTGTGATATCACACTGAGAGATGTCATGATCATCTTGTCACATTGTGACATTACAAAAGGTTTTGATGTCACAATTAATTGGTGATGCCATACGGTAAGGGGTCTATGATGTCACAATTGATTAGTGATATCCAAATGGCATAACGGATCTCATTTGTCATGAAATCACAGAGAATATGAGTTCAAAACAGACTGTGGTATCTCCAAAGTCATGTGTTTTCACAAACGTTATGAAATCAGAGGAGGATTGTGATGTCACAGTGTGACACAATGTTTATGATGTCTGTCAGTGTGATGTCACAATGGTCATGATGCCACAGTGGATTTCTGATATCATATATCATAACTGCAATATTATAAGGTTGAAAACAGATTACGAGCTCATAAAGGGCCTAAGACATCACAATTGCTCTACATCACAAGACTTATGAGGACAGGGCAGGTTTGTGATATCACAGTGTGTTAGTGATATCACCATGGCACTGTGATGTCACAAAGTGATTGTGATGCCATATATTTATAAGATCACAATATATTTCTGACATCAACCCACATGCCACATTTGAAATAGAATGAAATAAGAGAATAGGCATTTACAATGTGACTATGACATCAAAATGACAATAAATGTCATAATGCTATGAGGTCATTGTAAATTGGTGATGTTGCAAGGAGGTAATTGTGTAATAATGAATATGTGTTGTCCCACTGGTGATGGGGTCACAAAGGTTTGTGATGTTACAATGGCATATATGAATTCAATTGTCAAGTATTCACAATGAGGATATGGGTACACAAAGGGACTATGATGTCACATATGCCATGTGTGTTTTCAAAGGTACATAGGGGTCATGATAGCTTTATTATACACAGTTGTGATGAGGTCACAATGGGCTTTTGATGTCATAATGATTTGTAATATCTAAACACAAGTCCATTTTCAATTGTTACTATTTCACAATGTGCATACTAGTTCACAGAATGAGTTGGAAGTACTAATGGACATGAATTTTTAAAAATGTTAGGAGGTCATTTTAGGTTTGTGAATGAACAATGGGAGAGTGATATCACCATGACAATGTCAACTCATTACATCATGTCAAAATATTGTTTTGGTGTCACTATTAGTTGATGATTCCACATTGGTTGTGAGGTCACAAAATATTGGTGATGTGTTGGGCATGTCACAATGACATTATGATTCTCAATTGTCCTAACTTACAATGAGTATATGAGTTCCCAAAGGGACTGTGGTTTCTCTAAAAGTATGTGTTGTCACACATATTTTGAAATCCTAAAAGTTTTGTGATGTCAGAATTTGACAAAATGGATATGACATCTGGCAGTAGGATGCCAACATGGTCATGATGTCACTGGGAATTTGTGATATCAAATGTCATATATGAAAACTAATGAGGTCAACAACAGATTATGAGGACAATAAGGCCTAAGGTATCAGACTTGCAGCATGTCACAAAAGTTATCATGATAGGTTTGTTATCATGATAGGATAGGTTTGTGATATCACGGTGGTTTAGTAATATCACAATGGCAACATGATATACAAAGGGATTGTGATCTCACAATGATTATGAGTTCCTGATTTTTTATGATATCTACCTACATGCCACAATTGAAATAGAATGAAATCACGGAAAAGGCATTCATAATGTGTCTATGAAATCACCATGACAATGTGAAGTTATAATTCTATCATTATAGTTTTGTGATTTCACAATGAGTAGATGGTATAAAAATGATAATGTGATGTCACAATTATGATGATCTCACAAACTGTTTTGGATGTCAAAATGTCATGTCTGATTCTCAATTGTCAGTATTTCACAGTGGGGCTTTGGGTACACAAAGGGACTCTGATATCACAAAGCTATGTATTTTTCAAATGTTACAAGACATTATAATAGATTTGAAATGTCACAATGTGATCTTGGTATCAAAAACAACAATGTGAAGTCACAATGGGTTTGTGATGTCACAGTAGTGATGAGGTCACAATGGGTTAGTTATGTCACGAGTTTGTAATATCACAATTATTTGTCCAATTTCAATTGCTACTAGTTGACCATGAGGACACTGTAATAAACAGCAGTGCCCCTATAATCCATGGGAACAGATAGTCATCATGGCCTCCTAATCTGGACCAATTGAAAGGGGGGGTGCATGACACTGGAGGGGGCAGGACATGCTGCTGAAGGAGATAGGATGTCAAGTCCCACATGGTGAGCTGCCAAGAAGTGAATGGGCATGGGCATTTGGTAAGTGATAATTGAAAACTGGAAGGCAAGAAATTATTGCAGTTGGCGAAGGGTACTGCCTATATATAAGCTGCATTTTCAGAGCAAGAGAAGGGGAGAGAAAAAGGTTAAAGGCCTGGATGGAAAGAAGTGATGAGACTGCTGGAGGCCAAAGACCTGGGAGGAGAGGAAATTGAGAGAGAGAAGGAGGTGAAGGATGGCAACTGGCCACCTGAACAAGGCAGGGCAGGCCTGTCAAGAGCAGAGTAGCCTGAAACGAAGAATGGAATCCTGGAAGGAAAAAATGAAAAGAGCTGAAAGTTAGGACAGATCTGTAGAGAAGGAGAATGAAGAGATAGGAAAAAAGCCTTGTCCTTTGAAGTGTGGAGCATTGGAGATCATTAATTTGGCAGTTGGTTGTTTGCAGACCAGTTAACAAATGGCTGAACTGCACTTTGGAGGTCTGAAGGTTCATGGTTGAGACTGAATTTAGCTCTCCGCATCTAGCCCGGCCAAGGTAGTCGCTTGTTACAAAACTTATGAGGACAAGACAGGTTTGTGATGTTACATTGCATTAATGATATCACAATGTAAATATGAGGTCAAAAAGGGATTGCAATGTCACAATGATGGTGTGGTCACAATGGGTTTCTGAAATAAACCTATATCCCACATTTGTGATATAATGAAATCACAGAATAGGCAATCGCATTGTCTCTAGGACCTCACAATGAAAATGTGATGTCATAATGCCATGATGTCATTGTCATCTTGGAATATAACAATGGGCTGATGGTATTATAACAACAATGTGAGCTCACTCTGGAGGTGATGTCACAATGCATTTGTAATGGTAATTTGGCATGTCTGATGTCAGTTGTCTTTGTTCATAATGACATGGTTACCCAAAGGGACCATGATATCACAAACACCATGTGCTTTTTCAAAGGTGCTAAGCGGTCACAACAGTTTTGGGATGTCACACGGTGATCATGATATCACTGTGGCAATATGATGTCACAATAGGTTTGTGATGTCAAGTGATAATAAGGTCACACTTGGATAGTGATGTCACAATGAATGTGTAATATCACCATTACATGTCCAATTTCATTCTACTAGATCACAATGAAGATACGAGTTCAGGTAAGGAGCTAGAAGTCAGAAAGGCCATGAATTTTGTAAAATATTATGAGGACATAATAGGCTGGTGAAAATGCAATGAGATAGAGATATCCCATTGGCAATGTGATGCTACCATTACATGAGATAGTATGGTTTTGAAGTTACAAATGGTGATGCCATACACGTGATGAGGTCACATAGGTTTGTGATTTCACAATGGGTTGGTGATGTCACAATCTCATGCCAGATCTCTAATTGTCAATGACTATATAAGTTCACAATGGATAATCATGTATCCAAAGGCATATGTTGGCACAAGTGTAATGAGTCTTAACACGTTTGTGTTGTCTCATGTGACTGAGTGTCAAGAAATCTGGCAGTGTGATGTCACAGTGGTCATGATATCACAGTGGATTTTTGATATCACATATCATGCCTGAAGTATTATGAGTTAAACAACTTATGAACTCAGGGAGGCCAAAGAGATCACACTGGCAGCATGTCAAAAAATTTATGTAGATAAGACTGTTTTGTGATGTCACAGTGCATTAGTGATATAATAATGGCAACGTGGTGTCATCAAGGTATGGTGATATTATAATGCTTATGTGGTCACAATGTATTTCTGATATCAACCCACCAGCAATATTTGAAATAGAATGAGATCACAGAATAGGCATTCCAATGTATCTGTGACATCACAATTACATGTGATTTGATGTCATTGTTGTTTTATGATGTCATGATGGGCTGATGTTATCATAATGACAATGTGATGTTACACTGGTGATTATGTCACAAAGGTTTTGCGATGTTAATTGGCATGCCTGATCTCAATTGTCATTAGCTCAACATGAGGATAGGAGTATACAAAAGGCCTGTCATGTCACAAAGGCCATGCTTTCTTTCAAAGCTTCTGAAGTCATAATAGTTTTGGGATTTCACAATGTGATCATGTTGGTACAATGGCAACGTGATAACACAGAGTTTGTGATGTCTCCAAGGTGATGAGGTCACAAAGAGTTAAAGATGTCTCATCAAGTTTGTAATATAACAGTGACATAGACAATTTCAATTTCTTCTAATTCACTATGAGGATACTAAAATAACCAGTGGGGCCAGAATTATCTGTAGGAGCTGATATTCATTGTAAATTCTTGGCTTGGCCCACGAAAGAGTGTGGGGAATGCTGCCAAAGGTGGAGGTGTCAAGCCTCACACGGTGAGCTGTCAAGAAGTGATTGAGCATTGGGCAGTTTTGGAAGTGATGGCTGAAATCTGTTAGTATTGAGATCCGTTGGAGGGAGGAGGGGTACAACCTATATATATGTTGCATTTTCTGGGCATTGTAAGGGGAGATAAAAATGGGAGTTACCTGGATGGAAGAAAGTTGTCAGACAGCAGGAAAGGAAAAACCTGAGAAGGGGGGAAGCTGAGGGAGAGCAGAAGGTTGGCAATTGGTCACTGGGGCAGAGTAGGGCAGGCCTGTGGAGAGTGCAGAGGCCTAAAGAGAAGAAGGAAGTGGTGGAAGGGAAAAAGGGAAAGATGAGGAAGTAATGACACGTCTGTAGAGAAGGAGGGAAGAATGGAAAACAAAAAAGCCTTGTCCATTGAGCTTTGGAGCTTTGGAGATCATAATTTTGTGGTTGGTGGTTTGCAGAACAATTAAGAAAGGGTGGAGCTGCCCATTGGAGGTCTGAGGTTTGGTGGTCAAAGGCTGCTCTTGAACCTGGGTATCCAGTCCTGGATAAGTTCATCACAGTCCCCTTTCTAGTGAAAAATGGTTTATTATATTAAATGTGACTCAATGTATTTTCTCCTTGCCTTAGAGGTCATATGTACATGAGTACACAGAAAGAGCTTGAAGTCTCAAAGTCCATGAATTTTCTAAGATCTGATGAGGCCATAACAGGTTTGTAAAAACACAATGGGATAGTGATATCACAACAGTAATACCACAATATCATGTCAAAATAATGATTTGATACAACAATTAGTTGTTGATGCTATTCTCATGATGAGGTCACAATAAGTTTGTGATGTCACAATGGGTTCATGATGTCAGAGTGGCATGGGGGATCTCAACTGTAATTAATTGGCAATGAATATGTGAGTTCAAAAAGGGACTGTAATGTCTCCAAAGGCATGTTTTGTTAGAAATGTGAGGTCACAATATGACAAAATGGTCATGTCATCTGGCAGTTAGATGTCACCGGGGATTTCTGATATCACCTGTCATACCAGAAATATCAGATTGAAAACAGATTATGAGCTCAGAAAGGGCCAAATATATGGCAATGGCAGTATGTCACAAAACTTATAAGGACAGGACTGGTTTGTGATGGCACAGCAAGTTAATGATATCACAATGGCAATGTGATGTTACAAAGGATTGTGATATCACAATGGTTTTATGGTCAAAATGGGTTTCTGATATAGAATGAATTCACATAATAGGCCTTCACACTGTTAAGTCTATGATGTAACAATGTCACTGTGATTTATATTGCTGTGATGCCATTGTCGTTTGGTTATGTCACAGTGAGCTGAAGGTGTCATAATGACAATTTGATGTCATTGCTGATTTATGATGTTACAATGGTTATGAGTTCACATTATGTTTCTGATATTAACACGCATGTCAAGTTTGAAATAAAATGAAAAAGCTGGGCGCCGTTGCCTCACGCCTGTAATCCTTGCTACTCCAGAGGCTGAGATCTGAGGTTACCGGTTCAAAGCCAGCTTAGGCTGGAAAATCTATGAGAATCTTATTCCCAGTAAAAACCATTAGAAAACTGAAAGTGGCTCTGAGATTCAAGTGATAGAGCACTCGCCTTGAGCTGAAGAGCAGGGACAGCACCCAAGCCCAGAGTTCAAGCCCCATGACCGACAAAAAAATATTAAAACAGGCATTCACAATCTTTTTATAACATCACAATGACAATGTGATCTCATAATGCTATCTTGTCATTGTTGTTTTGTCATGTCAAAAGCAGTTGATGCTGTTATAATGAAAATGTTATGTCACTCTGGTGATGTCACAAAGGGTTCATGATGTTAAATTGGCATGTTTGAAATCAATTGTCAGTTCATAATGAGGGTATAGTTCCACAAAGGGACTGTGTTGTCACAAAGGGCATGTGTTTTTTCTTTTCTGTTTTTTTTGGGGGGGGTCCGGTTGTGGGGCCTGAACTCTGGGCCTGGGTGCTATCCCTCAGCTCTTCAGTTCAAGGCTAGCGCTCTACCACTTGAGCCACAGCGCCACTTCCGGCTTTTTTCTTTTTGCTTATGTGGTGCTGATGAATCGAACACAGGGCCTCATGCATGCAAGGCAAGTGCTCTACCACTGAGCCACCTTCCCAGCCTGACATGTGTTTTTTCAAAGGTGATATGAGGTCTTAATAGGTTTGTGATGTCACAATGTTATAGTGATGTCAAATGGCAATGAAAGCTCACACTGGGTTTGTGATTACACATTGGTGATGATATCAAATAGTTTTGTGAAGTCACATCTCATAATCACATGTCCAATTTCACATGTCCAATGAGGATATGAGTTCACAGAAGAAGACACGTATAAATGGCCATGAATTTTCTAAAATGCTATGAAGACATACTAGGTTTTTGAAAACACAATGGGATAGTGATATCACGATGGCAATGTGATGTTGCAATATGATGACTTAATAATGTTTTGATATCATAATTTGTGATGCCACACAGATGAATTCACAAGAAGTGTCTGATGTCCAAATGGGTTGGTGAAATCAAAATGACACATGTGATTTCAATTTTCATTAACTCACAATAAGTACATGAGCTCACAAAGGGACTCTGATGTCTCCTAAGGCATGTATTTTCACAAAAGTGATGAAGTCCTAACAGGTGTGTGTTGTCAGAATGTGACAAAATGCTCATAACATCTATCAGTGTGATGTCACCATGATCTAGATGTCACACTGGATTCGAGTATCACATTTCATACCTGGATTGGGCTTGAGAGGATTGGAATTTCACAGTGGGTTAGTATTATCACTATGGAAATGTGGGGTCACAAAGGGATTGTGATGTCACAATGACTATTAGATCACAATGTGTTTCTAGTATAATAGGCTTGTGCTGTCACAATTGGTTGGAAATGTCACAATGGCATGCCAGATCTCAAATGTCATTAATTCACAATGAAGATATGAGTTTACAAAGGGACTGTGTTGTCTCTAAAGTCATGTGTTTCACAAATATGATGAAGTCCTAACAGATTTGTGAGTTCATAATGTGCCACTATGATCTTGATGTCTATCAATGTGATGTCACAATGTTCATGATGTCACAATGTTCATGATGTCAGAGTCAATTTCTGATATCATATGTCATACCTGAATTATTATGTTTCAAAACAGATTATAAGCTTACTAAAAGCCAAAATATCCTAATGGCAGCATTTCACACAAGTTATGACTAATTTATGACCTCCTCATCAGTATGGCATCGCGAATTGTGACATCAGAACATTATTATAACATGATGTTGAGACATCACATTGTCATTGTGAAATCACTGTCCCATTGGGTTTTCACATAGTATGACCTCACACTATGAAGCTTCTTCTATCAAATGGTATCCTCATATTGAATTATGAGTAATTGAAATTGGATCATTCTGATATTACAAACAAACTGTGACATCACAAAGCCATTGTGACCTCATCACCACGGTGACATCAAAACCGAAAGGGACATCTCATTCCATTGTGACATTATGGATCACATTGTGCCATTCCAAAACTATTATGACTTATAATCACCTTTGAAAACACACATGGCCTCTGTGACATCACAGAACATTTTTTGTATTCATAACTTCATGGGGAACTAATGACAACTGACATCACACATACCAAGGAAACATAACAAATCCTTTCTGACATCATAATTGTGACACCATGTTGCCATTATGACACCATCAGATCATTTTGAACTACAATGACATCATAGCATTTCCACATCACATTGTTATTCTGATGTCATAGACACGTTGTGTTTGCCTATTATGTTATTGATTCTATTTTTAATGTGGCATGTCGGTTATCAGAAACCCATTGTGTGTTGATGACCATTTTGATATCATGATGTCTTAATTCCATCACATTGCCATTGTGATGTCACGTTGCCAAATTAATGTCACAAAGGAATTTTGATGTGACAATCGTTGTGAAATCAGAATGAGTTTCTGATATCAACTCACATGCCACATTTCAAATAAAATGAAATCACAGATTAGGCATTCATAATGTGACTATGATATCACAATGACATAATGGCAAATGTTATAATGTCATTGCCATTTTGTGATGTCACCATAAGCTAAAGATGTCATAACAACAATATGATGTTACACCTGTTATGACGTCACACAGGGTTTATAATGTTACAATGGTGGGTCACAATGTGTTACTGATATCAACTGACATGCCACATTTTAAATAGAATGAAATCACAGGATATACATTCACAATGTGTCTAAGACAGCAAAATGGCAATGTGGTGTCATAATGCTATGAGGTCATTGTAGCTTGTTAATGTAACAATGTGCTGATGGTGTCATAATGACTGATATCACACTGGTGATGATGGCACAAATGGTTTGTGATGTCACAATGGTATGTCAGATCTTAATTGCCATTAGTTTACAGTGAGGACATGAGAATGAAGTCACCATGACATATACAAATCAACTGTGATGACACAAACGCCATGATTTTTGTCAAAAGTGCTAAAGTTCCTAACAGGTTTTGGTTGTCAAAATGTTAATGATATAAAAATGGGTTAATGATGTCAAAACTAGTTTGTAATATCACATATTATGTCAAATTTCCATTGCTACAAGTTCCCCATGATACAAGTTCACAGAAGGATCTTGATGTCCCAAAGGCCATGCATTTTCTAAGATGTGATTAAGTCATAATAGGTTTGTGAAAGCATGATGGTACAGTAATATCACAATTGCAATATGATGTCAAATTCTAATTAATTGGTGATTCTATAATAATGATGAGTTCAAAATTGTTTTGTGATGTTGCAGTAGATTGATGATGTGACAATGGCATTCCAGACCTCAATTGTAAGTAACTCACAATGAGTATATAAATTTAGAATGGGCTTGTGAGGCTTCCAAAGCATTTGTTGACACAAATGTAATGAAGTCAAAACAGATTTGTGATGTGACAATATGACACAATGGTCATTACATCTAGCAGTGTGATGTCACTATGCTCATGATGTCAAAGTATATTTCTAATATTTCATGTCATTCCTGAAATAATTTGAGGTCGAAAATAGATTGAGCTATCAATGGGCCTAACGTAACACAGTGGCAATATGTCACAAAACTTTTGAGGACAGGACATGTTTGAGTTGTCACAGTTGTTTAGAGATATCACAATTTCAATGTTACCTCACAAAGGGTTTGTGATGTCACAATGGTTATGAAGTCAAAATGTGTTTTTGATATGAATCCACATGCCACATTGGAAATGTAATGAAATCACGTAATAGGCATTCATAATGTATATATGATGTCACAATGACAATGTGATGTCATAGTGGTATGATGTCATTACAGATTTGTGATGTCACAATGAGCTGATTTCGTCACAATGACAATGTGATGTCACACCTATGATTATATTGTAAATACTTTGTGATATTTCTTTGGCATATCTGATCTCAATTGAAATTTCACAATGAGGATATGGGTACACAAAGGGACTTTCATGTCACAAAGGCCATGTGTTTTTTTAAAGGTGCTAAAGACGTCATAATGGGTTTGGGAGGTCTCAAGGTGATTGTACTGTCACAACAGCAATGTGATATCATAATGGCTTTGTGATGTCACCTTGGTGATGAGGTCACAATGGACAGGACCAGTTTGTGATGTCACAACAGGTTACTATCTCAATGGCACTGTGATGTCACAAAGGGATTTTCACAGCACAATGGCTTTGAGGTCACAATGGATTTCTGAAATCCACCAATATTGCTCACTTGAAATAGAATGAAATCACAGAATAGGCATTCACAATATGTCTATAATGTCACTATGACATATGATGTCATAATACTATGATATGTAAGTTTAGTGATGTTAAAATGGCATGTCTTATCTTACTAGTCATTAGATTACCATGAGGATCCCAAAGGTTGCTATTGTGCTGAGTCCATTACACAGGATTCTTTTTGCTATTTTTTAAAATCGTTCTGAGTCCTTGCAAGGTTGATATCCCCAAAAATCACACACACACACACACACACACACACATACACACACACACACACACACACAAACAAACATAAAGAGACACCGTGCACCAGCTTGGTGTGTGGGGTGGATGGAGAAGAGTCCTCTGTTGGGCTGAGTGGAGATTCGATCCCTCCCCCCTGGCAGCTGCTGAGGTTGGGGGGAAGCCCTGACCTGAGGTGAGGCTGCTTCTGCCATGGCCTGGTAGACTTAGGGCAGATTCAGGACAGCACAAAGCCAGGGATGGAGGCATGGCTGAGGGAGGGAGGAGGCGTGACCCAGCGGAGGACAGGGCGTGGCTGAGGGGACACATATCTGCTGCAGCCAGGGGCACACATGGACTGCAGCACTTGTGCAACAGGGGCAGGTCAGCCCTGGAGAGAAGTGGGGGCAGAGAGAGAGCAGAGAGAAGAGCAGGCACATGCACCAGGGGTGGCGGCCTCAAAACCTGATGCTGTGGGAGAATTGGGCTGGGCCAGGAATACAAAGCACAGAAAGCCAGCACATCAGGCACATCCCTCACACCATTGCTGCACGCTGCACACAGAACCACAGCCTACAGATTCTCCCAGCAGCACAAGTGAGTGGCCGATCACAGGTCAGCACCTTGCGACCTCCCCCTACCACTCCCACTCCCCCCCCCCCCCGCAAATCCCGCCTTCCTCTTGTGTCCCAACCATGCCTCCCCAGCACCAGGCAGGCCAGCCCTGACTCTGCCACAAATGCGCCCCAGGAGTTGGGGGTTGGGGAGTGGGTGTTGACTCTGGGAACTCACCCCCATCCCTAGTGGCCAGTATCCCTGGAAATGGGGAGATGCAGGAATGGGTGAGAAGGGGTCACCACTGAGCCCCTGGCTGGAGCAGTGGGAGCCACACAGTCCCACATCTGCACCCTTCCTCTCCCTGGTGGGAACCTGGTGGCTTTAGTCAGAGGTGAGGAACATCACCTCTGCACCTGCCTTATTGGGTCTTTTCCTTTTTTGCTGGGAGTGGGGGATGTTGGATGCAGAAGATAGGCCTCCCTTGCTATGTGAGCCCTTGTCCTCTGTGCTCAGTCACCCTTTCATCTGAGGAGGGTCCCAGAAAAGCCCACTAGGGAGTTGAGGGCACGGGGGTCAGATACTAGGTGAATATATGGGAGGAACACACACCCTCAGATACATATAACCGGCCTATCCCCCCACCCCAGCTGTCAACAGTACTCACAGGGTGATCACATTTCCCAGCTCTGCCAGAGTCTGCTGGTGTTCCCTGTCCATCTGGTCTCCTTGTCCTCCCCAAGAATCTGCCCAGTTGCCCAGAAGTATCTAGGCTGGAAGTAGGAGTCTGTACATGTATGTAGCCTTTAGGACCCCATCCATTTCCTCAACACCGCCCCCACCCTGGGTCAGACACCCCCCTTGGGACCCCATGACCCACTGCTTGTTTCACAGCCCTGCTCTGAGGACCCACCTGTCTGGGGATTCCTTCACCCAGCATCCTGGTGTAGGGTTTTGGTGAATGGGGAGTTAAGGCTGGTTGTTCCCAAGGAGAAGGGTCTGGCCCTGGAGAAGGGGAGAGGTGGGGTCGTGCTGTGTCATTAGAGTGGTGCTCCCCTTGTATGGGAGCTCTTTGTTCTGACAAGGGAACGGAGAATGGGAACCCACGTGCTCCGATGAGTAATCAACAAACTTAGGAGAAGTACTACTCTGAGTCTGTGTGTGTGTGTGAGAGAGAGAGAGAGAGAGAGAATCTTTCTCCTTGTACAGCCTGACTGTCCTCAGGTGAGTGATCAGTTGGCAAATTGCAGGTGCTGCATGGAAGTGTCATATGTCACCATTCTGGAGGTGTGTGTGTGTGTGTGTGTGTGTGTGTGTGTGTGTGTGTGTGTGTGTGTGTTGGGAGAGCAGGGAGATGAGAACAATGAAAATATATTTAAGTCACCATGTCTAAAAACAGCAAAAACATTTTATTTCTCTCTCTGTGTGTGTATTTGTTGTTGTTGTTCTTCATCAATACCAAGTACAAGCCCAGCCACACTTTTTGTTTTCTCCTTCACAGTTTCATGGCTCCTTTATGGAAGATTTCAGTAGGCATTACTTTCCTCCCCTTTCCACCTCTCTCTTCCCCCTTTCCTGTAGCCCACAGTAGCTGCTGGGCCAGAGTGGGCCTCCTCTAGAAGAACTGTGTGAACCCTGGACTGGAGTGGTCGCCTGTCCTTCTATCCCCAGCCGGAAGTTTCATGAGGCGAATGAGATCACAGCCACATTCTTCAAGCCAGACACTCTGCTCTTGTGTGTTTAGTTGGAGGTAATTCAAGGGTATGGAATGTGTTTGCCCAACATAATTAGGGAACGAGATGAGGGAAATGATAAGGCAGGGGGTGTGAAGCTATGAGGTTTTGGGGACTGGGGTATGGTGTGACATGGCAGATGGTTCACCATGACAATGGATGAGAGGGGAACCATATCTAGGGCATTAACGGTCTCTGTGGGCATTTCTGGCACAGGGTTGTGGGCCCCCACTGTTGGTGAGGATACCCTCCTGGGGCAGTGATCAGTGTCAATCCTCCCTGGAGTCCTGCAGAATCCAGTCTGTGTCCCACCTGGGCTGTTTCCAGCTGGGCAGTGGTAGGCAAGTCCATTTACCCTGCTGGAGCCCGCTCGGTATCAGGAGGTAGCAGTTAGTTAGGGCTGGCTGAATGCCAGTTTCTGTAACCTGTTATAGGCAGTCTGGAAGGAAAAGGGGACCACTGATTTTGGAACCCTTTAAGTTTGATTGGGACAAATTAAATACCACATTCTCCAGGGTTTTTTTTTTTTAAGCTGGCAATTTCCACTAATACCTGGGATTATGGATCAAATTAGATGGATGATTTCAGCCAACAAACAATGATGTTCAAAGCAGCACAGGCAGAGTTCCCAAGCCAGATTGTCTCCTGCTTTGAACATTGTGCCTTGACTGCCTTTCTCTGGCAGCTGTTGCATCTCACCAGGGTGATGACCCCAATCGAGGACATTGTGGGGAACAGACATTGTGACCTCACCATCCCCAGCCTGCCAACAATGAGCAGAGATGATTCCCAGCATCTGTACTGGACTCTGGGAGATTCAGAGAACCCAGGCTACCTCAAGCATCCTTCATCTGCAACATGAAATTTAAGGGCCACATGTGGTGGACAATCCTGGCCGGCCCCAGGGGGAGGACAGGAGTCCCCTTGAGCCAGCCATTCAGCTCACAGCAAACTCATTCACACCTCTATGGTGAATTGAGTGCCACAGAGCTGGTCAGCTGCTGGACAGAGATCGTTAAGAAGACAGGCATCCCAGAGGCCCTGGAATGTAGCGAGTACATAGTGGCTCCCACCCTCAGAGCCAAAACAGTTAAGTGTTGTGGCACCAGGAGTGGGTAAGAGGGAGGAGGGAGAACTGTGGGAGAGCTACATCAGGCTTTCTCCCCACTCCCCCACAGAGGATTCTTACCTGAATCAGATGGGATTTTCTGTAGTATTGTCATAGACAGATGCTCATTCATTTAACCAACAAACAATTACAGTGTGCACGAGGCTCTGGGGGGTCATAGACAATGAAAAGTTCCAGGCCTGGTTCCACAGCCCATGAAGAAACCTTGGATTGATCTGGATGCCAGTGCTTCAAGCCTGTCATCCTAGTTACTTAGGAGGCTGAGATCAGAGGATTGAGGCTTTTGGCCAGGGCAGGAAAGCCTGTAAGACTCTTGTCTTCAATTAACTACCAAAAATAAAACACCAGAAATGGATGTGTGGCTCAAGCCATAGACTGCTAGCCTTGAGTAAAAAGGCTTATGGAAAGCACCTAGGCTCCGAGTACAAGGCCCAGAACTGACACAAAGAAAGTAAAGAGAGAAAGGAGGGAAGGACAGAGGGAGAAAAAAGGAAAGGAAGGAAGAAGGGAGAACATGCAAGCCATGGTTTGGAGTCTCTGGATCAAGGGAGCCAATTATTCACAATCTATGTGGGGACAGTTTCAGAGCCTAAAGCCAGTATGGAGGACCAAGCCACTGACCCCTCAGAAACTTCATGCCATCCAGGAGCTGTGTGGTCACTGACAATATAGGGAACCAGCCTCAGGTAGAACCTAGGGCTCAGAGTGGGTCACCAGGTTTCAATTATGCCCAGCCTCATTGAGTTTATTTTCTGGTCAGATAAAAAGAAAGTTTTCAAGGGCTAGGGAGGTATTGGAGTGAGAGAGTTTCAAGGGGGGGGGGATCAAAGTATAAGTAGGAATTTGAAGAGGGAGAATGATCCTGGGTCACATGTGTCAGGCCTTTGGAGCCATGACCTCGCCTGACAACATAGACTACCAGCCTTTGATCCAGCCACACTGCTATTAAAAGTCCTGGCACCTTGGGTTCATCATTGACAACCTGACTGCCTTTCACTGCAGGATGCCTGTGCAGTACACCCTTAGGGACTAGGACTTTCCAGGGCTCAATCTGACGATACCACTCCCGGTGTTCATTCCTTCACCAAAGACTGAGGTAAGCATGCCACTGACACAGGACAGCCTGGGAATGAGGGCAGGAAGTGTGTCTCTTAGCTGGCTCACTCTTTAGTATAGATGGCAGATCTAGGATTCAGAGAGGGCAGGCTGAAGTTGGGGCAGAGCTGGGTAGAGGCTGGTGGAAAAATCAGAGGCACTGTGGTCTGAGCAGGGTTGTTTCTTTGATAATACTCACAACATAGGAAAATTTCTGGGATAGAGCAGCCCTTTTCACCTCCCAAAGAGGGAACTAGATCCCCTCAGTCTCCGTCCCTTGACCAGGAATCCCTTTGGTTCCCATATCATGTGGTGGATAACTAGATCTTACCTCACTGCCTAGTTTTCAGGCAGGACAGCGAGAGATCCTGAGTGATAAGGTCAGGGGATCTTCAGTATGAGGTTGTACTTGAATGTCCCAACTTGTTTCATGGTCAGTCCCATCTAAGACTGCCATGGTGTAGGACATAGAATCTAGAGAATCAGAGCTGGATGGGGTCTGTTCTGCGAGTCCTGAGTATTATGTGTTAGCTTTGAGCTCCCATGTGCCCACTTGCTTCCCTTTCTTGGGTGGGTCTATGCTAGAAAAAGCTTGAAACTAAGGCATGGATCTTATCTTCTTGGCTCCAAGATAGCACTCTACCATTTGAATCATAGCTCCACTTCCAGCTTTTTTGGGTGTTTAATTGGAGATAAAGAGTTCTCACGGGCCTTGCTGCTAAGTGGCATCCAACTGCAGTCCTCAGATTTCATTCTCCTGGGGGAAGAGGATGACAGGAATGGAAGTTTGTTTGGCTGGGTGCCAGTAGCTCATGGCTGTTATCCTAGGTACTCAGGAAGTGAGATCTGAGGATCACGGGTCAAAGCTAGCCAGATCAGGAAAGACCCTGAGACTCTTATCTAAAAGGAATTGGCAGAAAACCAGAAGTTGTGCTGTGGCTCAAGCAATTGAGTGCTTGCGCTTGCCTTAAGCTGAAATGCTCAGGGACAGCAACCAGGCCCAGAGTTCAAGCCCCACAATATAAAAAAGAAAGAAAGTAAGACATCTTTGCCTGCAAATGATGGTGGAAGTGTGGGGGTGTGGGGAGGGTGCTGTGTTTGGGAGACCAGGTGCTGGACTCACTGTAAAGATATTTGTAAGAACTCCCCAAGTTTGCCCCAGTTTGAAGCCACAGCTTCAAGAGGACGTGTCCTGTGGCAGGCAGGGAGTGGGCGAAGGGGTGCAGATGTGATTGTTTTGTCTTTATTTTCTCCATTGAAGGATAGATTTGGATGCTGGGTATCAAAATCTGAAGTGAAGGGTTGCAAAAAGTTTGTGGACTGACGAGATGGGTTTCCTCTGTGTATATGAAGGTGGCTGAAACCAGAAGCCACCCATGGCTCACAACTCCCATCCTAGCTACTCAGAAGGCTGAGATGTGAGGACCGTGGTTACAAGTCAGCTTGGGCAGAATAGTCTGTGAGACTTGATGATAGACCACTAGAGAACAGGAAGTGTTGCTTTGGCTCAAGTGGGAGAGTGCTCACCTTCAGCTGAATTGCTGAGGGACAGCACCTTGGCCCAGAGTTCAAACACCTTGACCAACAACAAAAAAGAGGTGACTAAGTTTTCCACATAGCAGTGTGCATGATAGGAAATGTCATACTGGTCTATGAGACATTCCAGATACATGTGCGGCTCAATGTTTTGTCTACAGTGGGCCTGATGTTGGTACTGCCACCTTCTAGTGGGTGGGATCTGATCCTAATTGAGGGAGTTCATGTTACTGTTCTCAGGGACTGTAGAATCCTTGGGCTATCTTGTGTGTGTTTGTGTGTGTGTGTGTGTCTGTCTGTCTGTCTGACTGTCTGTGTCTGTGATTGTGTGTGTTTGGAGGTAGAAGAACTGGGCCTTGAACTCAAGGCTTAGGTGCTGTCCCTGAGATATCTTGCTCAAAGCTAGAGCTCTGACACTTGAGCCACAGATCCACTTGTGGTTATTTGGTGGTTCAGTGTAGATAGGAGCTTCACAAACTTTCCTGAGTGGCTGGCTTTGAACAGTGGTCCTCAGAACTCAGCCTCCTGAATAACTAGGATGACAGACAGGAGCCACCCATGATGGCTGTGTGTGTGTGTGTGTGTGTGTGTGTGTGTGTGTGTGTGTGTGTGTGTGTGTGTGTGTGTGTGTGTGTGTAGAAGTTGGTTGTTACAAGGAGTGCTGGACCCTTTGGTAACTTCTAACCGCTGTCTTTAGGGGGGTGCATGGACTTTGTGGCTGAGGTCTGGGGGCTTGGAAGGGTGAGATGTTTGAAGGGGACTCAGCACCTTTAAATTATAAAAACAAGGGACCTTTGTGATCTGGAACTGTCTACTCTCTTGGGCCTGGTTGGTGGCAGAGGGAGCACGGGAGGACCTGGGGGTGGGGCCCTTACGGGTTGGCTCCCCAGGGGGACAGAGAGCATGGTTAGCACTTATTAAGGCTGTGAGCCCTGTTAGTATGGACCTTATTGGCATGGGTCAGACTCTGGGTCATCTCATCATGACGTCTGATGGGCAAGGCCAACCCTACTTTAAATCTTGACCTGTGATCTTCAGATCTCAGCATCCTGAGTAGGTAGCAGTATAGACATGAGCGTCTAGCACCAGGTCTCAGATTTTTTTGGTATATTAAGGTTTGAACTCAAGAGCTTAGGTTTTCCAATCAGGTCTTGTTCCATGGGAGCCAAGCCTTTCTGTCTTGGGCATTTCTGAGATAGAGACTCCATATATGTTCAGGCTTGGCTGGATCATGGTACTCCTGTGACAGGCAGGTGTCACCATGCCTGTCCTCTGTAGTTGGGATGGTAGATATGTAGCGCCATGCTCATTCATCGGTTTAGATTACTGTCCCAAACTCTTAGTCCACAGCAGCCGATTTTTGACCACAGTTGAAGCTCTGCGTTCAGCCTGGAACCATTGGTCCTCAGTCTCCTCACAGGACAGTTGTGAGGAAACAAGGGATCAATACAAGGGGAAATCTAGGGCAGGGCCAGGCATAGAGACAACGGTCATCAGATAAGTTTCTTGGCAATTCTGTGAGCATATAACAAGAAGATACCTGGAAAGGACTCAGAAGGGGCCTGCTATTTATTAGGCTAAAGGTATGGGATTATGAAACAAAACATGGCTCTCTTTCATCCTTACCCTATCCTCATGAGGAAGGGGATCCTTCACTGTTCAGCTTTGCAGCTGGGACAAATGAGGCACGGAAAAGCTGGGTGACCTACTCATGACCCCCAGGAGACAGGAAGCTTGGCCTGACTTCTTGCCCATGCTCCCTAGGACAATGGGTGCTATTCAGTCCATTTCATGTGGTGGGAAGTCCACTTATTGTCAGTCGTGGGGCTTGAACTCTGGGCCTGGGCACTGTCCACAAGCTGCTCAGATCAAGCTTAGGGCTCTACCACTTGAGCCATAACACCACTTCTGGTTTTCTGGTGGTTCTTTGGAGATAAGCATCTTACAGACATTCCTGCCTCGGCTGGCTATGAACCATGATCCTCATATCTCGATGTGTAGTTTCCATTGTAGGCCTGTGCCAACGGCAGCCTGATTAAGTGTAATTCTCTCCCCCTCTCTCTCTCTCTCTCTCTCTCTCTCTCTCTCTCTCTCTCTCTCTCTCTCTCTCTCTCTCTCTCTCTCTCTCTCTCTCTCTCTCTGTCTCTGTCTCTCTCTCAGTAACTTGTTGAATTTGTCCTGGAGGAGTTGGCTCAGTGTTCCCATGTGGCTGGGACCCAAGGTGACCCTCTCATTCTGGAGGTAGGCTGTGTGTCAGGATCATTCCCAATTGGACTGTGGAACTAGCTCCCTTAGGTAAGCCCCTCTGTGCCCGGGGTAGACTGTGATGGTTACTCATTGTCAGTCTGTCTGGTGAGTCTTTCCCCACTACCCTCTGCTAAGACAGTTAAAGCAAAGTGGATGAGGAGGCATCGCATTGTCCAAATGCACAGCACTATCCTGAGCCTCTGATCCTCACTGCCACCTATCTGGCCAGACCCTGATTATAAGAAACTGAATTTACTCTGTCTACTTCATGTTGCTGCAGTGTGTCATTTCAGGGAGTAGAGTCAGTGTGCAGAGGAAAGACCCCAGGTCTGACACCTCCTGGGGGACATTTGTTCTATGACAGCGTGAAGTCATTGCTGTGGATATGGAGGAAGCCGGCATCAGACTGAGCCAGAACAATGCTCAAAGGTAGGTAGGCGGTTGAAGAATCAAACCCACACAGTTCTGCTTCCAACTCACAAAAAGGAGGATGCAGTGCAGGTAGCCCAGCACTGGATCTAGGGGACTATGAATGGATGGTGGCAGTCAGGTACTGTGGAGCACATGGGCAGCAAGGATGGCGCTGAGAGGCGGTTGAGTGGGCAGAGCCTAATTTACTGTAGAGCACATGGGCAGCCAAGATGGCGCTGGGAGAGAGTAGAGTGGGCAGAGCCCAATTGACCTGCCGATCAGTGCCTAACCAGCCCGTGAAGGATCAGGTGAATGATAGGGTGTGACCTTGACAGTGATTGGTTCCTCTTCCTCCCTTACCATGCCACCAGTCCTTTATGTCTTTAAAAGGGGCTGCTCTCTGTTAATAAACGAGTTTTTTACCTGCTGGATTTGGCTCCCCGCTGTGTCTGATTGTCTCCTGGGCTGAGGGAGGCTGGGGAACAGGTGAGTGCCGCACTTACCTTTCCTTTCCTCGGACCCCGTCCGTCCGTCTTTTGTTCGGACAAAGACCCAACAAGGTGCCAGTGGCTGTCGCCTGTCATCCGGCCTATTCCGGAGGCTGAGTTCTGATGGTTGTGACTCAGAGCCAGCCCAGGCAGGAAGGTCTGCGAGATTCTTATCTCCCATAAACGACCTCCTTCACCCCACCCTGAAAAAAGCCAGTTTTGGTGCTGTGGATAAGTTATAGAGCCTCAGCCTTGAGTAAAAGAAGCTCAGGGATGAAACCGAGTCCCTGAATCCAAGACCTGGGACTCACAAAAAAAAAATGAATAGTGGACATTTGTTTTCTTACTACCAAAAAGGAAGGATACATTTTTTCTCTGGTACTTGTAGCCAAAGGTAAGGGGCTTCCCTTGATGTTCCTCTAAATCTCTCCTTCTCTCTACTATCTCTCCTGGCTTCAGTTGCAGGATAGAATTCAGATCATCCCACTTGATGTGACCTTAAGTACCCTCCCCTACCCACCTTTCTTGGGGTGGGGATCCTGGAGGTACTCACCTCTGGGTGAAAGAAGCACCAGAAAGATGGGGGTAGGTATCCCTGAAACTCATACACACACACACACACACACACACACACACACACACACACACTCACTCACCTAGGCCAACTCTGACTAGCCTTTTCCAAAGATATTTTATCTCCTTGGGTTAACTGACCTAGGAGAGGAACATGATCCTCTATAAATGACTATTTTAACTAGGGCTTGTTAGTTGACATGAGATAAACAGAAGCTCAAAGGAAAGGTTCTGGAGCCTGTCTGGCTCAGGCTCACACTTGACATCCTGGCTCCTCAGTAGGCAGAGATCTGAGAATCAAAGATCGAAGCCAGCCATAAGCTGGCAAGGTTATAAGACTTCTATGCATGGTACCACCAAAAATCCAGACGTGGAGCTGTGGTTCAAGTGGTAGAGTAGCAGCCTTGAACACGAAAACTCAGAGAGACAGCTCCCAGATCCTCAGTTCAAACCCACACAAGACTAAGATCTGGAACCAACCCAGATGCCCCTCAGTAGATGAATGGACCAAGAAAATGTGGTATATATACACAATGGAATTCTATGCCTCCATCAGAAAGAATGACATTGCCCCATTTGTTAGGAAATGGAAAAAATTATATTAAGTGAAGTAAGCCAGGCCCAAAGAAACATAGGTCCCATGATTTCCCTTATTTGCAATATCTAGTATATGTATGAGTCAAGCAGAAAAGGTCAGATAATGTGATGTCAGGAAAATGAACCCTTAGATATGTAATTTAATGTTTTATTTCTTTCATGCATGTGTTTCTAACGCATTTATAAGATTATCTCTTTGTTGCTTTGTATGTCCCTCCCCCACAGTATAACCCCTGCTTTCACTATATTTGATGTCAGTATAACTTGTGGAGGAGATGGGGAAAAACCAGTTTTTTAAGGATACAGGCGGACCTGTTGCAACAATGAGAAGTACAAGTTGTCATGTCCAAAACGAGCTTTACAACGTCGGTGCAGGGGGGGGGAGGGGGGCAGGAGAAGGATTGGGATTGGGGGGGAGGGAGGAGGCTGGGAAGTGATGTGAAGGGTAAACAAAGGAGGAGGCTGCAATGCTTGGTAAGAAATGTACGCATTATCCTGCCCATGCAATTGTAACCCCTCTGTACAGTATGTTCACAAATAAAATTAAATTAAATTTAAAAAAAACCCACACAAGAAATGGCCCCATTTGTTGCCCCTAGACTGCCTGGGCCTCAAGTGCCCTCTCACAGAGTGTGATTCCGCACTGATCCCTGGGTAGTGTATCAGAGCCTTCAGAAATTGGGTGGTGAAAGCAAGGCCTTTGCCTTTGTCCGCTCTCAACCTCACCAGCTTGAGGCAGAGCATGACAAAGCCAAAAGCCTGCAGAGTGGAGAAGATCCCCCTCTGCCAAGGTGATTAGAGAGGGCTTTTTAGAGGCAGCACTTGAAAGGAGGTCTTGCTTAAGAAGGAGGATGGGACAGGAAGCACAGAGAGAAAAGATGCCATAGATAAAGGACAACATAGCAGAGCGTGTTCTTTTCCAGACAAGGCTGCTGGTTAGATACTCGGTAAAGATGTGCCAGACTGTCCCGAGTCAGGCCTAAGGGGTCACAGAAGAACAGCCATCCAATATTGGGATTTTGTCTTAGCAGTAGTGGGCTCACCTAGCACACAGGAAACCCTGGGTTCGATTCCTAGGTCCCACATACACAGAAAAAGCCAGAAGTGGTACTGTGGCTCTGGTGGAAGAGTGCTCACATCAAGCAAAAGAAGCTCAGGGACAGCGCCTGGACCCTGAGTTCAAGCCCCAGCTCTGTCAAGGTAAAACTTCACTCCAAGGGACCTGGGTGACAGGTGGATGGTGTGCACTGTAGCACTTAGTAGATCCATTCATGCTTTGTGTCTCCTTCTTTGACAGAGGGGATCTGGACACTCTTTCTGCCCTGGGCACCCCTGGACCCAGTTATCAGCAACTTTCCAACGTCTTCCACTGGGACATGGAGCAGCTGGCCCCAGAAATTCTCAGATACCGGTTGGGTGTGACGGGGGGGGGGGTGTGATACAGGGCAGGCCTAAGAAGTCCTAGTAGGTCTGATCTCGCCAGACATCCAGGCCATCCAGAGGAAGTGGATGGGAGCTTAGAAAGGGTTAGTGATGTGATAGGGCCCCTTTTATGCCCATGGTCCTTCCCAGATTCTGAGCCTCCCTTTGCTGTCCCTGAGGGAGGTAGAGGAGAGTCTAGGTGGTAGTGTCTAGAGGAAGACTAGATGGAAATTGTAAAGAATGAGACATCATAGGCCAAGCACTGATGGCTCATGCCTTTCATCCTGGCTGAGATCCAGAGGGTCTTGTTTCCCCGCACAAGGAGGAAATTCTGATGAGATTCTCATCTCCAATCTCCAACTTGAAATGGTGCCATGACTCAAGTGGTAGAGCACTGGCTTTGAGCAAATTCATCATCTAGGACAGTACCCAAGCCCTGAGTTCAAGCCCCTCATCCAAAAAAACAAGAAAGAAAGACACCCCTTGTTTGCCAGAGATGGTGAAGGCGTGGGGTTGCTGTTGTTGGGACACCAGGTTCTGGCCTCAGTGTACAGCCATTTCTAAGAACTCCCCACGTTTGCCCAAGTGTAAAGTTACAGCAGGCTGGGCGTTGTCTTACCAAGAACTCCAGAGGTTGTGGCCTATCTTAGGCAGGGAGTGGGAGAATGGGAGTAGGGTTGGAGGGCAGTGTCGATTATATTCTCTCCAACAAAGGAAGAATGGCTTTGGATACTAGTTTCAAAGTCTGAAAGTGAAGGTTTGCATGTGCTTTATGGCCTGACATTTTGGATTTCCCCTGGTTGTAAGAAGGTGGCTGAAACCGGGCACTGCCAGTGTCTCACAACTGTCATCCTATCTACTCAGGAGGCTGAGATCTGAGGATCACAGTTCAAAGCCAGCTTGGGTAGGAAAGTCTGTGAGATGTTAACTCAAGGGAAGCACCAGAAAACTGGAATTGGTGCTATGGCTATAGTGGTAGAGCGCACACCTTCAACTGAAGAGCTGAGGGATAGCACGCAGGCACGCAGTTCAAACCCCATGACTGACAACCAAAATGCTGTGGCTGAGTTTTCTTCATCGTGGGGTGTACAGTAGGAAATGCCATGCTGTTTTATGAGCCATTCCAGATGTGTGAGAGGCTCTGAATTTTGTCAACATTTGGCCTGATGATGGTAGTGCCATCTTCTTGGAGTTTGGGATGTTCAGTTTCTCAGGGACTGCTGAGTCCTGGGGCTACCCATGTGTGTGTTTGTGTGTGTGTGTGTGTGTGTGTGTGTGTGTGTGTGTGTGTGTGTGTGTGTGTGTGTGTTTCTATGTGTGTGTATTTTTCCCTGATCATTCTCTACCCACTTCCTGGGTGCTTGTCTGCCTCTTCCTAACCTTGGATGGAGCCCTTCCTCAATAGCAACCTTGTCTTTAGTCCCCTATCATGGTCTACAATGAGTCCCAAATTGCCAGAGACCTGCATATTCCATCTTTTCCTTGGGACACAAGTCTGGCTGTCCATATCTTTGTCCTCATCCAGGGGATTTTGGGTCCTCACGGCTGGCTGGCATATGTTCTCTCCTGCCTCTGGGGGCCAGGGTGACTCATGCTCTGTCCTGTCTTTTTCTCAGCTGGGACCCTGGCTGCATTTCCCACTCCCAGCAGGCTGGCAGTGGTGTGGGGGAAGGGTGGTTGCCAGTGGCTCTGGCCAACTCGACCTTGATAGCAGACTGAAGGCTCCCCAAACAAGGATAATATGGGGCTACATGAGAGGTGAGGCCAAGGTGGCTTGGATGTATTGTTCGATGTCTAGGAAATGTCAACATACCTTATTGTAGGCAAATATATCTTCTGGCAACAGCTGGGCCTCTCAGGTACTTCTAGACAATTCTGGATTCCCAGAATACAGAGGCATATAATTTAGATTCCAGGACCAGGGAATTGGGGGATGAGAGACTGGTATAGCCAGTACCTCAATGTTCTGGGGCATTAGTTTTGCCCTGGATGAGCTGAGCTACAATTGGAGGGCAGTCCTGAGTCATAGTCACAGTAAACTCTCAAGCCAGATCAAGTGGTTTCTCCCTAAGTCCTTCTTGGGCTGAGGGGTTTGGGCCATGGCAATAAGTTCTATGGAACCTGCCCCTCGATCTCAACATGGGGCTACAGGATCAAGTGAAGGACACTAGGGTTGCTCTTTGGTAGTCAGCCCATGATTCCAGACCTTCATCTGCTCCTCTTCCCCAAGCACTGATAAGGAAAGCAGGGCAATGAGCCCTCGGACTCCTAGGATAGTGACTGCTACAAGCAGCAGCCAGTTGGCTGTGCATTCCTGAGCCTACAAAACTTTCATGATCACAACTCAACACCTGCCCAAGGTCTGAGTGATAAATTAGCACTCTTGTGATACTCATGTGATTGGCATTATCTGGTGTGACATCTTACAGCTCCTGCCCCTCCTGGCCCAGAACTGTGGTCTGAGATAGTGATTTACTGCTCTCATCCACATTGCACCCATGACAGATGCCATTCTGATGATCTTCATGCCCCACGGGTGGATACTTCTCTGCTACTGTGTCATGCTCTGTAGGCAATGTCCTCCAAACAGGCTGCTATCAAGACTTGTAGGACACTTAGACATTAGGAGACCCTCAGGAACCCACTGGAAAGAACTCTGCCTAGAGCTACAGAGTAAGGTCTAAGCAAGCCAGGTGTTGTTCATGGGGCTTGAACTTTGGGCCTGGGTGCTGTCCCCCAGCTCTTCACCTTACCACTTGAGCCACAGAGCAACTTCGGGTTTTCTGTAGGTTCCTTGGATATCTGAGTCTCCCAGACTTTCCTGCCTGGGCTGGCTTTGAAACGTGATCCTCACATCTCAGCCTCCTGAGGAGCTAGGAGGACAGGCTGAGCCACCTGTGCCTGGTGATCTGGCCTTACACCACAGTGGACTAGGAGCTCCTGAAAGCTTTTCTTTAATTTTCCTGTGCTAGTATTGGGGTTTGAACTCAGGGTCTTGGCTCTGGTCTCTTTTTTCCTTCAAGGTTACCACTTTACCATTTGTGCCACATCTCTATTTCTGGATTTTGGTAGTTAATCGGCAAGAAGAGTCTCATTAACTTTCCTCTCCAGAGCTGGCATGACCCTCGATCTTTATCTCAGTCTCCTGAGTAGTTAGGATTTACAGGGGTTGAGCCACTGGTGGCATTGGGCTAGAAGCTTTTCTAAAGCAAGAGTTCTTCCCTGCATTTGCCCTGACTCCTCCATGCAAAGGAGGCCTGAGGGTCAGGAGCTGGGAAAACAGGTTTCCAACCACAGGAAATGGCTTTGGGTCCCTGGCGAAAAGCCAAGCTAAGCTTCCCCCTGGGCACCATTCTAGGACCCCATCTTCTGCCCTATGACTCAAGTCAACGTTGACCCAGCCTTGAATTTCCTGCCAGACATTTCTGAAGCCATAAAACCTTCATACCACTCACACCACCTGATCTACAGCACATCTCAGGATCTTTGCCCATGCTATACCTTCTGCCTGAGGCTCTCTGTCTTGTACCCACATATTAGAACTACTGTGGAATTTTGGCATTAGCTATATCACTTCCTGGAGCAAATCTTTCCTTCCCTTCTCCATCTTTTTTTTTTTAATATTGAGTTGCTAGAGATGGAACTTGTGCAGGCTGACTGGCAAATGCTCTATATTGGTGTGTGTGTGTTTGTTTGTGTGTGTGTGTGTGTGTTTGTGTTTGCGTGTGTGTGTGTGTGTGTGTGTGTGTGCCAGTCCTGGGGTTTGAATTCAGGGCCTGGATGCTATCCTATCCTTGAGGTTTTGTGCTCCATGCTAGCACTCTTCTACTTGAACCACAGCTCTACTTCTGGCTTTTGGGGTGTTTAATTGGAGAAAAGTGTCTCATATTGACTTTCCTGCTTGCAGTTGGAATCTTCGGATCTCATCCTCCTGAGTAGATTACAGGGGTGAGCCTCCAGAAGTTCCAGAATAATATATCTCACCAGGCTCAATTTTTTTGCCAGACTTGGGCTTGAACTCAAAGCTCATACTTGGGATGGACATTAAATATGTGAAGACTGGGACAAATGCTTCCATTCAATTATGTATCATGTTTCAACACTTAATAAAACGTTAATTAAAATGGGTCAATGCCCTAAATTATTATGTATAATTTTATAATAGATGTGCAAAATATAATATTATGTGTATAATAATACTAAATACCATAATGAATAAATGAATCAAAGAAAATACAATATAAAATCAATAATAAAATTCATAATATGAAATTAACATTCATATATATGTATATATCATGTATTACACATGTATAGAAATATTTCTTCCATTGCAGGACCTTCATTCAGGCCCTGAGAACACTAGCCTGAATTTCTTTTCCTCAAGGACAGTGAGCTTCGCATTCACCCATGTTGCAAAAGAGTTACCTGGATGGTGAGCTCAAAAACTAGCAAAGGCAGAAATACTGACCCTAGTTCCAAGAGAGTAACTTAATTTTTTTGATGGAAGCAGTTATGTTTATTCAGTTCCATACTGGACATTTAAAAAAAGCAGTGTAGAGTTTTGTACAGCTATTCAAACGTCCTTCCCTTATCTCCAAAGTGCTTCTCTGAAAACCACATTGTTTCTCTTTTTTGTGTATATTTTTTATTGTAAAAATGCTCTACAGAGGGGTTAGAGTTCCAGGAGCAAGGTAATGAGTACATTTCTTATTGAGCATTGTTTATTCCTCCTGTGTTTTTCCCCTACCATCCCTTCCCTCACATCTCCACAATTACCTCCCCCTGCCGAGGTCAGTGACTTAGTTTTTCATTTTTGGTTGGCACGGGGTTTGAACTCAAGTAATGGCAACTCTTCGCTCACATTGCTACAGATTTACCAAGACCCTGAGTTAAAATCGCAGGCTAGAAAAGAAAACTGGCAGAAATTCCAAACCAGAGAGCTTTATTTTTTTAATTTAGTGAAATAATTAATTTATATATAAATTGTTTTTTTTTTGACCAAGCATGGGGTTTGAACTATTTAGTGGAAATTCTACTTCAGGTTGGATCTCCCTTTGCTGGTGTGCAGTCTCTGTTTCCATAGCCCATCCTGGGATCCTGGGCCCAAAGGTCTTTCAGGAAGAAAAAATCATTGGAAAACACAAAAAGTGGTGACCTGCAGAGAGCTGGGGTTTTACGATTTTTTTCTTTGGACAGTGACCATCCTGTGTCTGAATGACAAAGCTGCAATATGGACTTGAGCTGCCATTGCTTGTGGCTGGTGGGCTATCAGTGAAGCCATAGTCTAATTTTTCAACATAGGCCCTGGGTTCAAATCGCATTCCTGACATCAATCACAGGAGAATACAAGGGACTCATTCCTATTCCTATTCATAGGAATACTGATTGAAAGAGTATTTTATACATCGATCTACACTAAAATTGGATGCAATAATCCTAGAATGCTGATTGAGCATAATTAATAGTTTATTAAGCATGAAAAGAATAATATTTCTTCAATTGGGGTATAATAAATACCTAAGAGTTGGTAGGAACATAGTAGGTGTTATTCTATCATAGATGACTATGGAACTCTTTACATATATATATATATATATATATATATATATATATATATATGTATATATGTATATATGTATATTTGTATACCTCTGTATACCTCTGTCTGCCTATCCATGTATCACTGTTTTGGCCAAACCTGGGGGTCGATCTCAGTGTCTGGGGATCACCTGACATCTTCATTGGCTAGAGGCTGCCATGCTCAAACTCACCCAATCATGAATTGGGCCTGCTAGGCACTAAGTTCAGATCCTGGCACTGCCAGGCATGATGGAGAACACATCTTACATCTGGATGGTATGTGACAGGATGTAAACAATGTAATAAATGGTATAGGTGTCATCAGAGTCAATAAAATAAATTCTAAATAAATGAATGAAACAAGAAATAAAATAAATAACCACACCAAACACAATATAGACTGAACATCTGTATGGAAATATAAATCCTATCTTTAAAATATATATAAAGAGGGCTCGGATGGTGGCTCAATGGTAAGGCGCTTGCCTTGCATGGATGAGGTCCTGGGCTCGATTCTTCAGCACCACATAAGCAGAGAAAAAAAGCCAGCAGTGGCGCCGTGGCTCAAGTGATACAGCGCTAGCCTTGAGGTGTAGAGCTGAAGGTCAGTGCCCAGGCCGAGAGTTCAGGCCCATGAATGGACTAAAATATGTATATATATACATAAGGAGTATCTTTTCCAGGCCTGAGGCTTGAATTCAGCCCCTCTATGGAGAAGAAATGGCAGCAGATCCTGAGATACTCATTTCTGGACCTGGGATGAGTCATGGAATGTGATTGATCTCATCCTTGAATGAGTAGTTTGTGCATGATGCAAGTAGGAAATGATAGGCACCACTCATGGGGTATCGATTATTTGTAAAGAACAGTTGATGAAGCATGACAATAATCATCACAGTATGAAATGGAGGCATCAGGAAATATCCAAGAATCGGGAGTCACGCAGATTGGATTCCAACACAGGTTACCATCTCTCCTACTCTATTTTAATGTGTACTTATTTCCATATTACCTTCACCTTATGAATGGATGACTGTTGTGCTCCCCGCTGTCCCCTCGGGGGCGGAGGCTCAATCGCAAGTCCTTGGAACAGCCTAGCTCCTTCGTGGCTCAAAGGCTGGTGTGCTCATATGACCCCATTCACCGCTTGGTCCTGCTAGGTCCAGAATTCAGATTCCCCACCCTGCCAAAAAATTCATCTTGATGTCAGAAGTCAATCGTTGCACCTGTTTTCTGTCCTGTGCAAGTCCTGGATCTCAGTTAGGTCGGAGAAAGCATGGGCCACCCTGTGGCCATGGGAATAAGTTGTTATCCATGTCAGCCCAGTTATTCCTGTCATCATATACTCAGGAAAATACACAATACACCCATGAATAACATACAAAATAAAGAGAATAACTACACTCAATGCACGATGCAGTCCACACACGGATGTGAATATACATCCCATGTTTCAATGATCATTGAGGACTATTTTGGCTTCCCTGGGGCTCGATCTCAGTTCCTGGGAAAGGCCCAGTACCTTAGTGGCTCACAGTCTGGTGTCATCACATGGACCCATTGGGCAGTTGGGCCTCCTAGGCCCAAAGTTCGAATCCCAGCACTGCCAAAAATTCACCTGATGTGAGAAGCCATTCGTTGCACCTGTTTTCCTGTACTGTGCAAGTTCTGGGGCTCAGCCAGGAAGGAGAACGTATATGCAACTCTATACTCATGGGAATAGGTTGTCATCCAGTTCACCGCAGTTATATTTGTCATCCTATACTCAAGGAAATACAAAATACATCAATGAATAACACACAAAACAAAGAGAATGACTACACCAAACGCAAGATGCCACCCACCCATGTTTGGAAATATAGATCCTCTATTTAATTATGAATTTATGACTATATTGGCCCCCACCAGGGCTCCATCTCAGGTCCCAGGAATGGCTTAGTTCCTTAGTGGCTCAAAGCCTGGTGAGCTCACCATGACACATTCACCAATTGGGCCTGCTAGGCTTTGAGTTCAAATTCCTGCACTACCAAAAGATTCATTCTGATGTGAGAAGCCTAATGTGGCACAGGTTTTCCTGTCCTGTGAATGTCCTGGGTCTCATTGAGGATGGAGAATGCTATACAGGCAACTCTTAGCCATGGGAATAGGTTGTCATCCATGTCAGCACAGTTATATCTGTCACCCCATATGCAATAAAATACAAAATACATCCTTGAAAAAGACACAAAATAGAAAGAATAACTACACTGAATGCAAGATGCATACCACACCTGCAGTTAAAGAGAAAGCCTATGTTTTAAAAAGGTGGGCTTGTTATTTTGTCCAGTGCTGGGGCTTCAAATCAGGCCCTGCACCAGACCTGACATTCTACTCTTCAAAGATGGTGAGCTTCCCCTTCTCCCACAGTGCAACAGAGTTACCCAGACTTGAGCTAAAATCCCAGCAGTGACAAAAGATTCATCCTGATGTCAGAAGCCAGTCGTTATGCCTTTTATCCTCTCCTTTGAAAGTCCTGCGTCACAAATATGATGGAGAATATGATAGACAACCCTGTAACTATCAGAACAGGTTATCATCTATGTCAGCACAGTTATACTTGACACCATATTTATTAAAATACACAATACCTCCATGAATTAGAGACAAAAAAGGAGAATAATTGCACTGAACACAAGATGCTGTCCAAACATGTATGTCAACATATGTTTAAATTATGAATTTATGACTATAGTGGACCACCCTGGGGATAAATGTCAGATTCTGGGAATGGCCATACTCCTTAGTTGCTCACAGGTTCAGATGATCACCTTGACTGATTGGCCAATTTGTTTTGCTCTGCCCTGAATTCAGATCCCATCACTACCAACAAGTGGATTGTGGAGTAAGAAGGAGAATGTGAAACTTGTTTTCCTTTTCTCTGAGAATTCTGGGGGTCAGGCATAATGGAGAACATTTCTCCAAATATGGATGTTCTGTGATAGTTTTTCATCAATGTATTAAACAGAATGTGTTTCATCATAGTAAATCAATGGTAAATAAATGAATAAAACAAAAGATACAAGGAACAACCACAGCAAACATGTATGGACTGAACATCTATAGGTAAGTATAAATCCTATCTTTACAATACATATAAATAGTATGTTTTCCAGGGCTGTGTCTTGAATTCAGGACTAGTGAACATGCCTGACTTTTTAATCTTCATGTAAGGTGATCTTCCCCTTTATCCACATTGCTGCAGATTTACCCAGATCCTGAGTTCAAATCCAAAGCCTGTAAGTATAAACTGTGTGAATTGCAAGCCAGGCAGCTAATTTTTTTCTCAGCATGGGGCCTGAACTCAGGTCGTAGCAAGTCCGCCTTAGCTTCGTTAACCCTAGGATGGGGTGCAGCCACTGGACACCCAGGTGCTGCTGAGGTCCTACACCCCCAGGGAAAACAATGCACAGAAAAATGTGGCCTTATATGTTTTCTTCTTTTGCACAGTGACCCTTATGGGTCTGAATGACACTGTTGCAAAGGGTACTTCACCTTGCATTTCTGAAGGCTGGCAGACTATCAGGGAAGCCATAAGCCCACGTGGCAACATAGGCCCTCATTGCGAATCCCCGTCCTGACAACAACCAATGGCAGGAGGTACTAAGAAACTGGTTCCCATCCAAAGGAATAACACTAGAATTTTGTCAATGTCACTGTTGAATGAGTTGATCGTGAATGATGATCCTATAAAATTAAACAGCATCATTTCCGAAGGCTGGTTGATTTTATTTAATATTTATGAAGCATTAAAAGAATATTATTACTTACAGGAACACAATAATTTCAGGACACTGAGTGCTTTCATTAATATTTTAAGAATGAAAACAATAACATTAATAACATGGACACATAATAAATACCCAGGAATTGGTAGGAATATAGTCTATGTAACCGAATAATGTATAGACATCTCTGGCACTCTATAAATATATATATTTCTTAGCATACTGCCATTTGCATGTCAATCTGTTCTTATTGAGTTAACCCCTGGGGCCCATTCTCAGGTCCTGGGAACAACCTGTCAGCTCAATTTGCCCCAGGATGGCGTGTTTACACTCACCCATTCATGAATTTGGCCTTGTAGGACATGAGTTCAGATGCCAGCACTTCCAAACAATGAATCATGGATTAAGAAGCTGATGGTGACACATGTTTTCCTTTACTGTGAATCTTCTGCGTGTCAGGTATGAGGTGGAATACATATGTAACCTATATCCTATGTAGTCAATGTTCTATTTGCTATAATAGTCATTATAATAAATGGTCAATACATGAATAAAACAAAAAATAAAGTAACTGCACTGAACACAATATGGAGTCAACATATGTGTATAACTATAAAACATAGATGTAAATTGTACATGAATAGGGTTTTTTCTATTGCTGGGGATCGATTTCAGGCCTAAGGAACAGACTTGAATTTCTTGACTTCAAGGAAGCAAGTTTCCTCTTCCCACACAGTGCAACAGAGTTACCCAGACTATGAGTTCCAATCCCAGTCCTGGTAGAAAAAAATGTCACCTTAATAGTATGTGAGGCCCAATTCTTAGGTATGTCGTTATGCCTCCATTTAATGAATGTGATTGTTTAAATACTTAATAAAATATTAACTAAAATCAATCAGAGTCGTGTAATATAATTGTGTATAATTTTATGCTAGAATTATTCAAGAATTGTTCAATCATGACTTATATCACATTCCATTGGTAATCATATGGATAGGAACAAGTTTCTTAGGATCTCCTATCATTTAGAGGTGGCAGGACCAGGATTCGAATAGTGGGCTCCAGCTCCCACCACTTCAACCCGAGGATAGGGAACTCACCAGTCTGTCCAAGAACATAAACAAGACCAGTGATTAGGCAGGCACCAGTGGCTCTCAGCAGACCTCCTTGATACTTACAAGGCTGTGATAGTAGGATCATGGTCAAAGTCACCCTAAGCAGGAAAATTCTTGAGACACCTGTCCAACTTCAGTGCCAACAAAGCCAGAAGCTTTGTGGCTCTAATGTAGAGGACCAGCCTTGAGGAAAAGCAGCTCATGGACTGTGCCCAGACCCTGAATTCAAGGTCTGGGACTGGCAACAAACAGAAATACACAACAATCTGTGTAGCCATCCAGTTAAAGCAGGTCACCCTCTTCTCTCCAACTGAATTGGACAGAATTCCCTGGGAAAAGGGCTGGGAGAACCGCTGTGTTCTTGACTCCACCCATGCTGCATGCTTCACAGGATTCTGGCCACACCACCATTCTTTCATGCTTCTTTCTGACCAATGGAATACAAGAATGGTGGCCACGCAACATTCCATGTTGCCAGGTAGCACTGGGATTCCCTCTGTTAGTTTACACCATTACCAGCAGTTGAGGAAAGAAGCGGTGGCTGAGTGGTGAGGAAGAGACTTGAAGTGACTTTGGAGTATAGTAGAAAATTGATGCTACCACCCCCACCTGGCCCTTTCACTCCCTTCACATGGTGCCAGGTTTCAAACCTCAGGAAAGGCCGTGCTGCCAGCAGGCCTAAATCCCCGACCTGGTCCCTGCCCCTAGTCTTCTGCTCTGGGCCCATGTGTCCGCGATGCTGCCACCATCGCTGCTGCCCCAATTGGAGCAGTTGCGAACAGCTTCTCCCAGCAGCACAGGTGAGTGGCTGCCCCAACACCAACCTACCTTGGGTCAAACAACCCTCTGGAGGCACCATGACCCCTTTGGGTGTTTCCTCTCCCTGGCTCTGATGAGCCACCTTTCTGTCTTGAGCATTTCTGAGATAGAAACTAAATATGATCAGGCTGGGCTGGATCACGGTCCTCCTGTGAAAGATATGCTCCACCAGGCCTGGTCCTCTCTAATTGGGATGATAGACATGTGGTGTCATGCTCAGTCATAGGTGTAGATGGATTATCCCAAACTCAGTCCACAGCAACAGATTCTTGACCACACGTGATGCTCTTTGTAGGGCCTCAATCATTGGACCTGTCTCCTCACAGGACAGTTGTGAGGCAACAAGGGATTTATACAGAGAGATCTCTGTGGAATGGCTAGGCAGAGAGGGAGCGACCTTTAGATAAGGTTTTGGCAATTCTGTGAGCATATGACAGGAAGATACCAGAAAGGGCTCAGGTGGGGCTTGTTATTAATAGTGCAACAGGTGTGGGATTATGAACCGAAACATGGCTCTTTCATTATTACCCTATCCCAATGAGGAAGGGGATATTTCACTTTGTTCAATTTTGCAGCTGGGGAAACCGAGGCACAGAGAAGCCAGGTGACCTACTTATGACCTCAAATTCACAGGAAGCTCGGCCTGACTTCTCTACCATGCTCCCTAGGACAATGGGTGCTGTTCAGTCCACTTCTTGTGGTGAGAAGTCCACTTCTTTTCAGTCGTTTGAAATCTAGGTTTGGGCACTGTTCCCGAGCTCCTCAGCTCAACGCTAGCGCTCTATCACTTGAGATCACAGTGCCACTTCCAGTTTTCTGGTGGTTCTTTGGAGATAAGATTCTCACAGACGTTCCTGCCTGGGCTGTCTATGAACCATGATCCTCATATCTCAGCCTCCTGTGTAGTTAGGATTAGAGTTTTATGCCACTGGCACCCGATTTAAGTGTAATTCTGATTTCTCTCTCTCTCTTTCTCTCAGGAACTGGTTGAATGGGTGCTGTAGGAGGTGGCACAACGTCCCCAGGTGGCTGGAACCCAAGATGGCTCACTCATTCTGGAGGTAGGCTGTGGGTCAGGAGCTGTCTCATTCAGCGTGTTGATCTCCATGAGGTAAACCCTCTGTGCCATTGAGAGACTGTGAGGGTTATTCATTGTCCATCTTGCCTTACTGGATTTATTTTATTGTATTCTTTTCTACATTATTTTCTATCACCTGGACAATACTATGGTACATAGTTACTGAATGAAAATGTGATGTCAACTTAAGAAAGTCATTCAGGGCTCTGGGAATGTGGCTTCATGATACGGTGATTGCCTAGCATGCATGAAACCATGAGTTCAATTCCTCAGTACCACATAAACAGAAAAACATTGGAAGTGGTGCTGTGCCTCAAGTGGTACAGTGATAGCCTTGAGCAAAAAAAAACAAAAAAAAATCCCAAAGCAAAACCAAACCAAAAAACATTTAATTAGTAAATGCAAAATAAAGAACCCATACTTGGAATATATTATTGCTCATGCCTACTGACACCTGACAATAGTCCCTAATTCATGAACTTTACTTATATTAGGATATTGTGTTGAAAAAAAAGTTTTGTTCATTAGGTCACAGCAATTAATGTCTTGAATGTACTTAGATGTCAGGTGAAGATTAATTCTGGAAATTCAAAGATTCCAGGTTTTTGAATTGTCACTGCTAATCACAATGAGAAGTGTAGTCTAAGTGAGATTTGGAAATATTTTTGGTCATTCATTTCACCAAAACAGCAGAGGCAAATTATCAGTTGTGAAAGAAGAGAAGGAATAATTCCAGAGTTAAGTAATAAGTGGTAATAAGTAAGGTATACCAGAAACTGTTTTAGAGAACCATTTTTGGATATTGAACAAATAGTTATCAACTAGCCTTATTCCTCATTACCTTTAACATTCTAAATCTCTTACGCTACCTCTTAATAAATGTATCTCCTTCTGTGCTATTTTTTCTTACTTTATCTTCTTCGCTTTCTAAAAATCTTAGTCTTTCTATGTTTCTCTATGAACATTTCCTGATACTAAATACCTACACAGACGGAAGAGAATGATCATTTAAGGGTCCCATAACTGATGAGTTATTAATGAAACCACATGGACAAGGAGGACATATTTATTGTTACCTCAAATTTTCTGAAAAGCTGCAATGCCATCATTTGATTCAAATTTCCATTATTTGTTTACATAGTGTCATTCAGCACACATAAACGCAAATATGAGCTGGTCGTTGGTGGTTTATGCCTGTAATCCTAGCTATTCAGGAATCCTGAGGATTGCGGTTCAAAGATAGCCTGGTCAAGAATGTCCATGAGACACTTATCTTCAATTAACCACCAGAAACCCAGAAGTGGTGCTGTAGCTTAAGCGGTAGAGTGCTCAACTTGAGCTGAAGAGGTGAGGGAGTGCACCCAGGATCAGAGTTCAAGCCCCACAACAAACAAAAAGTGCAAATATTACCTTAAGTTTCCCCAAAAGGAAGAACAAGATCAATAATCTTCTCAAGCAGAAAAAGGTAATTTCAAAATGATTCAGTGCACCTACATTTGCTGAATTATTTACGTTATGGCTTCTTTGCTAGACATATTCTCTTCCTTTAAAAATTGTCAAATATTAGCTTTACAATAAAATTCATCTAATATTTCTTGTTTCAAAAGAGAAGTCTATACAGTTGATGTCACTTAGCTTTCTTACTATCTTAATTCAAACCCAAACCAGGCAGAAGAGTTTGTCAAACTCTTATTGCAAATTGAACACCAAAAAACCAGAAGTGGGGTTTTGGCTCAAGCAGTAGTGTACTAGCTTTGGGGGCAGGTGGGCAGGAAAGACAACTGTTCACGGGCAAGATCCAGCCTCTGGATTCAAGACCCAGAACCAGCACAAACTAAGGAACAAGCAAACAAAAATCCCAGATATTTCTTTGGGACCCTCCTTAAAGGAGTACTGGTCAGAGAAGATGCTCCTTTTGCTGATCAAACTCACTGGATCCTGCTTTTTTGGAATCCTTATTGCTCTGGAGAACTCAGGACCAGACCAAAGGAACTGATAACTGACTCCTGCATCAAGAGAATCATCTCAGGATTGAAATATCCATCCGTAAGGCACTTTAAAACCTCCATGTCTTTGTTCCTTTGCTGGAGAACACTTTTAAAACAATGTTTTTTTTTTTCTTTTGTTCTATGCTGGCCTTCAAATGGTACATTATTTCTTTTTGTAACACATGAACTAGAAGTTTACAGAAAAATATTATATGAGTAAAGAACACACTCAAAAAAGCCAGGGACAGAGTTTCCTTCAAGCCTTGGGATACTTTTCTTGTACAGTAAAAAGGAAAGCACAAGGTAACTTGAACTTTGTTATTCCTCTATGTTCCATTCCTATCCTGGGGTCAGTTTCCAAATCCAGTAACAGTTACTTCCAGTAACAATCGATGGTGCTGCTTGAGGTATAATGAATGTTTTCTGGCTTCACTGAAATAACACTAGAACACCTATGGACTCAGAGACAACTTAGTAAAAGGAAAATATGAAATTTATATTGCTTATACATACATTATACATGAGTACATTGAGATCAAATTTTGTAAGTTCTCTGTTAATAAAGGTGATTTTTAAATGGGAAGGTTTTCAGAACATTCTTTTTGTGAGTGTATGTGCTGTTCATTGTTTCCCAAGTGTACATGAGCTAACAGTAAGGAAACAATAGCAATAATAGGAGAAAGAGAAGTTCTGTGTTTAAGTATAAGGGTTCAATACAATATAGAAGACTACAAATAAGGCAACATTGAAACAATAAAGCCAAGTCCAGTATGTAGATTTATCGGAGTGTTATACAGAAAGCAAGACTCCTACATGGAACATGAAGTATGAGGCCAATCCCATTGTAAATCATGTTTGGTAATCATGCAACTTTGTAGAAAGTAGAATGGAAGAATGATTATGTTTTCAATGCAAGTCAAATATAACAACATGGAATTAACTGGAAAAAATGTCCATCTTGTGAGAGCAGGGATTATGCTAGCAATGAACTGGTGGCTAAGATCACATTTCTTTTTTTCTTTACACACATGCACACACACATATATTTGTTGGCGGTGGTCTTGGCACTTGAACTGTGGGTCTGCGAGCTGTCTCTCTTCTATTCAGTTCAAGGCTAATGCTCTACAACTTGATCCACAGTGCCATTTCCAGTTTTCTTTCAGTTAATTTGAGAAAAGAGGCTCTGGGACTATCCTACCTGGGCTGGCTTTGAACCTCAATCCTCATATCTCAACATTACCCACCTTACGATCACATTCCTAACAGTGTACACTCAGGGTATGTAATGTGTGGGTTCAACTATCTTTATAAGAATTCTTGAGTTAGGGGCTGGGAAGGTGGCTCAGTGGTAGAGCTCTTGCCTTGACTGCATGAGGCCCTGGGTTCAATTCCTCAGCACCACTTAAGCAAAAAAGAAAAATGCTGAAATTGGCAATGTGACTCAAGTGGTAGAGGGCTAGCCGTGATCTGAAGAGCTGAGGAACAGAGCCCAGGCCCAGAGTTCAGGCCCCATGACTGGACCTCCCACCAAAACAAACAAAAATAATTCTTGAGTTAAAAATCTGGGCTACAGCTTAGACATTACCCTCAAAAAATGTTTGTAGTTTAAAATTTGATAGTCCTGGAGAAATAAAACCTAAGAATGTAAAGGAGTCTTAGAAGTTCAGTTTGCATCCAGCCAGGGCAGAACACTCTTTGCAACTGTATATAAAATTAAGCAGTCAAAAGCTGGATTGGAAGAATGGCTCAGGTGATGGAATACCAGTCATGAGCTGAATAAGAGCTTGAGGCTTTTGCATGCATACATGCAAGCATACACATAGACAAAGAAGCACTTATATATGCACACACAAATACACAAATGAAACAACTCTCAGAATGTGTAGAAAAGTTAGAAAACAATAAATGTATGTCCTGAACAAGACTAGAATCAAGTGATAATTTTTAATATTAGAAGTCCTCAAATGAACTTCCTTCAATGAAGTTTGAGAATATTTCATTGGTAGGGATCAGAGATAGTAAGAGAGTCAATAATCATTATTAAAGGGATCAGATCCATGGTGGAATGAATCAGAGATCCCGCAGGTGCATCTGAAAATATTCATATCCTGTGTCAAATATTAGAACATCCTTGAAAATAGAAAACAGTCTAAGCAGTCACTCTGGTGTATAATATCACTGGAGAAGTTCAGAATTGGTAGTCTGTATCTAGATTAAATAAACCAAGAAACTATGGCAGGGCAATGTGATACAAGCTTAGAATTCTAGCACTGAGATTAAGACAGGAGATTAGATAATGGAATTACATAGTGATATGTTCCCTGGACCAGGTAATTTTGTCTTAATAAAACAAAACAAACAAGAAAGGAATACATAGTTGGACGTTTGGGCTAATTTTGTCATTATGTTTTGAGAAGTCAAATTTCCTGTTGAAATGCAACTCATACTTAATCCTCACTTGTGTTTTAAATTCTCTCTTCATTACAGAACATTCCTAGATGTTAAATGACTTATGATTCCCATCCAAAATTTGATAAATAAGTTATCATCATTCTGTTGTATCCCAAAGAAATGATGCAGGATTACAAAAGATTAGGCCTGGAAAAATAGCAAAGTTCGTCTAATATAGGATTTTGAAGATCTGGCTAAATTAGAATTTAGATTTAAAATAATTTGTTTTTGCTTGAAATTTTATATTCTATAGGATTCTACGAAATTCTTTTTAAGTAGAGAGTTAATGACAAATTCACAAATGATTTTGCATTCTATTTCCCTAGAATATTCTTTCAAGAGAGTTATAATTAGAACTTAATGTGAATGTTGTAGACAGAGTTGCCAAAAAATTGATGATATTAATTTATAAATTGAGAATAAGAGCAATTTTTGGAATCTTTGGTATAACATGGTATGAAGAGAATAACCGTGTGACATCTTCTTTCTTCTACCTGTATGTAACACAGGAAGCAATTTCCTTAATTATTTGCTACTGTATACACTGAGAAAAATGTTAGGTTTGGATTTGTTTTTGTTTTATTGGTTTGTCCTAGGGCTTGAACTCTGGGCCTGGACACTGTCTCTGAGCTTGTTTATGCTCAAGACTCGTGCCCTACCACTTCAACCTCAGTGCCACTTGCATCTGGCTTTTGCTGAGATGTTTATTAGAGATAAGAATCTAGGGAATCTTTCTGCCTGGGTGTGCTTTCAACTGTAATCTTCCAATCTTAGCATCCAGAATTTAGAAGATAGTTTAAAAAGTATAAATATAAATAATATTTACAAGTGTTCCGATCTCAAGAATCCCAGTGGCGGGGTGGGGGGTGGGATGATGCAACCCAGTTTATTATGGTATTCTTTCCAGAACATGTATGTCATCACATTAGTAGAGTTCTATTTTTTCACAATAGAGATAAGCTATTCATGATGTGAATGAAGGGAAGTTTGAGGTGCACCCTAAAAGTTGGAAACTGTTGGGCTAGGATGACTCTATATCATAAATATTGGGATTGATGGTCATAAAAAACTAGCTTATTGAGATAAACAATTGCTTACTCTTGAAGAATTAATTATTACCAATGCTACATAGTTTTATCCTCTACCAGAATGTGGTTTTTTTTCTGTTGAACCTCAATCTGTAACATCCCTTTGGAAAATGCATCTATTGCAGAATTACATAACATGCAAGCCGGTACTTTTTTGAATCTCTCAGGTATGGAATCTTCTGAATTTGAAAATGAGTAGTTACTAGTCATTGGAATGTTGAAGAACACATACATTCTGTCTTCTTAACAACTTATTTACTTTTAAAAGTTATAAATTTCCATAGAATTAAACTGTTTTCCCTTTTAGTATGAGAATGGACTATATTTATTCTTTTTTCAAAATATTGGTAAGTATAATGTGAAAATATTGTCTAGTCGGATAGCATTCAATTTGATGGTCCTCTGATTAAAAATGGATAATTAATTCAAATTAGACGCCAAACAGTATTGTTTTTTTTGACTAATCTGTAGTCAACAAGAAAGTTTAAAAATGCCTTAGAATGTGTTCCTAACCACCAGTTTTATAAATGGCTTTGTACAGTGGTTTGTGATTACTTTATTTTACATGGGATAATATTTTCTACTACTATAAGTTTTGGCAAAAGAAGAAAACTAAAAATTTACTACTGTAGAGGAATATGATAGAAATAGAAGACAGTTTTATGTTTGTCAAATCTGATGAGTACCCATATTCAAGACTTAAAATCATATTTCTTACTATGCTAGACAGATAGGGAAAACATAAAACACCATATGATAAGGCAACAATTCATGACTTTTTAAAATGTACTTATTATGTGATTAAATTTACTTTATTAGCTAATATTTTGGTTTGAAATATGGGAGGCTGATCTAGTTAACAAATTTTCGAAGGCACCTACTGAAAAGCACAAATGGAGGAGGGTACTATTTCTACACATTAATGAATGGTTGAACCTGTTTGGCATTAGTGCAGAGTAAATAAATCAACTCTATTGTAACTTGCTCCTTACACATGAAAAACCTGTAACATCACTAAATATCATCTACTTGTAAAGTGTTATTTTGGCAAATGTGATTTTAAAAAGTTTATTTGAAAAGGAATATACTTTCAGGAGATTCAATGTAGGTTATCATTTGCTTGAGAATGACAACATTTTTATACTACAGAACCAAGTTTTACTGAAGTACCAGTGTTTTGAAGCACTAAGGATCTTCTCAATTAATGTTTTCCTGAATTATATTTGACCTCTATGTCAAGTATTCCTAGCATTGGTAGACAATTATGAATCTATCGTTCCAGGAACTATTTTTTGGCCTGATGATGTTGGACTGAAATCATTTATTAATCATTAGGAGAGGGGTATTACAAATAATCTTGTGACATTTGTGATCTTTTTCACTCATATTGGATGGTCATCTGAAAATTGAAAGTTTGAATTACTGTACTTTCACATTTTGTGATTTCATCTTGCATTTTAGGTTGCCTTGCATTTCCCAAATTGCTTACTGCTAATTCCTGCATTTCAAGGAATTGGGGCCCTGAAATATAGGAAATGAGAAATTGAGATGGGTCTTCAATTACTTTCTGCTGGCATGTTGCATGGGCCTAGGTGAGAACTCTTGCCCTAGTTATGTGATGATGCGGATAACTGGGACCTGGGATCCTAGGACCCATGGATCCTGTAGAAGAATAATAGCTTTTATATATCATATCAATAAAATTTGAGTATAATCAGTAGGAATGCTTCAGAAATATGGAGAAAAACAGTTTGGGACAAGCGAGTTAAAACAATAAACATCAGCAGAGTAAAATCCCTTATAGATTAGAGGAAAACAACATTGTTTTTGTTTTTTTTTTACCATGTGAATTCAGAAACCAAGAACACTTAGAAGGTATCACAAGTTTATACCGAAAACATTGCATTGATACTTTTTATATTCTAATATATATTCTAATCCTGATTATTTATATTCCAATCTATTTATTGGAATAAATATCAATTAATTTGTCAAATTATAATTAATTCTAGTAAAATTCACTGTGTGAAATATAAAATCAGCATATATAAATATAAAATATATAATTATATATAATATATGAAAATGTTTTGCATTGTTCTGTTGTGGTTATGGTATCAAAGGCAACTGTTTGAAAGTATTATTCCATTACCTCTACCTCAGTGTTTGGTAGAATTAGAACTAAAGCATTACCATTCGGAGATGTACAGCCTAGAGACAAGAAGAAACACTGTGATTAAAACATTACCAAATTAAGGCCTAATAACAAGAAGAAACATATGGACTTCTCCTGGCACTATGGAATATATTTGGTGATAGAAAATCAGTGGTGTAAGTTTCTGCCTGGTTGGATGGTAGACAGGCCAGGGCATTAGGGAATCATGCATATGAATAATTTTTCACCTTCTAGGCTTTAGCTACTTTTGAAATAGTAGGGTGTAATAAACAATTATATTTTGAAAAAAGACCTTCTAGTCTGAACATTTCTGTCTGAACTGTTCGTCTCTCTATGATCCCTTGTAACTAAGATTAGTTTTGCTCCAGTAAGACAATCTATGCTATCAGGGTAAGATATTCTGGTTGGTCTGTTCCTACATGGAGCAAGGGTAAAGGGTCAGGGAGACATTTGTGCCAGTAAGCCTTTATTTGGGAAATTTTATGCTACTGAAGTTTAGAAGTAGCTCTTAAGTAAGGCTTACTTTGAATGCATTAGCTCCACAAAGCTCAATCAGTTGATAAACAAGTATTTGAAAAGCCATCACCTTTGGACCTAGCTATAAAGGCTTCAAAGTATGATCAAATTTCAAATGAAAAAGACTTAAAATAATCATTGACAAAAATTACAAATGTGAGCAATCGAAGAAAAAATATGTTTTTTCCACCATACACAGAATTTTACAGAAATAATATGAATAGAAATTTTGGGAACAATAAGGTTTCCTTGTTACAAATAGGCAACCAAGGATATATGCCTGTCTTAAGATTGCATTATTAACTATTTAAATTTACAGGATACTACATGCTTCAGCAGCACGTCTACCCAAATTACAATACAGAGTTTTACATGGTTCTTGTACAAGGATGATATGAAAATTTGTGAAGTATTCCATATTTTTCATTCTTCAGATGCAAGAAATTAAACAGTAATTTAAAAATTGAGTACAAATATACAAGTGTAATAATACATGTAATTAATAGAAATAAATGTTAGTTTGACATCAATGTATTCAATCTTCACCTTTTTAGAAAGGCCTTTACATAGCATAACTTTTATAAAACTTTGAAATATGATAACATTGTCATTTTATCCCAAAGAAATAAAATTCTATAAGGACCTAGGAATTAAAGGAATCTTAAACTGTTTCTATATGGAATGCAATCTGAAAGGTCACATTTATTAATTAATTTATTATTATTGTAAAACAATGTTGAATTCAAAGTATTGTATCTAGGAGAGAATGAAATAGATTATGGACATTATACAAACAGAATACTAAATATTTTAAAATACACTGTTTCAGAAAAGCACCAGAATTATCTTTAGTTTCTGTACTACTCATTTCAACAGATAACTTAAAATTATTTCTGATTAAAAAATCACAAAAATCATTATAGGTGTATAAAAACAACTCAAATATATTTTTATATCAAAGTCAGGCAGTTCACTTGGAAGAATACCATGGAATCCATGAATTTTTAAAGTAAATATTGCTGCTGTATTGTAAAAATATTTTGTATGGACACCTAGGATGGACTGGCAATTTTGAAATTTAAGAAACTTACCCAAACCATTAGGATTTAGGAGAACAATTTCTACAGCCTTCTACAACTTCAAAGAGGTAGTGATACATAATTATTATTTTGGCAATATCAAATGCAGTTTCTTCCAAGTTGTGCTTCAGACCTGGTTTTATATAATGGTTCAACAGAAGGAGATCTAGCATAACTTTGCTATTTCTATTCTCAGCAGAAAGATGCAAGGGGCTCAAGAAGCCTTTAGTTTGGTCATTTGTATCAGCATCATGATGAAATAAAGAAGCCACTCTGGTATTATTCCATGTATAAGTACTGTGCAGGGTTGTCCAGACATTCACGATTATTGCATGAATATCTACCTTGAGCCACCAACTCATGGACAATATCTAAGTGCCCACTGTAGGCTTCTCGATGAAGAGGGGTATATTCATCGTTATCCCTAGCATTCACATGAGTGGCCTTTTTGGAAAGTAGTCTCTACACTGTAGTAAGGCGATTATTTTCGGCAGACCAAAGAAGAAATTTACATGAATCCTTCTCCATTTTTCTTTTGCAATTGATACCATTTCTTACTTTTTCATCTTGTTCCTCATCTTCATCAGAATTGCCTAGCCAGAGATTTTGAGTGCCAGTGAGAATGAGGTGTCCATGTATTTCTCCAATAGTTCACATTGGATGAACTGGTCAGAAAAATCCAGTAAATTTTCTGCATCTGTTTTTTTCACTATTATTTATTTTCTCCTTTTTAATTTTTACTATTCTAAATTATTCTAACTGGAAAGTAGGGAATTGGTAGAGAGCAGAGGAAAGATTTTCCTCCGTATTCAAAGGTACAGACTGAAAATGAGGACCAGTGGTGTCTTCATGTACAGCTTATTCTAGGAATGAGAAAATAGGAAATAATGCCTTCTATATAAATGAATTGGGAAATGGCAGAGCAGAAAGTGAAATGATGCAACCAAAAATATAAAAGCAAAATAAATTAGGATAATTATGGAACAATCATATTACCTATGAGAACCATGAAAGGGAGAGAGGAAGAGAGAGACAGATGTAAAATGATCTAGCTAACTACAAAATCCATCCCTCTGATCAATTTATAAAGAAAATAATTAAATTTTTTAAAAGAGATGGAAATAGAATTTAAGATCAGATGTCTCCATTGTTTTTAATTATATTTTTATTATCTTAAATACTTGGAAAATGGAATTTCCATTCAACAAATCAGTATTTTTTTAAGTATAATGGATCTTTATATAACTTTTCCACACCCTTCCAAACCTCACCCCACTTTAATTTTTTCTAGTTTCATACTATCTGCATTGAATATTATACCTTCACTCTCTTCCTCCATAACTCTCTTTATTCCTTCCTTTTGACTTCCCCTCACATCTTCCAAGTGATAGTTTCCTGATATATATTTTGTTGGATTAAAACTTCAATTTTATAAGAAATTACACCTTTGAAATACTCCTCTGCAAATAGCACGCTTTGGTTAATATATTTGTGTAAACCTGTATAAAGTTCTAGCTTCCAAATATGAGACAAAACATGGGTCCTTTGTGCATCTGGCTTAGTTCACTTAGTGACTTAGTTCACTTAATATATTTTTAGATCTATCCATTTCGTTGCAAATAATGTAACAGTCTTCAGAATGGATGGGTGCAATCAATTGTGTATATGTGCCAAAATTTTCTAACCATCACTCGGCCAAAGGGTATCTGGGTTGTTTCTGTAACTTGGCTATGGTGAATAATGCAGCAGTGAACATGGTTGTGAAAGTGATTTTATTGTAATCTTTTGGTAGAATTCATCACTACCTTTATGGGAGCAATCCTCTAGCCAGTTTTCCAGAATAAGAACATCCCTCCCTTCATCTTCATCACAATGTATTGCAAGTCCTCAAAAACATACTTCCCCCTACAGGTCTAAATAAGCTAAAACCACATTGTTCCCATATTTTTTCAATACATTATTTCATAATTGTACATATAATTTAGTGAGAACCATCTATGTACTTTCCTAATGTGGGAATGAGGGACATCACAGAGTAAAAGTAAGAAGTATGCAATTGAATTAGCTATTATCACATTTAATATAATTTTCAGCTCCAATTCATAGCCTCACATAATATTATTTTAATCTTTATTTGATTACTTCATCTAACCTGTAAATTATAACAGGTGAGTTAAAAGCAAAGGCAAAAATTGTGGTTTGATTTTGACACTCATGTGTGAGGTTGCACAACATGGGCAAACAGATGGATTGGAATTAATAGCTCTTATCTATTTTGTTAACGTACAGATAATTTTCCCAAACTGATTTTTGCAATTCGTATTCCATTCAACAACAAGAAACATGTGGTCATTTCCTTTGTTTTGCTCCTTATTAACTTTTGTCTCCATTTTATTTTATAATGGATGATTTCATAAACCTACTGTAGATACAAAAATATGTTAAGATATTTCTATCTGTATGCATTGTTATATACATACACACATATATTACACAGGTTATAATGATAATGAATAACTTCAGTAACTGTACAGTTTACTAAATTATTAAAACTATCGACGGCTCATGCCTGGCATCCTGGTTACTCGGGAGGCTGAGATCTGATGATCATGGTTTGAAGTCATCCTGGGCAGTAATGTCCAGGAGCCTCTTATCACCAAACAATCAACAGAAAATCAGAATTGGAACTGTGGCTCAAAGTAGTAGAGTGGTAGCCTTGAGAGAAAATTTTCAGGGACATCATCAAGGCTCTTAGTTCAAGAAGTACAAACTACCCAAATAAAATCTATTTAATTTACACCTGTGTAAGTAAAGTATGTCCATCACCCAAATGTACAACCATGCTCATTTGCCAGGTAACTGTTTTTTCTGAAGTACCAGAAAATATTTTCACTTAAGTTGAAAGCATTGCACCATGGGTTCATTCTATCTCGCTCATGCATTTTCCACTCAAATATTCAAATCTTACAATTATTCCAATTATTTAAAATCATAGTTTTTTACTTTAATGCCCATAATATTAGAGTTTGAATTGAGTGTCTTGTGCCCCATAAGTGGGTGTTCTTACCACTTTGTCATGTCTCCAGCCCTAAATTATCTTGATTATTCTTCAGATACTTGTATATGATCTTGAGCTCAGTCCACATTATGTTATTCTTCCTGGAATTTAGAATATCAGGTGCATGGCATTGTGTACACATCTTTGTCCAGTCTGGGCTTTAACCTCTATCCTCACAAGAGTAGACTCCCATGTAGTCAGGATTTTCATAAGCTTGTCATACCTGATTTTTTTAAGTCTTTGCATTTCCTGCAGGTTCTTCAGTACTTAATTAATTTGTTTTCTTGGGTTGTTTTGTTTCATTTGAATGTATGTGTCGAGTTGTTCCTCACTTTTCCTTTTGTTTCTTTCAATCAAGTTCATTCCTAAAGTTCTGAGAAACCAATTCTTCTTTTTCACGATAGTCAAGGTGAACATGATTCATTCCAAAGCAATTTCAGTAATATTTAAACACCTTCATATCTATGAATGGTATATAAATGATAAGTGCTGCAAAGGGTCTTTTTATTTGCACAGCAGTCTTTGTCATACACAGACAGATCATGAAATATAAGAAGATATTAAAACTACAGATGCTAGCAAGGAGAAGAAAACCTATTATTAATTGTTTGAAAGAGGCTTCCCGTCTAGTGAAAGAAATACGTGGCTTGATGCAGGATTTCACAAAATTATATTGGTTGGACCAAGCTAAACAATCATCTAATTCTACAGAATTGAGGGAGATAAATCGAACTTCTGAATAATTTACATTTGGTTCAAATAAAAGCATGCTTCCAAAAAGAGAGTTCACTTTAGAGAAACATGATGAGTTGTATGTAAGTAGGTGCTTAGCTGATTTTGTTAATTTGTAAACTAATACAGGGAAATAGATTACAACACCGTAAAAAAAGAACTTTGCATTGAAATACTCATTTGTGTGTGTGTGTGTGTGTGTGTGTGTGTGTACACATGCACGCGTATACATGCACGTGCATTTGCAAGTGCTCATTCATTCATTCATCATTCCTGAGGCTTGAAAGTGACTGGGCACTCTCCCTAATCTTCTGTGACCAAGGATAGTGGTTTACCACTAGAGCCATTGTTCCACTTCTGTTTTTTTTTTTTTTTGGAGATAATCACATTTATTTTCATGATTGGACTGGCTTTGAATAGTGGTCTTCATATCTCAGCCTCCTGAGTAGCTAGCTAAGCTTATTCAGCCTCTAAGTAGCTAGTTAAAATTGGGCCTGTCCTTTATGTTTCACTGATCTTTTATTCTTGTCCTGAGGTTTTCACATGACTAAGTCATATATATGTGTAGTTGCTTTAAAAAAAAATAGTCTTACTGCGTGGCACCAGGGGCTCCCATCTGAACTCTTAATTATTGAGGAGGCTTGAGAACAGAACCCAGGCCAAAAGTTTAGTGGACTTCCTTCTCTATTTATTGCTGGGTGCATTGGATTATTTCCACCATCCTGCACTATCTACAGAATAAAATTGGAAGGACTACAGAATCCAGGCCAACCAAGGTAGGAATCTAGACAAGTTGGTGTGCAACTCTTATGCCATTGATAATGGGAAGGCTAAAAAGACAGATCAGGAGAATGTTCTTGTGGAAAGGGAACCCTTATCCTAAAATTAACCACTGATATGACACCAATTTAACAAAAATAATACCCCAAGTTGAACACAATTTCCAACAACCAAAATAGGTATAAACATTAACATCCAAAACTTAGTAGAATCTGCTCTTTGTTCTAATATCAGCTTCATCCCAGTTTCATATGATGTGACAGAATAGTTTCTTCATTAAACTTACTATATATTTTAAAAGACCTAGAAAATTCCTTCTCACTTATAAAGTGCAAACGAATGGCAAATTGCCTCATTTCTTACATATTTGATTACCACTATAAATTCATCTTTTGATTATTATTAATAGTAATATATTCTGATTTATTACTTTACTTTGTAACATTTTTAAACTTTTGGCTTCTCTGCTGAAGTTGAAGTATTTAAATAGTATCATCAAATTATATTACTTGGGTAATTAGGGAAGTTTTCTAAAAAGTTTTTAACCAATGGCTTCTAGTAATTCTGGTGGGGTTTTTTTGTTTTTGTTTTTTTTGGGGGGGGGGTCCAGTCGTGGAACCTGAACTCTGGGACTTCGCCCTGTCCCTCAAGGCTAGCTCAAGGCTAGCATTTGACCACTTGAGCCACAGCGGCACTTCCAGCTTTTTTTCTGTTTATGTGATGCTGAGGAATCAAACCCAGGGCCTCAAGCATGCAAGGCAAGCACACAACCACTGAGCCAACTTCCTAGCTCCCTACGAATTCTTAATTGGTATATTGATTAGTTCATTTTTAATTTCAATTTAATTCTACTGTAAAGGTAATGTAGAGAGGGGATACAGTAACATAAGTAAGATAATGAGTACATTTATGATGGAAGGAACATTGTTATCTCTTCCATTGAATTTTTGCACACTCAAAAAAAACTACTGATGTTTTTCCTGTCGCTATTGACCAATGGGTATATTTCTTTCTTTGTTCATGCATTTTTTATTAAAAAATTGATATACAAAGGGTTTACAGTTAATTAAGTCAACTAAAGAGAACACTTCATTTTATTTTCTAAATTTCAAATTTTGAACTTATTTTGTTTGGTTTCTTTAGGGTAATTCTTTTTTCAGAGTTGGAGGATTTGTTAATTTAGTTTTGTATAATATTAACACATGTAAATTATTCAGATATATATTTTGCTTTCAAAATAGTTAACATGTGAATATGTAAAAATTATTTTCTTAAATTTTATATGGTTTGTGAATTTAAATAAATGTGTTTTCTTATAGTTCTAAACATATTTGTCCATGTAACAAATACTGTATTTTCAAGAAGCACATACTTTATTTAAAAAGGCTTTATTACCTGGTCACATTTTGGAAATATTTGTACGAGAATTAAAAAAAAATGTTTGAGCTAGGCATAGTGATTTGTGGTTTTCATTTTCTAACTATTGTGGGAAGTGTAAATAGGGTTTGTAATTCGGAGAGACTGAGAAATTATGAGACCTTATCATAAAATTTCCAGAGTGAAATGATTAGAGATATAGCCATCCCTAGCAAGATATAGAGCACCTGGTTATCATATTCTAAATCTTGAGTTAAAACACTAGTAACATCAATCTTTTGTCAAAATAAAAGGACACATATTTCAAAATGTTTATTACTTAAAACTTTTTTTTTTTTTACAAATTTCTCATTTCTTTTATTTCTTAATTTTCAATTTACTTAATATATAAGAATCCACTCCCAAATTACTCAAGCTAATTCAAAACTTTGGCAAATTACCAGGGTATAAAATTAACCCCCCAAAATCAATGGCTTTTCTGTATCCCAACAATGAGAAAAGTGTGGCTGAAATTAGGAAAGCAACTCCATTTGTGATAGCCCGACAAAAACTAAAATACCTAGGAATTACCTTAACCAAAGAAGTGAAGGACCTCTATGATGAAAACTTTAAAAACTTGAAAAAGGAAATCAAAACAGAACTTAGAAAGTTGCAAAAACTTCCATGCTCCTGGATTGGAAAGATTAACATCGTGAAAATGGCAATACTTCCCAAAGTTATCTACAAATTCAATGTGATACGTATCAAAATTCCAACCTCATTCTTCAAGGAAATAGAAGAGGCAATCAAAAAATTCATATGGAACAATAAAAGACCCCGAATAGCAAAAACGCTCTGCAACGGAAAGAACACACCTGGAGGAATAACAATACCAAATTTCAAACACTACTATAAAGACATAGAAATAAAAACAGTTCTTTACTGGCACAAGAACAGACCTCAGGACCAATGGAATAGCATTGAAAACCTAGTAATGAAACTTCAGACCTATAGCCATCTAATCTTAAATAAGGGAGCTTATAAAATAGAATGGAAGAAAGAGAGCCTCTTCAGTAAATGTTGCTGGAAAAAATAGGTTAAGTACTTGTAGAAAACTAAAGCTAGATCCATATATATCACCTTGAAGCAGAATCAACTCCAAATGGATCAAAGACATGGAGTCAAAGCAGACACTCTGAAAACATTACAGGATGGAATAGGAGAAACTCTAGGTCTCCTTGGCGCAGGCCAAAATTTTCTTAATAGAGACCCGGAAACACAACAAATCAAAGGAAGGTTGGACAAATGAGATTGCATGAAGTTGCAGAGCTTCTGCATGGCAAAGGAAGTAGCTAGCAAGATCAATAGAAAGCCCACGGATTGGGAGAAGATCTTCAATATCCATAAAACGGACAAGGGTCTCATATCTAAAATATACTTGGAACTCAAAAAATTAAACCCCCAACAACAAATCCTCAAACAAATAACTGCCCAATAATGAAGTGGGCTAAAGACTTAAAGAGAAACTTCTCTGAAGAAGAAAGAATGATGGCCAATAGACACATAAAGAAATGCTCAACCTCCCTAGCCATAAAAGAAATGCAAATCAAAACAACACTGAGATAACACCTCACCCCAGTTAGAATGGCAGACATCAAGAACTCTAATAACAACAGATGCTGGAGGGGATGTGGACAGAAGAGAACCTTACTTCATTGGTGGTGGGAGTGTAAACTTGTTCAACCACTTTGGAAATTAATATGGAGGTTCCTCAAAAGACTTCACATAGAGCTCCCCTATGACCCAGCAATCCCACTTTTGGGCATTTACCCAAATATTTACAAACAAGACCACACTAAAGCTACCAGCACAACTATTTTACTGTAGCATTATTTACCATTGCTAAGATATGAAACCAACGCAGTTGCCCCTCAGTACATGAATGGATCAAGAAAATGTGGTATATATAAACAACGAAATTCTATGCCTCCATCAGAAAGAATGATATTGCCCCATTTGTTAGGAAATGGAAAGACTTGGAAAAAATTATATTATGTGAAGTAAGCCAAGCCCAAAAAACATAGGTTCCATTGTTTCCCTTATTTGCAATATCTCATATATATATGAGTCAAGCAGAAAAGGTCAGGTAAGGTGATGTTAGGAAAATGAACCCTTAGATATGTATTTAATTACTTTTTCTCTCATGCATTGCTTTCTAACGCATTTATAAGATTATTTCTTTGTTTCTTTGTATGTCCCTCCCCCACAGTGTAACCCCTGCTTTCACTGTATTTGATGTCCGTATAATTTGTGTGTGTGTGTGTGGGGGGAAACAAGTGGTTTAAATAAGGATACAGGTGGACCCATTGCAACAATGAGAAGTACAAGTTGTCATGTCGAAAACGAACTTTACAACTTTGGTGCAGCTGGGCTGGGGGAGGCTGGGAAGGGATGTGAAGGTAAAACAAAGGAGGAAGCTACAATGCTTGATAAGAAATGTACTCATTATCTTGCCCATGAAATTGTAGCCCTTCTTTACAATATGTTCACAATAAAAATAAAAATTAAAAAAAAAAGAATCCAAGAATCTTGTGACTATTTTATTTCTACTAAACTTTTAAATAGTATGAGCAATATTATGATTTCATATTTTAAAATACTTTTACTATTTGTGGTAATTTCCTCTGTTTAATATGATAATAACAAATGTGTGTATGTGGTGTGTGTGTGTGTGTGTTTATTTGTTATTTTGTGTGTGTGCTTTGGGTGTACTTTGTAATGCTTGGGAGATCACACAATTGCTTCACATATGTTAGGCCAATGTTTTACCTCTGAGCTATACTATCTAGTTATAATACAAATTGTATTTTAAATTATGACTTTGATTTTTTGGGGGGGTCCGGTCATGGGGCCTGAACTCTGGGCCTGGGCACTGTCCCTCAGCTCTTCAGCTCAAGGCTAGCGCTCTACCACTTGAGCCACAGCGCCACTTCCGGCTTTTTTTCTTTTTACTTATGTGGTGCTGAGAATCGAACCCAGGGTCTCAGGCATGCAAGGCAAGTGCTCTACCACTGAGCCACCTTCCCATCCCCGAATTTCAAATTTTCATACCTAGTATGGTTTTTCAAAATTATGTATGATAAAATGTGATCCATCTTCTATCCACGTTAGCAATTGTTATTGTTATTCTTTCTCTTATTTATTTGGAAATTAATTAGATTCCTAGTACAGCTTCTTTACATTGTAACAGCTCTATACAATGCTTTATTTTCTATTTTATTTTTCCCATGTTATCTGACTTTCAGTCCAATCTATCAGGTGGATTAAAAAGAAACTAGATTCAGGACACTTTATTTTTCTCCTTCTCTTCTCTGAAGTCTTTCTGTTTTTTGAAACAATACCAATGACATACAGCTCCTCTGTGGTCCACCATTCTTCTCCCTCTCACTCTCTTCTGCAGTGAAGCTCAAGTAGTTATCATTCAGCTTTATTATGCTGTACTGCTATCTAAATCTTAACTCATTCCTAAATGAGACTGCATTGAGCAGTCTCTAAGACTTTTTCTATATATAATATCAGGGGTTTGTATTTTCACAAGGTGTGAAATATGAATGACTATCAAATACTTAGTTATCTCTGTAGAACATTGGTCCACCTGCTCAATAATCTCATATGTAAATTCAAGGAATACAGGTCAGTCAGAGAAATCTTGTAAAATGGTGTAGCTTGAGCCTTCATACTAGTTTTGAATAGTATTACCATGTTTAGTAGTGAAGACAACATAGTTCTACTATAAGAACAGACACATAGAAGAAGGTAACAGATATTTCAAAAATAAATTCTTAGTTTTATGATCCACAGATTTTGAAAAGGATGCTATGACTTTATGAAATAAAAACAGAAACTTAAATGGTTGTATTGGCACTATTGCCTCTCTAGATTTAAAGAATGATCTTAGACTACTACCTCAATCCATTGTTTGTTTGTATGTCTGCTGGTCATGGGGTTTGAACTCTGGGCTTGGGCGCTGTCCATGTGCTCTTCAGCTCAAGGTGAGCACTCTACCACTTGAGCAACAGCAAAAACTTCCAGTTTTCTAGTGGTTTATTGGAGATAACAGTCTCATGGCCTTTCTTGCCAAGGCTGCCTTTAAACCACGATCCTCAGATCTCAGCCTCCTGAGTAGCTAGGATTACAGGCATGAGCCACCGGTACATGGCCTACCTCAAACCTTATAAAGAATGATTATCAAACTAAATGTGAATTGTAAAAACCTATAAAAATTAAATGTAAAAATTCATGACATTGATCAGTAAAGGTTTCTAAAAATTTGACATGGAAAACATTAGGGGATAAAGAAAAGAAAGAAGTGGATTATATCAAGTGATAACGTTTCATAAATCAAGGGACAGTCTAACAGAAATGAAAACATATCCAACAGAGGGCACAGATTTGTTAATGCTACAATGTTAATGCTACAGTGATTCTGAAACTTTATTTTTCTATCTTCTAATTCTATATAAATTTTTTCCTGAATATTTCTTTAAATAACATATGTAATTTAATAGTCAATAGGAGGAACATATGAAATAAGCTCCTCTTTAGTGTCTAAGAAATAATAAAAAGAAAACTCACTAGTATGACCATAATATAAAAAGAGGACCCAAAATATAGTAATGCATTTGTGGATAAATTGATATACTTCTCATAGTGATCGATATGTTTAATAATGCAATCATTTTAGCAAACAAGTTTTCAAGTCTTCATAAGGTGAAAGAATTGTACAGGATCCAGGTATTACACTTCTATGAATGTATTAAACAGAAGTAAAAAACTTTTTTTTTTAAATTGTATTTTATTTTATTTGAGAACATACTGTACAGAGGGGCTACAATTACATGGGCAGGATAATGTAAAAAACTTTTTTGGACAGAGAATGTAGTTAATTGACAGTGAACTTGAATAGTATGTGTGAGACCCTGGAAATGATCCCCAAAAACAAATTTTGAAAAGACACACTATAGAGAATGTATGCTGGGCAAATTCCAGTAACTGAATTTTATATCTATTTTAATGTCTGTTCTAAAATTTACAGCATTTCTATTTGAAGAAATGCAAGTTTGTGAAAATTAGGCTTTTAAAACCTATGAAGGTACAATTCACTTCCAAAGCACTAAAATGTATACAATAAAAGGAGATATTGTATTGTAAGTGAATTGCATGTCATTAAAAAAACTATTGTTAAAACTTCTTCACACAAACTGCAGAATTGCTAAAAAGATATTTTTGGTAAACTGCTGCATTTAAAACAAAGATGTGATTTCTGTTTATTTTGAGGGTATTTTGTCCGTTTGAGTTTATACAGAGATAACTCAATCCAAAAGTATATGTGATAAGTAATTTTTATTATTTTTTTTTTATTGTGAAAAAAACTGTACAGAGGGGTTACAATTACATGGGCAAGATAATGAGTACATTTCTTATCAAGCATTGTAGCCTCCTCCTTTGTTTGCCCTTCCCATCCCTTCCCATCCTCCCCTGCCGCCCCACCCAATCCTCCCTGCTACCCCCCCCCCCACTGTTGTAAAGTTCATTTTTCGACTTGTACTTCTCACTGTTGCAATGGGTTCATCTGTATCCCTATTTTTCCCCCATGGTTTCCCTTATTTGCAATATCTAGTATATGTCTGAGTCAAGCAGAAAAGGTCAGATAAGGTGATGTTAGGGAAATGAACCCTAAGATATGTATTCAAATGCATTTTTTGTTTCATGCGATTGTTTCTAACACATTTATAAGATTATTTCTTTGTTCCTTTGTATGTCCCTCCACCACATTATAACCCCTGCTTTCACTGTATTTGATGTCGGTATAATTTGTGGAGGGGAAGGGAAAAAATTTCTAAGTAATTGAGAAACTTTTCTGGAAGAAACTTTAGCAAATGACAGTAGACACAAATCTATGCATCTGCATTTTATGAAAGTCATATGTTACTTGTACAATCCAATTGCTTATCTCTACCTTGCTAGGAAAAACGTATTCTCAAGATAAGAGCCAAAAGCAATGAAAAGAACAAAATACACAATCATCTTGATTTATTGGTGATAGTAACAAATGAAATAAAGCAATTCCACTTAAGGGAATCCAATATTACTGTATGTGAAGATGTTCCTGAATACCAATATCCATTAAATTTTTGGAATTTTAATTTCTACAAACATATGAAAACTAGAACAAGAAAACAAATATAGACTTAGAGTGAACCAACCTTGAAATCATTTTCTTAATTGTTTTGAAATCACAAAAGAATTGATACTCCTTTGCTTTGGAAATCATTTAAAAATATTTATCACTTATGATAAGTCAAATACCAAGCAAGAGTAATTTTATATAATCATTATAAATATCATTTTATTACTATTGTAAAATAGAATAAAAATAGAATAAAAAAACCACTCCCAGTATATGACCTACCTATCATTATTCTTAACTTCTAATCATTACCTAAATATCTTAAACAGTATAAATAGTCATGTCTTTAAAACAGACGTAAATATTCTATACTTTTTTACTTAACATTTTACAGAGGTATGTATTCATGTTTCTAAGAAATGTTCACAGCAGTTAAAAGATGCCTTTGTGAAATTAATGTGATAAAATTTGTTATTGGTGGTGTTGTTTGCGAGGCCTGGGAATTGTCCCTAAGCATTTTTATGCTCAAAGACAGCACTCCAGAAATTGAGGAAAAGAGCTAATTCCTGTTTTCAGTGGTTAATTGGAGATAAGAATTTAATAAGTACTTTTCTGTCTGGGCTGGTTTTGAAAAAATTCTAAGATCTCAGCACCCAGAATAGCTCGTATTATAAGGGTGAGTTACCAGCACTTGGTTTCATGAAGTATTTTTTTTTATTTTAATTATGTTTTAAGATGTTTGTTTCACTATGATGTATATCACTTTGCAAATAAATTTAGATATATGTATATATTTCTGATCACAAATAGTCTCTAAAATGTACTTTTTTACACATAACATATATATATATATATATATATATATATATGACAGACACCCTCTAAAATTTTCATGTTACTATTCTTGACCTTTTTCATTTCAAAGATATACACTCTAGTTTTCTAAAAGTTTCCTAGAATAAAATAACTAATATTTCAATAGAAAGTAGAGTTCATTACTTTCAAGGGAATTTTAGATATACATATGATATTGTAGTAACATTTACAGTATATTACTTGAAAAGGTTCTGCCCAAACTCTTAAATATTTGTTTGTAGTTAAGGAGAGGGAGGAAGTTAATTCATACTGATTAGGAATTTTCAATGCTTCAAAGAAATCTATTCCATAATTTGTTATAAGCACATAGTGAAGCAACCTGATATGGTTTAGTTTTTTGTTTTGTTTATTTGTTCAAAATTTCAATATGGATGCATGCAGAGTGGTAACATTAAAATTATTAATCAAAAGACAAATAATAATAAAATCATAGACAAATATCCAACGTTCAATAATTAGCACTTATGATACTAATAATAATTTTGATGGAGAGGATGATGACGACAGTGTAGCCTGATAATGACGATGTTGTGATTGAAAAGGAATAAAAAAATCTTTAGATATCTATGAAGCTAAATTTCCCATATTGAATGCATAGTTATAAACAGAGTTGGATTACATATAATAACAATAACAAGAGGAAGGCTGGGAAGGTGGCTCAGAGGCAGAGTGCTGGCTTTGCCTACATGAGGCTCTGGGTTTGATTCCTCAGCACCACATAAGCAGAAAAAGTGGGAAGTGACACTGTGGCTCAAGTGGTAGAGTGCATTGAGCTGAAGAGCTGAGGGACAGTGCCAGGCCCAGAGTCCAGGCCCCATGACGAACCAAAAAGAAAAAAAAAAAAAGAACCAGAATAACAAGAGGAGAGTTTGAATATCAAGAAATACAATCACATAAACAGGTAGAGACAGTAAAAACAGTAATGTTATTCCAGCGGTCTTTCTAATGTATACTCACTGTTCTTGGTGGTATTATTTTCTTATAAATAAAATCATTTATTTCCATATTTTGATGTACTAAGATGTAGGTTTCAACTTAGTGTGATTAGTTCAAATAACATTCTCATATAGATACTATTCAATAACCAATGTTTACCAATGATATATTAAGAACATGTTCTTCATTACAGCTGTAAATACATGATACAATTTACATAATACCACTTACATAACTGCAGTTACCATAAAAGGACACAAGCTACAGAGCCAGGAGTTAAAATTTATTTTTATTTCTGCATGAAACTATTTCTGACTTTATACCAACAAACTGAATTTGACTCTTTCCTTATTTGTAAGCTAAGGTAGAAAATGTAAGGACTGTTTACTTTCTTTTTCCTTGCTCTAGAATAAAACAAATATAGTCTTCAATATTTCTAGTAGATTACATCCATTTACAGATGAAAAATATAACACCAACAGTCAATGTTGTGAGTAAATAATGGTACTAGAATTTTTCTCTGAGTTCTTTACTCTGTGTGCTTACAAGGAGAGTCATTTGGTGAAGGAGAGGACCAATATGAAAATACTATGGGGAAAAATGCATACTTTGTAAACAGTTGTTTTAGGACTGAGTGACTGGTGATGAGTATTTGCAATAGGCTGGTGTCAGGGGCATAAAAAGGAGTACATAGAAATTACATTATGACAGAAACTGAAAAAATCTTGATCATTCATCTTATCTATGGATGGAGGTAGGGTAAGAAGAAATATAAAGTGTTTTCACATCTCTGTCTCCTAACTGTGTTAGTTACATTCTTGGTGATAAGGACTACAGGAGGAAAAGATGGATTTAGAGGAAAATAAACTCTCTGATAGTTCTAAGGTTTATGTTAAACAGATGCCAAGATAGGTCTGTTTGAACAACATCAAAATATCCACGAACATGAATATGAAATGTAATGATAAAATCAGGGTCATAATTAAAGGGAAGAAGAAAAGGAAAGTTCTGACGAAAGTGTGAACAATGTGAGTACCAGTGTGGACAAGATTGGAGGAAAGAGATAAATAAGGAAAGAAAAAGGTAATAAACACAGATTAACAGAAGAAAAGGAAGGAAAGAAATTTCAGTAAGGAAATCTACTATTTGGATTTGAAAAGTAAAAGGACATAGACTAGATCAATAAGAACAGTGTTTTGGTGAAAGTCATATTGATAAAATGTTGAGCTATGAATGTGAAGACATAAAATTCTGGACCAATAAATTCAACAGGTCCTGTTGATTCTAAATGTTGGGAACAAATGCTTTAATCCTGACCTTAGAAATATTATACAGATATAACTGTCATGAACTTTTCTTAGAGGTATTCTGTGAACATTTTTGAAAACTTTATTTAGCCAGGAGATTATAGATTGAACTAAAGCACAGACAAGCCTACTTTGTCCTACAGTTCCAATTAGTGACTCTTCTATCCATATCAGTTCGGGATTTTATTGAAATATATTTAGATATGTTTGGATATCTTATCAGCCTACTCATTATAAATGTAGGACAAGTAACACCAAGTATTAAGTTGAACATACAGCTTTACTGATGTGACTGAAGACTCCTCAAATTGATTCTTCTTTAAAATAGAAAATGCTTCAATAGCTATAGACACATCATAACTGCCAAATACTCTATTGAAATGTAATTCTTGTTAGGTATATCTCCATGCTGAAATAACCCTGTCTATCAACCTGACACAAATTCATATATGTAGGAAAGTGTTCTTATAAATTTCAAGCTTTTTTTGAATGGAAGAGTTCAGACATTACCCTCACCACTAGGATTAAATGCCTAAAAAGATAAGACATTTTGCTTTAATGCCTTTCTTTCATTTTCTCATACACATTGCCAAGTTGTGAAGGTTTCTGTTGTAACAATAATACAATCATGACTTGTATTAACACAACATCTAGGATCTAATGTTAATTCGGATACTTAGTAATTAGCTCCAAATTTTGTGGATATTTTTATTTCTTTAGGGTAAACTAATGAGCTCCAGGAAAATTTCCCTAAGGAGCCTTTCAATTCTAATATCACTGTCTCAAAATGCTTTAAATTCTACATCCTCTAATGTGGGCATAGGATTATATTGTGGAACTTTTCTCCTCAGAGAGTAAGTATTACTCTATTGCTTAACATGGACAAAGTACTTTCATACATAGACTGGGCGTGTGCAAACAAGAAGTGGTAGTTGAACAATGTTCTTAGCAGTTTGTACAGATGAAATGGAAATAGAGCAACTATGAACTCAAAAGGAATGTGCAAAAAAGACAAAGGCACAAATAGAATGTGCCAAGAAAAACTGAAGTATAATTTCAAATAATGTGCTCAGGTGTGAGGGTGTGTTCAAAGTACAGCTTCAGACAATGTAGTTGGATGTCTTGGGGAAAAACGGCTTTAAACTATTCTGGGATAATTGTACAAATAGAAGCCCCTAACTCTGACTCTAAACAGCCACAACATCATCAACTTAGGGACTATTTTCCAAGTGCAAAAATGAGAAAAAGAGGGCTTATCACAGTTACTGTTCAAGTTGAAGCAATGGCAATCACATAACTTTTCTTAGAAGTATTCATTTATTTTGGAGCATTAGAGTAGGAAAAAGCCAAGTAAAAATTCTGCATGTACCTAAATTAAGTGGGACATATTATATTGGGATCTCTTTAATTTGGTAGTTATAGATTATATTTTTTGTACTGTAACTTGGGAAAATTTTCTGCTGTCAGTTATTTTCTTCTCTTACCCTTATTTTGCCCTTCCACTTACATGATTATTATGTAAAGAGACATAATTGAGGTTGCATTTCTAAATTATTCAAATTATCTGAACTAATTCATACTTCTGGCAGCCTCCTATATCTTTCTCAAGGGAAATATTTTGTCACTACCATTTTTATCCTATATGATATTGGATATCTTCCTGCCTAATTCAGTGCAAGATATGCACTCGACTCATTCAGATATCTCAACACTTGTACCACCATAAAATACTATCTTATTTTAAATCATGACATTAGTATATCTGCTGAGTTGCCATCTGTCATTTTGAATGGCCTTAAGTGATACTTACATGCAATCATGTTTTAAACCGATATACCACTCAGTAGATGAGGGAATTGAAAAAAGATGTGTTTTATATATGTACGGAGGAATTCTATGCTTCCAATTCATAAGGAAATGGAAAGAGCTGGAAAAATCCTACTAAGAAAAATAAGCAAGACACAAAAAAACAGATTCCATGGTTTCCCTCATTTGTAATAACTAGGAAGTATCTAGGATAGTCCTAGCAGATGAGTAGAATGGCTCAATAGCTATGTATAAATGACCACATAAAATGATGCTGAGCAAAATAAACTCCTAGATATGGAAAGAGAGGTTTTACTTTTTGGTTGTTGTTTTTAATGTACTATGTGATTTTTTTTTTCTTTTGTGTTTTCCTCTATGGTTTGTCCACTGTTGTATTTGATTTCAGTATCCTGTGTATGGTATATACATTTATCTTCATTTGGCAAGGGAAACGGAGCAATAAAATGGCCCAACAAAGGACAAAAGGAAAACCAATGCAATAGCAACACTCACAAGACAACATGTTAGAAATTTACTTTACAACTTGTGAGGAGTATTGGGTTGAAGGAAAAGTGGGAGAAAAATAAGGGAGGGGGGAAAATTTTTGAGATGTTATATATTCACTACCTTACAATTACTGCAACCCCTTCTATATATCACCTTGACAATAAAATTAACTTAAAAATGAGCTGCATAATATATAATTTCACTGTATTGGTATAGTAAATATTATTCTCTGTGTATTATCTTTTATAAAAATGAACATTTTGCCTGCTAATTTGAATTACCTCTTTATTTATCGGAGGGACATCAACATGAATGTTATAAAACTATACATTATTGTCAGAATACACTTGCCATTATTTTTTTAAAAAACAGTATTTTAGTATTGTCTCATACTAAAACAGAAAATAGTTCAATTCTATGGAAACTCCTAACTTTGAAAACTCACTAATTGTTAAGAGGACAGAATATATCTTTTCCTCAACATTCCTATGACTACTAACTACTCATTTTCAAATCCTGAACATGCCATACAAGAGACATTCAAAACAGTTTGCATTTTAATTAATTCAGCAATAGATTCAGTTTCCAATGAGGAATTACATATTTAAAAGTCAATAGGAAAAATAGACATGTTCTGGTAGAGGATAACACTATGAAGTATCTATAATAATTGATTCCTTAAGAGTAAACATTTCTTCATCAGAGTAAGCTTTTATTTCTATGACAATCAATCCCAAGTTTTTATCCCATAAAGTCATTCTAGCCCAACAATTTCCAGCTTGTAAGGTGCACCTTAAAATTCCCTAAATTCACATCATGACTACTTTATCACTATTGTGAAAAAATACTACACTACACTTATCCTAATGTGATGCCCTTCCTATTATGGCAAGAATACTACACTAAACTTTGCTACATCATTTTCACCGCAGTGGTATTCCTGAGATCAGAACACTTGCAAATATTATTTATTTTCATTTTATTTTATATTTATCATATATACATATATATTATCTATCATAGATATTCAGGAGATCTGTATATATTAATATTAAGATTTGAAGGTTATGGTTGAAAGCCCACCCAGGCAGGAAGGTTCTTTAGATTTTTACCTCCAATAAACTCATAAGGAAAAGCCAGACCCAAGAGGCACTGAGGTTCAAGTGGTAGAGCAGTAGCCTGGAGCAAAAACAGGCTCAGGGACAGTGCCCAAGCCCTGAGGTTAAGCCCTAGGACAAACCAAGCAACAAAAACAAAATAAAAAGAAACCTCAAACCTAGCATTTTTCTCATTGTTTACAGAGGTACATAAGTAATAAAATTTCTTCCTGTGTTATGTATAGGTAGAAAAAAAGATGTCACACAATTACTCTCTTCATACCACGTTACACCAAAGTCTCAAAAGATTGCTCCTTTTCTACATAAATCAATATAATCAATTTGTTGACAGTTTGTCTAGATTATTCACATTATCTTCTTACACATGAACTGTTGGAATTATCTATTAACTAATTCTTATTATACTTGCCTTGAAAGAATATTATATTTTTTTTTGTGAGGGTCCGGTTGTGGGGCCTGAAGTCTGGGCCTGGGCACTGTCCCTCAGCTCTTCAGCTCATGGCTAGTGCTCCACCACTTGAGCCACAGCGCCACTTCTGGCTTTTTTCTTTTTGCTTATGTGGTGCTGACGAATCAAACCCAGGGCCTCAGACATGCAAGGCAAACGCTCAACCACTGAGCCACCTTCCCAGCTGAAAGAATATTCTAGTCAATTAGAATGCCAGACTAATTAGTGAATTTGTAAATTAAATCTTTTACTTGAAAAGAATTTTGTAGTATTCTATAGAATATTAAATCACAAACAAAAAATATCTATTTTGACTCTAAATTCTAATTTAGCCAGGTGTACAAAGTCCTACATTAAATGAACTTTCTTATTTCTTCAGGCTTAAACTTTTGTAATCTTTCATCATTTCTTGGGACTCTAACAGAATGATACTTACTTTTTCAAATTTTTGGTTGGGAATCATGAGCTCTCTTGCATCTAGAAATGTTCTGTAATTAAGACAACATTTAAAACACAACTGAGGATTATATATGAGTTGCATTTCAATAGGAAACTTGACTTCTCAAAGCATAATGACAAAATTAGCCCAAATTTCCAACTGTGTATTCCTTTCTGGTTTATTTTTTATTCCTTTCTTGTTTGGTTTTATTGAGACAAAATTATAGTCTTCAAGTTGGCCAAGGTTCTGATCAGCTCACATAACTTGGGAATGGAATACATGGGGTTCATTAAATACAAGATCATGTCATTTTCATATTTTTTTCTTTTTTGCTATTTTTAAATTTATTATTTTTTTATTGGGAAAAAATTGTACAGAGGGATTAAAATTTCCTGGGCAGGATAATGAGTACATTTCTTCTGAAGCGTTGTATCCTCCTACTTTGTTTCCCCTTCCATCCCTTCCCACCCTCCTCCCTTGTCCCCACCCAATCCTCCTCCCCACCACCAAAGTTGTAAAGTTCGTTTTCGATATAATGACTTGTATATCTCATTGTTGCAATGGGTCCACCTGTATCCCTATTTAAACTATTTGATTTTTTCCCTTCCCCTCCACAAATTATACTAACATCAAATACAGTGAAAGCAGGGGTTATGCCGTGGGGGAGGGAATACAAAGCAACAAAGAAATCATCTTATAAATGTGTTAGAAACAATCCCATGAAACAAAAAAAAAAACATTTGAATACATGTCTTAGGGTTCATTTCCCTAATATCAACTTATCTGACCTATTCTGCTTGACTCAGACATATACTAGTTACTGTAAATAAGGGAGACTATGGGACCTATGTTTCTTTGGGCCTAGCTTACTTCACTTAATATAATTTTTTCCAAGTCTTTCCATTTCCTAACAAATGGGGCAATGTCATTCTTTCTGATGGAGCCATAGAATTCCATTGTGTATATTTACCACTTTTTCTTGATGCATTCATCTACTGAGGGGCATCTCGGTTGGTTCCATATCTTAGCTATGGTAAATAATGATGCAATAAACATAGTCGTGCTGAAAGCTTTAGTGTGGTCTTGTTTGTGAACATTTAGGGAAATGCCAAAAAGTGGAAATGCTGGGTCATAGTGGAGGTCTATGTGGAGTCTTTTGAGGAACCTCCATATTGCTTTCCAATGTCGTTGAAAAAGTTTACACTGCCACCGACAGTGCAGTAAGCTTTCCATCTGTCCACATCCCCTCCAGCATCTGTTATTAGAGTTCTTGATTATAGCCATTCTAGCTGACGTGAGGTGGTATTTCAATGCTGTTTTGATTTGCATTTCTTTCATGGTTTGAGAGTTTGAGCATTTCTTCATGTGTTTATTGGCCATCCTTCTTTCCTCTTCAGAGAAATTTCTCTTTAAGTTTTTAGGACACTTATGTATTGGGAAGTTGATTCTTTGAATATTTGTTGTTGGGGGATTTAATTTTTTAAGTTCCAGGTATATTTTAGATATGAGGCCCTTGTATGTTGTATGACTAGTGAAGATCTTCTTGCAATCCGTGAGCTTTCTAGTGATCTTGCAAGCCATGTCCTTTGCTGGGCAGAAACTCTGCAATTGCATGCAATCCCATTTGTCCAAGCTTTTATTTTATTTTTTTTTGTGTTTCTGGGTCTCTATTAAGAAAATTTCGGCCTGTGCCAAGGAGACCTAGGGTTTCTCCTATTCCACTCTGTAATGTTTTCAGAGTGTCTGCTTTGACTCCGAGGTCTTTAATTCATTTGAGTTCATTTTGGTGCAGGGTGATAAGGATCTAGCTTTAGTTTTCTACAAGTAGTTAACCAATTTTTCCATCACCATTTACTGAAGAGACTGTCTTTCTTCCACTCTATTTTTTAGTTCCCTTATCAAAAATTAGATGCCTATGGTACTGTAGGTTCACTTCTGGTTTTCAATTCTATTCCATTGGTCATCTTGGATGTTTTACATCATATTTCCCTATTTGGATTCCCTTTAAGTTTGCATCTAGTCTTATTGCCCCAGCTAGCATTCTAATACTAACTTGAAGAGGATTGGAGAGAGCAGACATACTTATCTCTTTCCTGAATTAATAAGAAATGGCTTTAACTTTTCACCATTAAGTATAATGCTAGCTGTAGGTTCGTCAATTCTTAGCAGAAAGAACAGCACTGCAGCAATATCAGTTCCAAATTTCAAACTATACTAAAAAGCCATAGTAATACAAACAGCTTGGTACTGGCACAAGAACAGTCCTGAGGACCAATGGAATAGGACTGAAGACTCAGAAATAAACCCACTGACCTATAGCCACCTAATCTTTGACAGGGGAGCTAAAAAAATTGAATAGAAGAAAGACAGCCTTTTCAGTAAATGGTGCTGACAAAATTGGTTCAACACCTGTAGAAAATTAAAGATATATCCATATATATAAAACACTCTGCATGATAATCAAATCAAAATGGATCAAAGACCTCAAAATAAAAGCAGACACTGTGAAAACATTACATGAAGGATAAGAGAAACTCTAGGGCTCTTTAGCACAGGCCAAAAATTTCTTAATAGAGAACCAGAAACAAAACAAATCAAAGAAAGGTTGGAGAAACGGGATTGCATGAAACAGCAGAGCTTCTGCATGGTAAAGTTCATAGATAGCAAGATCAATAAAAAGCCCACTTACTGGGAGAAGTTCTTCATGAGTCATAAAACAGACAAAGTCTTATACATAAAATATACTTAGGACTCAAAATCATAAATCCCACAACAACAAATCCTCAAAGGAACAACTGCCCAATAACTAAGTGGGCTGAAGACTTAAAGAGAGACTTCTTTGAAGAGGAAATAAAAAATGTCCATTAGACAAATGAAGAAATACTCAAATTTTCAAGTCATAAATGAAATGCAAATCAAAACATTGAGATTACACCTCACTCCAGTTAGAATGGCTGTAATCAAGAAATGTAATAATGACAGATGCTGGTGGGGATGTATCTAAAAGGGAACCCTACTGCATTACTTGTAGCTGTTTAAACTTGTTTAACCACTTTGGAAAGCAGTATGAAATTTCTTCAAAAGACTCCACCTAGAGCTCCCCAATGACCCAGCAACCCCACTTTTGCACACTTACCCAAATGATCACAAAACTACCAGCACAACCATGTTTATTGCAGTATTAGTCACAATAGCTATGTTATGGAACCAACCCATATGCCTCTCAGTAGACGAATGGTTCAAGAAAATGTGGTACACACACACACAAACACACACACACACACACACACACACACACACACACACACACACACACACTGGAATTCTATGCTTCCATCAGAAAGAATGGAATTGCCCCATTTGTTAGGAAATGGAAAGACTTGGTAAAAATTATATTAAGTGAAGTAAGCCAGACCCAAAGAATCATAGGACCCATGGTTTACCTTGTCTTACCTTTGTTGGCAAGGATTAGTACATGTCTAGGACAAGTAGAGAAGATCAAAGCTAGGTACATATGACAATACAAGATGATGTTAAGCAAAATGTACTCCAAGTCAGAGACACAATTGGTTTTTCCTTTCTTTCTTTTGTTTTTATTATGATTATAATGTACTCTATGATCATTTTGTAAGTTATTCCCCCACGGTAAACCCTGGTTTTCACTTTATTTGATTCCAGTGTTCTGCATCATATATATATATATATATATATATATATATATATATATATATATATATATATATATATATATATATATATATACATATACATATATACATATATATACATATATATATACATATATATATATATAATTGTAATTTGGGGAGTGGAAGGAATATAGCAGAAAGCTTAAATGGGCATGCAGGTTGACCATTGTGACAATGAGATGTACAGGACACTGTGTCGAAAATGAGTTTACAATGTCAGGCAGGGTTGAGGAGGGAGGAGTTGGAGATGTGGGGAGGGAAAAGATGGCAGGGGAAAAACAAAGGAGGAGGTAACAATGCTGTATAGGAAATGTACTCATTATCTAGTTCTGTAACTCTGAGCCCTCTGTACAGTTATTTTTACAATAAAAATATATTTAAAAATCTCTACCCGATGTTAATTTCCAGTGCTGCCCTCAGAATTGCATTTTCTGCTTATTCTGGCTGTGGTTAGGTCCACCTGCCCAATGGATCAGTAGTCTTCAAGGCATCTTGGTCCTGCAGTGGGACTTGGATTATCCAGTGCTGGTTGGAACCAGTCCAAGGACAGGACAAAACCACTTCCAGGACATGACTTCGTTATTGCCCAGGCAACTAGGATTGCAAGCAGAATTTCTCTGAATTTGACTACAGAAAACAATCAGTGAAACAAAAGGCAAGTCCACCAAACACCTCCTCCCTCCCCCCAACATTTCCTCCTTTCTCCCTCCCTGGGAAAGTAGAAAATAATTTTGCAAGTTTTGACACACACACAAAATGCCCACCATCTCCCCTGGTAAACTTGGTTTCAAGTCACTAAGTCATGTCAACGGATAATGCTGCATTCATTATTCTGGACAACATCTTCAGGTTGTTTGATGCTTTAATTTTTTGTTGCTGTTGTTGGTAGGGGGGCCTGAACTCTGGGTCTGGGTGCTGTCCCTGAGCTGATCAGCTCAAGGCTAGTGCACTACCACTTTAGCCACAGTGCCACTTCCAGTTTTTTCTGCTTATGTGGTGTTGAGGAATTGAACCAGGACCTCATGCATGCAAGACAAGCACTCTACCACAAGTCTTCTTCCAACCATAATGCTTTCATTCTTTAAAATTTCTTTTTGTCAGTCATGGGTCTTGAACTCAGGGCTTGGGTATTAACATATCCCAGAGTGCTTCAGCTCAAGGGGAGCCCTCTCCCAATTGAGCCACAGTGCCACTTCCTGTTTGGAGATAACTGACTCACAGACTTTCATGCCAGGATTTGCTTTGAACAGGTAAATTTTTAAATTATATTTCTTCTAGGTGTTTATTGGTACATTACAGTTTTTCTGGAATTTAAAGTTTTCTGTAAACCTTTGCCTTCAAATAATGCAACAGCATTAAATATTACATTTTGAAGCTATCCTTTATCACATCCATTTTGAAATTATTATCTTAAGATGAAATTCTAATTCTTTGTAGTAGCAACCCATAAAGTCCAAATGGGAAATATTCTAATTTCAGCAGCCTTGACTCTCCTTCTTCCTTTTTTTTCTCTCTAGTATCTTTTCTTGTTTTGGAACAAGTGTCATGGACTGTCCAACCATTCAAAAGGAAGATTATTCCATTAATTTAATAGAAAAGGAATCCAGCCTGCCTGCATCTCAAGGCAACTTTGAGAATAATGTTAATCTAATAATTCATGTCAGTGGATTTTCAGTCATTTCAATAATTTTTTGTTTAACCACTCATTAAAGAGGTCCCAAAAAGCTAGAATCCAAAAGCATGTTCTGCTTTCTAAGAATGTTTAAAAAGCTATTGATTCAACAAGACACATTCTATTCTTTCAAGATTCCTATGTGAAGAATTTCTGTTTTAACATAGCCCTTACCACTGACCCCTTCCCTTCAAACTTGTAGCTTTGTTCAATTTTCTTGTTTCAGCTTTCATTTTGGTTATAGCCTCAGTAATATCCTTGTAGTATTTGACAATGAAATCCCATTAATTGTTAGAGAGCTCAATTCATATTGCCAAAGGCAGACTCATGAGCATATCATAAAGCATAAACTATTGAGTATCACTAACATGATCATATGCAAATATTCCATAAATTAATACAAGTACCACATAAATGTGCAACTTCATAAACTTTTAAAACTGCAAAGTAGTTACATATCTATGTCATAAAATAATTCAGATCACTGGTAGAAGAGATTAAGCTAAAACTTTTGTTTATATCATTCCCAATATTTTTGTCAAATTTTCTTTTCTCATTAACTTTCACCTTAGGGCCTGCTTTTCCTAGCAACAAGTTATAAGTTGATATCCTTGGATTTTAGTCCCCTCTGAGTAACCTCTTTTCTTTCCACTACTAGTTAGTTCCTCATGTTAAATCCCTGAGGAATAACGTCCAATTGTGCCTGCAAGAGGAGTACCCAATTCGACTGTCTGTGCCTACTCTGGCCTTGCTTTGTTTGGGAATGTGGTACCATAGACAGGGGTATCAGGGATCAGGTGGCTGGAACCATGGTGTTAAGAATTATGGGTAGCAAAATGAGTAGCAGAGCATAGGATAACACGGAAAGGGTAATTGTGACTGTAATTGCTGAGTTGCATTGGCAGGAAATTGGGTAGCAGCAACAGCTTTGCAGGGGTTTGGGTAGTTAATACATGCATCCAGAACAATTTAGCATTGACAAGGAAGCATAGACAAAGTGAAAGATAAAAGTTGTGAGACATTGTGGGAATTCTTTTCTACCCATGCTAAAAACATGGAGGAGGGTTATTTTAAACTAAACTACAAAAGATAATTTAAGGTCTTGGTGCTAACAAATCTGTCCAGGTATTATTACTTTAAACAGAGAATTCAAAGTTGTTTTTCTTCATGAATACAGAGATCAAAGGTATTATAATTCTTATTTCAAAATGCAAATTAAAGGGAAAATTAGTCAGGAGGTAAATTTCATATTGAATGTTAATATTTAAGAGGAAAAGAAGATCCTAGATGGCAGACTAAAGACAAAGCAATATCAGAGCATTATATGTTCAATAATAATTAAGTAACTTTAATTGAAAAATTGAGTTGGAATGTACACATCAGGCAAAGGCAAGCAATCAGCCTAACACTAACAAAGAAACACCATAATGTATATCTCACAAAAAGGAACCAAGTTCCTTATCCTTGATTTCAATGATACACACACGCGCGCGCGCGCACACACACACACACACACACACACACACACACACAAATGTATGCAACAGATCAATCTACTCACATCCATTCAACATGAATCAAAGATCTTCAAACTTTAAAAGTTTGAAGTCTTACTCTGAAAACATTACAGGATGGAATAGGAGAAACCCTAGGTCTCCTTGGCACAGGCCGAAATTTTCTTAATAGAGACTCAGAAATACAAAATAAAATCCAAGACAAATGGGACAAATGGTATTGCATGCAATTGCAGAGCTTCTGCATGGCAAAGGACACAGCTAGCCAGATCACTAGAAAGCCCATGAATTGGGAGAAGAACTGCACTAGCCAAACAAGATACAAGGGTCTCATATCTAAAATATACCTGGAACTCAAAAAATTAAATCCCTCAACAACAAATCTTCAAAGGAACAACTGCACATTAAATAAGTGGGCTAAAGACTAAAAGAGAAACTTCTCTGAAAAGGAAAGAAGGATGGGCAATAAACACATGAAGAAATGCTCAACCTCTCTAGTCATAAAAGAATTGCAAATAAAAGCAACATTGAGGTACCACCTCACCATAGTTAGAATGGCAAAATCAAGAACTCAGATAACAACAGATGCTGGAGGGGATTTGGACAGATGGGAACCTTACTACATTGTTGGTGGGAGTGAAAACTTGTTCAACCACTGTGAAAAGCAGTACAGAGGTTCCTCAAAAGACTCCACATAGAGCTCTCCTCTGACCCAGCAATCCAAATTTTTGGGCATTTAACCACATGATCACAAACAAGACCATACTAAAGCTACCGGCACACCTATTTTTTATTGTAGAATTATTTACCATAGCTATGATATGGAATCAAACGAGATGCCCCTCAGTAGATGAATGGATCAAGAAAATGTGGTATATATACACAATGCAATTCTATGCATCCATCAGGAAGAATAACATTGCTCCAATTGTTAGGAAATGGAAAGACTTGGAAAAAATTATATTAAGTGAAGTAAGCCAGACCCAAAGCATCATAGGTCCCATGGCTTCCCTTATTTGAAATAAGTAGTATATGCTGAGTCAAGCAGAAAAGGTCAGATAAATTGATGCTAGAGGAATGAACACTAAGATAAGTATTCAATTTTTTTCTTTCATGCAGTTGTTTCTAACATATTTATAAGATGATTTCTATACTGCTTTTCCGGTCTCTCCCCCTGCTTTCACTGTATTTGATGTTGGTACAATTTGTGAAGGGGAAGGGCAAAAACAAATCGTTTAACTAGGGATACAGGTGGACACATTGCAACAATGAGATATACAAGTAATTATGTCGAAAAATTAACTTTACAACTTTGGTGAGGGGAGGAGGGTTTTGGCTATCTACTTTCCAGTTGAATTATAGGTGTAGAAGCAAAACGTAATACAAAGCAATACAAACCAGTTCTTACTATAAATCATTTTTCTCTGAACATCTTAAAAATAAATTAAGACATCATAAAATAAAAAATCCCTTGATACCTATCAAAATTCCAACCTCATTCTTCAAGGAAATAGAAGAGGCAATCCAAAAATTCATATGGAACAGTAAAAAACCCTGAATAGCAAAAACTCTCCTTAATGGAAAGAACACTGCTGGTGGAATATCAATACCAAATTTCTAACTCTACTATAAAGCCATAGTAATCAAAACAGCTTGGTAATGGCATAAGAACAGACCTCAGGACCAATTGAATAGAATCGAAAACCCAGAAATGAACCTACAGACCTATAGCCAACTAATCTTTGATAAGGGAGCTAAAATAATAGAATGGAAGAAAGACAGCTTCTTCAGTAAATGGTGCTGGCAAAATTGGTTAACTGCTTGTAGAAAACTAAAACTAGATCCTTATATGTCAACCTGCACCAGAATCAACTGCAAATGGAACAAAGACCTTGGAGTCAAAGCAGACACTCTGAAAATATTACAGATGGAATAGGAGAAACCCTAGGTCTCCTTGGCACAGGCTGAAATTTTCTTAATAGAGACCCGGAAACACAAAAAATCAAAGAAAGTTTGGACAAATGGGATTGCATGAAGTTGCAGAGCTTCTGCATGGCAAAGGACATAGCTTGCAAGACCAATAGAAAGCCCACAGATTGAGAGAAGATCTTCACTAGCCATACAATGGACATTGGTCTCATATCTAAAATATACTTGGAACTCAAACAATTAAATCCCCCAACAACAAATCCTCAAACAACTGCCAAATAAATAAGTGGAATAAAGACTTGAAGAGAAACTTCTCTGAAGAAGAAAGAAGGATGGCCAATAGACACATGAAGAAATGCTCAACCTCCATAGCCATAAAAGAAATGCAAATCAAAACAACATTGAGATACCACCTCACCACAGTAAGAATGGCTATAATCAAGAACTCTAACAATAACAGATGCTGGAGAGGATGTGGACAGAAGGGAACCTTACTTCATTGTTGGTGGGAATGTAAACTTGTTCAACCACTTTGGAAACTAGTATGGAGGTTCCACAAAATACTTCACTTAGAGCTCCCCTATGACCCAGCAATCCCACTTTTGGGCATTTACCCAAATGTTTACAAACAAGACCACACTAAAGCTACCAGAACAACTATGTATATTGCAACATTGTTTACCATAGCTAAGATATGGAACCAACCCAGATGCCCCTCAGTAGATGAATGGATCAAGAAAATATGTTATATATACACAATGGAATTCTATGCCTCCATCAGAAAGAATGATATTGCCCCATTTGTTAGGAAATGGAAAGGCTTGGAAAAAATTATATAAAGTGAAGTAAGCCAAGCCCAAAGAAACATAGGTCCCATGGTTTCCCTTATTTGCAATATCTCGTATATGTATGAGTCAAGCAGAAAAGGTCAGATAATGTGATGTTAGGAAAATGAACCCTTAGATATGTATTTTAATGTTTTTTTTCTTTCATGCATTTGTTTCTAACTCATTTATAAGATTATTTCTTTGTTGCTTTGTATGTCCCTCCCCCACAGTATAATCCCTGCTTTCACTATATTTGATGTTGGTATAATTTTTGGAGGAGATGAGAAAAACAAGTCATTTAAGGATACAGGTGGACCAGTAGCAACTATGAGAAGTACTAGTTGTCATGTCGAAACCGAACTTTACAACTTTGGTTAGGGGAGGGGGGAGATTGGGTGGGGGAGAAGAGGGAGGCTGGGAAGGGATGTAAAGGGTAAACAAAGGAGGAGGCGGCAATCTTGATAAGAAATGTACTTATTATCTTGCTTATGTAATTGTAACCCCTCTTTACAGCATGTTCACAAAAAAATTAAAATTAAAAAAGAAAAAAAAACTAAGTTTAAAACATCCTTCTAGACAAGTTAAAGAAATAATGAGACCAAGTATTTTTAGAATAATTTCAGAGAGCTTGAACTGAGGGCCTGGATTCAGTCTCTAGATTTTTTACTCAAGACTAGTGCTGCCACTTTGAGCCACAGTGAGACAGAAAAGTCTCACCAATTTTCCTCTCCAGACTGCCTTTGAACTAGGATCTAGAGGTTTCAGCTCTCTGAGTAGCTAGGATTATAGGCATGAGCCCCTTGCACCTGGCTAGAATAATTGCTTACCTGAGACAGAGGCCAGTTATTATTAAATGTCAATCATGTTTAACTTTGTAAAATAAAGTTAACTGAAATGTCTTCCACTAGAAAAAAGGAATTAAATGTGCAGATGGGTTACAAAGTTCTTACCAAAAGCTACATATTTTCCTTTTTTTTCTTCCAAAATTGTTTGCTTTCCAGAATCATACCTTATCTTTCCTTGATGGTTTCTTTAGTTTATTTCATACATGCCCACAGCTGCTTCAACTATCAATTCTTATGTTAAGACCTTGCTAATATCTATTTTCAGTCGAAACGACCTGTATGCACCTCTCATCCATCTATTCAACTGACATAAAAACTTGTGAAACAGTAATCATCTCTTATCATTTCTGGATATTAAAGTGTAAGTAAAATTTAAGAAAATAAAAAATACCATAAATAAACATAACATGATTTTAATAGTAATGCTAAACATAAATACAACGTTGATTATTTTCCCGAGCAATTTAATAAAAACCTCAAGGAAAAGAAATCAATTTTTTTGAGGGCTGATATTATGGTTTAAAATTAGGACCTAACCTTGTCACTTAGACTTTTTCCCTTAACAGTGGTGCTCTGTATTTGAACGACATCTCCCCTTCCAGTTTTATTTGGGGGATCAGAGAGAGAAAAGAATCTCATGGAATACAAATTATTTGTGTCCCTATCTTGGGGTTCATTTCACATAACATCCTCTTATATGGTTATATGTTACCATGTACTAGTTACTCCAAGTAAGATTGACCATGGGGCCTATGGTTATTTGAGCCTGGCTTATTTCACTTAATATAATTGTTTCTGCGTCTTTCCATTTCCTAGCAAATGGGGCGATGTCATTCTCTCTGATGGAGGAATAGAATTCCAGTGTGTGTGTGTGTGTGTGTGTGTGTGTGTGTGTGTGTGTGTGTGTGTGTGTGTGTGTGTGTATCACATTTTCTTGATCCATTTATCTACTGAGGGGCATATGGGTTGGTTCCATATCTTAGCTATGGTAAATAATGCTGCAATAAACATAGATGTACCAGTAGCTTAGTATGGTCTTCTTTGTGATCATTTGGGTAAATACCCAAAAATGTGGACTGCTGGATCATAGGGGAGCTCTAAGTGAGGACTTAGAAAACATTATATCAAGTGAAGTAAGCCAAAACCAAAGAAACATTGGTCCTATGTTTTCCCTTATTTGCAATAACTATTACATGTCTGGGATAAGCATAAAAGTTCAAAAGCTATGTACATACGACCAGATAAGATGATGTTAAGTGAAATGAACCCCAAGATAGGGTTTATAATCTACCATGTGTGTGTTTTTTTTATGTTCCTCCCCCATGGTTTAACCCTTGTTTTCACTATATTTAGTGTTGGTGCCCTGTATCTTGTATACACCCTTCTCTAGCTTGGGGAGGGGAAGGGAAAAAACAAAATAGATAAATAGTGATACAGGCTGACCCATTTTAACAATGAGATGCACAAGACACAATGTTAAAAAAAAGATCTTCACAATATAGGCGGGGAAGAAGGGAAGGGAGTACAGGGGAGTGTATTTGTGGAGGTGGGAGGGGAGGGTAGGGGAAAAACAAAGAAGGAGGTAACAATGCTTGATAGAAAATGTACTCATTAACTTGCTCATGTAACTATAACCCCTCTACACAGCATTTTTTACAATTAAAACCTCTTTTAAAAAATAGAAGGTGTGTCGGACACCTGTGGCTGACCCCTGTAATCCTAGCTACTCAGGATGCTGAGATCTGAGGATCACGGTTCAAAGACAGCCCTAGAAAGAAAGTCTGAGAGACTCTTATCTCCAATAAAACCACTAGAAAACAGATACTGGTGCTGTGGCTCAAGCGGTAGAGCACTCCCCTTGAGCTGAAGAGTGCAGGAACATCGCCCAACAACAGAGTTCAAGCCCCACGACCGACAAAAAAAAAAAAAAGGTGTCATGTACACCAAGTATAGTAGCTCCATCTGTAATCCCAGCTGATTGGGAAGCAGAAATGACAAGGATCTTGGTCTGAGGCAGGCCAAAGAAATAATTGTCAAGACAGCCATCTCAACAAATGAGGTGGTCATAGTGGTTCACATCTGTAATCCTAGCTAATTATGTGGGAGGCATAGGTAGCAAAGTCTCAGTCAATCTAAGATCTGACCAGGGTAAAAGTTCAAGACCTCAAGTAAATAAAATGGACTAGAAGTATGGCAAAAGTAGTTGAGATGCTTGGTGCTATACAAAGTCCTGTCTAGCAAGCAGAGAACCCCTGAATAGAACCCTACTAATATTCCTTTCTTCCACCAAAAACCTAAATAACTTTGTCCTATTTGAACATCTAATTTCAAGGCCACTGACAGATCAGAGATGGTGAAATTATCTTAAATAATTAGGTTTGCAAAAGAGACAAAATTCTTTAGGTTTTGAAAAAATTGAAAACGTAGGAAAATGCATGTGATTTTTGTTAGCTCCATAATTCTTGAAAACATAAAATGTACTCAAGTATTTAATATATATCCACATGTGTGCATATATCCATGTATGTATACATATATGTGTGTGAGTGTATAATCATATATATATATATATATATATATATATATATGTACATACATATATATGTATGATTCATCACTTTTCCGTGTAGCAAATGGTACAAATGAATCTGTACTATCACTACTCAAAGGCATGCATAGACAAAGAGAATGAGCAGAGAACTGATACTCAGGAATCTATGGTTAGCACTTAACCTGAAAATCTTTTACATCAGTTTGCATGTGTCAGTTACTGCAGTACAGGGACAATACGATGGCAATGAGATACCAGGCAGATGAAATGATAAATGAGAGATACAAAAGGTACAATATTCTATCTGATGAGTAAGAAGAATTTCCAGTGTGTGTGTGTGTGTGTGTGTGTGTGTGTGTGTGTGTGTGTATGTGTGTGTGTGTGTTACATTTACTTGATTCATTTCTCTTTTGAGAAGTATCTGGGCTGATTCAGTAAGCATGGTTGTGCTGAAATCGTTATGTCCTGGTTTGTATTCTTTCGGGTAAATACCCAGGAGTAGAGTTGCTGGATCATATGAAATTGGGTAGTCAAAAGAGGAGTGAAGTGGGAAAAGGCAGAAGATTGAATAGGAGAAAAGGGGGAAAATGCAGAGAGGAATCCAGTAAATATCCTATAAAATTAAGAAGAGTGAAGGAAGAGCTGTATATGGGAGGGATGGATGAGAATGTTGAAAGGGTTGGCATTGATCAATGTGTATTGTACACATAAACTGCTTGTTTAATGATAACTGCTTTGTTACTTAAAATACTAATTAAAAAATCATGTCCCTAAAATGTTATGCAATTAGAAGCAAAGCATGAGAATCTGTTCGGAAAATCTCTAGGGTCAATAAATCTTTTTTGGTTAGGATAAGTTTTTTTTTTTTTTTTTTTTTTTTTTTTTTTGCCGGTCATGAGGCCTGAACTCTGGGTCTGGGCATTGTCCCTGAGCTCTTCAGCTCAAGGCTAGCGCTCTACCACTGGAACCACAGCACCACTTCCGGCTTTTTCTGTTTATGTGGTGCTGAGGAATCAAACCCAGGGCCTCATGCTTACAAGGCAAGCGCTCTACCACTGAGCAACCCTAATGATATATATCATTTGAAGAAAATTTAATGATTTCCAGCTATTTAAAATAATCACTTTTGAAGATATGGCTCAAGTGGCAGAGTGCTACTTAGTGAGCAAAGCTGTCAGATAATGAATTCAAGTCTCAATCTCAAACAAAATTAAAAACATTCAGTATAATTCAGGCACTTTCCAGGACACTAGTAGCTCATGCATTAATCCTACTTTAAATCAGAAAGCAGAGATCTGGGGATCTCAGTTCAATGTCAGCGTAGATAGGAACGTCTGTGAGACTCTCATCTCCAATTCACTGTCAAAGAGAGCTGGAAGTGGACTCATGGCTCAAGTGGTAGAATGCTAGTCTACGGAAAAAAGCTCAGGGGCAGAACCCAATCCTTGAGTTCAAGCCTTAGAATAGTGTATATACATCACAAACAAAGAAAGTCACTCAATTTCTCAACTTTCCATTTCCCTAATCCTAACTCTAATTTTGGACAGAACCCTAAGAGTAATCTTGATGATAATAGCAACCCAATCCTAAAATTAATGGAAAATACTCGAGTTTAGACACATTCTAACAGATACTCATTGCCTTTGAAATGATTTGCAGTTTGCTCCAAATCCTAGATTCCCTAACTTGGACTCTGAAATCGTTCCCTGTTATGAATCATTAACCTCATATCTTCATATCATGAAAACTATCTCAGTTTCCACTGATCTTAACATTTACTGAACTCCTATATCTCCAAAAAGAAGTTGCAGGTTTATTTAAAATCTACTTTAGTACCTAACCCTAACTATATATAAACCTTACTAGAAACCTAACTCTAAATTTAACCCTATTCAACCTTGAATAGGAAACTTAGGAAAACTCTGTAGTTTTTGTTAAATTTCAAACTTATTATACTTGAAAATGTTAGCAGAAAACTCAGTTTTACTGTAAAGCTTACCTTTCCCTAAGCCTAAGTCTAACCTGAACTAGAAGAGTAACCCTAACCCTAGAACTAATAGCCTTTGGATTCTAAAAGCCATACAAATACATTAGTTTTTATTCATCTTAACTTTGATTCAACTCATCTTTCTAAAATAGTTTGTAGTTTTACTCAGTATCTTGCCATTTTTGTAAACCGAACCCTAACTGGAATATTGAGACTAACCCTCACACTAATCATACCCTAATCTTAATATTATTAGCACTTTCTTATTTTACATTCATCCTAATTCTAACTAGACTTGTTATTTGAAGATTTACTTTCAGTTTGGCCCTAAACTTTCCATTTCCCTAAGGCTAACTCTAACTCCAGCTGGAACTGAAATCTAACTTTCACTCTAATGATAGTCCAATTCTAATGTTTAAGAAAAAACTCTAGTTTATAATCATTCTAATGGATACTCCCATTTGCACTCTGGAAATGCATTTCAATTTGCCCTAATTCCCAAAAATTTTCTGACTCTACCTCTGAAGTTATCTTGTTCACTAACATGAAGTATTATATTATTTGTCCTCAAATTCACTTATCAGGAAAAATACTGTAGTTTCCAATGATCCTACCTTTCCCTGAATGCCTGTACCCTAAATCAATTTCAAATTTACTTGCCATCTAATCCATTACTTAACACTAACTCTCAAGCTAAACCTGGCTGGAAAAGTCTCATTAATCATTACAAGAATGATCACTGAGAAATAAATATAATGATAATGCTCTAGTTACTATTCAATCTCACGTTTTTGCTCCTACTTGTTAGTGAAAACTGAATTTTTTTTTGGTCAGTCAGGGGGCTTGAACTCTGGGCTTGAGCGCTATCCCTCAGCTCTTCAGCTCAAGGCGAGCCCTCTACTGCTTGAGCCACAGCTCCACTTCCAGGCTTTTGGGTGTTTAATTGGAGATAAAGAGTTCTCATGCACTTTGCTGCCAAGGGTGGCATCCAACTGCAGTCCTCAGATCTCAGTCTCCTGAGAGGATAGGATGACAGGCATTGAAAAGTATGTTTTGCTGGGTGCCAGTAGCTCATGGATGTCATCCCAGGTACTCAGGAAGTGAGATAAGAGGATCATAGTTCAAAGCCAGACTGGACAGGAAATACCTTGACACTCTTATCTCCAACAAACCACCGGAAAACTGGAATGGGTGCTGTGGCTCAAGTAGTAGAGTGCTTGCCTTGAGCTGAAGAGCTCAGGGACAGCACCCAGGCCCAGTATTCAAGCTCACAATCGAAAAAATGAAAGAAAGTAAAACATTTTCGCTGCAAAGATGTGCAGGTGTGTGTGGGAGGGTGTAGTGATTGAGAGACCAGGTGCTGGCCTCAATTTACAGACATTTCTAAGAACTCCCCAAATTTGCACCAGTTTGAAGCCACAGTAGAATGGATGGTGTCTTACCAAGGACTCAAGTGGTCGAGGCCTATGGCAGGCAGGGAGTGGGCAAATGGGTGCAGGGGTGGGATTGTTGTCTGTATTCTCCCTAATGAAGGATGGATTTGGATGCTGGGTGTCAAAGTCTGAAGTAAAGGGTTGCAAGAAATTTTGTGTCCTGATGAAATGGGTTTTCTCTGGGTATATGAAGATGGATGATGTCTGGCACCTCTGGTGGCTCACAACTGTTATCCTAGCTACTCATAAAGTGGAAATGTAAAGACCACGGTTCAAAGCAGCTTGGGCAGGAAAGTCTGTGGGTCTTGATATCCAATGAGCCACCAGAAAACAACAAACGTCACTGTGGCTCAAATTATAGAGTGTTCATCTTCTGCTGAAGAGCTGAAGGACAGCTCCCTGACCCAGAGTTCAAACCCCATGACCAACAATAAACAAAGGGGTTGGCTGAGTTTTCTACATTGCAGTGTGTACGGTAGGAAATCCCATGCTGGGTTCTGAGACATTCCAGATATCACAGGCTCAATGATGTGTCTACAGTTAATCTGAGGATGATAGTGCCATCTTCTCACGGGTTGGATGTGATCCTAATAGAGGGAGTTTATGGTTTTGTTCTCAGGAACTTCTAAGGGCTTGAAATATCTGTGTGTATGTGTGTGTGTGTGTGTGTGTGTGTGTGTGTGTGTGTGTGTGTGTGTGTGTGTGTGTGTGTGTGTGTGTAATTTTCCCTTGTCTTTTTCTGTCCCTTTCTTGGTGGCTGGGCTGCCTCTTCTGATCTCAGATGGTGCCCCTCCTTCACTCCGACCTTGCTTTAGCCCCCTATTAGGGTCTACAATGAGTCCTAAATTGCCACAGACCTGTGTTCCAACTTTTCTCTGGCACACAAGACTGGCTGTAACAATATTTGGTCACCTCCAGGGGATTCTGGGTCAGTGATGCCAGCTGGCATAGGGTCTCCTCTGCCTGAAAGGGAGGGCCTCAGTCATGTGATGTCCTATCATTTTCCCTAACGGGGACTCTGACATCATATCCCTCTCATCAGGCTGGCAGTGGAGTGGGGAACGGGGGATTGCTGGTGGTTCTGGCCAAGTCGAGCTTGACAGCTGACTGAAGACTGCCCAAGAAAGGAGGATCTAGGGCTACATGGGAGGTAAGGCCAAGGTGGCTTGGAAGTATAGGTCAGTTTCTAGGAAATGTAAATGTACTTTATCACAGGACAGTCTATCTTCTGGCCCCAGCTGGGCCTCTCAGGTCCTTCTAGACAATTCCAGATGCTCCGAATACAGAGGCACAGACTTTAGATTCCAGGGCCAGGGTCTGGGGGAATGAGAGGCTGGTATGGCCAATACCTCATTGTTTTGGGGTATTAGTGTTGACCTGGCTATGCACCCCCTTGTGTACTTTCACTTCTTAACCCAGTGTTGGCCACACACCGGCCCCTAGTGGCAGTACTGTGGAAGTGGCAGGAGTGGAAGTGGAGTCTAGGATGACCAAAATCAGGATTTATGGCCTTTGGGGGTGGCAAAGGATGTCTTTTAAAAAACTCTTAGAGCTGGAACTCAGGGCCTAGGCAATGTCCCTGAGCTTCCTTTGCTCAAAGCTAACATTCTACCACTTTAACCAGAACTTAACTTTCATCTTTTTTTTAGTAGTTTAGTGGAGATAAGAATCTCATGGACTCTCCTGCCTGTTCTGGTTTCAAGCTGCCATCCTAAGATCTCAGTCTTTTGAGTAGCTTGTATTGCTTCTATAAGCCACAGGCACCTGTTAAGGATGTTAGTGTGTGTGTGTGTGTGTGTGTGTGTGTGTGTGTGTGTGTGTGTGTGTGAGAGTGTGCGTGTGTGTGTGTGTGTGTGTGTTTAGCGGGACTTGAACTCATACCATAGATGCTATCCTTTAGCTTGTTTTCACAAGGTTGGTGCTGTACAACTTGAACTACAGTAGCTCTGCTTCCCAGCTTTTTGGTGATTTATTGGACATAAGAGTCTGCCCAGGCTAGCTTTTAATTTTTATTGATGCTCAGGTCTCAGGCTTGAGTTGCTAGGATGACAGGCATGAGACACCAGCACCCAGCTGATAATGGCCTTTCTCCACAGTGGATTGGGATCTCCTGAAAACTTTATTTTTTTTCTGTGCCAGTACTGGGGCTTGAACTCAGGGTCTGGGCTCTGATCTCTTAACTTTTTCCCTCAAGTCTCTTACTCTACCACTTGAGCCACAGCCCATTTCTGGATTTTGGTGGTTCATTGACCAGAAGAGTGTCACTAAATTTCCTCTGCTGAGCTGGCTTTGACCAACAATTTCTGATCACAGACTTCTTAATAACTAGGATTTACAGGGTTTGAGCCACTGAAGGCATTGGGTAGAAGTTTTTATTAAGCAAGAGTTCTTCCCTGCATTTGCCCTGACTCCTCCATGCAAAGGGGGCCTGAGAGTCAGGATCTGTGAAAAATAGGCTTCCAGGCACAAAATTGGCTGGGGTCTTTGGTAAAAAGTCAAGCTAATCTTCCCCTGAGCCCCATTCTGGGACCCCCACCCTCTGCCCTACCTTTGACTCAAGTACAAACCTTGACCCAGCCTTCATTGTTCTGCCAGACTTATCTGAGGCTACAGAACCTTCATTCCACCCACACCACCTTCTCGACACCACCCCTCAGGACCTTTGTGCATGCTCTGTACCTTCTGCCCGAGGCCCTCTGTCCTGTTCCACATCTTAGAACTCCTGTGGAATTTTGGCACTGGTCATATCATCTCCTGGAGGAAGCCTTTCCTTCCCTTCTCTCACTTGTTGTTTAATACTGAGTTGCTAGAGATCGAACTTGTGCAGGCTGTCAAATGCTCTATCTTTGTGTGTGTGTGTGTGTGTGTGTGTGTATGTGCGTGTGCGTGTGTGTGTGTGTGTGTGTGTGTGTGTGTGTGTGTGTGTGTGTGTGTGTGTGTGTGTGTGTGTGTGTGCCAGTCCTGGGATTTGAATTCATGGCCTGGATGTTATCCCTGAGTTTTTATGCTTAAGGCTAGCATTCTACTACTTGTACCACAGCTCTGGTTTTTTTGGTGCTTAATTGGAGAAAAGAGTCTCATATAGACTTTCCTGCCTGCACAGGCTTGCAGTTATAATCTTCAGATCTCAACTTCCTGAGTGCTATTATTACAGGGTTGAGCCACCACCACCTGCCCTCTACTCTTGCCTATAACCTTGGCCCTCTTCTGAATCCCAGAAGAGTATGTCTCACCAAGCTCACATTTTTTTTGCCAGTGTTATGGCGTGACTCAGGGTCTAGGCATGTTCCTGAGCTGCTTTTGCTCAAGGCTACATTCTATCACTTAAGCCACAGTGACACTTTTGGATTTTTCTGTTTATGTGGTACTGAGGAATCCAACCCAGGGCTTCATGCTTGCTTGGTAAGCACTCTATCACTTAGCCACATTCACAGCCCAAGGATTATTTCTACAAGGAACTATGAGGGTGGAATTTACTGGCATACTCTTTTCAGCACAGAAATCGCTGGCCATTTCAAATCTTTGCCAAGATTTGGGACCAGTGTAAGACTCAGCAATGAGGAATGATGAATGAGTGATAGCCACCAGGCCCCAGAGATCTAGGCTCATGTCCTAAAGAGGGATAGGGAATATGGAGCCAGAAACTTCCACAACTCCTACAGCCTAGGAACAGTGATCTCCGTAGAGGCAGAGGCTGGCTGCTAAATATCCCAATGGCACACCTCAGCCAGAACATAATGAACCCATTGCATACACCAGCCAAGGCAAGCCTTCAGTTATTAAATGGCAGAGAAGGATACTTTGTTCAAGCTACTGACTCAGACTTAGTACCTTCTGAGGGCTTGTCCCAGCTTGCCCAGGTTGGGGGTCTGTTCATGGGCAACCTGCTGAATGCCCATCATCCATACATCATCCATAAATACACAGAGACATGGAGTTACTGCCTTCTTTTTTTTCTTTGGCAGGTCTCAGGCTGAAATATGAGCCTAGGCCCTATCCCTGATCACCTCTTTCTCAAGAGTAGCGCCCTGCCCTTGAGCCACAGACCCAACCCATGGGGATATTTTCCTGTGATCTCTTAGAAATAAGAGTGTTGCGGAGTTTCCTGCCCTGGCTGAATTCAAATTGGCAATCTCTACATCTCACCCCCCTGAGGAGCTAGGATTACATACAGGAGCCACTGACACCTGGCTTTGTTTTCTTCTTGTTGTTCTTTTTTTAATCGTGACAATCTGAAATCTTCAGTGTCATTCCAATGGTTTGCATTCAAAGTAAACTTCCCAGGCGTGGAGTTCAAATCCCAGGACTGCCACACACAAATGGAGGGAGATCCTGACAAACTCATTCCTATTTACGTGAATGTTAATGGAATGTTATAAAAGTAATTAAATTTGCAGTTAATTCATGATTCTATTTTAGAAAGCCACACAACAATCATTGGATTTATATCTTCCATTCTTGCAACAAGTTGTGATTCCCCTAATGGAAGGATATTGATTAATTTTAATTAATGATTTTATAAGTATTCAACCATGATACTTCATTAAATGGAGACATAACTTAATAACTAAATATTGGTAACTATATATAAAATTTAATAATATCATCACATTCTCTCTCTACATATATACATATATATATATACAGCAATCTACACACACACACATACACACATATATATATACATACATATAGATAGATAGATATAGATATAGATATAGATTGGGCACTAGTGTGGCTTGATAATAGGTCATCAGAATTTTCTGGCATCTCAGTTTGCCAGAGGTTAGTGTGCTAAGGCTTTGACTCCATTTATGGATTTGACATTGTAGGCCATGAGTTGAAATCCCAGCATTGCCAAAAATTTATTCATTTTTTCCCTGACAAAATGTCCTGGGTCTCAGTATGCAAATATATCCTGAATGATAGGATGTAATAAATGAAATTGAATAAGGGTAATAAACGTCATAGTCACTAAACTCATGTGTGTATTTTTCCAGTGCTGGGGCTTCAATTCAGGCCCTGGGAACTGGTCTGAATTTCTTGTCTTCCAGGACGGTGATCTTCTCCTTCACCCACAGTGCCACAGAGATCCCCAGATGCTGAGTTCAAATCCCAGGTCTGCCAGAAAAATGGTGCAAATTCCAAGCCAGGGCCTTATTTTATTTTATTATTATATTTTTTGCCAAGCACGAGGCTTGAACTCAGGTCTTGGTATGTCTGCTACAGCTGGCCCTGGGATACTAGGACACAAGTTCAAATCTCGGGGTTGGCAAGAAATAAAATAAAAAGGAAAAGGATAAAATGGAGAAATTCAAGAAGGTGGTTTTACATTTTTTCCCTTTGCATTATTACCATCCTGAGTGTAAATGACAAAGCCCAGAAAGTGTTTGTGACATTGCATGCTGATGTTTAGCTGGCTATTAGGGAAGTCATAACCAAAACGAAAACTTAAGACTGGAGGTCGAATCACAGGGCTGCCACTAAGTATTGGCGGGAGATTCTAAGAAACCCATTTACATGTACATCCATTCGAATGGAATTCTATAAAAGCAACAAATTAGTAGTTAGTGTATGAGTATACTATAAAATTATACACATCAATTTTATTGCATTGACGAATTTTCAATTAATACTTTATTATGTATTCAATCATGATACTTAAAAGTAATATACAGACACATTTCTCTTGTTTTTTACATATATATAGGTATATATATATGTATATATATATATATACATATATATATATACCTATATATATGTATATACATATACATATATGCCAATCTACACATTTATCTGTTCATACACTTGTCACTCCTGGGGCTCAGTGGTATAATGATGACTAGTACATACAAAGCCCTAGATTCGATTCCTCACTATCACATGCACATAAAAATCTAGAAGTTGTGCTCTTGCTCAAGCAGTTGAGCATTAGCTTTGAGCATAAAAGCTAAGGGACTGTGTCTAGACTCTTACTCAAGGTCCAGAATGGGCATGAAAAAAGATTGAATGTTGTGACTGCAACTCTATAAGGACAGGACTTCAAATACCTCCTCACAGAGCAAGCCGGGAATCTGGTGCTGACAGCTGGCATCTAACCTGACTTAGTCAGAGGTATACAACTGCAACTCAGCCCCACAGAACCAGATGCTGCTGGCTTGCTCACCCCTGTCATCCAAGATACTCGGGAGCTGAGATCTGACACTGGTGGGTTTAAAAACCAGCCCTGGCAGGATGTCTGTGAAACTCTGAGCTGTGGATCAAAGTGATAGATCTCTACCCTTGAGCAAAAGATCTTACCGCAACATTTTAGTGTAATCGCTGTGGCTGACTCCACCCACCCCCAAAAATACCCCCTCTGAATCATTAGATGTGAACTTTGTGCAGTTTGTAATGTGTTTTTGAAAGAATGGTGATATTGATGAAAGCACCTTAATACTAATGACAGCTTGTGTGATACATCTACATGATGAGTCCTTTCTGGGGTGCTGGGGCCCTCACAGGGTGCTGTGTGCTGAGTCCTGCACAGGATGCTATGTGCTGATTTCTTCACAGGTGCAGTAGGCTGAGTTCTGCATTTGGTGCCGGATGCTGAGTCTTTCACAAGATGCTGTGTGCTGAGTCCTGTAAAGAGGGTTATTTGGAGCTGGGCACCAGTGGTTCACGCCTGTAATCCTAACTACACTGGAGGCTGAGATTTGAGGATAGTGGTTCAAAGCCAGCCCAGGCAAGAAAGTCTCTGAAACTCTGATCTCCAATTAACCACCAGACAACTGGAAGTGTCACTGTAGCTCAAGTGGTAGAGCACTAGCCTTGAGCTGAAGAGCTGAAGGACAGAGTGCAGGCCCAGATTTCAAGCCCCATGACAGACAAAAAAAAAGTTTTCTGTATTTTGTCCTTCAAAGGGTGCATTCTTTCATCTTGTTCTTGTAAGAACTCCACAACTCACATGAATATGCAGAAAATAATATTGAGGTTTGGATCTGTCCCAATGGCAGGGACAAAATTATGTATTACTGAAGACTAGTTAGTTGTCTACAGGAGATAAATGATTTGTCTTGTTTTTCAAAGTCATGAACGTTGAACTCGGGGCCTAGGCACTGACCCTTACCTCTTGGGCTCATTGCTAGCACTCCTCCACACGGAGCCAAGGACCCCCTTGCAGCAGAGTGCCACGACTTAGGGTTCTATAACTGAGGTCTTTCATCCTATCTTCTCAAGTAGCTGAGATCTGGGTTCCAAACAATCCCTGACACAAAAGATACCATGAGACTATTATCTCCAAATCATCACTAAGAAACCTGAAGTAGAAGCTGGGTGCTTGTGGCTCATGCCAGTCTCTCTAGCTATTCAGGAGGATGAGATCTGTGGATTATGGTTCAAAGCTAGCCTCAGCAGGGAAGTCCTTGAGACAGCTCCAATGAACCACCAGAAAACCGGAAGTTGCTTTATGGCTCAAGTGGTAGAACACAAGATTTGAGCTGAAGAGCTCAGGGACATCACCCAGGCCCAGATTTCCACTCCTACGATGACAACAACAACAAAAAAGACATAAACAAACTAACAAACTTGAAGTAGAGGACTGGGAATGTGCCTTAGGGGTAGAGTGCTTGGCATATATGAAACCCTGGGCTTGATTTCTCAGAACCACATTACTAGGAAAAAGCCTGAAGGGGCTCTGTGGTTCAAGTGGAAGAGGGCAAACCTTATACAAGAGAAACTAGGAACAGTGCTCATGTCTTGATTTCAAGCTCCAGGACTAGTGTATGCAAATGTACATGCACATACACACACTCACACACAGAGGGCAAGCAGAAGTGAAGCTTGACAATGTGGTAAAGTAATAGACTTTGGCTCTGAGCTCATAATCAGCACCCAGGCCCTATGTTCAACCCCAAAACCTAGTCACCCAGGGCCCAACTAGGAGAGGTAAAAGGTTTCAAAACCTGATGTGCTTCACCAGTACTAGATGACAGGAAGCTTTGCGATGTTCAACATTTGCTTGGATTTCCTAAGCTTCTGGAAACCTAGGAGTGGCATTATAAGCCCATCATTGCCGGCACTGAAACGTTTCATTATGCTCAGTGCCTTAATTGTCTGCCTGAAGGATTCCTGAATTATATTGAGCACTGTATCTGAACACCAGAATATAGTCTCATAAAGGCAGGATAAGAGCACAGAACCTGGCCTGCCATGGGAGGTGGCAAAAATGAAGGTCTCCTGTTAAAACAAAGCACTGGGGAGAGAGATAGCTAAGGGTAAAAAGAGGCCTTTTTCTCCTGACTTTCAGAGCCCGCGCACACATCCTCACTAATTGGCCCAGATGGAGTTATTTGGTACACAGCTGTACAGGAGTGAGGGCTTTTGTGTGCCTGTCCAGAAAATGAAAGAGTCTTCCTCCAGCAGGCCTGTGATGAAGAGAAACCCTTAGGTTACAATGTGAACAGTGAAGGGAGGCCTGGAACATGCAATATCATAAAAGCAGTCTCTGTGTTCTGAACTCATTGTATTGAATACAATTTTTCTTGCTTGGTGCCATTCATCATAGCTACTCAGGAGTTTCACCTAGAGGAATACATCCATACATACACAAAGAAATTGAGATACAGGATTTCTTTTGAGGGGGCAGGTCCTGGGGTTGAACTATGAGCCTAGGCCTGGACCAAGAGCTCCTTTTGCTCAAGGGTACTGCATTAAGCTTGCGTAACAGCCCCACTTTTGGGTTTTTCTGTGATCTCTTACAAATAACATTGTCAAAGACTTTATTCCACTGGCTGGTTTCAAACTCCAATTCTCTACATCTCAGCCTCCTGAGAGCAGGGATTACAGTCAGCAGGCACTTTCACCTTCATTCTTTTCTTCTTTGTCTATATTCTGGACTGACTTCTTAATAGGGTCATTACGATGGTTAGGACTTATAAGTAAACTACACAATGTTCTTTATAGCTGCTTTCTCTGAGAGTATTTTCTCTCTTCATCTTACCCTCTGGTCACAGGGTTGAAGCCAAAAGTGAGAAATGAGTGTTACAGGATTTAGGAGCAAATGTCAACAGGACATGTCAGTTCTGTCACTTAGCATTGAGCTGCAGTGAATTTACTGTCTCAGGATATGAGGACCGAAAGCTGGAGTGATCCTCATACAGTCTGCAATGCTCGATTTGCCTATAAAATGATCTAATAATTATGAGTGTTTTTATCTCCAACCTTAAGTATCTGGGACACACTAGAAGCATGTTCCTGTTTCCGTTTTTTTCTAGTACCTCTTAAAATTTAGACTAAAGGTTTGGGTGGAGTGGCTTCTAGGTGAATCGCTGAGGAAATCCACTTGAAGCCTCCTCAGGAGAACTCCATTCAAAGCCAGCCCTAGCAGGTAAGTATTATTGTCTCCAATAAACCACCAGAAAACCAGAAGTGCAGAGTAGCCTAGAGGGTAGAGCTCCAGCTTTGAGAGAGAAAGCCAAGCAGGAGATACAGGCCAGACCAGGCAGGAAAGCCTAGGGTGCGCTTATGTCCATTGAACAACCAGATAGCTGGAAGTGGAGCTGTGCCAGTGGTAGAAACTCAGCCTTGTGAAAAACAGCTGAGGAATGCATCACATCCTCAGTTTAAGCCATGGGATGGCCACAAAAGAAAATTGAAAAAGATAAGGCCAAGTTAATGTATCAGTGTCCTACTTACTAACATGTGCATATTACTTCCCTAAGTGCAAAGAGGTTGTATGCAAAACTTCTGCTTTTATTTACTGATTTATGTTTTAGATATGCTCATTGTACATACTGCATCATTCTCTTCATTTTAGCCCCATTGCTTTTCTTTTCCAAGGTTCTAGGCCTGTTTCCTTATATGATGCACACTGAAGGTATTAGCAGCCTTTATTTGCATTTTATTATGAGGCCAATTCAGAAGCAGTCACAAATCTGGCAGAGGAGGAGAAGATCAGAGTTCATAGAAATAAGCGGTATTCAGAAAATTATACTTGGGGATGCAAAATGGTAGCATATATATGTAAAAACTACCATTAAGAAAAAAGATGAGGGGGCTGGGAATGTGGATTAGTGGGAGAGTGCTTGCCTAGCATGCAAGAGGCCCTGGGTTCCATTCCTCAGTAACACATACACAGAAAAATCTAGAATTGGTGCTGTAGCTCAAGTAGCAGAATGCTAGAGACAGTGCACAGGCCTTGAGTTCAGTATAAGAAATGTCAAAGAGATAACTATGTATGTAGTTACGTAGGTAGGTAGGTAGGTAGGCAAGTAGGTACGTTTGTACATAGATAGATAGATACATAGAAAGAAAGAAAGACAGGAAGAAGAACAAAAGAAAGAAAGAAAAGAAAGAAAAGAAAGAAAGAAAGGAAGGAAGGAAGGAAGGAAGGAAGGAAGGAAGGAAGGAAGGAAGGAAGGAAGGAAGGAAGGAAGGAAGGAAGGAAGGAAGGAAGGAAAGAAGAAAGGAAGAAGGAATGGTCGATAGATAGATAGATAGATAGATAGATAGATAGATAGATAGATAGATAGATAGATAGATAGATAGATAGATAGATAGATAGATAGATAGATAGATGATAGATAGATAGATAGATAGATAGATAGATAGATAGATAGATAGATAGATAGATAGATGGAAAAATGATAGATGACTCTGGTCTTGGTCTTCAGGAGGAAAGAAGGGAACAATTCCCAGTCATGATGCTTCTGCAGTATGCCAGGACACCAGCATCACCTTCACACAACCACAGAGGATGAATAATGTCTCTTTCCCACTTCTCAAGCAGCCGAAGGCTCCAGAGTCAAGAGGACAGACCCAGGTTCTAACTCAGCTGCTTGGAGACAAAAGAGAAATGACACTGCCTCCCCTTGGACTGGGGATTAGAATTATGATGTGGAGAATGAAGGAAGGAGAAAAGACTGGCAGAGGTAGAAGAAGGGCCTTCAAATCTGATATATGGAGATTAAAAATCCCACTCCCTAAGACCAGAGAGCAACGCTTTTCTACTTTGTTCCTCCCCTCTCCCTCACTAAAGTGGCTCTCTATTGGTAACCTAAAGATAGCCTGAGGCTCCCTTCACCTGAGCGAGGAAGGTTAGTCATTGTTTGAGGAAGCTGAGAAAAGGCTGACCCTGGTGTAACTGTAACAAATGTTTCAGGTTTCCCCGATTGCTGGCTGTGCCTGGAATGAATGAAGTGGTTTTTTAGCTCAATTCCCTGTTGAGTTTCTATATTCTGCCTCCTTGTTCTCTTCACCTAGTCTGGCTTTTGAAACTGTTTTCTGTCCTTCAAATACAGTGTTACACTGGTGTTCTTCCTGCTAACTGTGCCAGGGCTTGGATCCTGAGAACTTCATTTGAACCCAGGATGGAGCAATGGGTCAAGAACACTAAGAATATTTAGAGTAACTTCTCATCACCAAGGGAAAAACAAGAAGCTCTTGAACATCTGAACTTGCAGACGTGGAAGTCATAGTGACATAGACTTTCCTGCCTTGGCTGGCTTCAATGTGATCCTGAGACCTCAGCCTCCTGAGCTAGGGTGATGAGCAAGAGATACTGGTGCTCTGCTAGGTTCAGACATGTAATAACTATGACAATACCAGTCAACTGCTTATCACAAAGGGCTTGAGGAGCATATTAAGCCTTTCAACATTGGACGTTTCAGAACCCTGTGGACACAGGTTACAAGGCTAGAGTCTGTGAGACTGAGCATGTGGACCTGCTACACTTAAGCCTGGAGGTCTGACTCCAATTCTGGTGTATATCAGCGTTGATTTTCCAGAGAATGTTCTCATAATTAGCAAATAGGAAAAGTACTTTGATTAACCCTCAATTTTTTCCAGTTGTGTGTCTTGTATCAACCCTGGGCACTGTCCCTGAGCAATTGAGTCAAGGCTAACTCTCTACCACTTGAGCCACAGCTCCACATGGGATTGTTTAGTGGTTCATTGGAGATAAGAGTCTAAAAGGCTTTTCTTGCCTAAGCTGTCTTTGAACTCTGGTCTTCAAATCTCAGCCTCATGAGAAGGTAGTTTTTAAGGTGTGAGCCACCAGCATCTGGCCTATTGCTTTTGACAGTCCTGCGGAATGTTTTTCTCAAGGCTAGCACTCTACCATTTGAGTCACTCCACTGTGTCTGGCTTTTTCTTAGTATGTGGCGCTCAGGATTCAAACCCTGGTATTCATGCATGTTGAGTGAGCTCTTTACCGCTATGACACATTTCTAGCCTCCCCCTTACAATTTTAACCCACAACTTGCCTGTCCTCAAGAAAAGGCTTCTCATGAGGGAGAAGAGGAGGAAAGGCCACTCCTCCCTCCTGCCCCCCAGTACCAGAGATCTCCATTTTTGATACTGACAAAGCTCAGTGGAAATGCTAGCTCCAACTTAGGCCTTGGAAGAAAACTAGAGTCATTTAGCAGGTCACAAGAACCTAAACTGACCTGCCAGACTCAGCTCCACCCAGGGAAAAGTCACCTAGCTTGGGCGCCAGCCCCAGGAACGTCTTTCTTCACTGGGTAATCAGAGCCAGAGGCTGCCCCTCCCTTTGGCAGCCTTGACAATCAATTGAAATTCAGTAATCATAAACCCTGAAAGTGGCTCCAGGCTAGGCTCTGTGAGTTTCTCACAAACTAGCCACCGGGAAAAGCTACTGTTTGCTGAAAAGCCTCAACTCTACCCAGAACCTAGCCTCAACATCTCCAAACTTGAGGAAAAAGCCATCTCCCTCTTTTGTGATATTCAAAGCAGATCTCCCTCCCATTGAACTGAGCTGGGAAGAGGATCACAAAATCCTGGGTAAAGCAGAGCATTTTTCTGCCTGTTCCAAAAACTGACTTAAGAAACCAACCAAGCCACAGGAAAATCAAACACCACAAGCAGACCAGAGACTCCAACAAGAGGCTGGTTATGGACACAGAGAGATACAGGATTTTTCCCACCCCTCCTAAAAAAAAATCAAAGAACTTTTTTGGTAACTTTTATAAAAAAATTTTTCTAAAACTTTTTTTTTAATTTTTAATTTTTACCTTTTTTGCAAAAAATTGTTTTCTAATAAATATTTTCCTCTTATAATTTTTATTTTAGGGGTATGTGTGTGTGTGCATTTTTCTTTCTTTTTTCTTTTTTTTTGAATTGTTTTTGTTTTTTTGTTTAGCTCTATTAAACTTCTGATCTTTTTTTCTTTCTTTCTTATCCTTTTTACATTTTCTTCTTTTTCGTTCTTCTTTATGTGACTTAATTGTTGTTCTGCACATCCTCAGATAAACCCGTAGTTGATTATTAGACGATATCCCCCACTGTGTACACACTTAATCCACAAATTAATTCAAAACCTCTTAGACTTAAATTCCTTAATAGCAGTACTACCTCTTTATACCTATATAATATTTTAAGTATTTTTATTTTGTTTTTCACTTCTCCTTTATATCCATCCCCTTCTCTCAGTATTTCCACGATCTTCTCCGAATATTTTGTTTGTGGCCCTGCATAATATTTTTAATTTTTACTTTTCTATTTTTTCTGGTATCTTTTTTTCCCTTACTCTTTCTTCTTTTTATTCTCTCCCTACTTTCATCCTATCCAACCTATTTCCTGCCTTGGGATTAGGATTTATTTAAGTTAACTCTCCCTGTGCCTTCCCACATCACTCTATTCCTATTTTTTACCCACATCTCTCCCTAAACCTAATAATTTCTGATTTACCAAATTCTTCTTTGTGGTTCGTAGTCCATTAATATATAGTTGTTTGATGTTGAATAGATGTATCTGTTGAACTACATTGTATCTGCAGACTATTGACTGTGCAAGTACAGACTTTGGTTGATGCTTGCCTTAACATAGGGTTCTAGCACAAAACTGGTGTTAATTTCATCCTAAATGAGCTGAGTAAGGCAGAAAAACACAAAACCGGGTATCTCAACTTCCACTCATGATAACCAGGGGACAGAACAGATAATGAATAATCCAGAGGAGAGTTCCCAAATAGCTCTACAAACACTGCTGTCAAACATACAAAGGACTCTATGAGCGTGATAAGCAGAGAGTGGAGGCAAATAAAAGGTCAATGGAGGCAAACAAAAGGTCAATGCAGGAAAAGATTGAAAACCTAAAAAGGACACTGTATGAGCGTGATAGGGAGAGAGAGGAGGCAATCCAAAGGTTTATACAGGAATATCATGAGCGTGAGGAAGCTACTAAGAAACTGATACAGGATTTACATGAGCAGCTTGATAATAATCAAAGAGAAAGGCAGGAATGGTGTGAGCAGGCTGAGCACACTCAAAGAGAACTACAGGAATCTCAAGAATGGGAGGAAGCTAATCAAAGAGTACAGGAATTGAGAGATCAGGATGAGAATACACAAAGATCACTAAAGGCATTCATGGAATCCATTAAGAAAGAGCTGAAGAAAGTCAGGGACCACAAAGGGAATGCTGAATGAAATCGAACAGATTGAATGGGAGTCCAAGGAAACCATAGCCAATCAAGTAAGTGATTTGAGAATAAACACTGAAAACCAAATTAAGGAAATAAAGAAGTTCATACAAGATCTAAATCAAAGCTTCATCAAAAAATTTGAAGACATCACAGCTGACAAATTAGTAGGAAAAGAAATAAAAAAACAAAGTAGAAATCTTGACAGCAGGTTAGAACATGGAGAAGATCGAATCTCGAGGAGTGAAGTCAGCCAAGATATTATAGAGAAAGAATGTACAACCATCGAAGACAAGTCCAAAAAATATGATAGATCTATACAACACTTGGAAAAAAACATCAGAAGGCCTAATCTAAGGATAATGTGTGTAGAGGAGCACCTAGAAACAGAAGTTAATGGTCTAGGAAATTTGTTAACAGGATCCTAGAAGAGAACTGCTCAAACATGCAAAAAGATAGGCCTATTCGGATACAAGAAGCTTTCAGAACTCCAAATAGACCAGACCAGAATAGGATATTCCACTGTCACATTATAATTCACAAAAGATCAATTCAGACCAAGGAAAAGATCCTTAAAGCTGTGAAGGAGGAAAGATTAATCTCCTCTAAAGGGAAACCAATTAGAATCACCTCAGATTTCTCAGCAGAGACAATCAAAGCAAGAAGAGCCTGGAATGATGTATGCCATTCCTTAAAAACAAACAATTTTCAACCAAGAATACTGTACCCAGCTAAACTCTCCTTCATAACTGAAGGCCAAATAAAAACCTTCCATAGCAAAGAAAAATAGACACAGTAAATCTCCACCAAACCAGCCCTACAAAAGTTTCTTAAAAATGTCCTACACATAGAAAACCAATAGGAGCACAATAAAGGCCAAGAAACTGCACAGAAACTGAGAATCCAAGAACCATGGGCAGAACCCAGTTTTTGCAGCCCCCAAAAAGGTGGATAACATGTCAAGAACTCCCGAACAACTCTCAGTCCTATCTCTCTATATTAACGGACTTAATTCTCCAATTAAGCGATATAGACTGTCTAGTTGGATTAAAAAGCAAGATTCATCTATCTGCTGCCTTCAAGAGTCACATCTTGCCCATAAAAACAAAGACATTTTCAATGTTAAAGGCTCGAACAAAATCTAACAAGCAATCAGCCCCCAGAAACAGTCGGGAATTGCAATTCAAATATCAGATAAAATAGACTTCAAATTAAAATTTGTGAGAAGAGATAAAGAAGGTCACTACATACTAATTAAGGGATCTCCCCTTCAAGAGGATATCACAATTCTAAATATCTATTCGCCAAACAACAGAACACCCAAATTTATTCAAGAAACACTACTTTCCCTCAAATCCCACATAGACACAAAGACTTTAATTGTTGGGGATTTTAACACACCACTCTCCCCACTAGATAGATTAACTCGGCAAAAATTCAACAGAGAAACTGCAGATCTAAACAACTGCATAGATCAACTAGATTTAACAAACATCTACCGAATATTTCACCCAGCAGCATCAGAATACACGTTTTCTCAACAGCACATGGAACATTTTCTAAAATAGACCATATTTTAGGCCACAAAGCAAACCTGTCCAAATTCAGAAACTGAAGTTATACCTTGCATTCTCTCTGACCACAAGGGAATAGAATTAGAACTCAACACCAAAAGCCACCAAAGAAAGTCCGGTATCACATGGAGGCTGAACAACACACTGCTGAATCACAAGTGAGTCATCGACGAGTTTAGAAATGAAATTCAAATGTTCATGCTATTCAACAAAAATTAGCACAGAGATTATCTCTCCTCTGGGATACAGCAAAGGCAGTACTCAGAGGCATGTTTATAGCTCTGAGTTCCTACATCAAAACATTGGAGAGATCTGAAACCACCAATTTACTGAGACATCTGAACCTCCTTGAAAATGAGCAGCAAGAAAAACCCCAATCAAGTAGACAGAAATAAATAATTAAAATTAATCAGAATTAAATGAATTAGAATCTAAAAAACTATAGAAAGAATCAACAAAAAAAAGAGTAAGTTCTTCAAAAAAATTAACAAAATAGACAGACACTTAGCAAATCTTATCAGAAAAAGAAGAGAACACACCCAAATAAATAAACTCAGAGATGAGAATGGAAACATCACCTCAGAAACAACCAAGATTCAAAACAATATAAGGGAATACTTCTCAAAACTTTATGCTAATAAGCTTGAGAACCTGTCAGAAATGGATCTTTTCCTAGCAAATATTGACATGCCAAAACTAAACCAAGATGAGTTAAACCATCTTTACAGGCACATATCAAGCATTGAAATAGAAACCGCAATAAGAGACCTCCAAGCTAAGAAAAGTCCAGGACCAGATGGTTTTACAGCAGAATTCTACAAGGCCTTCAAAGCAGGGTTCATACCAGTACACCTCTAACTCTTTAATGAAATTGAAAGAGAAAGTTCAGTATTGAACACATTCTATGAATCCATCATAACCCTCATCCAAAAACCAGGCAGGGACTCATCAAATAAAGAGAACTATAGACACATTTCTTTGATGAACATTGATGCAAAACTTCTCAACAAAATTTTAGCCAATCGACTTCAAGAATTCATCCAAAAAATCATACACCATGATCAAACAGGAATCATTTCAGGGATGCAAAGCTGGTTCAATATACGCAAATCAATGAATATTATTCATTACATCAACAGGAGCAAGGATAAGAACCACATGGTTTTCTCCATAGATGCATAAAATGCATTCGACAAGATCCAAAACCTTTTTATGATGAAGGTTTTGGAAAAAATAAGAATCCATGGAACATTCCTCAATACAACAAAGGCCATATATGACAAACCTACAGGTAGCATTATACTTAATGGTGAAAAACTACAGCAATTTCCTCTTAAATTAGGAACAAGACAAGGATGTCCACTCTCTGCAATTTTCTTCAATCTAGTATTAGAATGCCTAGCTACAGCAATAAGACAAGATGCAACCTAAAGAGGATCCAAATAGGGAAAGAAGAAATAAAACTCTCCATCTTTACAGATGACATGATCTTATATTTAAAGAATCCCATAGACTCCACTCCCAAATTACTCAAGGTGATTCAAAACTTTGGCAAAGTAGCAGGGTATATTTTTAATCCCCCAAAATCAATGGCTTTTCTGTATGCCAACAATGAAAAAAGTGTGGCTGAATTTAGGAAAGCAACTCCATTTGTAATAGCCCCACAAAAAATAAAATACCTAGGACTTAACCAAAGAAGTGAAGGACCTCTATGATGAAAACTTTAAAAACTTGAAAAAGGAAATCAAAACAGAACTTAGAAAATGGCAAAAATGCCCATGCTCCTGGATTGGAAAGATTAACATCGTGAAAATGGCAATATTTCCCAAGGCTATCTACAAATTAAATGTTAAACCTATCAAAATTCCAGTATCATTCTTCAAGGAAAAAGAAGAGGCAATCAAAAAATTCATATGGAACAATAAAAGACCCCGTATAGCAAAAACGATCCTCAACAGAAAAAAACACTGCTGGAGGAGTATAAATATCAAATTTCAAACTCTACTATAAAGCCTTAGTGATCAAAACAGTAATCAAAACTGGAACAAGAATAGACCTCAGGACCAGTGGAATAGAACTGAAAACACAGAAATGAACCTACAGACCTATAGCCATCTAATCTTCAAAAAAATAGAATGGAAGGAAGACATCCTCTTCAGTAAATGGTGCTGGCAAAATTGGTTAACTACTTGTAGAAAACTAAAGCTAGATCCTTATATATCACCCTGCACCCAAATCAACTACAAATGGATCAAAGACCTCGAAGTCAAAGCAGAAATTCTGAAAACATTACTGAATGGAATAGTAGAAACCCTAGGTCTCCTTGGCGCAGGCCAAAATTTTCTGAATAGAGACCCGGAAACACAACAAACCAAAGAAAGGTTGGGCAAATGGGATTGCATGAAGTTGCAGAGCTTCTGCATGGCAAAGGACATAGCTAGCAAGATCAATAGAAAGCCCACGAATTGGGAGAAGATCTTCACTAGCCATACAACGGACAAGGGTCTCATATCTAACATATACTTGGAACTCAAAAAATTAAATCCCCCAACAACAAATCCTCAAAGAAACAACTGCCCAATAAATAACTGGGCTAATGACTTAAAGAGAAACTTTAAGAAGGAAGAAGGATGTCCAATAGACACATGAAGAAATGCTTAACGTCCCTATCAATAATGAAATGCAAATCAAAACAACATTAAGATACCACCTCACCACAGTTAAAATGGCAAAATCAAGAACTCTTAACAACAACAGATGCTGGAAGGGATGTGGACAGAAGGGAATCTTACTTCATTGTTGGTGGGAGTGTAAACTTACAAACTTACAAACAAGACCACACTAAACCTACCAGCACAACTATGTTTATTGCAGCACTATTTACTATAGCTATGATATGGAACCAACCCAGATGCCCCTCAGTAGATGAATGGATCAAGAAAATGTGGTATATATACACTATGGAATTCTATGCCTCCATCAGAAGGAATGACATTGCCCCATTTGTTAGGAAATGGAAAGACTTGGAAAAATTTTATTAAGTGAAGGAAGCCAAGCCCAAAGGAACATAGGTCCCATGGTTTCCCTTATTTGCAATATCTAGTGTATGTACGAGTCAAGCAGAAAAGGTCAGATAAGTTGATGTTAGGAAAATGAACCCTAAGATATCTATTTAATTTTTTTCTTTCATGTATTTGTTTCTAACACACTTATAAGATTATTTCTTTGTTGCTTTGTATGTCCCTCCCCCATAGTATAACCCCTGCTTTCACTGTATTTGATGTGGGTATAATTTGTGGAGGGGAAGGGGAAAAACAAGTCGTTTAAATAAGGATACAGGTGGACCTGTTGCAGCAATGAGAAGTACAAGTTGTCATGTCAAAAACGAACTTTATAACTTTGGTGGGCGTGGGATTAGGTGGGGGTAGGAGGGAGGGTGGGAATGGATGGGAAGGGGAAACAAAGGTGGAGGCTACAATGCTTGATAGGAAATGTACTCATTATCTTGCCTATGTAATTGTAACACGTCTGTACAGTATTTTCACAATAAAATATAAATAAAATTTTAAAAAAAGACTTCCCTGTATAAATCATCTAAAGACATCCCTATAGGAAGGTGTCCAAAGATAAATAGAACAAAGCTCATACTTGGGAGAGACTCTAAATGTGAGAAGACTGTGACAAATGCCTCTATTTAATTACGTATCATGTTTCAATGCAAAATTTTTAATGATAAATGAGTAAATGTCCTAAATTATTGTGTATAATTTTATAATATATTTGCAAAATGTAAATGGGAATGATAATATAAATAAAATAAACATTAAAAGATTGTATCAAATAAAAAATAAATACAAAATCAATAATGAGAATCATAACATGTAATAAACATACATATGTAAGTATGTATCATATATTACACATGTATAGAAATATCTTTTCCATTGCAAGGCCTTCATTCAGGCCATGGGAACGGTAGCCTGAATTTCTTTTCCTCAATGACAGTAAATTTTTCCTTCACCCATGGTATATAAGAGTTACCTGGACAGTGAGATCAAATCCCACCAATGGTATAAATACTGGCCTCAGTTCCAAGACAGTAACTTAATTTTTTAATGGAAGCAGTTTATTCAGTTCCATACTGAACATTTAATAAAAAGCAGTATAGAATTTTGTACATCTATTCAGACATCTATCCTTCCCTTAACCCAAAAGTGCTTCTCGGAATACTACATTTTTTCTGTTTTTGTATGTTTTTTTATTGTAAATATGTTGTACAGAGTGGTCACAGTTACATGAGCAAGGTCATGAGTATATGTTGTATTAAGCATTGTTACCTCCTCCTTTGTTTTCCCCCTATCATCCCTTACCTCCAATCTCCACAACTACTCCCCCTGCCACGCTCAGTGACTTAATTTTTTAGTTTAGTCTTGGCACTAGGTTTGAACTCAAGTAGTAGCAAATCTGCACTTTCCTTCACATTGCTACAAGTTCCTGAGTTCAAATCCCAGTCTAGAAAGAAAACTGGCAGAAATTCAAAACCAGAGAGCTCTATTATTTTTAAATTTAGTTAAATAATCAATTAATTTTTGTCTTTTTTCGTTTTCTTTTCTTTTTTTTTTTTTTGGCCAATCATGGTGCTTGAACTCATGGCGTGGCAACTCTGCCTCAGCTTCGATCACCCTAGGCTGGGTGCTGCCTCGGGATCCATACCCAATCCTGGAATCCGAGGCCCAGAGGGCTTGCAGAAAGAAAAAAGAGTGAGCTAGCATAAAAAGTGACAAGCTGCAAAGGGATGGGGTTTAATTTTTTTTCTTTGCATGGTGCCCATCCTGAGTTTGAATGCCACGGTTGAAAAGTGGACCTGACCTGCCATTGCTGAAGGCTGGTGGGCTAGCAGGGAAGCCATAGGCCAACCTGTCAACATAGGTCCTGTATTCAAATCCAGGTCCTGACAACTACCAGTGGCAGGAGATCACAAGACACTCATTCCTATGCATAGGAATACCAATTGAAAGAGAAGTTTGTGCATTGGTCAAGCCTAAAATTGGGTGCAATAATCCTAGGACAATCATTGATCTTAATTTCATGCTTTACTAAGGATGAAAAGAATAGTATTCCTTTAATTATGGTATAATAAATACCTAAGAGTTGGTAGGAATGTAGTATATGTCATTCAATCATAGATAGGCGTCTATGGTGCTTTTTACCAACATATATTTATGTGTATAATACGCGCTGCCTATCCTTGTATCGCTGTATTGGCCAATCCTGTGTCACGATCTCAGCACCAGGGAACCACCTCACAGCTTCATTGGCTAGAGGCTGTTGTGTACACACTCACCCATTCATGAATTTTACCTGCTAGGCCCTGAGTTCAGATCCTAGCACTGCTAAAAATTTAATCTTGGAGTATGAAGCCAAGTGTGATACCTGTTTTACTTTTCTGGGAGAGTCCTGGGTGTCAGGCATAATGGAGAACACATCTACAAATCTAGATGGTATGCGATCATATGTAAACAATGTAATACATAGTTAGGATTCATCACAGTCAATAAAATAAATGGTAAATTACAAATTTCAAACTCTACTATAAAGCCATAGTAGTCAAAACAGCTTGGTATTGGCATAAGAACAGACCTCAGGACCAATGGAATAAAATTGAAAACCCAGAAATGAACCTACAGACATATACCCAACTAATCTTCGATAAGGGAGCTAAAACAATAGAATGGAACAAAGAGAGCCTCTTCAGTAAATGGTGCTGGCAAAATTGGTTAACTACTTGTAGAAAACTAAAGCTAGATCCTTATATATAACCCTGCACCAGAATCAACTCCAAATGGATCAAAGACCTCGAAGTCAAAACAGACACTCTAAAAACATTACAGGGTGGAATAGGAGAAACCCTAGGTCTCCTTGGCTTAGGCCGAAATTTTCTGAATAGAGACCTGGAAACACAACAAATCAAAGAAAGGTTGGACAAATGGGATTACATAAAGTTGCAGAGCTTCTGCATGGCAAAGGACATAGCTAGCAAGATCAATAGAAACCCACGAATTGGGAGAAGATCTTCACTAGCCATACAACGGACAAGGGTCTCATATCTAAAATATACTTGGAACTCAAAAAATTAAATCCCCCAACAACAAATCCTCAAAGAAACAACTGCCAAATAAATAAGTGGGCTAAAGATTTAAAGAGAAATTTCTCTGAAGAAGAAAGAAGGATGGCCAATAGACACATGAAGAAATGCTCAACCTCCCTAGCCATAAAAGGAATGCAAATCAAAACAACATTGAGATACCACCTCACTATAGTTAGAATGGCAAAAATCAAGAACTCTAACAACAACAGATGCTGGAGGGGATGTGGACAGAAAGGAACCTTGCTTCATTGTTGGTGGGAATGTAAACTTGTTCAACCACTTTGGAAAGCAGTACGGAGGTTCCTCAAAAGCCTTCACATAGAACTCCCCTATGACCCAGCAATCCCACTTTTGGGCATCTACTGAAATGTTTACAAACAAGACCACACTAAAGCTACCAGCACAACTATGTTTATTGAAGCATTATTTACCAAAGCTAAGATATGGAACCAAACTAGATGCCCCTCAGTAGATGAGTGGATCAAGAAAATGTGTTATATATACACAATGGAATTCTATGCCTCCATCAGAAAGAATGACATTGCCCCATTTGTTAGGAAATGGAAAGGCTTGGAAAAAATTATATTAAGTGAAGTAAGCCAGGCCCAAAGAAACATAGGTCCCATGGTTTCCCTTATTTGCAATATCTAGTATATGTATGAGTCAAGCAGAAAAAGTCAGATAATGTGATGTTAGGAAAATGAACCCTTAGATATGTATTTTAATGTTTTTTTCTTTCATGCCTGTGTTTCTAAAGCATTTAAAAGATTATTTCTTTGTTGTTTTGTATGTCTCTCCCCCACAGCATAACCCCTGCTTTCACTATATTTGATGTCAGTATAACTTGTGGAGGAGATGGGGAAAAACAAGTCGTTTAAGGATACAGGTGGACCTGTTGCAACAATGAGAAGTACAAGTTGTAATGTCCAAAGCGAGCTTTAAAACGTCTGTGCGGGGGGGGGGGGTAGGAGAGGAGAGGCTGGGAAGGGATGTGAAGGGTAAACAAAGGAGGAGGCTGCAATGCTTGGTAAGAAATATACGCATTATCCTGCCCATGTAATTGTAACCCCTCTGTACAGTATGTTCATAAATAAAACAAAATAAAATTAAAAAAATAAATAAATAAACGGTAACTTAATGAAAAATATAAAAAAGTACAATGAATAACCACACCACACATAATATAGACTGAACATCTGAATGGAAGTTTAATCCTATCTTTAAAATGTATATAAGGAATATGTTTGCCAGGTCAGGGGCTTGAATTCAGGCCTAGGGAACAGGCTTGACTTACTGGTCTTCAAGCACGGCGAGCTTCCCCTTTCCCCACAGTGCAACCGAGTTACCCAGACCCCGGGTTCAAATTCCAGGACTTGCAGACAAGAAAATGGCACACATTCCAAACCAGGGAGCTTCATTAGCATTTTTAATATTTTTTAAGTTCACTTTGCATTTATTTGATACATACTGATTTTATACCATGAGAGTTTTTCAAAAAGGCGTTTAAACTTTTACATTTTAGCATAGCACATTGGTGTTTCTATTTTGACCATCTGCCCTGAAGAGTGAGAACGAAATAAGGATATCATTTCTCTCTAGAATGTCGGGACAGTTGAATTTATTTCTATTTAGAGTTATTTCTACAATTATAAACTCTCTGCATTTGTATCGTATGAGTTTTCCTCAGTGCCTACCACGACATACAGTAGCGGAGTCCTCATAGCACAAAAGGTTTGGTTTCTGAATAAAACCTCACTTCTATGAGGACAGTAGGTACTTCTAAGCATTTTGGAAATAAACTGGATTGTAAAATGAAAAACGAAAACAATGGGACTGTGATGTATCTCAGTAGTGGAGTACTTGCCTAAAGAGCATAAGACCCTGGCAGGAATGTTTCCTAAAGCTCAGAATGTTAGAATTTTATGATCTGCATGAACAAACTTCTTTTTTTACTTATTTTTTGGTCCTGGGGCTAGAACTCAGGGGTTATCCCTGTGCTCTTCAGCTCAAGGCGAGTGATCTACTACTTCATTCACAGCGCCACCTGGGTTTTCTAGTGGTTTATTGGAGATAAGAGTCACTCAGACTGACATTGAACCACCAACCTCAGATCACAGCTTCCTGAGTAGCTAGGATTATAGGCATGAGTCACCGGTGCCAGGCACATGAACAAATTTCTTAAAGATTGATTCTGAGAAAAGAAACTTGGAATACACTTTTAGTATAAATAATTTATAATGCCGTGTTTAAGGCACTAATTCAGAAATATTTATTCATTGGCTGGTTTCTTATTTTATTTAAAGATATATATATATATATGCATTATTAATATATATACATATATATTTTTAAAAACATAGCTTAGAAGTGCACCTAAGAGTTTATGTGCTCATGAAAAGTTATACAACTGCACAAGCTTCATTTTTTTCATTTTGGTTGGTACCTTAAATTAGGTGGGATTTGTGTATTGTCATTTTGTTCTCTGTTTTTGAAGGATTTCTCTCCCTTTTATCCCCCTAATTCCTCTCCTCACATTTGAAGTCAGTTGCTCTTTCTTGGCTTTGTTGTTCATAGCTGATTTTCTACCACTTCAGCTATGCCTGTAGCCTGGTATTTGCCAGTTAATTGGAGATGATATCTCTCAGGCTTTTCTGCATTCATTGGCTTTGAAATTTCATCTTGCAGTTCTCAGCCTCCTGAGTAGTTACAGATGTGAGCCACTGTGGTGCCTAGGTATAAATTAGACTTTGGTTGGTGTATTATTTTTGTTTTTCTATGCATGGGATCATCTACTATAGTATTTCTCTGAATGTCCTAGGTCTAAAGTAAGATATAATACATATGCAAATCTGTATAATTTTCATAAGATGTAGTAAATTTAATATGTGTTTTAAATGTAATAATAGTCAGTAAATATAATTAATAAATACTACAAAAAGCACTATGCAGTAAACATAAGTATGTACATATTAATCATTTCAAATGTGGATGAAAATTAATTTACAGGGCTGGGAATTGAATTCAGGCCTAGGGAACAGGCTTGGATTGCTTGTATTCAAAGAGTCAGTTTACCCATTCCCCACAGTGCATTAGAGTTTCCCAGACTCCAAGTTCAAATCCCAGGCCTGGCAGAAAAAAAATGAGTACGCATTCCAAGTCATCACTCGCAGTATCTACATATACATTTATTTGTATACCACCATTTGCATAGAAAGATACTGCTATTTTGGCCAAACCTGTATCTCCATCCTAGGTCCTGGGATCCACCTGGCACCTGAATGTGCTATAGGCTGCCTTGCTGACACTCACCCATTCGTGAATTTGGCATCTAGGCCCTCATTATAGGTCCCAGCATTGCTAAATATCTTCCTGGAGTAAGATTGCAAGTGTGATACCTGTTTTCCTTTTCTTTGCAAGTGCTGGGTGTCAGTTATGATGTTTATAATATGTCTGCAAAGCTACATGCTATGGAATAGATTTGAATGAATGTAATAAATGTTATAGGTGCACTCACAGTCCATAAAATAAATGGTAAACAAATAAATATATAATTAAATATAATGAATCATTCCAACAAACAAGATATAGACTGAATGTATGGATGTAATTATAAATGATATAATAAAAATGTGTATAAATGTTATGTTCTCCAAGGCTGAGGATTGAATTCAGGCTTAGGGAACAGGCCTGAATTCCTTGTCTTCAAGGGAGGAGAGCTTCCCTTTTCTCCCATCCCCTGCCCCAAGTGGATCAGAATTACCCAGATCCCAAGGTGACATCCCTGGCATGGTAGACAACAAAATGGCACAAAATCCATGACATGGAGCTTCAATAGTATTGTTAATTAATTAATTTATTTATTAATTTTTGCCAAACATGGGGTTTGAACTGAGTTTGTGGCAACTTCTCCTCAGTTTCCATCACCCTAGCCTGGGATGGTGCAGCCTCTGGACCCACAGCCCATCCTGTGGTGCTAGTCCTCAGGGGTTCACAGGAAAAGAAAATGAAAACAGCACCAAAAAAAAAGCCACAAACTGCAGACGGTCAGCAGTTTCTCTTTTCCTTACTTGCACGTTGACCATACTGGATGTGAATCATATGGCTGCAACATGTAGGTCATCTAGCATTTCTGAAGGCTGGCTCTATCAGCGAAGCCATAGGCCAAAGTGGACACTAGGCCCTGAGTTTGAATCCCAGTCATGCCACTTACAAGGGACTGAAGTGCCTAAGAAACTATTGCTTTTCCATAGGAACACCAGAGGAATGTGATTAATGTCATGGTTGGAAGAGTAGTCCATCAATCAGTCTTGAATAAAATTAGACCCAATAATCACTGGACAGGGATTGAATTTAATTCATAGTTTATTATGCATTAAAAGAATACTATTGCTTAAATGGACTGTCAAATTCTCTATTTTGGTGTGTGTGTGTGTGTGTGTGTGTGTGTGTGCGTGTGCCAGTCCCGGGGTTTGAATTCAGGGCCTGGACGCTATCCCAGATCTTCTGTGCTCAAGACTAGCACTCTATTACTTCAACCACAGCTCTACTTCTGGATTTTTGGGAGTTTAATTGGAGAAAAGAGTCTCATATAGACTTTCCTGCTTGCATTTGGCATCCTCAGATCTCAGCTTCCTTTGGAGCTAAGATTACAGGGGTGAGCCAACAGCACCTGCCCTCTACCTGTTACCCATAACCTTGGCCCTCTTCTAAGTCTCAGTAGAAAATGTCTCACCATGCTCACTTTTTTTTTTTTTTTTTTTTGGCCAGTCTTGTGGCTTGAACACTGGGTCTGGGCATGTTCCTGAGCTTCTTTTGCTTAAGGTTAGCACTTTTATTGCTTAAACCACAGTGTCACTTTTGGATTTTTCTGTTTCTGTGGTAGGGAGGAATCGAACTCAGGGCTTCATGTGTGCTAAGTAAGCACTCTACCAGTAAACCACATTCGAAGCCCAAGGCTTGCTTCTAATGGGAGTTATGACGGTGGGATTTATTGGATTACCCCTTTTGGCACAGAAATTGCTAGCTATTTTCTATCTTTCCCAGGAATTGGGACCAGCCTGAGACTCGGCAATGAGGAATGATGAATGAGTTATGGCACCAGCCCCCAGAGGCCTAGGCTCACATCCTACAGAGGGATAGAGGATATGGAGTCACAACCTTCGACAACTCCTACAGCCTAAGAATTGTGGTTTCCCTTGACAAGTGCCAGGACATAATTTACCCGTTGTACACAGCAGTTGCACACACCAGCCCACACAAAGCTTTCCTGGCTTCAGTTATTAAACTGCAGTGAAGGATGCTTGTTCAAGATGCCTGCTCAGACTTAGTACTCTCTGAGAGCTTGTTCCAGCTTGCCCAGTTTGGGGGGCTGGGCATGGGCAACTTGCTCAATGCCCATCATCCAGGCCCTGTCCCTGAGCCTTTTTGATCAAGGGTAGTGCTCTGCACCTTGAGCCATGGGCCACTCTGGTATTTTTTGTTATTATTTTGTTTTGATTTCCTGTGATCTCTTAAGAACTATGAATGTCGAGGTCTTTCCTACCCAGGCTGAATTCAAATTTGCATCTCAGCCTCCTGAGGATCTAGGATTACAGGCAAGAGCCACTGACACATGGCTTCCTTTTCTTCTTGTAGTTCTTTTTTTTTATGACAACCTGAAATCTTCACGGTGTCATTCCAATGGTTTGCAGTCCCAGGCCTGGAATTCCAATGCTAGGACGGCCACCCACAAATGGAGGGAGATCCTGACTAACTCATTCCTATTCATGTGAATGCTAATGGAACATTACAAAAATAATAATTAAATTTTCAGTTAATTCATTACTCTATTTTAGAATGCCACACAAAAATTATTGAATTTATATCTTCCATTCTAGCACCATGGTATGATTAAGGATATTGACTGATTTTTTATTAATGATTTTATAAGTATTAGATGGTGATACTTCATTAAATGGAAGCATAATTTAATGACTAATAATTTGTAAAAATATATAATCTAAGAATATCCTCACATTCCGTCTGTCAGTTTATATATATATATATATATATATATATATATATATATATGTACATACATACATATATGGCACTGCTGTGGATTGATCACAGGTCCTCAGAATGTCCTGGCAGCTCAGTTTTCTAGAGGCTGGTAGGCTAAGACTGTGACCCCATTTATGGATTGGGCATTGTAGGCCGTGAGTTGAAATCCCAGCATGGCCAATAATGTATTCATGGAGTAAGAAGCCAATTTTGACACATTTTTTTCCTTCTCTGTAAAAGTCCTGGGTCTCAGTATATGTGATATGATGTAATAAAATAAATGTTTTTTGTGTAATAATACTAAATAAATAAGGGTAATAAATGTCATATGGAATGAACCCATGTATGTATATAGATCTCCTATATGAGTATTATTTTTTCCAGTACTGGGACTTCAATTCAGGCCCTTGGAACTTTTCTGAACTTCTTGTCTTCAAAGATGGTGATCTTCCCCTTAACCCACAGTGCCACAGAGTTCCCAGACCCTGATTTTAAATGCCAGGCCTGCCAGTGAAATGGTGCAAATTCCAAGACAATGCCTTATTATTATTATTGTTGTTGTGGTGGTGGTGGTTATTGTTATCATTATTATTATTATTTGGTTTTAGGCAAACCACCGGGCTTGAACTCAAGTCTTGGCATCTCTGCCAAAGCCAATCCTGGGAGCCTAGGTCCTGAGTTCAAATCTCAGGGCTGGCAAAAAAATAAAAAGTAAAAGTATAAAACTGAGAAGTTCAATCCAGTGGTTTTACTTTTCTTTTTCCTTTGTATTGTACCATCCTGGGTCTAAATAACAATGCCCAGACAATATACATGACCTTGCATTGCTGATGTTTGGCGGGCTATTAGGGAAGCCAAGCGGAAATCAGCAACTTAGGCCTGAAGTTTGAATCCCGGGACTCCCACTAATTAATGGCTGGCGGGAGATTCTAAGAAACACTTTCCAGTGCTGGGAAAGTGGCTCAGTGGTAGAGCACTTGTCTTGCATGCTAGAGGCCCTGGGTTCGATTCCTTAGCACCACATAAGCAAAAAGAAAAAAGCCAGAAATGGCGCTGTGGCTCAAGTGGTAAAGCACTAGCCTTTAGCTGAAGAGCTGAAGAGCTGAAGAGCTGAGATACAGCGACCAGGCCCAGAGTTCGGCCCCAGGACCGGACCCCCCAAAAAAAAATAAAAAAATAAATATTAAAATTAAAATTTAAAAAAGAAACGCTTTCCAATAGACATCTGTACTAATAGAATGTTGTAAATGTAACAATTACATTAGCAGTTGCTGAACAATTATATTAAAAATTATACACAACAATTATACTACATTTACTAATTTTCAATTAATACTTTATTATGTATTCAATCATGATACTTAAAAAAAGGAAGGAATAATTTAATTGGCAATATTTGGTAGAAATATATATGCAATTTCATAATTTACAGACATCCCTCATTAAATAAATCTACATCTATCTATCTATCTATCTATCTATCTATCTATCTATCTATCTATCTATCTATCTATCTATCTATCTATCTATCTATCTATCTTTCTATCTACCAATCTACACATTTATCTGTTTATACACTTGTCACTACTGGGGCTCAGTGGTAAGAGTGCTCGCCTAGTAAGTACGATGCCGTTGGTTCGATTCCTCACTACTATGTGCATAGAAAAATCCAGAAGTTGTGCTGTAGTTCAAATACTCGAGCAATAGCTTTGAGCATAAAGGCTTAGAGACTGTGTCTAGAGCCTTACTCAAGACCCAGGATTGGCACCAAAACAAAACAAAACAAAACAAAACAAAAAACGAAAAGATAGAATTTTCTGACTGTAACCATATAAGGATAGGGCTGCAAATACCTCATCACAGAGCAAGCTGGGAGTCTAGTGCTGACATTTGCCATCTAACCTGAATTAGCCAGAGGTAATCCGCTGCAACCCAGTCCCATGGACTAGATGCTGCTGGCTTGCTCATCCTGTCATCCAATATACTCAGGGGCTGAGATCTGACACTGGTAGGTTTAAAACCCAGCCCTGGCAGGAAGTCTGTGAAACTCTGAGCTGTGGATTAAAGTGGTAGAGTTCTAGCCTGATCAAAAGACCTTAGGACAGTACCCCCAACATTTCAGTGCAATCCCCGTGGTTGACTCTCTCCCCCCCAAAAAAACCCCTCACTCCTCTAAAATCTAAATTTGGACTGTTTGTGGTTTGTTTCTGAAAGAATGGTGATAATGATGAAAGCACCCTAATTCTAATGATATTATGTGGGTTACAGCTATGTGATAAGTCTTTCATGAGTTGTTGTGTGCTCAGTACTTCATGGGGTACATTTTTTCATTTTTTTCATCTGGTTCTTGTAAGAGCTCCACAAGTAAGATGATTGTGCAGATGGGAAATTTGTGGCTCAGATATGTCCTCATGTCAGGGCCAAAATTATGTATGTACCTAACTCTAGTGAGTTGTCTCCTGCAGACAATTGTTTTGGTTTATGTTTCTTGATCATGAAACTTGAATGCAGGGCCTAGCCACTGACACTTACCAGTGGGGATCATGGGTAGCGCCCTACCACGTGGAGCCAAGGACCCCCTTGCAACAGAGTGTTACAGTCTAGGCGTTTAGGAGCTGAGGTCTGTCATCCTGCCTACTCAAGAAGCTGAGATCTGACAATCTGGGTACAGAACTATCCCAGAAAAAAGGTCCCATGAGACTATTATCTCCTATTCACCACTTAGAAACTTGAAGTGGAAATTAGTCGCTGCTGACTCGTGTCTGTCATCCTAGGTACTCAGGACGCTGAGAGCTGAGGATCACGGTCCAAAGCCAGCCTGGGCAAGAAATTCCTTGAGACGCTTCTCTCCAGTGACCCACCAAAAACCTCAATGGGTGCTGTTTTTCAAGTGGTAGAGTGATTGGCTTCAGCTAAAGAGCTCAAGGACAGCACCCAGGCCTAGACTTAAATTCCTCCAACTTCCAACAAAGAAAGAAAGAATCCTGAAGTAGAGTGCTGGGAATGTGTCTTAGGAGTAGAGTGTGTTGCATGTATGAATCCCTGGGTTTGATTTCTTAGTACTACATCTCTAGAAAAAAGCCTGAAGTGGCTGTGTGCCTCAAGTGGTAGAGTGCTATCCTTGTACAGGAAAACTCAGGTGCAGTGTTCAGCTCCTGAGTTGAAGCTTCAGGACAAGTATGAACACACATACACACACCAATACCAGAAGTGAAGCGCTGACACCAAATGATAAAGAACTGAGCTTCTGCTCTGAGCTCATGGTCAGTACCCAGGTCCTATGTTCAACTTTGAAACACAGCCACCCAGGGCCCAACTAAGATAGGTCAAATTTTCAAAATCTGATGAGTTTCACAAGCCCTAGATGACAGGAAGCATAGTGATAATACACATGTGTTATGATTTAGCAAGTTTCTGGAAACCCAAAGAGGCATCATTGCCAATAATGAATCATTTCATTAGGTTCAGCTCGCTAGTTGTCTGCCAGAAGGACCCTTGAAATAATTGTAGCAGGTTATTTCAACACTGAAACATAGTCTAACAAAGACAGGATAAGTGCAGGGAACTTGGGCACGGGAGGTTCACAAATGAAGTCTTCCTGTTACAACAGAGCTCTCGGCAGAGAGATAGCTTCAGGTACATAGAGGCCTTTTTCTCCTGGACTTCAGAGCCCACCCACACTCCTCACTACTTGGCCTAGAAGGAGTTTTTTTAATCACTCAGCTGTACAGGAGTGAAGCATGTTCCAACAATGAGGAAGACTTCTTCCAGCAGTCCCCAATGTGGAGAAAACCTCAGCCTACAATGGGAACAGTGAGAGGAGCCCCGGAAGATGCACTGTCTTGAAAACTCTATCTGTGCTATGAAATCATTCTATTCAAAGCAAATTTCCTAGCTGGATACCTTTCATTATAGGGATTCTGGACCTTCACCAATAGAAATACATGTGTGCATACATGGGGAGACATGTTGTTACTGGCTTTTCTTTTAATTTCCAGGCTCGGGAGTTTTACTATGAGCCTAGGCACTGTCCCTGAGTTCTTGTGCTTAAGGTTAATGCTCTGCCCTTGAGCCATAGCCCCATTCGTGGGGATTTTTTATTCCTGTAATCCCTCAGAAATAAGAGTGTGGTGGATTTTCCTGTCCTGGCTGAATTCAAACTGGTATTCTCTACCTCTCAGCCTCCTGAAGAGCTAGGATTACAGGTAGGATCTACTGACACTTGGCTTTCTTTTCTTCTCTTTCTTTTCTTTAATCCTGACAGTCTGAAATCTTCACAGTGTCATTCCAATGGTTTGCATTTTGAAGTAAAATACCCAGGCCTGGAGTTGAAGTGCCTGGACTGCCACCTATAAATGGAGGGAGATCTTGAGAAAATCATTCCAATCCATGGGATCACCTAATGGAATGTTATAAAACTAACAATTAAATTTGCAGTTAGTTCATGATTCCCTTATAGAATGCCACACAAAAAGTATTGGATACTGTCTTCCATTCTAGCACCATGGTATGATTCTCCAAATTAAGGAATACTGACTACTTTTACATTAATGCTTTAATAAGTATTCAACAATGGTACTTCATTTCATTAGAAGGAGGCATAATTTAATAACTAATAATTCACAGTATATGTAATTTAATATCCTCACATTCTCTCTCTCATATACATAGCAAACTACACATCTATCTATCTATCTATCTATCTATCTATCTATCTATCTATCTGCCACTAATATTGCTTGATCACAGGTTCTCAGAAATGGCTGGCAGTTCAGTTTGCAAAGGCTTTTGTTTTACTGTGAGTTCAAATCCCAGCATGGCCAAAAGTTTATATGTGGGTGAGAAGCCAATTTTGACTCATTTTTTTCCTTCTCTGTGAAAGTCCCGGGTCTCTGTATTATGTATAATCTATATGCAAATAAATCCATGTCATAAGATATAATAAATGAAATAAATGTTATATATGTAATAATACTAAATAAAATAAATAAAAAATAAAGGTAATAAATGTCACATGGAGTAAACACATGTATGTAAATACATCTCATTTATGAATAATACTTTTTCCAGTGCTGGGGCTTGAATTCAGGCCCTGGAAACTGGTCTGAAATTCTTGTCTTCAACGATGGTGGGTTTCCCCTCCCCCACAGTGCCCGAGAGTTAATCAGACCTTGAGTTGAAATCCCAGGCCTGTCAAAAAAATGGTGAGAATTCGAAGCCAGGGTCTTAAATTATTTTTAACCAGGAACATGAACTGTCTTGAAAGCACTCTCTGTGCTATGATATCATTCTATTCAAAGCAAATTTGTTAGCTGGGTGCTATTCTTCATAACGACTATGGATGTTCACTGAAAGAAATATATGCATATATATGCAGACACATGCAGTTACTGGTTCTTTTTTTTTAGTGCAGATTCTGAGGCTTGAACTGAGCCTAGAAATTGTCCCTGAGCTCCATTTACACAAGGAAGCACTTTATTGTGCCTTAATCCATGATACTTCATTAAATGGAGGCATAATTTAATACCTAATAATTATTAGTAATATTTTACATGTAATTTAATAATATATAGACATCTCACATTCTATAAATATATTTATATTTTCTATAAATATATTTATATTTAAATGTACAGTGGAATATACATATACATCTCTCTATATATATATTTATATACACTTATTTGCAGCAATTTACACATCTATCTATCTATATATTGGCCACTGCTGGGGCTAGAACTCAGGTCCTGGAAACTGCCTGGCATTGAATTTGTTTGAGGCTGCTGTGCTTGAACTGACCCCTTGATGAATTGGACATTCCAGGCCCTGAGTTCAAATCCCAGGAATGCTGAAGTCAATTGGTGGAGTAAGAAGCCAATGATGACCTAATTTCCTTTCCGTGGAAATATTGTGCCCTAGGTACAATATGTAATATCTATGCAAATACATATGTATGATATATATTATACATGTATGTAAATATTATTTTGCCAGTTCTAGGCCTGGAATTCACACACTGGGGAATGCTCCGGATTTGTTTTTCTTCTAGGTTAGCCTTCACTTCACCCAGAGCACAATAGTGTTACCTAGTCTCTGAGTTCAAATTCTAGGTATGGCAGATAAAGTGGCCCAAACTCCTAGCCAAGACCTTAACTTTTTTGGGGGGGCAGGCATGGGGCTGGAACTCAGGTCACCACAACTCTGACTCAGCCTTGATTACCCTAGGCTGGGGTGCAGCTTTTAAACCCACAGATGATCCAGGGATCCTAGGACCCGTGTTCAACTCCCAGCTGTGGCCAAAAAAGTAAGGCAACCAAAATGGAAGAGGAAAATCCAGGAAGTTTTAGACAACAGTTTTACCTTTGTTTCCTTTGCACTGTGACCATCCTGGCTCTCAATGACTCGGCTTGAAAATTGCATATGTCCTTGCATGGCCGAAGGCTGGCGAGCTGTCAGTGAAGCCTGAGCCCAACCAAGACACCTAGGCCCTGAGTTCGGTGCTGGGACTTCCACCTACTCGTTCCTATCTATAGGAACAATAATAGAATCTTTGTAATGTACCAATTGAACTACTAATTAGCTAGTCATTGTATTATAAGATTGTACGCAATAAATATAGGTCATTGATTAACTTAATTAACACTTTATTAAGTCTCCTACTGTGATTAATTCATGGTGGCATAATTTTAGACCAAATAATTCATAGTAATAGAATATATAAAAATAAGATATAGATCATCATTCTTTATATAGAGTTACACACTAGAATCTACATAAATGTCTATCTGTCTCTATCTATAACTTTATTTATAGATTCATATACATATCTAAATACACACACACGCTGCAATTCTACACATCTATCTGTTTATATATTGGCCACTCCTAGGGCTTCATCTCAGGTCCTCAATTTTGCCCGACAACTTCACTTGCGTCAGCCTGGTGGGCTAACATTGACCCACTAAAATATATAATTGATCCTCTAAAATATATAATAACTAAATAAAAAAAATAAAATGAATAACTACACTAACTGCAATATGCAATAAACATGTATATGTAAATATAAATCATGTGTTTAAAATGTATATGAATATTATTTTAGCAAGTGCTAGGAACAGGCCTGTCTTTCTTGTCTTCCAGCATTGTGAGCTTTCCCTTCCCCAACAGTACTGCAGATTTACCCAGCCCCTGAGTTCAAATCCCAGGCCTGGCAGAAAAAATGGAATGTATATATCACCAAGTAGCCTAATAATTGTTTAAATATTTTAATGTATATATGTACGTATGCATTTATGTATTACATATTTTTATTTTGTCAAGCACAGGGCTTGAACTCAGGGCATGGCAACTCTGCCTAAGCTTTGATCACTCTAGGCTGGGTTGCAGCCACTGGACCCACAGCCGAACCTCGGTTCTCGGTTCCTGGGCCTCAAAGGATGACAGGAAAATTAAATAAATAAAACGACACAGAAAAAAAACCAGTAACTTGCAATGGCTGCCAGTTTTACATTTGTTTTCTTTTCAAGGTGACCATCCTGGGTCTAAATGACAGGGCTGAAAAAAGTGTTCGTAACCTGGCATTGATGAAGGCTGTCAGACTTCCAGAGAATCCATGGGCCAACACGGCAACATAGGCCTTGTGTTCGAAGTCGGGTCCTGACCCCAACCAATGGAGGGAGATCCTAAGAGTCTCGTTCCTATTCATAGGAATACCGATGGAAAGATATGAATGTCAAGGTTGAATTACTTGTTCCTGAATGATACTGGCATAAAATTAGAGAGGGATTTTAGGAGGTTGATGGATTTTAATGAATATTTTAGACACATTAAAAGAATACTATTAATTACATGGACACAATAGCTTCGGGACAGAGGTCGATATAATTAATAATTCATTAAGGATGAAAACAGTAATATTACTTACATGGAGGCATAATAAATACCCAAGAATTGGTAGGAATGTAGCCTATATAAGTAAATAATGTATATACATCTCTGGCACTCTATAAAGATCTATATTTATTTGTGTACTACCATCTGCATGTCCATCTGTTCTTGTTTTGTAAACCCCTGGGGCTCAATCTCAGGTGCTGGGAACTGCTTGTTGGCTTCATATGCCCCAGGCTGGCGTGCTGACACTCATTCATGAATTGGGCCTTGTAGGCTATAAGTTCAGATGCCAGCACTAACAAAAATTGAATCATGCAGTAAGACACAGGGTGACACATGTTTTCTTTTTCTGTGAAAGTCCTGGGTGTCAGGTGTGAAGTTTTATACATAGGCAATTCTATACCCTATGTAATAAGTGTAGTAAATATTCCATGTGTTACAGCAGTCAATAAAATAAATTGTAAATGAATAAAAAATAAAATGAATAACTACACTAAGCACAATTTGGAGTCAACATATGGGGCTCAATCTCAGGGCCTGGGCACTACCTGGCAGCTGAATTGGCTAGGGCTGCTGTGCTGGCAGTTCCCCATTCATGAACTGAGACTTCTTTGCCCTGAGTGTAGATCCAAGCACTCCCAAAAACGTAATCTTGTAGTGAGAAGCCGAACATGACACATGTTTTCCTTTTCTGTGAAAGTGCTCGGTGTCAGGTAGGATATATAATTTGGATATTAATCTATATGCTATGTAATATGATGTAATAAAGTTAAAAAACATCATAGGTAGAAGAATTGCCACTACAGTAAATGATAAACAGATTGAATTTGTAGTGAATCATTCTAGGATAAAATTAGATGCAATAAATGTAGGATGTGCACTAAGTTTAATATTTTATTAAGCATGAACAGAATAAAAATTACATGGAGACATAATTAAATAACTAATAATTGGGAGTAACACATGATGCATAATTTAATAATATATAGACATTGGTCTCATTCTATGAAATATCTAATTATATGTATGGATATATGTACAAAAATGATAAACAATTATAGGATATTGAGTAATTATTAATTAATGCTTTATTAATTGTTAACTGGGACACATCATTAAATGGAGACATAATTTAATACCTAAGAATTGGTAGCAATATTATCTATAATTTAATAATATGCAGAAATCTCTTTTTCTGTATATAATATTTATATATAGTAATCTCTATTTACACCTCGTTCCCTCCAGAGGTTCGGGGGTTAAGTGCTCTCATAGTAAGCACAAAGCCCTGGGTTCGATTCCTCAGTGTCACAAAACAGAAAACTCAGAAGTTCTGCTGTCTTTCAATCAATTGAGTGCTAGCCTTGAGCACAAACGTTTAGGGACAGTGTCTAAGTTCTTACTCAAGCCACAGGACTGATGCCAAAAAAAGTAGGATATTCTAACTGCTTAATAAAATATTAATTAAACTTAGTGCACATCCTACACTTATTGCTCATTACAGACCAATCTAGGAGTCTGGTGCTGACAGCTGCCACATAACCTGACTTAGCCACATGTAAACTGCTGCAACCCAGCTCCTTGAGTTACCCAGGTCATCCTGGCTTATGCCCGTCACCCTAGCTGCTCAGGGCCTTTAAAACCCAGTACTGGCAGGAAGTCTGAGAGACACCTCAAAATGTGGCTCCAAGTGGTAGAGCTTTGAGTTCAAGCCCCATGGCTAACACCCCAGAAAAACACCCCTCTAAACCATTAGATGTGAACTTGTATGGTTTGTAAATTTTCCTCAAAGAATGGTGATACTGATGAAAGCACCCTAATTCCAATGACAGCTTGTGGAATGGAGCTATGTGCTGAGTCCTCCATAGGTTGCTCTGTTCTGAGTCCTGCACAGGGTGCTATGTGCTGAGTCTTTCACAGGATGCAGTGTGCTGAGTCCTGCATTGGGTGCTGGGTGCTGAGTCTTTCACAGGATGTTGTGTGCTGAGTGGTGCAAAGAGTGCCATGTGCTATGTCCTTAACTGGGTGCATTCTTACACCTTTTCTATGTAAGAGCCCCATAACTTAGATAATTATACAGACAAGAATATTGAGGCTCAAATAGGTCCCCATGTCAGGGACAAAATTATGTATTACTGAAGACTCGTGAGTTGTCTACAGCAGACAATGGCTTGGTTTGGTTTTTTCTTGGTCATGAACCTTGAACTTGGGGCTGAGGCACTGACCCTTACCTCTTGGGCTCATGGCTAGCACTCCACCACGTGGATCCATGGACCCCCTTGCAGCAGAGGCCATAGCCAAGGGGTCAGTAGCTGAAGTCTGTCATTCTGCCTTCTTGGGAAGCTGAGTTCTAAAGGTCTGGGTTCCAAACTATCTCACACACAAAAGGTACCATGAGACTATTATCTCCAATTCACTACTAAGAACCTGAAGGGGAAGCTGGGTGCTTGAGGTCATGTCAGTTATCCTACCTACTCAGGAGGATGAGATTTGAAGATCATGGTTCAAAGCTAGACTAGGCAGGAAAGTCCTTGAGAAACTTAGCTCCAATGAACCACCAGAAAACAGGAAGAAGCTCTATGACTCAAGTGGTAGAACACAAGAATTGAGCTGAAGAGGTCAGGGACAGCACCAAAACCAAGACTTCAACTCCTTCAATCGACAACAACAACAATAAAAAAGACAGAACTAAACTAACAATGCTGAAGTAGAGGGCTGTGAATGTGCCTTAGTGGTAGAATGCTTTGCATATATGAAATCGTGGGCTTCATTTCTCAGGACCGCATTACTAGGACAAAGCCTGAACTGGCTCTGTGGCTCGAATGGGAGAGGGATATCATTATACAAGAGAAACTTGGTACAGTGCTCAGATCAGGAGGTCAAGCTTCAAGATTCATGTATATGTGTGCATGCACACTCACACCCGTGCACACACACAACGTGGTGTGCACATACACACACACACACATACATCACAGACCAGATGTGATGTTGTTACACAAAATGGTAAAGTACTGAGCTTCTGCACTGAGCTCATTGTCAGCACCCAGCCCTATGTTCAATCCCAAAACCTAGCCACCCAGGGCCCAACTAGGAGAAGTCAAAGGTTTCAAAACCTGATGAGCTTCACCAGTCCTACATGACAGGAAGCTTTGTGATATACAACATGTGCTTGGATTTCCCAAGCTTCTGGAAACATAGGAGAGGCATCATAGGCCCAACATTGCCTGCAATGAATCGTGTCATTATGTTCAGTGCCCTAGTTGTCTGCCCTTCAGGCAGACAACTGAATTATATTGAGCACTTTAACTCATCACCAGACTATAATCTCACAAAGGCAGGATAAGTGCACAGAACTTGGCCTGCCATGGGAGGTGGCACAAATGAAAGTCTCCTGTTAAAACAGAGCACTGGGGAGAGAGATAGCTAAGGGTACAAAGAGGAATTATTTTTTGTGACTTTCAGAGCCCGCCCACACTCAGCCTCACTAACTGGCCCAGATGGCGTTGTTTGTTACCCAGCTGTACAGGAGTGAGGGCTTTTGTGTGCCTGTCCAGACAATGAGATAGTCTTCCTCCAGCAGGCCTGTGATTCAGAAAAACCCTTAAGTTACAATGTGAACAGTGAAGGGAGCCCCGGAACATGCATTATCTTGAAAGAAGTCTGTTATGAACTCATTGTACTGAATACAAATTTCCTAGGTTGGTGCAATTCATCATAGCTACTCTGGATTTTCACCTACAAGAATATAATACAAAGACAAAGACAGGCTCTTTTTGAGGGTCCAGGTCCTAGGGTGGAAGTATGAGCCTATACATGGTCCCTGAGCTCCTTTTGCTCAAGGGTAGTGCAATAAGCTTGATTCACAGCCCCACTTCTGGGTATTTCTGTGATCTCTTAGAAATAACTGTGTCATGGATTTTCCTACACTGGTTGGATTCAAACTAAGTTACTCTATATCTCAGTCTCCTGAGGACCTGGGATTACAGACAGCAGCCACTGGCACCTTTTTTCTTCTCTTCTTCATTTTTTAATCTGGACAATCTGACTTCTTAATGGTCATTCCCAAGGTTTTAATTTATAAGTAAAATACCCAATGTTCTTTACAGCTGCTTTCCCTGAGAAGGATTTTCCCTCCTCATCTTCCCCTCTGGTCACAGGTTTGAGGCCAAAAGTGAGAAATGAGTGTAACAGGATTTGGGAGCAAATATCCACAGTACATGCCAGTTCTGTTACTTAGCATTGAGCTGCTGTGAATTTACTGTCTCAGGATATGAGGACCGAAAGGTGGAGCGATCCTCATACAGTCTGCATTGCTCCTTTAGCCTATAAAGTGATCTAATAATTATGAGTGCTTTGTGTCTCCAACCTTAAGTGTCTAGAACACACTAGTAGCATCTTCATGTGAAGGGTTAAAGTTTTGAGGCAGTGACCAATTGTTGCTTGTTTCTAGCGGAGCAACATATGGTGGTAATCCAAACACCTGGTTGGTTGTGTGCCTTTATAAACCCTGCAAATCTTTAGCTAGGGGTTCTCCTCCTAGGCTCCACTGTGTTGGAGTGTAGGATGAGACCCGAGCTCCCGCCCATTTAAATAAAACCTTAAAACAGCTGTAAAGTCTGACTCTCGATGGTCTTCTTGGTGGGGATCCTGCGACCTGGGTATAACATAATAGTGGGGGCTTGTCCGGGATCCCCCCAAAGACCTCCGAGATCTCAGACTCCAAAAGTAAAACAGCACTGTCTTTATTAATTTGTCTTTTCCTGTCATTTGTCTGTTTTACTTTCATTTTCCTTTGTGAGGATGGCCTCTCCGATTTGTAAAGGGTTGTTGAAGCAGGTGCCCTTTCACCACAACCCTGGAGGAACTAAGATATGTCCAAGATCCACTTGTGGGGCAGGGGTCCTTGGAACCCTGCCATATGGGGCGGGGGTCCTTGGAACCCCACTGTGTGGGGCAGGGGGGGCAGCCCTTGGAACACCACCGTGTGAATTGTGGCGCGGAGGTTGGTTCAGTGTTGGGCCAGAACTGACCAAGAGGGTCTCCTAACAGAGGCTCAACTTGCCCACTGTGGCTCTGCTCCTTCTGCTGTGTGGTGTGGGTGTGGAACCCCACCATGACAGTAGTCAGTGGACCAATTTGGGAGATCTCCACTTTGTAAGCTTTTTTTAGTAATTGTCAGGCCTGCATGTGTTTTGTTTGTACTGTTTATTGTTTTTTGGACTGTACGTCTGACAGGACTGGAAACCATAGGCACCACTCCATCTAACCCCCTAGACTTACAAAAAGAAACTGAGATACAGGGTACCCCCCGGTTTTTCAGGGAGATAACTTGAAAGAAGAAATGTTTCCTCCACCATATTCTCCTTTCCAGGTCCCTTTTGCAGAACCTGAGAATGATCAAGAGGAGGAGGGCGCTATAGAACACTCGGCACCTGCCCTTAACGTTTCTGAGGAGCCAGTCACTCGAAGATGCCATGGGATCAATCCCCCTTCTAATGCAGCTGTTTTTCCCTTATGCTCTATAGGTCCTGTGGAGGGGAGGGTCAACAGCAACTCTAATATTGGCCATTTTCTACCAGTGATCTATACAATTGGCACACCCAAAATGCCCCCTTTTCTGAGAAACCCCAGGATTTAATTTGTTTGCTTGAATTTGTTCTCTTTACTCATCAGCCCACCTGGGATGATTTTAGTCCACTTTTACAGGTCATTTTTACCACCGAAGAGAGAGACTATATCCAAGAGGCAGCCCGGAAACATATCCCTGGCCCCACAAGAGCACCTATTACGGATCCTGCCCTTATCACTGTCTATTTTCCTTAGATCTGACCAACATGGGACTACAATACAGTTGAAAGTAGGGAGCGACACTTCGTCTATCATCAGGCTCTGTTGGCAGGTCTCAAGGAAGAGACTTGCCAACCTACTAATATGGCCAAAGTTTATGATGTTATACAGGGAGGAAGTGAAAGTCCCGCAGCATATCTTGAGCAGCTCAGGGAAGCTTTTAGTCAATATACCCGTATGATCTTGAGAACCAGGTGTGGGCTCAGATGATTATGTTTGCCTATATAAATCAAGCTTCACCAGACATAAAGCAGAAGTTGCAGGCTCTAGACAGAAGTGGTGAAAAGTCTATTAGGGATCTAGTAGCAACAGCAGAAAAGGTTTACAATAAGAGAGAGAGAGTACCAAAGACAGGAAAGGAAGGACAGAGAATGTGAAATTAGTGTGAAAAGAGTGACCAGGCCAAAGATAAGAGGCCAGACTTGTTGGACTCACCACTATCGCACGCCGAGCATACCTGGTTCACAGACGGCAGCAGTTTCATTTGAGATGGAAAAAGGTATGCTGGTGCAGTAGTCACCACAGACACTGAGATAGTGTGGGCAGAAGAACTCCTCAAGGGAATGTCTGCACAAAGAGAAGAACTAGTGGCACTAACAAAAGCCCTACAGATGGGAAAAGGGAAGAGACTAAACATTTACATGGACAGTCGGTATGCATTTGCCACTGTGTATGTCCATGGAGCCACTTACCAAGAGAGGGGGCTGTCGATAGCCGAGGGAAAGGCTATTAAAAATGAACAAGAAATTTTAAGGCTCATCCGGGCCTTATGGGAACCAGCAAATATTGCCATTATCTACTGTCCTGGCCATCGAAAGGTAACTGATTCAATAACCAAAGGAAATAACTTGGCCAATCAGGCAGCTAAGGAGGTGGATCTCCAGCCCAAAGCAGAAGTAGACCCAGGGCCCCAAGCTTTGCCTCCTGAGCCTCAGTACTTCCAAGAAGACTTGGAGTGGATAAAGAAAAGTTCAATGGCCTATAAACCCCCAAACAGAGAAAGAAATAAAGACTGGTGGAAAACTGGTGAGAGAAAACTTATCTTGCCACAAAGATTGGGCAAGAGGATTCTTATGAGAATCCATCGGGTCTCTCACAAGGGAACCCGAAGAATGGAGGACTTGTTCCTACACACAGAAGTAAAAATCAGGCAAGGAAATCAACTCATTGAGGACATTGTTAAAAATTTTAAAGCCTGTCAGCTTACCAATGCCCCTAATCAACTGGTTACAAAAGGAGCTCGCCTCCATGAAGATAGGCCAGGTGTGTATTGGGAAGTAGACTTCACAGAAATTAAAACTGGAAAATTTGGATATAAATATTTGCTAATTTTTGTAGACACCTTTTCAGGATGGGTTAAAACCTACCCAACAAAGCATGAGACTGCACACGTCATATCTAAGAAGATCCTGGAAGAAATCCTACCCAGGTATGGCTTCCCATCCACCATCTGGTAAGACAATGAACCAGCTTTCATCCCAAAAGTAAGTTAGGGAATAGCCTCCGCACTGGGGATGGATTGGAAATTGCACTGTGCTTATAGACCCCAGAGTTCAGGGCAGGTAGAAAGAATGAATCAGACTATAAAAGTCACCTTAACTAAATTGGCCTTTGAGACTGGCGCAGACTGGGTATCACTACTTCCTTTTACCCTGTTTAGAGTAGGAAATTCACCCTATCAGCTTGGCTTTACTCCTTTTGAAATAATGTATGGACACCTTCAACCCATTATCCCTAGCCTTCAGACTGAATTGCTTGCTGATTTGGATGATATTGAATTTCTGTGTAAGCTTGTCTATTTACAGCTGGTGCATAAGAGGATGTGGTCCCAGCTTAGAGCATTATATGATTCTGCTTCTATTCCTACCCCCATTTGTTTAAACCAGGGCACTGGGTGTTTGTTCGAAGGCAAAACCTGAGATCTCTGGAGCCACAGTGGAAGGGACCTTACATGGTTCCACCCTTACATGGTGCTACTGGTGTGTAGCCCTGCTGCTACTGTGGCATTGCTGCTTGGATCCACTGCTCCCACGCCAGACCAGCTGACCCGTTTGCCCTGGACAAGCATGGGGAAACATGGGAATTCTCCAAGCATCTTACCCAACCAGTCTGCATACACCTCAAGAAAAGAAAAATGAACTGATTGTTATTGGTATAGTTGTTTAATAATATGGCTAACCCGTTCAAGATCAAGAGCTGTTGGAGTTCAGTTTAAGGCTGGAGCCACAAGATTGTGTTCCAGGACCATAAGTCAAGGGGGGAATGAAGGGTTAAAGTTTTGAGGCAGTGACCACTTGTTGCTTATTTCTAGAAGAGCAACACATGGTGGTAATACAAACACCTGGTTGGTTGTGTGACTTTATATACCCTGTAAATCTTTACCTTGGGGCGCTCCTCCTAGGTGCTACTGTGTAGGAGTGTAGGACAAGGCCTGAGATGCAGCGCGTTTAAATAAAACGTTACAACAGCTGTAAAGTCTGACTCTCGGCGGTCTTTTTAGTGGGGGTCCTGCGACTGCGGTATAACAATGTTTCCTTTTTCTCTAGTACTCCTCGAAATTTAGACTAAGGGTTTATGTGGAGAGGCTCCTTGGTGAATCCCTGAGGAAACCACTTGAAGCCTCCTCAGGAGAAAGCCATTCAAGCCAGCTTAGCAGGAGAGTCTCTGAGACTATTATCTCCAATAAACCACCAGAGAACCAGAAGTAGAACAGTGGCCCAGAGGGTAGAGCTCCAGCTTTGAGAGAGAAAACTGAGCAGGAGATACAATCCAGACAGTCAGGAAAGCCTGGGAATTGCTTATGTCCAATTAACTACCAGCTGGCCGGAAGTGGAGCTGTGGTGGTGGTAGAGCCTCAGCCTTGAGCAAAGCAGCTCAGGAACACATCGGCCCCTGAGTTTAAGCCCTGGGATGGCCACAAAAAATTCAAAAAAAGAAGGCCAAGTTTATGTATCAGTGCCCTAACTACTTATGTGTGTATGTAAATTACCTCCCATAGTGCAAATTCTGCTTTTATTTACTGTTTTATTTTTCAGATATGCTAATTGTGCATACTGCATCATTCTCTTCATTTCAGGCCCATTGCTTTTCTCTTCCAGGTTTCTAGGCCTGTGTCTTTATATGAGACACACTGAAGCTTTCAGCAGCCTTTATTTACATTTTATCATGAGGGCAATGCAGGAACAATCACAAATCAGGCAGGGGAAGAGAAGATCAGGTCTCTTGGAAGTAACCAGTATTCAGAAAATTAAACTTGAGAACATAAATGGTAGCATACTTATGTAAAAACTACCATTAAGAAAAAAGTGAAGGGGCTAGGAATATGTATTAATGAGAGAGTGCTTGCCTAGCATGCAAGAAGGCCTGGGTTCGATTCTTCAGGCACCCGTACACAGACAAAGCCAGAATATGTATTGTGGCTCAAGTAGCAGAGTGCTAGAGACAGTGCCCAGGCCTTGAGTTCAACCCAACAACTGGCAAAGAGATAGCTACCTAGTCAGGAAGGTAGGTAGATAGATAGAAAGAAAAAAGAGAAAGAGAGATAGAGGGAGAGAGAGAGAGAAAGAAGGAAGGAAAGAAAGAAAGAAAGAAAGAAAGAAAGAAAGAAAGAAAGAAAGAAAGAAAGAAAGAAAGAAAGAAAGAAAGAAAGAAAGAAAAGAAATGAAAAGAAAGAAAGAAGGAAGGAAGGAAGGAAGGAAGGAAGGAAGGAAGGAAGGAAGGAAGGAAGGAAGAAGGAAGGAAGAAAAGAAGGAAGAAAGCTGATAGATGAATCTGGTTTTGACATCAGAAGGAAAGAAGGGACCACTTCCCAGTCACGAGTCTTTCTGCAGTGTTCCCGGACTCCAGCATCACCTTCACACAAACACAGATCAGGATAACTGTCTCTGTCCCACTTCTCAGGCAGCCAAGAGCCCCAGAATCCAGAGGGCAGAGCCAGGTTCTAAATCAGGTGCTTGGAGACAGAAGAGAAATTGCCCTGTTCCTCCTTGGACTGTGGATTTGCATTAATGATGTGGAGAATGTAGTAAGGAGAATGGACTGGCAGAGGTAGAAGGGCCTTCAAACCTGAAAAATGGAGAGTCAAAAACCCACACCTTAAGACCAGAGAGCAGGATTTTCTACTCTGTTCCTCTCCTCTTCCCCACTAAACTGGCTCTCTATAGGTAACCTAAAGATTGCCTGAGGGTCCCTTCACCTGAGGGAGGAAATTTAATTAGTCATCGTTTGAAGAGACTGAGAGAAGCCTGACCCTTCTGTAACTCTAACAAATGTTTCAGGTTTCTCCCACTGCTGGCTGTGCCTGGAATGAATGAAGTGGTTTTGCAGCTCACTTCTCTGTTGAGTATGTACATTCTGCCTCCGAATCCTGCAGGCCTAGTTCTCTTCACCTAGCCTGGCTTTTGAAACTTTTTTCTGTGCTTCAAATACAGTGTTACTCTGGAGTTCTTCCTGCTAACAGAGCTAGGACTTGGATCTTGAGAACTTCATTTGAATCCCGATTGGGTCAATAATATTTCTATCCTTCTTCTGTAGCTCAAGAACTCCAAAAACACTTAGAGTGCAAGTAACTTCTCATCACCAAGCGAAACACAGGAATTTCTTGAGCATCTGACCTTTCAGAACAGGAAGCCAGAATGTCCTAGATTTCCCTGCCTTGGCTGGTTTCACACTGTGATAGAGACCTCAGCCTTCTGAGCTAGGGTGATGGGTGTAAGCTATTGGTTCTCTGCTAGGGTCAGAACTGTAATGACCTTGACAATACAAGTCAACTGCTTATCACAAAGGGCTTGGGGAGCATATTAAGCCTTTCAAAAATGTGCCTTTCAGAACCTTGTGGGACGCAAGTTTATAATGCTAGAATCTGAGAGACTGGGATTATGGATGTGCTACACTTGAACCTTGAGGTCTGACTCCAATTCTGGTGTACATCAGCATTCATTTTCCAAACCATATTCTCATAAATAGCAAACAGGAAAATTACTTTGATTATCCCTCACTCTTTTTCCAGTGTGTGTCTCAAACTGAAGCCTGGGCGCTGTCCCTGAGCCCTTCAGCTCAAGGCAAACACTCTACCACTTGACCCACAGTGACACATGGGGTTTTTTGATGGTTCATTGGAGGTAAGAGTCTAACAGGCTTTCCTTTCCTAGGCTGTCTTCAAACTGTGATCTTAAGATCTCAGCCTCCTGAGAAAGTAGGTTTCCAGAGACACTGTAATCTGGCGTATTGTTTTGGCCAGACCTGGGGCTTCAAATTAGGGCCTGGGTACTGTCTTTGAGCTTCTTTTTCTAAATGCTAGCACTCTACCACTTGAACCACACCACAGCTTCTGGCTTTTTCTGAGTACGTGGCACTGAGGATTCAAACCCTGGCATTCAAGCATGCTGAGTAAGCTCTCTACCACTAAGCTACAGTTCCAGCCCCAACCTTACGATTTTATCCCTCAACTTGCCTATCCACAAGAAAAGGCTTCTGAGTATAAATCATCTAAACAAATCCCTATAGGAAGTTGTCCAAGATAAATAAGACAAAGCTCATACTAGGGACATAGTCTAACCATGTGATGACTTGACAAATGCCTCGATTTAATTATATATCATGTTTCAACACTTAATAAAGTATTAATGAAAAATGAGCATGAGTCAATGTACTAAATTATTGTGTATAATTTTATAATATATGTACACAACATAATAAATATTATGTGTATAATAATACTAAATAAATAAACAATTAAATGAATAAAAAATTAAATACAAAATCAAAAATAATCATGAATATGAAATAAACATACATATGTACCTATATATCTTATATTACACATGTATACAAATATTTTTTTCAATTGCAGGGCCTTAATTCAGGCCCTGGGAACACTAGCTTGAAAATCTTTCCCTCAAGGACAAGGAGCTTAGCCTTCACCCAAGGTGCAAAAGAGTTCACTTAGAGCTCACTTAGACAGTGAGCTCAAATCCCAGCAATGGCAGAAATATTGGACCCAGTTCCAAGACAGTGACTTAATTTTTGTAACAGAAACAGTTAAGTTTATTCAGTTCCATACTGAACACTGAAAAAAAGTCGGTGTAGAATTTTGTACAGCTATTCAGGCATTCATCCCTTACCCCCAAAGTGCTTCTTGAGCACTACATAATTTTTTGTACGTTTTTCATTTAAAAATGTTGTACAGGGGTGTCACAGTTACATGAGCAAAGTAATGAGTACATTTCCTATTGAGCATTGTTGCCTCCTCGTTTGTTTTTCCCCTACCATCCCTTCCCTCCCATCTTCACAACTAACTTCCTTGCTGAGGTTAGTGCCTTAATTATTTATTTTTGGCTTGGCATGGGGTTTGAACTCAAGTAACGGCAACTCTGAGCCTTCCGTCACATTGCTACGGATTCATCAAGACTCTGAGTTCAAATCCCAGGCTAGGAAAGAAAAATAGAAGAAATTCCAAACCAAGGAGCTTTATTATTTCAATTTAGTTAGTTAGTTGGTTAATTAATGAATTAATTAGTTAATTAATTTTGCCAACCACGGGGCTTGAACTCAGGTCATGACAACTCTGACTCAGCTTCACTCTCCCTAGGATGGGGTGCAGCCTCAGGACCCAAAGCTGATCCTGGGACCCTAGGCACAGAGGGTTTGCAGGAAGAAAAACAAAGCACAACAGCACAAAAAGTGGGGAGCTGTAGAGGGCTCAGGGTTTTACAAGTTTTTCTTTGCATGGTGACCATCCTGGGTCTGAATGACATGGTTTCAAAGTGGACCTGGCCTGCCGTTGCTGACGGCTGGCAGGCTATCAGGGAAGCCATAAGCCAACATGTCAACATAGGCTCTGGGTTCAAATCCTAATCCTTACACACTAATGGCCTGAGATCACAAGAGATTCATGCCTATGCATAAGAATACAGATTGAAAGAGTAGTTCATGCATTTGTCTAGTCTAAAATTGGATGCAATAATCCTAGGATGTTGACTGACCTTAATTAATAGTTTATTAAGCATGAAAAGAATAATATTTTTTCAATGGAGGTATAATAAATACCTAAAAGTTGGTAGGAATGTAGTAGATGTCATTCAGTCATAGATAGACAGCTCTGGAACTCTTTAACAATATATATTTATTTGTATACCACCTTCTGCCTATCCATGTATTGCTGTTTTGGCCAAACTTGGGGCTTGATCTCAGTGCATGGGAACCACCTGATAGCTTCATAGGCTAGAGGCTTCTGTGCTCACACTCATCCAATCATGAATTGGGCCTGCTAGGCCCTGAGTTCAGATCCCAGCACTGCCAAAAATTTAATCTTTGAGTAAGAAGCCGAGTGTGATATATGTTTTCCTTTTCTGGGAGAGTCCAGGGTGTCAGGCATGATGGAGAACACATCTACAAATCTAGATGGTATGTGATATGATGTAAACAATGTAATAAATGGTATAGGTGTCATGAAAGTCAATGAAATAAATCATAAATAAATGAATAAAAAAGAAATAAAATGAATGACCACACTAAACGTAATATGGACTGAACATTTGTATAGAAGTATAAATCCTACCACACCAAACACGGTATCTACTGACCATCTGTATGGAAGTATAAATCCTATCTTTAAAATGTATATACGGAGTATGTTTTCCATGACTGAGGCTTGAATTCAGCCCACCCCCATGAGAAAGCAATGGCGGAAAATCCTGAGATACAGGAAAAGTCATGGAATGCGATTGATATCATCGAATAAGTAGTTAATGCATGATATGACTAGGAAATGATAGGCAAGACTCATGGGGTATCACTTATTTGTAAAGCAGTGTTGATTGAGCATGATAATACATCACAGTCATGAAATGAAGGCATCTGGAAAGATCCAAAAATCAGTAGACACATGGTAGATTGGATTCCATCACAGGTTATCATCTCTCCTACTCTATACAATTGTGTACTTATTTGCATACTACCTTCAACTTATGAATGGATGACTGCTGTGTGCCCTTCCCCCACACCCTCTCCTGGGGGTCCATCTCAGGTCCTGGGAACGGCCTTACTCCTTAGTGGCTCACAGACTGCTGTGCTCACATGGACCCATTCGTCAATTGGGTCTGCTGGTCCCCGAGTTGAGATCCCAGCAGTGCCAAAAGATTCATCCTGATGTCAGAAGCAAATTGATGCACCTGTGTTCCTTTCCTGTGCAAGTCCTGGGTCTCAGCTAGGATGGAGAATGCATGGGCCACCCTGTGGCCACGGAAATAGGGTGTTATCATGTGAGCCCAGTTATACCTGTCATCATATACTGAAGAAAATACACAATACATCCATGAATAGAATAGAATACAGAATAGAATAACTACACTAAATGCTAAATGCACAATGCAGTCCACACATAGCTTTGAATATATATCCCATGTTTAAATGATGCATTCAGGACAATTGTGCCCCCCCCCCCGGTGCTCGATCTCTGTTCCTGAGAACCGACCAGCTCCTTAGTGGCTCACAGTCTGGTGTGATCACGTGGATCCATTGGGCAGTTGGGCCTCCTAGGCCCAAAGTTCAAATCCCAGCACTGCCAAAATTCACCCTGATGTGAGAAGCCAGTCATTGCACCAGTTTTCCTGTGCTGTGAAAGTCCTGGGTCTCATCTAGGATGGAGAATGTATACGAAACTCTATACTCATGGGAATAGTTTGTCATCCAGATCACCACAGTTATATCTGTTATCCTATAGTCAAGAAAATACACAAGACATCAATGAATAAGACACAAAATAAAAGAATGACTACACCGAATGCAAGATGCTGCCCATCCATGTATGGAAATATAGATCCTCTGTTTAAATGATGAATTTATGACTATATTGGCCCCAACCAGAGCTTCATCTCAGGTCCTAGGAATGGCCTCCCTCCTTAGTGCCTCACAGGCTGGTGTGTTCACCATGACCCATTCACCAATTGAGCCTGCTAGGCCTTGAGTTCAAATCCCAACACTGCCAAAAGATTTACCTTGATATGAGAAGCCAATCGATCCACCTGTTTTCCTGTCCAATGAAAGTACTGGGTCTCAACGAGGATGGAGAATTCTATATAGACAACTCTATAACCATTCGAATGGGTTGTTATCCATGTCAGCATAGTTATATCTATCACCATACTCAATAAAATACACAATACATCCATGAATAAGACACAAAATAAAAAGAATAACTACATTGAATGCAAGATGCATACCACACTTGTAGGTAAAGAGAGATCCTATGTTTTAAAAAGGCAGGCTTGTTATTTTGTCCCGTGCTGGGGCTTCAAATCAGGCCCTGGACCAGGCCTGACATTGTAGTCTTCAAGGATGGTGAGATTTCCCTTCCCCTAAAGTGCAACAAAGCTACCCAGACCTCAGTTCAAATCCAAACACTGACAAAAGATTCATTCTGTTGTCAGAAGCCAGTCGTTGAACATGTTTTCCTCTCCTGTGAAAGTCCTGAGCTTCCACTAAGATGTAGAATGTATAGGCAACCCTATAACTATGGGAACAGGTTGTAATCCATGTCTGCATAGTTATACCTGTCACCATACTCAGTAACATGCACAATAATTACATGAATTCGACACAAATTAAGAAGTGCACTGAATGCAAGATGCTGTCCACACATGTATGTAAATATAGACCCTATGTTTAAATTATGAATTCATGACTATCTGGACCTCCCTGGGACTTGACGTCAGGTCCTGGGAAGGGCCTATCTGCTTCGTTGCTCACAAGCTGGTGTCCTCACCTTGACACTTTCCCCAATTGGGCCTGATAGGCTCTGAGTTCAAATCCCAACACTGCCAAAAGATGAATCCTGATGTGAGAAGCCCATCGATTCACCTATTTTCCTGTCCTGTGAGAGTCCTGAGTCACAGCTTGGATGGAGAATGCATAGGAAACCCTATAGCCAGGGCAATAGGTTGTCTTCCATGTAAGCACTGTTATATTTGTTACCTTTCTCAGTAAAATACACAATACTTACATAAGAAAGAAAATGAGGAGAAAAAGTACTCCAAAGGCAAGATGCTGTCCAAACATATATGTAAATATTGATCCTATGTTTTAATTATTAATTTATGACTATCGTGACCCACACTGGGGATCAATGTCAGATCCTGGGAATAGCCTAACTCCTTTGTTGCTTACAGGCTGGTGTGGTCACTTTGAACAATTCACCAATTGGTCCTGCTAGGCCCTGAGTTCAGATCCCAGCACTACCAACAATTGGATCATGCAGTAAGAAACCCAGTGTGAAACTTTTTTCCTTTTCTCTGAGAGTCCTGGGTGTTAGGCATGATGGAGAACACGTCTACAAATTTAGATTCCATGTGATAGGATGTCATCAATATAATAAAGGGAATGGGTGTCATCATAGTAAAATCAATGGTTAATAAATGAATAAAACAAAAAGTACAAGGAACAACCACACCAAACGTGTATGGACTGAACATCCATAGGTAAGTACAAACCCTGCATTTTCAATGTATATAAATAGTATGTTTTCCAAGGCTGGGGCTTGAATTTTGGCTTAGAGTACAGGCCTGACTTTCTTATCTTCAAGTACGGTGAGCTTGCCCTTCTAACACAGTGCTGCAGATTTACCCAGAACTTGAGTTCAAATCCAAAGCCTGGCAGAATAAACGGGGTGAATTGCAAGCCAGGGAGCTAATTTCTTTTAATTATTTTTTGCTCAGTAGGGGGTTTGAACTCAGGTTGTGGTAACTCTGCCTCAGCTTCGACACCCTATGCTGGGGTGCAGCCACTGAACATACAGTAGATCCTGAGATCCTAGACCCCCAAGCCTTGTGTGGCAAAAATGTACAGAAAAAATGCAGCGAGATGGCCTTTTTATGTTTTCTTCCTTTGCACGGTGACCCTCCTGGGTCTGAATGACACTGTTGCAAAGGGTACTTCACCTTGCATTGCTGAAGGTTGTCAGACTATTGAGGAAGTCATAGGTCCACGTGGCAATGTAGGCCTTGATTTCAAATCCTAGTCCTGACACCAATCAATGGCAGGAGATACTAAGAGACTCGTTCCCATCCATGGGAATAACAAGGTAATATTATCAATGTCACAGTTGAATGAGTTGATGGTGAATGATGCTCCTATAAAATTAGACAGCATCATTTCAGAAGACTGATTTTATTTAATATTTATGAAGCATTAAAATAATACTATTACTTACAGAATGTAATAATTTCAGGATATTGATTGATTTACTTAATAGTTTGTTAAGAATGAAAACAATAACATTAATTATATGGAGGCATTATAAATACCCAAGAATTGTTAGGAATGTAGTCTATATAACCAAATAATGTATAGACATCTCTGGCACTCTATAAAGATATATATTTATTAGTGTACTACCATCTGCATGTCAATCTGTTCTTATTTTGTCAACCGCTGGGGCTCGATCTCAGGTACTCAGAACTGTCTGTCAGCTCAATTTGCCACAGGATGCCAGGCTGACACTCACCCATTCATGAATTGGGCCTTGTAGGCTGTGAGTTCAGATGCCAGCACGCCCAAAAAATGAATCATGTAGTAAGAAGTTGATGCTGACACGTTTTCCTTTCCTGTGAAAGTCCTGGGTGTCAGGAAGGATGTGCAAGACATATGCAAACCTATATCCTATGTAATCAATGTAATCACTGTTCTATGAGTCATAATAGTCAATAAAATGAGAAGTCAATACATGAATAAAACAAAAAATAAATAACTACACTGAATGCAATATAGAATCAACATATGTATATAAATATAAATCATATATTTAAAATGTACAAAAATATGATGTTTTCTAGTGGTGGGCATCGATTTCAGGACTAAGGAAGAGACTTTGAATTTCTTGAATTCAAGGAGGCAAGTTTCTGTAGAGAGCTGCGAGAGGCCGCACCCGGAAGATGGCGCCGGCTTCCGCCCTCTGCCTTCCCGATGGCGAGTGCTCTCTGTGGTAAACAACTCCTTATATGTCTAAGGCAAAGAATCTGGCTTGCTTCCGTGCACCTGAACCTATTGGTGGCTCTCACTTGGCGTATCAGGGTTGGTTACCAGCGGGTATTTAAGGCTGTGGGGAATTCTCCCCAGGGTTGGGGTCAGAAGATTGCTCAAAGGTCCTGAATAAACTGCAGAGAGAAGAGTTCGGTGTCGTGTCTTCCTTGGTGGTCGAGGCAGTAGCGACACGTGGTGGTCCGTACGGGGACTCAGCCATAACCCCAACGAGGACTCAGAACTCTCTGCCGGCAGGGTGGTGCACCGGTAAGTTCCCAGGTAAAAGGGGAATTCGCGACAAGAGCAGGGGGGGGGATTTTTTGCTCTTCTCTGTAGATAGAGAGCGAGATCCCGGGGCTAGTCAATAGAGTAGCCAAAAGTAAAAGTAAAAGTTTGTTTACCAGCTTTAAATGTTTAAAACATGGCTGCTTCTTCTTCGCACCCAATTTTTTTGGCTGTCAATGAGCTACTGCACTCAAAAAAGTTAAAAATAAAAAAGAGTAGAGAGATTTTTGGATGAATGTGACATCGTTGCCCCGTCGTTCGCTGTCTCCGGAAGCCTCCTCACCGTGGCCTCTTGGGAGAAACTAGGGAGGGACCTAGATTTTGCCTCTGAACAAGGAACGCTTAAGAGCGGAGTGAGACCAATATGGAAACTGATAAGAGGCTGTCTTGAGGACCAGCGTTGCAGTGAGGTGGTAGAGAATGGTCAGACTGCCCTAGTAATGCTGCAGGAAGAAAGATCGGAAAGGGCAGACAGCGAAAAGGAGGAGAACAGGGGGGGGGGGGGTTATATTCCGATCTTGCTGAACTAGAGACCTCTGAGTCTACAGATTTAGAGAAACTACAATCACTCATACAACAAATAGAGAAAAAAAAAGATAAGAAAGAGGAGGAAAGGGAAGGAGAGAGAGGACCCAGATAAAGACGAATGCACGCCTTTCATGTGCCATGCCGCAACCTCGGCCTCTCCGCTTTATGCGGAAGACCGTGGAAGTGGCAACCCCAGCTGTTCTTTCAGCCCAGGCATGTGGAAAGCGGTCAGAACCGAGTTACATCTAGCCTGTCCAATATTTCAGGATCCACAGGGACAGTGGTATCATGAACCCTTAGATTTTAAGGTTATAAAATCTTTAGCTGAGTCTGTGCGGACATACGGAATCATGGCCTCCTTTACTGTGGCCCAGGTGAAGGCCCTAAACAGACACTGCATGACACCCGGTGATTGGAGTGGGCTCGCACGAGCTTGTTTGAGCCCAGGTCAGTATTTAGATTGGAAGGTCTTTTTGATTGAATTTGCTAGTGAAGAGGCTGCGGCCAATCAGGCTGCGGGAAACCCAGCTTGGGACAGAGATATGCTGCTTGGACAGGGGAGATTTGCCAATCGGCAGATAGGCTACCCGGTTCAAGTTTATGAAGAAATCAATAAAATTGGCATAAAGGCATGGAAGGCCTTACCAAATAATGGCGAGGTAAGTGGCAATCTCACCATAATCCTGCAGGACTCTACGGAGCCGTTTTCGGACTTTGTTGCCCGTATGGTCGAGGCCGCTGGCAGAATTTTTGGTGACCCAGACGCAGCCATGCCATTAATTAAACAGCTTGTTTACGAGCAATGCACTAAAGAATGCAGAGCTGCCATAACCCTATATAAGAATAAGGGACTAGAAGCATGGATGAAAGTTTGCAGAGAGCTGGGCGGACCACTAACTAATGCTGGATTAGCTGCTGCTGTGGTGCAATTAACCCAGAAGGGGCTGGGAAGGTGGCTCAGTGGTAGAGCGCTTGCCTTGCATGCCTGAGGCCCTGGGTTCGATTCCTCAGCACCACATAAGCAAAAAGAAAAAGCCAGAAGTGACGCTGTGGCTCAAGTGGTAGAGCTCTAGCCTTGAGCTGAAGAGCTGAGGGACAGTGCCCAGGCCCAGAGTTCAGGCCCAGGAAAAAACCTATTCAAAAAATGCTGCAAATTTGGCTAAACAGTTGTCTAGTTATCTTTTAGGTAATTGAACTGGGGAGTTCGACAGCCTGATGGAACAGCTCAGGGTTGCCATCGTCACGGTGAACTCGACACGAGTGGATGCCGGATTGGCGGAGGGGTTATCTTCATGGATCTCCGCTGCTATGAATCATCTTAAGGAGTGGGTGGCTTTGGGAGCCCTGACAGGCCTCCTGGTGTTAGCCTCCTTGGTATGTCTGTGGTGCATTTGCCAAATTAGAGGTTCTCAACGTCGCAGTGAAGCCATGATTATCCAAGCCTTTACAACCATTGGAGCAGGTCAGTCCCCCAAAGCGTGGCTTGCCACCCTAAAACAATGAACACAGATTGCAAAGCCAAAGTATTGCAGTCGAGAGGCATGAGTTTTGCCCTCGAGGAGAGCATGTTTGATTGCACACGGGTTCGATTCGCCTTTTCCTGTCCTTGTGAAAAACGAATCAATGGACAGGCTGAGTCATCCCTAGAGAAGGCTCCCTCTGGGAGAAGGCTTGTATGCAGTCCTTGCGTTGCACAACAGGGATCAGACCTCTGTTCTCATCTGTGTTCTTTAAACAAAAAAGGGGGAACTGTAGAGAGCTGCGAGAGGCCGCACCTGGAAGATGGTGCTGGCTTCCGCCCTCTGCCTTCCAGATGGCGAGTGCTCTCTGTGGTAAACAACTCCTTATATGGCTAAGGCAAAGAATCTGGCTTGCTTCCGCGCACCTGAACCTATTGGTGGTTCCCACATGGTGTATCAGGGTTGGCTACCCAGCGGGTACTTAAGGCTGTGGGGAATTCTCCCCGGGGTTGGGTCAGAAGATTGCTCAAAGGTCCTGAATAAACTGCAGAGAGAAGAGTTCGGTGTCGCATCTTCCTTGGTGGTCGAGGCGGTAGCAACAAATTTCCCCTTTCTACACAGTGCAACAGCAGGGATACCTAGGCCACCAGTTCAAATTCCAGTCCTGGCAGGAGAAAAAATAGCATCTCCATGCTATGTGATGCCCAATTCATAGGTATTTCATTTGGCCTCCATTTAAAGAATGTGATTGTTTAAATGCTTAATAAAGTATTAATTAATATTGACCAGTGTCCTATAATGTAATTGCGTATAGTTTTATCCTCAAATCATTCAAGTACTGCCCATTTAATCATGATATACATCACATTCCTTTGGTAGTCATATGAATAGGAATGAGTTTCATAGGATCTCCTGCCATTTGTTGGTGGTAGGACCAGGATTCAAACTGTGGGCTCCAGCTCCTACCACTTCAACCTGAGGATAGGGAATTCACAGGTCTGTCCAAGAACATCAGCAAAACCAATGATTAGCCAGGCATCAGTGGCTCTCAGCAGTCTTCCTTAAAACTTACAAGGTTGTGAAAGGAGGATCATGGTCAAAGTCACCCTAGACAGGAAAGCCCTTGAGACTCCTGTCGAACTAGAGCCAACAAAGCCAGAAGTAAAGCCATGTGGATCCAGTGGTAGAGAGCCAGCTTTGATCAAAAGCAACTCACAGATTGTGCCCAGATCCTGAGTTCAAGGTCTGGGAACAAACAGACATAGACAACAATCTGTGCAGCCATTCGGCTAAAGCAGGTCACCCTCTTGTGCCCAACTGGCATGGACAGAGTTCCCTGGGAAATGGGCTGCGTCATTTTGACTCCTCCCATTCTGCCTGCATCACACGATTCCAGCCACACCCCCATTGTTTCATGGTTCTTTCTGACCAATGGGATACAAGAATGGTGGCCACGCCCACATTCCATGCCGACCAGTAGCACCATGATTCCCTCTGTTTGTTGACACCACTACCAGCAGTTGAGAAAGGTAGAGGTGGCTGAGTGGTGAGCAAAATACTCGAGGCCTAGGAGGAAAGGGCTTCCTCAGGCCCATCATGTGCCTGCCTGTACTCTGGCCCCCTCCCCCCCTTCCCCATGGAGCAGCATTTCAAACCTGGTGCTGTGGGCTCAGACTCATGGTTTCCTCAGGCAATGGTGCAATGGTGTGCCACGAGCCAGCTTGCGGCCCTGACCTGGTCCTGGCTCCCCTGTCCTCTGCTCAGGGCCTGAGCGTGTGTCATGCCTCTGCCATTGCTGCTTGCCCCACCTGTAGCAGCTCCCAACAGCTTCTGCCAGCAACACATGTGAGTGGCTGCCACACATCCCTGCACCCTGCACCCCATATCACCTCCTCTCTGACCTGGACCCTCGCCTCCCCTGTGCCCCACAGTCTGGCCCACGCCATGCCACAAATGTGCCCCAGGGGTAGGGGTGGGTGTTGACCCGAGGATCTCACCCCCATCCCCAGCGGCTAGTGTCCCAGGAAACCAGGAGATATATGGTTGGGTGAGGAGTGGGCACCACAGATCCCTTGGCCTGGAGTAGTGGGAGCCACACTGCCGCACATTTTCACCCCTCCTCTCCCTGGTGAAAACCTGGTGGCTTTAGTCAGAGGTAGGGAGGAGCATGTCTACACCTGCCTTCTGGGGTCTTTTTCTTTTTTTCTGGGGATGGGAGGTGTTGGATGCAGAATATAGACACCCTTCCTGTGTGAGCTCTTGTGTTCTGTGTTCGGTCAACGTTTCCCCTGAAGACAGAGAAACACATAGAGAGAGACATAGAGAGACAGAGAGAGAGAGAGATAATCTTTTTCCTTGTACAGCCTGACTGTGCTCAGGTGAGTGATCAGTTGGCAAATTGCAGGTGCTGCATGGATGAGTCTTCTGTCACTGGTCTGGATGTGTGTGTGTGTGTGTGTGTGTGTGTGTGTGTGTGTGTGTGTGTGTGTGTGTAGAATTGGGTTGTAACAAGGAGGCAGAATGCTTTGGTAACTTCTACCTGCTATCTTTGAGGCATGTATGGGCTTCACAGCTGAGGTCTGGGGGCCTGGAAAGGTGAGAGGCTTGAAGGGGACCCAGCACTGTTAAATTACAAGAACAAGGGATCTGTGTGCAATGGAGCTGGGTACTTTCTTGAGCCTGATTGGTGGCAGTGGGAGATTTGGAGGACCTGGGAGTCTGGCCTGCAGGGGATGGCTTCCCAAGGGGACAGAGACCATGACCAACACTTAGTAAGGATACGACTTCTGCTAGTATGGAGCGCAACAGCATAGATCAGACTCTGGTCTTCTCATCATGATGTCTGATGGGTGAGGCCAACCCTATCTTAAATCTTGAGCTGTGATCTTCATATCTCAGCCTCCTGAGTATCTAGGATTATAGGCATGAGCCTCTGGCACTGGGATTCTGGTTCTTTTTGGTATTTTAGGGTTAGACCTAAAGACCTTAGGCTTGCCAGTCAGGTCTTCTACCATGCGAGTCAAGCATTTCTGTCTTGGGCATTTCTGAGATGGAGAAGTAATATATGCTCATGCTGGGCTGGATCATGGTCCTCCTATCTGTGACAGGCATGAGCCACCAGGCCCGGTCTTCTGTAGTTGGGATGGTAGACATGTAGCACCACGCTCAGTCATTAGTTTAGATGGATTGTCCCAAACAAAGTCCACAGCAGCCGATTCTTGACCAGAGGTGAAGCTCTGGGTTGGGCCTCAACCATTGGACTTCAATCTCCTCATGGTACAGTTGAGGAAACAAAGGATTAATACAGAGGGATATCTGGAACAGGGACAGGCACAGAGGGAGGGGCCATCTGATCCTTTTCTTCGCAATTCTGTGACCATATGATAGGAAGATTCCCAGAAAGATCTCAGATGGTGTGTGTTATTAATGGTGAGACAGGTATAGGATTATGAAACAAAACATGGCTCTCTTTCTTTATTACCCTATCCCCATGAGCAACAGGATCCTTCATTTTGTTCACTTTTGAAGCTGGGGAAACTGAGGCACAGAGAAGCCAGGTGACCTACTAATGACTCCTAGCTGACAGGAAGCTCGGCCTGACTTCTCTGCCATGCTCCTTAGGACAATGGGCGCTATTCAGTCCACTTCTTGTGGTGGGAAGTCCACTTCTTTCCAGTCATGGGGCTTGAACTTTGGGCCTGGGGCAGCTCCCCGAGCTCCTCAGCTCAAAGCTAGTACTCTACCACTTGCATCACAGCACCACTTCCAGTTTTCTGGTGGTTTTTGGAGATAAGAGTTTCACAGGTGTTCCTGCCGGGCTGGCTATAAACCACGATCTTCATATCTCAGCCTCCATTGTACTTAGGATTATAGGCCTGAGCCACCGGCACCTGGCTTAAGTGTAATTCTGACATACTTTCTTTCTCTTATTCTCTCAGGAACTGATTCAATGGGTGGTGGAGGAGGTGGCCCAGCATCGCCATATGGTTGGAACCAAGGTGGCCCTCTCATTCTGGAGGTAGACTGTGGGTCAGTCTCTGTCTTGCTCACTCTGTTGTACCAGCTCCAAGAGGTAAATCCCTCTGTGCCCTGGCTACACTGTGACAGTAATCCATTGCCCAACTAGCCTTACTGGACTCAGTACTGTGTTCAATGTTCTTTTCTAGCAAAAATTTCTGGTTAAAATTATGATACATAGTTACAGAATGAAAATATAATGCCATCTTAAGAAAGTCATTTAGGGTTCTGGGAATGTGGCTTCATGGTATGGTGATTGCCTAGCATGCATGAAACCCTGGGTTCAATTCCTCAGTACCACATAAATTGAAAAGGAAACACTGGAAGTGGTCCTGTGCCTCAAATGGTGGATGGTTAGCCTTGAGGAAAAAAAAAATCTGAGGAATAATTCCCAAGTGCTGAGTTTTAGCTCGAGGACTGCCAAAACAAAAACAGCAACAACAACAACAGTCTAAGTGAGATTTGGAAACTCTTTTGGCAAGTCATCGCACCAAAAGGGCAGAGGCTAATTAACAGTTGTGACAGAAGAGAAGGAATAACTCCAGATGGAAAGAAAAAATGATAGTAACTAAGGTATAGCAGAAACCGTTCTAGGAAACCATTTTTGGATATTGAAGAACTAGTTATCAACTAGGCTTATTCCTCATTGCCTTTAGCATTCAAAATCTCCTAGGCTAGTTCTTAATCTCTGTGTGATAAATGTACCTCCTTCTATGCTGTTCTTTCATACCTGATCTACTTTGCTTTCTAAAAATCTGTCTTTCTATATTTCTCTGTGAACATTTTCTGATACTAAATACACCTACAAAGATGAAAGAGGATGCTAATGTAAGAGTCCCATGGCTCATGGGTCATTAATGTAACAAAATGGGAAAGGAGGACATATTTATTGCTAACTCAATCATTCTGACAAGCTTCAATGTCACATCATTTGGTTCAGATTTACATTCTTTGTCTACATAGTGACATTAAGTGCACATAAATGCAAATATGAGCCGGGTGTTGGTGGCTCATGTCTGTAATCCTAGCTACTGAGGAGGTTGAGACCAGAGGATTGTGGTTCAAAGCCAGCCTGGTCAGGAAAGTCCATGAAACACTTACCTTCAATTAACTCCAGAAACTCGGAAGTGGTGCTGTAGCTAAAGAGGTAGAGTGCTCAATTTGTGCTGAAAAGCTGAGAGACAATGCCCAGGATCAATATTCAATAATCACAACCAACAAAAAATTACAAATATGGCTTTAAGTTTCCCTCAAAGGAATGATGAAGTCAATAGTAATCTTCCCAAATGATTTAGTAGTGCACCTACTTTTGCTGAGTTATTTGTTATGGCTTCTTTGCTAAACATATTCTCTTTTTTAAAAATTGTCAAATAGTAACTTTATAATAAACTTCATCTAATATTTCTTGGTTCAAAAGAGAAGTACATACAGTTGAGGTCACTTAGCTTTCTTACTGTCTTAGTTCATAGCCAACCCAGGCAAGAGAGTCTGTCAACCCTTATCTGTAATTAAACACCAAAAAAGCCAGAAGTGGAGGTTTGGCTCAAGCAGCGGAGTATTGGTTTGGGCCACTTTGGAAAAAAAGACAACTGTTCAGGGACAGGGGCCAGTCTCTAAGTTCAAGCCGGAGAACTAAATAAACAAGGAAACAAAACAAACCCTGGGTATTTCTTTGGGACTCTCCTTAAAATAGTGGTGGTCCGAAAATAGGCTGCTTTTGCTGATCATACTCACTGGATCCTGCTTTTTTGGAATCCTTATTGCTATGTAAAACTCAGGACTTGACTAAAGGAATTGATAACTGATTCCTGCAACAAGAGAATCATCTCAGGAGTGAAACATCCATCCATAAGACACTTCAAAACCTCCATATCTTTGCTTCTTTGCAATAGAACATTTTTAAAATAAAGTGACTTCCTTTTGTTCTATACTGGCCTTCAAATGACATATTGTTTCCTTTTCTTATACTCTCAACCAGAAGTTCACAGACAAGTTTTATATGAGTAAAGGACACACTCACAAAAGTCAGGGACAGAGTTTCCTTCCAGCCTAGGATCCTTTTCTTATATAGTAAAAAGGAAAGCAATAGTTAACTTGAACTTTGTCATTTCACTATATTCAATTCCTCTCCTAGGATCAGTTTCCACATCCAGTAACAGTTACTTCCACTTACTTCCAGTAACAATCTATGGTGCTGCTCCAGAAATAAATGAATGTTTTCTGGCTTCATTGAAATAGCACAAGGATACTTTTGGCCATGAGGTAACACGTGTTTCAGAGACAACTTAGTAAAGAGAAATGAAATTTAAATTGCTTATAAATACATTATCCATGAGAACATTTTGTTCAAACTTCCTATGTGTTCTGTCAATTAAGGTGAATTTTAAATGGGAAGAAGGTTCTCAGATCATTTTTGTGAGTCTATGTGCTGTACATTAATTTCCCAAGTGTACATGAGTTAAGAGTAAGAGAAACAATAGCAACTATGGGAGAAAAAGAAGTTCTGTGTTTATGTACAAGTGTTCAATAAAATATAGAAGACTCAACAAATAAGAAAACATTGAAAAATAAAGCCAAATCCAATATGTAGATTTATGGGAGTGATATAGAGAAAGCATTACTCCTATGTGGAACATGAAGCATGAGGCCACTGCCTTTCTAAATCATGCTTGCTAATCACATAAATGTGCAAAAAGGAGAATGGAAGAATGATTCTGTTTCCAATGCAAGTCACATATAGGAGAGTAGATGTAACTGGAAAAAAAGAATCCATCTTGAGAGAACAGGAATTATACCAGCAATGAACCTGGTGGCTAAGATCACATTTCTTATTCTTTCCTTTTCGTATATTCTTTTTGTTGTTGTTTTTGTTGTTTGTGGCCCTTGAAATATAGGACAGGTTGCTGTCCCTCAGCACTTCAGCTCAAGGCTAGTGCTCTTCCACTTGAGCCACAGTGCCACTTCCAATTTTCTAGTAATTATTGGAGAAAAGAGTCTCCAGGACTTTCCTACCCGTGCTGGCTTTAAACCCCAATCCTCAGATTTCACAACAACTTGGTTTAGGATCACATTTCTAACAGTGTACACTCAGGATATGTAATGTATATGTTCATCTATCTTTATATGAATTCTTGAGTTAAAAATCTGGGCTACAGGTTAGACTTTACACTCACAAAAGTGTTTGAAGTTTAAAAGTTGATACTCCTGGAAAAATAAAACCTAAGAATGTAAAGGAGTCTGGGAAGTTCAATTGGCATTTAGCTTGGACAGTATAGGCTTTGAGACACTACCTATAATTAATCAGCCAAAAGCTGGAATACCAGTCAAGAGCAACATTGCTGAATAAGAGCTTTAGGTTTTTGCATACGTACATTCGAACATACACATACACACAGAGGCACTTATAGGTGCACACAAAAAGACACAAATGAAACAACTCTCAGAATATGTAGAAAAGTTAGAAAACAATAGAAAATAAGTCCTGAGTAAGATTAGAATCAAATGATAATTTTAAATATTAGAAAGCCTTCAAGTGATCTTTCCCCCAGAATTTGAGAATATTACATAGGTAGGGACAGAGATAGTAAGAGAGTCAAGTAATCATTATTATTATAAGATCCATGGTAGAATGAATCAGGGAACCCTGCAGGTGCATCTGAAAATGTTCATATCCTGAGTCAAATGTTAAAACATCTTTGAAAATAGTACATAAACAGTCTGAGCATTCAGTCTAGTGGATAAGATCATAGGAGAAGTTCAGAATTGCTAGTCTGTTTCTAGATTAAATAAACAAACTATGGCAGGGCAAAGTGCTACAAACTTGGAATTATAGCACTCAAACAGGAGAATAGAGAGTGGAATTACATAACGATACCTTCCCTGGACCAGGTAGAATAATTTTGTCTCAGTAAAACAAACCAAACAACAAAAATGGAATACACAGTTGGAAGTTTGGGCTAATTTTGTCATTATGATTTGAGAAGTCAAGTTTCCTATTGAATGCAACTCATATATATCCTCACTTGTGTTTTAAATGCTCTCATCATTACAGAACATTCCTAGATGAAAAATAGCTCATGATTCCCATCCAAAAATTTGCAAAAGTAAGTAAGCCTCATTCTGTTGGATTCCAAATTAATGTTGAAGTATTACAAAAGCTTAAATCTGGAGAAATAGGAAAGTTCATCTAATGTAGGACTTTGTAGACCTTGTTAAATTAGAATTTAGATTTAAAATATATTTTTTGGTTTTGTTTGTAATTTCATATTCTATAGTATACTACAAAATTATTTTTAAGTAGAGGGATTAATTGAAAAATTCACAAATGATTCTGGCATTCTATTTGTCTACATATTCTTTCAAGAGAGTTATAATTAGAACATAGTAAATAGATAATTCCCACAGTTCATGTATACTATGTTAATGTGAATAATCTAGACAGAGTTGCCAAAAAATGGATGACATTAATTTATACATTTAGAAAAACCAATTTTTTAAGGATTTGGTTTAATATGGTATGAAGAGAGTAATTGTGTGACATCTTCTTTCTTCTACCTATATGTAACACAGGAAGTCATTTCCTTATTTACGTGCCTCTATATACATGGAGAAAAATGCTAGGTTTGGGGTTTGTTTTCAATTTTGTTTTTGTTTTATTGGTTCATCCTAGAGCTTGAACTCTTGGCCTGGACAGTGTCTCAGAGCCTGTTGATGCTCAAGTCTCATGCCCTACCACTTCAACCTCAGTGCCACTTGAGTCTGGCTTTTCTGGAGAATTTTTTTTGGAGATAAGATTCTAAGAAACCGTCCTGCCTGGGTGGGCTTTGAAACATAATTTTTTTATCTTAGCATCCTGAATATCTATGATAGTTAAAAAAGTATAAATATAAAAAATATTTGCAAGTGTTCTGATCTCAAGAATACTAGCGGAGGAAAAATGATGCAGCTCAATGTATTGTAGTGTTCTTTTCAGAACAAGGAGGGCGTCACATTAGCAGAGGTGTAGTATTTTTTCAAAATAGAGATAAGGTATTCATGATGTGAATTAAGGAATTTTAAGGTGCCCCTTAAAAGTTGGAAACTGTTGGGCTAGGATGACTTTATGGCATAAATCTTGGGATTGATGGTCATAGAAATAATAGCTTAATCTGATAAACAATAGCTTACTCTTGAAGAATTAGTTATTACACATGCTTCATAGTTTTATCCTCTACCAGAATGTGGCTATTTTTCTGTTGACTTCTCAGTCTGTAACACCCCATTGGAAACTACATATATTGCAGAATTATATTACATGCAAACAGGTACTGTTTGGAATCTCTCAGAAATGTTAAGAATTTAAAAATGAGTAGTTATTAGTCATAGGAATTTTGAAGAACACATATATTCTGTCCTCTTAACAACTTACTTACTTTTAAAAGTTATGGGTTTCCATAGCATTAAACAGGTTTCTGTTTTAGAATGAGAAAGTACTAAATTTATTCTTTTTTGAAAATTTTGGCAAGTATATTGTGAAAATATTGTCTAGTTGGATAACATTCAAGTTGATCACCCTCTGATAAATAAGGGGTAATTAATTCAAATTAGATGCCAAATAGTATTGATTTTTAAAATATTACTACATAAAGAATATTATTTCCTGTGCCAATACAGTGAAATTATATTTTACGCAGCTTATTTTTCAATTTTATTATCAAAGTGATGTACAGTGGGGTTACAGTAATTGTAAGGTATTAAATCATAACTTTTCAAATTTGTTAACCTTCTCTTATTTTCTCATAGTTTTCCTTCACCCCTTCATCCCTCACAAGTTGTAATGTACATTTCCAATATACTGTCTTGTGAGTATTGCTATTGCATTGGTTTGCCTTTTGTCTTTTGTCTCACCATTATGCTTTACCTCTTCCCTTCGCTAATTAAGGTAAATGTATATACAATACAAAATGATATACAGGAAGGATAAACCATAGGGGGAAAACCCAAAGAAAACAGAAATCACATAGTTCATCAAAAACAACAACCACAAATGAAAAAATCTGGTTCCATATCTTGGAATTAATTTTGCTTAGCATCAGCTAATATAGTTATATATATGCATAACAAAGCCACTGGAATATAATAGCTGCATGGATAATATATCATGAAAATAACATGTTAACTTTTTGATGGTAATGGTGGAATTAGGATTGGTGAATTCACGGTTCTGATAAAGGATTTTCAAGAGTTTTAAAGTTTTGACAGGTAAATTTTAATTGTTCAAAATTTTAACAACTTAGCCTATTACAAAAATTTAAATTGCCTGGAAGAATAGTTTTCATGCAAAGAAATCCAAGGAGACTTAGTAGAGAGGGAGCAATGTGGATGAAGATGGCTCTTTTTCACACTAAACAAACAAACCTGTAAATCCTGTAGGGTCCCTTGGAATTATCCTTACCCCGGAAATATATTTTCACTGTTTGACACAAGGTTGTATTGGAATTTAAATTCAAAATTCTTAAAAAATAAGGCATCAAAATTTGTGAATTTACCTTTAATTACCAAAGAGTAATTCTCTGAAAAAGATAATTTGAGTCAAACAATTTAGGGAGAAAGTGCCCTTCACAATGAAAGAAGGTGTTGGGATTACACATTTTTGTTTGTAACACTTTCCACAATGTCTTTGGATGTGAAGCAGTGAAACACAGAAAAAAATCTGATTGGATACTTCAAACCAATGATTTCACATTTCTAAATGGCTCACAAAAGTAATATCCTTATTAATATGAGATAGTGAATACTTCTGTTATTACATATGCCAAAAAGTTCAGAAAAGAATTGAGCAAATGGAAAAGTTAATAAAAAAAAGTTTTGTTAGAAGACTTAGCTAAGCATATTGTATTCAGCAGTGAAGGGAGGCCAAAACTTTTTGATATAAATTGTGTTAGTATTTTTACTCCCTAAAGAGAGTTTACAGAGCCTATTTGGCTCACTACAATGCAGAACTGATTGAATGAAGACATGAAAATAAATTCCACGTCCAAATGAGGCAACTTAAAGAGTTTTAAAAGAGAAATAATGAAGATTTAACAGTGGTGGAGCCGATATAGTCCTTCAGCTTCACTAGACATGAAGCCAAGAAGCTGTGATTAATTGGAACTCCGGCAAGAGCTAAAAGGAGGACATAGAAATAGGACATAGAAGCATTGTCCTTTTGTAACAGACACTGTCTTCCAAGGTATGGGTCATTTAACTCTATTGTCCTCCATACATCTTGGTGAACAAAGTCAAGACCAAGAGAAAAATAATCTATTGAAATAATTTTGCCTAGAATAACTTCACTGTTCCTGATATGGTATCTAAGGAGAATCTTAAGAGAGAAGATAAAAGTGCAGTGTTTTTTGTTTCCTATAAGCATCTTGTTAGGAAAATATATTTTTGAGCTTAGACAATTCTGATTAAACCAACAAGTGATGGAGTACTTATTTTTGTGGGCACTTTAGACACAAGAAGTCTTTTAAGGTATAAGAAAAAAAAATAGCTGAATATTTGTGATCACAGCTTCTAGGGCTGTATTCTGGAGACAAAGTTTTACATTAGATTTCTCCTCATTAACATAAATGTTGTTTCATGGCAACCAAATGCAAGAGGGATATTAAACAGCCAATTAAACAGCATGAAAGAAGAAAATGGCAAATAATATTTAATGAATTACTTTGCCAGAAGAAAGAAGGAAAAATATAATTCAAAATCAATTGACTTAAAAGTATGAAGAAAGAGTAGTGAAGAGATATTAGAGAAAATATAGAGTATTGTTTTCTCTCCAGAGGAGTAATGGGTTCATGATCTTGTTTCTTCCACACTAACCTCACAAGCTACCAAATGTGTCTCAGAACTGGATTATCCAGTTCAGACAGAAAACTCGTAGAAGAAAGATACTATTTGCAGCAGATTCTGTTCAAAATTCTCCCCTATCCCAAACTTCTCTCTTTGAACAGTTTTGTTTGCTTTTCCCAAGACTGTCCTTCATTAATTGATTAAAATTTTGAGAGGTCATATTCATACTCTCTGGAGATTGCTGTTTGGTTGTGATTTTTCTGTTTTTTTTTTTTGTTTCTTGTGTTTTTTAACTGAATTTTAAAAGGTTGTGCAATTGTTTTACAATTAAATATATCCATCTAATTGTCCAACACTCCTAGATCTGAGTCACTCCTTCCATCATTCTCAACCAACCCATTCTCCAAGATTTATTTCCAATTTTCCACTTCCTTTATCATGTGTGTACATTGAATATTCTAGCTGTACTTACCCCTTGTTAATTTTTCATTCATTCTATGTCTTTACTATAATTCTTCTCTGGTTTCAACTTCCTGATAGTCATTGTGTTAAACTGTCTATTAATACTTTGAGTGGTTTATATGCATTCCATGGACTTTCAATCCTGCATATTCTTGAACTGATGTCAGCTTATATTTCCATAATTGATTCATCTGCAGCAACAATTTGCTGGAGACTGGAGAGGTGAAGCACCTAAACAAGACTTTATTCTCATCCATTTGGAAGATTAATCTTTAGTCAAAAAGAAAGTTAAAAAAATGGCTTAGAATGTATTCCTAACTACGAATTTTTATAAATGGCTTTGTACAATGGTGTGATTCTTTTATTTTACATGGAATAATATTTTCTACTGCCTATAAGTTTTGGAAAAAGAAGAAAATTAAAATTTATTCCAAAAGAGGAATATGATAAAAATAGAAGACAGATATTATGTTTGTCATATCTCTGATGAATACCCATATTCAAGACTTAAAGTCATATTTCTTACTATATTAGACAGAAGGAAAACATAAAATAACATATGATAAGGCAACTATTTGTGACTTTTTAAAGTGTACCTTATTAAATGATAAAATTTATTAGCTCAAGTTTGGGTTTGAAATTTAGGAGGCTAACCTATTTAACACATTTCTGGAAGGCCCTTACTGAAAAACACAAATTGTGGGTGGTACTATTTCTACACTTTAATGAATGGTTGAACGTGTTTGGCATTAGTGCTGTGTAAATAATTCAACTCTATTGTAACTTGCTCCCTACACTTAAAAAACTTGTAATGTCACTAAGTATCATCAACTTGTAAAATGTCATTTTGACGAATGTGATTTTTAAAAGTTTATTTGAAAAGGAATACACTTTCAGAAGATTGAATGTAGATTATCATTGGTTTGAGAGTGACATTTTTATACCACAGAACCATGTTGTACTGAAGTCCCAGTGTTTTGAAGCACCCCTTAGTGCTTCAAATATTTTTCTGAATTACATTTGACCTCTAAGTCAAGTTTTCCGGGCTTTGGTAGACCAATTATGGATCTATCCTTCAAGGAACTATTTTTTTGGCCCACTTATGTTGGAATAAAATCTTTCATTAATCATAGGGGAGGGGTATTAAAAATAATCTTTTTACACTTGGTGAACTTGTTCACTCATATGGGCTGGTCATCTATAAGTTGCATGTTTTAATTACTGTACTTTCTCTCAAATTTTATTTCATTCTTCATTTTAAGTTGCCTTGCATTCCACAATTGCTTACTGCTAATTCATGCATCTCAAGGAATTGGGGCCCTGAAATATAGGAAATGAGAAATTGAGATTGGTCTTCAATTACTATGTGCTGACATGTTGCATGGGCCTTGGTGAGAAGTCTTGCCCCTGTTATTTGATGATGCAGATAACTGGGACCTGGGATCCTAGGACCCATGGGGACTGCAGAAGAATAATGTTTTTTTAGACATCTTAGCAAAATTTGGGTATAATCAATAGGAATGCTTCCAAAATATGCAGAAAAACAGTTTGGGACAAGAGAGTTAAAACAATAAACAGAGCAGCAGAGTAAAATGCATTATACATTAGAGGAAAACATTGTTTTTTTTACCATGTGGATTCAGAAGACCAAGAAAAGTTAAAATGTATCACAAGTTTATACTAAAGACATTTCATTGATACTTTTTATATTCTAATATATATTTTAAACCTAATTATTTATATTCCAATTCTATTTACTAGAATAAATAAATATCAATTTATTTGCCAAATTATCAACTAATTCTAGTAAGTTTTACTGTGTAAAATATAAAATCAGCACATATAAATATAAAATACATAATTATATATAATATAATTAAAAGGCACAGGTTTGCATTGTTCTGTCGTAGTTACTGTATCAAAGGCAACTCTGTTTTAAAGTATTATTCCATTATTTCTACCTTAGTGTTTGATAAAGTTAGACCTAAAGCTTTACCGTTTGTAGATTTACAGCATGGAGCCAAGAGGAAACACTGTGATTAAAACAGTATCAATTTAATGCCTAATAACAAGGAGAAACATATGGACTTCTCTTGCAACTATGAAAATATTTGGTGATAAAAAGGCAGTAGTGTAAGTTCCTGCCTGGTTGGATGGTAGACAGGCCAGGACATTAAGTATTCATGCATATGAACAATTTTTTCACCTTCTTGGCTTTAGCTACTTTTGAAATGGAAGGTATAATAAACAATTATATTTTGATAAAATACCTTCTAGTCTGAACAGTTCTGTTTGAACTGTTCATCTCTCTATGATCCCTTGTAACCAAGATTAGTTTTGTTCTAGTAAGACAATCTATGCTGTCAGGGTATGATTTTCTGGTTGGTCTGTTCCCACATGGAAGAAGGGTAAAGGCTCAGGTAGACATTTGTGCCAGTAACACCTCATTTGGGAAAATATCAGCTGAAGAAGTTTAGAAGTAGCTCTTAAGCAACGCTTACTTTGAATCCATTAGGTCCACATAGCTAACACAGTTGGATAAATAAGTACTTGAAAAAGCCATCACCTTTGGACCTATCTATAAATAATTGAGAGTATGATCAAATTCCAAATAAAAAGACTTAAGATAGTCATTGACAAAAAATTTGCAAATGTGAGCAATCGATTGATCAATATAATTTTTTCTACTATTCACAGAATTTTAGGGAAATAAGATCGATAGCATTGTTAGGAACAATACTGTTTCCTTGTTACAAGTAGGCACCCAAGCCTATATAGGCTTGTATAAAGATTGCATCATTAACTACTTAAATTTAGAGGATACTACATGCTTCAGCATCACGAATACTCAAATTACAATGCGGAGTTTAACATGGCACTTGCACAAGGATAATATGAAAATTTGAGAAGTATTCCATATGTTTCATTCTTCAGATGCAAGAAATGAAAAACAGTTATTAAAAAGTTGATTGCAAAATTACAACTGTAACAATACACGTAATTCATATAATTAAATTTAGTTTGACATCAGTGTATTAAATATTCACCTCAGAAAGGCGTTTACAAAGCATAAACTTTACAAAACTTTTCAAATTAGACAACATTGTCATTTTATCCCAAAGAAAAATAATATTAAGACCTAGAAAAAAAGGAATCAAACTGTTTCTATATGGAATGCAATCAGAAAGGACACATTAATGAACCTAAATATTATAAAATAATGTAGAATTCAAAGTATATCTAGTAGAAAATAAAATAAATTATGAACATTATGCAAACATAGAATATAGAATATTTTAAAATATACTTTTTCAGACAAGCACCAGAAATATTTTAGTTTCTGTACTACTCATTTCAACAGGTAAGTTAAAATTGTTTCTGATTAAAAATCACAAACTCTGAAGAAATCATTATACATGTATACAAAAACTATTAAATACATTTTGACATCCAATGCAGGCAATTAACTTGGAAGAATTCCGCACAATCCATGAATTTTTACAGTAAAATATTGGTGTTGCCGGCACATGTGGCTTATGCCTATAATGCTAGCTACACAAGAGGCTGAGATCTGAGGATCATGGTTCCAAGGCAGCCTGGGAAGGAAAGTCTGTGGTACTTTTATCTCCAATAAACCACTAGAAAACTGGAAGTGGAGCTGAGGCTCAAGTAGTAGAGCGCTCACCTTGAGCTGAAGAGCACAGAGATAGCTCCCAGGCCCAGAGTTCAAGCCCCATGACAGACCAAAATAAAATATATTGCTCTTATTTGGATTGTGAAAATATTTTGTAGGGACACAAAAGATCGACTTGCATTTTTGAAATTTAAGAAACTTAACCCGACCATTAGGACATAGGTGAACAATTTGTACAGCCTTCCACAACTTCATAGAGGTAGTGATACATACTTATCCTTTTGGCAATATCAAATGCAATTTTTTCTATGTTGTTCTCCAGGCCTGGTTTTATATAATGGTTCAACAGAAGGAGATTCAGCGTATCTTTGCTAGCTCAATTCTCACCAGCAAGATGTAAGGGGGACAAGAGGCCTTTAGTTGGGCATTGGTATCTGCATCATGATGAAGTAATAAAGAAGTCACTCTGGTATTATTCCACGTATATGCACTGTGCAGGGGTGTCCAGTCATCTACAGTCATTACATGTGCCGCTTGAGACACCAACTCACTGACAATGTCTAATTGTCCACTGTACGCTTCTTGATGAAGAGGGGTATACTCATCGTCATCCCTACTATTCACATGAGTGGCCTTTTGGGAAAGAAGTCTCTGCACTGTAGTAAGCAGAATATTTTTGGCAGCCCAATGAAGAAATTTGCTTGGATCCTTCTCCATTTTTTTTCTTGCAATTGATATCATTCCTTATTTTTTCATCTTGTTCTTCATATTCCTAAGAATTGCCTAACCAGAAACTTTGAGTGCCAGTGGGAATGAGGTGTCCATGTATTTTCCTAATTGTTCACATTGGTTGAACTGGTCAGAAATATCCAGTGAATTTTCTGCAACTGTTTATTCACCATGATTTATTTTCTCTTTTTTCAATTTTACTATTCGAAACTATTCTAACTGGAGAGTAGGGAATTGATGGAGAGCAGAGGAGAGATGTTCCTCCGTATTCAAATGTACACAGTGAAAATGAGGACCAGTGATGTCTTCATGTGCAGCTTATTCTAGGAATGAGAAATTAGGAAATAACGCCTTCTATATAAATGATTTGGAAATGGCAGAGCAAAAACTGAAACGATGCAACCAAAAATATGAAAGCAAAATAAATTAGGATAATTATGGTGCAATCATATTATCTATGAGAACCAAGAAAGGGAGAGAGAGACAGATGATGTGCAATGACCTAGCTAGCCACAAAATCCATGCCTCTGATCAATTTATAGAGCAAACAAAATTTTATTTTTTAAAAAAGATGGGAATCGAATTTATGTATTTACTTGAAATTAATAAATACATTTATAGTAGCCTACATAAAGAGACATAACTTTGACCAAATTACAGACAATAAACTAATTCCTTGATAATTCTAGCAACACATCTGACTGAAATCAGGTGAATCACACTTTTCCTGTATAATGAAGAAATAGAAAGGTAGTAAAGCAGCTAGAGAAGGCAGGGAGATTGTATCTGTGACAAAACTTTGTGGAAATTGGTATTGAGGATTTCTTACTGGTGACCAACTTGCAGTGGAAGCATGATTCTGAACTATTGATTTCTGATTCTGAATTATTGATTTGATCATTATATTCTCCAAGAAGAAAAATGAGAATTGATAGTTAGGGACTACTAATACATTTTGACCTTCTCACTAAGCACTTTCAATTATTGAAATCTCATGAAGAAAATAGACAGGCCTACTTTTTAGATGAAAGCAAGTGTCTTTAAAAAAAAAAGGAATATTTGTAGTCATGCAAAGGACTTCTATTTTACCAATGCCTCATACATTTCTCTAATGTTGGGTAACAATAAATAATGGATCTATTAGAAAGCTCTTAAAGCTCATATGTTAAATAGTGAGTTCTCTTATACTATAATATGGTATTTTTTGTGTATGGTCTTAAGAATAATTTACATTACTAACTTGAATTTCTGACAGGACAGTATCATCACTGTACATCTTGCTTCTATACTCTCAGCTTTAAATTACTATTTAAGTATGTGCATTAGATAACTATAGAGGAAAAAGTAGAAGCCACACTGATGGCTTATGTCTTTAGTAGTAGTTAATCAGAAAGATGAAATCTGAGGATTGTGGTTTGAAAGCAGACCAAGAAAAAAAATGTCCATTAGATTCTGATTTGAACGTAACCAGCAAAAGCTAGAAATGGAGCTGTGGTACAAGCAGTAAAATGCTAGCCTTGAGAAAACTGAAATAAAAAATAAATTCTGGGACAAAGCCAGGCCCTGAGTTAAAGCCCTAGTATTAGCACCAAACGAATTAATAAAGGTAATCAATTAATTAAAAATAAATTAAGTGGTCACATTTGGAGAGGCAGGTAAAATGTAACAAGGGTGGTGATGGTTCATGTATTATTTTGTAATAAGGCATATTATCATTTGTCCTAATCACTAATATTTTATTTGAACTTTTTTGTACAATAAACCCTAATTTAGCATGCATGTATATGTGTGTGTACATGTGCGAACATGTGTATACATGTATATGTGTGTGTGTGCTGTTGCAATGTTGCTTGCCAATCTGGACAGGGTGGGGCTGAAAAGAGCTAACTGTGTTGCAATGTTTTATTTATCAGTGTTCTGTCATGTCATTTCAGTGGAACCACTGTAGTGACCGCCTACTCGACCAGCGAGGAAAAACGACCACCACTCCAGGAGTCTTCTCAGATCACGCTTTATTGGAGAGCCTTTTAGTTGTAGGAGAGCTTGGGCGCGAGAGAGCGTGCACCCGAAATACAGCCGCTTATATAGGGAATTCGAACACGGGTCTTTTCTATTGTTGGTCGCCTGCCTTTTACCGTCACCAGGTGTCATGGGATTGGCTGGGGACACTACCTTGCTCGCGCACGCGCACAGCCCAGGCGTCCCGCCAAGCACCGTCTGGAGTGGTAATCCTCAAAACTGCAAGGGAGTGGGCGGAGTCTCGCCTCGGCTCCCTACAGTTCCCCCTTCTTTGTTTTATGGCAACAGGTAAGAGTAGAGGTTGGGCCTCTGTCTAAGACATTAATGAGAGGACCTTGCACTGGCCTTCGCCTGAGGGGCGCCTTCCCCAGTGATGACCAGGCCCGTCCGATGCCTTTTTTGCAGAGGTGGGATCTTGGGCATCAACCCACTTGCAACCCAGCATGCTCTTCTTGAGGAGATGAGAACCATCTCCTCAAGTGCAGTGCACTTGCCTGGCACCCTGTCCCAAATTGCAAATTGCATACCTGTCCCGGTGCAATGGGATCCCCTGATCCCTCGGGGTGCTAAGGCTATGCAGGATGGTAAGGCTTAACTGCCTCTCAGGGCCGACAGCCAAATCTGGGGTGAGGATCCACTCTCTAAAGCGGCTAATGCTTGCAAGATAACAACCTTGTCCCTTCTGGTTTGGGCTCGAAGGCGACAGACCAACCATAGGCAGACCACGCATCCTCCCAAGCAGCAGGCTAAAAACATTCCGACTCCCACCCGCTCTTTGGAAAAGGACACCGCAGAGGCAATCCAGTCAGTAAATTGTAACAGCCCACAGCATCATTGGTTTAGCTATCACAGGGATTGCTATTAGCACTGTTGCTAACAGCAGGAAGATCAGCTGTATCAGGAGACGAGTGGATGGCATCTTCAAGATGGGGTTCTTCTGCAGTCTCCACTGGCCTGGTCAGTCTCGTTGGCACCCAGTGAGGTACTTCTTGACTCTGTGGAAAAACACAAACAGCTCCCCTGGATCTCGTTATTACCGGATCCGGTCCATACCATTTATTATTAATAACATCCTTCCACATAACCATGTCTTTAGTATCCATGGAGTCTCTTGTCATATGCCGATCTGCGGCAGACTGATCGTTGTCATTTAGAATTAAAAAATTAAGGGTAAAGAGCGCAAGAGAAAGTCTTTCCCTGGGGGACGCGGACTCAGCAACTCCCCCTTTTTGTTTTTGAAGCATTTCTTTTATGCTTCTATTAGCTCTTTCCACTATACCTTGTCCTTGAGGATTGTAGGGCAATCCGGTGGTGTGGGCAACCTGCATTTGTGCGCAAAAGGCGCGAAAACCATGGGAAGTATAAGCAGGGCCATTATCCGTCTTGAGTCTAAGGGGCTTTCCCCAAGCTGCCCAAGCTTCTAAGCAGTGTATTCTGACGTGAGACACCTTTTCTCCTGCCAAAGGTGTGGCATGAATGACACCGGAAAAGGTGTCCACAGACACATGTAAATATTTCAACTTACCAAATTCCGTCAGATGAGTAACATCCATTTGCCATAGGGCATTTGGTCTCAACCCCCTGGGGTTTACCCCCACATGGGGAGGATGAAGAAAGGTAACACAAGATTTACAGGCTTTAACAATATCTCTTGCCACATGCCTGGACAAATTATATCTTTTCCTAAGGGTATTAGCAGGTACATGATACAATCTATGAAAGTCTTTTGCCAATTCTACAGGATCAGCAGCGACCAGAGCCATAGCCCGAGTTGCCTGGTCCACCAAATCATTACACTTTGCCATCGGGCCCGGCAACATAGAGTGGGCACGAATATGTCCAATATAAAAAGGATGTTTTCTGTTTAAGATAAGGGATTGAATCTGTAACAAAACATTAGAAATTGTACTGGCCTGCTTAATTGAAGCAGCAACTTCAAGAGAAGCAACGGCATTTACAACATATAATGAATCAGAAAATAAGTTAAAAGGTTGATCAAATCTTTTAAAAACTTCAAGCACAATTAAACATTCAACAGCCTGTGGGACATTCGGCCGAAAATTAAAGACTACCGGCTGTTTGTGTCCTTGAACAAAAAAGGCACCTTGTCCAGATTTTGATCCATCCGTAAAGATGGTCAGAGCATCAGCCAAGGGCTCCTTTGAAGTGACAACAGGAAAATACACTAAATTTTTGTTAACTATGGCAAGCAGAGGATGCTTAGGATAATGATTATCAATTACATTTGGAAATGAGCAAACAAGAATTGCCCACATATCCATTGTGGCTGCTAAAATTTCAACTTGCTCACGGGTGTATGGAATAATTAATTTATCTGGAATTTTTGCAAAATGCATTAAACAATAGTTTATACCCAAAATTGCCTCTTTTTTATTTTTTTTTATTTATTTATTTTTATTTATTTATTTTTATTTTTTCTCAGATCAAAATTGCCTGTTTAGCCACTAATTCAGGAAAATATTGAACAGTTTTTGCTCCCACAGAATTATAGCATTAATAGTTAGCCTTCGAAGCAAGGCAGTGGTATAATTGGCCGTCACTCCATAAGTCCTGACTGCCTCAACTAAATCCTTAAGCTGAAAGTAGGAAACCGGCTCAAGAATTCTCTCATTAGTAATGGGATTTTCAAAAACTGGAAAAGCGGCCGCTAACGGCGACCAGGTGCTGCCTTTTATAAAGTGACTCTTCCCTGCCAGCGGGCACGGCGGGGGGGCCGACGGGTGAGGGCCAGCTCTGTTTCCTCTCCCTGGCTGTTGCAGTACTCCCACCCCTAGGGGGCGCCACCCTCCATATTTGTCTGCCACGTGCTCCGCCGCAGCCTCTTCTAACTCTTCACTATCAGCTGGATCGAGCTGCTCTCCCTCCTCCTCTAACATTTCTTCCTCTGAGTCACTCACAAGATTACTATATTCTTGGTCCCGCCCTTCCACATGTAGGGCTGAGAACCGGTTTGCTTTTAAAGAAGGGCACGGAGGTCTCCTTGAGACCCCCTCCCTAAAACCCTTCTCCTTTTGTGAGGGCTGCAGCCCCTCTCACTTCAATTCTTTAGGATCCTTCTGTCTTTTTTCCCTTTTTCTTTTAGGCCTCTTTTCCTCCCCATTACTGTATACTGACTCTGATAGACTATCCTGTTTCTGCGTTAGTACTTTGCGTCCTTCCTGGATTAAATCAAACCCTCCCTCCTCGAGGCAAGTGCGCACCATCAAAAAGACAAGCCACAAGGGAAGAAGCAATGCAAGCAACCAATAAATATCTAAATCTACAGTGAACAGCATACCGGGGGATGTTTACCAAAGTCTCCTCTCCGCGTGTTGAGTTCTGGCTCCAATTCGGCCTCTCGCGCGGGTCCCGTCCCAGGTTCGTTCCCGGGTTTCGGCACCAGTTGTAGTGACCGCCTACTCGACCAGCGAGGAAAAACGACCACCACTCCAGGAGTCTTCTCAGATCACGCTTTATTGGAGAGCCTTTTAGTTGTAGGAGAGCTTGGGCGCGAGAGAGCGTGCACCCAAAATACAGCCGCTTATATAGGGAATTCGAACACGGGTCTTTTCTATTGTTGGTCGCCTGCCTTTTACCGTCACCAGGTGTCATGGGATTGGCTGGGGACACTACCTTGCTCGCGCACGCGCACAGCCCAGGCGTCCCGCCAAGCACCGTCTGGAGTGGTAATCCTCAAAACTGCAAGGGAGTGGGCGGAGTCTCGCCTCGGCTCCCTACAAACCACCCTGCTGTACATATTATTTGTCTACTAAAAAAGTCATCATAATCAAAGCATTTACAGCATTAAGTTAGATAAAGAGACCGCTTTCAGCTCTTATTGTATGTGAGGTAAGAAGATACAGACATAATTATGTAGTAAGTTATTGCTGTAAGACGATTGTCAGTACAAAATTTGACCTCTTAATTTGGTTATACTTTTAAGATACACTCATGGAGTGATTTGGACAGACTTGACCAAACAGGTATTACTCTCTGGTTATTCCTGTGAAACACAAGTTGGATAAACTCTTTCCGGATTTCGGTAGAAAATCGCTTTCTTTGCAAGACCATATCTATTCGCACTAAGAGTTAATCAAACCCATATTAAGTTTGAATATCCCATCTTATTGACAAAATAAGTATTGTCGATATGCTTGTTAGATATTCCTTCCAAAAACGAACAAACAAAATGCATGTGTAATGTCCAGATTGTGTATGCATTTGAATGTGTTTTGTACATGCACAGGGATCTTTACCAATGGCTCTTTTGTGGGAGTAACTACGGCAACTTTAACAAATAAGGCTTTTTGAATGTCTTTTCCAATATACATAACATCCCAGAGGAAGTCTTGCAATTTCTGAAAGTCCTTTGAATAGTTTAGTATTATTTCAGTTCATTGACTATAGAGCTAAAATTTCTGAAATAAATATTGTTAAGATCTGAAAATGTAAGTAGGCATATAGGCTTTTTTATGCATCATTTTATGAAAGCCCAGTTTTTATGAAAGTAAATGGAATAGAATAAAGAATGTAAGTGAATTGGGTAAGCTAATTATTAGTATAACTTCGTTTTCTATTAACAGTCCATTGAATGTACATGATGCAATTAAATTATTTCCTTTGTGTCTGTACTTCAGTTAGTTTTAGAATCTTTATAGTTATGAGTGAATGTTTAGTATAAATAAAGATCTTTTTAAATGATTAGAATTAACCTTGTGTTTTGTGTCCTACTCCCAAGAAAATGAGTTATTTTTAAGTGTTAAGAGTTTATCATTTTCATTATTATCATAGGGAATCATTTTCATTATCATAGGGAATTAAAAAATGCAGTAGTATTGATGTCTTTTTAAACCAATTGTATTCACAAGTTGGAGAGTCTTTAATTCATACTTAGGTTTTGGTGCCTATGATTTTTAACCTCTCATTCCTAACATTAATATGTCAGACTGCATTTTTGTGTATACAAAAGGTAAAATATTTATCTGGGGTGAAAAGTGATTTTTATATCAGTCTTTAATAACATTATATAGTAGCACATTTCTCTCAAAATGTTGGGTATAAAAAGCAATCAAAATACTTCTAATGGTAAACACTTTAGGTGAGCTACAATGTGGAAACGATTGCTCCAAAAGACCTGCTGTCTGTTTCCATCAGGAATTGGGCAGGTCATTCTTTCAGTAAGACTGTGTTAACCAGAGATGGGGTCCCCAGGCAGTGCAGTGTTGAGTGAAGGGATAAAATATGATTTCTAGTATTTTGAGCTAGAAATCAAGAATGTTATAATTTAGCAGTTCCTTTCACCAGGGAGGTATAAATTGATTATGAACTTGGAGTTTTCATATTACAGTTACTTATTTTCTTTTTTTGTTGTTGTTGGTCATGGGGCTTGACCTCTGGGCTTGGGTGTTGTCCCTGGTCTCTACCACTTGGACCACAGTGCCACTTCCAGTTTACTAGTGGTTTAATAGAGATAAGAGTCTCACAGTCTGTCCTGCCCGAGCTTGCTCTGAACCACAATCAGCAAATCTCAGCCTCCTGAGTAGCTAGTATTACAGGTGTGATATACCGGTGTCCGGCTTAGTTACCTATTTTCTAACAAAGATAAAGTGAAATATTATTAGAGTGTGCACAATAATTTTGGGAAATTTTCCTAGAATTAGTAGACTGAGTGCTGGTATTTAGTTATAAAATAGAATGAGGTTATTTGATATGGTGGGAACAGACCGCAGCCTAACACTTACCGTGTGTATAATGTTGTACTAGTAATTCCAACTCTGAAGACTTACATATCTTCATCTTAGAATTAAAAATAGAAGTAGTTCTACTTTATGGGATTATTGTGAGGATTAAATTAGATACCAAAGTTAAAGTACTTGGAAAAACAATCATAGTTTGATATTTTCTACTTGTTATTTTATCATGTGATATATTCAAATATTTGTACTATGATTTTTATATTGCGTCTATTTAGGATAGGCAAAGTGATGTATTGATATTCATTGCGTTGTTCACTTTTCTGTTATTATGAGGATAATACCTGCAAAGAAAATTTCTGAGAAGGAAATTATCATATTGACTCATGGATTAAGATCAGATGTCTCCATTGTTTATCATTATATTTTTAGTAAATAATTGTACGAAGGGTTTTCCATTCAAATAATCAGTTTTAAGTATGATGGATTTTTACATAAATTTCTCACATCCTTCCAAACCTCACCCCACTTTCATTTTTTCCTAGTTTCATACTATCTGCATTGAATATTATGGCTTCACTCTCTACCGTAAGTCTCTTTAATCCTTCCCTTTGACTTCCCCTCACATTTTCCAAGTGATAGTTTCCTGGTATTCATTTTGTTGGATTAAAAGTTCAATTTTATAAGAAATTACACCTTTTAAATACTCCTCTGCAAATAGCATGCTTTGATTAATACTGTTGTTTAACTTGCATAAAATTCTGGCTTCCAAATACGCGTCCTTTGTGTGTCTGGCTCTGACGTCGTTTACTTAACATAGTTTTAGATCTATCCATTTGTTTGCAAATGCTGTACCGGTCTTTATAATGGATGGGTGCAATCCAGTTGTGTATATGTGCAACACTTTCTCCAACCATCCCTCTGCTAAAGGGCGTCTGGGCTGATTCCATAAGTTCTCTATGGTGAATAGTGCAGTACAGAACATGATTGTGAGATTGATTTTACTGTAACCTTTGGGAAGAATTCACCACTGTTTTTCTAGGAGCAACCCTCTAGCCAATTTTCCAGAATAAGCACATCCCTTCCTTCATCTCCATCACAAGGTTTTTTAAGTTGTCAAAAACACACTACCCCCTACAGGTCTGAATCAGCTAAAACCACACTGTGCCCATATTCTTTGTTGTTGTTTTCTGTCCGGTCAAGTGGCCTGAACTCTGGGCCTGGACGCTGGCCCTCAGCTTTTCTGCTCAAGGCTAGCAATCTACCATTGGAGCCACAGCGCCACTTCCAGCTTTCTTCTTTTTGCTTATGTGGTGCTGAGGAATCAACCCAGGGCCTCATGCATGCAAGGCAAGAGCTCTATCACTGAGCCACTTTCCTAGCCCCGATGTGCCCATATTCTTTTAATACATTTTTCATAATTTTACACATAATTTAGTGAGAATCATCTATGTACTTTCCTAATGTGGTAATGAGGGATATGACAATAGAGTAAAAGTAAGAGATATGGAATTTAATTAGCTACTATCATATTTAAAATAATTTTCAGCTCTCATAGCATCACTTACTATTATTTTAATCTTTATTTGATTACTTCACCTATCCCCTAAGTTATAGCATGATTTAACTACAAAGGCAAAAATGTGTGGTTTGACTTTGACACTCATGTGTGAGGATGCAAAATATGGGCAAATAAAGGGATTGGAATTAATAGCCATTATCCATTTTGTTAAATGGTTTTCTCAAACTGATTCTCACAATTCATATTTCATTCAACAAGAAACGTGACTATTCCCTATGCTTTGCTCCTCATTAAACTTGTTTCCATGTTATTTTGTAATGAAGGATGATTTCGTAAATCTACTGTAGATACAAAATTACATTAAAATATTTCTATATGTATGCATTGATATAAATATACACACATATATTATAAAAGTTATAATGATAAATTTTAACTTCTGTAACTGTACAATTTACTAAATTATTAAAAACATGGACGGCTCAGGCCTGGAATCCTGGTTACTCAGGAGGCTGAGATCTGACGATCTTGGTTTGAAGCCATCCTGGGCAGGAAAGTCCATGAGCCTCTTATCTCCAAACAACCAACAGAAAATCAGAATTGGAACTGTGGCTCAAAGTAGTAGAGTGATAGCCTTCAGAGAAAAGACTCAGAGATATCACCCAGGCTCTTAGTTCAAGAACTAAAATCTACCCCAAAAAAGTATTTAATTTACACTTGTGTAAGTAGAGTATTTCTTTCACCCAATTGCACATCCATGCTCATTGCAAGGTAATTCTGTTGTATCTGGAGTACCACATAATATTATCACATAAGTAGAAGCATTGCAACATGGGTAAACTCTATCTGTCTCATGGATTTTTCTCCACTCAATATTCAAATCTTGCAATTATTCCAATTATTTAAAGTCATAGCTTTTTTTCTTTAATACCCATAATATTAGAATTTCAATTGAGTGTCTTGTGTCTTCTCAATGGATGTTCTTACCACTTTGGCATGCCCCCAGCCCTAAATTATCCTGATTAACTTTCAGATTGAATCTCGCTTCCTACTTGTGTATGATCATGGGGTCAGTCTATTTCATGTTATTCTTCCTGGAATTTAGAATAACAGGTTCCTGGCATTGTGTACAGATCTTTCGGTCCAGTCTGAGCTTTAACCACTATCCTCACCACATTAGGCTCCCATGTAGTCAGGATTTTCATAAGCTTATCATAGCTATTTTTTTTTGAGTCCAGTCGTGGGGCCTGAACTCTGGGCCTGGGCGCTGTCCCTCAGCTCTTCAGCTCAAGGCTACCACTCTACCACTTGAGCCATAGCGCCACTTCCGGCTTTTTTATTTTGCTTATGTGGTGCTGAGGAATCGAACCCAGGACCTCATGCATGCAAGGCAACCGCTCTGCCACTGAGCCATCTTCCCAGCCCCTATCATATCTATTTTTAAAAACTTTGAATTTCCTGCAGTTTATTGAGTACTGAGTTAATTTGGGTTTGCTTGGGTTGTTTTGTTTCTTTTGAATGTATGTGTTGAGTTGTTCCTCATTTTTCCTTTTGTTTCTTTCACTCAAGTTCTTACCTATAGTGCTGAGAAACCAAATCTTCTTTCTCAAGATAGTCAAGGTAAAAAATATTTATTCCAAAACAATTCCAGTAACATTTAAACACCTTCAGGAATTTCGAGAAGATGGCAGAGGAGAACATGGTGGCTAAACAAGCTCTTGCAGAGAAAGCAGTTCTAATGTTCTAGTGAACAGTCCTAGGTACACCAAGTGTGCATCACAGTACAGAGAGTTTGGCCAGAGAGGGAAAATCCAGGTAAGGAGACAGATGTGAGCATTTTCCGGCAGCCATGGCTGCGGCGGCTGTGGCGGCTATTGTGGTGTCCATAGCCACCATACCTACAACCCAGATAGTTTGGGACAAATGTGCCAGATGCAGCAAGTGAGCAGATTTTACTCAACACCAACAAGAACTGACAAATAGCAGATATCTTCATCCTGCAGATAGCAGAACATAGGCTACCCAAGAACCCACACTCCCGCTTGAGTACAAAACTGACATTCTCACTGCTTCTCAAAGGAAGCAGAGGAGGGAAGGCCACTCCTCCCCCCAACAGCGGAGATATCCATCTTTGATACAAAGTCCTGGCTAAGCAGCTAGCTCCAACTCAGTCCTTTGATGAAAACAAAAAAGTCATTTAGCGAGTCACAAGTACCTACCCTGACCTGCCATTCTGAACTCCACAACCAGGCAGAGAAAGCTACACCCCTGAAGGAGTGGCTTTCTTCACTGGGTAAAAAGAGCCAGAGGCAGCTCCTCTCTACAGCAGCCCTGACAATCAATTGAAACTCAGTAAACATAAACCCTGAGAATGGCTCCAGGCTGGGCTCTGTGAATGTCTCAGAAGCTAGCCCCTCAGGGAAAGCTACTGTTTTCTGAAAGGCCTCAACTTTTCCCAGAACCCAGCCTTTTCACAGCAACTCCAAACTAGAGGAAACAGCCATCTACCTCTTTTGTGATACTCAAAGCAGATCTCCCTCCCACTGAACTAGCCTGAGAGGAAGATCACAAACTTCTGGGTAAACCAACAGAATTTTTCTGCCTGCCCAAACAAACTGACTTAAAAAAACCAATCAAGCCACAGAAAACGAAACACCACAAGCAAACCAGAGACTCCACCAAAAGACTGGTTACTGACACAAGGGAGATACAGGATCTTCCCATCAACACCCCAAAAACAAAATCAAAGAAGTCTTTTTTTATATCTTTTAAAATATTTACTTTTTAATTATAAAAATTGTTATTATTAATCTTTTTTTCTTCCTCTTATAACTCTTATTTTAGGTGTATATGTCTGTATATGTGCTTTTTAAAAAAAATCTCTACTGACCTTTAGGTCTTTTTTGTTCTTTCTTTCTCATTCATTTTACTTTTTCATCTTTTGTTCTTTTTGCATGAATTATTTGTTGTTCTGCTTATCCTCATATATACCTGTCATTGATTATAAGGCCTTATCCCCCATTGTGTACATACTTAATTCACAAATGTATTCCTCAATTCAAAACTTCTTAGGATTAAATTCCTTAATAGCAGTATTATCTATTTACAACTATACAATATTTGAAGTATTTTTTAATTTATTTTTTATTGTGAAAATACTGTACAGAGGGGTTAAAATTACATGGGCAAGATAATTTGAACATTTCTTATCAAGCATTGTAGCCTCCTCCTTTGTTTCCCCTTCCCATCCCTTCCCAGCCTCCCACTGCCCCCCATTTAATCCTCCCCCCCCACCAAAGTTGTACAGTTCGTTTTCGACATGACAACTTGTACTTCTTATTGTTGCAACAGGTCCACCTGTGTCTTATTTAAACGACTTGTTTTTCCTCTTCCCCTCCACAAATTATTTTTTTTTTTAGTTTTTCAGGTCTCCTTTCTATCCCTCCCCTCCTCTCATCCTATCCCCGTTCATCTCTCAATGTCACTTCTTTAAATTTTCATTACTTTTAAGAGTTTCACTTTTTAAATTTAAATATTTGTCTTTCCGTTTTTTTCTTGTCTCTTCTTTTAATTTTTTTTCTCTCTCTCCTTTCATTCCTTCCAATCCATTTCCCTCTTGAGAGTAGGACTTGGTTAATTTCATTCTCCTTTTACCTTTCCACATCCCTCTAACTCTATTTTTCCACACCTTTCTCCCTAAACATAATAATTTCTGGTTTGTCAAATTCTTCTTTGCTATTCTTACCCCATTAATACAAAGTTGTTTAATGTTAAATAGACTGTATCTCTTGAAATAGATTGTATCTGCCGACTTTTGACTATGCAATTACAGGACTTTGGTTGATGCTTGCCTTAAAATGGTGTTCTAGCACAAAACTAGCATTACTTTCATCCCAAATGGGCAGAACAAGCAAGAAAAACACAAGGAAAAATGGCAAGTCCAGGTATCTCAAATCCCACTCAAGATAATCAGGTGATAGAACAGATAATGAATAATCCAGAGGAGAGTTCCCAAAAAGCTCTACAAACATTACTGGTAAACATGGTAAATGAAATGATTGAAACCCTGCAAAGGACTCAGTGTGAGCGTGATAGGGAGAGAGAGGAGGCAAACCAAAGATCAAAACAGGAAGCTCATGGGCTTGAGGAAGATACTAAAAGGTTGATACTGGAATTGGGTGAGCAGGTTGAGAACACTCAAAGAGAAATAAAGGAATTGTGTGAGCAGGCTGAGATCAGACAAAGAGAACTATACAAGTTGCATGAACGTGAGAAATCTAATCAAAGAGTAATACAAGAATTGCAAGAGCGGGATGAGCATAGACAAAGATCAATAGAGGCATTCATGGAATCCATAAACAGGCACCTGAAAGGAGTCAGGGAGACCACAAAGAGAATGCTGAATGGAGCCCAACAGAAGCAATGGGAGTCCAAGGAAACCATAACCAATCATCCAAGTGATTTGAGAATAAACACTGAACACAAATTAAGGAAGTAAAGAATTTCATACAAGATCTAAAACAAAGCTCCAACAAAGATTTTGAAGCAATAAAAACCGTGGTCGGCAAAAGAAATGAAAAAATGTAGTAGAAAGTCTTGACATCAGGTTAGACCATGCAGAAGATTGAATCTCCGGCATTGAAGACAGCCTAGGTATTATAGAGAAAGAACATACAACTATCCAAGACAAATTCAAGAAATATGATAAATCTATTCAACACTTGGAAGACACCATCAGAAGGTCTTATCTGAGGGAAATGGGTGTAGAGGAGCACGTAGAGACAGAAGTTAATGGTCTAGAAAATTTATTTAACAGGATCCCAGCAGAAAACTTCCCAACATGCAAAAAGATAGGCATTCAGATACAAGAAGCTTTTAGAACTCCAAATAGACCAGACAAGAACAGGACATCCCATCATCACATTATAATCCACACATGATCAATTCAGATCAAGGAAAAGATCCTTAAAGCTGCCAAGGAGAAAAGATCAGTCACCTATAAAGGAAAACCAATTAGAATCACCTCAGATTTCTCAACAGAGACAATTAAAGCAAGAAGAGCCTGGAATGATGTATGCCATGCCCTAAAGACAAACAACTATCTACCAAGAATAGTGTACCCAGGTAAACTCTCCTTCATAACTGAAGGTAAAATAAAAATCTTCCATAGCAAAGAAAAACAAACAATATATGTCCATCAAATCAGCTCTACAAAAGATACTTAAAGATGTCCTACACATAGAAAAAACAAGACCACAATAAAGGCCAAGAAACCACACCAAAACAGAATCCAAGAACCATAGGAAGAATGCAGTAGGCGTAGCTCCCAAGAAGGAGGATAAAATGGCAAGAACATCCAAATACCTCTCAGTCCTATCTCTCAATATTAACGGATGTAACTCCCCAATAAAGCGAACGCTTTCTATTAAGCCATCATTACCCTCATACCAAAACCCTCATCAAAGAAAGAGCACTATAGACCTATTTCTTTCATGAACATTGATGCAAAGCCTCTCAACAAAATTTTGGCTAATCGATTTCAACAATTCATCCAAAAAATCATACACGATGAGCAAACATGATTCATTTCAGCGATACAAAGCTGCTTCAATATACGCAAATCAATTAACATAATTCATCACATCAAAAAGAGCAAGGATAAGAACCACATGGTTACCTCAATAGATGCAGAAAAAGCTTTTGACAAGATTCAACACCCCTTTATGGTGAAGGTCCTGGAAAAATTAGGAAACCATGGAACATTCCTCAATACAATAAAGGCTGTGTATGACAAGACTACAGAAAGCATTATACTCAATGGTGAAAACTAAAGCTATTTCCTCTAAACTCAGGAATGAGACAAGGATGCCCACTCTCTCTTCTGCTCTTCAATCTAGTATTAGAATGCCTATCTACACCAATAAGACAAGATGTGAACATAAAGGTGATCCCAATAGGGAAAGAAGAAGTAAAACTCCCTCTCTTTGCATATGACATGATCTTGTATTTAAAGAATCCACTCCCAAGTTACTCAAGGTGACTCAAAACTTTGGCAAAGTAGCAGTGTATGAAATTAATCCTCAAAAACCAATGGCTTTTCTGTATGCCAACAATGAGAAAATTGTGGCTGAACTTAGGAAAGCAACTCCATTCCTAATAGCCCCACAAAAAATGAAATACCTAGGAATTAACCAAATGAGTGAAGGACCTCTATGATGAAAACTTTAAATACCTAAAAAAGGAAATCAAAACAGACTTAAAAAGTGGCAAAAAAAACCCTTGTTCTTAGATTAGAAAGATCAACACCATAAAAATGGCAATACTTCCCAATGCTTTCTATAAATTGAATATGATACCTATCAATATTCCAAGCTCATTCTTCAACGAAATAGAAAAGACAATCCAAAAATATATATGGAACAATAAAAGACCACATATAGCAAAAACGATCCTTAACAGAAAGAACAGGGCTGGAAGAAAATCAATAACAAATTTCAAACTCTTCTAGAAAACCATAGTAATCAAAACAGCTTGGTACTGGCACAAGAACAGACCTCAGGACCAATGGAATAGAATTGAAAACCCAGAAATGAACCTAAAGAACTACAGCCATCTAATCTTGATAAGGCAGCTAAAAAAAATAGAATGGAAGCAAGACAGCCTCTTCAGTAAATGTTCCTCTCAAAATTGGTTAATTACTTGTAGAAAACTAAAGCTAGATCCTTATATATCACCCGGCACCAGAATCAACTCCAAATGGATCAAAGTCCTCAGAGTCAAAGCAGACACTCTGAAAACTTTACAGGATGGAATAGGAGAAACCCTAGATCTCCTTGGAAAAGGCCGAAATTTTCTTAATAGATACCCAGAAACACAACAAATCAAAGAAAGGTTGGACAAATAGGATTGCATGAAGTTGCAGAGCTTCTGCATGGCAAAGACATAGCTAGCAAGATCAATAGAAAGCCTACGGATTGGGAGAAGATCTTCACTATCCATACAATGGACAAGGGTCTCATATCCAAAATATACTTGGAACTCCAAAAAATTGTATCCCCCAACAACAAATCCTAAAAGAAACAACTGCCCAATAAATAAGTGGGCTAAAGAGATACTTCTCTGAAGAAGATAGAAGGATGGCCAATAGACACACGAAGAAATGCTCAACCTCCCTAGCCATAGTAAAATGCAAATCAAACAACATTGAGATACCACCTCACCCCAGTTAGAATGGCTAAAATCAAGAACTCTAATAACAACAGATTCAGGAGGAGATGTGGATAGGGGAACCCTACTGCATTGTTGGTGGTAGTGTAAACTTGGTCAACCACTTTGGCAAGTGTTATGGAGGTTCCTCAAAAGACTCTACTTAGAGCTCCCCTATGACTGAGCAATCCTACTTTTGGGCATTTACCCAAATGATCACAAAGAAGACCACACTAAAGCTCTCCACACAACTATGTTTATGGCAACATTATTTACCATAGCTAAGCTTAGAACCAACCCAAATGCCCCTCAGTAGATGAATGGATCAAGAAATTGTAGTATATATACACAATGGAACTCTTTGCCTCCATCAGAAAGAATGACATTTCCCCATTGTCAGGAAAATGAAAGTCTTGGAAAAAATTATATTAAGTGAAGTAAGCCAGGCCCAAAGGCACATAGGCGCCATAGTTTCCCTTATTGGTAGTAAATAGTATATGTCTGAGACAAGCAGAAAAGGTAAGATTCGTTGATGTTATGTGAAATGTACCCCAACATAAGTATTCAAATATTTTTTTCTTTCATGTGATTGTTTGTAATATATTTATAAGATGAATTTTTGTTCCTTTGTATGTCCCTCCCCCATGATATAACTCCTGTTTTCACTGTATTTTATGTTGGTATAATTTGTGGAGGGGAAGGGAAAAACAAATCGTTTAAAAAGGGATAGAGTTGGACCCATTGTAACAATGAGATTTACAAGATGTTATGTCGAAAAACGAACTTTAAAACTTTCGCAAGGCGGGGAATAACGGGGAGGGGCAGAAGGGGTGAGATGGAAAAGGATAGAAAGGGGAAACAAAGGGGGAGGCAACAATGCTTGATAAGAAATGTATTCATTATCTTGACCATGTAATTGTAACTCCTCTCTATGGTATTTTCAGAATAATAAAAAAAACCTTTATACCTATTAATGGTATATGAATTCTATGTGCTTAGTAGGGTCTTTTTATATTCACAGCCTTCTTTGGCATACATAGACTGATCATGGGTTATATGAAGTTAATAAATTTCCAGATGCTTGCCAGGAGGAGTAAAACCTATAGGTTTTTTTTTTTTCCCCAGAGGCTTCCCTGTTCATGAAAGAAATATGCTACTTGATGCAGGAATTCACAAAATTACATTGCTAGGAAGAACTTAAGCAATCATCCAACATCACAGAGTTGAGGGAGATGAATTGATCTGAATAATTTACTTTTGGGTCAAATAAAAGCAGGCTGCCATGAAGAGAGTAGACTTTAGAGAAACATGATGAGTTGTATGTAAATAGTTGCTTTGCTAATTTTCTTAATTTGTGAACTAATACAGGGAAATAAAGTACAGCAAGGTAAAAAAAAATATAGAACTCTGCATTGAAATACTCATTTGTGTGTGTACACACACGTGCATGTTCATGTGCTCATGCATGCATTCATCATTCCTGCTCTAAGCTTCTGTGCCCCAGGATAGTGGTCTACCACTTGAGCCACTGCTGCACTTCTGGTTTTTTGGAGATAATCACATGTTTTTTCATGATTGGACTGGCTTTGAACAGTGGTCTTCTGATCTCGGACTCCCGAGTAGCTAGCTAAGCTAATTCACCCTCTGAGTAGCTAATTAAAATTCTGTCTGTCCTCTATGCTTCACTGCTTTTTTATCCTTTTCCTGAGGTAATCACAAGCCTGTCATCTATGTGTCTAATTGCTTTAAAAATACTGTTACTGCTTGGCACCAGGGGCTCCAATCTCTACTTTTAACTACTTAGGACGCTTGAGAACAAAAAGCAGGACAAATTTTAGGGGAGTTCCTTCCCAATCTATACCTGGGTGCATTGGATCATTTCCACCATCCTGCACTATCTAGAGACTAAAATTGGAAGGACTGCAGGATCCAGGAAACTTGACAAGTTGGTGTGCAACTCGGATGCCATTGATGCATCAGGTGCATGTCCTTGTGGAAAGGAAACCCCTATCCTAAAATTAACCACTGATATAATGCCAGCCTAGCATTATTGTTCTTGTTAGGCTGGAATTATATCAGTGGTTAATTTTAGGATAGGGGTTCCCTTTCCACAAGAACAAGTTGAAAATCTCACAATTTTCCAAAACCAAAACAAGTACATACATTAACATCCCAAAACTTAGTACAATCTGTTCTTTGCTCTAATATCATCTTTATCTAATTATCATATGATGGGACAGAATAGCTTCTTCATTAAATTTATGATATATTTAAAAAGACCTAAAAAATTCTTTCTCACTTATTAAGTGCAAACGAATGGCATATTGCCTCATTTCTTACATATTTGACTGCCATTAAAAATCCATTCAAAGATTATTATAGTAATATATTCTAATTTATTACTTTATTTGTAAAAGATTTTAAACATTTTGCTTTTCTGCTGAAGTTTATGTATTTAAATAGTATCATCAAAATATATTCCTTGGTTACTTGGGGCAGTTTTTTATAAAGTTTTTAACTAATGGCTTCTAAGAATTCGTAATTGCTATATTATCTGTTTTATTTTTAATTTCAATATAATTTATTTAAAGGTAATGCACAGAGGGGTTACAGTTACATAATTAAGGTAGTGAGTACATTTCTTTTGGAAGGAATATTGTTATCCCCTCCATCGATTTTTTTTTTGTACACTCAATTATTGATGCTTTTGCTGTTGGTATTGTTCAAATGTACTTTTTCTTTCTTTGTTCATACTTTTTTATTATAAAATTGATATAAAAAGTGTTTACAGTTACTTAAGGCAACTAAAGGGTACACTTCATTTTATTTTCTATATTTCAACTTTTGGTCTTAATTATTTTCTTGTTTTTTAAGATAATTCTTTTTTCAGAGTTGTAGGATTAGTTCATTTAATTTTGCATGATTTTTACACATGTAAATTATTCACAAATATGTTACTTTAAAAATATTTAACATATGAATATTTAATATTATTTTCTTAATTATTATATGGGTGGTGAATTTACATAAATTGGTTTTCTTATAGTTCTAAACATATTTTTCCAGGTAAAAAATAATTACTGTATTTTCAAGAATCACATACTATATTAAGAAAGGCTTCATTTTCTGGTCACTTTTTTGTAAATATTTGTACTTGAATTAAAAAAAAAGTTTGAGCTGGGCATGGTGATTTGGGTGTTCCATTTTCTACCTATGGTAGGAACTGTGAATAGGGTTTGTAATTCGGGAGAGCCTGAAAAACTATGAGACCTTATCATAAAAATATCCAGAGTGAAATGATTTGAGATATAGCCACCCATAGCGAGATATAGAGCACCTGGTTATTGTATTCTAAATCTTGAGACTTAAACACCAGTAATATTAATCTTTTGTCAAATTTAAAGGATACATGTTTCAAAATGTTTATTATTTAAAACTTATTTACAAAGGTTCTCATGTCTTCTATTTCTTAATTTTCCATTTACTTAATCTATAAGAATCCAAGTATATTGTGATCATTTGATTTCTACTAAACGTTTAAATAATATGAGCAATATTATGATTTCATATATTAATCTATTTTTACTATTTGTGATAATTTCCTCTATTTAATATAATAATATCAATATTCCAAATGTGTGTATGTGGTATGTGTGTGTATGTGTGTGTGTGTGTGTGTGTGTGTGTGTGTGTGTTTATGTGGTTTTTGTGTGTGTGTGCTTTGTGTGAACCTTTGTAATGCTTGGGAGATCACACCATTATTTCACATATGCTAAGTCAAGATTTTACCACTGAACTATACTGTGTAGTTATAATGTAAATAGTGTTTTAAATTATGACTTTAAAATTTTCATTCCTAGTATGTTTTTTCAAAATTATATATGATTAAATGTGATCCATTTTCTATCCACGTTAGCAATTTGTATTGTTATTTAGAGTATTTCCACTGCTTTTTCACTTCCAAATTCTTGTGTTTGTTATTGATAAAGGTTTTGCTTTGCTTCTTTTCTCTCTTCATTCTTTTTGCCTTTAGAGTTTAGCTATTGTTTACTTTATTTCTTTGGAAATTAATTATCATATTGCTATTACAATTTATTTACATTGTAAGAGGTCTATACAATGCTTTATTTTCTATTTTATTTTTCCTATCTTCTCTGACTCTCAGTCCACACTATTAGGTGGATTAAAAAGAACTTGATTAAGGACCCTTTGATTATTTTCCTCCTTCTCTTCTCTGAAGTCTTTCTGTTTTTGAAACACAATAACAATGACATACAGCTACTAGGTGGTCCATCATTCTATCCCCTTTCACTCTTCTCTGTAGTCGTTATCATTCAACTTTATTATTCTATAGTGTTATCTAAATCTTAACTCATTCCTAAATTAATTTTAGTTGTTTTAAGCATTCTCTAAAGACATTTTTCACTATATAATATCTGGGGTCTTGTGTTTTCACAAGGTGCAAAATATGAGTGACTATCAAACATCTAGATATCTGTAGAATATTGGTCCACCTGCTCAATAAACTTGTATGTAAATTCAAGGAATACAGGTCAATCAGAACAATCTTGTAAAATGGTGTAGTTTGAACACTCTAACTAGATTTGAATCTTATTACCATGTTTATTAGTGAAAGAACCGACAGATAGAAGAATGTAACAGATTTATCAAAAATAAATTCTTAGTTTTATTGTCAATAGATTTTGAAAAGGATGCCATGACTTAATGAAAGAAAAATAGAATATTAAATGGGTATATTGGCACTACTGCCTCTCTAGTTTTAAAGAATGATCTTAGACTACTACCTCAAACCTTATACAAAAATTTTTAAATAAAAAATGATTATCAAACTAAATGTGAGTTGTAAAATCCTACAAAACATACATGTAAAAATTCATGACAATGGATCAGTAACGGTTTCCAAAAATTTGACATGGAAAGCATTAGTGGCTAAAGAAAAGCAAGAATGAACTAATATCAACTGATGATCTTTCTTAATTCTATGAAAGTAGTGAAAACATATCCAACAGATAGAGGGCACATATCTGTTAATGCTACAATGTTAATGCTACAGTGATCCTGAATCTTAAGTACTATTATATCTTCTAATTCTGTATAAATTTTTCCTGAACAGGATATTTCTATAAAGGACATATATAAATTAATAGTCAATAGGAGGAGCATATGAATTAAGCTCCTCTTTAATATCTAAGAAAAAAGAAAAAGAAAATTCAGTAATATGACCAAAATATAAAATGATGACACCAAATATAGTAATGCATTTGTGGAGAAATTGATATACTTCGCATAATAGAATGATTTGTGTAATACTGCAGTCATTTTATTAAGCAATTTTTCAAGTCTTTAAAAGGTCAAAGAGAATTGTATATGTTCTAACTATTACACTTCTATTTATGTATTAAAGAGAAGTAAAAAACTTGAATGGATCGGGAATGTAGTTCATTGACTGTGCACTTGGACAGTATGAGTGAGAACCTGAAATAATTCCTCAAAACAAATTTTGAAAAGACACCCTATAGAAGATGTATGCAGGACAAATTCCTGTAACTCAATTTTATATCTATTTTAATATCTGTTCTAAAATTTATAGCATTTCTATCTGAAGAAATCCAAGTTTGTGAAAATTAGGCTTGGAAAACCTAAGAGTGTACAATTCACTTCCAAAGCACTAAAACGTATACAATGAAAGGAGATAATATATTGTATGTGAATTTCATGTCAGCAAAAAAATAAAACTATAGTTAAAAATACTTCCTACAAAATGCAAAATGACTAATGTTTTCGGTGTTGGCTAAAAATTCTTTGTAAACTGCAGTTTCTAAAACAAAGATGTGATTTCTGTTTATTTTGAGTTTTTTGTCTGTTTTTATACTTTATGCAGAGATAACCCAATCAAAAAATGTATGTGATAACTGGAATATCTAGGAATTATACATCACTTATACATAATTGATAACCTTTTCTGGAAGAAACTTTCAGCAAATGATAGAAAACACAAATCTATGCATCTGCATTTTTTGATAGCCATATGTTACTTGCTCAATCCAATTGCTTTTCTCTACTTTGCTAGAAAAAAGTATTCTCAGGATAAGAGCCAATAAAGTGAAAAGAAACAAAACATACAATCATCTTGATTTATTTGTGACAAAAACAAATGAAATAAAACAATTCCACTTAAGCGACTCCATTATTAGTATCTATGAAGATTATCCTGAATGCCAACATCCATTGAATTTTTGGAATTTTAATTTCTTCGAACATATGAAAATTAGAATAAGAAAACAAATATAGTTTTAGAGAAAACCAGCCTTGGAATAATTTTCTTAATTGTTTTGAAATTACAAAAGAATTAATAGCATTAAAATTATCCTTTCCTATGGAAATCATTTAAAAATGTATATCACTTATTATAATTCAAATACCAAGCCAGAGTAATTTTACAGAATAATTACAAATATTTTATTACTATTGTAAAATAGAATGAAAGACAGTCCCAATATATTATCATTATTCTTAATTTTAAATAATTACCTAAATATCTTAAACAATCTAAATAGTCATGTCTTTAACATAGATGTAAATATTCTATACTTTTTACCTAACATTTTCCATGGGCATGTATTCATGTTTCTACGAAATGTTCACATAAGGTAAAAGATGCTTCTGTGAAATTAATGTGATATATTTTGTTGTTGTTCTAGATGTTGTTTGCAAGGTTATGCATTGTCCCTAAACCATTTTGTGTTCAAAGCCAGCAATCTACAACTTGAGGTATTGAGCTAATTCCTGGTTTTAGTGGCTAATTGGAGAATCTAACAAGTACTTTTCTGTCTGGGCTAGTTTCAAAAACAATTCTAAGACCTCATTACCCAGAATAGCTCGAATTATAGGTGTGAGTCACTGGCACTTGGTTTAATGTATTTTTTAATTTTAATTATGTTTCAAGAGTTTTGTTTCATTATAATGTATATCGTTCTACACATAAATTTAGATATATGTATATATTTCTGATGACAATCTCTAAGAATGTATGTCTTTCTACACATAATATAAATATATATATATATACAAATACATTTCTGAAGACAGACTCCTTCTAAAACTTCTTATGCTACTATTATTTTACCTTTTTATTTCAAAGATATACAGTATGTTTTTCCAAAAGTTTCCTAGAATAAAATATCTAATATTTCTATAGAATGTAGCGTTTATTACTTTTAAGGGAATTTTAGATATACACATGATATTGTAGTATATTACTTGAAATAATTCTGTTCAAACTCTTAAATATTTGTGTGTAGTGGTGAGGAGAGAGGAAGTTAATTCATACTTGTTAGGAAATTGCAATACTTCAAAAATCTATTCTATAATATGTTATAAGCACATAGCCAAGCTACCTGCTATGGTTTAGTTTTTTTGTTTCTTTGTTCAAAATTTTAATATGGATGCATTCACAGTGGTAACATTAAAATTATTAATCTAAAGACAAAACGAATAATTGCAAAATCATAGATACATATCAGAGTTTCAATAGTTACCACATATGATTCTAATAATAATTTTGATGAGGATAATGATGATCACAGAGTACCCTGATAATGACAATATTGTGATTGAAAAGGAAAAAACTTTACACATTTTTGAAGCTATATTTCCCATTTTAAATATATAGTAAAAAATAGCGTTGGATTACATACAATAAGAATAACAAGAGGAGAGTTTCAATATCAAGAAATACTATCACATAAATGGGTAGAGACAGTAAAAACCCTAATGTTATTCCTGAAGTCTCTCTAATGTATACACACTTTTCTTGGTGGTATTATTTTCTTATAAATAAAATTATTTATTTCCACATTTTGATGGACTAAGATATAGTTTTCAGCTTAGTGTGATTAGTTCAAAAACATTCTCCTATAGATACTATTCAGTAACCAATGTTTCCAATGATATATTAAGGGTATGTTCTTCAATACATCTGAAAAAACATGACACTATTTATTTTTACATAGTACCACTTACATATCTGTAGTTACCTTAAAATGACATAGACCTTAGAGCCAGGAGGTAAAATTTATTTTTATTTCTGCAGGAAACAATTTGTGACTTTATACCAACAAACTGAATTTGAGTCTTTCCTTATTTGTAAGGTAAGGTGGAAAATGTAAGGACTCTTCACTTTTCTTTTTTCCTGCTCTAGAAGTCAACCCATATATTCTTCATTATTTCTGGTAGATTACATTCATTTATAGATGAGAAATGTAAGGCCAACAGTCAATGTAGTGAGTAAATAATGATACTAGAATTTGTGTCTGAGTTCTTCACTCTGTGTGCTTACAAAGAGAGTAATTTGGTGATGGAGGGGTCCAATATGAAAAGACTATGGGAAAAAAGCATACTTTGGATACGGTTGTTTTAGGACTAGGTGACAGTGTTGAGTAAATGAAACAGGCTGGTGTCAGGGTCATAAAAAGTAGTATATAGAAATCATTTCAGTGGGGGCTGGGAAGGTGGCTCAGTGGTAGCACGCTTGCCTTGCATGCATGAAGCCCTGGATTCGATTTCTCAGCACCACATAAGCAGAGAAGAAAGCCGAAAGTGGTGCTGTGGCTCAAGTGGTAGAGTGCTAGTCTTGAGCTGAAGAACTGAGGGACAGCTCCCAGGCCCAGAGGTCAGGCCCCACGAATGCACCCACCCAAAAATTAGAAATCATTTAAGTGACAGAAACTAAGAAAATCTGGATCATTCATCTTATCTAATGGGAGGGAGTAGAAGGGTAAGAAGAAATCTAATGTGCTTCCACACGTTTGGCTGGCAACTCTGTTAGTTCTACTCTTAGTTATAAGGACCACAGGTGGAAATGATGGATTTAGGGGGAAAATCTGATAGTTCTAAAGTTTAGTTGCAAAGATGGGTCTGTTTAGACATCATCAAAATATCCACAACCATGAATATGAAAAAGAATAATAAAATTGGGGGCATTATTGAAAGGAAAAAGAAAAGGAAAGTTCTGACACAGGTGTGAGCAATGTGGGCACCACTGTAGACAAGATTGGAAGAAAGAGATAAATAAGGAAATAAAAAAGTAACAAACACAGATTTACAGACGTAAAGGAAGGAATTTGAAAGAAGATATTGAAAGAAATATGCTATTTGGATTTGAAAAGTAAAAGGACATAGACAAGTTCAATAAGATCATTGTTTTGGTGAAAGTCATATTGATAAAATTTTGGGATATGAATATGAAGCCATAAAATTCTGGATCCATAAATTCAACAGATCATATTGATTTTAAATTTTGGGAACCAATGTTTTTATCCTGAACTTAGAAAAATTATACAGATATAACTGTCATGAACTTTACTCATAGGTATTGTGTGAACATTTTTGAAGGCTTTGTTTATTCAGGAGATTGTAGATTGAACTACAGCACAGACAAGCCTAATTTGTCCTACAGTTCCAATGTGTGGCCCATGTATCCACATCAGTTTGGGATTTTATTGAAATATTTTTACATATGTTTGGATGTCTTATGAGCCTATTTGTTATAAATGTAAGCCAAGTAACACTAAGTATTAGGTTGAACAAACAGCATTACTGATGTGACTGAAGACTCCACGAATTGATTCTTCTTTAGAATAGAAAATGCCTCAATAGTCATTGACACATCATAACTGCCATATACTCCATTTAACTCTAGTTCTTGTTAGGGATATCTCCATGGTGAAATAACCCTGTCAATCATCCTGCCACAAATTCTTATATGTAGGGAATGCTTTTATAAACTTCAAGCTTTTTTTGAATTGGAGAGTTCAGACTTTACCCTCACCAGTACGACTGAATGCCTAAAAAGGTAAGACATTTTGCTGTAATGCCTTCCTTTCATTTTCTCATACCCATTGGCAAGTAGGGAAGGATTCACCTACAATGATGACTTGTACTAACACAACATCTTGGATCTAGTGTTAATAAGGATACTTACTAATTAGCTTTAGATTTTGTGGATATTTATATTTCTCATGGGAAACCTAATGAGTCCCATGGAAATTGACCTAAGGAGACTTTCAATTCTAATATCAGTTTTTCTCAAAATGCTTTAAATTCTACATTCTCTAATGTGGGCATAGGGTTACACTGTGGAACTTTTCTCCTCAAAGAGTGAGTACTACCCTATTGCTTAATATGGACAAAGTACTTTCATACATAGACTGGTCTTGTGCAAACAAGAAGTGGTAGTTGAACAATGTTCTTAGCAGTTTGTAGAGATGAAATGGAAAGAGAGAAACTATGAACTCAAAAGGAATGTGCATAAAAGCGAAAGGCACAAAGTGGAATGTGCCAAGGAAATGCTGAAGTATAATTTCAAATTATGTGCTCAGGTGTGAGGGTGTGTTCAAAGTACAGCTTAAGAAAATGTAGTTGGGTATCTTGGGGAAAAACTGCTTTAAACTCTTCGGGGATAATTGTACAAGTAGAAGCCACTAACTCTGACTCTAATCAGCCACATCATCATCAACTTAGGGACTATTTTCCAAGTGCAAAGTGAGAAAAAGAGGGCTCATCACAGTTAGTGTTCAGGTTGAAGTAATGGAAATAACATAATTTTTCCTACAAGACTTCACTTATTTTGGTGGGTTAAAGTAGGAAAAACCCAAGTAAATTTTTTGCATGTACCTAAATTAAGTGGGACATAGTATATTACTCTCTTTTTAACTGGGAAGTTGTAGATTATGTCTTTTTATACTCTAACTTGGGAAAATGATCTGCTGTCAGTCGTTTTCTTTCCCCTCCCCATCTTTTGCCCTAACAATTACATAATTTTTATTTAAAGAGACATACTTGAGCTTGCATTTCTAAATCCTTCAAAATTATCTGAACTAATTCATACTTCTGGAAGCCTCCTCTATCTTTCTCAAGGGAATATTTTGTCACTACCATTTTAACCCATATGATATTGGATATCTTCCTGCCTAATTCAGTGCAAGATATACATTAGACTCATCCAGATATCTCAACACTTGTACCACCATGAAATCCTATCTTCATAAAAATCATGATTTTAGTATATCTGGGGAGGTGGCATCTGTCATTTTTGAATGACCCTAAGTGATACTTACATGCAATCATGTTTTAAGTCAATATGCCTCTCAGGAGATGAACGAATTGACAAAATGTGATAAATATATCCACTGTGGAATTCTATGCTTGCAATTCATATGGACATGGAAAAATCCTACTAAGTAAAATAAACAAGACACAAAGAAAGAGATTTCATGGTTTCCCTAATTTGCAACAAGTAGGAAATATCTAGGATAGTCCTAGTTAGATGACCAGAATGGCTCAGTAGCTATGTATAAGATGATGATGAACAAAATGAACTCCTACATATGGAAACAAAGGTTTTCTTCGTGGTTGTTGTTTTTAATGTACTCTGTGATTCTTTTTTCTTTTGTGTTTTCCCCTATGGCTTGTCCCCTGCTGTATTTGATTTCAGTATCATGTGTTATTGTATATATGTTTATCTTAATTAGGGAAGGGAAGAGGAACAACAACATGGCGTGACAAAGGACAAAGTATAAACCAATGTAATTGTAATGCTCACAAGACAACATAATGGAAATTTACATTACAACTTGTGAAGGGTATTGGGGTGATGGAAAACTGTTAGAAAAGTGAGGTAGTGGATAAAAAGTTCTACATGTTATGTATTCACCATCTTACAATTACGGCAACCTCTTCTATATATTACCTTGATAATAAAATTAAATAAAAAAAAACTTACATAAAATATAATTTCACTGTATTGGTATAGTAAATACCATTCTATTCCCCCTTTCTTTATCAGAGGGTCATCAACTTGAATGTTATCAAACTATACAATATCTTCACAATATATTTGCCTTTATGTTGAAAAAACCATTACCTCATACTAAAAGAGAAAAGTTTAATTCTATGGAAACTCCTAACTTTTAAAACTGAATAATTGTTACGACAACAGAATATATGTATTCTTCAAAATTCAGATGACTACTAACTAATCATTTTCAAATTCTGATCATGCCATGCCAGAGACATTTAAAACAGTATCTGTTTGCATTTTAATTAATTCTGCAATAGATGAAATTTCCAATGTGATGTTACATATGTAAAAGTGAATAGAAAAAATAGCCACATTCTGGTAGAAGATAAAACTATGACCTATCTATAATAATTAATTCCTGAAGAGTAAACATTTGTTCATCAGAATAAACTATTATTTCTATGAGAATCAATCCCAAGTTTTTATCCTAGCCCAACAGTTTACAACTTGTAAGGTGCACCTTAAAATTGCCTAAATTCACATCATGACTAGCTTATCACTATTGTGAAATAAATACTACACGTCTGCTGTGATGCCCTCCCAATTGTGCAAAGAATAATACACTAAACTTTTCTGCATCATTTTCCCTCCAGTGGTTTTCTTGAGATCAGAACACTTGCAAATAGTATTATATTATTACTTTATATTAATTTTATTATGTATTATTTTTATCTATCATAGATATTCAGGAGATCAGAATATCTGAATATTAAGATCTGAAGATTATGGATCAAACCCACCTAGGTAGCAAGATTCCTTAGATTCTTATTTCCAATAAACTCATAAGGAATAGCCAGACACAAGTGGCACTGAGGTTCAAGTGGTAGAGCAGTAGTCTTGAGCAAAAACAGGCTCAGGGACATTGCCCGGACCTAGAGGTCAAGCCCTAGCATAAACTAAACAACAAAAACAAAATATAAACAAGCATTAAATGTAGCTTTTTTTCCCTCATTGTATGAGTAATTAAGAGGTATGTAAGGAAATTTCTTCTTGTGTTATGTATAGGTAGAAGAAAAAGATGTCATACAATTACTCTCTTCATACAATGTTACACCAAAGCCTCAAAAAATTGCTCTTTTTCTAAATTTATATATTAATAGCATCCATTTGTTGGCAACTTTGTCTAGATTATTCAGATTATCATGTTATACATGAACTGTTGGAATTATGTATTAACTAATTTGTAATTATACCTCACTTGAAAGAATATTCTAGGCAATTAGAATGCCAGCATCATTTGTGAATTTCTAAATTAAATCTTCTACTTGAAAACATTTTTGTAGTATCCTAGAGAATATGAAATTACAAACAAAAAGCAATTATTTCAAATCTAAATTCTAATTTAGGCAGGTCTCCAAAGTCCTACATTAGATGAACTTTGCTATTTCTCCAGGCTTAAGCTTTTGTAATCCTTCATCATTTCTTTAGAATCCAACAGAATGGTGCTTACTTTTTCAAATTTTTGATTGGGAATCATGAGCTATTTTGCATCTAGCAATGTTCTGTAATGAAGAGAGCATGTAAAACAGAAGTGAGGATGATATATGAGTTGCATTTCACTAGGAAACTTGACTTATCAAAACATAGTGAAAAAATTAGCCCAAACTTCCAACTGGGTATTCCTTTCTTATTGTTTGGCTTGTTTTATTGAGACAAATTATACTACCTGGTCCAGGGAAGGTATCGCTATGTAATTCCACTCTCTAATCTCCTATCTTAGTCTGAGTGCTAGAATTCTAGGCTTGTATCACATTGCCCTGCCATAGTTTGTTGGTTTATTTAATCTAGAAACAGGCTAGCAATTCTGAACTTCTCCGATGATCTTATCCACTAAACTGACTGGTTTGACTGTTTATGTACAATTTTCAAAGATGTTCTAACATTTGACACAGGATATGAACATTTTCAGATGCACCTGCAGGGTTCTCTGACTCATTCCTCCATGGATCTGATCCCTTTAATAATGATTACTAGACTTTCTTAATATCTCTGGTCCCTATATTTGTAATATTCTCAAGCTTTTTGGGGGAAAGTTCACTTGAGGACTTTCTAATATTTAAAATTATCACTTGTTGTAGTCTTACTCAGGACATATTTACTGTTATTTTCCAACTTTTTCTACACATTCTGAGAGTTGTTTTATATGTGTGTTTACACATATAAGTGCCTCTGTGTATGTGCATGCTTGCGTGTATGTATGCCAAAACCTCAAGCTCTTATTCAGCAGTCTTGCTCATACCTAGTATTCCATCACTTCAGCCATTCTTACAATGCAGGTTTAGGCTGGTTAATTATAGATATTGTGGCAAATACTTTTTTTCCCAGGCTGGATGCAAACTGAACTTCCCAGAATCCTTTACATTCTTAGGTTTTATCTTTCCAGGAGTATCATTTTTTAAACTTGAAACAGTTTTGTGAGTGTAAAGTCTAACCTGTAGCCCAGATTTTTAACTTAAGAATTCATACAAAAATAGATTAAAATACACATTACATACATTGAGTGTACACTGCTAGATATGTGATCTTAAGCCAGATGACAGTGGCTCACACCTATAATCCTAGCTACTCAGGAGGCTGAGATCTGAGGATTGCAGTTCAAATCAAGCACAAGTAGGAAAGTTTCTGAAGCACTTATCCCCAATTAACAACCAGAAAACTGGAAGTGGCACTGTGGATCAAGCGGTAGACTGCTAGCCTTAAGGTGAAGAGTAGAGGAAGTGTGCCCAGGCCCAGACTTCAAGCCCCACAAATACCAAAGGAAAAGAAAAGTAAAGAAGTAAAAGATATGTGAACTTAGCCAACAGTTCATTGCTAGTATAATTCCTGCTCTCTCCACATGGCTTTCTTTTTCCAGTTAAGTCCATGCTCTTATATATGACTTGCTTTGAAACTAGAATTATTCTTCCATTCTAGTTTTTACAAATTTGCATGATTAGTTGCCATGATTTAGAGATAGAAGAAGAAACAGAGTGGCCTCATCCTTCATGTTCCACTGAGTAGTAATGCTTTCTCTACATCACTCCCATAGATATACATACTGGCCTTGGCTTTATTGTTTCAAATTTGTCCTATTTGCAGAGTCTTCTATACTGTATTGAACAACCATACTTAAACACAGAACTTCTTTTTCTCCTATTATTCATATTGTTTCTCCTACTGTTAACTTATGTACACTTGTGAAAAAATGTACAACACACACACATATTTCTGAGAACCTTCTTCTCACTTAAAATTGGTCTTAATTTATAGAGCACTTAGGAAATTTGAACTTAATGAACTCCAGGATAACGGTTTTTCATGTTTTTTATTGGAAAAATGTTGTTCAGAAGGTTTAGAGTTATATCTGTAAGTTAATTAGTACATAATCTATTAAGCATTGTTACCTCTTCTTTTGTTTTTCCCATCTTCCCTTTCCTCCTCACCGCCCCAAATCCCCCCTCTCCTCCCCAAGTTATAAAGTTCATTTTCTACATAGTGTCTTGTAGAACTCATTGTTACAATGGGTCATACTGTACCCTTGTTTCAGCATTTTATTATTTCCCTTCCCTACCCACATTAGAAAAAGGTATATGCAAGATGCAGATCACCGACATCAAATACAGTAAAAACAAAGTTTATACCATGATGGTAGAAAATAGAAGAGAAAAAAAATCACATAGTACCTGTTAGGTAACAATAAAGAAAAATCAAGTTGTGTCCTATCTTGGAGTCCCTTTCACTTACCATCATTTTATATGGCTATATGTACATGTATAATGTTTTATAAGTGATTTAAATTCCGTATTTTGTCATGACTAAGTTGTTTCTGAAGCGCTTTATCTCATGTACAAAGATGTACTTGTGCTATTTCAATGAAGCCACAAAACGTTCATTTTACCTGGAGCAGCACCATAGATTGTTACTTGAAGTAACTGGAAGGAACTGTTACTGGAAGTGGAAACTGATTCCAAGAGAGGAATTGAACATAGAGAAATGACAAGTTCAACTTAATTTGTGCGCTCACTTTACTGTACAAGAAAAGAATTCAAGGCTTGAAGGAAACTCTGTCCCTGACGTTTTCGAGTGTGTTCTTTACTCACATAAAACTTGTCTGTAAATTTCTAGTTGAGAGTATTACAAAAGGAAACAATATGCCATTTGAAGGCTAACATAGATTAAAAGGAAATAACCTTGTTTTAAAAGTGTTCTACTGCAAAGAAACAAAGACATGTAGGTTAAAAGGTAACATGCCTAGATATTTCACTCCTGACATGATTGTCTTGTTGCAGAAGTCAGTTATCCATTACTTTAATCTGGTCCTGAGTTCACCATAGCAATAAGGATTCCAAAAAGCACGATCCAGTGAGTATGATCAGCAAAAGGAGCCTCTTTTCAAACCAGTGCTTTAAGGATGGTCCAAAATAAATATGTGGACGTTTTTTGCTTGCTTGTTTGTTTAGTTTGTGCTGGTTCTGGGGCTTGAACTCAAGTCTGGCCCCTGTCCCTGAACAGTTGTCTTTCCTGCCCTACTGCCACCACGGCTAGTACTCTACTGCTTGAGCCAAAACTCCACTTCTGGTTTTTTGGTGTTTAATTAAAGATAAGAGTTTGACAGACTCTTCTGCCTGTTGGCTTTGAGACTGTAATAAATCCAAGTGAGATCAACTGTATGGATTTCTCTTTTGAACCAATACATGTTAGATGAAGTTTATTATAAAGCTAGTATTCGACAAATTTTAAAAAGAAGAGAATATGTTCAGCAAAGCAACCATAACTTAACTCAGCAAAAGTAGGTGCCCTGAATTATTATGGAATTATGTTCTCTGCTTGGGAAGATTAGTATTGACTTCATCGTGCCTTTTGAGGAACTTTTTCTGTTGGTCATGGGGCTTGAACTCTGATCCTGGGCGCTGTCCCTCAGCATTTCAGCTCAAGTTGAGGGCTCTACCACTTTAGTTACAGCACCACTTCCAGATTTCTGGTGGTAATTGAAGATAAGATTTTCATGGATTTTCCTGACCAGGGTGGCTTTGAACGACCATCCTCTGGTTTCAACCTCCTGAGTAGCTAGTATTACAAGTGTGAGTCACCAGCACCCAGCTCATATTTGCATTTATGTACACTTAATGACACTATGTTGACAAAGAATGGAAATTTTAATCAAATGGTGTGACATTGCAGCTTTTCAATAAAATGGAGGTAGCAATAATTATGTCCTCTTTTTCCATGTTCTTACATTAATGACTCATGACCTATGGGACTCTTACATTAGCATCCTCTGTTGTCTGCATATGTGGACTTAGTATCAGAAATTGTTCATAGAGAAATAGAGAAAGACAGATTTGTAGAAAGCAAAGGAGATCAAGTTTGAAAGAGCAGCATAGAAGTATATACAACTTATCACACAGATTACGAACTAGCCTAAGTTATTTGGTTATTTATAATCAAAAATGGTTCTCTAGAACAGTTTATGGTATAACTTAGTTATTATTAGCATTTATTCCTTCCATCTGGAGTTATTCCTTCTGTCAAAACTACCAATTAACCTCTGCCTTTTTGGTGTCTTAACTTACCAAAAAGATTTCCAAATTCCACTTATACTACCCTTCTGATTGTGATTAGCAGTGGCCACTCAAGAGCCTGGAATCTTTAAATTTTCAGGATTAATCTTCACTGATATCTAAGCACATTCTTGGTATTAATTGCCATGACCTATTAACAAAACGTTTTTTTTTTGTTCAACACAGTATTCTAATATAGGTAAAGTACATGAATTAAGGACTATTGATAGGTATCAGTTGGAAGGAGCAATTATATATTCCAAGTATGGGTTCTTTATTTTGCATTTCCTAGCTAAATGACTCTTTTGACAGTCCTGGGGCTTGAACTCAGGGCCAGGGAACTGTCCCTGAGCTTCTTTTTTTTTTTAATCGAGGCTAGCATTATACCACTTGAGGCAAAACACCACTTCCACCGTTTCTTTTTCTATTTATGTGGTTTCATGCATGCTAAACAATAACTGTTCCATGAAACCACATACCCAGAGCCCTAAATGACTTTCTTTTTTTTATATTAATAAGTTTTTTGTGTGAAAATACAGTAGAGAGGGGTTATAATTACATGAGCAAGGTAATGAGTACATTTCTTATCAAACATTTTTGCCTTCTCCTTTGTTTCCCCTTACCATCCCTGCCCTCCGATTCCCCCCCATCCACCGCCAAAGTTGTAAAGTTGTTTTTTCAACATAATGTCTTGTTGCAATAAGAATTTCTTTAGATGACATTACTTTTTTATTCGGTTAATATGTATTACAATTTTGGCCAAGTGGTAGAAAAGGAAGTGGAAAACAATACTAAGTCCAGTAAGGCTGACATTCTGATCACATCACTAAGGAAGTAGTGTTAAGACCTTCAGGACTCTTAGGGCTGTTGTATGTGACATTATTATGTAAAACACTATTAACTGTGATCCCAGACATCCATAACATTCTGCTTCCACTTTCCAGGTCAAGAACCAAATATGTACGCCTTTTTATTGATTGGGTGTGTTTCCTAGGAAGGAAGAAAGAGGATGTAGTAAGTGATGGTGGAAAAAGCTGTATATTGGGTCCCTGTCCACATTTTTTGCATTTTTAAAAAGTGCTACTGATGAACTCCCACTTACATCTAATTGACTTGCTGTTTGCACAAGATGCAGATAAATGAAGACATTTATTCTGGTGGATAGTCACATATATTTAACAAAATCCATTTCTGGAAACATAAGATACTAGGTAAGAAATTACAAATTATTGTCTATAAAATGATTTCTTTTCTTGGAGAACAAAAGGTAGTATTGAAGTGATTACTCCAACTTTCTTTGAAATTTTATGCTGTTTCAGTATCAAAATGTTCTCTAATTTCTGTAACATCCAAACATAAAAGACATGATTTGAAGATCTCAGTCGTTTTAGAAAATAAGGAACGTAATAGCATCCTTCCTGCAGAGATATGTGATGGCAAGTATGATTGTATTATGGTTCTCTTTTTTCCCTCTTTATCTCAAGTGTTGCATATCTTGGCATATTACTCTATGTCCCGAATCAGCTTCCTGTAGGTGAGATTTACCTCCACTCTGAAGTGTCAAGATTGGTCATGTGACTTACTTGAGCTTACAAAAATGAACCAGAAGTCGTGAAAGGTTATTTCTAGGGGAAGATTTCTATCTCATTATCTGTGTCTTTTTCTCCTTAGCTATAAAAATAGCATATTTACAGAGGGAGTCTTCTTTCAACTTATGTGTTGGAAGAGTGTAGCATGTGAAATTGAGGCAAAACTCAAATACAGCCTCATACATATAACACAGGCAGAACTAAGCTAATATTAGAATATATTAAGATGCTAGTTTCTTACCATTCTTTTATATATATGTATATATATATATATATATATATATATATATATATATATATATATATATATATATGATAGTTGGCTATAGCACACCAGAATTCAACAAATCCTAAACAAGAACTAAACAAATTGATAACATTTCCTATTGGAAGATATTATGTTTTTTTTTCAGGTAAAGGGTAGGTTTATTCAGTAGACCTGCTGGGACCAGGCAAGGTTGGCACTCCACGTGGCTGGGAAAGGCCTGGGAAAGAGCGAGAGCTGGGAAAGAGAGGAAAGAGAGAGGAAAAAGAGATAAAAGAGCAGAGAGAGAGAGCATGTCTGCGAAAAGTGGGAAAGAGAGAGAACTAGAAAAGAGAAGGGAGCTAAAACAAAGAGAGGAAAGAGCTAGAAAAGAGCAGAGAGAACAGAGAGAGCAGAAAAGAGCAGAGAAAGCAGAGATTGTGCAGAGAGAGAGCAGAGAGCAGAGAGAGCTAGGAAAGAGCAGAGAGAGAGCGTCTGGGCCTGAACTAGGCCTTATGTGTTGAAAAAGGTATGGCCACATCAAATTCAGATGTGACCTCTTCCAGGTGTCCAAGTTGCCTAGGTAACACAGCATTCCAGCTGGCACCAGGCCATTTTGGTACTTAATGCGATGGGGAAAGGCCAGGGAAAGAGAGCTGGGAGAGCTGGGAAAGAGAGAGAGCTGGGTAAGAGAGAGAGAAGAGCTAGAAAATAACAGAGAGAGAGCAGAGAACAGAAAGAGCTAGAAAAGAGCATAGAGAGCAAAGAAAGGTAGAGCAGAGAGAGAGAGCAGAGAGAGCTAGAAAAGAGCAGAGAGCAATATTACAATTTTTATTAATAAGCATTCTCCATGTGATCACTTGTGGGGTTATCTATTTCTATAGATGTGTTTAATCACTCTAGAGCACTGGATCTAATATCCACAATCATTATCCAGATCTTGTGATTGAGATGAGGAAGAAAAAAATATCTAGATTTCTCCTTCTCTTTTCCTCTTCTCCTTTTTCTATTGTGGATTCTCATCTTTTCTCCAAATTCTCCCATTAATTAAGGAAGAATGACACATTGTGGATATGAAGCAAAAGGCTTCAAAGCCAGAATTTTATTCTTTCAGTAAATCAGAGTGGCTCAAGCAAGAATAAAAACATGATTTTTTTTTCCCTTTCTGGATTTCACCATAGACTCTGAACATGACTCTAAATAGCTAGTGAACCACTTGCCTTGGATAACTTTTTAAAAATAATGTTTTTTTTTTAAAAAAAGATAATTTAAAAAATTAAAAATAATTTTAAAATAAATAGTAATTTGTTGTTTGCTTTTGGGAGGCATGAAATAAGACTGCATTAACATTGTGTGAGTTGAGAGGCTTAATTTTATCAGAATCCAAACATAATGAAAATTAGATGATTTTAAGATAAATAGCCTGTAAATACATTTTTACCTTGACATACCCACAGAGACATATTTTTTTCTTCTTTTCCTCTCCATGATGATTCAACTTCAATAAGCAGTTAATGTAATTCAAATGGATGTGTTTCTTCCCGAAATAGAATAGACCCAAAAAAGTTAGAAAAAGAGAACCAGTATTGGGTAATACATTTTTAAAAATAGCAGTCAAATGAATATTAACCATAATTCCAAAATAATAACAATCAAATGCTCTTGAAAAGAGAAGATTGTAAGCAGAATATACAAAAAGTGATAGTTCCACAACTACTTCAGGAGCTGCTCTCTGGCATTTAGGATTTCTAGTACATGACAAGGTTTTAATGATGATTAGTTGCTTTCAGGGACTAATTTTTTTCTAGTTATATTTCATTGAAGAAATATGTTGTTCAAAATTAATGAAAGGATAACAGTTTATATTAGAAAGAATGCTATACACTCATTTCACATAGCAAAATACTTTTGAATAATATCTGTCTTCCCCAAAAAACTAATCCCTCAAATGTACATTTGCATTATATGTATATAAGTTTGTAAAATAATCACCTTTCATAATCCAATGAACACAAATATGAAGAATTATCAGATAGAGGAAATATATTCAAATGGGTACTTTAAAGTCCCAGGTGTAGTTTGAAAGGACATGATGAGGTTTCAACCATCAGAGACATGTAAAGATGCTACATTAGAAAATAAAGAAAACAACAACAACCCAGATTCTGAATTTCTGGAAAGCAGAAGAGCAAGTAAATGCTTTTTCCACTAGAATCATTTGAAAAATATTTTAGCTCTGTAGGTGGCTCGATTTTAATCTAGTGAGACTTCTTTTAAATTTCTGTCCTTTAGAACTGCAAAATGATAAATACGGATTATTCAAGCCAACTAACGTGTAGAAATATTTTACAGCAGATTTAGATTAGTAAACTAATTCAACTACAGCCTTTTCCTGATGCAACTACAGGGACACCACATTTCCTAGTTTTTGAGAATATGAGAAAATGTTGCCATTGGCTTTGTACACATGTATGATGTAAATACTACTTACGGGCCTTACATAAAGAAAACTTGAAATTCTAAATAATATTTAAATAAGAGATTTCCTATCTTTATTTTCACATTTGGGGATCACTAAATACCAAAATTATGTAGAAGGCTAGGGTAAGAATATGGAAGTGAAATCTGTCTCCTAATATTATAAAGATAATTTATGTCATTTTGAGTTACAGTTTTTAAAGTAATAAAAAAATAAGGTAAAACAGATACAAAAACTCAATTTTCTATCCCTCCTAACTTTCCAACAGTAATTAGAGAATCCAGTAAATGTACAGCCATCCCAGGATGGTATAGGATGGTACAGGATCACTAGATGGTCAAAAAGAAGATAACAAATATGGTTCCCCTGGAACAATTTGAAACAAAATGTACATCTACAGATTGTGATATAGCTAGAAAATTGTTTCCACTATTCTAAGTCTTTGATATTTTAGGTTTGTTTGCACAGCATCTTTCCACTCTTAAGAAATGACCCTTTATTAACACTCAAGTGTTTGTAGCTTATAACCCAGAAACAAACAATGCTTCTAAATGTAAAGAAGAATGATATTAAGAGTAATCAAGGCTACTTCCATAGCTATAGCTGATAAATAATAATGATATTGGGGAATAGTCCAATAATCTTGAACTTTTTCATAACTTTACTCTTCTCCAACACAAGAAGTCCTAATCAAAATATGATAAACATTAATAGAGGATTTTTATATTTTTATTGTTCACTCCAAAGCAAATACACTTTCCTCTTTGCAAGCCTGACTTTGAAAGAGTCAGACCCTCAAAACTATTTTATAGACAAAAGTTTACTTCTTTGACTTAGGTGTTTTCCTGCCTTTGGGTGTTGCTCTCCATTATTTTGGCAACTGCATAGGAAAACAAGATAAATCCATTATGCTTGTGTTGAATTGTTCAAAGTCAAGCTGTCTTCAAAGTTTTCTGTTCCCTTCTTCACTGCTAATTAAAGTTTAATTATTGCTCTTTAAATGCAACAAAACGTGATACTTTTACGTACATTCTCATTGAAATTGATGATAACAAGAGTGTCTGTGATTGCTTTTTTAATAGTTTTCAAGTATTTTCCTTGGCTATTTTCATTATTGCCTTTGTTCCGGTCTTCTAATCAGGAACAGAGGGTTACCAAAAAATATCTTCCTAAGATATAGGATGTTATGTAGAAAAAAATAGATGTATAATTAAAGATTTTCATCTCCTTAAAGACTGAAAAGCTCAGAAGACATTTTGCTATTACTGGCATTATTAATATGATTTGAATGTTTTGGTTCTTAAACTAAGTGAAATACATGTGAAATGTTACTTGTTCTAGCAATGATTATGGCTTATAGTTTTCTTCTCCAATGAGTTGAAATCTCTGACTATTTTGGAGGGCATATTGATTTTAGGGTAAGAGGCTTAATTATAGAAAGCCAAGGGAGATTCCTAAAACAGTATTGCCTTTCACTTATCACTTAATTATACTTAAAGTATATAAGTATAGAAATATACAAATATGAATTGAGTAACAAATGTGTGATTTACAAATTTGACTCAATAACAACTAATCCAGAAAGCAATTCTTTATATTTATATAAACTATTATACTTAGTAAGGATTTAAAAATTGTTAGAATATATTTTTAACATTTATTTCAAAATATTTGTTTATTTGTAACTATTTTTAATTTTTGTTGGTAGTGGGGATTGAAATCTGGGCCCGGACATTGTCCCTCAGCTCTTCAGCTCAAGACTAGTGCTCTACCACTTGAGCCACTACCAGTTTTCTGGTGGCCCATTGGAAATAAGAGTCTCACGGACTTTCCTGCCTAAGCTGGCTTTGAACCATGAGTCTCAGCTCTCAGCCTTCTTAGTAGCTAGGGTTATAGCATGAGCCACTGACTCCTAGCTACACAATTATTTTTTACATAGCTTTGAAATATTGCTTGATAATCCCATTCATTTATATGTTGTGTAATAATAAAGCTACATCATATCCATTAATTTCTGCATGTAACATTTCTTTTTAGAGAGCTCAAAAACTTATCTTCTGGCTAGGATGAAATATCTATTCTTAACTATAATCACTTTTCTTCTTGTGGTATACAGTTAATATATTTAGTTTTAGTCCTGGAAGTCTGCTAATTAAAGTTACATAAAACATGAATTGTAAAGTGAAAGAAATTCATGGTTCCATTACTTGTTTTAAGAAAACAATTATGCCTTTTGTTTCCAATTATATTTCGGTGGGAATGTGTAATATTCATTGATTTAATTGTTAAAATTTATTACCGTTACATTATATCAAGTTGATTCAAACTTGTTTGGTCCTGGGGCTTGAACTCAGAGTCCCTGAGATTTGTTGCAATTTTTTAACAATTTACCATTTCAGTCATGCCTCACTTCTGGCTTTTTTGCTGATTAATCAGAGATAAGATTATCAGGGAGTTTATTTTGTGGGCTGCCTTCAAACAGCAAAACTCAAGTCACAGCCTCCCAAGTAGCTAGGATGAGATACATGAGCCACCTGCTCACCACTTGTATATGAACTTTCATAGGCTAAATTGTTTTACACTTTCCATGAGTTCAACTCTTTCATTTTCCTTTCCTATAATTTTAATGCCAAATCTCAAAATTGTCAAAACATCTTCCGTTGCTGTAAATTCTCATCTCTCTTTTTGTTTTATATGCCACGTTTTAATCCTGCTTGAAGTTAACATTTGAATAAATTGTTATGTTTAAGTCAATGTTCACTTTTTAATTTTCCCAAATACTGCCTAATGTATCACCGCTTATTAAACAGAACATCATTCCACAAATGTTTGGTTTTACCCCTTATTAAATATTCCTTGATAATATTTATGTGGATCTAATCTGGTGCCCTACAGACCCATTGAGCTGGATAATCTTTCCTCTACAAATATAACAATTTTACACTAATAGCTTTAATATTGGACAGAGAAATATATTCCAGATTATTTTTCTTTGTCAATGACTCAAAGAGTGCTAGTCAGGTGTTCTTAGAAATTGTCATAAGCATAAATAAAACTGTGAAGCTGAGTGCTGTTGGCTTATGCTTGTAATCCTAGCTGCATAGGAGGCTGAGATCTGAAGATTGTGGTTGAAATTTAGCTGGAATGGGAATGTCTGTAAGACTGTTATGTCCTATTAACCACCAGAAAACCAGAAGTGGCACAGTTGCTCAATGAGTAGAGCATTCACTTTGAAATGAATAGCAGAAGGACAGCGCCAGGACCAGATTTCAAGCCCCATAAATGACCAAAAAAGGGGAAGAGACAATTTATATCTTTTCTCAATTGTATCCTCCAATCGACAAAAATTATGTCTCCATTTATTTAGATGTTTGCTTTTATATTCAGCATTGTATAATTTTCAATGATGGTGAGTAAATAGCACTTTAATACATTTTGACAATGTGTGAAGGTAACATAAAGAAATTCAAAGAAAACAGTTGAAATATAAAGGGCAATGGAAATGGAGAAAGCCAGAAACGGGTTAATTAGGGCCTTCATCAATATGTGAGAATGTAAGATATTGCAATAAGATATCTTCATATAATTAATATGCACCAATTAATAACTATCTTCCAAAGGCTTTTTTATTCAAGTATGACATAAAGGATAAATACACATTCTGTGGTGAAATGAAAGGAAGATAGATGAGAAAATGCATACTTATAAAGATTGTGTAAATAAAGTAAGAAATTCAGTCAACATTCTGAGGGCTCATGGCTCATTGGACTCGAAAGTTGCTGGTATCTAAAATAATTCTAAAATGTTAGACTTGATCCTATCTTTAAAACTGCTTAATACTATTGCTTTTTGAATCAGTATTCTTTTCCTTGTTGCTGGTTGTGGTGGTGGTTCTGGGCCTTGAACCCTGGGCCTGGGCTCTGTCCCTCAGCTCTTCCACTCAAGGCTAGAACTCTACCACTTGAGCCATAGTATCACCTCCGGTTTCTGGTGGTTTATTGGAGATAAAAGTCTCATGGACTTTTCCTGCACAGGCTGGCTTTGAACCATGATGCTCAGATCTCAGCCTCCTGAGTGCCTAATATTACAGGCATGAGCCATTAACTTACAGACAAATAAAAATTATAATATATGTATCTGTATATATACATGTATGTACACATCTTTATATTCTTATATATGTATACATATATAGGTATTTGAATATATAAACATATAAGTATGACTATATGCATATGTACATATAGTGTGTACACATATTTATTTATTTACATAAACTTGAATCAGAAATATATTAAGAGCATATTAATGCCAATGAAATACTTTAACCATCCTGAATAAGTTATCCAAAAATCCAAATACATATCTCTATAGTAATATAATAACAATCAAGGAACATATGGAAAGATCATAACATACCTAGACATATAGAGATTAGTGGAAATAGAAAGAATAAGATAGCCCTGCACAACCATTATGTAGAAATTGCAATCCTTATACATTGGTGCTTGGCACTTAAAATGGTATAGTCAGTTTCTTAAATATACTGGAAATCTTTAAGACATTACACATAGAATTGTCTCTATGATCCAGTATTTTGAATTATAATTTTATATACAAAATAGGTTACAACATATGTCCAATGAGACACATGTACAAGAATATACATAGCAAAACCCTTCATAATATCATATAATAAGACATGGAAATGCTCATTGAGGATGTTATTCCAATATACACAAGCATACAAAAAATATGCTCTATCCATGAGAAAAATTTACAGGGACTTACTTTGGAAACAGTGATATTACATGGGAGAAATGGATAAAATAGACTACATTTTCTAATTATATGAGGTTTTTAAAATTGGCACATCTGTAGAGGTAGAATATGAAATATTAGCTGCTCAAAGGGAGAGTAGGTTGAAATGATGACAGGAAATGACTATTAATAAATATTTGAGTTTTTTGAGAGTGTAGTAATGATAAAATGTTCCTGAACTGAAGGTGATGTTCTTACTCAACTCTTTAACATTCTAAGAATCATTGGACTTTATCGAAGAATCACAGATTGCATTTGCATTAACCTTAGGAAATTTTTTAGAATAGTAGTGGGTTAATCTGAGTGATAATTTAGAATTTAAAATCACAGAATTCTATAATGCACAACTTTAGTACACTGATGAATAAGACTATCAAGAAAATATGATCTGTGATATGTCCTCTGAGTGCCTATATATGACATTAAGAGTCTGAGTATTCTACAAATTCATGTAAATTGAGCTATGAGATAGGATTGAGAAGGATGAGGGATATTGATCATAAGATGCATTGTATTGGCCATGGAATGTGGCTTAGTGGTAGATGCTTGACTTGCATGTGTTAAGCCCTGGGTTTGATTTCTCAGTACTACATAAACAAAAAAGCAGGAATTGGCACTATCACACAAGTCATAGAGTACTACCATGAGGAAAAAAACCTCAAGGACGTTGCCAAGGCGTGAATTCAAGCCCCAGGACTAGGCAAAAAAAAAAAAAAGGTGCATTTTATTAAGCCAGGCACTAGCGGCTCACGGCTGTAATCCTAGATAATCAGGAGGCAGAAAATTGAGGTTTGAAGCCAGCCCAGGTAAGAAATTCTGTGATATTCTTATTTCCAATTAAATCTCAGAAAAATCAGAAAGTGCTGCTGTGCCTCAAGTGATAGAGTTCTAGCATTCATCCAAAGGAGATCGGGGACAGCCCCCAGACCCAGAGTTCAAACCTCAGGAGAGGAAAAAGAAAAAAAAACTCACTATACACTGTTAATATACTGCTTTGTCAAACAGCAAGTCCCACACAACTACTTAAAGTTAATTAAAAATATGATAAAATACAAGTCATTTTGGGAACCAGACAAAGATGGTATACAGGGAACAAAGTATATATTATATCATGCAGTTTGAGTTGAAATTTGTTCTATAGTCTTCTTAAATCATTTATGAAATTGACAATACTGACCTATAATTGACCTATAATTGACCTATAATTATAGGTCAATTTCCTTGAGGAACACATTGTACGCTGCTGTCTTTTATACGAAATCATAGAGGTGATATTTTGCCTTGTATTGAACTATATCTGATATTTTAAAGTAGATTTGTCCTAATATAATATTAATTTAATCAATCATTTCATTAGGGTGACGTTGGTTAGATTTTTTCCAGTAAATCTTATCCCTATAATAAATGAGAGCATGCTGTGACAGTCTTCTATTAATATGAAAAAATACTTTATAAAATTAACTTAAAAGGGGGAAAGATTAAACTTGACTTCTGATTTTATACATTTCACATTATGTTTCTTATCCTCAGTGACATGGGTTGGTGGTGGCACAGTACCCCATGTCAGAAATATGTGTTGGAATATGTGTATTCGTGGAAGACAGGAATAGGAGTGGGAGAGGGCGAAGGAGGAAGAGGGAAGAGAGAAGGAGAAGGAAAAGAAGGAGGAGAAGGAGACAGAGAAGAAAAAGAAGGAAGAGGAGGAAAGGACTTTGATCTGAACACCTTTGATCACAAGTTCTCAGCGACCAAATCTCTACAACTATGCCCACATGAAAGGTTTCACCTCTTTATGGCAACTTAGTGAAAGCTAATTATTAATCTCAATCCTTTATGATTTCAGATTCAATTTCTAGAGTGGTGGGTAGATATTTCTATACATTGTGATAACTTCTGTTCCTAAATATTTACTTGAATTAATCAAAGAAGCTATTTGGCATGGAGGTGGTTTGGTTATACCATTGCTGGAGAAACATTTTGAGTGCAAATACATTTTATTTAACAGATAAGGAAGCTTCAGAGATTTCATTTGGTGACTTTCAAAAATGACAATTTCATCTAACTCATAATGACTTTAATTTTTCATAATTTTATGACATTTCTATTCAAGTTTTTGTCATCTATAGTTAGATTCTTTCTTTCTAGTTGACGGAAAAATAAATACTATCACAATCATTTATTTCTTAATTATTCCATAGAGTAGGAATAATATGAACTTCCTACCATTCAAAAATAAGTTATATTCAAGTCTATAGGAATAATTGCATGTAATGGAATATCTTGCTCTATTTCATATGGAGACCGATTCAATTTCTAAAAATCACTGTTGACATAAAATACATGAAATTCAGTGTTTCTCTGAAATGTCTTGGTACCCAAACCTCAGAAATAAATAACTAGTAATTAAGATTTTTATATACTCCAAAAATGTATGAATCTATATTTTATGCCAAAAAAGTTTTGGTTTAAAAGAAGAGAAAATTATGTGACCACAGTAGATAATATTTAATTTAATGAAAAATTACTTCATTCATCCTAACAGAGCCTATTGCTTTTAGCTTACATGAGAAATTTGATTAACGATCCCTTCATCACTTTTGAATATTAGAGTATTTCAATTTGTGCAAAGATTCTGTCATTTAAACCTTTGAGTGTATATTTTTCATAAAAATGAAAACGTTTTTTCACACTGCAGGTTCAGATTCACTAACTAAATAAATATCTAAATATTAATTGGTTAAATTGAGCCTCTAGAATTCAAATAATAACAAATTTATTTTATTCTTACATATATTATATCAGTGCTGAATATGGGTATCTCAAGCTTGTGATCCTCACTACTCCGGAAGCTGGGGTTCAAAGCCAGCCTTGACAACAATGATATCATCTTATAAATATGTTAGAAACAATTACAAGAAAAAAAAAACATTTGAATACTTATTTTGGGGTCCATTTCACCTAACATCAACTTATCTGACCTTTGCTGCTTGTCTCAGATATGTCCCTCATCCACTTCTTTCATTGTATTTGATGTTGGTACAATTTGTGGAGTGGAAGGGAAAAAACAAATGGTTTAAATAAGGATAAAGGTGGACCCATTAAAACTATGAGGTGTAAACGTCGTTATATTGTAAAATGAACTTTACAACTTTGGCCGGGTGAGGGGCGGAGGGGGGGTAAATGGGAAGGTTTGGGAGGGGGAAACAAAGGAGGAGGCAACAATGCTTGATAAGAAATGTACTCATTACCTTGCTCATGTAATTATAACCCCTCTGTATTTTCACAATAAAAAAAATAAAAATAAAAAAGGCCAGACTTGCCAAGAGTTTGTGAGTCACATCTTAATTAATCACACACACATCAGAACACATGCACACACACACAAAGCCAGAATTGGAGTTGTGGCTCAAATGTTAGAGCAATGTCCTTACTAAGTAAAAAATCAAGGGATAGGTCTGGAGTTCAAATCACAAGAACAACACACATACAATATTATGTATAAATTGTTATTTTAGTTTAAAGAAATAAACAATATCATGGAAAGTAATATTTGTTACATATCCTGAAATTTTGTGAAGTTGTTTTTATTATCATTTGTCTTAAGATATAACTTAGGTTATTAAAATTAATGTTAATATAGTACATTTATAATTACTCATAACATCTTGGAGTATAAGAGTTGGTATTTTTTCTATAGCCATAAGAGATAGTCTGAGTAAAAGAAAGAAAGGAAGAAAGGAAGAAAAAGAATGAAAGAAAGAAGGAAAGAAAAGGAAGGAAGAGAGAAAGAGAGAGAGGAGTAGGGATGAAGGGAAGGAGGGAGGAAGGAAAGAAGAAAAGAAGGAAGGAAGGAAAAAAGGAAGGAATTAAGGAATTAAGGCACAAAGAAATGAAGGAAGGGAGGGAGGAAGGAAGGGACAAAAGCAATTTAATTCATAAAATGTGCTATTTAGCCCAACATAAACTTGTAATTAACCCTTTAGTAAATGCAAGTTTGCAATTTTCATTTCTCTGCATGTTCCCAATGCATGAATGAAACCAACAAATGACGGTTCAGAAATAACCAGGTGAATCTGTTTGCATCTGTAGTAAAAATGTATGCAAATATTTTTCTCATTTTACATACATCATCAAATAATTATTTGCAAACAATTTACATTTAGTTCTAAATATTCTAAAAATTCAAGTAACCAAGAAATGTCAATATATTATATAATGTGAATACTAGTAATTATAATGCTATTAATATTAGTCTTTATGTTATATTAATTGTAACAATTTTATTATGTGTTTTATCAGAGAAATTAGCATACTCTGATTTTGGTTTTTGTGGGAGTCCTAATAGCAGACAGTAATTAAAATGAAAGGAGATCTGTATTTGTTGGCACAAATGAATATTTCTGAAAGCAATTAACTCATTGGAGATTGTTCAAATACATCAGAAGGGCCTTAGAAAGGCTGTACCACGTTAACATAGTTACCTATGATGTGATTCAAGAGCCACTAAACAATCATACTTCATTTTGCCATCACTATAATTATTCCCATTGTAAGAAGAATAGTTCACATAATTTACATGATATAATCTTGTCCTTAAGTTATTATGTTCTATGAAATAATATCCAAATGTACACCACACTGAGTTAAAGAAAAAGTAGCAAAATGTTTTGGACGATGTAACTCCTTCCAGATACATATGTTAAAATTCTATTCTCCTGTCTGGTGACATTAGAATCTACCTTTCAGAGATGACCCTGCAATAATGATTCTGATGAAAGAAGCACAATATAATAACTCTGCCATGTGAACGCCCAGCAAATAGATTATTATGAATCAGAAAGTAGACCCCCATAAGAAAAAAAATTGCTTTGAATAAACATTTTTTAAATCAATGTTTAAGCTTCTGGAGTATGGATAATATACTCCTGATATTTTTAAGCCACTTATTTTGAAATATTTTAACAGCCCAATGGCTGACAAAACGCAAAGTTTTGATTTAAATATCACAAATTCTGATAAAAAAGATTCATAAGGTTTTATTATTTGAATTTTATTCTCCAAGTCTTCGGGTTTTAAATGGGAATTGAATTGAGGTTCAACTCTCTATTCAACTATCATAATTAATTTTTTGAATATTTTTATTTTCTTTAGTTGTACAAAGCTGTTGCCATTCACTGAAACAGTATATGGATACAGTGCATCTTGATCTATGTCACCCCTTTTAACACTCTCATCCAATCCTTATGTATCTCAATATTATATTATGGAATTTCTTGCCATTTAACAAAGCAGTTTAGGTATACAATGCACCTGGAATTGTGTCACCAATTCAACGTCTTCAACCTCATTTCAAACTACCCTTTGCTTTGTACATTTCAATTCTGGGAAGCATACAATGGATTCTTGCCTGTATTCTATCCATTTCCCCTTCAATTTCCTACCCCTCTCACATTGCCCACCACTATCCTCTCTTTCACTACACATTTACTGGTATTCATTTTGTTGGTTTTCACTTAGCCTTTTAAGAGAATTATAGTATTTTCACTCTCCATGGACTCTGACACTTCAGCTAATTCATTTGTACCTCCTTGCATACCATCCAATGTGTTTACTTTTACATTTATAGACACTCCTATCTACCACAAGTGAGGAAAATCATGCAAACTAAGTTTCTCTGGGTCTGCTTTTTTCACTTAATATTATTTCTAAGTGTTTCATTTTTCCTTTAGAATGGTGCAATGTTATTCTTTCTGATGAATGAACAGAATTCCATTATGTATGTATTTATATGTTTGTATATATATATATATATATATGCATATATGTTTGTATACATACATTTATATACGTACATATATACTTGTAAATTGGGACCAATAAAATTATATATATATATGTATATATATACATATCAAGAAATATATATGTATATATATATATATATACATATATATATACATATATATTTCTTGATCTCTTTTTACAATGAGAGGCATCTGGGCTGATTCCATATGTTGGCTACAGAAAATAATGCGATAATAAACATGATTATGCTGGTAACTTCAGAGTGGCCTTGTTTCTGCTCTATTGGAAAAATGACCATAAGTGGAATTGCTGGATCATAGGTGGGTAGCTCTCTATTGAGTTCTGTGAGCAATTTCCATACTGTTTTCCAAAGTGATTGAACAAGATTACATTCCCACCAACAGTGTAATAGAGTTTCCTTTGGGCCACATCCCTATCAGTATCTGTGATTGTTCATTTTTTCATAATGACATCTTAAGAAGGGTGAGATGAATCTCAGTGTTGTTTGGATTTGCATTTCTTTTATGCAGAGAGATGCAGCTATTGGTCATTCTTACTTCTTCTAAGAAGTTATCTTTAAGTCTTTATCCCATATATTAATTGAGTTCTTGTTTATTTGAGGGTTTATTTTTGTTGGGTTTAACTTTTTGATCTCTAAATATGGGTTAGTTATGAAAACACTTGTCTAAAGCTTAGCTAATAAAAATCTTCTTCTATTCTGTTCTCTTTCTATATATCCTGCTAACTTTTTCCGTTGCCATGTAGAAACTCTTCAGTATGATGCGAATCTATTGATCCAGAAAGAATGATATTACACCATTCATAAGGAAATGGAAAGACGTGGAACAAACTTATATTAAGTGAAGAAAGACAGACTCAAAGAAACATAGTTTGGAGTTCCCGGAAGATGGCGGAGGAGAAGCTGGAATCTGAACAAGCTCTCGCATAGAAAGCAGTTTTAGAGTTCCAGTGAACAGTCCTAAGCCAGAGAATCACACTAAGTGTGCCATCACAGGACAGAGACTTAGAGAAGAGAGGGGAAGCCAAGGCAAAAAGACACATCTGAGCGCTCACCAGCAGCCGCCGCGGCAGGGGCGGCAGGGTCGCAGCAGAGAATGCAGGGGGCCATAACTGAGCGCTCACATGGAGAGTCCCGGATGAAGGAGCCAGACGCAGCGGGCGAGCGGATTCTACTCAACACCAGCAAGAACCGACAAGGAGCAGACATTTTCATCCTGCAGTGTGCAGACCAGAGACGACCCAGGATCCAACACTCGGTGTGAGTAGAAGCCTGACATCCTCACTCCTTCTCAGAGATCAGAGGAAGGAAGGCCACCCCTCCCCCCCAGCACTGGTGATCTCCATCTTGGATACCGACAAAGCTCGGAGGAGCTGCCAAACTGTAATATTTAGGGTTTACCTTCCTATACAGTAGAAATAAATGGCATTTTTACTTGACGAAACTAAAATATAAAACTGTATGCAATAAATAATCACATTACTTTTATCTTTCCATAATTTAACTTGTTTTACTAAATATTTCTAAAATAGTGTAGCTTTTGAAAATCAATAAATGTTGCATTTTCATATATGATTACATATCCTTCCAAGTGTTGTTTAAAATTGATCTACACTGAAATGATTGCTATTGACATCTTTCTGAAGATATTTATACTTTCAGCTGACCTTCCACAAAACTCATACCCAAAATATAACTTTTTAGTTTGTTCATGCAAACATAGGAACATAAACATATGTCTCAAAATGTTAAGTACTTTTATCTGCTGTCATTAATGAAGTATAACTAATAGAATTAAGTATATACCCTGAGGGAAATAAGATACTTCCTTCTAAATACAGACTTGGAGGCACTCACACAATCACACACGCACACATATATATTTACCACTCTGACTCAGGTTAGATTCCTGACATTGGGTGTCAGCAGTGATCTAATAATCAAATTTTCCAGCCCAGACATTAAATGCATTCATAATTCCACACAGACAAAAACACCAGATCATTCAAAATAATGAGAATATTTAACAGAACCAACCAGCGCTGAGCCATCTACTCCCTGATTTCATTCATTCATGTTGATGCATTTTTCATATCATAATTAAAAATATTTTTGTCTCTGATTAGCAGAAAAAATTTGCTATCATATAATAGAAATTGTAGGTAAAATTACTTGTAATCTGTAATAGATCTTATCAAAGACTTCTGTTTCCTTCTTGCAGAGTGTTTCGGGCATTTTGCCATAATGTCTATAATTAAATTACAAATGACATGCCATATACCTTAATTCACTTTTCCTAAAGGTTATGCTATGGAGTTGAATCTGATTTGTTTGCTTATTCTAAATTAAATATTCTCAACAACTTGGAATTATTGTTTATGTTACTCCTAATCCATTTGAAATATCAAATAGAACTGGAAATTCCCCTCGGCAATGATTTGTGAATGTCATTAGTGGTTGTGGAGGGATGAAGGATTTGAATTATCTAGAATGCATTAAAAATGGCACTGTTATTCAAAGGGCTGATCATTTAGTCAGCTTTTAAAGTGTGGTGTTCTTATTTCATCTAAGAAGATAACACTATGATTTCCATCACATTCTTGCCTGCAGAGAAGTAGAATTATTTCCTTTGTACAGTTGATGTCCAGCTGCGACTTTAGTGAAACCTACAAACAACTGCACAAGTTTATCAGCTGCTCTAGATTTTGAAATTTTCTTCCTGTAGCCCATGTGATTTGAGCCCAGATTCATGGGAGAGTCACATAATCCACAGTAACAAAGCACCACAATATACAAAGACCACGTGCAAAATGAGGTTCAATTTTTTCTTTGTTGTTTCCTTTTTTTATTGATTGTCTTTTAAGGAGCTAAGGGTGTTTATTTCTCATTATTTTTGATGTGACTTAAAAAAATTTTCCAGATTTTTCAAATAAAATAAAGAGATATAAAAGAGACCTATTTAGTCACAAAATACAGCTAAGCGTTTACGTGATTTTTTTATTCTAATCCTGTTCTCAGTTATCTTCAAATAACTTTGAGATGAGCCTAGCATATGTGTAAATTGACATGTATAAAGCACACAGAATTCTGGAATCTTTGGACTGTGATTTCTATATAACTTCACTTAGAAAAGAAAATTATCATTTGGTTCATGTCTGAAGTAATCTACTTAAAACAAGTTTTATTAATTTTATTAATAGATGTCATAATCTATGGTACTGATGCATTGCATAAGTTTTTGATTCCTTAAGTCCACTGAATTAACATTACATTTATTTTACTTTTTACACATGAAATAATGACATTCGTGAGGATAAAACATGCCTGTTTTTAATTTTGGTTGCCAAAAGGGAATTATTAGACATTTGGAACATCTAAATATGAACTTTCAAATTTCACTAGGACTTGAATTGTGTTACAAATTTAATATTAAAATAAAAAGCATTACTAAATAGAAAGCAATATTATTTTATTACACCTTAATCCCTGAATTGACTTCATGATAAAAAACAATTAGATTCATATAACAACATAGACATACTCAAATGAACTATGAGATACAGAAACAGAAAACTTCTTTTTTGTTTTGTGTTTGTAGTTGTTTATAGTTTGTGATAATTCTGTCTTTTTTACCTTATGCCTGGTATATTCATTGTGTGTCTTCAGGAAAGTGAGGCGTGGTCACAGAGCTTTAGGGAAAAGAGTGAAAAATTGCAGCAGTGGAGTTCATTGAACATTGATGAAAGTGAACTATTTAACACATGGGTGGGGACAGAAGGGTGGGACTGGGAACAAGTGAGGGAACTGAAGACATTTCACAAAAGGAAGTGTACTCATTACCTGACCCTTGCAATTAGAATCCATCCATAAATCACCTTAATAATAACAACAGAGAATTTTTAAAGTCAAACAGAATGTTGCTTGTCAGAATTCTAGATTTTTTTGTTCACTGGTTTGAGATTGTTGAGTCTATCTCTGAAAATAGCTACATTGACATTCATTGGGTGAATTTTTGAGCTACTAGTAGATAAAAGTCAATTATGATTGTATGTTTTTTGAGACTGATTCATTTATTTTTTAATCTAATTTGTATTATTTCTGTCTAGTGGTTTTTGGTTTTGTTTTTCCTGTTCTGTCAAAGACTTAGTGGTGCATCATTAGTGCTGATTTAAGATTGTTCTAATTTGTTGATGTACATACTCAAAGCTATAAATATTCCTCTGAGTATTGTCTGTGCTGCTGCTGTGTCCCAGAGGAGGTAGTATTTTGTGTATTCACTTCCACTGAATTCCATAAACGTTGGAACTTTCCTGTATATCTCTTCAGTGACTCACTGATGATTTAACAATGTGTTATTCAATCTCTGTGGGTTTCAGAATGTTATGTGATGCCTTTTGATGTCGAGATCTAATTTGGTACCATCATGGTCTGACAGGATACAAAGAGTAGTTTTGTTTTTATTTTTGAATTATGAAAGATATTCCTTGTGATATAAGATATGATCTAATTTGGAGAACATTCCTTGAGTGCTGAGTGGAATATATATTGTGACACTGGTAGGTGAAATACTCTGTAGATATCCGTTAGGTATAACTTGTCAATACAATTATTTAGCTGTAAAAAATTTTGCTAAGTTTTCACCTGGATGGCCTGTCAGGATTTGTTCAAGCAACCAACAATTTATTTGGATATATGCATGTTTTTAGGGTAAGTAGTATTTCTCTGATGAATTTCTCTAGGATTCATGACATTGATATTTAGAATTTTTATATCCTTCTGATGGTGAGTTTTCTTTGTCAATATTTAATGTCCTTCTTTGTCTCTTTTTACTTTCATACCACTTTTATTTTCAAGCCATTTTAATCTAATATTTGTATAGCTACTCGCCTGTTTATGAGGTCCATTTTTAATTTGTAAAGATGATTTACAGATGGGTTACAATTACATAAGTCAGATGATGAGCACATTTCTTTTTGAACAGTGTCACCTCTTCACACATATTCCCCCAGTTTTCCCTTTCAAACTCCCTCTCGCATAAGTTGTATAGTTCATTTACAATGTAAGGTCTATTGAGTAGCACTGCTGCATTTAAGCCTTTGTCCCACCATTTCTGTATTCCCCCTTGCCCTATCCAAACGTACATTTAAGACCAAAGGTGCAGAAATTTAAAAAAATAGCATCAGAACACTGAAGGAAAAAGCAAAATAATAAAGAAACTCTCATAATCATTTCTTGGAGATCATTTTAATGAACATTATTTTATATGATAATATTCGTACAGCTATTGATCCATTGTGATCCTCGCCAAAGGGTATCCTCCTTTGATCTCACTGCATAAATGTTTGGAATCCCATAAAATTTATCATGTCCAAGTGTAATGTTTTCTCTTTTATCATCCAGTTGCGTTTACTTGTAGAATTAGAGGCAAATTCTACTACAACAAATGAGGGAAATTAGGCAACCTAGGTTTCTTTTTTTTATTATTTTATTTTATTTTATTTGTGAAGATACTGTACAGAGGGGTTACAATTACATGGGCAGGAAAAGGCGTACATTTCTTACCAATCATTGCAGCCTCCTCCTTTTGTTTACCCTTCACATCCCTTTCCAGCCTCCACCCTCCCCCCCAATCCCAATCCTTCTCCTTCCCCCCTTTCCCCTCCCCCCGCACGGATGTTGTAAAGCTCGTTGTGGACATGACAACTTGTACTTCTCATTGTTGCAACAGGACCACCTGTATCTTTAAACAACTGGTTTTTCCCCATCTCCTCCTCAAGTTATACCGACATCAAATATAGTGAAAGCAGGGGTTACACGGTGGGGGAGGGACATACAAAGCAACAAAGAGATAATCTTATAAATGCATTAGAAACACATGCATGAAAGAATAAAGCATTAAAATACATATCTAAGGGTTCATTTTCCTGACATCACATTATCTAACCTTTTCTGCTTGACTCATAGATATACTAGATAATGCAAATAAGGGAAACCATGGGACCTATGTTACTTTGGGCCTGGTTTACTTCACTTAATATATTTTTTCCAAGTTTTTCCATTTCCTAACAAATGGGGCAATGTCATTCTTTCTGATGGCGGCATAGAATTCCATTGTGTATATATACCACATTTTCTTGATCCATTCATCTACTGAGGGGCATCTGGATTGGTTCCATATCTTAGCTATGGTAAATAATGCTGCAATAAACATGGATGTGCTGGTAGCTTTAGTGTGGTCTTGGTTGTAAACATTTGGGTAAATGCCCAAAAGTGGGATTTCTGGGTCATAGGGGATTTCTACATGAAGTCTTTTGAGGAACCTCCATACTGCTTTCCAAAGTGGTTGAACAAGTTTACATTCCCACCAACAATGAAGTAAGGTTCCTTTCTGTCCACATCCCCTCCAGCATCTGTTGTTGTTAGAGTTCTTGATTTTTGCCGTTCTAACTGGGGTGAGGTTATATCTCAATGTTGTTTTGATTTGCATTTCCTTTATGGCTAGGGATGTTGAACATTTCTTCATGTGTTTATTGGCCATCCTTCTTTCTTCTTCAGAGAAGATTCTCTGTAAGTTTTTCGCCCACTTATTTATTGGGCAGTTGTTTCTTTGAGGATTTGTTGTTGGGGGATTTAATTTTTAGAGTTCCAAGTATATTTTAGATATGAGACCCTTGTCCGTTGTATGGCTAGTAAAGATTTTCTCCCAATCCGTGGGCTTTCTATTGTTCTTGTTAGCTATGTCATTTGCCATGCAGAAGCTCTGCAACTTTCTGCAATCCCATTTGTCCAACCTTTCTTTGATTTGTTATGTTTCCGGGTCTCTATTGAAAAAATTTCGGCCTGAGCTAAGGAGACCTAGGGTTTCTCCTATTCCATCCTGTAATATTTTCAGCGTGTCTGCTTTGACTTCGAGGTCTTTGATCCATTTGGAGTTGATTCTGGTGCAGGGTGATATATAAGGATCTAGCTTTAGTTTTCTACATGTAGTTAACCAATTTTGCCAGCACCATTTACTGAAGAGGCTGTCTTTCTTCCATTCTATTGTTTTAGATCCCTTATCGAAGATTAGATGGCTATAGGTCTGTAGGTTCATTTCTAGGTTTTCAATTCTATTCCATTGGTCCAGAAGTCTGTTCTTATGCCAATACCAAGCTATTTGATTACTATGGCTTTATAGTAGAACTTGAAATTTGGTATTGATATTCCTCCAGCAGTGTTCTGTCCGTTGAGGTGCGTTTTTGCTATTCGGGGTCTTTTATTGTTCCATATGAATTTTTGGATTGCCTCTTCTATTTCCTTGAAGAATGAGGTTGGAATTTTGATAGGTATTGCGTTGAATTTGTAGATAGCCTTGGGAAGTATTGCCATTTTCACAATGTTAATCTTTCTAATCCAGGAGCAGGGGAGGTTTTGCCATTTTTTTAGTTCTGTGTTGATTTCCTTCCTCAAGATTTTAAAGTTTTCATCATAGAGGTCCTTCACTTCTTTAGTTAAGTTGATTCCTAGGCATTTTATTATTTGTGGGGCTATTACAAATGGAGTTGCTTTCCTAATTTCAGCCACACTTTTCTCATTGTTGGCATACAGAAAAGCCATTGATTTGGGGCGGTAAATTTTATAACCTGCTACTTTGCCAAAGTTTTGAATCAGCTTGAGTAATTTGGGAGTGGAGTCTATGGGATTCTTTAAATACAAGATCATGTCATCTGCAAAGAGGGAGAGTTTTATTTCTTCTTTCCCTATTTGGATCCCCTTTATGTCTGCATCTTGTCTTATTGCTGTAGCTAGGCATTCTAATACTAGATTGAAGAGAAGTGGAGAGAGTGGGCATCCTTGTCTTGTTCCTGAGTTAAGAGGAAATGGCTTTAGTTTTTCACCATTGAGTATAATGCTGGCTGTAGGTTTGTCATATACAGCCGTTATTGTATTGAGGAATGTTCCATGGATTCCTAATTTTTCCAAAACCTTCATCATGAAGGGGTGTTGGATCTTGTCGAATGCTTTTTCTGAATCTATTGAGATAACCATGTGGTTCTTATTCTTGCTCCTGTTGATGTGATGAATAATATTAATTGATTTGCGTATATTGAGCCAGCTTTGCATCCCTGAAATGAATCCTGTTTGATCATTGTGTATGATTTTTTGGATGAATTGTTGAAGTCGATTGGACAAAATTGTGTTGAGAAGTTTTGATTCAATGTTCATCAAAGAAATGGGTCTATAGTTCTCTTTCTTTGATGAGTCCCTGCCTGGTTTTGGGATGAGGGTTATGATGGCTTCATAGAATGTGTTGGGTAGTGAACTTTCTCTTTCAATTTCATTGAAGAGTTGGAGGAGTATTGGTGTGAGCTCTGCTTTGAAGGCCTTGTAAAATTCTGCTGTAAAGCCATCTGGTCCTGGACTTTTCTTAGCTGGGAGGTCTCTTATTGCTGTTTCTATTTCAGTGCTTGATATGGGCCTGTTACGATAGTTTAACTCATCTTGGTTTAGTTTTGGCATGTCAATATTTGCTAGGAAAAGGTCCATTTCTGTCAAGTTCTCAAACTTATTAGCATAAAGTTTTTAGAAGTATTCCCTTATAATGTTCTGAATCTTGGTTTTTTCCGTGGTGATGTTTCCATTCTCATCTCTGAGTTTATTAATTTGGGTGTGTTCTCTTCTTTTTCTGATAAGATTTGCTAAGGGTCTGTCAATTTTGTTAAGTTTTTCGAAGAACCAACTCTTTGTTTTGTTGATTCTTTCTATAGTTTTTTGGATTCTAATTCATTTAATTCTGATTTAATTTTGATTATTTCTTTCCGTCTACTGGATTGGGGTTTATCTTGCTGCTCTTTTTCAAGGAGGTTTAGATGTGTCATTAAATTGTTAGTTTCAGATCTCTCCAATTTGTTGATGTAGGAGCTCAGAGCTATAAACTTGCCTCTGAGTACTGCCTTTGAAGTGTCCCAGAGGAGCTGGTAATTTGTGTGTTCATTTTTGTTGAATAGCATGAACATTTGAATTTCCTTTCTAATCTCTTCCATGACCCACTCTTGATTCACCAGTGTGTTGTTCAGCCTCCATGTGATGCTGGACTTTCTTTGGTGGCTTTTGGTGTTGAGTTTTAATTTTATTCCCTTGTGGTCAGAGAGGTTGCAAGGTATAACTTCAATGTTTTTGAATTTGGACAAGTGTGCTTTTTGACCTAAAAATGTGGTCTATTTTGGAAAACGTTCCATGTGCTGCTGAGAAATACGTGTATTCTGATGCTGCTGGGTGAAATGTTCGGTAGATGTTTGTTAAGTCTAGTTGATCTATGCAGCTGTTTAGATCTGCGGTTTTTCTGTTGAGTTTTTGCCGAGTTGATCTATCTAGTGGGGAGAGTGGTGTGTTAAAATCCCCAACAATTAATGTCTTTGATTCTATATGGGATTTGAGGGAACGTAGTGTTTCTTTGATAAATTTGGGTGCTCCATTTTTTGGCGAACAGATATTTAGAATTGTAATATCCTCCTGAAGGAGAGATCCTTTAATTAGTATGTAGCGACCTTCTTTATCTCTTCTCACGAATTTTAATTTGAATTCCATTTTATCTGATACTTGGATTGCAACTCCCGCCTGTTTATGGGAGCCGTTTGCTTGGTAGATTTTGTTCCAGCCTTTAACATTGAAAATGTGTTTGTTTTTACGGGCAAGATGTGACTCCTGCAGGCAGCAGATAGAAGAAGGGTCTTGTTTTTTAATCCAACTAGATAGTCTATGTCGCTTAATTGGAGAGTTCAGTCCATTAACGTTAAGTGATAGAACTGAGTGTATTTGGGAGTTCCTGCCATGTTATCCACCTTCTTGGGGGCTGCGAAAACTGGGTTCTTCCTATGGTTCTTGGATTCTCATTTTGGGTGCAGTTTCTTGGCCTTTATTGCGGTCTTGTTGGTTTTCTATGTGAAGGACATCTTTAAGAATCTTTTGTAGGGCTGGTTTGGTGAAGATATATTGTTTCAATTTTTCTTTGCTATGGAAGGTTTTTATTTGGCTTTCAGTTATGAAGGAGAGTTTAGCTGGGTACAGTATTCTTGGTTGATAGTTGTTTGTTTTTAGGGCATGGCATACATCATTCCAGGCTCTTCTTGCTTTGATTGCCTCTGCTGAGAAATCTGAGGTGATTCTAATTGGTTTCCCTTTATAGGTGATTACCCTTTTCTCCTTGACAGCTTTAAGGATCTTTGCCTAGGTCTGAGTTGATCCTGTGTGGATTATAATGTGACTGTGGGATGTCCTATTCTGGTCTGGTCTATTTGGGGTTCTAAAAGCTTCTTGTATCTGAATAGGCCTATCTTTTTGTATGTTTGGGAAGTTCTCTGCTAGGATCCAGTTAAACAAATTTCCTAGACCATTAACTTCTGTTTCTAGGTTCTCCTCTACACCCATTATCCTTAGATTAGGCCTTCTGATGGTGTCTTCCAGGTGTTGGATAGATCTATCATATTTCTTGGACTTGTTTTGGATGGTTGTATGTTCTTTCTCTATAATATCTAGGCTGTCTTCAATCCCTGAGATTCGATCTTCTGCATGGTCTAACCTGCTGTCAAGACTCTCTACTTTGTTTTTTTATCTCTTTTCCTTCTAATTGGTCAGCTTTGATGGCTTCAAGTTCTTTGTTGAACCTCTGTTTTAGGTCTTGTATGAATTTCTTTACTTCCTTAATTTGGTGTTCAGTGTTTGTTCTCAAATCACTTAGTTGATTGGTCATGGTTTCTTTGGACTCCCATTCCTTCTGTTGGGTTCCATTCAGCATTCCCTTTGTGGTCTCCCTGACTTCCTTCAGCTCTTTGTTAATGGATTCCATGAATGCCTTTAGTGATCTTTGTGTATTCTCTACCTGGTCTCTCAATTCCTGTATTACTCTTTGATTCACTTCCTCCCATTTGTGGGATTCCTGTATTTCTCTTTCCTCCCGTTCGTGGGATTCCTGCAGTTCTCTTTGAGTGTTCTCAACATGCTCACGCCATTCCTCCCTTTCTCTTTGAGTATTCTCAAGTTGTTCCCGCAAATCCTGTATCAGTTTTTGAGTAGCTTCCTCACGCTTATGATATTCCTGTATAAGCTTTTGGGATGCCTCCTCTTTCTCCCTTTCACGCTCATACAGAGTCCTTTGTAAGTTGTCAAACTTCTCATTTATCATGGTTGCCAGCAGTGTTTGTAGAGCTATTTAGGAACTCTCCTCTGGATTATTCAGTACCTGTTCTGACCCCTGATTATCAAGATTGGGAATTGAGATATCCGGATTTGCCATTTTTCTTGTGTTTTTCCGGTTTACTCTGCCCATTTGAGATGAAAATAGCACCAGTTTTGTGCTAGAACACTATCTTAAGGCAACCATCAATCAAAGTTTGCTTTTGTACAGTCAATACTCTACAGATACAATCTAGTTCAACAGATACATCTATTCAACATCAGACAACTGTATGTTACTGGGCTTCGAACCGCAGATAAGAATTTGGAAAACTGGAAATTATTAGGGTTAGGGAGACAGGTGGGTAAAAAATAGGAATAGATTGGTGTGGGGAGGCACAGGGAGAGTTAACTATGTCCTAATCCCAATGCAGGAAATAGGTTGGGTAGGATGCATGTAGAGAGAGAGATTAAAAGAAGAAAGGGTAAGGGAAATGAAAAGAGACCAGAAAAAAATAGAAACGTAAAATTTAATATTATTATGGAGATTAAAAGAACATCTATTTAGAGAGGAATGTGAGTATATTAATAGAATTGTAGGGACATAGAGGAGAAGTGAAAACCTTAAAAAAATGCTTAAAATATTATATAGGTATAAAGAGGTAGTACTGCTATTAAGGAATTTAAGTCTCAGAGGTTTTGAACTGAGTAATAAATTTGTGGATTAAGTGTGTACACAATGGGGGATAGCGTCTACTAATTAACTAAGGGTTTATCTGAGGATGTGCAGGACAAGAGTTAAGTCACATAAAGAAGATCAAAAGAGAGGAAAAGGTGAAAAGGATTAGAAAGGGAGAAAAAGAGATCAGAAATTCAGTAGAGCTAGACAAAAAAACAAAAAGATAGTTAAAATTGAAAGAAAAAGAGAAAGAAGACAAGAAAAGAAAGGAAAATGCACATTCATGTATTCCTAAAATAAAAATTATAAGAGGAAACAAAAGTTCCTGGAAAACAATTATTTTTTCAAAAAAGTCAAAAATTAGAGATTAATAAAATTTTTAGAAAAAGAAAAAATTTATATATATATATATATATGGTACCAAAAAAAAGAAAAAAAAAGAAAAGAAAAGGAAGAAAGAAAAAAAAAAGTTCTTTGATTTTTTTTTTATTTTTTGGGGAGGCGTGGGAAAAATCCTGTATCTCCCTTTTGTCTGTAACCAGCCTCTTGTTGGAGTCTCTGGTCAGCTTGAGGTCCTGTGGCTTGATTGGTTTCTTAAGTCAGTTTGTTCAAACAGGCAGAAAAATGCTCTGCTTTACCCAAGATTTTGAGATCCCCCTCCCAGAATTGTTTACTGGGAGGGAGATCTGCTTTGAGAATCACAAAGGAGGGGGATGCAGTGGTGAGGTTAGGTTCTAGGTAGAGTTGAGGCCTTTCAACAATCAGTAGCTTTTTCCTGGGGCTGTGTTGTGAAAAAAAACTCACAGAGCCCAGCCTGGAGCCGTTCTCAGGGTTTCTGTTTTTCAATTGATTGTTGAGGCTGCTAGAGGGAGGGGCAGCCTCTGGCTCTGGTTACCCAGTGAGGTAAGCCACTCCAATGGCTGGCGCCTGAGTTGGGTGACTTTTCCCTGGATGGAGCCGAGTCTGGCAGGTCACTTCGCTGTTAAGTTCTTGTGACCTGCTAAATGACTCGTTTTATTCCAAGACCTGGTTGGAGCTGGCAGCTCCTCCGAGGTTTGTCGGTATCCAAGATGGAGATCACCGGTGCTGGGGGGGGAGGGGTGGCCTTCCTCCTCTGCTCCCTGAGAAGGAGTGAGGACGTCAGGCTTCTACTCACACCGAGTGTTGGATCCTGGGTCGTCTCTGGTCTGCACACTGCAGGATGAAAATGTCTGCTCCTTGTCGGTTCTTGCTGGTGTTGAGTAGAATCCGCTCGCCCGCTGCATCTGGCTCCTTCGTCCGGGACTCTCCATGTGAGCGCTCAGTTATGGCCCCGGCTGCATTCTCTGCCGCGACCCTGCCACCCGCTCCGCGGCGGCTGCTGGTGAGCGCTCAGATGTGTCTTTTTGCCATGGCTTCCCATCTCTTCTCTAAGTCTCTGTCCTGTGATGGCACACTTGATGTGATTCTCTGGCTTAGGACTGTTCACTGGAACTCTAAAACTGCTTTCTATGTGAGAGCTTGTTCAGATTCCAGCTTCTCCTCCGCCATCTTCCTGGAACTTTCCTAAATCACTGATTCTTTTTGTATTTTCTGTTATATGAAAGAAAATATAGGTACAAAACTATTGAAATAAAATGCACACATATTTTGAAGTCATCACAGCTGGAAAAACAACCAACAAATTGGAACTTCCCCAGGAACAAAAACATGTTGTGCCCAGTTTATTTTTTAAACTACAAAACTTTCAAACACATGTTAATTTAAGTAGAGCTATAACTGTCTCTCAGAAATAAGGTTGTGTTAATTTGTAATTCAATTCATCTGGATCAACCTAATATAGAAAATCCCTTGAATGGATCAAATTGTTTAAAACAAATGTAACTGTATGTAAAGAAAGATCTGCACATACTTAAAAGAAAAAATGCTACAGTATGAAATCACAAAAATCATACCATTCTTAAAATTTCTGAAATGCAATTAGTAATTCCAAAATATCCATAATGAGAACTAAATTCTACTGACTTAACAAGAACAAAATGTGCAAATAATAGAATCTGACCAGTGTACATGAGTGTACATAATTTAAAAATACTCTAAATTATACAGTTTTTAGAAGACTGAATGTGGATTATCTAAAGGAAAACATCAGCACAATATATAAATGAAATTAAAAATCTCATGAAAAGAGAGAATAGTAGTAGTTTCTGGAAAATAATACTTTAATAAATGGTGGTCAAAATCCAGTACTGACTAAATTGTATACCTAATTAGTTAGATCCAAAGAAGACCAAAGTTACTCGAACTGATTTGAAACTGGCAAAGTAGTAGAATATATCAGTAACATTATTATTGATATTGACTCTGGCACGGAATTCATTTCCTCTTTGATCTGACAAATGAATATATGAAAGAACATAACTTCTCCAACTAAATATCAAGACCTAACTAAACATATAACTAGAAAAGTCATCATGCAATCCGTATTGCAACTGGGATAAAAAGAAAAATCAGTCATACTGATTCTTTATTTATTTTAAACGTTGTCTTTTTTCATAAATTATTTCCTTTGTCTTGCATTTTTAAAACGTTGTGTTAAATGATTTATATCTTGGTAACTAATTTTGGATGCCTCCTTAAATTTTGTTCTGGATATAATATCTCACTTCAGCTCTTAACCGATGAAATGATGTTGTTTACAAAACAAATTCTAATAACCTCTGTTTATAATACACAAAATCTCATAAGCATGATTTCAGGAAGCATAGGTTAACATTTTGATATCGTGGTCTCATGACTGATCAGGCCTATCTGCATGAGTAAAGTTGTACCTAGATTCCTCAGCCTAAATTTAGCCACAGTTAAAAAATTTTTATACCTTTATCTGTCACCCATCAGAGGTTAAACCTGAGTATAAAATCTAAGGAAAATCATAAGGTAAGAATTTAGCTCTTCTGGATATAAAGTAAACCAAACTGCAGCATAGAGTAACTCATTTGACTAAAGTCAATCTATTTCTCTGATACATGTTAAGCATTCCCTTACAATGTGTATTATTCTCAAGAAGGGAATGAAGAATACGAGACGAGGACTAAGCAAATATTGTCTTCAAATATACATAATTTGGATTTATATCTTTATTTTGTTATAGGCATTTTTGATAAAAACTGTTTGAATAATTGATTTCCTGGTCAGGTATAATATATCCTAGTTACATTTACCAAACTTCATTCAGAAAATGGTATATAGTAATTGAGTAGAAAGATATTCAATTAGTAGCAAAAAGTATATCCCTATAGGGTAATATTTTGAAGAGTCAATTGGAAATATTCTAATATAATAACTTGAACAATTTCTCTCTCTCTCTCTCTCTCTCTATATATATATGTATATATATATATATATATATATATATATATATAAAACAGTTTCTCTCTTCAAGGAGTGATTAAGGAACATGCAGTTAATTCTGTAGTTATTTATGCTTTTTTATGTGGGAGAAGGAAGGATGGAAATAATGATGTTTGGAATAAGAAACATGCTCTTTAGGCAGGCAATCTACTATTTGAAACATCTCTCCACTGCTCTTTCATCAGTATGTCAATAATGCATTGTGTTTAAAAATAAAATTTAATTACATTTGCAAAGGTGTTCTTTTTCAGTATATATATTATTTTGTATTACAATGTTACATTTAGTATGTAATGTGAGTATGGGGATGTATGTGAGCATGAAAATCTAGGCATGTTTGTACATGTAGCTGACTCGAAGGAAACTGAATGTATGTGAGATACAGGATTCAAATAAAAGTTTAAGACCTGTAAGTTGCTAAATTGATATATATGTCTGGTTTGTGGAGTGTGATTTCAAGATCACATTTTGGTAGGTTTTATACCAAGTAAGTAGATGTTTCTAATCCAAAATCGTAAGGATTAAAACAACAACTCTGTTTCATAATCATTCAGTCTTAGTAATCCAGACATTGCAATAAGTGGAAAAAATGATTGAAAGTATGGTGGGTCAGTTGTAAGCATTTAAACACTCTACATTTTCCCCAAAATCTTCAGATGTACTCTTTGGATATAAATTACAGGTGTATTTATAAACGTACAGATATAATATGATCTTATGTATATGTATATATTATAAATACATCATATATTTACTTATATTTTAAATGTGTATCACAAATATTGATTTATATTTAAATGTAATTCATCTCATCATAGATACCTAGACAGGCAGACACACAGACAGACGGACAGACAGACAGACAGAAAGACAGATAGACAGATAGATAGATTAGAAAGATAGATAGATAGATAGATAGATAGATAGATAGATAGATAGATAGATAGATAGATAGATAGATAGATAGATAGATAGATGATAGATAGATAGATAGATAGATAGATAGATAGATAGATAGATAGATAGATAGATAGATAGATAGATAGATTTTTTTTGGTCAGTCGTGGGGCTTGAACTCTGGGCTTAGGTGCTGTCCAAGTGCTCTTCTGCTCAAGGCAAGAGCTCTACCGCTTGAGACCTAGTGCCACTTACAGTATTCTGGTAGTTTATTGGACAAAAGAATTTCATGGAATTTCCTGCCTGAGCTGGCATTGAACTGTGATCCTCAGATCTCAGCCTCCTGAGTAGCTAGGACTATAGGCATGAGCCTCAGGCACCCGACCATACTTATTTCTGAGATTTGTTAGTGGAACAAAGGATACAGAAACTATTATTCTTATCATGAAAGGACTTCACACTGACAGGTATAATTACAAGAAGAAAACAATAACTATTCACAGTTGCACAAAAATTCCTTAAGTGCCTAGCAAGACAGCATGTGTTTCTGTACACTGCATGTGGTGTGAGCAGTTTGCAACCCAAGTGACTGTGGGAGATATCGTACCCTAAACAAACCTGACAATTGCATAAACACCGCCCTCTATGACAGATTTAGAAAGGCCTATCTTAGAGATTCTTGTTAGGGACATGATGAAAAAATTTATAGTTTAGTTGTGATTACAGAACTCTTTTACACATATCACTCAACCATTAACTATATTTCACATAGTTCCTATTGCTCTAACTTATATTTTCTTGGTTCAGTAAACGGTTTTTTGTTTGTGAAAACTTAGCTGTTCAAAACATAGACATAGGTTTTTAATATTTTTGAAATTGCTGTCTGCATAATGTTGTATGAGATGAGCTTCTCTTTACCATTTCATAGGAATAAACTTAATCTGATTCAAACTTGGAAACAGGTAGCTTGTTCTCTCTCCTAGAAAGAATCTATATAGACTTCTTTACATGTAAACAGACCCTCATTTACTTGCAAAAGTCTGTCAGTGGATCAAACCTAACTCACCCAAGTGAGGTGAATTCTTCTCTCATGCTTCCTTTACATTAAAAATGGTAGGAACTGTTCAGTAATGTGCATACTTTTTAATATGAAGTGTGACTCCTATTTTCCTTAATCTGAATCAAGCAGAGGAATCAGTTTAAGATGTGAAAGAGCCTTAGAAACAGTCTTGGACCTTGGAAACTGTCCTTTGTATGAATTTTTGCAGAAATATCCCTTTTCAAAGACAAAGGATTCATTTTTTTTAATATTGTGCTGGTACTGGGGTTTGAACTCCTGGACTTGAGCTATATCTGGGCTTTAATTCTCAATGTTTGCTCTATACCACCTGAGCCACACCTTCACTTCTTCCATTTACCACAAGTGGAGAAAAGAAACTCTTAGGTTTATCCACTTGGAATAGCTTCGAATTTCAATTGTCAAATTTGAACCTACCGACTATCTAGATGTAAGCCACTGGTTCTGTGCTAGGACTCACTTCTTAAAAATAAAAAATCACAAAAAGAGGAGAAAAAATATTTGTTCAATTATTTATGTGTTGTCTGATAAACCAAAGCACTTGCTACTGGAAGGGAAAAAGAGAGAAGATAGAGATGAATATGCAGGAGAGAGACACAAAGAATGACAAAGGAAGGGAGATTAAAAGAGGGGAGGGGAGTGGAAGGAAGGATACAAGAGGAGGGGGTAGCTGAGTAGAATTGTCTACTCCTCACTAAGGTTTTGTTGGACAATCAGTACCTTTACATTTATGTAGCCAAAGCTTTTTATTTTTGGTAGTAGTAAGCTGAGATATAAAATACCAATTTACAGGTAATAACCTGTTAGTGTGCTTCCTTCTGCACCAAGGAAGCCACAGTTAGGTTACTGTCAGAGAGAAGGCAAGAGTAAGCAATTTAAGTAATTCTGAGAAACAATAATGGACATGCCAGGAATGCTCCCTTGTATGGTGAAGTCAAGCTTCACTCTTGTTCCCTGCTTCAGTCTTCCTCTCAACAAGAACAGCAGAAACAGGAGAGGAAGGAGATATGTGAGTAATGATTATCTCTCTGTTTACCCTCATCCCTTGGTCTCTCAAAATATAAAGCGAAAGGAGAATTAACCTGAACTAGTGGGGAACATGGGAGGAAAAAGTTCAGTCTAACTTATTGTGAAACTTTTAAAATAATTGGAGCAGCATTTCAAATACTGAAATAAAACTTTTAAAATTATTAACAAAAAGTAACTCGAAATTTATCGAAAATTTAGAAGACTTCAGAGCTCACTACATAGTGGAATTTGAAAATTGAAACTCATTCCTGCCTCTATCATCAGAAATTGAAGATTGTCCCTAAACGTCCAATACTAAGTAAATTACCCTTGATATTCACTTATACTGTGTGAATATAATGCAGAAAATATGACTTTAAATTTAGACTGCTGAAGTGATAAGCAATGGGAATTCATGATGGATAACATAATGCTGACAGCATGGAAATTATTTCCCTTCCATCTTCAGTGAGTAGAGAATAAAAATGCTCTATTGGATGGCCCTGAAAGTCCAATTCTAAATTTAGGACAGAAGGCGAATAGTAAAGAAGATTTATCTTAGCCAATCTGAGATTAGAAATGTGGAGAAATATACTCATTTATGTATGTCAAACATGGAAGAGAAGATGTGGCAAGCCCATAGCCAAATGCCAAAGTAGAGATATTTAACAAAATACCATGAAGTTGAAACAAGTCTTAAAAGGGGATCTGGGCTAAAAGGGAGTAGGGTAGAAGAATGGAGAGGGAAATGGTGGAATAATACAGTCATACCATTCAATGTACACATGTCAGAATATAAGTAAGAAACATGAAGGGATAGGTGGGGTTGGGGTAAGGGAAGGAAGTAAAATGCACTGTATATTGAAATGCACACACACTCTATTCAACACAGACATGATGAAGCAAAAGCCCTTTGCACAACTAGCTAAACATAATTTTTTTGAAGTTTTAATATTCAGAGACCAGAAGCATAAACCTTTAGAGATAAATAAGAAGAGAGAATTGACATATTGTTGAGGCTTGTTTCCCTTTCAATGTACAAAATTTAATGTGTGAAGTCTGCTGCAAATATAAATTTTATTTTGCCTATTTTTTTAAGCAAATTGCTTAAAATGTAGAGAATCAAATTCCAATATCGCTTCATTTCCAATAAAAAATATCGTATGCACCTTTAAGTTTCTCACTTATTTCTAAATACCTTAATGCAATGCATTATTGGAACTAATTTCATTCCATATTTAAATTTATTTTTTTGTTGTTGTTGTGAAAATACTGTACAAAGTGGTTTCAATTACATGGACAAGATAATGAGTGCATTTCCTATCAAGCATTGTAACCTCGTCTTTTGTTTCCCCTTCCCATAACTTCCCGTCCTCTCCCCGCTCCCTACTCAGTCCTCCCCCTACCAAAATTTTAAAGTTTGTTTTCGACATAATGACTTGTACATCTCATTGTTTTAATGGTCCAACTGTATCCCTATTATATAAACGATTTGTTTTTTCCCTTCCCTTCCTCAAATTATAACAACATCAAGTTCAGTAGAGCTAAACAAAAAACAAAAAGATAATTTAAAAAAAGAAAAAAAAAAGAGAAAGAAGACAAAAAATAAAGCAAAAACGCACACTCCTGTATCCCCAAAATAAAAATTATAAGAGGAAAAAAACTTTCTGGAAAACATTGTTTTTATCAAAAAAGGCAACGATTGAAGATTGAAAAATGTTTTAGAAAAGAAAAATATATTTTTTATTTAAGGTACCAAAAATAAAAACTAAAAAAAAAAGAAAGAAAGAAAACGAAGAAGAGAAAAAAGAGAAAAAACAAAAACAAAAAACAAAACAAACCCAAAAATTTCTTTGATTTTTTTGGGGGGGAGGAGTGGGAAAAATCCTGTATCTCCCTTGTGTCCGTAACCAGCCTCTTGTTGGAGTCTCTGGTCTGCTTGTGGTCCTGTGGCTTGGTTGGTTTCTTAAGTCAGTTTGTTCGAACAGGCAGTAAAATGCTCTGCTTTACCCAGGATTTGGCCATCCTCCTCCCAGGCTAGTTCATTGGGAAACAGATCTGCATTAAGTATCACAAAAGAGGGGGATGCAGTGATGAGGCTAGGTTCTGGTAGCTTTTCTGGGGCTGGTTTGTGAAAACCTCACAGAGCCCAGCCTGGAGCCATTCTCAGGGTTTCTGTTTACTGATTTTCAATTGCTTGTCGAGGCTGCTAGAGGGAGGGGCAGCCTCTGGCTCTGCTTACCCAGTGAGGAAAGCCACTCCTATGGCTGGCACCCGAGCTGGGTGACTTTTCCCTGGATGGAGCTGAGTCTGGCAGGTCACTCCCCTGTTAAGTTCTTGTGACCTGCTAAATAACTCTTTTTATTCCAAGGCCTGAGCTGGAGCTCCCAGCTCCGCTGAGCTTTGTCTGTATCCAAGATGGAGATCACTGGTGCTGGGGGGTAGGGGTGGCCTTCCCTCCTCTGCTCCCTGAGAAGAAGTGAGGATGTCAGGCTTCTACTCACGCTGAGTCTTAGTTCCTGGGTCGTCTCTGGTCTTCGAACTGCAGGATGAAGATGTCTGCTTCTTTTTGGTTCTTGCTGGTGTTGAGTAGAATACGCTCGCCTGCTGCATCTGGCTCCTTCATCTGGGACTCTCTGTTGCTCAGCTATGGTGGCTGCACTTGCCCACCACTGCTACAGCTGCCACCGCCGCGGCGGCTGCTGGCAAGGGCTCAGAAGTATCTCCTTGCCTGGATTTCCTTCTCTGGCCAAACTCTCTGTCCTGTGATGACTCACTTGGTGTAATTCTCTGACTTAGGACTGTTCACTGGAACTCTAAAACTGCTTTCTATGCGAGAGCTTACTTAGACTCCAGTTTCTCCTCCACCATCTTCCCGGACTCCTCTGTTTTAGATCTTGTATGAAATTCTTTACTTCCTTAATTTAGTGTCAAGTGTTTATTCTCAAATAACTTGGTTGATTGTTTATGGTTTCCTTGGACACCCATTACTTCTGTTGGGATCCATTCAGCATTTCTTTTGTGGACTCCCTGACTTCTTTCAACTCTCTGTTTATGGATTCCATGAATTCCTCTATTGATCTTTGTCTATGCTCATCCAGCTCTTGAAATTCCTGTATTACTCTTTGATCAGCTTCCTCATGTTCATGCAATTCCTGTAGTTCTCTTTGACTAATCTCAGCATACTCACACAATTCCTTTATTTCTCTTTGAGTTTTCACAAGCTGCTCATGCAATTCTTTTATCTATCTTTGAGTAGCTTCCTCACACATATGAGCTTCCTGTTTTGACATCTGTTTTCCTATATCATGCTCACACAGAGTCCTTTGAAGGTTTTCAATCTTACAATGTTTACCATTAGTGTTTTTAGAGCTTTTTGGAAGCTCTCCTCTGGATTATGCATTATCTGTTCTGTCCACTGATTATCATGAGTGGGAGTTGAGATACCCGGACTTGCCATTTTTCTTGTGTTTTTCCAGCTTATTCTGCCCATTTGGCATGAGAGTAACACCAATTTTGTGCTCGAAAACTATCTTAAGTGAAGCATCAAAGAAGTCTGTAATTGCACAGTCAAAAGCCTCCAGATCCTACTGAAAGAGAGATCCCTTGATTAGTATGTAGCGACCTTCTTTATCTCTTCTCACAAATTTTAATTTGAAGTCTATTTTATCTGATATTAGTATTGCAACTCCTGCCTGTTTATGGGAGCTGTTTGCTTGGTAGATTTTGTTCGAAAATGTGTTTATTTTTATTGGCAAGGTGTGACTCCTGAAGGCAGCAAATATTTTGCCCATGTAATTGTAACCGCTCTGTACAGTATTTTCACAATAAAAATAAACAAATAATTATTACAAAAGCCTGCAGATATAACCTAGTTCAACAGATACATTTTCAACATCAACCAACTATGTATTAATAGGCTATGAACAGCAAAGAAGAATTTGGCAAACCAGAAATTATTAGGTTTAGTGAGAGATGTGGGTATACATAGGAATAGAGGGATGTGGAAAGGTAGAGGGAGAGCTAACTTAGTCCTAATCTCAAAGCAGGAAATTGATTCAATAGAATGATAGTAGACACCGGGGGGGGGGGAGGAGGAGAAAGAGAAAAAAAAGACAAGGAAAAATAGTAAAACAAAAATTAAAAATTGAAAAGTGAAACACTTAATATTATGCAGAATAAAAATGTAATATTCAGAGAAGGACAGGAATATGATAAGAGAAGTGGAGGGATAGAAAAGAGATGTCAAGAAATAAAAAATAAAAATGCTTAATATTTTATATAGGTATATAGAGGTAGTACAGCTATTAAAGAAATTAAGTCTAAGAGGTTTTGAATTCAGTAATACATTTCTGGATTAAGTGTGTATACAATCGGGGATAAGGTCTAATAATCGACTACAGGTATATCTGAGAATGAGCAGAAATGTGACTAAATCACACAAAGAAGAACGAAAGAGAAAAAAAGTGAAAAGAATGAGAAAGAAAGGAAAAAAAGATCAAAAGGTCAGTAGTGCTAAACAAAAATGGAAAAAAAGCGCGCACACACACACACACACACACACGTATACCCATAAAATAAAAATTATAAGAGGAAGAAAAAAAAGTTAATAGAAAACAATTTTTTAAAGTTAAAAATTAAAAATGTTAAAACAATTTTAATAAAAGGTGACAAAAAAGAGTTCTTTCTTTTTGGGGGGTGAGAAGGGAAGATCCTGTATCTCCCTTCATAACCAGTCTCTTGTTGGAGTCTCTGGTCTGCTTGTGGTATTTGATTTTCCTGTAGCTTGGTTGTTTTCTTAAGTCAGTTTGTTTGAGCAGGCAGAAAAATGTTTTGATTTACCTAGGATTTTGTCATCCTCCTCCCAGGCTAGTTCAATGGGAGGGAGATCTGCTTTGAGTATCACAAAAGATGGCTGTTTCTTCTAGTTTGGAGATGCTGTGATGGGGCTAGGTTCTGGGTAGAGTTGAGGCCTTTCAGTAAACAGTCGCTTTTCCCTGAGGCCTAGCTTCTGAGGCAGTCACAGAGCCTAGCCAACAGCCATTCTCAGGGTTAATTGTTACTGAATTTCAATTGATTGTCTAGGGAGGATCAGCCTCTGGCTCTGTTTACCCAATGAAGAAAGCTTGGGGCTGGTGCAGGCCCGGGATGGGTGAATTTTCCTTGAGTGGAGCTGAGCCTGGCAGGTCAGGTTAGGTTCCTGTGACCTGTTAAATGACTTTCTGTTTTCATCCAAGGAATGAGTTGGAGCTAGCTGCTCAGCCAGGCCTTTACCAGTACCAAAGATGGAGATCTCCGGTAGTGGGCAGGGAGGGGTGGCCTTCCCTTCTCTGCTCCCTGAGAAGGAGTGAGGAAGTCAGGCTTCTACTCACACAGGAGTCTGGTTCCTGGGTGATCTCTGATCTGCGATATGAAGGATGAAGATGTCTGCTCCTTGTCAGTTCTTGCTGGTGTTGAGTAGAATCCTCTCACCTTCTGCATCAGGCGCCTTTGTCCTAGACTCTCTGTGTTGCAGGTATGGTGGTTATGGCCGCCACCGCCCCCACCATAGCTGCAACCATGGCTGCTGGCAACTGCTCAGATTTGTCTACTTGCCTGGATTTTCCCTCTCTGGCCTAACTCTCTGTACTGTGATGGCACATTTGGTGTGATTCTTTGGCTTAGTTAAGCTTCCAGCTTCTCCTTCACTATCTTCCCGGAACCATAAATTTAAATTTTAAATGATAAATTCTTTGAAAATTGTTTCACTCGTGCAGAAGTATGGATAGTGATGTGGGCAGAATCAGAATTATTCAGAAGGTTGTAAATGGATGCTTACCTAGTTTTCCCTCGGCTGGATCATAGAATACAGACTGTCCTAATTGAAAAAGTTAGCATTCCGAGGTTTTTGCATATAAACACTCCATCAACATTTTATTAGAGGATTATTCAAGATTAGCTATATGTTGATTAATAATGACTGATCATGACAGAAAGTTGAGGGAAAACCATCTACACTTCAGTGAGGTTCTGATTTGTGCTTCACAAACTGTTATGAAAGCTCTACATGAGAAATCTAGCAGCTGCATCTCTAAAAAGACCTTGGATTGTTACACTTTCTGATATTGTCTCAATTCAAGTACTTCTCCTTGGAGTTCCATACTATTCAATGATGCTGTATTAGCTCCTTGTTACAATTTTCAGACTGGTCTTTTTGATGCAATTTGTGCTTTTCAAAATTGCTCTCCAAATTCCATCCACAAACTGCATACAAAATTTATCTGAAAAAAATTGTATCTGTTTATATTGCATATACTTTTAGTTTTCATTACAAATATAGAATGTAGTAAAAATTCTCATAACAATTATACTGCACTAGATTGTGGGCAGATTCTGATGTAAATAATATACTGTGTTCATGTAGAGATTTTGAGTATCCAAAGTAATAAGCCTGTGGTCCTAAAACCAATACCTTACTATATTGAGTGACAAATACAACTTCATGTAAGTACAGAAGTTTTCCTTGTATCTTTTTAACATATATTTTTAGTATAAATACTGTACAGAGGGGTTACATTTACATAAGTAAGGTAATGAGTACATTTCTTATTGAGCATTGTTACCCCCTCCTTTGTTTTTCCCCTACCATCCCTTTCCTTCACACCTCTCCACCTCCCCCCTTCACCCATCCTCTGTTAGAATGTCTTGTATATTTCATTGTTACAATGGGTCAACCAGTATCCTTTCCTTATATCTTAAATGAAGAAATGCTGGCTTGATTTATGCTGATTCTACTTGTGTAGACACATATAAAATCACTGCCCAAGTCCAAGAGCACATAAATGAAATGCCATCATTTTTTCGTCAGTTGGTATAATTGTGTTCTACACATTTATTGACAGGTTACAAATTATTCTCAAACTTTAAAACATTAAAAATACTTTTTTTTTCTTATTTTCTTTGCCAGCTAATTAGCAAGACCTCAGTCAGCATTTCTCACCTAGGAATTTTCACATGGGTTAGTTAAATGTATATGTAGAGTCCAGTTTACTGAGGACTCATTCATCTGCCTAGGAATTCATGCTGGTTGTTGGAAAAAGAGCTCAAGTAAGGATTCTATTTAAAGCCTTATACCTTTACTCTTTACCAGGGTATTCTCCTGCTACATTGGTTGCTGAGAATGTCTACAAGAGTAAGCATTCCATGAGGAGCAGGGAGACACCATATGACTTATACTTACTGAGGTTTCCAAGTCAATTGTTATCACTTGTACTGCATTTTGAAAGTCAAATCTCTCTAACACTACCAGTTTTAAGAGATAAGAGGAGTGGAAAATCAACTCTTAAGGACAAATACATCTTCAACATGTATTGTTCCAAGTATTCCTTTTAAGGCATATTCAACAACTGGTGAAACTTGTGTTGGCTGTAATTATGTGTCTTTCTCCATGTGTGCATGTATACATGAGAATATGTATTTGTGTGAATAGTAACATACATGTGTACATTATGGCTTATATCATCATTTATTCCTTGCTAACAAATAAAGTAAGGAATCACTAAAGTTTTAACAGAAACTGTGTAGTTAAAGTTGTAACTCTTCACTCTGCTTCTTTACACAAAGACTTTGCAACTTCTCATTAATAAAGTTTCCATAAACTCTAAAATGTACATACTTAGTACTTAATGTCTGCTATCATAAATCTTAAATACTTTACAGAAAAGTTTTATACCTGCCAAACAGTCCTATTTTTGGCATATATAAGCAAAATCCCAAAATTAATCATATTTAAAACATTAAAACTTTTAACAAACCTTAACACTTGCTGCAATGTTCATTTTGACAGGTGCCTTGTATAGGATAATTGAATTTCTCCTCCTCCAAATCTCTTGAACTACAAATATCTGGAATTATTTTGTTTTTGGCATGTCTATCTTGATTTTATTCTTTAATGTGTGCTTATGTAAGAAATACATGATTCTATAATTTCACAACAATTCTTTTGAACTTACTTTTTGTTGAATTGCCTAGCTTAATAAAATCAATTAAAAGTTATACTTTATATATAAAAACTGTTCTGTGCTCAATTTAGCATCACATACACTAACATTGGAACGATACAGAGAAGATTAGCATGCATGCTGGGCAAGGATGACATGCAAAGTCTTGGTGCGTTCCATATTTTTACAGCAACAGATGCTGAAACGTATGTGGCCACAAGGGAACCGTACCACATTCTTGGTGGGAGTGTAAACTTGTTCAACTACTTTGGAAAGCAGTATGGAGGTGCCTCAGAAGACTCCATATAAAATTACCCTATAATACAGTAATCCCACTTTTGGGGATTTATCCAAATGATCATAAAAAAGACCATACTAAAACTACCAGCACAACTATAGTTATTGCAACATTATTTATGATAGCTAAGATATGGATCCAAAACAGATGCCCCCATTAGATGAATGGATCAAGAAAATGTGTTATATATACACAATGGAATTCTTTGCCTCCATCAGAAAGAATGACATCGCCCAAATTGTTAGGAAATGGAAAGACTTGAAAAAAAATTTATTGAGTGAAGTAAGCCAAGTCCAAAGAAATATAGGTCCCATGATTTCCCTTATTTTCAATAATGAATGTATGTCTGGGATAAGCAGAAAATTCAAAAGATATGTGCATATAACCAGATAAGTTGATGTTAAAGAAATTGAACCCCAAGATAGGGACACAAGTGGTTTTTTGTTTCTTGCTATTGTTTCTAACGTACTTATAATGTGTGATGTCATTTTTTTTGTTTATTGTATGTTTCTCCCCACATTATAACCCCTGTTTTCTCTGTATTTGAAGTTGGTACACTTACATCTTGTATGTATGCTTCTCTAATTTGGGGAGGGGAAGGGAAAAAAATGCTCAAATAGAGATACAGGTTGACCCATTGTAACAATGAGATGCACAAGAAACTATTTTTAAAAATGAACTTTACAATTTAGGCGGAGGAAGGAAGGGGATGGGGAGTGTACTTGTGGAGGTGGGAGGGAAGGGATGGTAGGGGAAATATAAAGGAGGAGGTAACAATGCTTGTTAGGAAACTTACTAGTTTCCTTGTTCATGTAAATGTGACCCTTCTGCACAGTATTATTACCATAAAAAAACATATAACAATGTTCTTAGATGGAAGAGTTTATTTCCTCTATTTTACCCATATAATATTGTTAACAAAGAAATTAATTCAGAACACTGATATGAAGGTAATTTGAATAAATGTGTGTGTGTGTGTGTGTGTGTGTGAGTGCGGCAGCGCACAAGCATACACACATGTGCATGCGAACAAACACCATGCATATATATTGGAATGCTCAGAATTTAAATCAGGGCTTCGAGGCCTTGCTAGGCCTTTCCTATCTAGATTGGTGAGCTACAATATAAGCTACATCTCAATTCTTGGCTCTTTGCTAGTTCATTAAACATTTTGAAATATAATTTCATGAAGTTTTTTTTGGCCCTGATTGGCTCCCAAGTGTTATCCACAGATCTCAGTCTCCTGAGCAAATATTCAGAGTAGATAGGATTATAGGTGTGACCAGCCAGCACAAGGCTTTTAGAACAATTTTAAAAGTAAAAGAAAATTTACTTCATGGGGGACTGTTTTATCATCACCTAATTTGAAAGCCTTTTGAGTGATTATATGTCAATTTAATTCGTTTGGGGATTGTTAAAAGATAGTAAGTGATGATATTTAAAAGTTTTAGTACTTTTTAAAAAAGAAACTGGAACTGTGGGACAGAAGAAATTTGGCTGTCTTCGGACCTCAATTTGTAAGCTCAGCTCTGTGCATGAAAACCCATTGTCACCAACACAGTCTGTGTTGAAGACAAAATGTGACAGAAAACAATCACCATGGGAAATATTTGCTATGCTATTATTTCTTGGACAATATGAATATTGAATTGAGAGCATAAGAGAATGGAGAGATTTTACCCACCTTTTTGGTATTGCTGAAAGACTTTTGGAAACTTTGACTCATTTCCTTCCTCACTGTGTGTATCTTTGGGCCATGCACTTATAGTCTTTTACTACAATTTCCCCAACACTACAATGGTAATAACATTAGCATTATACCAAATGTTATCTTAAGAAGTAAGAGAATAAAATTTGTGAAACACTTAACATAAAGCTATGAATGAACTTTGAGTTTACCCAGCATTCTTTTTTAAATACTAAATAGAATATGATAAGTAGTACAGAAGCCATTACGTGTAGTGTTAGCAACCAGAAGTAATATCTATTGACCATGCTCAGCTTCCAAGGAAGCCAGGTGGATAACTTCTCATGCTGTAAACCAAAATGGTTATTTATGTCGTGATAGTGTAAAAATATCAGAGACAGAAAAATGAAGGAATGTTGTAGACTGAGGTGAAATCCATATAAAAATGTGCAAACCTGATAAAACATAAAAGTATCTGAGCAGTATATTGTGTTTTACATCATTTAAGTTACATAGCAAAGATAAGGAAGACCTAGAAGAATAAATTGTCTTTTTGATATTTTATCATAGGTCCTTAGAAGGATGAAAACTTTCCTCATTCTTGTAGAGGCATCATCAGATGAGGGGAACTGTATTTTTTGTTTGCTTCCTTCCATTTATTCTTCAGTTTGAAATCTGAACTACATGAGACTGAAAGAAAGCAAGTGAAATTAGTCGTACAGGCTTTGGAAAGAACAATCAAAGTAAAATAAATAATATATATATAGACTTGTAAAAGGTCTAACTAAATTGAGTTATATAGTCTCAAGCGTTAACAGAAAATGATTTAAGCAATATCATGTTATTAAAAATTTAAAAATTTTAGGAGCTGCTTAATTTTTTCCTTTCTACTACCTTGAATTAATTATTGATTTTCTATAGAGAGATTAAAGATGAGATTAACAAGAAACTTGATTAAAAATGGACAAAAGTTCTGAATAGACATGTTTTCCAAAAAGCCCTGAAAATTGCCTGTGGATTTACAAATTTGTATTTAATACAACTTCAATGCTGGCTTAATGCTTTGTGAACAGAAGTCATTAGAGAAATGCAATTCAAAATTATTTTGATACTACTTCTTAACTATTATAACTCTTATCAAAAATATCTAAGGAACCAGGTGTGGAGGTAAAGGCTGGTAATTCCAAGTGGTTGGAGGTTGGAGTAAAAGGATTTGAGTTTAAGGCCAGTCTTGGGTACTGCACACAGTAAAAACCTGCCCTTAAAAAAAACTCAAAATGTAATAATGTTGGCTGGCGACAGTGTGGAGAAAAGGAAATTTTCGACACTCTTGGTCAAAATACAGGTTAGTGTTCTCGTTGTAGAAAGTAGTATGCAGTTTTCTAAAGAAATCCAAAGTTGAAATATCATCTGTCCCACCAATCGTGTGATTATTTCTCTCTGGGTAACTCATAAATACATCTGTAATTCATTGTTATGCACATTATTCACAACAAGAGCTAAGATAGAAATCGAAGTCCAGTGTTCACCTACAAACAAATAAAGCAACTGTGGTACACGCACAAATATCTTTTTCTGTTGATCCCAAAGTACTATTTTTTATTGTTTTCCTGTTTCCATGTGATTAATCTCCAAATTAGAAATCCAGATATATGATTTAATTTAACCAAAACTATTTATTGAGTATAAGGAACTTCTACTCTCTGCATTCTTCAAACTAAGATCACCAAATATGATGAGTCTGGAATAATTAGTCTTTTTTTGACCTATGTTAATATTCTTTATAATGTGAGTGAAATGTTTAAAAGTAGTATTTGTTTTAGATTAATTGCTCTGAAGAGACAATAAATGATATTATCAAAGCTTAAAAATGATTTGATTTAAAATTTCAAATTCAGGAAATGGTTTTGACCACTCTGGTTACTGGAGCCTTCACTACAACCTCATGGGACAATTTATATTGATGAAACAAAAATCTGACGTTAGACATTTATGAATAAAAATATCATGTCATTCTGAATATGTAGAGCTATATATAAAACATAGAAAATTTATTTTCTAAATACCTGAATATGCTAGTACATTTAATTGCAGGGTAAGTACTTGTTCTGAAAGGAGATAAAATTGAACTTATTTTGAAATGTAAACTTAAGTATTTATTTGAATAAAAGACAATGTTTAAAATATCACTCATTCAAGAAACAAGATGTACAGTTAGTTGTTTTTCATGCCAATTATGTTTTCTAAACTTACTACAAATACTAGATTAGTAAACCTAAGTCATTGTTTTGTAGGGAAATAGCAATTCCATTTCTTAAAACTCATGACAATAACTTTTTCTCAAACAATTGCTAAGTAACTGTTTTATATTTTTTGTCACGGAATCTTATTCGATAAATTTTTATTCATTAAGTTAAATAATTGGCAAACAATATAAATTATGCATGGACAAAGTTTATCTAACACGAGTTTTTTTTTCAGAAGATAGAGCATGGCTCTCTTAAAGAACATTAGAAGGCAGTGTGTTCTTTATTAATTTTTAGTTATTTTGTTAATAGATATTAATTGTCAGAAGTGACAATTCCATAAAATCTTTAACGGTATTTGATTATACTCCCTCTATTTCTTTATCATTACACCTTCCTCCAAAGATCTTCTGTTTTTAAAATAAAATTACATCCTTATATATGCGCATATAAACTAATTTGGAAGATTTAAGCTAAACTTCAAGTTAATTCAAGATGTACAGTGAATTAATAGAATAAATAAAAACCTGAATATCTTTTGTTAACTTTTGAATTGAGCTATCATTATTATTATGGTTAGGGTTAGGATCTCTGACAGAATTAGAATTAGGATTAGAGAAATACAAAATTTAGGTTCATCACAGGATGACCCATTGCAACAATGATACTCCCAAGACACTATGTTGAAAATGAAGTTTATACCATGGGAAGGGAAGGGTATGAGAAGTGGGGAGGGACGGGATAGTGGGAGAACAAGAAAGGAAGGGGTAACAATGCTCAACAAGAAACGTATTCCTTACCTTTTATATGTAACTAATCCCTCTTTAAATCATCTTTTCAACAAAATAAAAATTTTAAAAATAATGAAAAATAAAACCTGACAGGACATAGAAAAACAGTTAAAAATTTATGTTCAAAATGCAAGTAAAAGTTAGACCTACATGCTGAGCAAGAGTTAGGATAAATATGAAAAAAGAGGCTTGCTACTAACATGATGATTCGGTTATATGTAGGCTTAGGATTAGGAAAGTTGTGCTAGTTAGAACGGGGTTAGGATGAGAAAAACATGTAAGACATTGTGTAAAACTGCCACATATTTTAAGAAGAATGAATGAAAACCAGTCTGTGTTACTTTCAACATTCAGATATAATTTGGTTTAAAGTGTGAGATACTTTTTTGTTCCGGTTAGGGTTAGGGAATGATAAGCTTTAAGGTGAATTTTAGTTTTCCAATTAGAATTAGAAGCCAAAAAAATGTGTGATTGAATAGAATCTAGACAATTTTCCTTACGTTAACCATTTGGTGTTAAATCAGAATGTGATTTGGATTAGGTTTCTGGTTAACCGGAGTTGAGGATAGAGTAAAGAAATGGGTTAAACTAGTGACTCGCGCCTATTATCCTAGCTACTCAGGAAGCTATTTTCTGAGCATCGCAGTTCAAAGGTAGCTCAGGCAGGAAAGTCCATGAGACTTTTATCTCAAATTAACCACTATAAAACATAAAAGCGGTGCTGTGGCTCAATTGGTTAAACGCACACCTAGGGCTAAAGAACTCAGGGATTATGCCCTGGCCCAGAGTGCAAGCCTCACGAACGACAAAAAGGAAAAAAAAAGAAATGTTAAATATTAAGTAAAGCTGAACCGTTTTTTAGGTTCTAGGAATTCAGGAAAAGCTGGGATAATGGAAGTATTTCATAAAATCAAGATTTGAGATCAATGGGTATAATGATTCCTGTTATGGAACAAAATATATTCAGAGTTAAGAGTGAAAAATCTGTAGGGTTTACAGAAAACCTACAATTTATTTCAAGAATTACCAATGGAATTTCAGTTAGGATTGCACAAAATGAGCATTTTTCATAAATTTTAGAATTGGGAAAAGATTAGTGTCAAGGTAATGGTTAGTATTCCAGCCATGGTTAGGCTTAGAGTGAAGGAGAAAAAAAATGAGGGTCTAATTGAAGGTAAATTTTAATATAAGCCTGGTAAGAATTAGAATGAATGTAAACTAGTGTATTGCTATTAATGTTAGAATCTACTCACAATTAGGCTGATGGTTATTCTCAATGTTCCAGTTAAGAAAGATTACGTTTAGGGTTAGAAAGTGACTAAGATATTGGAAAAATTGAAACCTGTGTTTGGAAGGATGAGTGAAAACTAGTGTACTTGTGTTAGTGTTAGTATTGTCATATAATTTGGATTAAGATTAGGGTCAGTATTTTCTTCTGATTATATTTACTGTTACGAATAATAAAGCTTTTAGTATAAAATTGTGTTCACTAACAAGTAGAAGCAAATATATGAGGCTGAATAGTAACTAGAACATTATCATTACATTTATTTCTCAGTGATCATTCTTGTAGTGATTAATGAGAGTTTTCCAGACAGGTTTAGGTTAAGAGTTAGCGTTAAGTAATGGACTAGATGGTAAGTAAATCTGAAACTGTTTTCAGATACAGTAGTTCAGAAAAAGGTAGAATCAATGGAAACTACAGTATTTTTCCTGGTAAGAGAATGTGAGGACAAGTAATATAATGGCTCCTGTTAGGGAACAAGATAACTTTCGAGGTAGAGTCAAAAAAATTGGTGAGAATTAGGGCAAACTGAAACTTATTTCCAGAGTGAAAACTGGAGTATTCATTAGAAAGATTAAAAACTAGAGTATTTTTCTTAAACATTAGAATTGGATTATCATTAGGGTGAAAGTTAGGTTTTAGTTCCAGCTAGGCTTAGTGTAAGCATTAGGGAAATGGAAAATTTAGGGTCAAACAAAGTAAATCTTCGAATAACAAATAGAGTTAGAATTAGGATGAATGTGAAATAGAAAACTGCTAATAATAAGATTAGAGTATGATTACGGTGAGGGTTAGGGTTAGCTTTACAATAAAGACAAGATAATGAGTGAAACTAAAAACTATTTTTAGAAAGATGAGTTGACTTGAAGTTAGGATGAATAAAAACTAATGTATTTGTGTGGCTTTTAGACTCCAAAGGCTAAGGCAAGCCAGTGATATCCTCGTTCCCAATATCTACTGTGGGAGTATAGAGAATTACTGCATATTACCAAGTGAATGTCCCACACAATCTTAGTTGTAGCAGCTTTCAACCGGGAAGCATTTTCAAGTAATGGAATCAGTCAGGAGTGCAGTCTACCTTTACCACGGTGGAGGTAATCTGGATGATGATGTAGATATCCTCCAGGTAACTGTCAGGCTGTTGTTGAACTTTACCCATTAGGATGTGCAGCAACAGCAGCAGGGTCTCTCAGTGGCTCCAAGGGACTGTCACACCTCGTGCTTGACTGCAAATTCCTACATAGACTGGTAAGGATACATTGCATACGCTTGGCAGGCTGTGACTCCACTAGTTTTTAAGACAATTTACACAAAAGCCCAGGACAATTTACCAAGATGACAACTTTTTAAACAAATAGATCTTTTAATAAAGCTAGGATTTTCTAAGCAGATATAGAGGACTCAGGCCTGTACTATTATTTCCCATGCCTTTTCCTTCTATTTTGCCATATTTTTAAAAAAGTGAATATTTTCCCTTATTCTTAATAAGGGATGATGGACAAAGATTCATCTTCTGTCACTTCTTGAAGCTGACTCAGGAGTGTTGATCCTACCTAGCCAGGATCCTATAAACTTAGCCTATTTTACAAAGAGGTTACCATGGTTAGATGTCATTAAGAACAATATTTTAACTTTTGACAAATGCACAGACCATTTTTCTGGCTACAGCAGTGGAGCTTCTTTAGTCTTCTGGTTTGCAAAAGGATCTTTATGAATGGCTTCGGAACGTGATCTCTAGTAATCCTAACAATGTCTGAGATACCTATGCAGGCCTTCAGACAGATATCAATAGAAACACACTCTCGGGTTTACAAACTTTTCCTGAGAAGATCAATTTCATGTAGCTTGTGTCAGCTCAAAAGTTACTGCCAATTAGAGCTTTTGGCACATACAGGGGTTGGGATTTAAACTATCCTCCACATTTTGCAACCTTAGCTTTTTACTAATATCACAGATGACTGACAAGTTCCTGGCCCTTTCAGTCATAGACATGCTTACAAACTATCTTCCCATGACCTCCTGGCTCTGACCAATTTGTGAAGGGCCATGCACAAATGACTCAAGGATCTGACATTATTTCTGCCTTCTAAGCAGTGGCTTACGGTCTCTGGATGCTCCTCCATTACTTTCATCCAAGGAGTGTCTTCTCCACACTGGAAAGAATGCCTCATTGGCAATTCCCTTAGTTGGTTGCTGGACTTGAAATTGGGGCCTGAGTGCTGTCCCTCAGCTCTACAGCTAAAGGTTAGCACTCTGCCACATTGAATCCTAAAGCAGGTCTGCTTACTCTTTCTGCCTTCTGCTGGCTGAGTAGAGGTGACATTCTCACAGAGACCTTCATCTGCCCAGGCTGGATTTGAACCAATTTTCAGATCAATGAGTCTCATAAAAGGCCTTTTTACTCCAATTAAAAGCAAAAAGGCAGTCAACATAGTAGTAGCTTTTAAGCATATTCTTACCTGAAACTTATTAAGAGCCAAAGTTACATCTGACAAACTTACAAGAATCCTAACTCCTTTTTGTGGATCTGCTGGGATCTGTTACGGAAAAAAAAGAAAAAACCTATGAGACCAAACTGAAATAGGAATTAAGCAATAACTTTGGTAATCCTAATTTTTCCTTTTTGTACTTTGAGGCAAATGTTTAGAACAATTTTACTTTTAAACGTTATATACAGAAATCCATTCCTAACATGTAAGCCTCCTATTCATCTCTGTTTTAATATTCTATACTTTAGTTTTTAGTTGCATTTTGAAAAACCCCTTAAACTCTCGAGGCTAGGTGTCACTCATTTCCTTTTGGCTGCTTGTTTTTAAACAAATATACATGAAAACTTTTAAGCTCAAATAACATTTTTTTCTCAATGCAAAAATTAGAATCATCATTGTACCAAGAAGCTAGACTTAACACCTTTATGTCTTAAAAATAACATATCCAATGGCAGAATATCAGAGATCAAACCACATTATACAAATAAAAATTTTGATCCTCTTTTTAAGGCCTTCTTAATTTTAATATTAACACATCCAAGGGGCAGTTTTAGCAATGTTGATCAGATCTTCACATCACTCATTTATACCATCATGTTTGCAGTGTCTATCTGTAGGGAAAAGGGGCAGAATAAAAATGGGCCACTTGGCCCTTCCTGTGGAATGGGCACACACCCAATCCGACTCTTTAGATTTAGTTGAACTGCGTTTGTGCCCGCTTGCCCTAATTCACGATGCATGGACTCTTCCCAGGGCCTGTTCCACCATGCATGACCAGCTGAACTGCACTTCTGCCTGTTCATCCTTCACTCCTAACGATAGGTCTTCTGTTGGCTTCTAAATTTCTCCTTTTTGTTAAGCCAGATATTTTGATTACAGTGTAAACAGCTTTATGCATTCTAAAATACCAGATTTTCTAATTTTTAAGTTAAAGAATCCTTAAAAAGCTATTTCAAACAATGTGAAAATGCTTTAAAAAATTTTTAGTAATGATCAAATCTCATAACCTTTGGAACTTTAAACTTAAACTCAGCCAATTGTTACAGCATGCTGACAATTTCTATCATGAACATGTTCACAAGCACATACAAAACACACTCAGATTTTTAAGCACGCAAAAATCAAAATCAGTTATATGTACATTTTAAAGTTTTGAAAGAAAAATTTAAGACAGTATTTATTTTAATCTAAGTAACTTTGTTGAGCTTCATTTTCCCAGGGCTTGCTAATTTAGCAAGGCATTTCAAAAATTGGTCTTTTGCATCCCTTCTGTTGGAGGAAGGCTGGGGGGGGGAAGTCACCTGAAATTAAACTGGCCTGATTTTTATCCAGTTTTAGACAAGAGCACTTTACATTGTCAGGACAAGCTGAAAAATCAAAACCAGGCACAAATCCTTCTCTATGACTGAGCCCAGCTGGAGCCTGGAACTTCTATTTTCCCAGATATGTTCAAAATCACATTTGTAATAATAGTTACTAGATGAGAACTTCATAGATGAGGTGGTATGGGGTTTCTGGTGGAGCTCTGTCTGGTTTAAGGGAGGAGTTCGTATTGGCACAGCCTGTATGGTGGAACAGGACAGGGATTTGAGGGCAAAGGCCAGTCTGTGTAGGGCTTTGAGACATCAGGGAGGGAACAGCAAGGACTAGACTTGTTAGAAGAGGGGTGTCTTCTGCAGTAGGTGGGATTTAGGATGGAGGCTGGCAGGTGGACAGGTTTTCATTGGAAGAAGGTGGGGTCACTGGGGAGGAGGCTGTTTGGGACAGGGCTTTGAGAAGGAAGAACAAGGCTACAAAGGAGGAGGTTACTTAGAGGAAGGGATCTGGTGGAACACTGTGAGCCCTTGTGGGACATGTAGGGTGAGGTTTTCCATAAGGCAGGGCAGGGAATGGAGGGAAGAGGTTGACAGAAGGTGGGGATTTGGAGTAGGAATGCAGAGCTATGAGGAAGTAGCTTTTCAGGGTGTGGCTTTGAGAGGGCATGGTGGTACTAGGAAGACATAGGCTAGTAAGGGGCGGGGTTTCTCATGGAGAATGGCAGTCCTTTGGGAAGTGTGTTAGGGTGGAGGTGGGGTTTCCAGTAGAGCAGGATGTAGTCACAATGTATGGAGGCGTTTTTCAGGACCAGGGCTTTGTGAGAGCAGTGATAAGTTCCAGTGCACTAGACTAGTTAGGATGGGGTTTCTGGTGTTGCCAGTTACCACTTCGAAAAGAGGAGTGAGGTTGAATGGGTATTTCAGTGTTGTAAGGCAGGACATGGACTATGGACATGATTTCCAGCAGGGCAAAACAACCTTCCAAAAGGGTCTATGAAGGGACTGGGATTTAAAGTTGAGTCTAGTGAGGCTTCCAGAGGGAGGCCAACTGGTGCAGTGGTTTCCAGTGAAGCAATGATGGTGTCGAGATATGGGAGAGTGTGGGGGAGGTTTTCTAGGCTTCCAGAAGGAGGTCAACTGGAACAGTGGTTTTCAGTGGAGCAATGTGGGTGTCCAGAAATGGCATAGTGTGGTGGGGGTTTTCTAGTGGAGTTTTTCAGGAGCAGGGCAGGGTTTGGAGCCATGGGGCTAGTTGGAGGAGGGGCTTTGAGAAGGAATGTAAGAACTACAGTGGTGTAGGATAATTGTGGGCAGGGTATCTGGTGGAGTAGGATGTGGAACTGAGGGAGGAGCCAAGGGGGGGGTTATCTGGAGAGCAAGTCAGGGCACTGAGAGAGTATATATGGGAGGTAAAGAGGCTTGTGGTGGAGCAGTGCTTCCTTTCCAGGAAGGAAATGGGCTGTGTGAGAAGCTTCTGGCCAAGCAAAGCAGGGCTTCAAGGGCAGTTATAGGGAGATGAAGGGTTTTTGGTATAGCATAATGGGCTTTGTGGGAAGAGGTAGTTTCAGGGCTGTGTCTGAGAGATTAGGCCTCTTTCAAGTAGGCTAGTTATGGGCAGAGATTCTGATGAATCCAGGGGGGCTGGAGTGAGAAAGCTGGTTGGGGATGGGGTATGAAAGGGAAGGGAGGAGTTTGGAGGTACTAGGATATGGGAGCAATGCGACTATGAGGGACTAGAGTAGTTAGGGGCGTATCTCATCTGGTGGACGAGGTGGGAATTTGAGGGAGGAGCCTGGTGTAGGCGGGGTTCTATTGCAGCAAGGTGGGACATAGAAGGAGATATGGATGTGGCCTGGTTTCTGGTGGTGCAGAGCAGGGATTCCAGGAAGGGGTGGAGTGGAAGAGGGATTTCCCTAAAGCAGAGGAGGGCTTTCAGGAAGGAGTCTGGTTGCAGTCAGGCCTTTGAAAGTTTTTAGCAGGGCTACCAGGGGGTAGGTTATTTAAGGTTGAGCTTTTTAAGGAGGAGGCTGACTAGAAGTGAGTTTCCAGTTGATCTAGTCAAGTTTTATGGGAGGGAGGGATAGCAAATGGGCAAGACATAATGAAGAGTGGGGCTACAAAAAACAAAAAGTTACTACTAATAAATAAATATAAGAACACCATTTTCTGTCAGTGTAGAACTATATTACTTTTATGTGTGTGAGAGATAGTGGAGAAAGTAACCAAGTGTTAAATCCTTCCTAGGGAAATTTTTCTTTATTCCAGTTGATTGAAAATAAAACCATAGGTCACATCAGGCTCAGAGGCACACAGTAGACTAAGACACATGAAGCTAAGAACTTGATTCCCCAGCACCACCATTAAGGACCACAAATAAAAAGTTTAAAATATCTCACTTAGTCATAATGGACAATGTTGTCTTAAAATTGTGAATGAATAGAACTTTTAATCTAACAATTTTAGAAATCCTAACACTAAGTAAGTAGTAATGTTAACTTTATACAATATTGGAAAGTATACTAAAAATAATTAGGAGAATATAAATTTGTACACAGAATGTTCGTTCTCCAGCATCAATTCTAATCTAAAAGAATTTAAAACCAGAAAATTGCGATATAGTGAGATTGTAGCATGGTTTCTTTTCAATCATCAAAATGGTGACTTAAGCAATGTGTCTTTATCATCGGATGCATCGATGTTAAAAACATATCTAAGAATGTAAAGCATTACTATACAGACCCTGAAGAAACTAAGAAGGATCTGCAGAATGATGATGGAAAAAAATTAATGACTAATTAAAATGGGAATTGATCTACACTAGGCCCATAAATACTTTCCAGAAGAAAACGCTACTTTAAAAATAAACAGTGAATAGGAAGCAGGCAGGAAGACCTTGAAGTAAACATTACCCAATGAACAACATCTACGGAGGCATGATTGCAGTCTTCTTTTACCTGAGTTACAATTACTGATCTATGAACTTCCCCAATGCCAAATAACAAAGCCATGAAAATGCAGTAATCATTTTCAAGGCATTAGACTTTACAGAAAGAATTCAATGAATGTATTGCTAGAAAGTAAAGATAGATGTCTGAGCTAAAGAGTGAAGAAAATATCCTCAATCTCTGACCCTCTGCGGTGAGAGGGGTACAAGACGAAGCACAAGGAGAATGGATAGAAGTACAGTAGTGCATAACAATAGTTCCCAAGATGCAATGATGAATGTAACAGGGGAGAAAATCAACATGATCATCACAGGAATGAGCATGGGAGAGTAGAGAGAAGAACAGTGAAAATCCAAGGAGAATTACAAAGGATGTCCTTGCATATTTGGCAGAAGAGTGCATGGCATTGAGTTCTAAACTATGTGGAGTTATTATAGGCTCATATGGTGCCACAAGAAGTGATGAACTTATGATTTACAGGGCATTGAATAATCATAAAGGTGCTGCTTCTGTAGTGCAGAGTTAAACCTTGGTAAATTCTGTTTTGAAACACACTCTAAAACCAAGAAAAGAAGATTCAAATTATATATGTGATTTTACCATTTGCAACGATAGAGTTCAAAAAAAATCAAATCACATAATGTGGATGTAAAAGGATAACATTAATAAAGTAATATTTAAACAATACACATTTTATGTGAATATTCTTGGTTATAAGAGATTTGTTGTCCTTACAGGTTTTGAATGCACAAAACAACAAAAACAAAAACAAAAACCAATCAAAGCAAAAAAAACACTTGGCAATAAAGCTGGATGCCAGTGCCTCATCTCTATTCTTATATAGTCACGAGGCTGAGATTGGAAGATCATGGTTCACAGATGGCTGGGGTAGCAATCCATGAGATATTTATGTTCAATTGTTAAATCAAAGACAGAATGAAACCTTGGTTGAAATAGTACAGACTCAGTAAGTCATGAATGAAGAAACCAAGCAAGAATTTGAGGCTCCGAATCAAGTTTCATTACTGTGCGCGTACACTCAAGTTTCATTACTGTGCGCGTACACACACACACACACACACACACACACACACACACACACACATCCACACACACAATTGTCATGAAATAGGAAGAGCGAGAGAAAAAAAGGGAATATTAAGAGTTTAAAAAGTAAACCTGTCTGTCAGGACTATCCTAAGCATATATTAATTAATAAAAATGAGGCAAACCTTAGAACCTATTTTTCTTTGAGTAAGGCTTCCTTCACATAATATGATTGTTTTCCAAGTCTTTCCCTTTTCTTAAGAAAGGGGCTATCATTCTATCATTCTTTCTGATAGAAGCATAAAATTACAACATTTTCTTGATCCATTCATCCATTGAGGGGCATCTTGATTGGTTCCATATCTTAGTTATAGTAATAATGGTGCAAAAAAATATAGTTGTAGATTTAGTGTGTTTTAGCTTGAGATCATTTCTACAAGCCCAAGAGTGGGATTGCTGGCTCCAGAGTTATATACATTTGACCTTACAAAATGATACTAATTGAAATGAACTCCATGACATGGAAACAGCAAATTTTTTTTCAGATATCAACTTTGATGTCGGTAGAGTATCTAGATATTATTTTATTTCATTTGTCTTTTCTATTGGTTTATCCCTAGAAAACTCTGTCTTGATTTTGGTACCTTCCATCTTGTATATACATTTATCTGATTTGGAGATGGAAAGGGAAAAAAATATAGTGATGAAAGAAGTACAAAGAGTGACCCATTGCAACAATGATATTCACAAGACACTTTCAGAAATGAACTTTACAACTATGGGGTGGGGAGGATTGTTGGAGAGTGGGAAGGGAAATGAGAACAACAATGGAGTGGATAAAAATATTCAAAAAGGAATGTATCTTATTCATGTAACTGTAACCACTCTGTACAGTATTTTTGAAATAAAATAAAATCTAAAAATTGAACCTATCCTAGAAAAAATATAGTTTTCAAAATAAGACATCTGTCACAGTACTTGTGAGGGATTCTAGGGCCAAACTGTTAAACCTGGAAAGGGATAGATTGCAAAGCCATCTCAAACAGCAATCAAAAGACTGAGAGCTCTGCTCTGGAAAGGTCAGTCAAGGGAAGACAGGGTTATGAGTTATTACCTCAAAAGTATATAAATTCGAGCTGTTGGACAGTAAAAGATTAAGACTTTGGAGACAAGATGGATGTCTGTGTTATGGATGTAATGAATATTATTCCCTTCTGCTCCCTAACAATAAGGGATTCAATTATCACTATGTATACAAACAATACCTCATGTTAATAGTTGTAACCTAAGCTAGGTTAATGCCTTAGTTTGTGGACATACCTATAGCCACTGACCACCACCCGCCTTGTAGTAGAAGGAATATGAATATAAACATGTTAAGCAGGATTTGGTGATCCAGAAGCTGGCAATGAGGCTTTGGGTCCTCTGGTGTCTTCTTTCCTATCATTTTCAGTGATTTCTCAGTTTTTTGGCCAGGTATCCCATCATCTTTCCTGTCCCATGGTTGCGGTTAGTGACAGTACTGATTTTCTGAACACCTCAAAACAAACTATGGAAACACACTTCCTCAAAAAAGATTGAGGAAGATTGAGCACCTGGAAAGATACCAAACGTTAGCAGTGTCCCTGTGATCCTCTAGCAAGTAAGTGTAATTCAAGAATATCTTTACTTCTGATAATATGAGATGGATAATTGTCCCTTTTGTATATTTGGTATTTGGTATTGCATGCATTTTCAGAAACATATATGCATTGTTAAATAATGTTATTTATTTCACAGGTCACAGACCATGTCACTGGAGTGATGACCCTAATGTCTTATCTCAGTTGCCTGATTCAGACTTAGATGAGTGTGAATTGCCTAATTATGAACATTTCTCCATGAAACTCAACAACACAGAATGAAGTGTCAGGGTCAGGCCATTCCATACCTGTAAGGATTTTTACATATATTATAGTAATATACACCTACACTGCTCAGCACTCATGGCACAGTGGTTTGTTATAATTGTCCTCAAATCATAAATATTCTAGAGCTTAAAGCAGAATGATGGGCTATTTATTTTCAATGCAAGAGTAATGATCACCCCCTGAAATTATTCTCAGTGGAGAATCCTTCCTATACATTTTACTGACTTAGCTTCTACTCTCTGTTTACCATTATCAGGAAGGGTCACACTGTATCGAGCTACAATATTGCAGCAACTTAGCTGCCTTAGAATGTTACCTCCAATCTTGATACCAAGGTCAACTCTGCAACTCTAATCACATAGTTAGTGGACACCCGAACTTTTCAAGCCTGGTTAAAAATTCAGCTATCACTGCTCTTTGCCAGGGTTAAAGAACTCACTCCTTTAAATGTATTATGTATCTTCTTGTATTTCCAACACTGCCTTAGATGTTGGTTTTTCAAGTAGAGCTTTTAGTTTGCATTTGATTTATGGAGGTGTTAGTGATGCCAGTTGTTAGTAATTTGACATTGTGGCTATTGAGGAAGTGAATACACATTACTCACAAAAGTTTCTTTATGTGTATTGGTATTGCGATATTGTGAACTTCCTAAAAGCCAGCCATGGGAGCACATGTGCCTAATCCCATCACTTATGTCACTGAGACAAGCCTTGAAAGGTCCAGACCAATTGGCACTTTATAGTGAGAACCTTTTCTACAAAGAAAGGGGAGAGAATAGCAAACAAAAATAACAACAACAACAAAAAAAACCAAATGAATCTTCCAACAGTTTTGTCACATATTCTTTACACTTAGCCATTAAGAGCACCATAATAGTATTGTTTATGACTTCTTACCTACTCTTTTCCTGTTCTGAGCTGTTTTATGTATGGATCTCTAAGATGTCATATAAGAATCACATAAGAAATCTATATAAATCATATAAGAAATAATAAAAAATAGTTTGTTAGGGATATATAATCCAAAGGTAATAATTTCAGCAAAATATTAAGCACATAAAATGTAATGCATTGACTATTGAAAACTTCAGCAGTTGTAGTTTATTTATTCTTATAAGAAAGATTATAAACGAAGTTACAATAGTATACCAACTGGAACACAGAACTAGAAATATGAAGGTTAGCACTAAAGAATGCTACTGCTACCACTAATAGAGTAAGAATGAAATTTAGGCAAAACTCCTTCATAATAAAAGCCACAGGACAACCCCAACATTGCTTTCATTGTTTCATATGAGGACAAGACTTTTTTTAGTAAAGACAAATTTTCAAAGATATTAACATCAGGGGCTGGGAAGGTGGCTCAGTGGTAGAGCTCTTGCCTTGCATGCCTGAGGCCCTGGGTTCGATTCCTCAGCACCACATAAGCAAAAAGAAAAAAGCCGGAAGTGGCGCTGTGGCTCAAGTGGTAGAGCACTAGCCTTGAGCTGAAGAGCTGAGGGACAGCACCCAGGCCTAGAGTTCAGGCCCCACGACCGGACCCAAAAAAAAAAAAAAATATATATATATATATATATATATATATATATATATATATATATATATATATACATATATTAACATCAATTGGGTATATATTTCTTAAGTCCTTCAGGAAGGATGCTGTGACCATGTTGATGGAAGCTGACTTCTTTGGGACCTACTACACAAGGTGCAGAAACCATTCCAAGCACTGAACCTGCATTAGGGTAATTTAAGTGCTCGAGTGTTCTTCAAGTTAGGAAATGAATTAAGTTTTTTATTAAAAACAAAAGTAGGAAAGAAGCCCAAACAAATTTCCCAAGTTGCTAAGACTGATCAGTTGAGACCCATAATTCAAATCCAGAATTCCACCAGCCACATCTGAGGATATTCTGTGTCACATTCATTACTTATCAAGAGCTATGGAGCAGATGAATCCACATAATCTTCCTAATTATGGTTATGAAATCAAAAACATTGATACAGAATATAAATATTTTTAAATGAAAAGGTTGTGGATAATGACAGCACAAGTGATCTTTATATCAAATGAAGATCAGTTTAATTTCTGAAGAAATACCTGAATGAACATCATTCAGCTTCCACTGTTTATTATTCCTGGTATCAAAGACACCTGTGCTGACGAACACAGGCTTTTATCAATCAGTACCCTCAATACACAGGGAATAGATTGTTATGGATATACAATCCAAAAGGAATAATTTTTGTGACTACTTACTTCCTTGTTGTACCAAAAAAAATCTATTCCCTATTCTAAAACATATATCAATTTAATGGATATTAGTGTTATCAGTATTAATTAGGTGTGCATAATATATGTAATGTATCTTATTACATAACATAGAAATTATATATTTATATATCATATATATACATATATGTATCATTACTGATATTCTACGACTACTATAAATAATATATGTATAAAACATTTTAGTATTATACTGTGAAGGATACAAGGAATGACAACTTTATGTAAATAAATATATATATGTATGTTTTAGTAACATAATTTATTTTTGTGTCATTACTGAGACTGGGTTTTGTCCCTGAGCCATTACACTCAGACTGGCTTCATATAGCTATCTTCAGATCTCAGCCCCTAAGTAGCAGGAATTACATACATGAGTCAGGTTATAGATTTTTAACCACATCCTTGGCATATTCTTACATAATTATTTTTGAATGCTCAATTATATTCTGATATTCCATTTCTAAACCAATTCAAAATAAATAACTACTAATTGAGTAAAACTCTATGTTGCAATCGAAATTGTAAGGACCCTACTTTATTATCCATTTTCAAAGATATTGCTAGTTTAATTCCTGGACAGACAAGTAGAAAAATTAAATTATGTGTGCATAATATATGTAATATACTATATTACATAACATATAAATGATATTTTTATAATATATGCATAATTAGTGATAGTCTATAATTACTATAAATACTATATGTATAAAACTGGTTTTAATATTATACTGTGAAGGATACAAGGAATGACAATATCCCTATCGTAACTGTCTCATTTTTAACAGTACACAAACTATGTTATAAATAGATATCTTCAAGAAAGCGCACCTCTGTAATCAAATATTCTCCTCATCATTATGAACATCCTCTAAGATTGCTACACTTATCCACAGCAAACACTTTGTGATACTTTCTGGATAAAGTTTCTTGTCCTCATCTTTATCAGTCTTTCAGCAACTTCAGTGAAGAGCTTTTTCTCTTGCTTTGCCTGTAGTCGATATCATCTTTGTTATTTCCCAGCAAAGAAATTGTGGTTAGCAGGCTTGAGCATTGGTACATACAAAGGTTCTTTGGTTATGAATTTTTCCTTTCCTTTCTTGATAAGTTTGCTGTAATAACAAAAACCTCTTAAGACAATGTGTAAATGAAAACATATTGATTTGAAAATACTACAAATATTCGTTCTTTGAACTTATTTTTAATTCAAATATAATAAGGGTGGTTTTATTGGTGTACGCCTTTAAATCTAGCTATTTATAAGGCTGAAAACAGAAGATCGTAGTTTCAAGCTAGACCAGGTAAATAGACCATGAGACATTTATCTTCAACTAAGAACCAAAAAACTAAAAGTGGAGCTGTGGCTCAAATGGAAGACTGACAACCTGAGCACAAAAGAAAAGTAAAAAAAACAACCAAGGCCACGAATTTAAGTCATAGTATTAGTATTCATATACTATATATTTATGGTTCCTAAAATATTATGTGAGTTAATTTGTCAAAACCTGCTCATACATTTCATATGATGTGTGAAATAGTAGGTAAGTCTGAAATGACTACAAGATATTTTGACAAGGCAACTGGAAGAGTTATCAATTAATCAAATAGTAATGAGGGATACAATCAAAGCTCACTTTGGACTCTTTTGAATTTGTTAAAATCAATAGCTAGGAGTTGTCAGTAGACATGATGCTATTAAGGAATTGAATTAAAGAAAACAGAGCTGGAGAAAAAGTAACGAAATAATTACATGTACTCAGTGGTAACACTCATGAGAAGGAAGATTACAGAACTAAGCCATGGGATACATAAATATGTATAATATGACAAATGAAGAAAAACAATAATAAGTATGTAATGCAGACTTATATGGATAGGTATTTTTAATGTTTAAGGGCTATGAAGTGTTTATGTGATGACCTAAAATTTAAGAAATTGGTAAGGTCAACTATCTCTTGGGCAAACTATAGCAGATAGGTTAAAAAAAACAGGGCCACAATAGAGTGTCTTGATTTGCCAACGTGAAAACAGGTCAATATTTGGAAAGCTATTTTTTGGACATGTGGTTGGAGTGACAATTGCTGCAGTTTGTTCAAGTGTCAGTAGAAGGGTACAGTTTTAATACAATGATAGAAATCTTTCCGGGTCTGTTACATTTTCCCACTGTCTTCAATTTCCCTTTTTTTCTGAGAACTAAAATGTCGTTACTGGAAGCCATTCCCAAATTGTGCCTTTGGCAAGTTTTCAGATAGTCAGTCAATCACTTGCCCAAATAATAGAGAATGGGACCAGGTCTACATTGAGCACTAACAGTAGACAGGTTTCTAGCCATTCTCAGGAGGAGCCTTCTGCAATTGTGGGATGGATAGGGCTGGATAATTTACAGAACAGCCATCATAGATGGAAAGTATTCTGCTAATTTGACCCCTGAGATATTGGATGTTTTATCTCCATTGTATTGATTTTTATGAATCAGTTAATCAGATTCTTTATACTATATGATGTTACTAAATTGTGAAATGCATGTTTATTGCATTTCCTTTGTATAACATATAGTATGCTTTGAAATTTGGTATAAATTATTCATGTTTTTATTTTTTTCAATGTGGATTACTCCTAGTTCTCAAGAGTGGGGAAATGCTTTGGAACTTTGTAACTTGAAGTCATATGTTGCCATGTGTCATATCCTATTTTCCTTGTACAGAATTGATAATAAATTATATGTAATTTATTTTTTATTTTTATTTATTGTCTATTGCAGAGTTTGAACTTGGGTCCTGGGCACTGTTCCTGAGGTCTTTGGCTGAAGGTTATCTCTCTACAACATTGATCCACAGTATCAATTTTAGTCTTGATTGAGTAACTGGAGATAAGTGTCTCATGGCAACTTTTCTGCCCAAGATGGCTTTGAACTGATTCTCAGATATCAGCCTCCAGATTAGCCAAAATTACAGGCATGAGTAACCAACACATAGCTATATGTAATTTCAACTGTAATTTTCTTCAAGTGTTTCATCCTGCACTGAAGTTTATTTTTCTGACAACCTTTCTAATAAATATGTAATCTATTTAATTTTGATAAGTACTGCTGTACCTCCCAATTATTTGTGGCATTTCTGAAATCCAAGTTCCTATGTGTGTCAGGGTAGATACTTTTGCCTGTAACAAGTATTGTTGTTGAACACATGACATCTGGCTACTAAGAGAACAAAGGATGTGAAGCTACAGTAGCCAGATAAATAACTACCAGGACAATTCAAGGGCAACTCATGTACTCTCTGTGTAGATGCATACGGAACATAGAAAAGACATTATTTTTTGTGGGGGGGGTCCGGTCATGGGGCCTGAATTCTGGGCCTGGGTGCTGTCCCTCGACTCTTCTGCTCAAGGCTAGCGCTCTACCACTTGAGCCACTGCACCACTTCTGGCTTTTTTCCTTTTGCTTATGTGGTTATGAGGAATTGAACCCAGGGCCTCATACATGCAAGGCAAGTGCTTTACCTCTGAGCCATCTTCCCAGCCAGAAAAGAAATTCTTATACTTGAAAGTGATTGAGTGCGTGGGCACATAGATGTTGACTTAATTATCTGTTGCTATAGTTTTACACATTCACTAGTATAAAACAATATTTCATATATACATGTATATGTATATGTATATACATATATATATATATATATATATATATATATATATATATATATATATATATATATATGCAGATCACAGTTTCCAGAATCCAGAGAACCACATCCATGGGCACCGCTTGCTTATGTTGCTCTTTGTGTAATAAGAATGAAACCTGGAATTGTCCAGTGGTAGAGAAATTACTCAGAGATTCAAGCATTTGTCTTTCAATATCTTGCTTGTTCCTAACTCTAAAATTAGGAAGTTTGTTAATATATAATATATGTTATATTAGAATTTATTTATTATACTATATAATGTATAATATATTTTACACTATATATTATATATAATATCTGACAGAATTATATATTTATAAGGAAAATTATAATAAACACATTAGTGTCCATACTTTCCTAGTCATGATTAAGTTCAGCAGAGTTGGTGCATTGTATCTCAACAGGAAAACTTTACTGAAGTTCTAATGACCTTGAACTAGATAAGAATTCCTGTTAAAAAAAAAGCCTCTCCTAATTTATGAGCAAAAATAAGTTTGGAAGCTTTTTTTGTTTTGGGTTTTTTTTTTTGTTTTGGCAGGTCATGGGGCCTGAATTCTGGGCCTAGGTCCTGTCCCTCTCCTCTTCACCTCAAGGCTAATGCTCTACCACTCTAGCCATAGCACCACTTCTGGCTGAGGAATTGAACCCAGGGCGTCAAGCCTGCAAGGCAAGCACTCAACCAATGAGCCATGTTCCGAGCCCAGGTTTGGAAGTTTCTCGGAAGAGGAATTTGGCATTTGCTAAGCATCCTTGATTAGTAAGAATAGGTATCATTTTGCTCCAAATTTTGTGTCCTTTTATGTTCCCTAGACAGTTACACAGGATCATTATTCCATCGCATATCTTTAAGTCCTTCTTTTATTTCTTTTTATCATTATTGTGTTGTTGTTGTTGTTTTGATGATCATTAAGCTTGAATTCAGGGCCTAGATAGTGTCCCTGAGCTCCAGGCTAGTGCTCTACCACTTGAGCCACAGGACTACTTCTGGCTTTTTCTGCCTGGGCTTGCTTTGAATCGTAATACTCAGATCTCACTCTCCTGGGTACCTAGGATTACAGGTGTGAGCCACTAGTGCCCAGCAAGTCCGTCTCTTTTAGATATTATTCTAAAAGCCTTCTAACCAAGGTCACTCCTCAGATAGTAAATGGACCTATGCCAAGAGTTCCTTCACACTCTCATCTCCTGTTATGGTTATTATGTGTCTTTTCCATGTTATCTTGAACCTACTTCACTGTTTTCTTCCTAATCCATGATTGTATATGTGTTACTAATATTTACCTAAATTTAGTGGCTATCCACCCTAAATTACTCAACCATTAATTTCATTTATTTTTTTTCAATATGATTGTTGTTCAGTTCCAATCTGAGCTTATACTCACCTTTTCTACCTCTTGGCATGTGCAGAGACTGGGCCTTTTCTACCTCCAATGCAAGAGGTTAGCCAAAGTATAGCCTACAATATTCCTGCTTAGGATTCAGGACAAGTAGTTGAGTGCCTGAAAGAAGCAATGCATTCTTGGCATGGGAATGGGTTGGAGAGACAATAGCCTAGAGAGCAAACTGGTAGACACAACATTTAACAACTTCTTTGGGGAAACTGACCTCCCACACAATGGCAGTGAGATAACACACCTAGTGAATTTTCATATATAAAGGAAGTTATCATGTCTCCCTGCACAACTCACTTTTAGTCAGAAAGGGTCATTCTTTTGTGTACTCCTTAGGCCCAGTCTCACTTGATCTCCATCTTAGACTTTGCCCAGACTCTGTTTCTAACAGAAGGTGCCTGATGAGGAGAAAAATGTGATCTCTTGGTTTCTGACTTGCCCTGTGAGAACTGAGGTCACTTTTAGTTTTGAACCTATTCGTCCTGACAAAGCTGTGGTGAGTGGTGGGAAAACTCATTCTCTGAATTGTGCCATAGTACCAAATCTCTTCAGAGAAAGTCAAGGAATGATGAATCCTGCCTGAGGGATTGAGTTGGTCTATTTCCAAAGAGGTCAATTAATATCTGATTCTGAGTCCCAGGTGGAGGTCTTTTACCAGATCCTCCAAGCTGGAGTGGATGTTCCTCAGATTCCAGACCATCCTCATATTTCTTTAGCTCTTTCTCATGAACCAAAAGGTCACAGGAGTTGAGTTCAGAAACAAGGAGAAATGAGAATAGCAGAAGAATTACTGGCAGGGGAAGGAATTAGAAAATTTGGGTGAAAAAGGGCTGAGAAAATCTAGGATCACTCATATCATTTGGGAATCACATCATAAGATTAGGGAATAAAAGTAATAAATTACTGCCTAAATTGTAACTCCACTGCTCTGACTACATTACAAGTGCTCTGTCAAAAGGTAGCTGTCCTAGCTCAACGTTGATGAGCAAAATGGAGCACATTTTTTCCTCACAAAGTTCTACTGAGTATCTTCATCCATGCCCCAGGTTGTTCTTACTTTCTACTTCTCTGTTACTTTTCTTTGCTGTATTCAATAAATGATACTTGAATGTGTTATCATCTTCAGACATGTAATCACATTTTCTTTTTTTTCTTTTTTTAATTTTTTTATTTTATTTGTGAACATACTGTACAGAGGGGTTACAATTACATGGGCAGGATAATGCATACATTTCTTACCAAGCATTGCAGCCTCCTCTTTTGTTTACCCTTCACCTCCCTTCCCAGCCTCCCCCCTACCCCCCCACCCAATCCTTCCCCTCCCCCCCCCTGCACCGACGTTGTAAAGCTCGTTTTTGACATGACAACTTGTACTTCTCATTGTTGCAACAGGTCCACCTGAATCCTTAAAAGACTTGTTTTTCCCCATCTCCTCCACAAGTTATACTGACATCAAATATAGTGAAAGTGGGGGTTATACTGTGGGGGAGGGACACACAAAGCAACAAAGAAATAATCTTATAAATGCATTAGAAACACATGCATGAAAGAAAAAATAACATTAAAATACATATCTAAGGGTGCATTTTCCTAACATCACATTACCTGAACTTTTCCGCTTGACTCATACATATACTAGATATTGCAAATAAGGGAAACCATGAGACCTGTGTCCATTTGTTATAAATTAAAACAAATTATGGGGAACATATGTCTATGGTACATTTTCTTCCATGGCATACTTATTTGATGTTATTAAGTATTATTTTAATTGTTTCATTTTTAAAACTTGAGGAAAATATTTTGTTAGTATTAGCACTAATCTGTTGCACATTTTTAAAAATTTTTTCCATGTCTGTGTTTTTGTTATTAAGCTTCTAACATTTTCTTGTCCCCCAACTGTTGCCTTCTTAAAATTGGATCAAATTATAAACTGTATATGATGGTCCTTTATGTGTTCATTGATATATTTAAATTTCTTCTAATATCCACATATTATAGGATATCTTCAACCTATTGTAACTCCTCTAAGAATCAATATGGAGGTCCCTTTTAAAGAAAAACATGAAGCCACAAAACCTGTGAAATTAGGATTAGGTGTATAACCAAAAATATTTAGCAGTGATATTGGAGAAATTCACTTCTCTTATATACCAGAACATGTTTATAGTTATGAATAGCATATTTCTTTATTCCCTCTTTTTTGTGCACCTAAGTTGATTGCACAGCTTTCTTTCTTGCTGCCATGCACATGGATGTTGATGTTGATTTATATTCCTTCTTTATGTATCAAGGTTGCAGTAAAAGTCATCAACACATGTGTCTTTTTGGTATTGTCTAAACTTCCATTATGATCTCCATATGGGTTGCACTAGTTTACAATATCACAAAACTAAATACAGTTCCTGATTTATTTCAACCTCTCCAGATATTTATTATTCGAGTGGTGATAGTTATTCTGGTGTGTAGGATGGGATTTCAGTGACTTTCCTATTTATTTTCCTTTGTATTTCCTATGTGGATAAGAATCTCAAATATTTCACTTATTAATTAAACACTTACATTTGTACTGCATTCCTGATCAGTGTCTTTCTTTTACTTTTGGTATTTTATCAGTTTTTAAGTTCTATAATATTTGGTTTTTTCACGTTCTAAATATTCACTTTAGTAAGAAGAATTTTTTCATTGCTGTGGTGCACAATTAACTAAAATCAACAGATTGTACATTTATACCACTGGAATTTTTTATTAGTTTTACAGCCAGGAAATTGTTTCAATAAAGATGCTGAACTTTTTTCACTAGATAGATTGAAATGATAGTATTTCATATTAGCCTAAACTAATCTCAGAACTAACAGTCACAGCCTGGGCCACAACAGTCTGGGCTAACACAGCACATCCTGCATTTAAATAGAGCAAAGGGCTTCATAAAAGTTAGAAGAAAGGCACCCCCTTTATGAAGCAAATTCTGAAGTTCACAGCAGATATTAGGAATCTGAATATTAAGAAGATCTAAGGATAAAAGTATATAGAAGGACAAATTTAGAGTTCAGAATTCGGGAGGGGGAACAACCACTAGATACCAAAACTCAATGCTGAAGGGAAGAAGTGTTTTACACCAAACCTCAGTTGTGTCTGACTCTCTCATTCCAAACACACACACAAACACACACACACACACACACACACACACACACACACACACACACACACACACACACACACTCACACACCCCTAGTGAGAGACCTTAGCCAAAGTATAGCCATTCTGGACTTAGTCCATTTTGAAGGCCTATACTGAAAGTATCCATTGTGAAGGCATTTACTGAAAGTACCTATTGCAAAAACTTTTACCGAATGTTAGGACTCAGGTTCCTGGAAAAACCATGAAATGTCCCTATAAACTTCTTCCCGTAACTCCTCTAGCAATAGCCACCAGTGGATGACAGGAAGGTACCTAAAGCTACAGATGTTTCTTAAGATTCCATAGTTAACATAATTTGCTTCTTACTGCTAAGCTTGCACATGTTAGCCAATAAGATTGTTACAATATTATCTCATTAAATGTCAACCAATCATGTAACTGACAAGCTATGAACCAACTTACCTCAGCCCTATGCCCTATAAAAACCCTGTTAACTGAAAGTTTGGAGGTTGCAACTCTGACCCACTGCGATGCTGACAGTTGTGAGTCCAGGCTCGAGCTTGCAATAAGTGACCCTCGTGTGCTCACATCAGAAATGGCTCCTTGGTGGTCTTTGGGGATCATTATCTCAGCACAAGACTAGTGTACACAGAGAACCCCAAGGGCAGCTGTATCTGGGGCAATGAAGTTTTTCCCTCTTCCAAACTGAAATTGTGGTAACCTTTGCCTGGAGGATGGCACCCTATGAGCCCTGCATGCATGGTGAACCAGACGTGGGAAGCCCTGTAAGCATCTCCGGGATGGCCTCTTAGAGGCTGGAGAACTTACTCCTATAGTTGGAAATGGCACGAGGCAGGAGGAAAGTGGGAATCCAGAAGATAGGAGGGGCACAGGAGTAAATGTGCCTATCCGTGGAGACACCTTGACCCTGCTAAGGAATTTCCCAGCCGACACATAACAGCCACCATGCAAGTCCCCAGAGGCCACTTGTCTGGGGGGCAGTCCCTGGTCCTGATAAAGAGCCAGTACTTCCCCAGTGGCCCTGTGCCTGGCTAGGGTGGAGCAGTACCCACCAGCCATTCTTCCTCTGCCCTGCTGCACATAACCTCCCAGCAGCTGCCCGGTCCCCAGCACTTATGGCAGGCCAGCTCTGTGGGGTAACCTGAGGCTGTGCCTGCAATTCCTGGTGCCTGCTTCAAGGCAAGAGTGAGGCCTAGTGCACAGCACAGCAGGCCCTCACTCACATCAAGGGCCTCCAGAGAGGCATGACCACCACTAGCTCAGCACTACTGCCCTCCCCACCCCCAGAGTTTACCTACAAATCCCTGCCTTTTATCTTGAAATTCTTCAAACACTGGTTGTCTCATTTCTCATTGTCTGTTTGGGTGGGATTTGAGACTCCTTCCTCTCCTCACCCAGCCACGAGGCCCCAGGGGCCAAACTCTGCACCTCACAGACACTCCCCAGAACCCAGCTGCGTTTGGGGATGCTACTTCCTGAGCCATTGGCCTACTGCCTCCTTCCTCCCTTCACCAGCCTCTGCCAGGGCCTCCCGTACTCTCCCTACTAACCCCATCCCCAACCCCAGCTCGGCCTCCCCCGAGGCCTCCCCTCCTCTCCACACAGCTCCCAGTGCCAACCCCAGCAGGGCTACTGCTCTGGGGAAGACAACTGTGGGCCTGGCCCAGCAGAATCAAAGATTCCACAATGTGCATCAGGCTTAGAAATTGAGGCAGCATAGGTCACTGAGAAGTGTCTTTCACTTCACTTACACAAGTATTAGTTGTATTAACTTGGTATTCAATTTTGGATTTTGTAACCTCTTATTAAGCCTTTGAAGAATAGCTGGTAGAAATATAGTTCCAAAATTCAGATTGTCTCTTGTTTAATTCTTTTGAGATTCAAAGATGTTTAAGTAGTTATAACCATCATGAACTCTCATTTCTATAGCAGAGTCTATTCAGAAAAAAATTGCCTATGCATCTTTTATCAATTACTTACAAGACTTGAAACTTTTAAAGTTTCAAAAAGTACAGGAAAATCTTTGATTCATGTTGAATGGAAGTGATTAGGTTGAGCTGTTGCATACATTCTTGTGTGTTCGTGTGTGTTTGTGTGTGTGTGTATGTGTGTGAGTGTGCATCTGTGTGTAGGGGGGTATATGTGTATCATTGAAATCAAGGATAAGGATGTTGAGCCCTGGTCTGTACTTGTTTCCTTTTTCTGAGATATACATTATGGTGTTTCTTTGTTGGTGCTATGCTCTGATTGCTTGCCTTTGCCTGATGTGCACATTCCAGCTCAATATTTCAATTAAAGCTTCTTTTTTTTATAATTCAGCATAAAGGGCTCTGATAGTGTTTTTAGTCTGCCATCTAAGATCTTTTTTCTTCTTCAAAAATTAACATTCAATATAAATTTTACCTCCTGACTGATTTTCCCTTTCATTTGCATTTTGAAATAAGGATTATATGTCCTTTAATCTCTGTATTTATGAAGAAAACTCATTTTGAATTCTCTGTTTAGTGTAATAACACCTGGACAGTTTTGTTAGCACCAAGACCTTAAAATTACTTTTGTAGTTTTAGTTTAAAATACCTCCTCCATGTTTACAGCATGGGGAGACAAACAATTCCTAGTAACAATGATAACAGTTTTATTCATTAAAATATCAGATAATTCATAAATTTTGATTATGTCTTGTGGTGAATGAATACATTTGCTCAATAGATTTGTTTGATACACCCTTGCACAAAAATACCACTTATGGGGGCTGAGAAGGTAGATCAGTGATAGACAGATTATCTTGAATGCACGAGACCCTAGGTTTGATTCCACAGCACCACCTAAGCAGAAACAGCTAGAAGAGGTACTTTGGCTCAAGTGGTAGAGTACTAGTTTTGAGCTGAAGAGCTAAAGGACAACGACATTTCACCATCATCAGCAAATTAAATAAATAAAACTCATACTCAAGTACATTAATTTCAAAGGTTGATTACAATTTTAGTTAGGGGCAGGTTGCCAAGATACAGCAGAAATCTGTTGAAAAACTTTACGAAGGATTTCAACACCTAACAAATACTAAAACCAGAAAGTAAAACCTTACCTCTGCCAACAACATATAGAATTGCTACTCAAAGAGAAACCAGTACTAAGAATGAAATACTTGTTATAACATTTCTTAGGAGATTATGGCTTTATATTAATTATCATATAAATTGACCTTCAAAACCTCCATTGGTGGGCCTGAGTCTTAAGGGCACCTACAAAAACTGGAGTACAGAATCAACCCGGATTTTTAAAATTGTTACTGTATTTTTAAAATTGTTATAGGGAACCTTACTTCATTGTTGGTGGGAATGTAAACTTGTTCAACCACTTTGGAAAGCAGTATGGAGGTTCCTCAAAAGACTTCATATAGAGCTCCTTGATGACCCAGCAATCCCACTTTTGGGCATTTACCCAAATGTTTACAAACAAGACCACACTAAAGCTATCAGCACAACTATGTTTATTGCAGCATTATTTACCATAGCTAAGATATGGAACCAATCCAGATGCCCTTCAGTAGATGAATGGATCAAGAAAATGTGGTATATATACAAAATGGAATTCTATGCCTCCATCAGAAAGAATGACATTGCCCAATTTGTTAGGAAATGGAAAAACTTGGAAAAAATTATATTAAGTGAAGTAAGCCAGGCCCAAAGAAACACAGGTCCCATGGTTTCCCTTATTTCCAATATCTAGTATATGTATGAGTCAAGAGGAAAAGGTGAGATAATGTGATGTTAGGAAAATGAACCCTTAGATTTGTATTTTAATGATTTTTTCTTTCATGCATGTATTTCTAATGCATTTATAAGATTATTTCTTTGTTGCTTTGTATGTCCCTCCCCCACAGTATAACCCCCGCTTTCACTATATTTATGTCAGTATAACTTGTGGAGGAGACGGGAAAAACAAGTCGTTTAAGGATTCAGGTGGACCTGTTGCAACAATGAGAAGTACAAATTGCCATGTCAAAAACCAGCTTTACAATGTCGTTGGGGGGGAGTGGGAAGGTTTGGGGGGGAGTGGGGAGGCTGGGAAGGGAGGTGAAGGGTAAACAAAGGAGGAGGCTGCAATGCTTGGTAAGAAATGTATGCATTATCCTGCCCATGTAATTGTAACCCCTCTGTACAATATGTTCACAAATAAAATAAAATAAAATAAAAAGATAACAATTTTGTAAGTCAGGTAATGAGTTCATTTCTTGTTTGACAATCCAATCCCTCCTGTCCCTGTCCACAGTGGTATAGCTCATTGTGAACACAATATCTACAGTGTACAAGTACTGCATTTGTTTGCCTGTTCTCCTTGAATGTCTCTGGCTCCCTCAATGCCATAAATGGATAAACTAGAACAGAAAAATCCCTCCTGTTTCCAATTCCTGGAATACATTTCAATATAAACATCAGTAGTGTTATGAGTGTTTCAGGCTTTGTGCACACATCCCAAGCACGTATACTTTCTACACCCAGTCATAAACTCCCACCTGATTCTAAGGTCCACACAGTAATTCTTTTCACTTTCTACACAGGAAACTGAGATTCAGAAAGATTATGTAAGTCACTGGAAATACTGGGCTGAACATAGTGGCTCACTCTTATACATTACCTACTCCAGAGAGTAAGATCTGAAGATCATAGTTTGAAACCAACCCAGGTTGACATATCCATTACATGTTCATCTCCATTTAACCAGAAGAAAGCGAGAATTGTGTGTTTCACATGGTAGAGCTAGAATGCCACCAGACTTGAGTGGGAAACCTAAAGAATATTGACAAAATGATGGGTTTTAATAACTAATGCTGTCCCATATATAATCTCAGACACCACACACACACACACACACACACACACACACACACACACACACACACACACACACACACACACACTTACCACAATCGCACTCCTTAAAACAGATGTTAGTACTGAAATCCAAATAGATTTTTTTTAATTTTATAAGTTTTATTTTTTGCTTTAGTGAGGTTTGACTTGATAGTTTCTACTGATGAGCCACAAATTAGAACTTTGTTATAATTATATCCATATCTGTATTCAGAGGAATATTCTCCTAGTTAAGTCTTCCCACTTTTTCAACAATGATAAGTTTTCTCTTGTTGGTCCAGTTTCTTTTTGGGATCTCAATCTCTTAGATTTTTCTGTCTTGCATGGTCTGTAAGTTCATTGATGCAGTAGAACTCAGCCATCCTAATAACCTGGACATAACCTGTCGTAGGAAAAGTGTTCTAAGCTCACCATTCAGTGGAGGTTGTTAGTACGCACCAATAATAACGTTCTCTTCAGAATTGATAACTTGTTAGGTCCAGGAATTCAGGGAAAGCACTCACTGTGTGCTATTTCATGTTTTTTTTTTAATTTAATGGCAGCTTCCACCTATTGTCTACTTTAAGCATTGTGTGAAGAGAAGGATTGCCCCTAAGAGACAGAAGCACTTCATTAACTGTTGCTGTCAAAACATAGGAGAGAAAGAAGTTCTGAAGGAAGCATAGAGCCTAGAAACTGATTTTGTAGAAACTCAAACTGCGTTTTATCTTACCTTCAAAATAGAAAGTCAGAGACTGCAGTTACTTGTAAGCTCCATTTCTACTCCTGAGCAGGGGGCTCCCTTCCCCTTTGCCCTTCTGACAATTTACATCAGGGGCAGGTGGGAAGATGTAACAAGAACACTTAGAGTTTGGGTCTGGGATTAAAAACTCCTTTTTGTGATCATAAACATTGCACCACCTCCTGAATTGGATCTGAGGGGCAGAAGGAAATAAGGTTAGAAATTCAGAAACTTATAATTACTTCTAAGTTTGTTATCTAAACTCATCCATTTCCACCCCTCAGAATCCTATTTCCCAACTGTGTAGACACCCTTACATTCTGTTCTCCTGGAGCATTTGAGTGTGGGGCATCATCTCCTTCTTATGCGTACTGCTTTACAAATGGAGGTTTTCTCCTAGGCTCAAAATGATTTCATTGATTGGGACATTGTGCAATATGCTAAACAGAGAGTTACCTGGAAGGAAAGTCCTAGAAGGCAAAACATCTACTAGGACAATGGAAACCCATGGTTTGGCATGCTTAATGTTTTAACTTGTGCACTGAACTAACAGGAGAAGATGACACACTAAGAAATCTGCCAATTATGCCAAATAAAGAGATATGATGGTCAGAGAAAGGACATAAAGACATTGATTTCATCTTGGTCATGACAAGACAACATCTTACCACACCTTCAAAATACTAATCCATACTCACCTACTTTTTTATTCACCCATGTCATTAGGTCTGAGTTGTATGTAGGAGTCCTCAGGGCCTTCACAACAGGAAGATCTCGGGGACAGATTAACACTGGTCTGCCATTTTGAGCATAAAATAACCAGTTTGATGAAAGCTCTTAGTAATATCCTACAAATATGTGCATTTATCCTACTACACTTGGTAAGTATCTGCTCGATAAATTATCTTTGGTTTTGTCACTTGCTGTCATCGCAGCTGTCTGGTAGCTCCATTGTGAATTCACTTTATGCTGTGAACCAGAAATGGAGGAGAGACTGACCAGAACACATTTGCATCTTTCTCAATGAGCAGTGAATGACAGCGGAATATTTAAGAAGCTCCCCATGTTATCAGTTAGCTAGTACCATCTTGGATACCAGCTCAATTCTTGATAAACAGATACAGAAGTTAGCTTGTTGTACCATATTGACAGCTAGAGAGGTAGATGAGAAAATGGAAGGGTTTGGTGTGAAAGCCACAGGTTGATATGAAGCACAATTCAAAAGATGTGGAGATGAAGCGAGCTAACTGGAGGGAAATGGAGAGGCAGCTGAAACAGAAGAGAACCTAGAGAGAGAAGATAGAGCAAGTTTGATGCCACCTAGACATCAAAGTATTCCATCTGAGGTACAACAAACTGGTTGTGCAGAGCCACAGAGAGAAGTTGGAAGAACATCAGCAAATGCTCTTGCCCATTTCTAGGGAGCTCCCAAATTGCCATGGTAAGAATTGGTAGCTTTTCAGAGCACTGCTGCTAAGCACATCTCAGATCCCTTGCTACCATTATAATTGACACTGGAGAGGAGCAGCAAGAGTTATATGCGGTGATTGCAGCTCACTATGTGGAGCCTGTTCTGTAGCATTGTGGAGTGTGGTCTTTCAGGATGCTTAGAGCAAAGATCCTATAGCTGATGTCAAAGAATGCAATCTACTTGGAGTAGACATTTATATATGGCACGTGCCTGAACACAAGCTGATAATGAGCTGCTAGAGGTAGTTTCCCTAAAGATCTAACAGCCAAAACTGGACAGGAAAACCCGGAGCTCTGCACCACATCAGGCCACCATGCCAATTGCTTCTACCATAGTACTGGCTACCCAGTTTACACACCCATGACCTTGCTACCCAGATTGTGCCCCACAATCCTTCACAACTTTTACTCTTTCACTTTGTCTATGCTTACTTGTCCCTGCTAAACAGTTCTGGATACCTGTGTTAGCTACCCCAACCCCTGCAAAGCTGTTGCTGCTAACCAATTTTCTAACACTGGAACTCAGCAATTACAGTCACAATTAACCTTTACCTGGTATCCTAGTCTCTACTACTCTTTTCTGCTACCCATAATTCATAACACCATGTTTCCAGCCACCTGAACCCTGACACCCCTGTCTCCCCGGTCTCTGATACCCCATTCTCAAACAAAGTAAGGGCATAGTGGGCACAGAGAGTTGACTTGGATACTCCTCTTGCAGGCATATTGGGACGAGTTATTCCTCAGGTTTTTAATGCTAGGGACTAACTGGTGGTGGAAAGAAAACAGCTTACTCAAAGTTGACAAAAATCCAAGGCCATGACATAACTTATTGCTAGGAAAAGAAGGCCCTGCAGTGAATGTTAATGAGAAAGAAAAGTTTACAAATAGCATTGGGAACGATGCAAAAGTTTGTGCTTACTCTCTTCTACTAGTGGTCTGAATTATTTTATGACATATGATATGTAACTACATTGCATTTTAAAAATTATATGAAGATGCACATTTATGTGGTATTTATATTAATTGATGGACTAGTTGAATAGGATCACGTTAATGATATTCAATAGTTTATGCTCTATGATATGCCCATGGGTCTGCCTTTGGCAATATGTATTGATCTATCTAACAACAAATGGAATTTCATTGTCAAATACTACACGGAGATTATTCGTGCTAGTACCAAAATGAAAGTGGGAACAAGAAAACTGAATAAAGCTACAAGTTTGAAGGGAGGGGATCACTGGTAAGGGCTATGATAAAAGAGAAATTCTTCACCATGGAATCTTGGAAGAATAGAATTTGTTTTATTGAATTACTAGCTTTTAAAACATTCTTAGAAAGCAAAACGTTGTTTTTATTCTTGATATTTGGAAACTCTTTAGTGAATAGTTTAACAAACATTCTCAATACGAATTTGAAAATTCAATGATGTGAATTATCAGATTAACATTATACTCAAAGTTGCCTTGAGAGGCAGGCAGGCTGCATTCCTTTTCTATTAAATTAATGGAATAAGCTTCCTTTTGAATGGTTGGACAATCCATGACACTTGTTCCAAAACAAAAAATATACTGTAGAGAAAAAAAAAAGAGTAGTTCCGGGAAGATGGCAGAGGAGAACCTGGAGGCTAAACAAGCTCTCACCTAGAAAGCAGTTTTAGTGTTCCAGTGAACAGTCCTAAGTGGGAGAATTACACCAAGTGTGCCATCCCAGTACAGAGAGTTTTGCCAGAAAGGGAAAATCCAGGAAAGGAAACAGATCTGAGCAATTGTCAGTAGCTGTGGCTGTGGTGACAGCGGCGGTAGCAGTGGCCGTTGCTGCCATACCTACAACACAGAGAGTCCTGGACAAATGTGCCAGACCCAGCAAGTGATCAGATTCTACCCAAAACCAGCAAGAATTGACAAAGAGCAGGTATCTTTATCCTGCAGATCACAGACCAGAGACGACACAAGAACCAATACACTGGCATGAGTAGAACCCTGACATAATAACACCTTCTCAGGGAGCAGAGGAGGCAAGGTCACCCCTCTCCTTCCCCCTCCCCACTGTGCCACTATCTGAGATCTCCATCTTTGATACTGGCAAAGGCTCAGAATATAGCTCCAACCCTGGCCTTGGAGGAAAACAAAAGAGTCATTTAGCAGGTCACAGGAACCTGACCTGACCTGCCAGGCTCAGCTCCACCCAGGAGAAAGTCACCCAGCCCAGGCAGTGAAAACTCTGCCCCCAGAGGAATGTCTTTCTTCAATGGGTAAACAGAGCCAGAGGGTTCCCCTCTCTATAGCAGCCTAGATAATCAATTGAAATTCAGTAAACATAAACCCTGAGAATTACTCCATGCTGGGCTCTGTGAGTGTCTCAGAAGGTAGCCCCTCAGGGAAAAGCTACTGTTTGCTGAAAGGCCTCAACTCTACCCAGAACCTAGGCTCATCACAGCATCTCCAAACAAGAGGAAACAGCCAACTCCCTCTTTTGTAAGAAACAAAGCAGATCTCCCTCCCACTGAACTAGCCTGGGAGGAGGTTCACAAAATTCTGGGTAAAGCAGACCATTTTTCTGCCTGCCCAAACAAACTAACTTAAGAAACCAATCAAGCCACAGGAAAACCAAATACCACAAGTAGACCAGAGACTTCACCAAGAGACTAGTTATAGACACAAGGGAGATACAGGATCTTCCCATTCAATGCTCCCCCCCCACCCGCCAAAGAACCCTTTCTTTATACCTTTTTATTAACTTGTAATTTTTTTAAAAAAATATTTTCTATTAATCTTTTTTTCCTCTTCTAATATTTATTTTAGGTGTATATGTATGTGTACTTTTGTATTTTTATTTTATCTCTACTGAACTTTTGATCCTTTTCCTTTCTTCCTTTCTTTCTTTCTCATTCTTTTCACTTTTTCTTCTCTTCATTCTCTTTTGGGTGACTTAATTGCTGTTCTGCTCATCCTCAGATATACCCTTCATTGATTATTAGACCTTATTCCACATTGTTTACACACTTAATCCAGAAATTTATTATTTATTTCAAAAACTCTTAGACTTAAATTCTTTAATAAACATATTATCTCATAATACCTATATAATATTATAATTATTTTTTATTTTTATTTTTATTATAAGTATTTTTAGTTCTTCATATCTCCTTTCTACTTCTCCTCTCCTCTTATCCTTTTCCCATTCTTCACTCAATATTACTTCTTTATACTTGAATAATTTTTGTGTTTCACATTTTAAATTTAAATTTTGGTTTTTCCATTTTTTTCCTGCCTATTTTATTTTCTCTTCTCATTCTCCTATCATTCTGTCCAATCCATTTTCCCCTTTGAGATTAAGACTTGGTTAATTTCACTCTCCGTTTACCTATCCACATCTCTCTAATCCTATTTTTCCCCCCTTTTCTCCCTAAAACTAATCATTTCTGGTTTTCCAAATTCTACTTTGCTGTTCTTAGCCCATTAATACATTGTTGTTTTGTGTTGAATAGATTGTATCTGTTGAAATAGATTGTATCTGTCGACTTTTGACTGTGCAACTACATGACTTTGGTTGATGCTTGCCTTAAAATAGTGTTCTAGCACAAAACTGGTTTTACTTTCATACCAAATAAAGGCATTCATGGAATCTATTAAAAGACAGCTGAAAGAATTCAGGGAGACCCGAAAGGGAATATTGAATGGAGTCCAACAGAAGGAATTAGAGTCCAAGGAAACCAGAACCAATCAACTAAGTCCTGTGAGAATAAACATTGAACATGAAATTAAGGAAGTAAACAAATTCATACAAGATCTAAAACGAAGCTCCAACAAAGAATTTGAAGCCATCAAAGCTGACCAATTAGAAGGAAAAGAAATAAAAAGGAAGTAGAAATTCTTGACAGTAGGTTAGACCATGCAGAAGTCTGAAACTTGGGGATTGAAGACAGCCTATATATTATAGAGGAAGAACATACAACTATCTAAGACAAATCCAAGAAATATGATAGATCTATTCAACATTTGGAAGACACAAACAGAAAGCCTAATCTGAGGATAATAGGTGTAGAGGAGCTCATGGAAAAAGAAGGTCTAAGAAATTTGTTTCACAGGATCCTAGCAGAACGCTTCACAAACATGAAAAAGATAGGCCTATTCAGATACAAGAAGCTTTTAGAACCCCAAATAGACCAGACCATAACAAGACATCACAACTACACATTATAATATCCACAGGATCAATTCAGACCAAGGAAAAGATCCTTAAACTTGTCAAGGAGAAAAGATCAATCACCTATAAGGGAAAACAATTAGAATCACCTCAGATTTCTCAGCAGAGACAATTAAAGCAAGAAGAGCCTGGAATGATGTAGGCCATGCCCTAAAGACAAACAACTATCAACCAAGAATACTGTACCCAGCTATACTCTCCTTCATAACTGAAAGACAAATAAAAATTTTCCATACCAAAGAAAAAGTGAAACAATATATCTCTACCAAACCAGCCCTACAAAAGTTACTTAAAGATGTCCTACACAGAGAAAACCAACAAGACCGCAATAAAGGCTAAGAAACTGCACCCAAATTGAGAATCCAAGAACCGTAGGAAGAACCCAGTTGGAGCAGCCCCCAAGAAGGTGCATAAAATGGCAGGAACTCCCAAATATCTCTCAGTACTATCTTCCAACATTAACAAACAATACACTTAAACAACATAAACTGTCTAGTTGGATTTTTAAAAAAAGATCCTTCTGTCTGCTGCATTCAGGAGTCACAACTTGCTCATAAAAAGGAACACATGTTGAAAGTGAAAGGTTGTACAAAATCTAACAAGCAAACGGCCTCATAAAGAGGAAGGAGTTGCAATCCTAATATTAGATAAAATACATTTCAAATTAAAATTAGTGAGAAGAGATAAAGAAGGTTGCTATATACTAATTAAGGGATCTCTCCTTCAGGAGGATATTACAATTTTAAATATCTATTTCCCATAAGAGCATCCAAAATTATCCAAGAAACTTGACTTTTTCTCACATCTCCCATAGATCCAAAGATATTAATTGTTGGGGACTTTTCTCCCCACTAGATATATCAACTCGGCAAAAAATTAACAGAGAAACCATGGATATAAAAAACTGCATAGATCACCTAGATTTAACAGACATCTACCGAATATTTCACCCAGCAGCATCAGAATACACGTTTTCTCAGCAGCACAGGGAACTTTTTCCAAAATAGACCACATTTAGGTCACAAAGCAAACTTGTCCAAATCCAAAAACATTGAAGTTATACCTTGCATTCTCTCAGACCATAAGGGAATAAAATTAGAACTCAACACCAAAAGCCACCAATGAAAGTCATGTAACACATGGAGGTTGAACAACACACTGTTGAATCACCAGTGGGTCATGGAAGAGATCATAAACGAAATTCAAATGTTTATAATATTCAACACAAATGAACACTCAAATTACCAGCTCCTCTGGGACACAGCAAATGCAGTACTCAGAGGCAAGTTTATAGCTCTGAGTTCCTACATCAACAAGTTGAAGTGATCTGAAACCAACAATTTAATGACATATCTGAGCCTCCTTGAAAAAGAGCAGCAGGATAAACCCCAATCCTGTAGATGGAAAGAAATAATTAAAATTAAATCAAAATCAAATGAATTAGAATCCAAAAAAGCATAGAAAGAATCAACAAAACAGAGTTGGTTCTTTGAAAAATTAACAAATTGATAGACCCTTAACAAATCTTATTAGAAGAACAAGAGAACACACTCAAATAAATAAACTCAGAGATGAGAATGGAAACATCACCACAGAAACAACCAAGATTCAGTACATTATAAGGAATACTTCTCAAACTTTTATGCTAATAAGTTTGAGACCCTGTCAGAAATGTACCGTTTCCTAGTAAATATAGACATGCCGAAACTAAACCAAGATGAGTTAAACCATCTTAACTTGCCCATATTAAGCAATGCGATAGAAATAGCAATAAGAGACCTCCCATCTAAGAAAAGCCCAGGACCAGATAGTTTTACAGCAGAAATCTACAAGGCCTTAAAAGCAGAGCTCACATCAATGCTCCTCCAAGTCTTCAATGAAATTGAAAGAGAAAGTTCAATACCGAACTCATTCTATGAAGCCATCATAAACCCCATCCCCAAACCAGGCATGGACTCATCAAAGAAAGAGAACTATAGACCCATTTCTTTGATGAATATTGATGCAAAACTTCTCAACAAAATTTTGGTCAATCGACTTTCACAATTCATCCAAAAAATCATACATCATGATCAAACAGGATTCATTTCAGGGATGTAAAGCTGTTTCAATATACGCACATCAATTAATACAATAACTTACATCAACAAGAGCAAGGATAAGAACCACATGGATACCTCAATAGATGCAGAAAAAGGATTTGACAAGATCCACCACCCATTTATACTGAAGGTTCTGGAAAAATTAGGAACTCAGGGAACATTCCTCAATACAATAAAGAATGTATATGACAAACCTACATCCAGCATTTTACTTAATGGTGAAGAAATAAAGGTATTTCCTCTTAACTAATGAATGAGAAAAGGATGTCCACTCACTCCACTTCTCTTCAAACTAGTATTAGAATGCCTAGCTACAGCAATAAGATTCAAATATGAAATGGAATCCAAATAGGGAAAGAAGAAGCTCTCCCTCTTTGCAAATGACATGAACTTGGATTTAAAGAATCCCACGGACTCCACTCCTAAATTATTCATGCTCATTCAAAACTTTGACAAAGTAGCAGGGTATAAAATTAATCCTCAAAAAACAATGGCTTTTCTGTATGCCAACAATTAGAAAAGTAGGGCTGAAATCAGGAAAGCAACTCCATTCGTAATAGCCCCACAAAAAATAAAATACCTAGGACTTAACAAAGAAAAGAAGGACCTCTATGATGAAAACGTTAAAACCCTGAAAAAGGAAATCAAAACCGAACTTACAAAGTGGCAAAAACTCCCATGCTTCTGAATTGGAAAGATCAATATAGTGAAAATTGCAATACTTTCCAAGGCTATCTACAAATTCAATATGATACCTATCAATATTCCAGCCTCATTCTTTTAGTAAAAAGAAGAGGCAATCCAAAAATTCATATGGAACAATAAAAGACCACGAATAGCAAAAACGATTATTTAACGGAAACGACAGTGCTGGAGGAATATCAATACCAAATTTCAAACTCTTCTACAAAGCTATAGTAATTAAAATAGCTTGGTACTCTCACAAGAACAGACCATAGGAACAATGGACTAGAAATTAAAACCCAGAAATGAACCTATTGACTTATAGACATCTAATGTTCGATAAGGGAGCTAAAAAAATAGAATGGAAGAAACACAACCTCTTTAGTAAATGGTGCTAGCAAAATTGGTTAACTACTTGTAGAAAACTAAAGCTAGATCTGTATATATCATCCTGAACCAGAATGAACTCGAAATGGATCAAAGACCTCGGAGTCAAACAGATACTCTGAAAACATTAAAGAATGGAATAGGAGAAACAGTAGGTCTCCTTTGCACAGGCTGAAATTTTCTTAATAGACACACAGAATTACAACAAATCAAAGAAATGTTGGACGAATGGGATTGCATGAAATTGCAGAGCTTCTGCATGGCAAAGGACATAGTTATCATGATCAGTTGAAAGCCCATTGATTGGGAGAAGCTCTTCACTACCATAAACAGACAAGGGTCTCATATCTAAAATATACCTGGAACTCAAAAATATTAAATCCCCCAAAAACAAATCCTCAAAGAAACAACTGCCCAATAAATAAGTGGGATAAAGACTTAAAGAGAAACTTCCCTGAAGTTTAAAGAAGGATGGCCGATAGACACATGAAGAAATGCTCAACCTCTCTAGCCATAACAGAAATGCAAATCAAAATAACATTGAGATACCACCTCACCCCAGTTAGAATGTCTATAATCAAGAACTCTAATAACAACAGATGCTAGAAGGGATGTGTGCATAAAGGAAATTTATTGCATTGTTGCTGGGCATGTAAACTTGTTCAACCACTTTGGAAACTAGTATGGAGGCTGCTCAAAAGTCTCCACATAGAGCTACCCTATGACCCAGCAATCCAACTTTTAGGCATTTACCCAAATGGTCACAAACAAGACCATATTAAAGCTACCAGCACAATTATGTTTATTGAACCATTATTTACCATAGCTAAGATATGGAACCCACCCAGATGCCCCTTAGTAGATGCATGGATCAATAAAATGTGATATATATATATATATATCACATTATATATATATCACATTTTATATATATATATATACCACATTTTATTGATCCTATATATATATTATATGTATCACATTATATATATACCACATTTTATTGATCCTATATATATATACCACATTTATTGATCCATGCATCTACTCTATATATCATATATATATATGATATATCTATCTATCTATATACATATATATGTATATATGTTATATATATAAGTATAGGTATATATACATACATATATATGATACATATATACATATATATATATGATATCATATATTTATGTATATATGTATCATATATGTACGATGTATATATATGTTCGATATATATATATACACACACACACACACACACACACACACACAATAGAATTCTATGCCTCCATCAGAAAGAATAGCATTGCCCTATTTGTTAGGAAATGGAAAGACTTGGAAAAATTGATATTAAGTGAACCAGTCCCAAAGAAACATAGTTCCCCTGGTTTCCCTTATTTGCAGTAGCCAGAATATGTCTGAGAAGAGCAGAATATGTCAGAGAATTTGATGTTAGGTGAAATGAACCAAAAGATAAGGATTCCATGTTTATTTTTCCTTGCGATATTTTCTAACATATTTATAAGTTGATTTCTATATTGCTATGTATGTCCATCACCCACAGTATAGCCCCTGCTTTCACTGTATTTGATGTTATAATTTGTGTAGGGAAAGAGAAAAAACTAATCTTTTATCTAGGGATACAGGTGGACCCATTGCAACAATGAGATATACAAGTCTTTAGATCAAAAAACGAACTTTACAACTTTGATGGGGGGTTGGGGAGGGTCGGGTAGGGAGAGGAGGGTAGTATGGAAAGGAATGGGAAGGGGAAGCAAAGAGGTGGCAACAATGCTTGATAAGAAATATACTCGTTATCTTGCCAATGTAATTGTAACCTGTCTGTTTGGTATTCCTCACTATAAAAAAAATAAATAAAAAATGAAAGAAAAACGATCTTTACACCTTGGCCGGCAAGGGTGGGGGGCGGGCAAAGGGGTGTCTGGAGAGCACGGGGGGTGGCAGATGAGAACAGATGGGAAGGGGAAACAAAGGAGGAGGCAACAATGCTTGATGAGTAATGTACTCATTATCTGGCCTATGTAATTGTTACCCCTCTGTATGGTATTTTCACAAATATAAATAAATAAATATGAAGGAGACTCAAGGCTGCTGAAATGACCATATTTCCAATTTGGACTTTAATGGGACTTTTCTACAAACAACAAGATTTTCATCTTAACATAATAATTTCAAAATGTATTGCTACAGAATAGATTGTAAATGTAATATTTAATACTATTGGAATACTTGAAGACAAAGTTTTACAGAAAACTTTAAATTTCAGATAAACTGCAATATTCCAATAAATACATAGAAGAAATATAATTAAAAATTCACTGATCAAAGCAAACCCTGACAGGAATGTCTGAAAGATGCTTATCTGAAAACACGAATTGGCACTGTGGTTCAAGTGATAGAGGGCTCCACTTGAGCTGAAGATCTCAGGGATATGTTTACACCCTAAGATTAAACCCTAGGACTGACAAAAATAAAAAATTAAATATAAATATAAAAAATAAATATAAATAAATAAATAAAAATAAATATAAATAAATAAATATAAAAATATAAAAAATAAAAAAATAAAAGAATTGAAGCATTAAGGCTGGGAAGAAGACTCAGTGGTAGAGTGCTTGTCCTGAATGCATGAGGTCCTGGGTTCAATTCCTCAGCACCACATAAGCAGAAAAATGTGGAAATGGCTCTGTGGCTCAAATGGAGGAACACTAGCCTTGAGCTGTAAAGCTCATCAGGTACAGCAACCAGACCCAGAGTTCAGGCCCTCCTACCACCACCACCACCAACAACAACAACAAATTAAAGCATCAAACAACCTGAAGTTGTCCAGAATAATGAGTGCGGCATTTTCCATTTACATGACTTAGTGACCTTAAACCTAGTTTAAAAGGGGAGGTGGTGGGCAATTTGTGTGTTTGCCAAAACCTGCAAAATTATTTTGTACTTTCCCAAGGAGGAAGGAAGGAAGGAATGTGGGAGGAAGGAAGGTGTTTGGTGACCTTTCCTTTTGGTTCAGTAGTTGTTTTCTGGAGTCAAATTCATAGAAATTCTGCTTGCAATCCTAGTTGCATGGGGGGGGGGGATGAAGAAGCCATGCCCTGGAAGTGGTTTTGTCCTGTCCTTGGCCTAGTTCCAACCATCACTGGATAATCCAAGTCCCACTTCAGGACCAAGAAGCCTTGAAGACTACTGATCCACTAGGCAGATGGACCTAACCACAGCCAGAAAAGGCAAAAAATGCAATGCCGAGGGCAGCACTGGAAATCTATACCAGGAAGAGAGTTTTATATTTTTAATTGTAAAAATACTATACAGAGGGTTTACAGTTACATGAGTAGGGTAATGAGTACATTTCCTATTGGGCATTGTTACCTCCTCCTTTGTTTTTCCCCTACTACCCTTTCCCTCCTCAACTCTCCAACTCCTCCCTCCTTGACCCCTACCCCACATTGTAAATTCATTTTTGACACAGTATCCTGTACATCTCATCATCACAATGGGTCAACCTACATCCCCATTTCAGCATTCTGCTATAACCTTTCCACACCCCAAATTACAAAAATGTATACAAAAATGCAGAACACTGGAATCATATACAATGAAAACAGGGATTATACCATGGGGGGATGAACCTACAAAAGAATCACATAGTGCATTATAAGTATATTAAAAACAAAAACAAGAAAGAAAAAATCACTTGTGTGTCTCACTTGGGGTACCTTTCACTTAATGTCATCTTATATGGTTATATGTCCATAGCCTTTGATCTTCTCTGCTTGTCCTAGATATATACTAGTCATTGCAAACAAGGAAAACCATAGGAAATATGTTTCTTAGGGCCTAGCTTACTTCACTTAATATAACATGTACCAAATATAACATGTACCAAATATAACATGTACCAAATCCATTTCCTAACAAATGTGACAATTTCATTCTTTCTAATGAAGGCATAGAATTCCATTGTGTGTGTGTGTGTGTGTGTGTGTGTGTGTGTGTGTGTGGTGTGGTGTGTGTGTGTGTGTGTGTGTGTGTGTGTGTGTGTGTGTGTGTGTGTGTGTGTGTCACATTTTCTTGATCCATTCATGAACTGAGGAGCATCGAGGTTGGTTCCATATCTTAGCTATTGTGAATAATGCTGCAGTAAATATGGTTGCACAGACAACTTTGGTATGACCATGTTTGTGATCTTTTGGGTAAATGCCTAAATGCCCAAAAGTGGGCTTGCTGGGACATAGGGGAACTTTACATGAAGTCTTTTGAAGAACTTCCATACTGCTTTCCAAAGTGGTTAAACAAGTTTACACTCCCACCATCGATGAAATAGGGTTCCGTTTTAGCCACATCCCCTCCAACATGTTGTTATTAAATTTCCTGATTATAGCCATTCTAACTAGAGTAAGGTGCAATCGCAATGTTGTCTTGATTTTCAGTTCTTTTGTGGCTAGAAGAGTTGAACATTTCTTCATGTGTCTAATGGCCATTTTTATTTCCTCTTCAGAGAAGTCTCTCTTTAAGTTTTAGCCCACTTAATTATCGAGCAGTTATTTCTTTGAAGATCTGCTGTTGGGGGATTTAATTTTTTGAGTCCTAAGTACATTTTAGATATAAGACCTTGTCCGTTTTATACCTCATGAAGATCTTCTCCCAGAACGTGTGTTTTCTATTGATATTGCTAGCTATGACCTTTTCCTTGCAGAAGCTCTCATGTTTCATGCAATCCCATTTGTCCAAGGTTTCTTTGATTTCTTTTTCTGACTATTGTATATGTTTATTATGTACAGACTGCATCAGCATTTGGAATTTATAATTTCATCTCATCTTGTAATAGTAAATTACTTGTTTCATAAAGAGATGAATTAAGGAATGAATTTCTTAACTTATTTTTCTTTACTCTTTGTTTCTGGCTCTCTATTAAGAAAATTTCGGTATGTGCTAAAAAGCCCTAGAGTTTATCCTATTCCTTCATGTAATGTTTTCATGGTGTCCTCTTTTATTTTGAGGTCTTTGATGCATTTGGAGTTGATTCTTGTGCAGGATGATATATACCAATCCAGCTTTAGTTTAACAGGTGTTTAACCAATTTTTCCCACACCATTTACTCAAAAGTCTGTCTTTCTTCCATTCTCTTTTTTTAGTTCCCTTGTCAAAGATTAGGTGGCTATCGGTCAGGGGTTTCATTTCTGAGTCTTCAGTCCTACTCCATTGGTCCTCAGGTCTGTTCTTGTGCCAGAAACAAGCTGTTCTTATTACTATGGCTTTTTAGTAGCGTTTGAAATTTGGAACTGATATTGGTCTAGTGTTGTTCTTTCTCCTAAGAACTGACAAACCTACAGCCAGCGTTATACTTAATGGTGAGAAGTTAAACCCATTACTTATAAATTCAGGAATAAGATAAGGATGTCTGCTCTCTCCATTCCTTTTCAACTTAATATTAGAATGCTATCTTGGGCAATAAGATAAGATGCAATGTTAAAGGGATCCAAATAGTAAAAGAGAAGTAAAACTCTCCCTCTTTGCAGATAACATGGTCTTGTATTTAATGAAACCCATGGACTACATTCCCAAGTTACTTGACCTGATCAGAAACTTTGGTAAACTAGCAGATTATAAAATTAACCCTCAGAAAATAAAGGCTTTCCTGTATTCCAATAATGATAAGAGTGCAGCTGAAATTAGGAAAGCAACCCCTTTTTACTAGCCGCACAAAAAATAAAATACGTAGGAGTTAATTTAAGAGGTGAAGGACCTCTATGATGGGAACTTTAAAAACCTGAAAAAGAAAATTAAAGCAGAGCTATGGAAGAGGGAAACTTCCCATTCTCCTGGATTGGGAGGATTAACATCATGAAAATGGCAATAATGCCAAAGGCTATATCCAAATTCAATGCGATACCTACCAATATCCCAATGTCACTCTTCAATGAAATAGAAGAAGCAATCCAAAAATTCATATGGAATAATAAAAGACCCCAAATAGCAAAGAAGTTTATTGTGATTCTCATTTTGTATTGCCACCTTGATTCTACAAAGTCATTTATGAATTTTAACTTTCTTCCCTCCCTTTGGATAAACCTCACAAACACTATGCCTCTAGGTCCCAGACACTTAACTCTTAGCTCTGGACAATTGTTCCTAGATAGTGAGTTACTTAATTATATTTTGAGCGCATAAAACATGCATATAAAACTAGCACATTTTGATCTTATGAGAAAGCAGTCTTTTTTTCCCCTCTCAAATTTATTTCCTGATAGGCATTTTTATAGAGAATCTGCTTTCATTTTTAAATGAAAGACTGGTAGGAAACAGTGTTCATAATCTGGCTCCTTCTCTCGCACCTCAACACCTAAAACACAAATTTCACAAAGCATTTACAAGAAACAATACAAAAACCAAACTTGGGAATGCTCAGATGCAGAACGTTTTACAAAACCCAGAAAACTCTGCTGTCTGAGGGAGGGGCTGTCTGTATAAATTAACAAACAAACCCAAAAGAGCAGCAAGGAGTACCAGACATGAGTGTCCCTGGCTGCTACTCCATGGACAAGGAACATGGAAGGGCTTCCTGAGCCTGCTGGAGAGTGCATGGAGGAAAGTTTCCTTGCCAGCCTGAGTACGAAAAGTTGGCTTCACCTGCCTTGGTCTGTCTTTCTTGTTTTCTCCCCACAGCGGAGCAGAATTGTCCCCTGCCCTAACGAGAATAAATACTGTACCAGCTAATCTGCAGAGTGGCTTCTGTTTGGTCTGCACACCCTCCTAGGTAGGCGCCCCCTGCCCCACGGTGTGTGTGTGTGCTCCCAGGGGCTGATCCTCAGGGCCCAAGCCCACGGGGCAGGCATGTGTTAGATGCGAGTCAGTGACACTGTGTCATTCACACAACAGCTGCCGGGTTGCTGCCCTAGCTGAACAGCAGGTGCACCCTGATCCTCTCCCACAGTCCCAGGCGAGGTGCCTGCAATGGCCTGATATGGGCATGCTGCCACTAGGATCCTACTTCACCAGACAGACCAGCATGCCAGATGAAGTGGCTGCCACCTGAATTACCAATTATTTTTTGGAGCAGTATTAAACAAAGTGATACACATTACTGTATGATATGTAATGCTATGCTCTATCCTTGAGTCTCTAGTCCAAAATCATTGAACTTTATACCAACAAGAATGCATTTTATTGTTTGTATTCATAAGGCCATAATGGAAAACTGAAATAAAAGTACAACAAAACTCCTATCCATAAACACGTGATTAAATCACAGAATTTGAAAAAAATTGTAAGTAGTGCAAATGAAATTATACTAGAATAGTAAAATGCACACAAAATACATTACATTAGTTACAATCAAATGTAAAATAGGTAATTGCAGACAGAATTCCTACTGGATAAAAATATTACTGTGGTTTAAAAGGTTGAAGTGATATAGTTTATATATTTTGTTTTTATAAAACTTATTTATATCTCCAAGTTCTGTTTATCTCAGTGAAGGAAAATGTTTGAAAGTAGATATTATATGTGGCACCTCTTGCTTGCAGTACCACGAAGGAGAGTGGCACTTCCTAATGGGAGTCCTGAGATGAAACCCACACCCAGCCCAAGTAGGCCCATCAGGGGTCCATGTGGTGAACCTAAGGGGGTCCAGGACACTGCATTGTTGCTGCAGCAGGTGCAGGACCTTTGCGGTGGGCTGTAGCCAACAAGGTTCCATTAGTGACCAAACCAAGCAACCCAGACTCAGGTGCCAAAGCCGGGGGGAGGCAAGGCAAGTCCTGCCTTCCATCTGTGCAGCCTGAACTGCCAAGGCCAGGCCCTTTCCCCTGCTTTGGAGAACAACGTGGGTAGGGGGTGAGCCCATTGCCTCCAAATGGAGTATCCCTGGAATGGCACCCAGAGCTGGGCCCATGTGGGCCAGAAAGGCGACGGAGGAGGCTACACAGCAAAGCAAGAGGAACTTCATTTCCTTGGTGCTGCAGCTGGTGTGCTGATTGGAATATGTAGGGTTGAACCTGTTCCCGAGTCCACAAGGACCAGAAAATGGAGGTCCACAGAGTTACTGATGGGGCTCCAGGTTGCTGAGCTGCTGCAGCTGTCACAAGCCAGCTGGCAGAAGGGCCAACACATGGCTCCAGTACCCAGACCCCCTTAAAAACAGATGAGGTGAACCAAGGCTGGGCTGCCTGGCCCCAAGGAGGCAGACTGCATGCCCAACCTTCCTTTACCAATGGACTATACAGTGTACAAACAGGGTGTCCCCCACCCTGCACTCATAGGGGCAGGCAGTGACCCCAGAACAGAGTCTCCCTAGGAGGGGCCACGCACTCAGGAGCACAGAAGACCACTACCAACACAGCTGGAGGAGGAGAGGGCAACAGTGTCCTCAACTCCATACCCATAGCTGCCAGCTCCTGGGTGAAATGGAGCAACTGAGACTGGGAAGTTAGGTGGGAAGGGTGGGCTGGGCTCATCTGGAAATGCTGGGGAGCATGCACACACATCCACTCACTGCACATCCACCATAAAGGAGTTGGCCACACATCTCAACGGGTGACCTAAGGAGGCATCCACACCCACAGGGACTACAGAAATGGACTTTCATGTGGTGACTTGGAAAGGGCTCCAGGGCACAGTTTTGGAGCAATGAACAACTGGCAAAAAAAAAAAAAAAAAAAAGATGTCCAGTAAAACTTTTCAGCAATGATAACCTATTATACTTTAAAAACAGTTTTAATTTCCTCCTGTCCTGTATTTTTGCATGGGACCCTCTGAATTAACCAGAAATCTCCAGGATTTCTTCATGCATAGTAATACAAATAAATATAGCTTCTAATCTTTTTTAATTAAAGGAAGTTGCATTTAGTTCTTTCCATTGTTTGATTCATGAAAAAGAAATCCTGAAGTATATCTGTAAAACACCGAACTAAGCATTTCTTCTGAACTCCTCACTGAAGAAAGAGAATAAAATGATTGAGTAACAGGTATCACCCATATTGTCACTGTGCTAGCTGTCTCTCTGATTAGAAAATAATCCTGCCATGAACATGTAGATTGCTTATGCAAAATGTTTCCCAACAATTCTTGTTGATATATTGCATTTATCTTCCTCTTCCTGCCTCCTCACCTGCTCCTCTTCTCTCTCTTCCTTCTCTCCTACCTCTACTTTCTCCCTGTCCCCTCCTCTTCTCCCTCCTGCTATGCCCTTCCTCCTCTCTTACCCCTTCTTCCTCCTTTCCTTTCCTCTGCTTGCTACAGGCCTCCAGTCTGGACTTCATTTCAATGACACTCTATTTCTTTGTTGCAAACCCAACAAAGTCTTTATGATTTAATTCATTGTTCATATTCTACACCATGAATATGTGCTACTTCATACAGTGTGGCAAATAGGTTTGGATTATGCTTTGGGCTTCAGTTAAACTCATCAGAAATAATGTGTTTGAAAGCAATCTAATGTGATCCTGTTATTCCCACATTAATGAGCTGGTTACTTCATATCTTGCAAGAGTACTTCCATATTGCTCCCAATTTAATGAACTGTCATTTTGTGGTAGCACCCACAGTAACACTAACCTAAGGATTTCTGGGGATCAGAAGATTAAGTCTAGACAGGAAAATCCATGAGATATTTATTTCAAAATAACTACTAAAAAGCCAGAAGAAAGCCTGTGGCTACGTGGTTTAGTACCATACTTCCACAGAATAAGTTGACGACACGGCCCAGGCCTGATTTGAAGACATGTGGTGGGTGCATACACACACAAACACACATACACACACACACACACACACACACACACACACACACACACACACAATGTCCCAGCTAGAGCAAGTATCTGTTTTCCCAGTAACATATCTGAGTTCAAATTTTATGTGTTTGGATATTTTTTGAAAGTTTATCATCAACTTACCCAATTTTAATAAATGACAACCTGTTCACTATTATTTAATCCTGGTTGGAAAATATTTTAAGACACATTTTCATGTAGGAAATTGTTTTTTCCCCAAATCATGACTGTCTTGGTTTGTTAGAATGAAAGAATTGTGCCTTTAATTCATTAGTTCATACATTAGAAAAAGTATCCCTAACCCTAGAACCAATTGCCTTTGGATTCTAAAAGCCACAAAAGTACATTAAATTTATACATCCTGTCTTTGATTCAACTCATCTTTCTTAAAATAGTTTCTACTTAATAACTTGCCATTTTTCTAACACAACATTCAGGCTCCCTCACACTAATCATACCCTAATCCTAATATTATTAGCAGTTTCCTATTTCCTATTCATCCTAATTCGATCTTGACTTGTTATTCAAAGATTTATTTTCAGTTTGACCCTAAATTTTCCATTTCCCTAATGCTAACACTGTCCAGCTAGAACTGAAACCTAATTTTCAAACTAATAATAGTCCAAAATTAATAATAATAAATACTCTAGATTTATTCATTTTAATGAATATTCCAGTTTGCACTCTGGAAATGAGTTTCAATTTGCCCTAATTCCAACAAATTTCCTGACTCTACCTGTGAAGTTGTCTTGTTTCCTAACATGAACCATTATATTACTTGTCCTCAAATTCTCTTACCAGGAAAAATACTGTAGTTTCCATTAATCCTACCTTTTCCTGCACCACTGTATCCTAAAACAATTTCAGATTTACATATCACCTAGTCCTTTACTTAACGCTAACTCTCAACCTAAAACTGGCTGTAAAACTCTCATTAATCATTACAAGAATGATCACTGAGAAATAAATATAATGATAATGCTCTAGTTACTATTAAGGCTCACATTTTTGCTTCTACTTGTTAGTGAAATCTCAATTTTATAGTAAAACTTTCCTATTCATAACGCTAATCATAATCAGAACAAAATACTGACTCTGATTTTAATCCAAATTACATATCAATACTAACACTAACTAGTTAGTATTACACTAGTTTTCATTCATCCTAACTTGATTCATATAAGCCTTCCAAACATAAGTTTCAATTTTTTTCCAATATCTTAGTCATTTTCTAACCCTAAACTTAATTTTAACTGGAATATTGAGAATAAATATAAGCCTAATTGCAAGTTGATTCTAATATTAATAGCAATACTCTAGTTCACATTCATTCTGATGCTTGCCAGGCTTATATTAAAATTTACCTTCAATTTGACCCTCATTTTTTTTTTTCTTTCAACCTAACCCTAACCATGGCTGGAATCCTAACCATAACCTTAACTCTAAAGGTATCCCAATTCTAAAATTTATGAAAAATGCTCATTTTTTGCAATCCTGAAATTCCACTGTAATCCTGGAAATAAATTGCAGGTTTTCCTAAGCCCTACAGATTTTCTCACTCTTATCTCTGAACCTATCTTGTTCCATAAGAGGAATCATTATACCCATTGATCTCAAATCCTGATATTAAGAAATACATTGTACTTCCATTATCCCAGATTTTCCTGAATTCCTAAAATCTAAAAAAGTTCAGTTTTACTTAACATTTAACACATTTCTTTTTCTTTTTTTTCTTTTTGTCGGTCGTGGGGCTTGAACTCTGGGCCTGAGCACAATCCCTGAGTTCTTTAGCTCAAGTTGTGCGCTTGTACCACTTCAGCCACAGCACCACTTTCTGGTTTACTGGTAGTTAATTGGAGATACAATTCTCACAGACTTTCCTTCCTGGGCTGGCTTTGAACTGCGGTCCTCAGAAATCAGCTTCCTGAGTAGGTAATGAGGCTGACAGGGGGATTACAGTTAAATGCGTAAGGTAATGATTACATTTCTTGTTGACCATTGTTACTCCCTTCTTTGTTGTTGTCCAACTATCCCTTCCCTCTCCATCTCCATCACTCTTCTCTCTCCTTGGTGTAAAGTTCATTTTCAGTACAGTGTGCTGTGAATATTATTGTTGCAATAGGTCATCCTGAGTTGAACCTAAATTTGCTATTTCTCTAACCCTAATTCTAATTCTGTCTGGTATCCTAACCCTAACCATAATAATAATGATAGTTCAATTAGAAGTTACCAAAAAAATACTCATTTTTGTTCATCCTGTTAATCCTCTGTACATCTTAAATTTGTAGTAGGAAGACCCCCTACTCAGGCAGGCAAGCCCACCTAGTCGTCCGGAGTGACAGAGCCCACCACCACAAAGTTGTTATTAAAGAAGCAACTTTATTGAGAAGGTTCCTACACTGACCGGCCAGGGCTGCAGCACAGGCTCAGGAGCTGATACTGCGACCCCCAGCGGCCCACGTACTTAGGTTTTTAAAGGCAAAAATCACAACCTGGTCATGTAGGCAACCAATGAGATTGTCACACACCCAAAAGATTGCACAGTCATACCAGACCACACACAGGTGGCCAATGAGGTTACACATTGTCACATAATGGCTGTTTAAACCAGCCTATCACTTTTGGTTTAAATGACTCACGAATTCAATGGTAAAGTGGAGCTTAAGGTAAGCATATGCAAGGAGTTTAGTGGAGTTAACATAAGCATGTGAAAAAGGAGGAGTTTATGGTAAACTCAGGATGTTGCCAGCATGAGCCTGATTACTGGCTATCTGTTTAAAATGTCAGTCCTTAACAGAACAATGAAGGTGGGTTAAGTTGTTAAGGGGAGGGGAACCTAGGGGCATTCTTCTCATTCTAAGAACTGAGCTGGTTGGAGCCAAGGTCCAGTTAACCTTGTTTAGATGTTTTTGGTTTTTTTCCTAAAATCCCTAAAACAAAAACAAATTCTGTAAAGAAGCTGGACTAGCTCGAGTCTCCTCTCAGGGCCTACTTCAAAATTAAGTTGCAGTTTAGCTTAAATCTTCCAAAAGAGTTTATATGTGCATATATAAAGATATAATTTTATGTAAAAAACAAGATCTTTGGAGGAAGGAGTAATATAAAGGAAATAGAGTGAGTATAATCAAATGTTTTAAATATATTATGGAAAGAGAATAACGAAACTGCCACTTCTGAAAATTAATAACCATTAATAAAATAAAATAACTAACCATTAATAAAATAACTGCCTTCCAGTGTTCTTGAAGAGAACTATAATATGTTCTGTGTAAGAAATACTTGTTCTAAACTTTGTTCATGCATAATTTATATTGTTATTGGCCAATTATTTAACTTAATGAATAAAAATAAGATTCCCTGACAAAAAATATAAAACAGTTACCTAGTAATTGTTTGAGAAAAAGTTATAGTCATGAGTTTTAAGAATCTTTCTATTTCCCTACAAAGCAATGATTTAGGTTTACTAATCTAATATTTGTCGTAAGTTTAGAGAACATAATAGGCATAAAAAAAATGAACTGTACATCTTGTGTCTTGGATGAGTGATATTTTAAACATTGTCTTTTATTCAAATGAATACTTAGGTTTACTTTTCAAAATAAATGCAATTTTAACTCCTTTCAGAACAATTACTTACCCTGCAATTAAATGTATTAGTATATTCAGATATTTAAAAGCTAAATTTTCTATGTTTGTTATGTAGCTCTACATATTCAGAATGACATGATTTTTCTATTCGTAAATGTCTAAACTCTGGGATTTTTCCTTCATCAATATAAATTGTCTCATGAGGTTTTTGTGAAAGCTCCAGTAACCAGTGTGGTCAAAAATATTTCCTGAATTCTAAATTTTAAATCTAATCCTTTTTAGCCTTTGATTTTATCAGTTATTCTCTCTTCAGAACAACTAAAATAAATACTACTTTTTAAACATTTCACGCACATTGTAAATAATATTCACATGGGTCAAACAGAGACTAATCATTTCAAACTCACCATATTTGATGATCTCAGTGTGAAGAATGTAGAGAGTATAAGAATCTTATACTCAATAATATGTTTGGTGAAATTAAATTAAAATATATATCTAGATTTCTATATTGGAGGTAAATCACATGGAAATAAGAAAATAATACAAAAATGATTACTTTGGGATCATTTTCTTCTTAATTTTTTTATTGTGAAAATATCATACAGAGGGGTTACAATTATATGGGCAAAGTAATGAGTACATTTCTTACCAAGCAGTTTCCTCTTCCTTTGTTTTCCCTTCCACCTTACCCATCTCCACACCCTTACCAGCCAAAGTTTAAGTTCGTCTTCGACATAACGTCTTGTATATCTCATTATTACAATGGGTCCAATGGTATCCCTAAAATTATGAAGCAAAAATATCTCCAGGAAATATATTTTTCAATAAAATGTTTCAATCCTTAGGTAAAGTGCATTATACTTCAATAAAAAGTTTATCTTAAAATAGAAATTCTGCAACTAATCTAATGCATGTTTTCATGCACAAAATTCTGTGACTTCTAGACTTTTTATGTGATTTTAATTATATTTTTATTGTGAAATGATCCCTCCTTATATTTATTACAAACTTCTGTAATTATACAAATCATGCCTGTACATACTAATTTACATAATTTAATATACAAACAAAATTATCTTTTTTCTTGTCTCCCACAGGGAAGGATGAGTTGCTGAAGTATATTAAATGAAAGCACTCTAACAGAAAGTCTATATGGAATGGAAATTTGCAACGTGAGGATGGGAACATGAGTACTTTCTACTTGGCTGAACAAGAATTCTTATTTCTATAGTACTTTCTTGCCATTTAATCACACAGGGAAAGCCACAAAATTTGAAGTTCATATGAAGGAATTACATTCCTAAAAGTTGTGGCAACCCTGCTGGAAGCTCAATCTTATCACAAATTCTTTGTGCTTGTTGGCTGATCTATTTCTCTATCACATATTTCATATTATTAAGCATATTAGTAATTCAACTGGAAGTACATGGCAGGAGACTCCTGAAATCACATCTATTGCAGTGTAATATGTAGAAGAGAGGAAAAAAAGATTATATTGATCTGCAATTCCTCCCTTTGGCCTTCAATATACTAATTAATTGTCAAAACAATCATGTAAGATATTAGTTTATTTTCCCTATTTAATTAGAGATTAAGCAAGTGTTTGTTTGCAGTAAAGTGATGACAGTAGTATCACAGCTCTAATATGAGCACCTCTTCCCTAACAAGTAATGCTCTATGGACTGTAAATATGGAAGCCACACTAAATTCTCTCTCTGTCTGTCTCTCTTTCTCTCTCTCTACTCACACACACACACACACACACACACACACACACACACACACACACAAACACCCACACACAAACACATAGAGTTGCCACCCAGACACATCAGAGATCAGTTCCATTCCTTTGTAATTATAGTTGACTGATGTTTGTGCTCCCTTGCTTTTCTTTGCTTCAGGATCTTGCCTGGATTTGTATGTTTCCCTGAGATCAAGTCCCTTGTTCTAAGTATACTGTGTATCTTTGTATGCTTCAGGCCAATTAAGAGTACCTTGAATACAACATCTTCATACTTGACATTCAAGTCAAACTCTGTGAATTCATACTACTGTTCCAAGATACTAGAATGTATTGGATCTCGAGACAAAAAAACGCCCACTTTGTTGTTTTAGAAGGAATTGAAATCATGAAATAGAAGAATATCGATCAGGAACTGAGCTAACAGAATGGGAGTATGTGGGGAAATGTAGAATGCTGTATGTGTGTTAGAGACACAGAATAATAGGCTCATTTATTGAAAACTTGTCATCCTCTATTGAAAGCTCAATTTAAGCATACAGTTTTCCAGTTACTTTGCTTACCTATCACTTCTGATCACAAATTCTCTTATGAGTGTGTATAGTATCTTTGAATAAATCACACGATTTGCAGGTACTTAACATCTTAAGGAAAGACAGTCTGCTTCTACATTTTTCATTCTATGTGACAAACCCTTATTTTTTGTTTCCTTGTTTGCTAAATAGATGTATTCCTGGAAACAGGATATTGACAGCAAATCTGAGTGTAATTTTCATCTTGTAAATTTCAAATAGAATGTAAACTTTGTATTGACTAGTCATTTTTTAAAAATGAGTGATATTCATGAACACAATATTTTGATGCCTTTAAGTTAATTGAGAATTGCATGGTAGTTCTTGTGTCTAATTGACTTAACCATTATATTATTCATGTATAAACATTGCATTGCACTTATTTATTTTTATATATAAAATAATTCCCAAGGGTTTACTTTGAAGTGATAATAGCGGAGTTGTCCTCATGTTCCAAACTTTATATTTACTTCAGTAAAAGTCTAGAAACACATGATGTTTACTGAAGCAATTTAAAAGCTGAGAACGCATTTCTAAAGAGACTGGATTTATTGATTAAAGCATAGAATAGAGTAAAAAAGTCAGGTTTCTTGCTTGAGACTGCATAAATTTCATATGAATGTAACTAAAGATGAGACTCACAGATAAATTCAAATTTATATTACTGAGATTTACATCACAATATAAGCAATATAGGTATTTTAAGGAAGTGGTCATTCAAAGCCCTAGATACATAATGGATGAATAATGGAATTGAAAATAGCAAAGGGAAAACAATTCAACATGCAGCTATTATGATTTTATAATACTAATATGGAAGTAATGACGCTTTTCCCTTTCTGAAGAACGTTTAGCCAGTAATTTCAATGTAAGTCATCATTGTAACGAGTCTAAAGTCTTTTCCTCCGAGATATCCAAGAGTACTATAGTCATCCTCTGAAGAGTAAATAAGTAATTATTTTCATTAGCTTTGCTTAATATTAATTTACTTGTAGTAAATAGGTTTAAAAGTCTTCTCTTTCTCTCAATTTAATAACATATGTTTCTATTTCTTCTTAAAAGCCTGAAATCACTATTTCAAAGTAGCATAAGCAGGAAAACAAAATAACCTGATACAACAATCACAAATCCTAAATTATGTGAAAAAATCCACAATATAAAAAATAAATCTGAGGAAGAGGAAAAACAATGACAGAATAACAACAGAACATTATCCTAGCTATCTCTAATAAAGCAGAGATTTAGAGTCATAGCAGGTACTCCACAGCTAGAGGGTCACATGAAATCAGCTATAATTATAGATATGCAGCTATAAATATATATATAATTATAGACATACAATTCATAAGAAGGTTTTATACTGTATTCACAAGAAAAGGGAAATCTATGAAAAGGTGCCACCCAGGAACACATTGGGCAACACATTCAAAAGCACATGTGCAGTGTGGAAATGAAAGACAACATGGAAAAAAAAAACAGGAACAGAAGTGTACATCAGAGAAAGCCACATCCATATACATAGACAATTTGCCATACCACTGGACAGTCTAAATGGTCACTGGAACCACAAATATTAACATCACAACATCTCACCACAACAGATTTCTATTCCTACACTTAATGGACTCAACAAAAATGCAATTCCAGAAAAACACATTACAACTGGAAGCCAAACCAAAACCCTGCAAATTAACTAAGAACATAGAGAGTCACCTATTAATATCATAGATCCCCAAAAAGAAAACCTCCAAATGGACAAAAAAAATCAAAAAAATACAAAAAAGTAATGTCAAAGTAGTATTATTCATACAGTAAATAACCAGGCATTAGAATAGACAATCAAGGACGTAGAAGATAGTTATCAAAATGTATTACAGATACTGCTGGAAAATGTGATTAATGGAAAGATAGAAAACTTCTACAAGGAAATTTGTAAACAAAATGAGACCAACCAGTCATTAGCAAAATAATTCATGGAGACTTCAAACAGAAAGATAAATAAATTCTGAGAAGACAAGGGAGTCCAAGAAAAAATCGATGCCTAGTTAAAAGATATGACATAAGACACAGTTAAGAAAACAATCCTTACATCTCCCCCAACCGAAGAAAAAATGTCCAGAAAGTCCATACAAGACCTAAAACAAAGCTTTAATAAAGACACAGAACCCCTAAAAAATGACCAATTAAAAGACAGGGAAATAAAAAACAAAGTAGAAATCTCCACAGCAAATAGATGACATAGAAGATAATCTTAGGGTCAAAGACAGAATAGATCTAATAGGAAAGAGAAAATAATCATTTAGAACAAATCCAAGAAATAAGAAATGATCTTGCCAGAACTTCAAGACTCAGTTAGAAGATCAAATTTCGGGGAGATAGGTATCAAGAAGGAGAAGAGCAAGATACTAAATGGATGGGAAGCATATTACAGAATTCTAGCAGAGAACAGGCCAAAAATCCAACGAAATAGGCTCATTCAAAGAAGAGAAGCCTTTAGAAACCAATCAGACTTCTAGAACTGAACAATCCACCACCACACCATAATCCATTAGAGGATTATTAAAGATCAAGGAAAGGATTCTTAAAGATGCCATAGAGAAAAGATTGATTATTTATAAAGAATATACAGTCAGAATAAATACAGATTTCTTAACTGATATGGTAAAAAGGAGAGCCTGGCATTATATATGACAAACATTAAAGGTAAACAACTACCAACCATGAATACAGTCCCAAGCCAAACTCTCCTTTACATTTAAAGGATATATAAACATATTTCATGACAAAGAAAACTTGAAACAAAGTATGTCCACCAAATTATCAGAATAGAATATGATCAAATATATCCTACATAGAGAAGATCAAGAAGAAGAGGAACTGGTCATATAAAATGCTCCCTACCAGAGAACAAGGTAAATATATTAAGAATAGATGAGGCACAGCTCCTAATAACAGGTGTATAACAGCAGGACTTATCAGATATTTCTGTCTTAACTCTCAATATCAATGGACATAAATTTCCAAATAGAAGACATAGATTAGATAGTTGTATCAAAAACCAAGATGCATCCATTTAGTATCTATGAGAGACACATTATCAAACGCATTCTATGAAGCTAGAATTAGTCTCCTCCCCAAATCACATAGGGACTCACCAAAGAAAGAGAACTATGAACCAAACTCTTTGATAAGCATTAATGCAGAACTTCTTAATAAAATTCTCACTAACCAATTTCAGCAACTAACAAAAAATCATATGGTATGATCAAATAGGAATCATCTTGGATACGATTTGAGTCAACATTCTTGTCAATAAACATAATACAAACCATCCGCAAAAGCAGGGACAAGAAACACATGATCGTCAATAGGGATGTAGAAATAGCTTTTAACAAGCTCCAATACCCCTTTATGATTAAAAGGTCTGGGAACCTAGGAATGCATGGAACATTCCTCAATATTAAACTGAGAATGTATATGACACAGATAATTAGCATTTACCTAAGGGTGGAAGCATGAAGACATTAACATGAGGAATGAGAAAAGGATGTCCACTCTCTACTACTCTTCAATATGGTAGTGGACTTTCTTCCAAGAGCAATAGACAAGAGAAAAACATAAAGCAGATCCAAATAGGGAAGGAGTAAAACTATCCGATTTTACAATTGAAATGATCCTTTATTTAAAGGACCCTGTGGATTCCTCCCTCTATTTAGTAAAGGTGATGCTAACCTTCAGCAATGCAGCAGGGTATAAAAACCACAAGAATCAGTAGTTTTTCTGTTACCAACAATGGGAAGATCCACTCTGAAATCCAAAAAACAACCTCATATGTACTAGCCTCAAAATCAAATCAAATCTAAACAAAACAATACAACAACAACAAAACTAGGAATTAATTAATTTAACTAAAATTGTGAAGGCCCTATATGTGAAAACTTTAAAAATATAAAAAGGGAAATTGAAGGAGATTCAAAGAAATAGAAAGTATTTCAATGTTCCTGGTTGGAAGAATTAACATTTTGAAAACTGCGATACTTCCTCTAAACAATTGGCAATGCAATACTCATTAAAATCCCAACAATATTCTTCAAAGTAGAAGAGAAGCAATGCAACTATAATATGGAATTACAAAATTACAGATGAAACAGAATGCTTAGAAATGAATACATGGGCCTATAGTCATCTTAGCAACACAAACGCTCACACACACACACACACACACACACACACACACACACACACAATGGAATTATATTCACCCATCAGAAAGATGACTTTTCACCAGTAGTAAGGAAAATGAAAGGTTTGGGAAAATTATATTAAGAGAAAGGAGAAAGGAATGCAGACTCAGAGCAATATAGGTTTCATGGATTCATTCATTTATGATAGCTAGAAGATGCTTACAAATCTATAAGTAAACAAGACAGATTCTACCTCGTCCATTAGAATGGCCATTACTAAGAAAATTAACTATAGCAAATTCTGGCATGGATGTAGCCAATTTGGAACTCTATTACACTGTTGTTGGGAAATACTTTCTATTTCTTTGAATCTCCTTCAACCACTGCGGAAGGCAGTATGGAGTTTCCTGAAAAGAGTAAATATAGATCTCCCTTAAGACTCAGTAATTCCCCTCATGGGCAGTAATCCAATAAAAAACAAGCTCACATGAAAGCTACCAGCATAAACGTGTTCAGGGCTCAGGCCCAGAGTTCAAGGACTAGAAAAATGTTACCACTGCTGGTATTTGTTTCCATAAATATGAACTGTTTTATATAAGATACCAAATCAATCTATTTGCAGTAGCTAGATTAGGACTTAAATGTTAGTGGGTGATAAAATGGCTCCTTTGTTGAATGTTAGGAATAGATGTAGGTAGTCCATGAAAGGGAGATTTTGTTGTTGTTGTTGTTAGAGGTGCTGAAGTCTGGACTTGGACACTGTCCCTGAACTCTTCAACTCAAGGTGAGTGCTCTACCACTTGAGTGACAGTGCCACTGCTGGTTTTCTGATGGTTAAATGGAAATAAGAGTCTCAGGCTCTATCCTGCCCAGGCTGGTTTTGAACTGTAGTCCTCAGATCTCAGCTTCCTGAGTAGCTAGGATTACAGCTTTGAGCTACTAGCACCAGGTAAAAATGGGGGATTTTTAGAAATGAAAATCCACCTCTTCACCTGTGTCTAAACCTCAGATATTACTATTAGAACACTTCACCTTCACCTCATTTCATCAGACATTTGTAAATTTTCTCTTTTCCTTCATGTGGGAATACTGCAGTCAATATCAACTCAGCTGGGGGACTGGATCAATTGTATGGTAATTGCTAGCACCTAATTTAAGAACTTTTACATCAGAAGAAATGAAACCCTTACTTGGAATAATTGTTTTCTCTTTTTATTACAAATCTGTGCTTGATTATTCCCTAATGTGATATTGGACTTCCTAATAGAGTGATGAAATTTTCTTTATTTTCAACCGTCTCCCACATGTGGTCAAATATTTAAGAATTCAAAGATTTGCACTGAAAATTGATTAAGCTGACGTCTAAGAAAATGTGCATTTCTGGAATTTGTTCTTCTGTCATGTTCTTACATGCACAAGCTTTCTATGATTTATTTGTACTACAAGGAATTCTACTTTCCAATCTTTCTGTGACCAATTTTAGTCTGATCAGTCTTTCTGATCCTCTCTGTTGAGTCTCATTTGAGTATGCCTCATAAAAAAGATATTAGTTATCAGCTAAATGATTCTCAGCTTCTGTTTTTTGCCTGACTTCTTTTAGGCTGTGATAGCAATCCTGCCTGGCTGTGCTTACTGGAGTGTGTGTGTGTGTGTGTGTGTGTGTGTGTGTGTGTGTGTGTGTGTGTGTGTGTGTGTGTGTATTTTGTTTTAGATATCTAGGATTACTATTCAAGGTAGTAGTTTCTCTGGGCCCCTGTGATAACCTGGCCTAGAGTCAATGAGTAATACTCCATACGATACAAAGAACAACTGACTAAATTCCTGTTAATTGTCTCAAAATGAGGCAATCAGGCATCCTTGCAAATCCATCAATAATGCTTTGTAACCACTTACAGAAGTCGTCTATCAAGATGGCTTTTCTAAGTTGACTGTGAAAAATATTCATTTCTAAGTAGGCACCATAAAGCAGATCACATTCCTGGGATGAGACTTTTGGAAGGAAGGTTCGCCTTCCTTCCGTCTCTTATGATAGTTCAAACCATAATATTCTTCAGTTGTGGCCAGCCTGGAGCACATATTCCCAAGAATATTCTGTAGGGCTGGGAAGATGGCTCAGTGGTAGAGTGCTTGCCTTGCATGCCTGAGGCCCTGGGTTCGATTCCTCAGCACCACATAAGCAAAAAGAAAAAAGCCAGAGGTGGTGCTGTGGTTCAAGTGGTAGAGCACTAGACTTGAGCTGAAGAGTTGAGGGACAGTGCCCAGGCCCAGAGTTCAGGCCCCACGACCGGACTCCCCCCCCCCAAATAAAAAGAATATTCTGTAAATACGGGGTAAATACTTGTCTACTACAGACTGATTTATCTTGCTTTTATCTGTTGTTATTTTCATTACTTCAAACACATGAATAATTCATATTGGGATTAGACAAAGGATTAATGGAATAAACATTCAGTTTACTTTCATATATCCAATATAATACACTTAACCCGTAATGGACAAATAAATTCAACTCTAGAAACAATGTCAGGAATATAAATTAAGCTTTAATACATATAATCTGGCACACATAAACCATCATCTACAGAAAAATTCAGTCTCTCTGTAAATATTTATTTGGTATGAAATAATAAAAATTTAATTAATGAATATCACTTTGAATTATCATCTGAAATAGTCCTCGTGTATATAATTTTAAATAATTTTATAGATGTCACCTAGACAAGAATTTAACATGCATGTAAAAATCAAATTTCCACAATTATAGCTATATGAGAGGGATCATACCCTCGTGTACTATGTGGTGTGAATTTTACCACAGTGCTGAACCCTTCCAAATAATACCAAGCGTCATGTGTAATAATTTATTATTTGATGTTAAGATGATTGCTAAGTGTAGAATACACTTTGAATTATTACATTAACTCACAGAAATGAAGCAATGATTTGTTATTTGTTCAAATTTAATGCTTCTCAATTTTACAATTCATTAAATATATTATTAAAATTATTTTCACTTTCTTCTTTTCTATAGCTAATGAAATTAAAATTATATATTAACCATTCAATGTTAAGAAATCAATAATAAGTAAACTATTATTAAAACAATATACTATTAAACTGTGATTTGAATTATACTTCTAACAAATTGTGATGTAAACAAGTCAATAGAATTAAGGGTGATCATTTTTAAACTTAGCAGCTTGTTATTTTTTTTAATTTTATTTTTTGGGTCCAATCGTGGCGCCTGAACTCTGAGCCTGGGCGCTGTACCTCAGCATTTCAGCTCAAGGCTAGCGCTCTACAACTTGAGACCCAGCACCACTTCCAACTTTTTTCTTTTTGCTTATGTGGTGCTGAGGAATCGAACCCAGGGCCTCAGGCATACAAGGCAAGCATTCTAGCACTAAGCCAGCTTCCCAGCCCAGCAGCTTGTTATTTATTTCCTAATTGTGTCATTTGTTATTCTTGATCCAAGTCATCTCTTTATCTTAATTGTTTAGTTTTCTATTTTATCTCAATTGGTTTGCTGATTGTGCATTTTGTTTTCCCTTTTTAATGACCGACATGAGGCTGAAAATCTGTATGCTAGTTTATTACTTCCTACATTAAAGTCAAATTGCTGCTCTCCCCAGCTGTTCTACTCTATGATACTACAGTATTTCCCCCACTCCCATCTCCTGTATGCTGCTCTCATATATTTTATTTTATTTTTTATTTAAATTTTATTGTCAAGGTAATGTACAGATGGGATATAGTTACATAAGTAAGGTAATTAATTTATTTCTTTTCTAACTTGTTAACCTTTCTCCTATTTTTCTCTCTCTTCACTCCAACGCCCCCCCCAAGATTATTTACAACATATTGACTTGTGAATACCACTGTTGCATAGGTTCTCCCTTTGTCCTTTGTCTCACCATTTTGTTTTTTTTTTCTTTTCCTTCCCTAGTTCAGATCAACATATTTAAAATACCCAGGGTATCAAAATCAAATACAGTGACTACAGGGGATAAACCATAGGTGGGGAAAACACAAAAACATAAAAAGAAATCACAGTACATTAAGAACAACAACAAAGAACATGTCTTGGAGTTCATTTCACTTAGAATCACCTTATACAATCATATGTACATAGCTATTGAACTATTCTGCTCATCTACTAAGATTATCCTTGATGTACACAATAATGCTCCCCTATTACCCAGTAATCCCACTTCTGGGCATATAACCAGGTGATCACAAACAAGGCCACAGTAAAGCTACTACTGTGTATCACAGTCATATTTACGAAAAATGACACACACACTCCCCCCCCACACACACAGATAAACACACATGGAAAACTATGCTTCAATCACAAAAAATGTGACCACCTCATTTGTAAGGAAATGGAAGATCTTGGAAAAAATCATATTAGTGAAGTAAGCCAGACTTAAAGACACATAGGTCCCATGGTTTCATTTGTAAGAATTAGTTTACATGAATGATAATCTCATGTATTTTAATTTGACATTTTGTTCTATGTTGAGCATGCAACATTATTGCTATATTTTTGTTATTATTTCTGCAAATAGGCAGGTATACTTAAAGAATTACATTCATCTTATCCATTATTGAAGGAAGAACAACTAAAAGAGTAACCACTACTAGGAAGAACAACTCCTACTTACTTAGCTTCATTCTTATGTAAGGCCAATGTTGTCCCCTGTATCCTCATGTTGTACATTACAACTCTATACCTGGTCATAATGTATATCTAGTATCTTATGCATTGTGAACCAGATGCCCGAACTAAATGCTTTACTTTACAAAAAAATTCTGTCAATGTTTGAGGATGGTTTGTGTGTATGTGTGTGTGTGTGTGTGTGTGTGTGTGTGTGTGTGTGTGTGTTTACAAAGATCAGAACATAACATTTTTCTTCATTTTGAATACATCTTACAGGTCATTGTAAGTTGTGGCTAATGGGAGCAGTCTCTTGTTATTTTAAGGATGAAACAGAAAAAGATATTTGTGTATGTACCACAGTTGCTTTATTAGTGTCGTTGAACACTGAACTTCGATTTACATCTTGGCTGTTGTTCTGAATAATGTGAATAACAATGAACTACAGATATATTTATGAATTACCCAGAGAGAAATAATCACATGATTGGTGGGTCAGATGATATTTCAAGTATGATTTCTTTAGAAAACTGCATACTACTTTCTACAAGGAAAATACTAACCTGGATTTTGACCAAGAGTGTAGAAAATTTCCTTTTCTTCACACTCTTACCAACATGATTCCATTTTATTCAAAAGGTAATAAAGGGCAAGTTTTTACTATCTTCAGTACTCTAGACTGGCTTAAGACCGAAATCTTACCTCCTAAATTCTTGGAATTACAAACTTTTACCACCACACCTGGTTCCTTTGATTTTTTTTGATAAGAGTTATAATAGTTATAAAGTAGTATCATAGTAATTTTGAATTAGATTTCTCTAATGACTTCTTCTCACAGCATTAAGCCAGCACAGAAGTTGTGTTAAACACAACTGTGTAAACCCACTGGTGATATAGAGGGGTTTATGGAAAACATGTCTATTCGAACTTTTGTCCATTTTTATTCAAGTTTCTTGTTAATCTCATCTTTAATCTCTCTATACAAAAATAATTAATTCAAGGTAGTAAAAAGGAAAAACTTAAGCAACTCCTAATATTTTTCAATTTTCAATAACATGATATTGCTTAAATCATTTTCTGTTTATGCTTAAGACTATATAACAATTTAGTTAGATCTTTTACATATCTATATGTATTTTATTTATTTTACATTGATTGCTCTTTCCAAAGCCTGCGTGTCTAATTTTGGTTTATTTCAGTCTTAAGAAGTTCAGATTTCAAATTCAAGAATAAATGGAAGTAAGCAAACAAAAAAATACAGTTCCTCTCATCTGATAATGCCTCTAAAAGAATGAGAAAAGAGTTCATCATTCTAAGGACCCTTAATTCTTAAGATAACATTTGCTATAATGCTAATGTTATTACCATTTTAGTGTTGGGAAAAATTGTAATTAAAGGCACTAAGTGCATGGCCCAAGACACACAGTGAGGAAGAAAATGAGTCAAATTTTCCAAAAGTCTTCCAGCAATACACAAAAGGTAGATAAATTCTCTGATACTCTCAATTCAATATTCATACTGTCCAAGAAATAATAGCATAGCAATTATTGCCCATGGTAATTGTTTTC